>NC_090930.1:1004633585-1005883585 GCF_040938575.1 Ambystoma mexicanum
AGTAAATTATCAAATTTGTGATAATTGAGCTTATAAATCTATCCAACAGGAACACCATTCTGTTTATTTATTCTGTTATTGCCTGGAGGCCAACCACAAAGTATGCTGTCAATAAATATTAAGGTTCATCACTAAAAACTAACATGGAACTATAATTAATATCAATGATCATAAATATAAGGATATTCACCACAGGCCTGGAAAAGTAAAAATACATTTTCAGAGACTGTAAAATGTAAACCATAGCAAACCCTTACGGTGTGTCCACCAAGTACCGTAACTTGATGAGGAGGTGATGATGGCTTCACTCAGCCGAACTGCACCAGAGGAATTTAGGGCATCATTACGAATGTGGTGGTAATTCATAAATAAATCCACGGAATGACTGCCAAAATGTATTACTGTTACCAGCATTGAGTCCCATGGATTTACCATAGGATTACCAGTGGTGGCATGAAGATATTCGTCACCATTTTTGTAGTCCATAGAACTCTATGGCACATTTTTGGGAATTATGGTGAGAGATCACAATTACGCTTCAGTAATTCCAATGATTTTGCACACTAAATTGGACAATTTACCTGCAGCTTTTTTGCCAACTCAGAGCAAAGCGGTGTGATGATATGGCAGTAAAATAGATTTTTCCACGGAATTACTTACACTTTTATTCTTCTCAGAAACCAGAATAACACATTGGGCCTCATTCCGAGTATGGCGGTAAGGGATACCGGTCACCGTTAACGAGACCGGTGCCGGTAATCCCTTACCGCCACATTCCGAGTTCCCTTTGCACCCTCGTCCCTAACGCCTGCTTTTAGCAGGCGTTAGGGACGAGGGCACAAAGGGGCTTTTAAGCCAATAACGGTGACCGTAAAGTACGGTCACCGTTATTTGCAATTTCCCCATTCCCATTGAGCCCTATGGGGGCTCATTTGGGAATGGGGAAGAGCCCTGGGGAATGGGAAATTACCACCCTGGTCAACTCGGAATAGGGCGGTAATTTCCCATTCCACCATGGCGGTGCCGGTACGGGTCCGGCACTGACCAAGGCGCTAATAGCGCCATTGGTTAGCGCCAGACTCGGAATGAGGCCCATTATCTCCTTAACCAAGAATGGAGCATGTCATGTTGTTGTTTATTGCTTATAACGTGCTGCAGCCCACAGGCATCAGGGCTCACATGGAACACAAAGACAGAAAAACAACTAACAGTACTGACAGACAACAGGGAAAAAACAGCAATGGATAGTGAATCAAACAGGGCTGAGTTCTTAATTATTGGTCAACAGGAGTTCTAATGAAATAGTAGCATCTTAAGCCATTTACCGAACATGGGTAGACTTTTATCTGTACTCATCTCAACTGGGAGATCATTCCAGGCAAGTGTGGTTATAACCTGCAATGACCATGCAATGTGTTCTCTTGACCTTAGGACAGGCGAGGCGGTAAGTATTACTGGATCTTGTGGGTCTAAGCTGTGTTAGCTGGGTAAGGCAGTCTTTTAAGGAACTTGGTGCATGACCATACAGGCATTTATGCATCAACGTAAGGATTTGAAATGTAATGCTGGATGCAACGGGCCACCAATGGAGTTCTCTTGGATGTCTTCCTTTCTCAACTTATAGGTACTAAAAATGTCACTCTAAAGGCAAGGTATTATGTATTTAAATTCTCAGTGACACACCACTTAAAACAGGATCCATGACTGTGCCAGCAGAGGGGCATCAGTGTTTGTCAGTTCCACAGTAGTAAGGTGAGTGAGTTAAGCAATTTGTTTCCTTAGGCATGCACATGCTTTTTGTCCTCATTAGTACTTTGATGGTAGATGTTTTGCAGGCAGATAACTGTCGCCCCTTCCCCCCGCTCCCCTTCGATTTCATTGTGCTGAAATACTGGAAACCTTGAGGACTCTTGACATGCTTACTAAGCCTTCACCTGTGGTTTAAAGCTTGGGACTTTGTCTCAATCTTGAACTTTCACTGTCTCTGCATGTAAAGAACATTGAGGATCATACCCTTACTAATGTTCCTCTACAAACTGACAGTGATTAGTCCCCCATCTCGTCCAGACTGAATTGCATCCACAGTGTTAAACTCGGTCTTTTCTCCTTTTTATCAAGAGACTTCAGAGAGTATTGAACTGTCACCTCAATTCCACTCCAGTTACAAAGAAGTGTGCACTACTCACCAGAGCTTTCCTCCTGTCACTAGTTATCAGGCAATGAATCCATCCTCTTCTCAAATATCATCAATATAGCCTCACAAAGAACCTTTGCTCCTCAGCTAGAAACATTCTATCTTTTTAAAATTGTTTTATTTATTTGTTATGGTTTATATAAACCTTACAAAATATTTAAAAGAACACACTTTCTCAAACGTATTTACACAACTATGACATAAAGTAAGTACCAATCACATAGGAAGAAATGCAGAATCAAGTACAAAAAGCAAGTACAAATAAAAAAAGAAAAAAACAGCAGAAGACAGAGGTCACCAAATAGGATTAACATTCTCCCCCATTAAATAAAGTCTATACCCTTTAAAAGAGATCACAAACATTTCTCAAGAACGTTGCAACCCTAATGTTTAAATTGCCTTTGCTACAATGGAGCATTCTATACCAGATGAAATCCCTAGCCACATTAGCAGTATTCCATACATATTGACTGAAGACTAGAAGTCTTTTGGCCTTGAGTGCTGGACACACCAGCAAAATGTGTTGTAGATTCTCAACCGTCCCCTCTACACAGCAGAATCTACACCAGTTCTAAGACCCTTTCACAGTCGATCTAATGGAATTGACCTGGTTTGCAGCAATGACATTAAATCTAAAACGCATAAAATCATTTCTTATCCGCTTACTGGGATATTCGGCTAAATACTGTTCCATGACTGGCAACCATTCATTCAATGCACATACTTGATGATAGAGTTTAGAGTCCAGGATTTTATTTTTTGTATGTAACCAGTCAAACCCCATCACACTTTCCTTCACCCGTGTGGGTTTATCCTTAAGAGAGGTTACTGACATACCTAGAGATTTCAAGGTCTTTGTAGTTTCGGCATTCAGCTTTTGTATGAAAGGGTTACCAATGTCCTGACCTTCACAACAGTAGAGTGTATTCATTTCACTAGACATGCATTTCCTCCACAGTTTTAGTCTTGTACAGGTTATGTAAGCCAATAAAGAGTTTAGACCAAATTCATACAGAATTAACTCAAAAGGGATTGATTTAGGTAAAAAGTACAAAACAGATTTCCAAATGTAACTCTCCGTGGACAGCCAATCCCCCTTGTATTTTAGAGACTGTAATTCCGCCCCATAAATTAATCCCGGGATGACCTTTTTCGTGTAAAATTCTCTCAGAAGACTCATTGTGAATCTGCCATATCTGGACTCAATTACTCTCATTTGATGGATTGCAATGTCCGCCTTGAATCTAACTTGAGTTCTAAATACTGATCTTAAGTTGGACCCTGATATAACAAAACCTAAGTATTTAAACACAGGCTGGGCTCTAAGACGGGAATTACCACATGACCAGGTAAGTGAGTCCAGCTTCTTATTTCTATTGCCCAAACGAACTATCAAAGTTTTAGCCGAGTTAATCTTCAGCAGTAGAGAAGAAATACATTCTTCAAAGGCTTTAAGCAATCTTTGAAGACCGATCTTTGTGTTATTGATATTGAGTCATCAGCGTAGGCTAGCCATGCTAAACGGATGTTCTGTATTTTGGGAGATACGAGGCCTTTATTTGGCAGGGCTGTATTCGCACCACTCACGTAAAGGTTGAATATTGTGGGTGCCAACCTACAGCCCTGACGGAGACCGTTGTGTACAGTCAGTGCATCAGAAAGAGTACCCTCGGCATCCAATCTTACCCTTATTTCTGTATCTGAGTATATCTGAGTATCTGAGCCCTGACTATATCAAACAGAATTGGAGGCATATTTAATGTTCTCAGTCTCTGCCAGAGAGTCGTCCTGTCCACCAAATCAAATGCGGAGCTTAAAACCATGGACGCAACATAGACAGGTAAAGCACCCTTCTTCAATGCTTCAGCTCGCAGGCAGCTAAGTATCATCCCTCCACATTCGGTTCCCATATTTTTTCTAAAGCCGATTTGTCTAATGTCAAGAATTTTTTCTTCAAGCATCCACTTGTGAATTTCCTTCAATACAACTGAAGCAAACAATTTGGATTCTGGATCCGAAATGGCAATTGGTCTATAGCTTAGGGGACATTGTCGGGAACCCTTCTTAAAAATTGGGAGAATAATAGAAACCCTCCATGACAGAGGAAGAACTCTGGTCAGTAGTATATTATTGAACAAACTAAAGAGTATTTTTGCCCATATCAAAGATTCACGTTTGAAAATGTTATTGGAAAGGTTGTTCAGCCCAAGCGCACCCGAATTTTTAGATTTAGATATTAAATCAACAATGTCCCACGTACTAAATTTCAAGAGCCATTGGGATCCACAATTCATTACATCTTTTACATCATAATTTTTTGTGTGGTAAAGATCGGCAAAATGTCCCAGCCAAGTAGATTTGTTAATAGGATTGAGAAGTAACTCTTTCTGAGGCTTCTCAAGGTTGTTAATTAAGTTCCAGAAATTGCTGGAGTTATGTCCTCGTAGGGAATTTAACATGATTTCACTGTCCCTCTGATATTTAACCATGCGATGTTGAATGGACCCATTTTTATATTTTTGCTTTATTTTCTTTACCATAGCCACAGTATCAGTAATATTATACCCCACTTTCCAAGCCTGTCTGACCTCTTTCCTCATTTGACACTTCCTGTCCTTCACTGCCCCATCAAAATAATGGATCGTAAAATTAATGCCTACGCTCTTCTTGCCAGATGAATCCTCCATTTTTCTAAGAGATCTAGTAATATAGTCTGTAAATTTAACAGCCGAATATGTATCGACCCGTTGATTATCAGAAAAGGTCTCATAATCTCTAATCATGGTGGTAGTGAATGAACAGTTTTTTTTTCTCAGTCCATTTAATTCTATTCCCCGCATGATTAATTTCCAAGGGATGATTATACATCATTTTTGATTTTGAGTGACCCACAGTGACCAGTTCAAGAGAGAGCATACAGTGGTCACTGAGATTAGTATCAATGATGTCCAGCCTTCCAGTACAGTTCAACACACCCACCAAGCAAATAATATAATCAATAGTGGATTTGTAACCTCGCGCTTTCCAAGTGGGCAGAGAATTAGCCACAGCTACCAATCCCCAGATCTCAATAAAATGCAACCAAATTCTGCCTCGACCCTTGGGGTTGTCAACTACTGGTAATACGGTCTCATAGTTACCAGTATACAGGTCACCCAGAGGAGAATCAGCGGGAATGTCAGCATTTAAGTCACCAACAATCACAATATGTCCCCCAGGACTAGCAACAACCAGGTTTCAAGTAATGAGCCCAAATTCCACAGTTCCAACCTTAATTGCTTATCAGAGTAATCTGCCTGGTTCCAATATATATTCACTAACAGAAATGCAGTATCCACCGCATTAAACTTTAATATGTAGGCCACCACTAAAAAGTGGTCCGAAAAAGCCCATTCACCCGTGACTCTAGGGTCAATGACATTTTTAACTGCCGTTATAAGACCACCTTTGGGTCTACCACGCCTGCCCCCTTTTGCAGTTAGTGACGAAACCGTGAAACCCTCCCAGCAAAGGTGATCCCTAGACCAGGTTTCTTGAATGCAGACAAACTCATATCGAGCTAGATCGTTCATAAGGTTGGAATTGTGTAGCAGATGCAAAGATCCTCGTGAATTCCAGCTTAGTATTAATGAAATTATTTTCCGGTTACTAAAGGGGCTTCGCCAGTTTTTTAAGAGTTTCAATAGATTCGTGTAGGGTCAGAGCAAGCCACCTCCAGTCTTGTGTATCCAACTTCTCAGTTACAGGCACAGATCCCCCCACAACGTTATTATGGTGCAATCCCTTCGCTTGACCACTATTGATTATGAGCAACTTTTTTACCAATGGTTGAGTATATACATATTCAAAGATGTCATAGCCTCTTCGTTGAAGCTGTTCTGCCTCTTTCAGGAGATGATTTCTAACCAAAGGTGATGGAATAACTAGACAAACGTAATCGAGACGTTGTCTATGTATGTAGTCAACTAAGTCAATGTCGGCAGAAGTGATCAGGCTAAGTTCAGGAATTTGGCCCAATAATGATAGTATAAATGGCCTATTTAGTGAGGGCATAGTAGGGTCATTAAAAAGTGATGTCAGAACAAGCCCCGGTAGCTCCGGCCTTACGGGTTCTTTTAGGTCAAGCATCGGGCAATCCAGCGGCTGTTCGATACCCTTTTCTTGGACACTAGGATTAATCATTCCAGACCTCCCCTCACCCCAATCAGCACAGTTATCCTCGTAGCTTCCAGCATCATTTGTACCCAATGTTTGTCCTGCCAACATATTAGACAGGTCTTTAGAGTGTTTTTCCTTGAGTGTTTTTATTAGGGATTCATAGAAGGTGTCATTATTCACAAACTGTTTGGTGTCCCTCTCGTTACTCATATTGGAGACATGTCTGACAGACTTTACAGGATTAGCAGCGGTTTCTCTCTCTTTTGCTTCAGTATTTATGTCAATAGGTATTTTACCCGATACGATTTTCCAATCGTAACTACCCATTCCAGTATTAACCGAAATAGCTACATGATTCCTCACTGGGAACGACTCATGAATGAGTACACCTTCCTTACTAGTCTTTGTTTCAAGCATAACACACCCTTTTTCATTAGCCAGAATAATATCTTCGCCCTCTAGAGGACTTTGTGATTCCACCGAGGATACATATGGCAAGGCAGCATTAAAGATCTCATATAGATCATCTCGGTAGTTTTTCGTTTTTCAGAATATCACACAGTAGATTGTCCCCTTCAGAATAGGAACTCTGTGTGAATTGATCAATACCTCTACTTTTTTTTTAAAGGTTGGTCTTTCATTCCTACAGACTTATTGCTTTGCAATGTTTTCTCTACACCGACTAGTTGTACTTCAGCAACCTCATCATAAGTAAGATCTCTGAGAAATTTTCTAGAAGACTTCATCTGCCCTCCTTGCTTATAACCATTATTATTTTTTTTCTTCAATTTGGCCAACTTTTTCCCCTGTCTTTTAGAAAGTTTGGAATCATTTATACCCCGCTCCTCTATCTGTCCGGGGGAGCATTCCCCACCTGCTCAGATTGAGCTTTCTCCGTTGAATCTGACTTGGTACTACCCATGCCGATCCCCACAGCAGAATCCTGAGTAGCAGGTATAACAATAATCTCATCTACTAACTGAACAGAGAGAGACTTTATAGGACCAGAGTTAGCAGCATTCGGCCTGAGATTGTCATCCAGCCTTATCGTCATAATTTTACTCAGTGAGTCAGATAATTTACCTGGGAGCAAAGAGATTTCAGAGACTAAATCCCCAATAGATTTCATTTGATTCCGCAATTCAGTAAGTATGAGCCAGTTAAAGAGACTCATCATCATAGTAAAATCAGATGCCGATGTGTCAGGCATATTTGTAGCGGATTTCAGAGCATGGCTTGGAAATTGATTAGATAAATCCAGCAAATTATCATAGTTAAAATCACTAGGAAAACCATTGTCATTATCAGATATCTGCAACTCAGAGTCAATGCCAGAACCCAAAGCCTTGGTTTTATCACCCATAATATTAGATATCTTCTCATCCCCAAATAATGGCTGAGAGGAGTCTATGATCCCCCCATTCTGTTTACCCAACAGGGAGCACTCGTGCACACTGCAGCAATTCAACCTCCTCGTCGTTAACTTCAGGCAAAGGTAGGGCAGCAGCATGGGCAAGACTAGCTCATCTTGTGCTCACTGCTGAGAAAAAATCGGCGCCCGCTTCTTTACACATCTGCGGTATTTTAAGTTTCCTCATATTTACACTTGAAGCCACAAAGTAGCGGCTCCCCTATTAACAAAGATGGGAAAAAAAAAGATATAAAAAATAAAAGCAACACACCGCAGCACCGCCGCCGCCAGCCGAATAGCCAAACAGCCAGCCACTTGGTCCACTTGGGTGCGCGCGCGGGTGCACAGGCACGGGACCTGATGTAGGCTGGGGGCGGGGCTTGCGAGCGGGCTCCGTTAAAGGCACAGGTTTCCACAAAAACGATAGACGGCGTCTTCCTCTCGCCGACGGCACACGCTGGAGCGGCTGTAATCGGCAAAGAACAGAATTGCCAGCCAACAGCCAGCCACTTGGTCCACACAGATGATGCTCAGATGCGTGTGCCTTTGTTTCTGTTGTTTGTAGGGTTTTACATATTTTTAACAAGGTAACTTTCCTCGTTTGCACATTATTGTTGCATTTTTCCCTGTGATCATTTTCCTCAAATTATTTTTTCTTTTTTTAAAAGGGAAGGTTTCCATCCCAACCCCCATCAAACCCACTTTTCACCACCTCACCCCGCCAGCCACCACGCTCCAATATCCTACTCTGGACACACAATATATGTGTAAAATACACATCGACGAAAACGACCAGGGTGAAAAATGCACAAGTAATTTGCAAACGAGGAAAGTGACTTCATTGAAAACACAGCACGTGGCATGTAGACTGTGAAACAATATTCTCTTCCCAATGTGGAACATTACAGATCACTGTACCTTCTGATAAACGTTAAGAACCTTGCTCTCCCAGCAGATCTTACTGCCATCAGCATCCTGCTCCTTTGGAAAATGTTGCTTTCCAAATGTGTGTGTGCGCCAGCTACCCTTACTCATATAGGACAAATGATAATGCAACAAACTCGAAATCCTGAGCACTCTTCTTCTCTGTCGATGAATTATAATGTGCTGCCACCACCCCAGATGTCACGGTAAGTCTCCCGACATAAGCATAAAACAACATATAAGGGTTTCTGTATTGATTTTTATCAGGTCAAGGGTACAAAAAAGGCAGGTCCAAAAATCAAAACAGTTAATTGAATGTACAGGGGTAGTTGGATTTCCAACAATATTCACCTTGAATCTCCTTTCCCTCTGAAGCCTATGACTACCACGGTCCAGACATAGGAGTGAGTGGAGGGACATGAGCTGTTGTTACTTTCCTCTACATTGAAAATGAATGCAGCATGTTCCAAATGGAGGCATGGACATATTTAGATGTGTTGTAGTGTTATAGTTTACAACATACCGTACACAAAAAAAAATCAACATGTCATTCTAATCAACCAAATAATAATATTGTTCAATTAAATTAATTCCCATAAAACAAAAAAAACCCATTTCCCTGGATTCTTAAATAAGTCATTGTTTCAGCATATCTAATATTTCACATTTTATTCAAAAAGTGTCTTTAAGTACTTTCCAAAATGCTGCAATAGCTAGGATTAGAGAGATGGATTGCCCATTTAAAAGACAAATCCGAAAAGCGTCTGAATTCAAAGTATCAAAACATTTTACTAAATGTTTAAAATTGGTCAAGTGTAATATCTGGCAATTGTCTGTTTATACATGTCTTAATGATTCCACTCCTCCTGCCATTTTAGAGAATTCATCACAAGGTGAGAACCCATTATGTCTTTAGTTTCTAAGATATTGAAGCAAACATTAGTACAAATATTTCTTGTATCTCTTTCCAGAAATGTCTTAATGTAATTCTGAACTGATTTATATTGAGGATAACATCACACATATTCTGTATGTAATTTCATTCTGGAAACATAATCCAAGTTTGTACAAATATGAATTCAATGAAATTGGTCTTTAAGGGTTTTAAGCTATGATGTATGTCTCTTTTCAAAAGGTCTGAATGTCAATTTCGGCATTAGTAGAAACAATTATTACAATATTCTGCAAACTTTAAAACTGATGCTGTCTAGACCTTGTTTCCCCCTTTCGATAATGATTGAATATAAGAGATGTATTTACATATTAAATTGGCAAGTCTTTTCAAACTTAGCCAAGCTCCTTAATGATTGGTAACCTAATTCCAATCTTATCAGCTCAATAGGAATCAATTGTGGCAAAAGTAGAGTTTACCCTGTAGACCATGAAGCCAGTTTAATTAGTATCCAAATTGATATCTGCCTTACATAATATCACAGACACAAACTTTTGATGGTAAAGCATTGTGAGGGGAATGAGAAAATCCACCATGTAAATGTTCGAAGCCGCCCCTCAGAACAGCTATCATGGTGAGAGCTTTTCTTGTGATTTTCTTCTTGAGGAAGTTACTAGACTTTCCTTAAGAAATGCAGAAGACCAGGTATAATAATCCCTTTACAGACCCAAATGTATGTACCTACAAATACCAGGCACACTTCTTCTTAATTTCATTTTGTATTAGAGAAGGGTATCATTTTAGTTTTGGTAATGTTTATTTCTACATTATTTACCTTGGTGCATTGCCATGCTTTATTCAAGCACTGTTGCAGCACCACAAAATGGCATGTGTGCACCAATCACAAGACATATAGGTCAGTCTGATTTGAAGAGGAATATTGCAGCAGTCAACTAAAATTTCTGCAAGTCAGCTATATAAAGGTTAAATAAACTAGGAGAAAAAAGGTACCCTTGCTTTAAAGCAGAGTTATCCCTATCCTCCTCTGAAAAGTATGAGTTAATCTTATTTGTACACAGGTTTCTCGATGAAATAATCCATTAATTTTTAAAGGACTGTCATTTATTCCCAATTCGTAAATGTAGCCCGTAGCTGAATACAATCCACCTTGCAAAAAACTAGGTCCAAGACTACTGTGAACATCAGTGGATTGTTGCTTTTTTGGAAGTCTTGGGCTTTTATCAGATTTAGAACTAGCACATTGCCTGCTATTTCTACACTTTAATGAAAGCCTGTCCGGATGGCAGATAGAATGTTATTATCCTCTATCCATTTATTTAAATAATTCAAAACCAGAGAGGCAAAGATCCTGCTTTAAGGACACATCAGTGTTATTGATCTGTATTTATGCTGGTCTTCGTTTGTGCCTCCCTTATACATTGGTATAGTAAGATAGTGCAAGACTGAAGCAGTGTGTTAGTTATTTTTGTGTTCTGGAGGATGTCTGTTAAAGGTTCAGCCCAAATTTCACATTGTTTTTTTCACTAATAAGTGTGAAAGACCATCAGGCCCCAGCACTCCAGAGTTTTTCATTTTCTTTATAATCCTTCAAATGTCAAGTTTACAGAAGGAGGCAGGCCAGAGGGGTTTTATACATAGTCCTGCATTCTGTTTAAATAGCCCTGGACTGGGTATTGGGCATCTGATTGCTGATACTGTTTGTTAGACCTCAAATCCTAACAACCATTGCTGTCATATTATTGGACCACTTTTCATGTGTGGCAGTTGCTTGATGCCATAAGAACCAATGTTTTAATTCTGCTTCATTATCTTGTTTTCAGAACACAACTTGAGCCCAATCACTGTTTATTTAATGTCAAACATTTTCAATTGGTTTCTCACATTTTTTAAAGGCAGTTTCATTGCAAAAATCTTTTACAGGCCTATTACTATTAGCAGCTTAACATGCTGTTAATCAAGAAAATCTGCTTGACTATTGTCTCACTAAGTCTGTGAACATCGAAAGCTTGCGCCTAATCGAGAGATGATAAATACTAGAACCAACAATATAGATCTCTGTCATAAAATTGATTATTATGGTCAAATTGCTATTGGACAAGTAATTTGATTTTTGCCCTTATTTATGGTAAGTTCCCCACAAAGATTCAAAATCGTCCTGCTCTATTTGCTAGTGCATGTTAAAGTTACAAAACCGTGAACACTCCATACATTTCTTACCATCTTAATTATTACATTTTGGAAAAGAAAAAAAGGGAAATAAAAAAATAATGTATTGTTGATTAGTGGGTATCTTATGCTCAGGTTAATTCCCTGGGTGTATTCAACTAGACTCGCCCATTAGTCATAATCAATCCCCAATCTCTAAAATAGGTGACCCAAGATGTCCCCACTTCATCTAGTTTTAGAGCTTTCGGAGTATAATCAAAGGAACTAAGAGCTGTTAATTCCTTTTCATCAGCTAAATAAAGACAATGGGAAGTCCCTCTTCTCAAGAAACAAACATTAGACCCCAGCATACCCACCAATTACAGGCCTATCACAACAGTGCCTTTCCTCTTAAAAATCCTTGATAAGGCAGCATACATCCAAATTCAGAAATTCCTTGAACTTAACCAACTTCTAGGATCCCGACAATTTGGTGTCCGGCCACAACACGGCACGGAAACTGCATTAATCGATCTCAGGGCGCAAATCGACAAACTCAAAGAGACTGGAAAACCTGCTCTGCTCCTCCTTCTTGACTCTCTGCTGCATTTGATTTGGTAGATCACAAATTCTCATGCAGCCACCTGGGCTAAGCTGCCCACTTCTCCAAGGAGGCTATAGTTTGGATACAATCATTCCTCAACAATAGGACCATGAGAGTCTTCTCTCCCTCAGCAGCTGCCGACCCAATCCCCATCACATGTTGTGTGCCCCAGGGATCATGTGTCTCTCCAACCTTGTATAATGTATTCACCAAGCCCCTTTTTGATGATCTGGACCATCTGGGTCTCACCTACACCAACTATGTAGACGATACCCAGATCCTCCTACCACTTACTGGGGATTATGATAAGGATTTGGCCTTGGTGAACAGAATTTACAGCATCATTCAGGCATGGATGGCCTCCCATGGTCTCTGCCTGAATGATGATAAAATGGAGCTCATTATCCTTGGCACCACTTCCCACCTCACAAGTCTAGGCCCGGAATACTCATCCTTTATTATCAATGGGAACTCCATCAAAGTGGCCACAGAAGTAAAGACTTTAGGTTTTTACCTCGACTGCACTCTGACATTCACCAAGCAAGTAAATGCTCTGGCTTCCTCTACGGCTTATACGTGTAAATGTGTAAACTTATTAGAGCTGGCAAACATTTCCTTTCACCTAATAGTTGTCTCATTTTGCTAGAGCCCTTATCTTGTCCAAACTAGACTACTGTAACGCCCTCTACATTGGAGCTAACAAATACATCATCAAAAGAATACAGACACTTCAAAACAATGCCCTCAGAGCTGCGCTAAGCATAGCCAAGAGAGAACATATTTCTGAGATTAGGAGACAACATAATTGGCTAACCACACATGACAAAATTCAACTGAAAACAGCCTCACTTATCCACAAATGCCTGAATAATAGAGCACCTCGCTACCTGACAGAAAGATTTAACAGAAAAATATCAATTGTAACCCACAAGAACAATTTATACCAACTGCCTTCTTGTGCCACGGTTTAAATTATCCACAATTGGGGGTCAAAGCTGCCAAACTTTGGAATTCCCTGGCACCACCACTGAGAGCTGATCAACCTATTACCTATTACCAATTTTAGACATAACCTTATCAAGTGGTTCAAAGAGAATGACAAGTAATGCTTTAGGCGGACACCCACACCCGGGCCCACCAGATGTAAATAGTCGCTAACTACCTGTAAATTACTCTTCCAGTTGCACTGTGTTGTTATCTACTTTTTGTCCTCATATGCATCTTACTTCTCTTGTGTATCTCATGCCTGTATACCTTGTATTGTAATTGATGCCACTCTGTAAATGTGTTACTATATCCCGTAACTCATGCCTGTAAACCTGTATTATACCTGATGCCACCTTGTAAATCTGTAACTAAGCCGAAAGCCTTCTTATTGCTTCTGCACCCTGATACCTTCGGTTCTGGGGCGCATTACAAATAAATAAACAAACAAACACTTAGCATACGAAAATGTTTGCACCAGGATAACCAGCTTTCTAACCCAACTCCTAATAATCCTTATTAGGGACTATATATAAATATGATAATGCAGTTTAAACAAGGAGGAGAAACAACTAAGGCACAGAGAGCTTCTAGCACATTGCCTGCCAAAAGTACCTTTACATATATTCTTACAGCAATTAAAATGTCACACATGGGTTCCCTAACACAAGGATCCCTGTTGGCAGGAAATACATAGTGTATCCAACCCACTGAGGTTTCAGCATAATCCAAGTTTCTTGAAGCATGACAACCCTGCATGTTGATAAAAAGGCTTTCCATCCTGATAGAAAACTATTAAAGCTTCTCAAGTTCCAGGAATTTACAGAAAATACGCCTCATTACGAGGTTGGCTATAACCTGTTGGTGCTGCCGGTGGGTTGCCGCCAACAGCGTAACACTTTTTCTGCCGCCTGATGTCCCAGTGACACTGGCATACAGCAGGTGCTGGCGGAACAGTAAATCCCAATTCCCATGAAGTCCCACACGACTCAATGGGAATGGGTACACTGACGCACCAGCACCATTGCTAACGGTGCCAGTGCTTCAATGAGAGACATGCCAGTAGGGGCCTGATTTCCCAGCAAGTCAGGTCTGCCGCGGGATCTGTCACCCACTGGCATTCTCGTAGTATGGCGGTCCAGAAAGGGTGCCGGTATGTTGCTACCGACACCCATATTTCAGACCGTCATACTTGTTATGAGGCCCAATGTAATGTTATTAATTTTAAGGATGACATGTTTTGTACAGTGAAATATGCTGGGTGACCATACCAAATCTAAGACCTCGATCTCAGCAGGAATGTTATGATTTGTAACCTGTCTAGTACCTGCTTTTCCCATATTGAAGCTGTGTTTTAAACAATTAGCCCCCTTATTTTGAATCACCAGTTTAGTGTGACAGGGTCAGGGCATGACCATTTCAGGGGAGATAAGGGAATTGAGAAGGCCCTACCTCAAACACTCTTCAGATCAAAAAACCTATTAAGAACTCTAATGAAGTCCTCACGACCCCAACCCACAATACTAACCACTACATCAAGGGTGACTTAATCAATGCGAGATCTATCATAGTGCATGCTTCAGATATAGCGGACACTATCAATAAGGAAGGTCTAGATTTCCTAGAAATCTCTGAGTCTTGGCTGCATGCCACTGCATGTCCATCACTCCTTTTGCCCATTCCTGACTCCTACACGATTATTAAAGCCGATAGAGAAAGAACAAAAGGCAGAGGTGTCCCCTTCATTGCTAAGACTAGCCTAGAGCTTAGAGTAACAACTACACCCGCTGTTAAATCATGCAAACTCTTAACAGTCAAATTAGCCACCACTAAAATCAGCTCCTTAACCATCCACCTTATATACAGACCTCCAGGCCCCATTGGGTCCTTCGTGGAGGATATTAAATCCCAACTCTCAGACAAAACTAAATACTACTGCTAGGTGACTTTAATCTAGGATTCTGGGACCCTCACGACCATTCAGCTACACCTCTTACTGATGCCTTAGCTGAAATAGGCTTCACACAAAGAGTCACCCAACCTACCCATGAGAAAGGGAGAACACTTGACTGGGTGGCTGACTTCAATTGCGAAACCTCTATCACAAATCTCGAACCCCAATCATGGACTGATCACTTCTTAATTTCCTTTTCTATCTGCGCCAACAGTCCAGCTAACAAACCAAAAACAATGGCCCCACTTCTTCTCAACAGAAATAAACAAAATAATACTACTGACATGATGCTGCTTCTCTTGTTCCCGACTTCAAACTTAACCAATTCACAAGACCCAGCAGAACTTGTAGACCTCTACAATAACACTATGACTCAAGCTCTAGACGCCATTGCCCCAGTTAAACTTTGAAACAGTAAACCCAAAGCACACCTCAATGCCTGGTTTACCCCACAACTAAAAGCCATAAACCTTGAGAAAAGAAAAATGGAAGCCAATTGGAAAAACCTACGTTCAAAAGAAAATAAAGATGAGGTGATTGAAATAATCACTCATTACAAAGACAAGACCAATATCTGTACCAAACAAGAAACCTACAATGAAAGGACCCAACTAGCTAGTTCCAGCACAAAGGAACTATTCATAATTCCTAGGGAAATAGTATCTCCCATTGGCCATGACGATTCATGCCCAAAAAACAAAGAATGGTGTACGGACATTCAAAATGCTCTCTCCAACAAAATCGCCACATTACAAAACAAAATAGCCTCCAGAAGACTAATCCTTTCTAATTAAGAGATTTCCCAAAGACTTCAAAAAAATCCTGCCCTCAACAAACTCCAAGAATTCAAATTTGTTCAAATCTCCATAAATGAAGTTGAAAAAATCATTGGATCCCTCAAACCATCGAGATGCCAAGGCGACCTTTGTCCTGCACAAATTATCAAAGAAGCAGCTAGCAACCTCGCCCCTATTATTACGAAATTAATAAACACCTCACTCAGGACTTGCCAAATACCAACTAATCTCAAGAATGCATGGGTTCTACCCCTACTTAAGAAAGCATCCCCTGACCCATCGATCCCAACTAACTACAGGCCAATCAACACTGTCCTTTTCTTACTCAAAATAATTAATAAAGCGGCATACCTCCAAATCCTACAATTCCGTGAGACTAACAAACTCTTAGGGCTTAGACAATCGGGCGTTAGGCCCCTCCACGGAACAGAAACTGCCTTGATCGACTTAAAAATGCAATTTGATCAATGGAAAGATAACAGACAATGTGCCCTACTCTTACTTGACTTCTCAGCTGCTTTCGACTTGGCGGACCACAACATACTCTGTGAACACCTCTCAGCAGCAGCAAATTTCTCACAAGAAGCTGCTGACTGTGTCAAATCTTTTCTAAGCAATAGATTGATGAGAGTTTTCTCTCAATCGGAAGCTACAGAGCCAATCCCTATTACATGCAGAGTACTACAAGGAAACAGCTTCCCTGTTCAAGCCGCCCTACCCTGGAACGCTCTCCCCTACTCCTACGCACTGATCAGTCCTTCCAAAGCTTCAGGTCCAACACTAAAAAATATTTATATGGGAAGAACACTCCTCTTCGAATTACCTAGAGTAGCTGAGTCTGCCTTACTTCCTGCCTGAACACGCATCTGTCTTCTGACCGCTGTAAACTCTCGCCTATTGATGTATGATGTATTATTATTACCTCATATGATTTGTTCGTGTTTATAGCCTCTAATGCACTTCTCTTTTCAGACTGTTTTTGTACCTTATTTACTATGTTTATTTCCTGTGTGTAGGTACTAATTCATGATTCCAAGCTGTCTAGTAATGTGCCCAGATACCCCGGGGTGTGGCGTGCTTTATAAATAAATAAACAAACAAACAAACCTAGTCCCTGCTTCCCTCTGAGTGGGCATTGTATGTGATTCATGGTACCACTGTCCCTTCCACAATGCATGTCAGCCTCTCTTCTGGCAAGAGTTTTCTTTCAGAGGCAGAAAGCAAATACGAAAACCTGCACTGTAACCAGAGGAAGGGGAGTGAGACCTGGCATGGAAAGGGTAGTAAGTTTTTCTGCCAGAAGCAAAACACCCAACCAAACAATCCAGTAGGCATCCCAGAGGAATGTTGCAACAACAGAACATAATCTGAGAGTAAGAAGGGACTACAGAGGAGTAGGGGAGACGCATAAATCCTCCTCAAACCCAGTTGGGAAAAACTCACCAGCACAAGAACAAATTACAAGGAAAACGAGAAGCATACGCTCATTGCTGCTATTCCACAAATAGAGACTGAAAAGAGGGTTTTACTAAAAGCCTTCTTGAGTTCTTCGCGAGGTCCGAGCCCACAGAGGGGTAGCTTAATCCGACATTTAAAAAGTGGAGCATATGACCATGGAGACCAGTGGGAGTTGGGAAAGAGTGTTGGAAGGGTGCAAACTAAGCTATAAACCCCAGCCAGCACTGGAGAGATTGACAGTTGTTTGGATGAGGTCAGGTGGAGTGGTGATGGACCAAGAGGCCAGAAAGAGAGCGGATAATTTGGATAATTGAGCGCAGTGCTGAGAAGCCTGTGGCAGTGTTTGTGAGAGTGCAGGTTAGGTTATGTGGGTAAGAGCGAGTGGTACCTGATGAGTGTAGTCTAGGAAGAGTGAGTGCAAAAGGTAAGAGAGAGAAATAGAGAGAGAAGGGAGAAAAGTGTGTGGGGGAGTGCGGGGGCATAATCGTTGGTGGCGTTACATGCCTACCTGTGGGAAGAAAAGGGTGCAGGTGCACATTTCGCCAGGATATCACTTGTAACAGAAAAGTTACAATATTGAATGTCAAAATATCGACATTTCCAAAAATGGACTCAGCACTTGGAGGGAAAACCCTCAGTACTTACGGGTTTACAACAGTTGCCTTTAACGCACAGGCCCTTCTGGGCTGCGTCTCGGCATCATAAAAGAGGAAAAACTCACATGGCAGTTACAGCAATCTGAAGTCGTGGCATATGAGGTAACGAGCCAATCCGGGTTTTTATGCTCACTCTACTGCATTTATGATGCAAACAAACTACTAGTACTCTACAAGAATACAAATGGGCAGGTGCTAACAAGAGCTAAGGCTGCAGAATATGTTCTGTGAGCTTTTCTGTGATCTGTTTCATTATCGCCTGCTTTTCTCTAGTGAGGTTATGTGAGTAGACTGGTCAGTGGTGTGGTTTTTGCAGGCTTTTGGATTTTACTAACCAGCAGCTTTGCTATACTTCTTGACATGCAGACACCGTTGTGTGGAAAAACACGAGCATATTATGGTGTGACCGGTATATAACGTGGTGAATGGGAATGTGGGACATTTGTAAATGAATGCACTTAATTATAATATAAGTTTTGCTGATGTTTGGGGATATTCCTAAAGGATTATGTGATTATTTGGAGCACCGTTTTATTTTTACTCTAAGCTGAAATAGTTGTCCGGCTCTGCCACCACTCCCAATTTAAATGTTATACCAGTGGTTTACAAAATATTACATTCAATACAGGTCTTCTTTTGTCAGCTTGGCATGCATTTTACTTTTAGATCCAAGTCAGACCACTTGGCTTGGCTCTCGCTCACCCCTTACCATTATTTCTCTGGCTCCCCCACCTTTAAGGATTGAATGCCAGTCTTAAGGCAGAAGCTGGTTGTATGCAGATTTTGAGCAAACAATATACACATTCTGAAATGAATCATGACTTTGACCTTATAAAGGAGCTCTGTTTTAAGTCAATATGGTTTCACACTTAATTTGTTTCAGACTTCTAGCATTTATCATCTGGCATATCCGTTATTCATGTAAGCCTTGTTTGTATTCTTCTTGCCCAGGTAGGAATTACAGTACCCTATGAGGGTATCACCATCTTGCTTACAGTTCTAAAGACAGACATGTGTCTGCATTGTACTCACAGATGCAATATTGTTTTCTTTCTCAGAGCAGAAAGACAGATCTTAGAAGCCCTGAATGCCCGTAAAGAAGAAATCATGGCCAAGTATGGCGACCTACAAGAAGTGAAGGAGGCATCAAATGGACAAGGGGGGTCACGCTGGAAGGTGAGGGAGAAATGTGCTTTTCCATTGAGTTTCAGAGGTTCAGTCATTGAATCTTATTGTGAACTCTCTTTTGACCTCATGGATAGGCTTCACTTTTTCTGCTGAACATGACCCTGTGCACCCCTTTTCCACTCCCTGCCCACTTCCTGTTCTAACTCATGGTCCTTTTACTGTTCTATCCCTGCCCCTTCCCCACCCCTGCATCTCTTCTCACATTTGTTTTTATTTTACGCGTTCCTGGCACTGCATTTACAGTTTGCATGGGACCACATACCCATTGAGCGTGACTCTGTTGAGGGGGTGACATTTCACCGGGGCATCCCCTGGGGCACCATTTTTTTCTAAAATGCAGAAAATTGATCTCTAAAATTCCAGCCTCAAAATAGTGACCTGGTTCAGGTGTATAGTGGTGATGTCTGGACACCTTTCATACTGCATAAAGCATTCAAAGACATTTCTGATGATACCTAGGCAATTTTGGAAAGGGAAAACATTTACTCTGGGAATCCACTTCCTCTAGGGGTGAGGAGTGGCCTGCGTGGTGTAGGCAGGATGAGGGGAGGTCTTGGACTGGAATTATAGCAGGAAAGTAACTGGCTTCAAAAAAGTTTAAAACTCATAACAAAAATAAAATTATGTTTTAAAGAGATGATTTGAAAAGTTGTGTCAAATCACATTATAATGTATCATTATTCAGTAGCAGATAATGTTATTACTTTTATACAAGCATTACAGACATGAAATTCGACATCTAAAAAAATTACACATTTAAAAATGTGTAAGGCCAAATTCATCCAAAGAAAGGATGGAACACATATTCAATAGTTCATCCAATAATAACATCCGCAATTTCATAATATAATCATGTAGGCGAATATTGGCCCCTTCCCCCCCATGCATCACTCCCATAATGTGTAACTATTACACACAGTAGTAACTGAAGGAATGCCCCCATAATTCTCCAATTTCGCAAATGTCTCAAAACGTGGCTTTTTCAACAGCCCCTGACCAGGGACTAATCCCAATGGATGCACAGAACACAACTCACAGTACTGTGCTACTGTCAAAAGATTCCAGCTCCATCACTGGCTAACCCAATCTTGTACAGCGTCCCTCAGCTCTCCAGCTAGGTCTGCCCTTTAAACAATAAAATAAAAATAAAATAACAATATCCAGTTTGTCATATGCTAACAAATGCCTCCTGCGTATGGGATTCAAACATTCACAAGATGTAAAAAGATGTTTAACGCTTTCCAGTCTCTGTGTACAACAGAGTCTGTATGTCCCAAATGCTCTGTTGATTTTTGCCCTGGATCTCATAACCTCTAGTGTTTTCAAAATATGACATTGCATTTTCTTGTAATCCCGCTGGATGATACTACTGTGTAACTCAGTGAGATATCTAGGCATTTTTTTTGTTTAAGATATACATGGTAAAAATATACCTATTACGTGCTTTAGAGGAAAGATATACCATATTTTGATCCCCTTTAAGCTCACCAATACTCTTTATTATTAGAGTTTTAAAGATAATGGCAGAGGATCTAGATGGATCACGTTGACGTGCTTTCATCAATCTATTCCTTCTGTAATTAAATGATCTATAATCATACTCTTAAAGCCAATTATGCCAGTGGGATAGTCTCTCCCTATCTTATTCATTCATGTAGAGGAGTCGCCAAATTTCAAAAAGAGGTCAATTCTGCGCTGCAGCCTAATGAAAGGTGCAGTTCGTGTTTCCAATTCAGGATGCAAAATACTGCATGAGGAAATTGCCAGGTTAACTGGTTAATAGCCTTAAACAGTCACTTTCCAACTTTTTTAATTCCCTCAAGAATCCCAGCCCCCATTTTTCTACACCATACATCATCTAAGATACAATTTTGGCATTAAAGATAGATTGTAATAAGCTGACTCTAACGAGCATGTGCTGCATCAAAGGATCTAATAACCCCCAAATGTTGTTGAACAGAAATTTCCCTATTTGTGATGCCAATTTAATTTTTGCTCTATAAGCACCCCAACAGAATTAAAATATGGAACAAGCACCACAACCTTGCCATTTCATTTCCATGTGTAATTGCAGCCTGATTGCCTACTACTGGTTAGGAAAGTCACAAGGCCCGATTCATGGAATTGTTTGCACGGTTCAATGTGACTTTGCACTGCTGAAAGTGACTTTGCACTGCTGACACAAACCCTGATTCATGGAACTGTGCAAAGTGTATTTTTGCAGTGCAAAATCAGGGCAAAGTTCATTTTGTACTGCAAAAATGACTTTGCACTGACTTTGCACAACAAAAATACACTTTGCACAGTTCCATGAATCAGGGTTTGGATCGGCAGTGCAAAGTCACTTTGAAGCCTGCAAGAAATTCCATGGATCTGGCCAACAGTCGTGATCTTATTGGTATTAATGCTGAATTCATTCTCCTGGCAGAGAGTATATGCCAGCTATATTGAGCTGCTGCTGTTGAAGATCTTCAGGAGTGTAGTCCCTCAGTGTCAGATTATCGGAAGAACACAACCATTCTATAGGTTCCTTCCCCAATTTAGGAGGAAATACCTTATCAGTGAGCAATTCAAAGGAAAGGGCCACCAAATACCGATTAAACCAGGTGGGAGACAGAATGCAGCCCTATTTCAAGTCCAAATAAGTATGAATGGAATCAGTAACTTCCCCAGACTGAGAAGTTCTTACCTTGACAGAAGTATTCCGGTGGAGAGCAATTATCATATTCAGGAGTCCTCAAGGGCTGCCCCATCCGTGGAATTTCTGGCACAATAGATGTCCACGAACCTTATCAAATGCAGAACAAAAATCAATGAACACCACAACTACATGTTGTATTCAAATTAGATCATTTCCAAAATAGTATTTCGTTATACTCAACCAAATCAAATAATTCAGCTTCTGTAATCAATTCAGTGCGAATATCTTTGCAGAGTGTCTATCATGGCAATCATTCTCTAACTTTTGGGATATACATCGCTATAGTGATATGCTGAGCCAAAACAGTATGATTGCAGCTTTGTTTCATCTTCCTGAATGGAAGATATAAGCATCACATGCAAGTTAATGTGACCCTTCAAAAATCTCCTCCTGGATTATATCTGTTTTTTTAAAATGTAGATCAACACAGTGAAAGATAATCCAGGATGCCATCACTGGCTTTTAGTCTATGCTTTACACATCATGCACCTGTGTGCACCTCTCCCATTTCCAATCACACAGCAGTCCCACCTTTGAAGGGGCATGCCACTCTAAATGACCCTCTCACTGCTGTGTTTGCAGTCATCACATGTATATCATTTCTCATTTTAAATCCCAAGCTGAAACAAAGAGAACTGTTCAAATGAAATGTAATCCAGTGAGGCCACTGTGCCACCTTGTTCCTTTAACGTGTGGTGGAAGTTTACCAAAATAAATTTGTTGAAGTGTGACCTCGCCCCGGGACGTGGTAGGTGGCAGCATATTGCAACACATGACATGGCACTGCAGCTTGAGCAGTTTGACAGCCAAGCGGGTGGTATGGGCAAAAGAAGCCGGTTCCCCTGCACTGTTTTTCTCTTTTCCTCAGTCAATCAGTCAGTGGGAGAATTTTTATATTGCCTAGATTTTCTGAATATAATTCTACTAGAACCTATATCTAACATCTACCTGAAAAGATATCGCTTCATCAGCAACCTTGAACTAGAAAAAAGCTTCTTGGGAGGATAGCTCAGGGGCAACGTACTTGCCTTGGGAGCAAGACAACACTTAGCAACACAGGTTCAAACCCTGGGTCCGCGCTTAGAAACCTCTGGGTAGTAAGCGCATTATAAATGACCAATCATATCATGGGCTTGCATTGTCTGGGAGAGAATTTGGAAATATTTTCCAAATCCTGGATTCCAAGAATCTTATCTCATTTGTGTGGCCTCACAGAGTTTTATGTATGGGTAGTCAGCCTGATATACACTGTGTGATGCTATCTTGAAGGGAGGCAGGTGCAAACCCATGGATGCATTTGAATAGGATGTAGAATATTTTAAGATGAATTTGCTGCACTACTGGAATCCACAGCCACTTCCTATGAACAGCTTAGTAGTGATCACTTATTCTATGTACAGCAACCATTCAGGTTTTCCCAACTGGAGCATGCTAATAGGTTTCATCAAAGAACCCCCCCAGGTGTGCATTGCAAAAGTCCAAGTGACTAGCGAGTAAGGCTACTACTTTAACTTTACACTTGTCCAGGGGCATGAATGGTAACATCCTATAGAGCCCCTGATATTAAGAGTACCTCTTGCAAATGGCATGGACCTTTAGCAACTATATTGTTGCCGCATTTAATCTGAATGGACAAATTGACACGTTTTTCAAAAATCAGTCGGGGATGGAGTGTGAGGAGCGCTTCCTTCTTAATGTTAGGAGGACCAACTCCATTTTTCTGTGCTAAGAGGAGGCCAGCTAGAATCCATCCAGGCTATGCAATTTAGGCTTTATAAATATATGGCCAGCTTTCATTTTACTGCAACTACTGTCGGATGGTAAAGAGGTATGCTTTAACTTCAAAACGTACAGTTCTGTAATGGTGAAAAGGGTTGTAAAAAGTAGTGGAATTGTTAACAGTAAAAAATGAAAGTAGTGGAACTCTGCTTCTGGCCATTCCCGCTTACTTCGATCTCTGCTTAAAGGTAAAACTGTTATGAGCTCAAAAGTTAGTCTGTGACTACTGACAAGAGCTGGCGCTGCACCTAAGACAGCCACCTTTTTTTCACACACTTTAGTATTGATCACTGGAGGTGCATTGTTGTATAGTGACTCAAGAGGAGGCTTTTGGTTTCCCTAGATATAGGGAAAACCATTTTTTCTCCGATCCTGGGACTGTGGAAATCCGGCCCAACTCCATCACTGCAGACAGGTTTTTAATAGCTGTTAGTCTCCATTCAAGAGGACATGGTTTGGGGTATTTAGAACAGTAAGATAGCACTCACTAAGGACAGCTGTTCGGAAGTGGAGGGGACAGCTTCGTTGAAGTGCAATGGAGCCAGGTACCGTGGCATGATCAATGGCCTATCTTCTTGTCTAGCTCGGTTGACGCTCGCTTTGAGGAAGACTGTTACTGCAAGAGGGATTGTGGTATAATTCCTCAGACTGGCATTTCTGCCCTGCAGTCTCCATTCGATTATCTTCGAAATTGCTGTGTTTCAGAGAGATAAAGGTCTTTTATGGGCTGCTGACTTGAAGCAACCAGAAGAGCCAGGAAATTGAAGGTTTTGGGGTATGCGTAGTCATTTTATTGGTAAATGACACGAGCGTTGTTGGTGTGACATTTTCCAAAATGAGTATAGTGGCTGAAAATAAAATTGAAAATGTCACATTTGCTATGCAAAACTATGAAAATGTAGCCCAGCCTCAAAATCGTGCAGGCATTTAATTTGGACTGTGTTTAATAACTAGCTTGCCTGCATCAGTAATCCTGCCTTGAGGTTTAAGAAGATTGCCTTATTTATTCACACGATGCCTTGTATAAACCAAAAAATGTAAAAAAGACGAAAAATGTGCTCAAATGGCGAGGTTAAATCCTCATTGTTAATTACAAGTTTTTAATTAAACAGAAAATAACAGTCATTTGGATGCATTTTAAGTATGGTTTTCTATAATAAAAAAAAGAAGTCGTTTAAGCAACTGTTTATGCTAAGTGCCAACATAATTTAATTCAGAAGATAAAAACATGTATATGCAAATGCATGAGATCCTAATAATAGAGAATGCCGTCCTGGATATTAAATATGCTGAAAAGGTAGTATCAGGCGTTACTGCAGCAAAACATCGGAACTCAACAAGGTAGCAGCAGACTGGCTTGCTTTGAAAGCCAATATGATCATCTCAACTATGCATCTGCCTCGTTCGTCCTAGTAGATTTCCAGGGCAGCCGCCCTCATCCTCCTTAAACATGCTGCCAGTCATGGGTGTAATTGGAGGGGGCATACTTTAATTGGCAGCCACTGTGGGTTGCTTAGTGCACCTTGGGGCGCAGCCTGTGCATGCAAAAGGGGCATCAGTCCCTGGCATGGTTTGTGTGGGAATGCACGTTCACGGGGATAGCCCTTACCCAAGAACAATGGGAGATCCTGGGGTAGTGTGTGTTATCATTTTCCTGCGAGATTTCAACAAGTGGAAACGCCCCATTGTGAAAAAGCCCGCCCAGTTATTTATGTTAGAGCAGGTCTTAAAACCAAACCACACAAAGAAAGCCACATTCTGGAAACGGTATTGTTGATGATGGATGAGTAAACCCCTCTAAGGTGTTTCTTTATTCTTTGTCTCAGTAGACCCCTGAAGTGGAGAGGATGAAAGAATGCACAATTTTTGTGTCATGCATCTGTGCTAAATTCACAATTTTCTTGTCTGTAATCCCCAATCTTAATTAATTGCATGGAACTGTGCTCGGAGTCATGGAGCCGCTTCTTTTAAAGACCCTGCACATGGCACTTTCTTTTTGTGAGGGTGAAGTGGTCATCAGAGGTCATCTGTTAATGTTCATCAGTCCATACATAGTAACACAGAACACGCCTATGCAGCGGCAAGCCATCCCGTAACGTTGTAATCTGACCACCGCAGGGTTCATGCTTTTAAATCCATGAAATGCCTTACTACCCAACAGGCGCGTTAGCACCTTTTATTCTCCCAATTCGACTTCCTGATAACTTATCACCCAGCCCACCTCAACATCTGGGCAGATGCCTTATCGCGGTTGTCTTCGGAGCCATGCAGCCCCACTGATAGGCCTGACCTGTTGCTTCTGTGTCGGGTGGTGTGTGGCTGCACCCCACAGCGTGCCTTACGTTCCATAATCTCACAGTGGGTGTCCACACATCCTGAGGAGTGCACTTCCCTCCATCTTGATGTAGTACAAGGTCTTCCATATATCCAGGGGCATCTGTTTATTCCTCCGGGGGAAGCACGTCAGTGTGTCTTGGCCTGGTCTCACGACTCCCTGTTGGCAGCCCATACGGGTCAGCAGAAGACCTTGGATTCACTTCATCGTTGGGCTTGGTGGCCCACCATGTCCAGGGATGTCTTCGATTATCTGGTCTCCTGTTCTGTTTGTGCTCAATGCAAGCCCTCCTGTTCCAGGCCGGTCGGTCTATTACAACCATTACCTGTTCCACACAAACCCTGGTACATGGTATCCATGGATTTTATCGTGGATCTCCCTCCGGTGTGTGGTAGGGATACTATATGGGTCGTGATTTACTTTTTCACTAAGTTGGCTATCTTTGTGCCCTGTACGTGTCTTCCCTCGGCTTCCACATTAGCGGATCTCTTCTTGCGAAACGATTCCATTTCTTTGGTCTACCGGCTGTCATTGTATCGGACCATGGTCTGCAGTTTACTGCACGCTTTTGCAAGGCCGTGACTAGCGCTCTTCACATAAATGCCAGATACAGCACGGCTTACCATCCTCAAACTGACGCCCAGACCGAACGGGTTAATGCAACCCTCGAACAGTACCTGAGGTATCTTTGCTTACAATATCAGAAATCCTGGTTGTCTCTTCTCCAGCATGCAGAGTTTGCCTGCAACAACTCATTCCACACTGCCTCAGGGGTTTCTCCGTTCTTTGCCATATATGGACAGCACCCGTGTTCTCTGCCTCTGGATCCTCTCCATCCTGTTGACAATCCGGCTGCCCGGGGATGTCTTTGGGGCATGGATGCCATTCATCGTGATGTACGTTTGCATCTGCTCTGTGCTTAGGTCCATGCTAAACCATTTGCTGATTGCCATCGCACTCCGGCGCCTGACTATTGGGTGGGCTCTAAGGTCTAGCTGGCTACCCGGAACCTCAAAATACTGGGCAAGCGTTCTCTTCTCCCTCCTTACATTGGCCCATTTCCTATCTCGGCTGTGATCAATCCGGTCGCGATGTGGATGCGCCTTCCTGGTGCCTGGAGTGTGCATCCAGTGTTCCACGTGTCATTGTTGAAGCCTTGTCCCGTAACTGTCCATTTTCCGGTGATTCCTCCCCCGGTGGATGTGGCGGGTGATGATGAATTTGAGGTGGCCGACATTATGGGCTTTCGATTGCGTTGGGGTCGGCCTTACTACCTGGTCGATTGGAAGGGGTATGATCCCGAGGATCGCACATGGGAACCGTTGGAGAACATAGACTCGTCCTTGTTGTTGCGCCACTTTGATGCCCGCATCCGGTTGCCGCCGCCTTTGGGGGTGGATGCTGTTAGGGTTTGGGGGCGTGGTGGTACCCCGCAGGACGAAACTGCACACTTATCTTGCTGCCTAGAATCTATTCCAGAGGCCTGGCACCCTTTTTTGCCATAAGATCTGTCGCTTTTCAGCCCCGTTCCACAGGCAATTGAAACTGCCATGGAAATGGGCTGTTGCCATGGTGGCTGCTTCCCGCAACACATCAGGACTACATTTCCCATCTCCCCTACATCGGCTCCCTGATGCCTACAATGGGAACCCAGAACCTCACTTTGAGTTCCACAAAAAAACCATGAAGGACATGGAATGCTGCTTCCAAATTTATGTTGCTTCAGCACTTTTCCCATGAAGGTCCGTCTTCATTTTGCTTCAAATCCAACTCCCCTGTGTACCAGACCTCCTGCGTTCATACACAGACTTCCTTTGGATTTGTTTTGTCACGTTTGATGCTTCCCGTGTACCAGACCCCCTTCCTGCATACACGGACTGCCTTTGGATTTGTTTTGCTACGTTTGACGCTTCCCATGTACCAAACCTGCTGCCTGCGTACACGGACTGCCTTTGGATTCATTTTGTCATGTTTCATGCTTCCTGTGTACCAGACCTCCTGCCTGCATACACAGACTGCCTTAGGATTCGTTGTGCTACGTTTGACACTCCCCGTGTACCGGATCTCTTACCTGCATACACAGACTGTCTTCCTGATCACGCCTTCTTCGGAGCACTCCACAGCAACTATTATTCTACTCTTGTTTGTTACCCTTACTCAATCCCTCTAATCCTGCTCGTGTTGTCTGCATCATTCTATATTAGACACTCCTCCTGGTCGACCAGCCTCTACGCTGCATCAGTTTTCTGAAGATCTTCCGTCTGCACATGCACTTGGGGACGCTCTACAGCAACGTGCATCGCCCCAACCCTAGTGCGGTCCTCGTTCTGTCGGGGTAGCACCTGTATTAACCCCCCCCTTTATTATTTTATCCCAGTCATTGTGGTACATTTTTGCTCTTCTTACCTTCTCCGAACAACACAGTAAGAACTAGCATACCATCATTGGGGTCTTCCTCCCTTCTTTGTATATTGATTGTTCTCAATCCCATCCAACACACGGGTAGTTAATCATCCTCTCTTCTCTACGGTGGGGTTTCTTAGAGGAAGATCAAGCGATCATATAGCTCAGGTATATCTTAGTCCTATCCAGTTGCATTAGCCATTGCTTTCACCTAAAAATACTAAACAGTGTTTATTCCTTTACAGCTGTTGGTCGTAGCGGTGTTTGCACCCGGTCTTTTTAGTGATCGGTCTCAATTGACTGTCTATCTAGATCAGTCTGGGGGCATATCACTGAAAAGAGTTCTATCCCTCAACAGAGAGGAGGCCCTGGTTTAGGTCTAACTAGGGCTTTGCAATCAAGTCAGGTTTGGGTTGCAGCAAGATTACCAGGCATTCCATCCGGTAAGTGACAACCTGGGTGAACCGTAGGGTGTTCAAGGCTTTGTTCATGGAAGCTGCCTGGGAGTTGTTAGGGTCATTAAAGCCAAGTTAAGATCTTCCAGGAGAATGGCTTGCAAGGACTTTTTCAGGTTGTGTGACATTGAGTGGATCAGGGCATCTTGGAAGTCTGACACTGGCAATATGGAGGTTGATAGGGCAGTTTGGGGAAAAATTGACTTTCAAGTGAAGATAATGACTATTGTGGCCAAGTTCCCCTTCCACGTTCCTGATAGGGATGCATTCTCTGGCAATAAGGGCTAACCCCCTGCCCCTTTCTGTTGGGAGTGATCTTGCCTGTAAATTGAGTACTCTAGTGGAATGGCAAGTGCCAGGGACGGCCCGGATGCTTGAGTGAGCCAAGTTTCACTGATGAAGAGTAAGTCAATGTCACCTCTGGCTATAAGATCATGGACGTCCAGAGCATGGGCAGGTAGAGAACGGGCATTAATCAAGGCACAGGTGAGAGGAGCAAGAGGTATTAGCCTGTGGTTGAGAATGGGTACGGCTCTGTTGGCGTTTGGGCCTGGCAGATCGATGTTAGGCACAGACCGAGCAGTTCCCAAGGTGGTGTGCTCAGTGTGCTCAAGGTGGACAGTGTTTGGGACTGATGGGTCATCAATATCGGTTTCTTGTACAACCAGAATAATTTCTAAGGATTAAGGCAAATCATAAGGTGCCTTAGTGGGCTCTTGCAGTACATTTTACAATTACAGGTGCAGGCAGATCAATTTCCAAAGATTTAAGTAAAGGCAAATCTGGGGGGGCCTAAGTGGGCTCCTGCAGTGCATCATTAACAATTACAGGTGCAGCCAGATCAATTTCCAAAGATTTAAGTAAAGGCAAATCTGGGGGTGCCTTAGTGGGCTGTGGCAGTACATCATTAACAAATACAGGTGAAGGCAGATCAATTTTCAATCAGCTAGGTACATGGAAAGGCTAGTGGACAGTATTGCGTTCCCACTGCACAGCATCATTCATCATCTTGAGTACTGTTGAATAGTATTTTCTGAGTTGTCTTTGGTATACTATTTTGTCCAGATGTATGTAGTGTTATCTCCATATTTTTTGTCGATTTTGTTGTTGTTTTTTTTAGTTATTTCATCTCTTCTGTGAACCATTTTTTATTTTTTTAGTGTGGCTTTGAAAGGTTTTTCTGGTGCGAGGTGATCTAGGGCCTTGGTGATCTAGATGCCTAGTTTATTATCTGCAAAGTCTGGCATTGTTGCAATTGGCTCTGTCGTATTAGGCTGTGTTGATTCTAGCAGATCTGTAAGAGACTCAAGGTCTAGGCTCTTCCAGTTTCTATTGTTGGTGGCATGCACTATATCCATTCCGGCCGGTATGTGGGTTCAGAATTTGATATATAATAGTATCAGGTAGTGGTTGCTCCACACATCAGTCCTTCTCTACAGAAGATTGTGTCAAAGGTGTGTCCGGCGTTGTGGGTGGATCCATTCACTATTTGTATGAAGTGGAGTGTTTCCAGGAGTGCACAGAGTAAGTTCGCTGAGGTTTCAGATTCTTTTTCAAACCAGATGTGGAAGTCTCCTAGTATGACTAGGTTGTCATGGTAGGTTGATAGTATGGCGATGGAGTCTGCTAATTTCGTCTCAATGTTCAGGTTGTAAGACGGGGTTCTGTAGGTCAGGAGTAAAACTATGTTGGGTTGGTCTTTTAGTTGATCTAGATGAGGAGCTAGTCACAGTCTTCAATGTCAGTTGACGGTAGAGGTGCGGCTCAGATGTACTCTTTGTGTATCATTGTGCTTCTTCCTCATCTTCGGTTTTCTCTATTGGCGTGTATTCATTTGAAGTTGCCCTGTATGGCTTTGTACGTGGTTGCTTTGTAGTTTTCAGATAACAACGTTCTGTGAGAAAGAGTGCGTCTGTGCCTCACTTGATTAGGAGGTTGTGGATTTCTGTTAATTATTTTGCCATGGATCTTACGTTGAGCAGGCAACATTGTAGTTTGTGTAAATTATCTTGTGGTTTGTTGTTTGTTCTTTTGTCTGTCAGAGTCAGTGCGGTGTAGATCAGGTTTTTGTTGCTTCCGGTTTTGTTCTTGTTGTGCCTTTTGGGAAGAGTTGTTATTGGGTGGTCTATCTGTTTGTTGAGTAAACTGATAAGGTTGATGGCAGGGTTGTATGGTTTTGGTACGTTTTGGTTGGACGTTGGTACCCGTCCTTAGTGACAGTTTATGGTGATGTAGGGCATGTTAGTGGTAATGGATTCAAGTTTGTACTTGATTCCTGATGCTGTATTGTCCATTGTGTTCAATGGATTGGGGTAGATTGTTTTTTGGAATACTGGGTTCTGCGTCCCAATGGAGTCCATATTTATTTTGCTTCTTGCATGTGGGATTGTTGCTGATTGACTATTTTCATTTGCAAAGGAGGCATATGTGGAGAGGTAGTGAGAGATGTAGTCTGTGTTAGCTCTACTCTGTGTCTGTATCCTTATTCAGTTTGGCTTTTTCTTCACTGGGTTTTTAGAAGATGTACACTCTTTCTGATCAGCTACTTCATGTGCGGTTAAGGCATGCTTCCTCTTTCTGTTTCCCATTCAAGCTTCTTTGGCCTCGTTAGGACCCAGGCGGTAAGGAGTTTACGGCGGCGTAAACAGCACCGACCCTTACCGCCTGATTCCGAGGTCCCTTAGCGCCATGGAGGTTTTAACACCTGGTTTTAGCAGGTGTTAAAATCCATGGCGCTAAGGGACCTTGTTGTTAATTACGCCACCGTAATTTACGGTGGCGTAATTAACGCCTTCCCCACTCCCATTATGCCCTATGGGGCAAAAATGGGGATGGGGAAGGGTAAATGGGTTAATGGGGACTTACCGCCCCACTCACCTCGGAATGGGGCGGTAAGTCCGCCAACCACCATGGCGTAAACGTAGTTTACGCCATGGTGGTACAGGTACGACCCAGGCGGTAACTTACCGCCTGGGTCGTAATGAGGCCCTTTGTCTTTCTTGTGGTGAGGCATGATGTTTTTGAGTTATGGGTTGAATTTCTTTGAGATGTGGTCCTCTGATGATAGATTTGCTTTCTGGTCCCTGGAATTGATTCTTCAGTGTTTGTAGTTTAATTAGTGGATGAGGTTTAAGGTTTGTGGTAAGTTGACACTTGTAGTTGATAGAATTGTGATTGTGGGACCAGGGGAGTTTTCCCTCCTGGTTCAGTCATTTACTGTTTTTTCTTTATAGCTCTGTGTGAGTTTTGGTGTCCTTTGGGATTGGGGTGGCCTGGGTGTGTAATGCTTTGGTTGTTGTTGTATGGTGCTGCACTTTTCAGCTATGTGCTTGCTGATGGTTAGTTGCATGGTACTGCTCTGGCTAACTTTGTATGGTTGGATTTTGGGGTTGGTTATGGGTTGAAACACAATTCAGTGCCTCCAATTGAGGCTACCCATGGTGGCAGGGTCTTTGAGGATGGCTATGGGGTGTAGTTCCATTCAGTAGCTATTTGGTCTCTGTGGCTAATGTGAGAAACCTGAAGGTGTCTCACCCGCTCATCCCCGTTTATCTGTCAGCCAGGTGACCAGGACACAGCCATCGATTTTGGATCTAGTTCCTGGGGGTGGACCAATGCGGTAGTATCACCTGGGTGAGGGGTCTTTGGGAATGGGAGTGGGACACCATATGGCCAGATGTGGTTTCCCATTCCCTGTAACACCGTTACCCCATTCTACCAGGTAGGATACTTAACCCCTGCTTTAACGAGATAAACACTTTCTCATGGACAGCTCGCTATTATATAAAATGGACTAACACCCGAGCCGTATACCTGACATGTCCCAATACAATAGTCGGCACGGTCAGACAATTCCTGAACATCACGCACACCTGACTTTCATTATACTTCCCCACATGGATAAAAGGTGGAGCACAAGAGCACACTCTGAGCAAGGCAAAGCACACAAGGAAGCAGCAGTTCCACGATGGCAGTTTAACACAAGACGAAAGATGGCACAACAGAAGGGGATCACAAGGAGGGAAGTGCCCTTGACCTTTTCGACGAGTAACTGTTACTTTCACAAAACCCAGAGAATAGAAAGAGTAAGACCAAGAAACCAGGCTGAAGAATCCTGCATTGAGTGTCAGAGATACCCAGGGCTCTTCTGCATCAATAATCAAGGCAGGAAGAATCACCTGCTGCCATGGCACTGCCCTTGGCTCCTACAATGAGGCAGCACCAGTGAAATCAACACAGCTGGTGAGTATTGTATTGTATATTGTATATGAATTTGTACCGCGTTGGGAGGCCGATACCAGACCTGTTCGTGATGAAGCAAAGGTTGCAAACAGCAACATTGTATGGTTAATCGCTGAAGTGAACAGTGTATGAAGCACATGTGATAACCAACATGAGTAAAATTGGACAACAGATGAGTGATTGCACTTTGAACCAACATACAATACCTTAGACAGAGTCTTCCAAAACCGCGTGCATGCTCATTCTAAAGTCTCTGTAAGGTATCCAACTGAGTGGTGGCAAAAGCGAAAAAGTGACGAAGGATTGTGAATTGAAGTGGTCCTGCAACGGGTCAGGCAAAATCCTGTGCACAATCGGTGTTAATAGAGTAAAGAAAGTTGAAGACAAAGTAGATAAAAGTTGGTCTGAGCCCGAACGAGGGAGATCAGCTGAGAGCTTTTGGTTAAAGCAAGTTTGTGTTAAAGTAAATTAAAATTTGTCGGAGGCCGACGGAGGAAGATTGATGGAACATTCTGTAGAAATGGACCAGAGCCCGGAAGAGGGGCATCACGGGTGAATCATGAATCAACGGGGAATGGGATTGTGGGATGCATTAACCCACTTATGCTCTGCCCTGCAGCATCACTGTGTGCTGATGGTGCCAGAATTATCAAAATGGCTGCAAAACCCCTATGCGCGTCAAAACCCATGGAAATCGCACTTTGCAACATGAAAAGATGGCTGCTAAATCTACCATGCATGTTATCAGTGGTGGAACAGAGAGCACACTCCTGAAACATGTCACTGGGTTGCACAATTAAAAATGGAGCCTGCATGAAAAGCAGTGCTTTACTGAAAGAAATCCAGAATCTTGTTCATAAATCTTTTTCTTGGTTGCTGAAAATACAGAATGCCGGACCAAAACATCATCAAACATCCAATATTCTTGCTGGGTGTTACTAGTCATTTCATTCAAGAAATCATTATGAACATACAATGTCATGAAAAGCGGAATCTGAAATCAAAACATTCACAGCAAAACTGTGCCTGCCTGTGAAATCTGTCAAAATATGGGCGCAGTACCAGTGGCCGCCTGTATGACAGCCGTCAGTGGATTGCATCATAAGGATTTAAACTTGTACAACTGAAATCTAATGTCGGAAATTTAAGTGACCTGTCATTGAGAGTAACCTAGGTTGTCACTATTTAAATCTCATGGTTTAGAATCTGAAATAAGTGTTGTAGCTGTTTGTTTGGAAATTAGAAAGTTTATTTTAAACCAAGAAAAAAATTGCAACAAAATGACATTTGAATTTAAGCCTGACTCCAAGCCAAACCAGTATAACCACTTCCCCCCACAAAGGCCAGGCCCCTCTCTCCACCAGGAACTCACATCCATGTGATGATTAAGGGATGGGAGGAGATTTTGGGCTGCTGTGGGAAGGGGACAATGGACTTCCTCCAGCTCAAGGAGATGCTAATTAGGAAGGATCTTAAATGGCCTCTGCCAGAAGGAAAAGATTGCTCTTGAGCTGCAAGAAGAGGAAGGAGGCGGGGACAGACAACCATTTGTTGATTCACAAGGACAAAAAGCACATTTAAAAAAAGACTGATAATTTACTGTGTAAAATTGTGAAAAATATGTAAACCCCAGAAATGTGAATTTAATTTTTGGCTGCATATTTTAAGAGGCGCCCGAACTCGGTGCTATGTTCTGGGAAGTAACCGTGGAAATTATGGTTTTGCAGCAAATGTATTTATGTCAAAAGTATGAAACTTCACACGCTTATGCCCATATAGAATGCGCACATTTGTGGAAATTTGCTCCGAAATTGGACCATGTCTTCAGGACAAAAAGGGTGGAGTTCTGTCAAAAGCAGACCCAAGATCCTACAGCGACGGGGCTTGGAAGAGGATCTGCTCCACAAAATATGTAATTTATATATGGTATTGTTAGAAAGATTGCACACTTGTAAATATGTATTGTACTAAAAGTAGATTTGATGTTCAAAAGCCCAGGGGAGGATTCTCTGACTCATAAAACCCACATCATCATGGTGACACCCTGTTTTCTCCTCCAATCAAGGGAGAGAGGAGCTAGCCAATAGCCTGGAAAGGTGGCGCACTTAGGATAATCCAGCATACACACCACCTTATCATATGCATAAAAAGATACAGCTGATGACTTAGAAGGACACACAGATTCACCCACTATCCGGATCCTGGCGAAGCACCCTGAAACAGAACCATCCATATTCCTTGCTCCAGACTCCAGAAACTTGGCAAGCAGAAAGGCCCATTCCATTAGTTGAACCATTTTCAACTAGGCCTTCTAATTCCAGAAACCAGAATTCACCCCCAGAAACCTAAGGGGAACACAAGAAACAGCCGGTCTGTGCTGTAACTGCTTTCCTGCTAAAAGAATAATTACCAGAATCAATCCAGTTGTGCTGTGACCAGAGAGCCATTGCAGACCCAGTCCAGTCGTGCTGTGCCGTGCAGAACAGAGCGCCTTGCTGCCCAGTCCGGTGTGCCCAGCAGAATTTCTGAGCAGAATCCCTGATCTTGACGGACCAGAATCCCTGACGGTTCTGTTCAAACATATATGAAGAGTATCCATAGAATAGGACTGTGTCACTAGCATATGTACTATCCATAGTAATACACTATCCAAATCCATCCTATCTTGTCTTCAGAACCTGCATTGTTAGAAATCTTTTTGAATTGCCTGAACTCTCTATCTTATCCCTACTATCTTCCTTCTGTACTAGTATTGTTAAAAATATCTTTGCGCTGATATATTTCATCTGAGGAAGGCAAGCTCCTCGGCAGGCAGTCACCCTGAACCAGTGGCTGTGCTTCCCTGTGGTATTTGCTTCTTCATAGTCATCCCCTAGTGTAAAGAAATCCTGTGTGTCTTTGAAAAGTACATCCCTGTTTTCCCTTCTTGCGCCTATCTCAGAAAAACGATCTCCACTAAAAACATCCATAACTTCTGAAAATTTTAAGCTAGAAACAAAATGTCAACATCTGCTTGTAGCTGACATACACAGCTTTTCCGCATTCCAGATCCATATAGTTTTCCTGCAATCACGATTGCTGTGCACGGCAAAGTTTGCCGCAAATTTTGTTTTAGGAAATTTCTATCACATGTAAAACAGCTTTTCATTGCACCCAACCTCAGTTTTAAGTTTTCACATTGCTTATTAGTGTCAAATCATTGCTAGAGTTTGTGTGTAACTATCTAAAGCGGCTCCCATTAGAATTTAAACAATTTCAGTGTTTTACCCAATCCATTCCGAACCATCTTGACAGTTTGACAATCAATTCTGTTTCTCTCTTGTGTTTGCTTGGGGGGGGGATTGGGATTGACATTTTGTTTGAATTCTGCATTCCTGAAACCTGTTCTCTCTCCTCCTATCTCTTTACATTGCTTATTGGGAGTCGGGGAGGGTTGAGGGGTGCGCAGGGAGAAATAGTAACCACATTGCTATTTGATTTGAACACACACAAAAGTATTATTTCTGTGCTGCATTGTTTTTGCTCATTATTACTCCTTGTAATTAAATAGATTGCTTAGTGTGACATCACCCCATTGGTGATTATTGTATAACCATTAAACATAGTGTGATTATATTGTGAACTACATAAATAAATATTTTAACTTTGCAAATCAGCCTGATTCCTGGTTCAGTGTGACCGGGGGGTTTCCAAGAGAGGGGCGTGATATAGGTGGTACATCGTTCAGAATAAAAGAACATTTAGACACAAATCAATAAGGGTTTCAGTTGTGCATTACACGCTAGGCATTGACTTAGGTGAAGTGCCGTATTGAAATCACTTACAGATTGGGGGCTCATCCGGGATTTCTGAATTAGACATACCACTTGTGACAGTCTAATACAGCGTGCTTACTGACGGGGTACCTAAACCCTGTTGGGCTACCATACTGTGCTACACTGTAAAAGCACCCTTCAATAGAAACACTCTAAGGAGTTGGCCTGTTTTGCAAAAATAAAATAACTCCTGTAAATCAGAAAGGAAATGAATATTTCCGGAATGGCGACCCCAGTAGAAATGAATATGGCGAAAAGAACACCCACTGTACACATTATTTGTCAGGGGTGAATGGACAGAGCAGGATCAGAATGTTTGGCTGCAGGAAATCAAAGAACAAGCCACTGCCACAGGATTAGAGATATGGCAGGATCAGATTCCATTACACATGGCACTTAATGAATTGAACATGGCCCCGAAGGTAAAAGAAGAACAAAGTAAAATTGCCAAAATAGCGGCATATCTGCACCTCCACATTGGAGCAATACAGGAAAAATATCCTCAAAACCTAGATCTGGCAAACAGGCAAGTACAATCATTAGGAAAAAAACAAACTGATTTGGACTCTGCAGAGCAAAGGCTACAAAAGAGCCAAGAATCAGAAAATGAAACCACAGTACATGATAAAAGTAAAAGGAGATCTGGATATCCTGCGGCAAGAGAAGGTAGAGCAGGATACCAAAGTACTGGTGCTGCAAAAAAAGTGCCAAGGAAGTTTGGACTCTCTACTACGGAGCCAACAATAGCTGGAGCAGCAGTTAAGCTATAATAGGGCCTGCACAGGGCAGATAACCACCCTGGAAAATCAGATTGATGAGATAAAAGAGGAAAATAACAAATTAATTCTCAAAGACCTTGACTCCCAGATAGAATTTGATGAAGAGCGCCAGAAAGCTGGTGCACTCAAAAAACAAAGGGACTACCTGGCTGCACAGAGGGGAACTCTAATTCAAGAAAGGGACACCTTAGGCCAGGAGGTCAGTTATTTGAAAACCAAGATGGAAGAAAATCACCCGGCCCTTGAGGGACTGGGTGAGCTCCAAAAAGACTACACAAAACTGTTAGAGCACACGAGGAGGGTGGAGGATGCTCTAGCAAAGATTGACCAGGCCAGTAAGGACAGGACTCAGGAGGTAACCCTCCTGCAGCAAGAGGTGGCCCAATAATACAAAATTACACAAGAAGCACAAGGAGGCTCTCTGTGAGAAAAATGACAGGCTCCACAGTCAGGTAGCTATGCAGGAACAACTAATAGAGACTAGTAAGGCCTTGATAGAAGAACAAAAGGGTCAGTTTCTTGCATGGCAACAAGGAGTAGGGGCTGAGAGAGATGAGGTCGGCTGGGAGAGGGAAACACGTGAGCATGACCTCAGGAACCCTGGCACCAGAGACTTTCATCTCTTCAACTCCATGGACTCTGCCTTCCCCATGTCCACTGGCTCACATGAGCCAAGGACCACAGGGATGGCAGACTTCAACCCAATGAGGAATATGGGACCAATAGGTCAGCGCCTCCCAGAAATGGATGGGCGGGCATCTGTGTATGGGTTCCCAAGTGCTAGGGCCAGATTCTCTGATCAGGGAGACTCCAATGAGGGGAGAATGGATCCTCAGAAATACCACTTGTCCAGAGATCAGACAGTAACATTTAGTGGGGAATTCCATGAGGCTAGGCCCACTAAGAGTATATTAAAAACCTCTTCCCAGCTAAGACAGTGGGGGGTGGTACTCAGCCAATCCTGGGAGCAAGGAAGAGTCAGAATACTCTTCTGAGTGCCACAGGACCCATGAAACTAGCCCCCCACATTCTGCCAGCCATTCCCAAGTTTGCAGAATCTGGGAGAGCCTAGAAGACCAGACAGGCACCTCTGGTAGCAGTGCAACTGAGTCAGAGGATGAGTGGACCAGGGTGACCCGAATTAAGAAAGCCAATAAAGTCAAAAGGGCCTTGCTCAAGGATCCCCTTAAACAAATAAAAGCCATTAGGAGCGTCATCACGCCCGATCACAAGAATCCAAAATGTTCAGTTTGGGAGCACCTTGAGCTATTTGAAGAGATGATGGACACTTTCCATTTGAAGGACAGCCAAAGCTGTATTCAGTATGTGAAGTGGACATTTTCTCCTTAGTAATCCAGCTTCTTTGCGGGGCTGGAGGATCAGAACATTCCAGATGTTCCACCTATAGGGCGGCCATCCTGAAACATTTTTCCGTTCACAGGAATCCTCAAGAGGCTCGCAAGGCAGCCTATAACTTACAATGTGGGGAAGACCAGGCTCCACAAGAATTCATTCAGGAGTTGAAACGCACCTTTGCACAGACCACTAGAAGGGTGCGCACTGACAGCAAAGAATTTGTAAACAATTTCTTTCATGCTCTCCCTAAGTATATTATGACCCAGCTAGTGAGGGACTTTCACGAGAAAAGATCACTAGCCTGGGTCATCGAACAAGAAATGCACATCTATGAGGTGCAAAAGCCGTTGGAAAACAAAAATAATCCGAAAAGCCCCAAAACAACTAACACCACTGCTGCTGAAAAAGTGGCGGAGGTGAAGGTTGCCCCCATTTTAAATTTGGAGATGGGGGGGCCTAAAAACCTGCCCGCACAGAATCAAAACAACCCCAAACCCAAACGGTCCTCGGGCCAATCACAAACAGGGAGACAGGGAGGCAACCCTACAAATGGGACCCCTACCTCCCCTGACTAAATCAGCCCATGCTACAAGGGGAATAGACCCATCCTGGGTTATGTATGGATTCCTCCAGCCCAAGGGGTGGGGGTTCCAACCAGACAGCAGGAAACCCAGGGAACTTCCCTCCTCACTTCCCGCAGGAGGGCAGTAATACCCCAAATACCGGACACATTTTCTTTCCTAGGTACCCGCAAAATTTCAACCCCCAAAACAATCCATCCTTCTTTCCCCACTTTCCTGAGCCCAGACAGCCCAATCCGGGAGAGGGTAGGCCAAGGGTGGAAGGGTATACAAACATTCCTAACACAGGGTATTTTGGGAGAAGGGATAGCTACCCTTCCCAGGATTAACCAAGGGGAGACATGAGGACCCCTTACCAGCCAGAGCGGGTGTCCCAACTAGAGCGCCAGGTCCAGAATATGGCACAGGATCTGGGTCGCATGCTGAGGGCTCAACAGAACCCCCGAACCCCCAGATGAGCATGGTGGCTCAGAATGCCTCAAATCCAGGATCTGGTGCTCCAGAGCAATGACGGGGGAAGAACCCCGACAACTCACTGGTTCCCAGGGAGGAGGCACAAGGGGAAGGGGGTTGTAAAGCCTTGGAGGAAGCTTCCTTCCCCACTTGTAGAAAGCCCCTGGAAACCCAGGAACCGGAACCAAAATCTCCTGCCCCCGAAAGTCTGCAAACCAAGGAACAGAGCGGGGGGGGGGAGGAGAAATAAAGAGCCCAAAAAGACCCATTTTGTGGAGGAGGTACAAATCTTCCAGTTTGAAGGAGAGGGATCCTCAGAGGTTCCTGGGAAAATGATTTTCTCCTTCAGGGATTGGAGAACTCCTCCAAATGAAAAATGGGTCCCAAAGGATCCAAATCCGGACTGGGTAGATGTGGGGACTGAGTTATCACCGCCCATCATCAAACCGCAGAATCACCAGCACGAAAATCCCCTGGTTCAAACCTATCCTAATGACTGCCTCCAAAAAGGGGGGGGGGCAGCCCAGAATCAGAACCAGGGGAACCCGAAACCTCCCCCATATCTAGCTGTTACCTTTTTATTCCAGATTCCCAAGACCCTAAACAGAATCCTGCCCAAATCACCTTTCTGTCAGTATCCAAAGCCAAGAAACTAACCCACCAGTTGTCCAAAAATGTGCATTATCTCTGCCCCCTTGAGGAGAAGGAGGGAATATTCTATGCCCCGGTCCAAATGCAGGGGTAATGTACCATTTTGGCACTGGTGGACACTGGATCCCAAGCTACCCTTCTGTCAAAAAGGGCCTTTGATCAACTTAATTCGGGAAGGGGGGAGAAATACCAAATTCCTCTCACCCCTCTTCCTGGACAACTTCAGAACTTCGATGGCAAGGAAATTCCCATCTAGGGGACTGCGGATTTGGACATTAAAATTGGGTGACACAAGGTGAAGCACCCTGTCATAGTTGTGACTCCAGAGGGCACACCTTGTTTACTAGGGAATGACATCCTGCGTAGGCTGTCTCCCCTCATAGTTTGTGTAAACAAGGTCATCTGGACCCAGACTAGTCGACCAATAAAATTGAAAAGAATGTCAACTATGTTAGTTTAAACGACACATGACACATGGTTAAACAAAAATCTGACCAAATAGAATTTCACTTCCAGAATAAGCAAATCCCAGACGTGACAGTAATTGAAGTAGGAAAACAAACTGGTGATGGGGGGGGGGTCCTCTCTATTTCTGAAAATCAACCTTCTGTCCAATCTGAGGTGGCAATCCACACTGGAAGGAAACACTCTGAAATTCTTTACAAATTCACAATCAGAAAATCCCACTCCTATAGTCCAGATGATGAGAAATCAGCTCAAAGCTTGGCTGATATTCAGAAAATTGGAGAGCAAGTGTTCATCCCTATTCAGTTAAATGAAGGGAAGGACTCTGTTCTCGCCTGAGTCTGTGTGAACAACGGTAAGAGCTTCGTCAGCGAAGCCATGTTCTGCAAACTCCCAAAAGATCCAGCCATTCCCACATTTAAACTGTTAGACAAATGGGAAATGGAACTGGAAAGACCCAATTCCAAACATCTCCTGCCTAGCAGGTGTAAGCTCAAAATTTCCATAGGCAACAAGAGCGTAGTCCATAATTGTTGGGTCATGCAAGATGTCCCTGCTGCATTTTATTTAGGCAGTGACATTCTCAATCGCTTTGCCATTAGTTTGGACCTAATAAACTTCAAAGCTTGGTCCCGATTAGCGGGTAATACCATGGACTTTGATGACCCAGAGAAAACACTTAGGTCAGCTCAACTGCTGCCTTATGCAGTTGAAATTCAGATTGGAGAGGAAGTCACCATGCCAGAACAGACTCGACAATTCTCACTGGAAGTGAAAGTTAAAAGAGGACAGAAACATAAAAACCCTGATGTCTATATTCATCTTAATGCCCATTTCCAACAACAAGGGTTGGGGGTAAACCCAACACCACTAGTCTTTAGGTCGCTGTTATCCACCATTCCAGCAGAGGTGGATAACAGCGACCTAAAGAGTATCACTCTGGCCGCAGGCGCCATTATTGGAATGGCGGTTGATGACCGACATTTGTCCATAGATTTAGTTAATGAACTGTTAGGACCAATCCCCAAGGACTGTTTTGACAGTGATAGCGACGATGAAGCAACACCAGACAGGATCTTCACCCGGCATGGGGGGAATTTCCTGCTGTACACTTCCTGCCCTTATGGTAAGGAAGGTGTGACCCGTGACTTCAGGAGGGATGAGGTGATCTTCCAGGTCCGCGAGGACTGCCTTCCCCACCTGAAGCCACCCGTCCAAATCAGCACTTTGACCAGGGACTTCTCCATCCAGCTGGAGGAGGCCGCTGAGATAGCAAAACCGGAAGTCTTTCCAGGCTTCTGGCAGATGGTTGAAGAGAGAGTCTGTCAAACGGGAAATTATAGTGTGCCTCCTATTGCGATGAATATATGTATCTTGGCCTACGCCAAGTTGCTTGTAAGCCACTTGCGAAGAAATCCGTGTTGCAAGGTCCTGACCTTAGAATCAATGTAAACCACCATTTTAGGTCAATCCGCCATTTTAGGTTCTCTCTGTAAAATCACCCTGTGAGTTAAAATGGTGGACGATGTCATTCCGAATTACAACATGGCCGTCTTGACCTCTGCGTACAACTAATATGTAACTTGCCTGCAGGCCACTCGTTGGGGTCGTGAACTGAGACCTTGTCCTTCGTTGACCTGTGTGTAAAGGATTACTCGTGCCAATGAAACTAATCAGCGAGCATATGTTAAGAACAATGTATCCAAATACTGAACTAAGAACACTTGTTGAACTACATTGTATTAATGTTTGAGAATACTCTATGAGGAATCCTAAAATACACTGTTACCATGTAGCCTCTTTGGCAAATGCATTAAAGGCAAACCCTAAGCATATAGATGTGTGAACTCGGCATGAACCCTAGATCAGTAATGTATTAGAGGAACATTAACCTGCAGTAGGGTTGGACATCATGTTCGCACAGGGTATACAAGTGCGACTAATTCTAATGTACAGTCTTACTCACTGAGCACACCGAAACATGCTGGAGTTCGCTGTGTTGTACTGAGGGCCGATAGCTATCTGATTGTTTTGTCCTTTGAAACTGTTCAGTATAAATTAAAGATCTTTGTATGTTCCTTTGTAACCTGTGTTCGGTGTATTTCCTTTTGGGGTACTCAGCCTCGATATTTTCTCTTTGCTTTCACAAGTGAACCTAGCTGATGCCTGTGAGACTCCGGAGTAAAATTTAAAATTGAAGCAAGTTTTCTTAGATTTTCAAGATCTCTTTGCGGTGGACTCATATGACTGTGGTCGCACCGACATCCACACAACAATTCACACGGACCCTGGCATGACTCCAGTGTTTGTGAAGCAATATCAATATTGCTTGCCTCTCGCATCAATGGAGTCTCTTACTGAAATAATTAAGAACCTTGAGTCCTGTGGGATAATTTGTCCAGTCCACAGCACCTTCAATAATCCGGTGCTGGGGATTTTGAAACAAAACAGCCAGTGGAGACTCTGTGCTGACCTTAGGGAGCTCAACAAGTGGGTCCAAACTTTCCGATGGCCTCTTCCCTACATTAACCAAGGACTGGCCCAGGTCCAGGGGTCACAGGTATTCACTGCAATAGACCTGACCAATGGGTACTGGACTGTTCCTGTCAGTAGGGAAGACCAATACAAGCTGGACTTTACCTTCGGGGGGCAGCAGTACACATGAACCTGAACTCCTTTCGGATACATCAACTCCGGCAATTAATTTAACATTTTTCTACACAAGGCCATACCCGACTTGGGTGCAAGGGGTAACCAGGCCTATGTGGATTATGTTTTAGTCAAAAGCTCAATTGTGGAGGAACACATAGCGGAGATCCGTTATGTTCTGACACAGTTGAGGGCTGCCGGAGAAAAACTCTCCTTTCAAAAGGCACAGTGGTGCAGAACCCGTGTCAATTTCTTGATTTCTTGGGGCATGAGATAACTCCTCAGGGTCTCTGTCCCCAGGAAAAGAAAGTGGAAGCACTTCAGAAATTAAAAGACCCCGCAACTCTGCGGGAACTAAGGAGACTCCTTGGACTAACTAATTACAGCAGAAAGTTCATTGAGGATTACACAGAGATCACAAGACCCCTGATCCATCTTTTGAAGGGGGGGTCAAGTGGGAGTGGGGTCCAGAACAAGCCGAGGCAGTAAGACAACTCAAAAGAAGCCTCTCACAAGCGCCTTGCCTAGCTTACCCTGTCAAAAAGACAGGGTTTTCAAATACATGCTTGACTGCAGTGCTATATCAAAAGCATGACAAGGTCAATAAGGTAATTTCCTATGCGAGTAAAACTTTATCCTCTGTGGAGGAAAAATTCAACGATTGTGAGAAGGCACTCCTGGCAACGGTGTGGGCATTGAAGAATTAACGCCTGTTTATCCAGGGGGAACACATCATAGTGGAGACTGCAGACAAGCCTTTGCAATATCTCCAAAGTGACAGAATCCATGCCGGAAATGTGAGTAATTCCCGAATTACTTCCTGGATTTTTTCAATGCAAGGCTTTCCTGTGGAGGTCAGATATGGCCAAAACAAGAAGAGTTCCCTCACGCAAGGTCTGGCTGACTTGCATGATTGTGCCAGAGAAAACTGTCTTGAGGATGAATGTTTTAAGATCAAGGACAACATGGAGGCATACCTTAATTCCCCACACAAAGTCTATGAAGAAGACCAGTGTGAGGTAATGCCCACTGTCTATGTGGATGGATGCTCTTACCATGTTGACAACAACGGGGAAAAGAACTTGTGGCCGTCGTAGGGAATGCATGGGTGAATGATGCCCCAGACCCCTCCGCTGGGTACAAAATCGGTCCCCGAAGTAGTCAAGCGGCAGAGTTGATGGCTGTGCATCAAGCCATCCTCACTGCTGTCCGACACCAACTCCACGAACTGGTCATAATCACTGACTCAGATTATGTACAGAACGGGTTCGTGGAGCACCTGGTTAACTGGAAAACCAGAGGCATGTTATGTGCTAATAACAAACCATTGAAGCATGGCATGGCAAATTAATCCAAAATATTGATGATCTGGTCACCTCGAATGGGATGACCATCTACTGGAAAAAGATCAAGGGTCATTCTAAAGTAAAGGGACCAAACAAAACTGTGAATGAACTAGCTGATCAGCTGCCCAAAACCGGAGCCATCCAAGGGGATTTACTTGAGATCGAGTCCCTGTTGGGGGAAATCCAGGTCACTGCTATCACTAGGTCCCAGACAAATGCTCACAATGATCTCTCAACTGCACAATGGAGTAAGAAGACCCCAGATGCTGATTTGATTACGGCTCAAAAAGGGGATCCAATAATTGGTAAGTTTTATCAACACATTGAGGAACCTGAGAACTTTCCCTGACGGATACCGATTACATAGGGAAAGAGGACCTCAGAGTGTTGATGAAATGTCGAAAAATGTTCTGAATCCAAGACGGTTTGTTGGTGAGGAGATCCATAGCTGGCCATGACCAGTGTGTGGTCCCCACCTCATTCCGAAGCCTCATGCTAAGTCACACCCATGATGTGGCCACAGCCGGTCATCGGGGGTTTCATATGACACTAGAAATCTTGAGAGAGGTTGTATACTGGCCACACATGGGGCTGGACCTCGACCAATACTTGAAGTGGTGTCTTGTGTGTGCACAATTTCAGCCAACATCCCTCACACACCGTGCTGCCCTCCAAAAGAGGGGGATGACACTGCCTTGGTCAGATTTACAAGTCGATTTTATCGGGCCCGTGATTCGCTCCTCTAGTGGGAAATACATGTTGACCGTGACATGCTTGTACACTAAATGGGTGGAATGTCTCCCGGCCCCAAATTCCAAGGCAGAAACAGTAGCTGCCCTGATGATCAACCACATCTTCTCGCATTTTGGACTACCCCAAAGGATTGAGTCAGACTGAGGTAGCCACTTCACTAGCGAAGTGATGACAAAGATGTGGGAGATACTTGGGGTCAAAAGGAAACTACACATTGCCTACCGGCTAAACAAGACAATTGTGAGCATATTAAAAAGTTTGTGGCAGATTCTGGGCCAAGTTGTGACGTTCAATTACCTCTTGTCCTGATGGCCATCAGGTCTACCTCTCCTTCTGCAACTAAAATGTCGCAGTTTGAGCTGATGACTGGACAAAGGATGGTGCTTCCTCAGTATCTGCTCTACAGAACCCAAGAGCAGACCTTCATAAATGCCTCAAAAACTCATGAGTATGTTGAGATTCTGAAAAAATGCCTTCAACATGCTTTTGCCTGTGCTCAGCGGAATCTAGAAAGATCTGCAGACAGTATGAAGACCCACTATGACCTTAAGACAACTAGAAAAGAATACCAATTAGGAGACAGAGTCTACTTGTACAATTTCCAAAGGAACCAGGCCAAACAGCGCTAATTTATACCTAGCTGGCAGGGGTCCTTTTGAAATTGTAGACAGAATCTCACCAGTCGCCTACAAAATCCATATACCCAAAGGCAGTTTGGCAGAAGGGGAAGATAAGTGGGTCCACATCAACCAGCTGAAGTGTTGCCATCCTAGGCATACTATGCAGCAACTAGAGGAGCCATCTGGAAACCCAGAGGGGGACATTCTGAATCCCTAGAAGATTACAACTATTAAAAAACATTCCACCTGTTAAAGCCAATAGTGATTACAGGCAGGAAAGATTGTCAATTATATTTCAATTGTATGCATCTGCCCCACTACATGAATAGTGGTGGGGAAATGTCCACAAACATGCTCTGTTTTGTCTTATAGCACTGAAACCAAGTATTCGAGAGTACCAATGAAGACCACTCAGGGACGGGAAGGAAAGACCCAAGGGGTTTGGGGTATCGCTCCATACTTCCACCGGGAACTGGCCAGGAGAACCTGGCGGTCCAGCACTGATGGGAGAAGCAGACAAATATTTCCACTTGGACCAAGAAGGAAGAATGACATCCCAATCTCCCGACTTCCCCTTGACGGGCGGTCAAATTCAAGTCGTGAGGTGGGGCTTTGTGGGGTGTATTAACCCACTTATGCTCTGCCCTGCGGCATCACTGTGTGCTGATGGTGCCAGAATTATCAAAATGGCCGCAAAACCCTTATGCGCGCCAAAACCCATGGAATTTGCGCTTTGCAACACGAAAGGATGACTGCAAAATCTACCATGCATGTTGTCTGTGGTGGAACAAAGAGCGCACTCCTCAAACATGTCAGTGGGCTGCACACAAGTAAAAATGGAGCCTGCATGAAAAGCAGTGCTTTACTGAAAGAAATCCAGAATCTTGTTCTTAAATCTTTTTCTTGGTTGCTAAAATACAGAATGCCAGTCCAAAACATCATCAAACATCCAATATTATTGCTGGATGTTACTAGTCACGTCATTAAAGAAATCATTATGAACATACAATGTCATGAGAAGTGGAATCTGTCATCAAAACATTCACAGCAAAGATGTGCCTGCCTGTGTAATCTGTCAAAATATGGGTGCAGTACGAGCAGCCACCTGTATGACAGCTGTCAGTGGATTGCATCATAAGGATTTAAACTTGTACAACTGAAATCTTATGTCGGAAATTTAAGTGACCTGTCATTGAGAGTAACCTAGGTTGTCACTATTTAAATCTCATTGTTTAGAATCTGAAATAAGTGTTGTAGCTGTTTGTTGGAAATTAGAAAGTTTATTTTAAACCAAGAAAAAAATTGCAACAAAATGACATTTGAATTTAAGCCTGACTCCAAGCCAAACCAGTATAACCACTTCCCCCCACAAAGGCCAGGCCCCTCTCTCCACCAGGAACTCACACCCATGTGATGATTAAGGGGTGGGAGGAGATTTTGGGCTGCTGTGGGAAGGGGACAATGGACTTCCTCTAGCTCAAGGAGATGCTAATTAGGAAGGATTGTAAATGGCCTCTGCCAGAAGAAAATGGGAGGAGATTGCTCTTAAGCTGCAAGAAGAGGAAGGAGGAGGGGACAGGCAACCATTTGTTGATTCCCAAGGACAAAAAGCACATTTTAAAAAGACTGATACTTTACTGTGTAAAATTGTGAAAAATATGTAAACCCCAGAAATGTGAATTTAATTTTTGGCTGCATATTTTAAGAGGCGCAAGAACTCGGTGCTATGTTCTGGGAAATAACCGTGGAAATTATGGTTTTGCAGCAAATGTATTTATGTCAAAAGTATGAAACTTGACACGCTTATGCCCATATACAATGCGCACATTTGTGGAAATTTGCTCCGAAAACAAAAACAGGACAAAAAGGGCAGAATTCTGTCAAAAGCAGACCCAAGATCCTACGGCGACGGAGCTTTGAAGAGGATCTGCTCCACAAAATATGTAATTTATATATGTTATTGTTAGAAAGATTGCACACTTGTAAATATGTATTGTACTAAAAGTAGATTTGATGTTCAAAAGCCAAGGGGAGGATTCTCTGACTCATAAAACCCACATCATCATGGTGACACCCTGTTTTCTCCTCAAATAAAGGGAGAGAGGAGACTCTAGCTAATAGCCTGGAAAGGGGGCTCGCTTAGGATAATCCAGCATACACACCCTCTTATCATATGCATAAAAAGAGACAGCTGACGACTTAGAAGGACACACAGATTCACCCACTATCCTGATCCTTGTGAAGCAGCCCGAAACAGAACCATCCATATTCCTTGCTCCAGACTCCAGAAACTTGCAAGCAAAAAGGCCCATTCCATTAGTTGAACCATTTTCAACTATGCCTTCTAATTCCAGAAACCAGAATTCACCCCCAGAAACCTAAGGGGAACACAAGAAACAGCCGGTCTGTGCTGTAACTGCTTTCCTGCTAAAAGAATAATTACCAGAATCAATCCAGTTGTGCTGTGCTGTGACCAGAGAGCCATTGCAGACCCAGTCCAGTCGTGCTGTGCCGTGCAGAACAGAGCGCCTTGCTGCCCAGTCCGGTGTGCCCAGCAGAATTTCTGAGCAGAATCCCTGATCTTGACGGACCAGAATCCCTGACGGTTCTGTTCAAACATTTATAGTGAGTATCCATAGAATAGGACTGTGTCACTAACATGTGTACTATCCATGGTAATCCCCTATCCAAATCCATCGTATCTTGTCCTCAGAACCTGCATTGTTAGAAATCCTTTTGAATTGCCTGAACTCTCTATCTTATCCCTACTATCTTCCTTCTGTACTAGTATTGTTAAAAATATATTTGTGCTGATGTATTTCATCGGAAGAAGGCAAGCTCCTCAGCAGGCAGTCACCCTGATCCAGTGGCTGTGCTTCTGTGTGGTATTTGCTTCTTCATAGTCATCCCCTAGTGTAAAGAAATCCTAGTTGTCTTTGAAAAATACATCCCTGTTTTCCTTTCTTGCGCCTATCTCAGAAAAACGACCTTCACTAAAAACGTCCATAACTTCTTCAAATTTTAAGTTAGAAACAAAATTTCAACTTCTGCTTGTAGCTGACATCCACAGCTTTCCAGATAGTTTTCCCACAGCCGCGATTACCGCGCATGGAAAAGTTTGCCGCACATTTTGTTTTAGGAAATTTCTATCACGTGTAAAACAGCTTTTCATTGCACCTGACCTCAGTTTTAAGTTTTCACATTGCTTATTAGTGTCAAATCATTACTAGAGTTTGTCTGTAACTATCTAAAGCGGCTCCCATTAGAATTTAAACAATTTCTGCAATTTAGTCCATATTTAGTGTTTTAACCGATCCATTCCGAGATAACTTTAAAAACCATCTTGACAGTTTGCCACTCAATTCTGTTTCTCTCTTGTCTTTGCTGGGGGGGGAGGCGGAAATTGGGATTGACATTTTGTTTGAAATCTGCATTCCTGAAACCTGTTCTCTCTCCTCCTATCTCTTTACATTGCTTATTGGGGGGGTTGAGGGGTGTGCAGGGGGAAAAAGTAACCACCTTGCTATTTGATTTGGACACACACAAAGTATTATTCCTGTGCTGCATTGTTTTTGCTCATTATTACTCCTTGTGATTAAAGAGATTGCTTAGTGTGACATCACCCCATTGGTGATTGTTGTATAACCATTAAACATAGTGTGATTATATTGTGAACTACATAAATAAATATTTTAACTTTGCAAACCAGCCTGAATCCTGGTTCAGTGTGACCGGGGGGCTTCCAAGAGAGGGGCATGATATAGCTGATACATCATTCAGAATAAAATAACTTTTAGACACACATCAATAAGGGTTTCAGTTGTGCATTACACGCTAGGCATTGACTTAGGTGAAGTGCCGGATTGAAATCACTTACAGGATACATGAATGGATACATGAACATCCTACCAGCATTGTGTTAAAGAGGATCTGAGCCCGCTGTGGGGGGTCCAAGGTGAATAGTGAATAACCTGATAACTTGAGTGCATTTGAAATCCTGAGAAGAAAATAGCTTACAATTTGTTTGTCACATCAGGCCCTCTGAAAGAAGAGACATTGAAAGGCAAAGAGACTTTGGCATGAAACGCCCGGATGCTAATATTTGAACTGCATTATTGTGCTAGAGAAGCCAGAGACTGTGCTAAACTCAAGTGTTTCACCTTGTCCTGTGCTGAAAACATGGGGAAGGGAGGCCAACAATCTGAATATCCTGACATATCATTTCTTGGACACTTCCTTCTTTTGCATAACATTGTTTACCACACTATTTTTATTTAGAGGTAAGGATTGGCAATAGGTGTATTAGTATAGGCACTTTTATTTTGACAAGACACCAACAGGACTCAGTTATTATTATTTGATGGTTGTAGCCTGCTCCCATCTCTAGATTTAGGTTTAGATAGGCATTATTCAAACCCGATTGAAGTTCAATAAACACCCTTGAACTGTGTTCACTTGTGTCTGTCTTACTGTTGAAACCATGCCTTCCTCACAATAACTATTGGTTGCAGCACAGTAAGCACAGTCACAAAACATAGATTTAAAACACAGCAGGAATGGAGAAACATCCGGAGTTGGAACACAGCAGCAGTGGGAAGCACCCCTAGATTTGAGTCCAACTACCTATAGTGAAAATGTAGTGGGTAAACACCTAGAATTGGAACACAGCAGTAATGGGAAAACACTAAGAATTGGTACACAGCAGTAATGGGAAAAGTCCTAGAATTGGAACACAGACGTAGTGGAAAGAACCACTAGATTTTAATGCAACATTAGTGGGGAAACACCTATAATTGGGACACAGCAGAAATGGGAAAACACATGGAATTGGAACACAGCAGCAATGGGAAAACGCCTAGAGTTAGAACACAGTGGTAGTGGGAATAACCCCTTGAATTGGAACACAGTGGTAGTGGGGGAACACCTAAAATTGGAGCAAAGAAGTAATGGGAAAACACATAGAATTGGAGCACAGCAGTAATCAGAAAACACATAGCACTGGAACACAGCAGCAATGGGGAAAAAAACTAGAATTGGAACACAGTAGTAGTGTGAAGAACCCCTAGATTTGCATGCAACAATAGTGGGTAAACACCTTGTATTGGAACACAGTAGTAGTGTGAAGACCTTCTTGAGCTGGAACACACGAGTAGTGGGAAGAACACCTAGATTTGAAGGTGAGAGTAGTGGGGAAACACCTAGAATTGAAGCACATCAGTAATGGGGAAACACCTAGAACTGGAACACAGCAGCAATGGGGAAACACCTAGAATTGGAAAACAGCTGCAGTAGGAAACACCTTGATTGCAACAAAGCCGTAATGGGATACCACCTAGAGTTGGAACACATCAGTAGTGTGAAAAACCCAGAGGATTGGAGCACAACAGTAGTGGGAAAAATCCCTAAATTGGAATGCAACAGTAGTGGGGAATCGCCTAGAATTGGAACCCAATAGTAATGGGGAAACGTCTAGAATTGGAACACAACAGTAATGGAAAAAAACCTACAGTTGGAACACAGCAGAAATGGGAAAAAACACCTAGAGTTGGAAAACAGTGGTAGTGGAAAGAACCCCTAGAATTGGAACACAGTGGTAGTTGGGAAACACCTAGAATTGGAGCACAGAAATTATGGGAAAACACTGAGATTTGGAGCATAGCAGTAATCGGAAAACACCTAGCACTGGAACACAGCAGCAATGGCAAAGAAAAACTAGAATTGGAACACAGCAGTAGTAGGAAGAACCCCTAGATTTGAATGCAACAATAGTGGGGAAACATCTAGAATTGGAACACAGCAGTAATGGCAAAATACCTACAGTTGGAACACAGCAGTAGTGGGAAGAACCCCTAGAATTGGAACACAGCAGTAGTGGGATGAACCCCTAGATTTGAATGAGACAGTAGTGGTGAAACACCTGGAATTGGAACACAGCAGAAATGGGAAAAACACATAGAATTGGAACACAGCAGTAATGGGAAAACACATAGAGTTGGAACACTATGGTAGTGGGAAGAACCCCTAGAATTGGAACACAGTGGTAGTTGGGAAACACCTAGAATTGGAGCACAGAAGTAATGGGAAAACACCTAGAATTGGAACACAGCAGTAATCAGAAAAAACCTAGCACTGGAACACAGCAGCAATGGCAAAAAAACTAGAATTGGAACACAGCATTAGTGGGAAGAACCCATGTATTTGAATGCAACAATAGTGGGGAAACACCTAGAAATGGAACACAGCAGTAATGGAAAACCACCAAGTATTGGAACACAGCAGTAGTGTGAAGACCCCCTTGAACTGGAACACAAGAGTAGAGGGAAGAACGCCTAGATTCGAAGGTGACAGTAGAGGGGAAAAACCTAGAATTGAAGCACAGCAATAATGGAGAAACACCTGGAACTGGAACACAGCAGCAATGGGGAAACACCTAGAATTGGAAAACAGCAGTAGTAGGAAACACCTTGATTGAAACAATGCCATAATAGGATAACACCTAGAGTTGAAACACATCAGTAGTGTGAAGAACCCCAAGGATTGGAACACAACAGTAGTGGGAAGAATCCCTAAATTGGAATGTAACAGTAGTGGGGAATCGCCTAGCATTGGAACCTAACAGTAATGGGAAAACATCTAGAATTGGAACACAACAGTAATGGAATATAAACTACAGTTGGAACACAGCAGTAGTGGGAAGAATCCCTAGAATTGGAACTCAGAAGCAGTGGGACAACCCCCTAGATTTGAATCTGACAGTAGTGGGGAACACTTAGAATTGGAGCACAGCAGTAATGGGAAAACACCTAGAACTGGAACACAGCAGCAATGGAGAAACATCTATAATTCGAACACCACAGTAGTGGAAAACACCTCGATTTTGAACACAGCAGTAATGGGAAGAACTCCTGGAATTGGAACACAGCAGTAGCAGGAAGAACCCCTAAATTTGAATGTGACAGTAGTGAAGGATAAAACTAGAATTGGAGCACAGCAGTAATGGTAAAACACCTAGAACTGGAACACAGCAGCAATGGGGAAACCCTTAGAATTGGACCACAGATCTAGTTGGAAAACACCTAAAATTGGAACATGGCAGCAATGGAAAAAACCTCTAGAATTGGAACACAACGGTAGTGGGAAAACACCTAAAATTGGAACACAGCAGTAATGGAAAAACATCTAGAATTGGAACACATCAGTAACTGGGAAAACACCTAGAATTGAAACACAGCAGTAGTGGGAAGAACCCCTAGAACTGGAACACCCGCAGTAATGGGAGAACACCTAGAAATGAATGCAACAGTAGTGGGAAAACACCTAGAAATGGAACACAGCAGTAATGGAGGAGAGCAAAATGTATCTCAAATAAATGTGAGGTAGGCTGATTAACACAAGTGGGCTATGTACAGTAGTTACTAAGAGTGGTGGGGTTTTACTGGAATACAGTAATGGCTCTACTCCCCGTCCAGACCACACTGCTGGTTGACTGCGGCAGGCTTCCTAGGCAAACACGGGCAAACACGGACTGGAGCTGCTTACTTGGGAGCTGCCCTTTGACTTGTGGTCCTTAGCCGGTGGCTGCTCAGGCAGGTGGCTGCCCTGGATGGTTGGTCTAAAGGGATACACTGGCCAATCAATAGACGTGGGAGTGCTGGTGGGAGGGCCCACACACCCAGACAGGAGGCGGCAGGGAAAGGAGCGTGGAAAATACAATTTATACGTGCATTAAGCACAAAATAGTTTCACAGGCCCAGAAAAAAGGCAAAAGCCCAACAATGTGTTGCAGTCCCAGAAGCCCTATGCCTTGCCTAAAATCACAGAGCAAAAGTGGCTCTGATGCAAGCATAATCAGATAGATTTAGCCCGATTACAAATAGTGGTATGGGCATCCGAGTTTGATGGTAATTATTGAAGAATTTCCACCAAACTTGTAATGACGGTAACTATAATTTGAATGCGCCAGTTCCCTATAATTCTGTGTCTTTACAGCAGACTGACACCTACAGTCAGAGCTCATCAGAATTCCAATCCGAAAAAATAATTACTACACTGTTATTTACGATATGACTGGCTTTTAATCCACCTTTTACAAGGCAATGAGGCATCATTATTGGTCAAATTGAAGTATTTCAAGTTGAACACCAATCCTCGAAGAACTCGTTGTTAGAGAGTATTAGCATATATGCTTGATCTTGCAATGATGGCCAACGTGCAATTTTTCTCATTTAGGTTGAATGGACGAGAACACCCCAACCCTTGAAGATCCATTTAAAATGCCTGAGGGGTGTTAGAGACAAAGTGCCCGACGGATGCTACGTTCTCAGGTTCTCCATGCTGAGTCGCCTCGGAGGTTATTCGCTGAACTGGTCGAAGCTGACTGACCAGCAGCAGGTGGGAACTACAATGCCCGTGAAACACAGAGGCAACTTCTATGACGTCGAAATAGCTTTCAACCAAAGTGTCCAAACAGTAAGTACTGTGCAGCTTGGCAGATGGCAGCCTCTGTGGTTCATTCAGGTGAATTCATTATAGATAGGGTGACCAGATTTTCAAAACAAAAAACTGGGTTGGCCAACAGCATAAAAGAGGGACTACCCCATCGCAGCCCATCAATTACCGCCCCTCCCCAACACACCTCCACAACCACCCCCCAACCATATTTCCAGCACTTCTCCTTTCTATAAACTGTATATAATCTCATTTGTGGAGTTTTGTCTGTGAATCATGGCATGTTAATTGAAATCGAGCGTTAGCTCTAATTGATATTACATGGCTTGTTGTACAGTCATTTCCAAGCCAGTCTCTGTGGCACAGTAAGTGTTCTGACTTGTACCTGAGAGGTTGGGGGTTGGAGCCAAACCTCCAACTTCAAAATTCTGAAAGTGTTGTGAAAAATAATTACGGTTTTAATTAACGTAGCCCCCCAAACATGCAAAACCCGGATGGGGTTTCAAAAAATAAAAAACTCCCGCGACCCCGGGACGGAGGGTGATTTCCCCGACTGTCCCGGGAAAACCCGGACGTCTGGTCACCCTAATTATAGAGAGCGTCACTCTGGGGAGTGTGAACAGACTTTCTTTCCCTGTTTCTTAAGCAAGCCTTTTACTTCTTGCATTGTGTTATTGTAACTTTATATCATACTTGACAATGATTGTTTTCAGTTAAATGCTTATTTTCGTGTGTTAATTTGTAATGGAACTTGCCCTTCAACAAATCGATTTTGCACATAAATAAACTATGAGGTAAAACATTGTAAGAAAAATACGTCATAGAGGTTTAGTGCTTAGAAGCACACAGTGAATGACACAGAGTATTCATTATGTGTGTGGTGCTAACAACACAAATGTGCTACTTTAGATACCTCCTACTTTTTAAATAATACCTAATTATGAATTGGAATCATGTGGGAGTACTAAAAAGTACTCCATTGGACAAATATGGGTTATGGCGTTTTTATGCAGCAGGCTGCCAAGCTGTTCTAATCAGGTTTCAGGCCCCTGATGATTACCCTGTGGAGGCCAGGGGTTGTCAACTCTTGTGTGAACGTGTGAGGGTGTGTTGGTTTGTATTGTTAATACAAGTTGGTGGGAATGGGTCAGTGGTGTCGTTTTTAAGTCAGAATTACTATCGCCTTAAAACATTTATGTTGTCACACTACAATTACATAAAGAACAATACAAAACATTTTAAACACAATACACTCTGGGGGGCACATACACTAGAGGGACGCATAACACATACAATAAAGATATAATGTTTCCTCTAAATGATCACAATTCATCTACTCAAAGCAACAACATGCATTGCATCATTTGCTCTCATCTGGATTCACAATTCCAGAATGAGAAAGTACTGCCTGGAGAATTATATAATTGAAAGACTGTGTAATAGGGTTTCACATTTCATCAGCCTTAAATGATAATGTGCAGTGCATAATTTGACTTCAGCACAGATTATGCTCTTTAAAAACCTCTCTTTCGGACACGAGGTCCATAAAACACCTACGGGCTAAAGCAGACAACATAAATAATTAAAAACCCACTGAACACTTTTAATACCTACACCTTTGACCGCATTAACCACCATCGAGAAAAAAACTGATTCATATCAAATAACAGGGTCATAAAGTGTGAACTGAGTACAATACGAGTTGGCAGGTTAGGCACACTGGGCATCTTCCTAAGCAGTGCATTTGGCTAATTGCACTTAATATGGGTTCACCCAGTGCTTCTGTATGGACAAAAACAGCAGTAGTTTATGTCTGCAAACAATGAAACATTATTAGTAATCATAACCACTGTGCAAGTACAGTCCACTCCCCTCCTCTTTCCTTCTTGTCACAGCAATATATTGTTTAGTTTGCATCTGCACCCCTAAACAGGAATGCAGCTGGTCTGCTTCAAAGGAAGAGGTCATACACTTGGAAGGATCCATAAAAAGCACTTTCCATCGAAAGACCTTTTTGGTTTGTCAGTCTGATGAGCTGATGGAAACCTTCTCTGATGACCACAAAGATCTGGGCTATCCTTTTCTTGTCTCTTCAGAACTTTTGAGCTCGGGTTGTTCTGCTCCTGATTTCTAGTGATTGGCAAGTCTCCGAAGCAGAAGCGTTGCTGGGGGTGGGGGACTGAAGGGGCTACAGGCCCGGGTCTTTTGGTTGTAGCCCTAAATCCCGCCAGTCCCAACATTAGCTTAGCCCCTGATCTTTTCCAGACCTAGCAACACCCCAGCTCTGAAGACTCTGCTTCTCCTGACTGCTGCTTCCATGACATATGATTCTGCTTCATGGTCATTCCTCATAGTGTTGGCATGGCCTCCAGCACCCAGAGACGAAGACACAGCAGGGCTGACAGATATGACTGGTGGGGGTTTTGTAGTGGCAACTCCTCCCAGAGATGCAAACATGTGAGTTCTCCACACTGGGAAGCCTTTGTTCAATTGATTTTCGGCAGGACATCTGAATCTGAATCAGTCGGCGAAAGCTACATTGGCAAGGCAAAGGCAGGTAAACGCCTTCCCAGTATGAAGGCGGGTCGAAAGTATTATATCCTCTTCCGAGAACAGGGAGTGGCCGGATTCCTCACACAGAGATGATGATATCCCTTAGGAGGAATAGAGAAAGTGCGAACAAAGGACATGTTAATTGAGATCCTGGACTGAATTAGCAACAAGTTATATCTTCCTGGCCTATCCTATTCTCATCAGGGCTAAGGATGTTCTGTCGTTTCTAGAATTAATTGTCCCTTACATTACCCTTCTTTAACCCTGTCTGGGAGGTGTTCTAGAAGGAGGTGAAGGATTTAAACAATATATTGGTACCCTTGTTTTATGACTCCTTTTTAACCTTCTCTTGATCATGAGGACATATGCTGGCAATTTCCAGTCAATAACAAGGCAGCTATAAAAGAATCTTTGCATGTTCCAATCTGGCGCTAAGTGCAAGTGTTTACACTACGTATCATTCTGAATGCTTGCCGTTGGAGTTTTATGGCCTGGTTCTATGACTGAGGCGGGCACATATATTTCTGAATAGCTTTGCATCATGACCTGCCAAGTAGAATACCTAATTGACATTGACTCAAACTCATTCATAACACAGTCTCTTGTTTCAGGCTCTGCTGTTCTGGAAGAAAGACACATTCACCAGATTGTGAGACAGAATCACCATGAATCACCTCTCCTTAAACTGCCCTTTTCAGATTGTGTTCACTTTGGAGAACAACCCAATGAAAGTGTCATTAAGGGATTCAAGCAGCAGAGGAATTCCAAACCACCCCCATATGTTCAAGAAGTTTTTAAGATATTTTCCTCACTCACTCAGAGGAAGAATCAGGGATGTAGCAGCTCTAAACCACAGTGTGTATCCAAGGCCTGTTCTATTTCTTCATTCTGGCAGTGTCATTAACTTGCTGTGTCAGCTGTATCCATTGAATTCCCTGGTGGGACAGCATCTCTGGCTTTCTTCTATAGTTGGTAAGATATGGTCCATGATAATTTGATTCTACAAACAATTAGCATTGGCTACCTCAGTGATTTGATGTCCTCTCAACTACAGGGAAAATCGTTGCTCCTTTGCTCCTGTGCTCCTGTGCTCTGCAGAATGTCTAGATCTCCAATATTATAATACAACCCTCCTCAATACGATACCACTGTTTCTAGTCCATCCTTTTAGAGACGAGAAGGGGAGTTTTTTATGTAGTCTTCCTGATCAGTTAGTCATCCAGTGACTTTTAATCGATCATTGATCTCAAAAGAAATGATCGGTTTGTGAGATCTAATCATTTTCAGATGGATATCTTGAAAGATCTCTTACTTTAACTCTATCCAGAAACTTAAAAATGTCTGTTGACATCCAGGGTCCCTACCTTCACATCCCCATCTATACGCTTTGCCATTACGTTTTTGTTTCGTCTATTAGGCGGCACAGAAAGCACTGCCCATAAGTCAAAACTATTTTCATGAAAAGTGATGATACGAGAGAGATGAGATGTGAGGAACGACAGGCAGCCTCTACGTCTTGTGTGGTTATTTACCCACCAACAGACTGCACATGGCTATGGTAGTCCTTCTGTTCAATTCCTTGAACTTCTCAAATACATTCACTCTCCTAATGCCACAGAATCCCATTCATTGTTGAACAAGGAGGTGTTGCCCACAGGGTCATAATGTAGGGTTAACACACCTTATGAGGGAAAGGTGTCATCTATTTCATGCATGTGATATTGCGGGTTTGGAACCTAAGCTGAAAGATCCTGAGAGGTGTGCTTATTTAGTCCAATTTGATTTCCTTGTATTCCAAGAGAGAGGCAATATCAAGATTCTACCAATGTTCCTGTTTTCCAATCTTTGAATGTACGCAGCGCTATCCATCAATTGGAGGTATAGCCAAGGGTGATGTATCATGTTGGATTTCAAATTCATTTCAAGTGCCTGTGAACTGGGACCCACTATCTACTAATATATTCAAATAATAAATATTTAATTGAAAGGGAAACTAGAAACCACATTGGTTAATGTGAATAATAATTGTTTCAGAGCTAATAGCTATTCATCCAAACTCACACAAAAAATGTATATAGATATATTCTTGATGGGTGAAAGAGATGAAAATATATATACATTTTTTATAGTCATTGGTGGACATTTCTAATGCACATGTTGAGGTCTGTGTACTGTCAAAAGACTCTGATGTAAATGAATTAGAAAGCTGGGGTTACCACGAATTGCTTCAAATTCCCCCTTTGTTAATAATCAAGGTAAATCTAATAAAATAGCTCCTTCAGTTAAATATTTGTGTTGCTAACGGATGATAAACCAGCTATGAGGGCTTATTTTTGTACCCAAATTGCCCCCAATAGATTCCTTTATAATTATACCATGCAATAAGTGGAGAGTAAAAGATCCACCTGCAGTCAAATAGGAGGAAAGTGATCAATTTCCAGTTATTTTGTGTCACGACTGGTCTCATTCTTTTAAATGAATTCCTTTGTATCTAATCCAGATGGTGTCAAATAACCATTGATACATTTGGTTTGACTGGGTCAATCCATACCACCAAGTTGGCATAGAAGGCTTTCAAGATATAAGTTATCTTTAACCAGGACACCAAATAATACAAAAAACAACATAGCTGGATTGATTATGGTTGTCACCATGCTATAAAAGGGGTCATTATGGCCCTAAACAAAGCAAAATGCAGTACCTCCTCAATGTAGATTGAACCTAGCAAAATCAAAAAGGTCACTTGAAAAAACAGCATGAGATAGGCTTATCCGCCAGATGTTTGGAAAGATTTGAAGGCATTTTGGAAAATGGTAGCTACTGGTATGGCTGACAACTGCCTTGAGAATGCATATATTGGCAATATACCCAGTGAATAGTGTATAGCTCATTTTCAGACAATCTACAACATGGATACTGTGCAAGAACATAGTGTGATAGATCAGAGCGCTGTCTTGTAACCAAATTTGGTATCCATGGCTGATGAAACAAGCCTGACTGAAGAAAATAAAAGGGCATAAGATCCATGGCCGGATGGTGTCCCTGACAATCTTTATAGAATGAACCCTCATTTATGTGCTCTTTTGCTCTGGCGTTTTATTACATTTCTGCTGATTACCTGTATTCTTCCATCTACATGGGTCATTAGAATGATAGTTGCCATTTTAAGAATGGCCAATGGAGTAACTTCTTCTTTTATCACATTGAAGATTATGTTTATGATTAGACAATCAATCAAGTGATTATAAATGTAGTCTGGTAACTTATTATCGGACTCTAATTTAGGTGTTAGGTTGGTACTTGGGACTATGAAACAGTGTTTATAGGTGTCATGTATTGTAGACAAGTGTTATGAGATCAAGAAGGGTCTCTCTTCATGGTCTTTGTTGACCTGTCCATGGCATTTGATAGGATGAACTGTGACCTCTTATGATTTATAATAAGCAACCGTAGGATTGAGTGAAATGTGTTAAGAATCCTGATCCAGTTTTATTTTGAGATTTCAACTTTTGATTGATATGGAAGCATAAGGGACTACACTGTTTATTTTTACATAATATACGATGTCCAACAGACATGTGCCATTGCGTCTTTATTATTTTAATTTTCAATGGATTGGATGTTTCTTTAAATGCTCCTATATTGTCAGGAAAGCAATACCGCTTTTAACATTTGCAAATTATGCTGTGCTAATTGAATGTACCCCGGTTGGTCTACATCGGTTGATCAATAGATATGACAAATGTATATCAGTGAGTGTAACTAAAACTTAAGACTTGGTTTTTCAACATACATGGAAACAGGAAAAATCCTACTTTCTACTTAAAGGGAATGAACATAAAGACCTCCTCATCCTTTGCCTATTTGGGTGTTAAATTCTCCGAATCCAATAGTTGCAAAGCCCACATTCATAAAGTAAGGATGCAAATGATCTAAATTAATACAATTATTATGTCCTTCATGGCTAATTAGGGGGGAGTGCCCCATCCAAGCCTTTAAAGTTTACAAATCAAGAACGTGTGGTGTAGCAAGAAATGCAGCAGGTCTTTGAGGCATAGGTAATTTCCACGACTCAGCAAGGGAGGAACATAGGTTTTTGTGATTTTATTGGGCATTTTGTGATCAACTGCATGTCCATTATTGTATTTTTAATCAAATGTAAAACCACTGTACTTGAGAATAGAATGAGGTGAAATACTTTAATGGATATAAATTTAGGAAAATAGAAAGATGTTTTAATAATACTTCTAATCAAAGATATTTTAAAGTTAGAATATGGTTTTCAGTGTAGTTGGTTAACATATGTGTGAACATGGACATATGACGTAGGTGCTCCACATTTGTTTGATGATTATCTTAATTGGCTGAGACACGCACACCATATAGCTCTAGGGGCTCCATTGGGAAGGCATCACAGCTTGCTATTGCCTACTGAGGAAATAAATTGACTCTGCAAGTGTATCTACTTGTGATATATAAGAATATGAGGGTTGAAACATATCAAGGTTGATACCAATGGCTATTTGTGGAAACCAACATTCATGGTTATATTTAAATAGGTCCACATAGACTTTGTCTAGGCATCGGCTATAATGGAAAGCCAATTGGTCAAGTGCATCTACCACCTCTCACAGGGTGAGGAATGGCAAAACAGTGTATTTACACGTTTTCCTCATATACATCAATGCTTTTGCTCCATGGTTCCCCTCATGCGGTGGTGACTACACAGTGTACAATGCAAGGAGATGATAAACCAAGCTTGTTCTACAATGTTAGTTACTAATGGGCCAGAAGGAACACCCCATTAGTATATACAAGCAACGTCCTGAATTACTGCAAATCATTTGTGTGACTTACCTCCTTCGGTGTGTTCCTTGCCTCTTTCTTCTATTTGTCCTTATCTTATTGGGTGTGAGGGAGCTTCTGAGCCTTAAGCAATGTGCTGTCTGTCCTTTGATACTCACCTGCAAGCAATCCCAGTCGGTTTCCCATGTGTTTACTTGTCTTGGTACAAATAGTACAGAGAAGAAGAACCTTTTCTGGGACACTTCAAAAGCTGCCACCCTAGAACTTGTTGGTCACAACTGAACTTGAAAAAAAGAGGATATCCACCCAAGCCATTTCAATCGACAACAACTAATTGGATGTAAATCAGAGGCACCGATTGTATGTGCAATGGCAGTTTATGGGGATCACAGGCATCAGCTGGAAATAGATTAATTGTAAGAGCATAACCCACTTGAAAAGGGCATCAAGTCAATGAGATGGATACAATCGCAGACAGGCTCTTTGAGTCTGTATGTCTTTTAAGCCTACAAGATTTTCTGAAAGTTTGAGTCAGTTCAGAATTCATGAGCTTTATTAAAAAGACTAGCTCCCGCATTGCAGTTTGACTGCTTTGACCATGGGTCTGCTCAAACTTATTTCAACAAAACATGACCCATTCAAATTTCAGCAAGTTTGTCAAAGCTGAGCCAAGACAAACTGAAGATTGAAGCAAATAATGTTTAAGCAAGTTTTTCATTGCAACTCAATTTGGCACATGCTACCTAGTTTTAGGATATAGGGTATTGCGGTGCTTAATACAGTAACAGTCAAAGTGCAATTTGTGTGATCCCCTGCCTTACTTTGGGCCAGATTAGGCAGCTGCATTATAACTGCCCTTTTTGCTGAAGGTCCTACTTGACAAATGTATTCAGAGAGGATGCAGGTTGATGTTAATGTTCAGGCTAGTGAAAGGAATGGGGGTTACTTCAGAATAGTGCTAAATTACAATTAGAGAAGATTAACAGAAGAATTTAAATGAAGTAGACCTTTTCAGTTACAGTGTGGTTGATAATTAGAGTGAGGGTAAAAGTAGAAGGAGACTATTGCTTTTAATTAATTAGAAATTGCTAGGGATGTATTAAATAGGATATGTTCTCAAGGAAACAGACAATTAAAGTGACTAGTTTTTAGTGACACTCATGTTTGAGTGACATATTTTGTTCTTCTGTGGATTAGAAAATCACAGTGATTGAATGTTAATGACTCGCCTATTTTCTGTAGGGAGCTACTAGATCTCACAGGCTTGGTTTTAGTTAACATATTTTTTTCACATAACCTCTTAATGGGAACAGAATATCACACTGATTTGGCTTTATTGACAGCCATGCTATTGTCCTAGCCGAGCAGAATATCGATTGGGCAGGTTTTTAAGACACATCATTTCTTTACTTATGACATGTGGCAGAGGGTCGACTAAACAATCATAAATTTAAAGTAAAGGTTAGAAAACGTTGTTGACTTTGTCAGGATGGTTTTCAGTAACACCTAAAGATCCTATGGGAATCAATGTAATAGTGATACATTTAACAATGGTAACTATATAGGGATGGGTCAATGTCTCAAATGTACGTGACTACAAATCTTCACCAGGGTTCCCTGACTGCATATCCTACAAAGTTTCAGTTACAGGATTATTATGGCCTGTACTCTGATGTTAGCAACAGCAGCTGCATCCCCTAAACAGATCTCTGTGGTGAAACACTTTTGTACAGGCGCGTTATAAGTGACTTATCATATCATATCATACTCTGTTTGGCAATCTCAGTCCTAGAGACATAGATCTTGTTTTGCTACTTGGCAGTATCAGCCCAAGAGATATGGCAGCCTGAGGACATCTTGGAAATCCTGATAGCAAGTATTTCCCCCACCTATTTAGGTACATTCAGGCCAAGAAATTACCCCCCCACCCCAGCTGCGGTTCTGCCCCTGAGTAGTCGGGATACCTTCCAGCACAATCCAACTAGCAAGTATTCTTCACCCTTGCTTGGCGGCTGTGATATTATCCCCTTCCAGCCAAGGGGTACCCTCCAGGGAAGGCATGTGGAGATTCTGCTGGGTTATACATTGTGATTATACATTGTTGTCGTGACTTGTATAAGTGATGACAGGCTAAGGGGTTGGTCTTGGCCTGTCCATTAACAGCTCTCACAGTCAGCACATTCTCCTGCTTGCTCGTGCTCTACATCGCATGCTCCTTCTCTCCCCTGACCGTGACAACTCCTGCCGAGCCACAAGCTCTTTTATGGTGCTCTTGATTAGTGTGATTTTTTAATAAAGGTTTGGATTGCATATTTCCCAGTCTGCCGTTTCTCTCAGATTGGGATTATTTATTCTCTCTCTCTGATCCCTTTCAGGTGCTTATCCTTCTTCTGTTTGGAGTTCTACTTGCGTCGAGCATCTCTGTGGGTAATTGGTGCTCATTAGTGCAGGTGCAGAAGTGACAGAGATCTTAAACAGCTGATCTGTCATTTTGAGTTCAGGAGAAGGGAATACAGAGCCTCGTATCTCTGCAGCACTGCACCGGAACTCTTTGATGATTCACTGCTGGACTGTGGTGATTCAGTAGTAAGTGGGTCTGTTCCCCAAAATAGTGCTGTGCTTAGAGGGTGAACACTGGTGTTAGAACTCGCAGCTGTGTCCCCTAAACAGATCTCTGCAGTGCAAGTCATCCTAAGCAGCTGTTAAAAGGTCTTGCTTTCCTGCAATGGCCTCTATGCTAGAGCCTTGGCTCCGGGTCTGCTTTTGGTGACAGGAATTTAGAGGGATGGGGAAATTATCAGGAGCTCTGGCAAATCCCCCCCATTGATCACCATCAGGTAGTATGTAGCTCAGAAGGTGGATGTCACTAGTTCCTGGAGCCCCTCCAAGGCAGTTGTTAAAGTAGACATACAAGTTAGAATGTTGGGGTTCAGTTGTATGCAATTCTAATAATATGAAATCACAGTATATGTGATATAGTGACACTCATTTATTTCTTAAGGAAACAGGTCAACACAACGGCTGGTTATTATTTATTCTTTCTGAGGATACCGACAATCAAAGTCCCCGGTTTTTAGTGACACACATTTTGCTCCTTACAGATCAGAGATTTCCAGGGAGTTGGTTTTAGTAGCACCTACATTGTTTTCCTGAGGGAAGGGAAATCCAGTCACTGGATTTTAGCAACATACATGACTTTCCCGGAGAAGGGCGCAGACAATCACTGAAACTGTGTTGCAGGTTCACGCATGCTGTTTTACTGAAGTAAACAGATACAGTGATTAGATTTTAGTTATGCATTTATATTCCTTAAGGGAACAGAAGATAGAATCCACAGAAATTTTGTAACACAGATTATTTGGTATACACACATTTCGCCGAATGAAATGTCATTGTGGGACATTTCATCGCCGGAATTCTCATCGGCAGAAACTTTTTAAAAAAAAAATATTTTGGGGGGGGTGTTTTGTGTGGGTTGGGGTATAAAAAAAAATACAAGGTTTCTGGCGATGAGATTTCGGCGATGAAATGTCCCACGATGACATTTCATTCGGCGAAATCACGTAGAACCAAATAAGGAAACATAATATTACACTAACTTGGTTTTAGTATCACTCTAGTGTTACCCTAAGGATACAGTAAATAACATGGGCCCAGACCATAACAGAGAGATTATTTTTGAGGGAGAAGAAAAGCAAAAGGAATGGGTTTTAGTTGACAAATAAAATTGCGGAAAAAGACAATCGTTGTGACTCATTTTAGGAATTGACACATGATGTTTTCAATAGGGATTAAAATGTCACACATATTAGGTTTTAATTATAGTTTCATTTCTGGTGAGGCCATAAAAAGTGAGTTTTAGTGACACACATGTTTTTTCAGATGTAGCTTTCAAGGGTTTTGACCCATGTTGAATCAATAGACTGGGTAGATGTGGGGATGAGCTGTCGCCGCCCATTATTCTATCCCAGAACAAACTAAATCAATAGACATGGTAGATGTGAGGATGAGCTGTCGCCGCCCACATTCACCCCAGAATCCAGGAGAACCGCGCAGTTTGGGCACACCAAAATGGTCACCTAATCTGCCACCCACCAGTGCAAAGAAAGATGGTCCTGTTCAAAATCCGTTTTTATTGATGTCAAAATGTTGCTAAAATCATGGGCACAAGACCACTCTAAAGATACAACCTTCTTGTGGGGGGTTCCACATCACCACTCTACTGTAAGGATGCCATCAAAACAATGTTAAGCAAGGATCCTATACTATCAAGCAAAAGACCACTCTATTGAAATGCATTAATTCAAGACAGATCCCAAAAATGGGTGCAGTACCAGCTTTGTCCACAAACCGGCACTAGCGCTCTAAACTCTGACAGGAGAACTGCTACTTCAGAAGCTAATCAGCCTCCTGAGACAGCTGGAAACTTCAAAGGCCCGCTGGTTAATTAAAACTCTTAACCACCTGCTGTTCCCAGAGACAATCTGATTGCATTAACAGGCCAAGAGGCTGGGAAACCTTCTCACCTCACAGACCCACACAACAGCCCAGGAGATCACATGGACATGCTAACCAAATGCAGAGTGGCCCCCAGGCCTGCTGACCTCAGCCGACACAGTAGACTCTCTCCCTTGAATGGGGTATGTTGATTTTCAGTGTGGACTGTAAACAGAGCCCTACCTGGGAGAGGAGAGACATGTGGTACTCCCAAGTTTCTGGGGGTGGACCTAGACACTTTTGTGGAATCATATTGCAGCAAATATATGTTTAAGTTAAATGCTTCTAAAATATTGTATTAAGCTCACAAAAATGTGCAATTTGGAGAACCTTAATCCAAGAAATGTACCCACAATTCAAGACTTGATTCAACTTTGTACCATGTTCTGAGGCGAAACCCCGCTATTTATTGATATTACAGACACCGGGTTTATGCTAGAAACCTAGTAAATTAATGTGTGTAGAAGGAGGGTGTACATTTGTGTAATTTTTTATACAGATTTAACATTGGTAAACCAACTAAAAACGAAATTAAGTTGCCATTTGTGAATGCAAGACCCCAGGAAGATCAGAATTGAACAGGCATGGACCATGAGTAATCTGTAATATGTACATGTAATTTCAACAAATTGTGTATCAAGGAAATATGTATTTGGATAAGAAATAGATTTGTGTGCACATTGACAAGGGGAGTGTCTGTCTGTAAGCCATAAAGATGACACACAACCCAGCTCCCCAATCAAGGGGGAGAGGAGGACATGGCCAATGATAGATTGCGAGGGGCCGGCTCAGCTATGCCCAGGCACACACCCACTTTCTAAACAAATAAAAACAGCCACTGGAAGCCAGATAGGGATTTTTCTTTTTCACTTGCTGCGGAGCACTTTGACTTCAGACTTCACATCCAGAGATCCAGACTTCAAATCCATCAATCTCCAGAGACCAGAAATTAACTCCAGAATTTGTAGCAGAGAGGCCTGAATCCACAAGCTGAATCCTTTTTCAGCAGGCCTCCAAATCATTTGCAAACTATTCAACAGCCGGGCGAGCTGTTTGAATTTTTGCCAAGAACTTTTGTCAGAACCAGAGACCAGACCACCGTGCAGTGCCGAGAACTTTTGTCAGAACCAGAGATCCAGACCGCTGTGCAGTGCCGCTAGCAGAGCTGACCCAGAAGGTAGAATTATCCAGTGAGCAGAACCAGGCCGAGACCGTCCGTGGCGAGGGAACCGCAGTCCAATCCTGACCCGATCCGTGGCGAAGTCGCATTCCTCTCTAAAATATAGTGTGAGTACCGCCAGCACTGTACCATAACCAATCTCTTAGTTTAAAATAATCTAATCCAAACTATTTTAGCCTATTAGAACTGCCTCCTAGAATCGTGTCATTCTGTCATCTTTAAACCTGAAAACTGTCATCTGTCATTCTGAGCTTTCAAATTTCAAATCCGAAAAACGACCTTTACTAAATCGGCCGTATAAGCTCTAAACCGACTTGCTACTCCTCATACTCCCTCCGTAATTGCGCTCGACGCACGCGACTAAATTTACCGCAATTTGACATTTTGCTTAAATTCAGCCACGTGTAAAAATATTTGTCCTTGCTTTCCTTTGCTGAAATTCGTTTGCAACCTGACAATCATTCATAGAGCATTGCTAAAGTGATCCTGAACTAATACAAAGTAGCTGTCTCCCACCCTGAACCTCTAGAGGGAATTAAAATCATTTTAGCATATTTTTCACTTCTTTGCATACCACCTTTAAGTACTTTACCTGTGTTTAAAATCATCCCTGTTGCTCTAAGCTTGCTAGGAGGGGAACTGAATTATATTTGATTGCATTTCTGAGAACTGTGTGCTTTTCTTCCATCTCTTTACATTGCATAAAGGGGGGGAGTGAATTGCTACCAGGGGGAAAAGTGATTACATTGTTTTGGTTGAAGTCATATCAAGTTTATTTTCTGTACTGCATTTCATTCATCATTGCATTGTCTTTGAAGCCATAAAAGCATTCTCAGCTACTTTATCCTCTCTTTATCACTTCTAAGCTATCAAAAAGAGTGTACCACTGTAACATTATCCCTTGTTGATCACTATCATCTTCATAAGTGTGATATCAAATTTTAATCTATTATAAAAGTGTGATATATATATATATTGTTTAATTTTCAAATAAACCTTTTAATTTGCAAAACAAACCTACTTCTTGGCTCAGTGGGGTCAGGGGGATTCTAAGAGAGGGGTGTTATATAAGGGTTGTCATCCAGAGTAAACGAACTGGACATAAAAATATATCAATAAGGGTTTGTCTCAGCATCCCAGACTAGGCATTGACTTAGCTGTAGTGTTGAATTGAATCCGCTTACAGAGCAGCATTGACAGTGACTAGTTTACAGTGATTGGGGCTCATTATAAGTTGGTCTGTCCGGTGTTAAAGTGCCAGTATTAATTTATACTGGTCCATTACCGGACCGACCGACTACAGGTCTGATGGTGGTGCATGTGAGTTACCTCCAGCTGAAAGCTGCAGGTAAGGCAGGCGCCCTACTGGCAAAATTCACCATTATTACCAGCACTGTTATTTCCGGTGCCGGTAATAAAGGGGGACAACTGGTCTTTAGCCTCGTGCAATTCATTATCTGGAACACTTGTGGGTACTCCAATTTATTCAAGGAAGGAGGTCTCTCCAATGAACTCTACCAGTATATTATGATAGCACTTCAGGAGACTTGGCTGGTTGATCCGGTGGTGGATGGCTGGCATTTTATCCGTAAACCAGCCAGTAGGAGCCCCTGTGGGTACCCTTAGGGAGGCCTTTTACTGGGTGTTAAGAACTCCTTGAGTATGATGGTGGAGTATGGTGGAATTACCCACGAGTTCTCCCAATATCCTTATGCAAAGGATTTTCCTACCCATGTAAAAGGGTATCAGGGAGCTGGTCGTTATCAACATTTACCACCCTCCTTAAAGGCAGCCCCATGACTTGGTGCTCCTCGAAATGGAGGATTTGATCGGTAAACTGAAGACTTGCTCCCCTTGTATGGTGTGTGGGGACTTTAATTCTCGGATCCCCAGTGCTCCCAAGCTAGCTGACCATGTGGACATGCATTCCTCATCCGCTGAGGATGGCGGTCTACTCTCCCGCTTTTGCAGGAGGGATATGGCATGGGCCAGTTTGTTTTATTCGTCGCGGTTCACCATGGTTAATGGTGGTTTCCTGTCAGACTCTCCACCTCATTACACTTGTTTTTGCGTTAAGTCTGTCAGCATCTTGGACTATGCCTTTATGGCTAATGACCTCAACCTTGTAAGTGGCATGAGCATATTTCCTCAGCTTCAGAGTAACCAGCTTGATGCCCTCTACCCCTAATACCATCAGGGAACACAGGGTTAACTCTACTTTAAATCAAATCACATGGAATCACACAGGTGAAGCGAAAATTGCCCTCGATTCCCGGGTACCTCCTGAGGCAGGGATGGAAGACACAATAGCGGCAATTACCTCCCCAAAATCACTATTTACCTTAGAGGGACAATCATAGGGAATTTCCTCACGCACCGCGTTCCACAAAGGAAGTTGACTTGAACGCAGAGGGGGATAGTGGTGGACTATGGACTATGGGACTATGGACTAGAAGTATGTTAGTCACTCCGATGAGAAACACTTAATTTATTTCTCTACACACCAATACCAGGATCAAGGTCAGGTTAGACAAATCGGGTAAAACTTCCTTTTGGGTTTCCACTGCAAGTGGGTGGAAGCAGGGATATATGCTAGCCCCCCTTCTGTTTAATTAATATCTAGAAGATATGGGTGTGGCATTGGCTAATCCACCATTAATCGCCCCGAAAGTTGTCAGATTCACCTTGCAGCGGATGGGTTACGCAGATGACATCCTGCTGGATCTTACTCCGTCTAGTTTACAGGTTTGCCTAGACCAGTTATAAAAATTCTTAGATTCCCTTCATCTCAATGTAAACACCGAAAAAACCAAGGTTATGGTATTCCATCATACAGCCCATAAAAAGATCACAATGCCTTGACACCTCAAGGGGACCATCCTTGAGGTGGTAAATGAGTATAAATACCTGGGAGTGCACTTTAACTGTAGATTATGGGGCAATTGTCATCTGGACTACGTTAAACTAAAGTGCTCCCAGATTACAGGGTTCCTGGGGAAACTGGCTTGCACTAGAGGGGGTGATTCTGGATCCTTCCAACCATATTGTATGGCGCTGAAGGCTGGATGCCCAGCAACATCATTGGAGTGGCTAAATTGGAACCCTCACTGCTGAAGAGGCTGTTTTGACTTCCATCATGCACTCTGGTTGAGACCATTCTGATTGAGATAGACATTGGGTCTTGCTTGGCGAGATTCCAGTTGACTTGCTTGAGTATATACTGGAGAGTGGCCAATGCCCATTCCGGCCCTCTGAATTCCATCATTTTCAAGGCTGACCGAGCTAAGGCCCCTTATATGCAAGCTAATCCCTTACTTTCAATCTTTTCTGTTGCTTCTAGGTGGCTGGCCATAGTCGCTGGTGACCCTGTGAATTGGCCTCTCTCTCAAGCTTTAAGACTGCTATAAAAGGAGTTGTTCTCTCGTGTTTTAGTGAGCAACATTTTTGTGGCCCTTACCACAGAATCAGTGGCTTATTCATGGCATATATTCGCAATCGGGAATACCCCCCCCAAATTATATAGACCAGTTTGTGGGAAATCCCTTGGTCTGGGACTATCTCAAATTAAAAACGAACTTGGTAAAGACCTTGGAGATCACGGGTGCCTGGAATAACATCCCTAGGCCCCTATACATGTGCCGCTTGTGTGGCTCCAACCAGCTTCAGTCAGTTAAACATCTTCTGACTAGCTGTGAAGCCTTGGAAGCTCTGAGGTCAAAAGCTCTATTTGTGGCCGGACTGAGCCCCGCTCTTCCTGGTGAGGTACTTTGGGCATTGTTTATGCGGGGAGTAGCAAACCTTGTATTATATTCCTCACAATTTTGGAGGATTGAAAGCATTTTGGAGGATTGTAATTCTTATTGATGAACTGAGGGTTTGAATTGAATGTGTGTTGATGGGACTACTGGGAAACCATGGGCTCTTCTTATTCGTTTTATTCCGCTTGCTATGAATTGTATCGATTATCATGTCCTTTTCCTATTACGATTGTGCTGAAAGGTTGTCGGATGTACAGCTATGTAAACCTGAGGATTTTAATGACCTGTGTTTATTTACTGAGGTTGCAGAAACAAACAGTGACTGGGATGTATTTGCGCAAATCTACTCTCTCCCTGCCAGGAGTAACAGATAGTATGCCTGCATTTTACTGACACACATGTTTCCACAAAGGAGAAGAACATCACAGGTACTGGCATCAGAGAGTGACATTTTATTTTCTGAAATGTTTTAAAATCATACTGTTGTTTAATTACAAGTATATATTCAGTTTGAGGTCACAAAAATAAAGTGCTTTGGCTTGAGTGACATCAATGAGTACTGAGAGGAGAAACAACCACAGTGTCTGAATTTTAGTTACATGTATATTTTTATTTCCTGAAGGAAGAGAACTTCATAGTGATTGCTTATGTTATGTAATGTTAAAGGTTCTTATGCTGTGTGGTTTCTTGGCACTCTGGTGGATTTGTAAAGCTAAGTGGAGGGGGCGGGTTGGTTAGTCGGAATGAGCGGGAGACAAGAGCAAGAGAGCTGTGATGTTCTGTTGGCAGCTTCAGGTTGGTTGACACAGTTCGCTGAGCGTAGGTGTGTTTTTTGATTGGTAGCCGCCATGTGCTGTTGGGCAAGGCTATGTGTGGTTTGTTTCATTGTTGTGGTGTAGTAAAGTCTGTGCAGTTTGTTGTGCTGTAGAGGTCTGGTTGTGTTCAGTTCAGGGTTTGAGAGGTGTATGCTGAAAGATACGTTTTTAGTAGGGTTGGTTAGTGGAGGTGTCCTATCCTGCCACCTCTTTTTCCATTGACTGTGTCCCATAGCCCTCCACTATGCACATTCCGGTTTGTTAAAATTACCGCTCTTATGTTGTGTGCAGAGATGTGGGTCCTCCATAGGGCTTTTCAGTGGTGGTACCTTTTGCACCCAAAGTGTTAAGACTACGTGCTGCCCATATTCATTCCGTTTCATTTAATATGGTATGTAGCATTTATCCCCCAGCCGTCGAAAGATTCCTCCAGTGGGGATTTGCTCATCTCAATGATTGGTGTGTAATGACACACTTTTATTTTTGTGGCAGTGCTTGATAAACGCCTGGAGACCATGAAAAGGGCAGTAGTGTATGCTATAAATCCTACTAACATAGCATAGCATATCAAACACAACATAACACATGTTTATTTATTATGGAAAAAGTGAATGTTTATTATTGACACAGATGGGTAATTTTTTCACTGAGTGAGCAGAAATTCGAACTAACGGCTTTAGTGGCTCCCAAGATTTTTCCGTTAAGAGCATTCACAGTTAACGTGTTTTATTAACACGTATGTTTCATACTTCAGGCAAAAATAGAAAATCACATAGACTGTCTGTTAGTGCCACACAGTGGTTTTTCCTTAAACAATAAATCACACTGGCTGGTTTTTAGGTAAAATGGGCTTCTATTGCCAGAACGAAACATCAGTGACAAGTGCATATTTCTGAAATATAAAAAACAGACAATCACACTTACTGTATTTTAATAGCAAACATGTCCTTTACACATTGAGACAAAACGTTATATGCACATTTGTTAATGAGGAAAACGGAAATCAAACAAAAGGGGTTTTAGTGACATTTTTCTTTTTTTTCCTGAGGTAGCAGGAAATCACTATGACTGGAAAATTGCTTATTATTTTCTCTGGCAGAGGATGCTGATAATCATAGGAAGTGGCTTATAAAAATACATGTTTAATTCCTCCCGTAACAGAGAATCTCAATAAATGGCCTTTAGTAGCATCCGTGAATTACTGGGTTGATGGTCGTAGACCTATATTTTCACCTATATTGTTTTCCGGATGAAGCAACATCATACAATCATGGATTTTGAACACTTTGCTTTTTCACTAAGCGTGCAGACATTCAAGAAGTAACACATAATCTAAAGATCACACTGACTGGCTGGTAAATACATGGTTTTATTTTCATTATGGAGTATAAAGTGTCAGATTTAGTGGCACACATGTTTTTAAAAGGGAGAAGAAATCACAGTGAATCGTTGATAGCACATGTTTTTCAAAAGGGAGCAGAAAATAGCACTAACTGGGTTTAACGAACTGGAACATTTTGTCATGATTCGCCCTTCCTGGTCATTGTGGCATCGCTGGCGAATCCCCCAGAAGAGAATGGCTTGCGTTCTCCCTTCCAAGAAGCCGCCCACTGTGGATGCTAGCTCAAGGACATTCTTTTTGTCATGGAAGTGCTGTTTCCGCTGTCGGGATCTTTCGCATTTCCATGAAACGGATTATACAGTTACTATAAAACATACAGCCATGGAAGCCGATGCACGTCTCAAAGCTAAGGCATTGTTCCTATTCCCTAGCTCAGCGCAGGGGCGTCATTTCACCAAAATGCCTGGGGTAGCAGAAGTGACATCACATGACACTTGACCTCTGATGGCATCACAGGAAGTGATGTCATTTGACCCCACCCTGAAGTGACATCACGGGAAGCGATGGAACATGACCCCTTGACAAAATAGGAAGTGGCATCACATATCATTGTTTTTAAGAATGCTATGAAAAATATGGTTACAATATTACTGTAACATGATATACATTTCATACAAGACTGGATCACCGAATGTATCGGCAGAAAAAAACATGCTATAACTTCAACTTGCAAAAGGCAAAATACATAGTCCGAAACGGATGCTTATTCTACTATAAAGGCTTTTTGGAGGATTTTGTCTGCATTGTGAATTTGAGGTGTTTACAAACAGACTAAATCAGTGACTCGCCTGAAATAAACCTTTAATGAGTCTAGCAAATATTGTAGGGAATTCCAGAAAGACAAATAGCTCAAATATCCAGATGACATTGGCTACAGGCCAGGTGCTTCAATTTGTGAAAAATAAACAACAAAAAAACGTTAATTTATTAAAAATGTGCGACCTCTGGCGACCCCTAAATGACGTCCCTCGCTCAGCACTTCCCCCTCAGCTCTGTTTTCGCTTGGCTGCTGCTGTGTCCTCCTTATGCTCCTTTTCGGTTCCTCTTTCCTGCTTCAGTCTCCTTTTCTCCTCGTTTTTTGTTTCCTTGTTCTGCTGTTGCCCTGTTGGATTACGCACCTTGCCTTCTGGATTGTGGCTCCCACTCTGCTCATCTGCACTTTGCCTTCTGGACTGTAGCTCCCGCTCTGCTCATCCACATTTTGCCTTCTGAATTTTGGCTCCCGCTCTTCTCATTTCAAGATACCATCTTGTGGGTTTTTCCCCTTTTTAAGTGTTTTTTCCCACTCCTGCATGGAGTCTTACTCCAGGTGTCACATGGCCTGGGTTTTAACACCGGGCTGCGTGGCATCTGGAGAGAGGCATCCATTTCTTCAGGACTCTACCCTTCGTCAAAGACACCCACAGAAGCACACCTCTTCATCCTCTTCCCATGCCTCGACTGAGGTTACCAAAAAACCTGACAGTTTGAGACGCTGCTCATCTCCTGAAAGGATGAAACTAGTACAGATTCTTATCCATGCTATGAAAGAATTGTCTGCAGACATTCAAACTTTAAAGGCCGAAAACGTCACTCTCAAGCAAATTATATTGGCAAGATATGTCTTGTTCATGGAGAATCCCACTTTGGGAATGGTTTTAGAAAAATATGATTGGAACCCCAAAAAATCACGTCAGTTTTTGGATTCATTTACTGTACACTTCACGTTTAAGCCCTTGTTATATAAATCTGAGAGGGCAAAGGTGGGGTTTGTTCTCTTTCACATTACTGGAAATGCTCTGTCTTGGGATATGTCTCTGGTCACATCGAGTGATCCTGTATTGGAGAGTTATCCTGCATTTCTTGCTGCCTTCAGAGCCATTTATGATCGACCTGGCATCTTAAAAGAGCCTTTTGGATTGTCTACAAGGCTCGTAGATTGTAATGACCTATACCACTAAGTTCCGGCAAATGGCCAAAGAATGGTCGGATGATTTGGATAAGAGAGAAAAGGATTTTTTTCTGTTCAGCTTTTACGTAACCTAGTTTAGTTTAGTTTATTTATTTATAATGCGCACCAGACCCAGGGGCATCGGGGCGCAGAAGATAAGGATATGTTCATCTTAGGTACAGGGTACATGTGTACATAAAATGCAGGAAAAAATATACAATAGAACATCAGTATATACATTGTAGATTACATGATCAATTAGCATAGAATTAAAGTGAGCGCAATACATCAGGAAAGGAGTCCAAGTGGGCTGGCACATAGTAAGTGAATCAGTAAGCAGAAGGGTAGGCGTGAGTAAGGAGCGTCAAGAGGGTGTTAGTCAGAGTGATTATTTATCATTTTCTTTTAGCCAGTTGGTCAGATTCTGTCTGAATTTAGAGACAGGCTGGGGTTCTCTAATACCTGGAGGTAGGGAGTTCCACAATTGTGCAGCGCTAACTGGGAAACTGTGTCCTCCGATAGTAGAGAGTCTGAATCGTGGTACTTGGAGGCAATTAAAGTTGACTTTTCTAGTCGGTCTGGATGAGGTTTTTTACAGATTCTGTCCGTAAGGTATGGCGGTGCATTATTATTAAGGCACTTGTGGGTAAGAGAGGCAATCTTAACTTGGATTTTATCAAAGGTGGATAGCCATTTGTGTTCTCTTCTTGTAAGGGAAATATGCTCATTTCTATTGATCTTGAGTGTTGCTCTCAGGGCATTGTTCTGGAAACCTGTATTTTGTGGATCGTGTGTTTATTCGCTCCAATGTAGAGCGCATTACAGTAATCCAATTTGGAAAGTATGAGGGCTCTGGTGAGCGTAAGGCAGCTGTCGGTGGAGAGGAATTGTTTACTGGCTCTGATAAGTTTGCATGTGTATGCGGTAGCAGAGGCTAGGGAGTTGACTTGTTTAGAGAAGTTCAGGGTGACATCAAGGTAAAAGCCTAGGGTCTTCACTTCCTTTGCTACTTTTATGTTGTTGCCATCAATAGTGAAGTTGGCATAATCTGGGCTAAATTTGGATATGTTGGTCGGGGTTCCTAAGATAATAAGCTCGGTTTTGTCATCGTTCCGGCATAGTCCATGGGTGGCCATCCATGCCTGAATGATGCTGTAAATTCTATTCACCAAAGCCAGATCCATGTCGTAATCTCCTGAAAGCGGAAGGAGGATTTGGGTGTCATCTGCATAGTTCGTGTAGGCGATACCCAAATGGTCCATTTCGTCGAAGAGGGGCTTAGTGAATACATTGTAGAGTGTAGGTGACACACAGGATCCTTGTGGTACACCGCAGGTTATAGGGATAGGGTCTGCTGAGGCCGATGGAGAGAAGACTCTCATGGTCCGGTTGCTCAGAAAAGACTCGATCCAGGTTATAGCCTCCTTAGAGAAGTGAGCTGCGGAGTCTAGATGGCTGCATAAGACTTTGTCGTCAACCAAGTCGAATGAAGCTGAGAGGTCTAGAAGGAGGAGTAAGGCTGCTTAGCCTTTATCTCTAAACTCATCTATTTGGGCCTTAAAATCAATTAAGGCCGTATCCATGCCATGTTGAGGGCGGAATTCGGATTGACGAGATCCTAGTAGGAGGTTAGATCCCAGGAAGTTCTAAATTTGAATATAGGTCACGTTATCTAAAATCTTAAGAAGAAATGGCACAGTCGTGATGGGCCTGAAGTTTGTGGGAATGGCCGGGTCAAGGGTTTGCTTTTTCAGTAATGGCAGGACCCAGGATTCTTTCAGGTTGTTCGGGACAGTACTGGTAGTGAATGAGGAGTTGATAAGTTTAGTAATGAAGGGCGAGAGTTCTCTCGCAGCATCCTTAATAAGTTGTGCCGGGCATTGGTCACCTTTGCAATTGGACGGTTTAAGTCCCAGTATGACCTTCTCCACCTCAATGGTCGATACTTTAGAGAAGCTAAAGCTTATTTTTTGTTTATAATGTGGTGGGGGAGCTATGCTCTGAGGAGTTTGAGGTGCTAGAGAGGATTTCTTGTGGGCAATATTTGTTTGGAGGTTGGCGACTTTGTTAGTTAAGGAGTGTTGGATACTAGAGCACCACTTTTTATCTTTTTTTTTTTTTTTTAATTTTTTTTAATTAATTTCCAACCAACAAAAACAATACAGACCAAATATACAGTACAAGATACCATAATACAGTTTCGAATGTATACATCATACAATTTGATCTCTGCTCCCCAAAACCCCACTCCCCCTACGAGCCCATCCAGTATATTCACTCTTTGTTCACACCACGCGGTGGGGTCTGTTCTCCATGGGAATCCGCCAAATCCGACATTGTTCCGAACAATTCCGCTATCAATAATTTCCAAGCCAACAGGGTTCCCATCTCTTCCTTCCCTCCCATCATACTGGACTCCTCCCACACCATAGTCTCTGCTTCCGCCCACTTCTGCAATTCCTTCCACCATATCTTCACCTGCGGTTTATGACAAGCTTTCCACGCCATGGCAATCCTCCTCTTAGCCAGCACATATGCCAAATCCCTCAATTTGTTAACATGCAGGCTGACTCTACAACCATTGTGACTCCTTTATCCGCCAGTTCCGCTGCTATCTCACTCCAGAAGCGCCCAAACACAGGGCAGGACCAAAACATGTGTGTCATGTCAGCCTGTTCCTCATCGCACTTGGGACATGCTTGTCTGCCTGCGTTTTTAAACCTTGATATCCTCAGGGGTGTCATGTACGCCCTGTGCATAATATATAATTGTATTTGTTTCAACCTAGCGTTTCTCAACACCTTCTGATGATACCTCAAGGCCCGCTCCCACATCCCATCTCCGATTGGGGCTCCCACCTCAGCTTCCCAATCTAATCGAAGTTGCGTTGGTTCTTTACCAATCCTAAGCATCAGCATGTCATACAATCTCGATATTTCATGTCCACCCTCTGTAATGTCATATATAGTGTCTATAATACCATCCGGCTCTGCCTCGAGAATAGTTTCGGGCCAAGCCTTCTTAATTTCATGCAGCAATCTATGATATGTAATATATTGACCTACGTGTAGACCTGTTTCCTCTCCCAACTCTTCAAAACTTATGACGGCTCCCTCCCGCCACACATCTCCCACCGTTGCCAATCCCACCGTTTCCCAGTGGTTTCTAATCCTTCTCCGCAGTTGCACATCTCCTTTAGCCAGTGCCACCAGCGGTATTTGCAGAGAGCACAGAGCCGGGATTTCCATCAACCTACACGCGCGGCGCCAGATCCTCCACCCAAGCAGCATCAATTTGGGGCGCCCCTGTATTTCTGTTTCGGATAACCAGATCATTTCTTTTAGGTAAAATGGGGCACAGTCTGCACTAAACAATCTGGATTCGGGGGTACTTTCATCCGAGAGCCATTTAGCGACGTATTGCAGTTGGCCCGCTACATAGTAGGCCTCATAGTTGGGGAGCCGTATCTCCCCTTTGTCGTAAGAGTTTTGCAGTTTCCACAATGCCATCCTGCATCTCGTTCCCTGCCACAAAATGTCCCTGCATATACTATTAAGCTTGGCAAAAAACTTCCCAGGTATGAGGTATGGAATGTTCCCGAAATAATGCAAGAGTCTGGGCAGAACTACCATCTTAAGCATTGCACTACGCCCCATCATAGATAGCGGCAGCTTCCCCCAAAATTGCATACTTTTCTCTATCTTCCCGACGGCTACCTCCGTGTTATGTTTATGTTCTTGTTCAACCGTATGATACACGTCTACCCCAAGGTACCGAAAGGTATCAATCGCCCAAGGGACTTGCAATACCGGCAGCTGTTCTACGGGGAGTCCCCTATAGTTACACAACGGGAAAATCACAGACTTCTGGGGATTCACAGCTATTCCAGACAGCCCCGCATCCCGATCCATAACCTCCAAGATATACTGGAGATTCTCCTCCGGGTACTGCAGATACAGTAACATGTCGTCTGCATATAAAGAGATCAAGTGTCGCTCCCCACCCACTTCGATGCCTATGGTGTCATACTGCTGTCTGAAGTATATAGCCAAAGGCTCCAATGCCAATATGTATAACATATGGGACCACGGGCATCCGTGTCTAGTACCTCTGCCTAACCGCCATCTCTCTGAAATAACAGCTCCCGTCCTAACTCTAGCGAGCGGTGCACTGTATAACATCTTTGCCCATCGTATATATCCGGGCCCCATCCCATATTCCACCAGAGTCGACAGCAACCATGGCCACCGAACAGAATCAAAAGCCTTTACCGCATCCAAGGACACTATTGCCATGTCACCCTCATTCCCCCCCGCCCATTCAATGACTTGGTGGAGTCGCCTGTGATTATGAGTTATGTTCCTGTTTGGAACATAACCCGTCTGATCCGGGTGTATGAGTTTGTCTATGACTCTTCGCAGTCTGCTCGCCAAAACAGCTGTTAAGATCTTGCTGTCCTGATTCAGCATCGATAGTGGCCTGTAGGAGCCACAACTGTGCCCAGGTTTATTCGGTTTAGGGAGCGGAATTATAATTGCTTCCCTTAGCGACTCCGGCAGCTGTCCCGTCTCAAAGGCTTCATTCAGCATATTCAGCATCGGAGGGAGCACCTCTGCCATGTATGCTTTATAAAACTCGCTCGGAAACCCATCCGCCACCAGGGTTTTACTAGCAGGCAATTGTCTCACCACCGCTTCCAACTCTTCTAAAGTGATTGGTGCATCCAGCTCTTCCCTCTCTTCAGCACTTATCTTGGGCAGACCAATATCTTCAAGTGTTTCTTTTATCCTCCCTAGGTTATCCTCCTCAACGTCCCCATACAGTTCTCTGTAATACGTGGCAAATTCCTGATTAACTTCCTCCTGGGTGTCCGCTACACTACCGTCATCCCTTGTTATCGCCCTGATGGTGGGTCTGGGGGTTTCGCTTTTGTATAACCACGCCAGAAGCCGTCCTGTCTTGTCACCACCCACGTGCTGCCTCTCTATGTATTTCTTATAATTCAACTTACACAACCCATCCCAATGCTCTCCACACTTCTGTTGAAGGTGAAGTATCCGCTCCGCATTCGATCCAGTATCACCATCCTCCCTTTGTGCCGGCTCCAAATCCGTCTCAGCCCCTTGCAGATCAGCCAGGATACCGCCCTGCAGACTTTTGGATTTCGCTATGGCCACACCTCTCAACACTAAATGAAGGCCTCCCGCAACGTGCACGCCGAATCTACGCTACCCGTATTCTCCTCAAAGTAATTTTTGATCTCCTCCCTCACCTCTTCTTTGAACACGGGATCCTTAAGCGCCTCTGCTCGGAGACGCCATGTCGGGATCCTTGCTCTTGGAGGACAGTGCTGCCAGCTAACGATCAAGGGCGAGTGGTCCGACAGAACTCTCGCTCTATATTCCGCCCACCCCATTTCCATTATTATGCCTGACGTAGCAAAGACATAGTCTAGTCTGGTGGACAGCTGTTGTGGGGCCGAGTAATGAGAGTACTGTCTCTCATGGGGTTGCTTCTCGCTCCATACATCAGTCAGATCAAAATCATTGAGTAGCGCTCGCAACACCCGTGCCGCCGGGGCTGGTGTTACCAACTTCTGGTCCGATCTATCCACCCTTGGATCTAGCACACAGTTGAAATCCCCACCCCAGATCACCGCACTTCCCATGCACATGCCAAGGTGAGCACTCAGGGTTCTAAAATACATCGCAGTATTCTGATTTGGGGCATATGTATTGATTATACTTATTTCTCTGTTCTCTACCAGACCCCCGAATATAACCATCCTCCCGTCCGCTTCAGCAGTTTCCTGTAACCCATGAAAGGGGACATGCGGGGCCACCCAAATAAGAACCCCTCTAGCATAAGCCGAGTACATTGAGCCCACCACCACTCCTCTCCATTTCTTCTTGATCATTCCCAGTCTCTCTTTTGTCAGATGGGTCTCTTGTAATAGCGCAATGTCTATCTTATGTCTTCGCAAGTATAACATAACCTTGTTTCTCTTCAAATAGCTGTTTAGTCCCCTAACGTTCCACGTGATTATTTTAAGGTCCCCCATGGCTTGTCACATTTTCCACCCCCCCCAACCGCGCAATCCGCTATTCGTACCCGTTCTCGTCTGTGTAGGCTTGTATCCCAGTTCAAACTTCCCTTAACTGCACACACCCCAAACACCCCTCCCTTCCCCTCATCCCGCTCAACCACACCCAACTTCTCACGCCTTCCACCCCCGTTCCCAAAACTATATACAGAACAGACTCCCCACCACCCTCCCCTACCCCCTCCCAACCCTTCCCCAACAATCCCCCTCCCAACTGTTGCCCAGCTCCATCCCTGGATCTCAGGCACCCCCACATCTAGCCCTGGCTGGTATGCACAGGGCTCAGTAGGGTGAAGTTGCCCTAATGGCCACTTAACTATCAACCTAAATAGGGGTGTGAGGATTAGCCATGCCAGGCTCCTTAATAAAGCAACAGTCACAGTGCACATGATACCTTATCAATCCTTCTCTGGTCCTGCCTACGCACAGGCCGCCTCAATGACTATAATCAAGTCCCATTGTCTTAGGCCGCATCATCTTCTTGTGCCCACATCACTCCTTACTTATATCATCCGCCATCGTCTTCCGTCTGGATGTTAGGCTCCTGGGGGCAACCCTGCGTATCAAGCCAACCCATGGCGTCCTCCGGCGTATCAAAAAATAAAGTTCTATTTCTATGGAAAACCTTCAGCTTCGCCGGATACAGTAGCATGTATTTCTGGCCCGCCTCCCTCACTCTCCTTTTAACAGCCCCGAAGTTCATTCGGCTCCGCTGCACCGTCAGGATATAGTCCGGGTAGGCCGTTATGTTTGCCTCCCCACGCCTGATTGTTCCACCTTTGTGAAAGTGTTCCAGAATTCTCTCCCGCTCCCGATAGTTAAGGATCTTGGCGATAACTGGCCTAGGCGGATTGCCTGGCGGCGGCCTCCTCGTCAGGGCCCTGTGTGCTCGTTCCACTGCAAATCCTTGCGACAGGACCCCTCTGGTTATCTCCTGCAGCAGCATGTTCTCTACAAACTCCGTGGGGTTGTGACCCTCTGTTCCCTCCGGTATGCCCACAATCTGGATGTTATTCCTTCGGGTGCGTCCTTCCGCTTCCTCCGCTCTACTCTCCAGGTTGCCCACTCTCTGTACCAGGGCATGCAGTTCTAACTTGTGTGAGGTGCAGTCCGCTGTGTTCAAACTCCCTTCTTTTTCCAGACTCTCAGTGCGCTCCGACAAGGACCTTACATCCTGTCGGAGTAGATTCACTTCCTCCTGCACTTCGCCGACCTTAAGGTCCAACACTGTTTTCAATTCAGTCACAACAATTTTGAGCTTGGCCTCCCAGGCTGCTTTCAAGTCTGCCTTCAACTCTGCAATTGCGGCCAGAACCTCTTGATTTGAGCCCGCGGCGGCCATGCCACCTGCAGGGGCCTTGTCTTTGCTCCTGGCACTGTCCGGGCCCGGCGGTGTTCTGGCAAATTCGTCTAGCGTAGGTTGTTTCACTTTTTGTCTTGGAGGTTTGCTAGCCATACTGTAGCAACCTTATGTAGTGGGTCCGCCCACCCTTAATACTCCACAAGTAGGGGTCGGGATGCACACACCCCGTTCCAACGTCCAAGGCCTCACCCAAGCGTGGGGGCCTCTGGACCCTGAAAGCTTGCCAGCCTCTTCCATGGCAGGCTCAGCCGGTCAGCAGTGACCAGCAAGTCCATTCACTCCCTCCTGTCCTATCGTCTAGGCTGTGCCGGGGCACATATGCTGGGCAGAATATCATCAAGGTTCAGCGCGGAGCGACCAGTTCGCCGTCATTCAGTGCGTGCAGTTGTGCACCCCCAGGAGGGTTTCCTCAGGCCATGTCAGACTGGCCATTATTGTCATTCCTCTGCTGCTTGGGCACCCCTAGGCACGCACAATGGCCAGCACATCCGTATCACTGGGCGCGCTTGTGATTGCACCTGAAGGTGCGACGCTGCAATGGTTGTCCCCAACTTCGCTCAACACGTGGATAAAGGGCCCCTGGGTTGCTTCCTGTTGTATGTCCACACAGGAGGGTACTAGCGCTTGTCTTGTATCTGCCCGACTCTTCCTAGTGTATGTCCATCAAGGTGCCCATCCACAAGCTCTCCCAATTGCGTGTTACAGGCCACAAGGTTCTCATTAACTGAACAGTTAGACAGTCTCATGTGCAGGCGCTATTTGTGGGACCCACCGTCCCTTTCCATACACCTCCCTCCTCTTTCAACCTTGGCGGCGTTCGTATCCCATTGCAGGCTTTGCCTCGTTCCATATGGGCATGCTGTGGGACCCAGCGCGATCACTCCTGGCGGTGTCCCGCTCCCGAACTCAGTCTCAGGCTCGGGAGCCACGGGTCCCATGTCCGTGGAACCGGTGTCCCTCTGCTTCTCCCCGCTCCTCTGTACAGTGTCGCAGGGTCAGACTCACACACTGACGCTCATGCCACAAGATATGCAGCTTCCCAGCAAGGGCTCCGCCGGTCCACTGCGCGTCTGCCAGCTCCGTGTGCTCTTCTCCCTCCCCCTCCTGGGGGCACAGACACACTTACCAGCCTCGGACCGCCGCCCGTCTTGTTCGCGATTGCCGCACTACCTGGATACAACGTGTCCACCGCGGCACCACATCGGAGCTCCGCCACACAGCGCCACCTCATGCAAACATCTCCATGTCGATCAGGTGCCCGCGCCCTCCCAGCTGCGCTTCAAGAGCTCTCATCCTCGTCAGTTGCACCAGTCCCTTTGTTCTGTGCCGCCGGCCATTTTGGTTTTCTACTCGGCCTGGATACTTCGAATACGTTAGCTCGCAACATAGTTTCTCCAGCATCTCCAGCCCTCAGATTGTTCCTGTGCGTGCGCACACTTTTCATGCCTTAGGCCTGTCGTTTCTGGGTCTCAACACTCCATTTTTGAACTGTTTAAGCAAGGATCATTTCGGATCGACGGGAGCCCCTCAGCATTCGCGTCCTCTCACATGGCCTCGTAGCCACGCCCCTCCACCACTTTTTATCTTTGATGCAGTTTTCTTGTGGTACAATAGGTGTTTCCAGTTCTTTCAGAATACTAAACAATTCTTTGACACTAGATTTGGATTGAGATATTCTATTATTATAAGTCTCCTGTTTGGCTAAGAGGATGTCTTTCTTAGATTGGGTTGAGACCTTACAAGGTTTAGTTTGTTTTCTGCTGAAGGGGAGAGTCTCCAAGCAGTTCAAGCTTTCTTTTAAGTAGTCTAAGGTTTTTTAAGTGAGGGGTGAACCAAGAGTTAAGGTGTTTTTTAGGTTTGCTATTCCTTAATTTGAGCGGTGCGATATTGTCAAGGGCTGAGTTCATGACTTTGTTATACTGTTCGACTATAGAGTTTGGGTCCATATTGTCCGATACAGAATTAAGTTTAGGTATTATATGGGGCAGCAGTTTTTCAACTGTCATGAGTTTTTTGTTCCTCGTAATTGAAGGTTGGGCGAGCAAGGACTGGGCCGTGGCAAGGGTGGTTGCCAATGTGAATACTAGGAGATGGTGGTCTGTCCAGATCTGAGGAGCAATAGACGTGATATTTACCTCGCAGTTATATTCTGCTATCCAGTCGAGGATTCGACCTTTATTATGCGTGGGTGAGTTAACTTTCTGGGAAAAGCCAAGCTCTTTCAGAGTCATAGCAATGGCCGTGGACTGGGTATCCTTAGTATCGTTGTAGCCTAGATTAAAATCACCTAACACTAATGTTTGGGAGGTGTTTTTTAGATTATTGGACAAGGCCATAGAAATATCTTCCGAGAAGGTTCCAATGGGACCTGGTGGTCTATAGATAAGAAAGATATTTAGTGTTAGTGAATTGTCAGTGGGGATTTTGACCGTGAGGCATTCACAAGATTTCATAGTGGGTGTTGTGACAATTCTCATGTCTAAGTTGGTCTTGGCTATAATTGCTATTCCTCCACCTCGAGAGATATGTCTATCTGCTCGCAGGATAGTATAGTTATCGGGGACTGCCAGCAGTAGGGCAGGGCCTGCCGCATCATGTAACCAAGATTCTGAAATGGCCAAGAAGTCCAGGTTGTCTGTTAGTATGATATCTGAGATTTCGGTTGCATGGGCAACTAGAGACCTAGCATTTATGAGAGCTCCTTTAAGGTTAGGTCAGTGGCTTTCTGATGTGGGGGTGGTGCAAGGACTATCTTTGGTCGTCCGTTTAGTACGGTTCAGTATAGGTCTTTTGTCATTGGTGACAATAGTATTGGGCTCTGCGGTTTCTTTCTGGAGTAGGCATTTTTTTAGGTGGTTTAATTGTTAAATATTTTTAGCCGGTAACTCATACAGTTTGGATAGGCGAGCGCGCAGTCTTAAATTTCTGTCAGTAGTACTACATGGTATCTGACGGTCGAGTATTCTTGATACTGGCTCGTTTTGTGTGCCGTTTTATGCTTTTGTGTGTCTAGCATTGTAGGGCAGATGAGAGTGTTGGGAGGGGTCGTAGTACAGGAGAGCATCATGGTGCTAGTTTTAGTGAGCAGGCTGTTAGTCTGTAATGCTAGTATGAAAGAAGAGGCGATGTAAAGCGTTAACCAAGCTATCTTAGAAAGGGTACCTGTTGGGAGTTTGCCTGGCGAGCCTTTATATTTTAGAATTAGTTTTAGATTTTCCGGGTTTTCTTTGTTGTTGTTTGTGGGGCAGCATGTCGTTTCCCAAATCTAAGGCTGATCAGACTTATGAAAAGATCAGAAATGCACACAAAAAATGTCAGAAACCAAATTCATTGCGCCCTGTATACAGCAACTAAAATGCAGAATAAAACAATATGCACTCAGTTTCATCTTCATTAAACCATTTTTTAGAAAAATAACACAACACAATCTAAGTCTCTAAGTCTCTTTGGTGTTCAGGGACTATTTTTTGTTCATTAAGTTTAAAGAAGATAAATAGTACTCACTTCTTGTTTAGTAAAGTTTTGCTTGTTTTTAGTCTCTTCTCAATGATAGAGCTTTTAATGTGATATGCTTTTATTTTCAAAACTTCACGTTGGTTTGCTCTGTTAGAGTAATATCTAGGAGAAAAGGAATATATATGTATAAAGACTTTGCTTAAAATTGTGTACTTGCTTGGATTCTAGCTGTTCTAACCATAAAGAAAATGCACCGGTTTCGTGCCCTGAAATGAACATCCGCTTACCTGAAATAGTTGTCATGTGGTAGAGATCAGGGTTGTGGTAGAGAGCCCTTGAGGGCCACCTACATGGCCCTCAAGGGCCTCTCCATCCCTCCAAGACCCACTTGGAGTCAGACTTGGCGCTTGTGGCACCAGACTCACTCACTCCCATAGGAGAACAATGGGGATTGGACTTGTAGTGCATACACTTTGGAAGTCTATTTTGACCCATTGCTATCCTTCACCCATCAGACCAATTTCCTTAAATCCTCTTGTCATTATTATATTCAGCTTCTATGGCAGATTCATCCTTATCTGTCTAAAGAGAACCTTGCACTGATCGCAGCTGCAATTGTAAACTGCAAGCTGATTATTGTAATAGTCTTATGATCGTTACCTCCCAGGCCAACATTAAAGTTTTGCAGATTATACAGAATAGTGCAGTACGCGCTGTAATGGGCCTCAAGCGAAACATGCACGTCTCTGACACTAGCGCAGCCTTCACTGGTTGCCAGTGAAACAGGGCTTACACCATAAAGGCTTAACCATTGTGTTTAAATGCCTATATGGTCAAGCTCCATCTTACCTTATTACTAGGATTAAAAAGAAACCAGTCACCCGTTCTCTGCGCTCAAGGAGCAATACAGACTTGGTTCAACCTCCATCTACTCTGAAAAGATTTGGGGGTATTAGCTTTGACTCCTTGGAATATATACTTCCTAAATATGTTGCTAATAGTGAGTCTCTGCCTATCTTCAAAAAGCAATTAAAGACCTTCCTGTTTGACAAAGGATAGGACTCATCTGTTCTCTTAGCACAGTTTCTCTCGGCTTCAAACTCAGTTTTCCGCCATATCTCCCCATTTTTCTGGCCTCTGAGAGTTTGGTTTCCCAAGTCTCCCTGTTTCTTTGTTTTTCTTGTTTTGACATTGTCTTTTGTTGTCTGCCCTCCCTTTTTCTTCTGTGTGCGCCCTGAGGCCTGCGGGTTAGTGGCGCAATACAAGAACGTAGATAGATAGATAGATAGATAGATAGATAGATAGATAGATAGATAGATAGATAGATAGATAGATAGATAGATAGATAGATAGATAGATAGATACAAGATGGATGCCCCCACATATTTCGGTTCCCAGAACTGCATGTGCAGTCTAGTCTTTTGGGTGTGGTTCAGCCCAGAGACACCTGGGATACCCAGAGACTATTTAAGCCACGCTCAGGCTGAGAAACATGCTTTGTGTTTTCTGCACCTGCAGCATGACACTCACCGTGTTCAGATAGGTCTCCAGTAGGCCTGCATCTTTCTTCTGCGCTCAGCTCCTGCAAGAACACTGTTAGGAACAGCCTTACCTTGCGGAGCTTCTGCCCATCATTCATCGCTCCTTCTGTTCTGCGGGCATCTTCGGCAGTGTCATTCCCATCCCGGCACACTGCTTCCTAAGGAAAATGGAAAAGAACAGAAAAAAAGGCATTAGTAAGCATTCAGCAAATCTTCTCTTATTTTTAAAGACTGTACGAGCTTCAAACGCTTACCTGAATCCCAGCCGCTCTGGGGGAACTCTGTCTCCGGAACTTCTCATCCATCTGAAAGAGGGAAAAGATACTCCAGGTTAGTGAAGAAACATCTAGAGGTGCCGCATACCGCGCTTACTCACTGCATTTCTTCTTCATAACCGGCATCCACGCCGAAAATGTTGCGGCACCTAAAAAACACAGAAAAATAACTCAGTTCAATACAAATACGAAAAGGGTCACATCACGCATCGTGCTCTCACTCACCTTCTGCACTACTAATCTCAGCAGTACGTCGCCATCCCCGGACGCCGGCCATCATCTAAGGAAGGAAAGGAACAAAGTTAGAGAAATGTTCAAAAGACTCATTATACTTACCTGTCGGAATCTTGCCAGTGAAGTAACTAAGCAGCAACGAACCCGCATCAATCAACGCGCCCCTGCGCTGAAAGCAGGATGGAGAGCACACTTTCCAAGAAAACAAGGTGAGCTGTAGATCAAAGGGGAGGGTTGGACCCCGGGGAAGAAGGGGTTCAAGGCCCAGTCTCCAGTCGAGTAGACTCCAGGGAAGGGTTCGAGGTCGTAAGAGGTCAGAACAGGCTGAGTGACGTCCCCGTGGGTACCAGGTGAGCGTTACATTGATGTAATAAACCTTAGTTTAGCTGGATGTTGTCGGTCCTTGGGTTTGTCTAGTAAAAAGTCTTCTCTTGTGTGAGTTGTGGTTTTGAGATAAATCCTGTTTAGGTGTTGATGGCTGTATCCTCCCTGTTTAAATTTATTGATGCTATTTGTTACTTGTTTTTCGAATTCTTGTTGAGTGGTACAGTTCCTTTTAATACCTAACATTTCTCCATAGGGGATATTGAGAATGACATGGGTTGGATGGTTACTTGATGCATGTAATTTATACTGTGATCTTGGTTTGATGTAGAGTGTAGTATGAATAGTATTGTCTTTGACATAAAGTTGAAGGTCCAGGAAATTGATTTGGGATTGACTACATTGAATTGTAAGTTGCAGGTTGTAGGTATTGTCATTTAGATAGTTGTAATAATCTAATCTGTTGTTGGGTGCCATTCCAGATCATAATGATATCATTGATGTATCTCCCCCAGTAAACCACGTTGTTGTGGGTGGTGAACGCTGGGTTTTGCCACGCGCGCTCTAACTCGAAGTGTCCCATGAACAGGTTTGCATAGTCCAGGGCGAACTTGACACCCATTGCAGTTCCTTGATTTTGTTTGTAAAGCTGGTGATTGAAGATAAAAATGTTATTTATTAGAGTGAAATGTAACTATTCCAGGATCATCATATCCTGTTGATAGTAGGAGACTGATCGTGATTTCAAGAAATAATTTTGATTTACTCATAGAATATGCCTTCACATCAAGACCATGTACATCAAATTGTAGCTAGATTACATGATAATCATCTTCTCACTAAGTCAGAAAAATGTCTTTTCAGCCAACGTTATATTTACTATTTGAGTTTCACCTTCTTTCCTACTGCAATTGACATGGATCAAAGGAAAATATCAGCTGTGTTGTATTGGCCTACACCCAAACATGTCCAACGGTTCTTGGGTTTAGCAAAGTTTTATAAAAAGTTTATACCCGGTTTTCCTGAATTTGTTTTGCCAATAACCGGTTTGTTAAAAAAAGGTGTGCCCTTTCAATGGAATGATAACACAGAAACAACATTCTGATCCTTGAAACAATTGTTCATGCAAGACCCCATCCCATGACAACCTAATGTAAACAAACCCGTTATAGTGGAGATGGATGCCTCTGAGGGGGCTTTAGGTGCAGTTTTGAAACAAATATAAGAAGACAGTGAAGAATACCCCATTACGTACCCTTCCAGGACATTGACAGATAGTGAGGGTCATTATTCGGTGATTGACAAAGAACTCCAAGCCATATGCCATGCCTGTCTTGAATGGAAACATCTATTGGGTTCTACATTTACAGCTCAAATTAGAATGGATCATCAAACCTTGCAAGCTCTGCAGTCCCTTGAATGTCTCAATAGTTGACAGGGTCAATGGGCCTTCTTTTTTACCCAAGACCAGTTTACTTTGATCTATATTCTTGGAACAGAAGGCTGTATAGCTGATACCCGTTCTCGCCAACATCATGAGGAATTCTCTGCTATGCCTTATAGTACTATTTTATTGGGTAAGACTTTTGTCTTTTTTGTTGATTCCTTTTTGGGACAGATCAAACAAGAAAGCATGTATTCTACAGAATATTTACCTCTCTCCCAGTCCAATCCTTGGAGATTAAAGAAGAAACAGGGTCTGCTCTTCAAGGAACATCATTTATATATTACTTGTTAAAGGACTAGGAGTCACATATCACATAGATATCATGACTCTTTCACAGTAGGACATAGAGGCGTCCTTTTTGGTAGCCATCCATGAGGAAGTCTGTACTGCAACACGTCAAAACTTGTTTTTTATGTGGACAAACAAAACCATTAAAACGAAAACCTGTTGAACTTCTTCATCAGCCTGTTTCACCTGTTAGACCATGATAGGTTATCTCTGTGGATTTTATTGTGGAATTACCCCCTTCCAGAGGCTGTACAGTAATAATGGTTACAGTAGATGTGTTTTTGAGAATGGCACATTTTTCTCCACTACAGAAACTAGCAACTGCACCGGAAGCCTTCTTTATGGACATATCCAGGCTTCATGGACTACCTAACATTACCTTGCACTTCCTCCCTCCCTTTCCCCTTGGAATTCTCATTCTCACACTTGCATGATCTGAATGACACAAGGCCAAGTAAGAACGTTTGTCTTGTCCTTCCTCTGTCTTCCCTCCCTTGTCTTGTCAAGAACCTATGAATAACTGTCAATTTATAATATTAAAGAATCACTGAAAACTGCTTGCCACCATTTTAGTTTCATTTAATGTGTACAACTTATTCTTGCAACCTATTGTGAGCTTCTTCACAGTACAATATTATGCTTTTTCAACCTTCCTTTTTGCAGTATTAATCAAAATGAGAAACACATCAATAATCTACCACTTTGTTTAAACAAAAATATTCTCCTGATGTGTCATGTTCATTTTTATGGGTACTTATTTCACCTTCTTTGTTTTATAATAATAATAATAATAATAATAATATTAATAATAATAATAATAATAATAATAATAATAATAATAATAATAATAATAATAATAATAATAATAATAATAATAATAATATCTTGATGTTAGGCCTTTGACCATATTACATTTTCTTTATGGTACCAATTTTTTCTTTTCAATTAATTAATTCTTGTACTCTCTACTGGTACATGTGTGTCCAATGCTTGTCAAAAGAATGCCACCTGGCCTTGATTCGGTCAGTAAAATGTTGCTACCATCACCTGAGCTTCTCCTACACGAGCAACACACTACTCTCCATGGCCCTGATTATTTTCTCCATTCTGTACGTGAGTACTTATGGAAAATGATCCCCACCCATCCCCCTGTTTCATCCCCTCCCAACAAAACCCTACAAATGAAACCTACAACTTGCATAAGACTCCATCAAGAAATGGGCTACTAGGATCAGAACTCTGTTCCAATCCCCCTGTCAAAACATAACACTATCACAAATACAGCAGTGGCCCTAACTGCTGCACAACCCCTCTCCAAACCAGATCAAACCCTTTCATTCCATCGTGTCCCCTGCCTCCAATCAATACACCTACCAAAGTATCTTCAGAGGACAGGTTTTATCAACCTTCAAATGGTGGTGTTCTGCCTCCTAGAACTCTCTTTCTCTGTGTGGATCCCCATGGGAGCTCCTGCTTCTTGGCAAAACCCAGATCAGCATCAAAGTTTCCCTCTCCAACCTGTCCCACCATAAAGTGTTGAAGCGCCATTCATTTCTCATTTACCGCCGTGACCATGTAGTCATCCCCACCAACTTTGATCAGTGCAAACGAAAAGGCATAGCGATATCTTATACCCTGACCAGTCAGGTAGAGTGGGAGGTGGCACAGTTTCTCCTTCTCTCAAGTGTGAGGCGGGAAAGCCCCTAATAAATCCTGAGCGAGTCCCCTTCCTACTGGATATCCTTCTGCTGCTTGGCCTTCATCAATGCTTTCGTCTTCTTACCGTAATAATGAATAAACACCCCAATAGACCTTGGGCCTCCATTGCGGCATGCTCTGCCTCTATGGGCCCTCAACAACCTCCCCCCCCTTTGTCGCTAAACAGAGTTCACAATATCCTTAACTTTACTCACCATGTCTTTCAGAGTCTCCTCTGTTGACTTTTTCAGGCCTGCACACACAGATTATTTCTTCACTTATGATTTTCAAAGTCATCAACTTTCAGCTCCACTCCTGCTACTTTTGCGACGTAGACCAACAATCTTGCATCATATTTCATTTCAATCATGTCTCGCTTCAACTGATTATTTTCCAGGCCTTCAAATCTGCTCTCTAAAACATCCGCTCTTCCCCAGAGATCAGCAATTGAAGACTGAATGTATCGCCTGAACGCCTTTATCTCCTGGAGTATACTGGATATGTCTTCCTTGGTGGACAGAAGGCACTGCATTTCAGTGCTCATCTCTCCCGGACAGAGGCCCTCCAGTTGCCGTTGGGGTACTGCACCTGTATCTCTGCAAAGATGTAATACCTTTTGCATCTTTCCAAATCCTCATAAACTCCAGGATTTGGACAGTATATTGTGCTCCCCAACGGGGGGGGGGTGTAGGAGAAGAACATCCCCGTCTCCACCTCCATCAACAGCAGCTTTGACACACACCCCAACTATTGCCAGACAGCTCTGATGAAGAGGGGTTGTGCTCCCCACCTGTACTCCCATCAGTACACTGCCAGCCACCCCTTCAGCTTGTCTGCGACTCCCTCCTGGCTGGTGTCATCCAGTCACCTCCTCCGGGGCATCTAGCTATCCGGTCCATCAGTCCGCTCTGCCCAACTTGAATTCAATCATGTCCACTCTTCCAGTCTGGTCAGGAGGCGCTGTCTTCACCTACTTAAGTATTGTATACCGCCATCTGGGGTCTCAACAGCTTTCTGCACCCTGAGATCAGCGCCACACTCCAGCAGGCCTTTCACCCCACTGTCCCTCCGATGTACGAATCAGGTTGCAGCAACTATTCCACCTGACTGTCCACCACCGTTGAAGGGTACGACAACAGATGGGCATCTGGAGCTCTAAAGATATCAAAAGGGAACACTGGGGAGCAGCAGACTCTCGAGCCACACTGCGTCCCTCCACTCTGGTGGGGCAGAGCCGCCTCGACACATCAAGAGTAGAGTGTCTGCTGGCGTCCCACTCAATCTGCCACACTATCGCTCATGCCAGCGTAGTAAACAGGGGAATCTTGCTTGGTGAGCCTTCTGCTGTTTCCCCCTCAGTGCTGGAACATTATCAAGGACAGTCCTCTGCCATGCTTCTCCTATATTTACAGGGGTCTAATGGAGCCGATGTTCAGGAGGCCATATTGGGCCACACCCCTGGCGGTCTCCTTAATAACATATTTAACCTCATTTCTGGCATTTCTGTGTTCTGTGGACCTTTTTGTCACAACAGCCTTATGTAATATCATGAAAGAGTTGTGAAATGGCAAGACATGTTCGCCCCCAATTCCTTTGCTGAAGTAACATTATTATTTGGGTAGTTCACGGGATAACATTTTATGCTGCTTTCCACTTCATTGCATGCTATCCCGTACATGTTTGCAAGTGCAAGGTGCAACCTGGGAGTGCGTTGCACAATTGGCTGGGATTCCTCAAATCTGCTTGTATAAAATAATGCAAACCAAAAAGGCTCTCTCATTTGGATTGTGTTTTGGGCCACTGGTGAACCTAACGTCTATATTCGCGGGAATACTTCACAAGTAGTAAAGTGATAAATGCAAGCCAACAAAGTTGAGCTGTTCCAGGCATCTCCCAACGAGGAGCTATATGCACTCTGCCTCACACTTGACAGCTAACAGATCCGAAACCATTGAAATGTATTGAAATATTTATCATAGGGAGGAATTCCATATGTTTTTCTCGTCAAATTGTACTGAAGAATGTGTCTTCTACGTGCGATAAACTGCATGATTCCCAGCAATACTTCCCCTATATATCAGTGGCAGACACTTTAAGGTAACGTCTACCATATGCATGAATTGTGCCTCTTTGTAAAAAAAAACATTGTTCAGAGGCCCTATTGTGCACTGTAGTAACTGAATCAATGGTGGCTGACGAGTTATGGTTAATGCCCATAATGCCCTATGCGATTTCTTCCAGGGAGGTCATAGACATTTGTTTTTAAGTTGCTGGACCTGTGGGATTCGCGTTTTCATTTAGCAGTTATATCATAAGCTATGATGAAATACAGTGTCGAATTCACGGTTCTGCCGATGATTTTGATGCTTCAGTATTCGAATTTGGGTTTAAATGGACATTTATATGCATGGGTATCTTATTGGCCTGTTTGCCGCATAACCCAAACCTTAATGTATCAAGTCCGCCAGGCATTTCAATGTGGTTCTAGGCGATGTTTGCTAATTTCCACATGGAAGAAAACATGTGTGATAATCGTGATCACACTAAGCACTTTCAAATTAAAAAGCCATAATGTTCTGATGATTTGATTGTTGATCTAGGTTAGTTCAAAATTAAGTTATTTTTGTTCATTAGTAATGTTACTAACACATGCATCTCTAATTAAAAGACAGTTGACATGATGCCCAATCAGATGAAGATGACCTGCTGCGTGGAACGTCATGTGCAGATGAGGGAGAAGGACTGTCAGATTGTGATGGTAGTATCATTCATGGCAGTAATGGCACTTGTGGTGGAGCATGACAATTGAACAAAGCTGAATATGGTTTTGATTCATGTATAATTGTTTATGTGAGCAACTCCACCAACGCCAGCTTGCACAGGACAGCCATTTATTTTTAAACCTTGATGGCTCTCTTTAAGGGCAAAGGCATTGCATGGAGTATGTAATAGGTTCCATACAGAGAAGAGCTATTCCTTACTCAAATATTTAAGGCTCAACCACATAGCCGAAACAATGCATGGAAATTGTCAACAATTCTCCGGTTTTCCCTCAAAGAACATTCACTACCTCACACATGAGTCCTGCTTTCTCCCTTTCGAAATCACTTACATTTGGGTGTGGAGGCCCTTGAGCATGTAATTCTTTACTCCATCATCAACGTGCCCAACTCCAGCTTGCCAAAATAACTAGTACCAGAGAACTGCTTCTGTAGGTCCTGCCAACTAAGCACCAAATGGAGCCACATCCAACCTTCCTCATCCCAATATCGTAGGCTTTTCATGTTTGGGCTAAAAAAAAAGGAACGGTGGTGTGCTTTCTGTGCATTGCTTGACAACAACATGCACTTCCAGCATACTGGAAGGTAGTGTCAGACACTGTCACATCACTGCTGAAAGGAACTATGGATATGGGAATACTAGTGGAGAACACATGCACCCACCCCTACAGTGCCAGCAGTACACCACCAAATGAGGTTTTTCATGACCATCAGGCACAATGTGCTATACTTGAATATATTCTTACAAAGGTCACTCAAAGCAGCGCATTTCTCACTCACTGCACAATGTTCCCATCGTGCACATTAAAATATTCTCACCCATGAGACCATAAGGATGAGCGGATTGTTTGGAAAATCGACTGACCTTTCTGAATAGTTGCCATAGGCTATTGTGCAGACTTTTCTCTCGATCGAACAGTCGCCACCCATTCCTCTACCTGCCACATCCCTGCACACACAACCGCCTTCAGCACACCCTAAAACACCTGTTCCTGAAGCACTACACACACCTCCTCCTACACCTCATCCACCCGTTAGCTGTCAGAACAGTCAACTGCACCACTCCTTGTGAAATAACTTTTAGTGCAGTATCACATACACCTCCAAAGCTCCATGAACGTCTGCCTCCTCCTCCTCTTTCGACTGAGCTGTTACCCTCCTCCTCCGCCACACCACAAGCTAGTACCACCACCTCTGTCACTACTCACACATACGCCCCATCCAGAATCTGCTACAGTGTAATTGTAGCTTCTTCCATCTCTTCCTTTACCACCAAACCAGTGACCATTGCCCTCATTGAGAGCTCCCCCAGAGGCTCCTCCCCAATACCTCCAAAATGCCCCCACCACCTACTCTACCATCGAGCAATCACTGCTACTGTTCAAGCCATGGCACCACATCAAAACCCACAACAACGTGTTCCCCATCCTTCACCAGTAATTCCATTCCAGTCTTCTCTTTAATGTGGTTAACATTTTCACCACCCTTTGATGAGGCCTCAGATGTCCCAAATACAAAGATGCTGAGCTCCTTCAGCAGCCCCTCTTTGGCAGTAGTGGAGTCACACAGTCTCCCAAGCAATCCCACTCAATTCCCCATTCCCCTCTAAATAGAACTAAACAACCTCAGAAATACTGGCAAGCAAACGAACAAGATCAACAAATGCCAATGGCATAGATAGGTGAAGAAAATATAGAGAAATCTGTAAACATTGAGGAATGGGCAATGGGTACAAAGTCAATAGTCACGGCTAAAGGGTCAATATAAAATAATGCCTACAAAGGGAATAAACACAAGAAACATTGAAGACTGACAAAAAAGCCCTTTTACTTCGAAAACACAAACTCGGCCTAACTCCCCCCTTGAACACTCTATCCCTAGGCGTGTGTGCTCAAGCAGTTATCCTCCATCCCAAGGCCTAGAAAATCACATAGAGAGACCGGAAGTTGGCTGGCCCGTTTGTCATAGTTTGCAGCATTTGACTTGTTGATCACACTTTTCCCAGGAATTTCAAGGTTTTTGATTTTCAGCAAGATTCTATTCAAAGCTCATAACTTGTTGTGAGACCCTGCATGTCTGTTCAAATTCTCCCTAAAAGCTTGAGTAAAAAGTGTAGAAAAAGAATGCAAAAGTTATGTCTGAATACATAGATGTATGTCACTGTCTACAAAAGTGTGCATTTTGGAAACACAGCGCGCAGCCCTGGGGCACATTGCCTCACTATCTTGGAGAAATAATGAGAAAGATACAAATGTAAGTTGCGATCAGGGAATATCATAGACATTGTATTCTTACCAAATCAAATGTTTTTTTTTAAACAAATGTCCAATAAGGCATACTAGTATTAACTATGTACTCAACAAGACCATCACCTTCAACATCCGTGTGGGTTTAGAACTTTTACAGACTAACACTTGCTCGCTAATTTATCTACGGTAACGTAAGATAGACTGGCTATGCAATTATATGCATTTTGCAATAAACAGGACATTGGAACTACAGTATTTTCCTAATAAAACTACCTAATACTTGAATATCTGTGATAAATCAGCAACGATGCTGCTAAATACGATTTGACGTAACTGTGTATAGAACAACACCTAAATAAAAATCCGACTTCTTACGGTTTTTCATCAATACATCATATTTGGGAAAGCAACCGTGAAATAACTCAGTGACAACATGCATAGGAGCTAAAAGAATTGCTTATCATGCTGTGCATGTTGTCCAGACCTCTGTAGTCTACAACTGAACATAACCATGCAGTGTTCCATGAAAAACTGATGCGACAATGTGTTTTTCTCATTGAGTGAAAACTCCCCACATTGGCCTAGTCTTTAGATGTCATCATGATACAGAACATAAGGTGATTGCACTATGTAGAAATCTCCTGGCACATCTGAAAGTGTTTTTAGGGTGCCAACCAAGATGGCCACCCATCTACCAAATTGTCATATTAATTATAACCAGTTTCACTGGCCAGAACTGGAGTACTGTGTAGGAGAGTCCTGAGTACTGCCCAGCTTCTAAAGAGTAGTGTCTGTGTGACTACCATGTCCTAGAACCTGGGAAACTACCTTTGGAGGTAGTTGCTGGAAATCCAGAGTCCTAAGTGGAGGCCACAGTGAGAGCATTTCTCAAACTGATGTGCTGTCTTTTACATGGATGTTAAAGACCATAGGGCTACGGAAAGGTCTGGTATTTGTATCCATCAGTAAAGTTAGGTCGCAATCGAAACTCATAACTACCAAACACAAATGGAAAAGAAGCTTGGACAACTCAAGCCTCATTCTTGATTAAACAGAAAGTGAAGTCATGGAAACACCACAGTTATAGGGAGCGGGAAAGAAACATACAGGGTCATATTCTCCAAAACATGCACATCTCAATAATATGCACAATTGTGCAACGATGTGCTTTTTTTCATCATTCGTCTCATTGCGACAAATGATTTCTCAAAGAAAACACCAAAAAATGCCCCATGCAAAATACAGTGTACAGTGTAAATTGTGCAAAAGATACAGAAGTAAGTGGACATTTAATAGTGCATCTAATGAGATCCACATGTTTCTGGCGCATCTTCCAGACGCACGCTGTTATTGAGCAAATGTCACTAGCATCACCAAAACCCTGTGCCTCCTGTAAGATGCACCAAAAAGGAGCGCAACTACCCTAAAGAAGACAGGGAAAGTATTTCAAGAAATGTGTTCATGGTTCATTCTCTTTCTGTGTTACATGTATAATACGTTGGAGAATAATGCATGATTTTTTTTATTTCAACTTTGTGGTGACTACTTTTTTAACTCACTTTTCATGGAGATAGAGCTATACCATTTAAATGTCACTGGTGTTAGGTTTGCCATGCCATTCAGGAATGTCACTGAGTAACGAATGTGTCTGTGTGAATGTAGAGTAGGAGTATGCATGTAAAAGCTCGCCATGTTTGATCACTAGCTAGCCACATGGACATTCTGTTTTCTAATGTTGTCTCGTTGTTCTGACCATGCATATTGTATGATGCTAAACCTCTGAACAGAGACTGACATGTCTACTGGTTTCATGTATTTGCAGGAAACCAATGAGTGCACTTACATGTCAGCTATTTTTTCAGCCATTGGCTTGATCATGTGGCGCCAATGCATAGGTGTACTGTCCTACCATAAATGGATGCGCTGCAACAATGTGCCCTAAGATGTAGCCCCAGAATAGTTAGCATTCACATTCATGATTATGTGTGTATTGATATTGATATTGATATTTTATTTCTATCGCGCTCATACACAAGTGTTTCAGAGCGCGACAAGGCAAGGGAAGGGGACCAGGGGAGAACAAAAACAACGATCTTACTAGGCCCAGTGACATTCAGAACGTGCAAGTGCAGGGTAGAGGTGGGAGGGAGAGAAGTGCATGGAAGCGGGAACAAAAGAAGAGTGCGGAACGAGAAGGAAAAAACAAAAATAATAATAAAATAATAAATAAAAAGGCAACAAACAATGGGAGTGCAGCCAGCAAGTGGCAAGTGCTGGGTATATGGCAGCAGGCCTTTTAGGTCTGAAAGTGCAGGAAGAAAAGGGGAGGGCTGTATGGGTACAGATACAGACCCCGGTGCACGGGGTGGCCCGGAGGCAGTGTGTGAGGGTGGCAAGATGAGCAGGTACCTGGGCCCGGAGGACAGAGGGTGGCCAGGTGCATGGTGCTGAGGGAGAGTAGAATCAACAGGGGAGAGGAGAGGAGAAGGCAGAAGCAAAGAGGAAGGTTTTGAGGTGCTTCCGGAACCGGAGATGGTTCTCCTCAAGTTTTAGAGTGGCAGAGAGGCTGTTCCAGAGGGAGGCCCCAGCCAAAGACAGAGATCTACCCCCAGCTCATTTCTTTGAGAAACGACTGACCCTGAGGGAGTTAGAGGTAGAGGAGCAGAGTGCTCGAGATGGGAGGTATTTGCAGAGGGATAGCTGAAGGTATGTTGGACCCAGGCCCCAGAAAGCCTGGTGGACAATGCAGAGGGTTTTGAATTTAATCCTTGCATCCACTGGGAGCCAATGGAGAGATTTCAGAGCTGGAGAGATACGATCCCAGGGCTTGAGGCCAAGGACAAGTCTCGCAGTCCTGTTCTGGATAAGTTGTAAAGGGCGGAGAGTAGTGGCAGGTACATTAAGAAAGAGGCTGTTGCAATAGTCCAACTTAGAGATAACCAGAGCTTGGGAGACAGTGAGCTTCTGGGGGAATGAGAGGAAAGGAAGAATACCTCTGAAGAGGTGCAGTAGGAAGTTTGACTTGTTTGATACATCACTGATATAGGCGGAGAAGGAGAGTGTGGAATCAAAGGTGACACCAAGGTTCTTGGCCTCGAAGGTGGGGATAGGAGGATGGCCAAGGGAGGCCGTCAGAGAGTGAAGGGAATGGAAGGTGATGGTGTGCCAATGAGGAGGATCTCTGTCTTGCTGGCATTAAGATAAAGATCGTTGGCGGCACACCAATCTTGAATGGCAGTTAGGCAATCAGTGATGAGAGAGGTGGAGGAGGTGGCCAAGGGCAGCCTGAAAATGAGTTCAGTGTAGTCTGCATAGCACTGGAAGTTTGAGCAGAAAATGGCAATACAGCGGGCGAGAGTTGCCAGGTATTGGTTGAAAAGCCAGGGCGAGAGGTTAGACCCCTGGGGAACACCACAGGTGGAGAGGAAGATAGATGATAGGAAGGACCCAAGTTGGACCTGGGAGGGTCGATCAGAGAGGAAAGAGGTCAGCCAGGCCAGAGCCTGATCGGTGATGCCCAAGTTATCCCGGAGACGGTTGAGCAGGATGGTATAGCTGACCGTGTCGAAGGCAGAGGAGAGATCAAGTAGGATGAGAACAGAGGGAATGCTAGAGTCAAGGTTGGAAAGCAGATCTTCACGGATGTTCAGGAGAGCAGTTTCTGTGCTTCTGCCAGATATGAAGCCAGACTGATGGTCATGGAGACAGCCAACAGAATCAGAATGAAAGTTGCCTAAGAAGGGGGTAATGGAAATTGGGCGATAGTTGGCCGGACAAGAGGGATCGGCTGTGGGTTTCTTGAGGAGAGGATGCACAAGGGAGTGCTTAAGAGGGGAGGGGAAGGATACTGAGGCAAAGGAGTGGTTGCAGAAGTCAGCAAGGGCCAGAGCGAGGGTATCAATGTGGTCCTTGAGAGTTTTACAGGAACAGGGATGAACCTGTTTTGACGAGGCTTCCATAGAACGGACTTGTCTAGCGACCTCATCAGGGGAGAAGAGAGGAAAGGAAGAGAAGGAGGGACGGGGGTGGCTGGAGGAGGGTCAGTGAGTACCGACAGAGAGGGGCGAGGAGAGGGAGTGGAGGAGAGTGTGCACAGGATGTCCTGAGTTTTTGAGATAACGTGTGAGGCCAGGGAATTGCAAAGAGCCTGAGAGGCAAGGGGAGGGGTAGAGACTGCAGCAGGGTTGGCCAGGTCCTTACAAATTTTAAAGAGTTCGGCCGAGCTGTTAGATGCCGCAGAGACACCGGCTTGAATGTGGATTCTCTTCTTGGTACGGACAGAGAGACGGTATTGCCTTTGGAGTAGGCGACAGGCCAGTTTGTGAGAGGATGAGCAGGAATCCCTCCATTTTCTCTCAGCCGCCCTACACCTACGTTTAAGTGTAGCTAGGTCGGAGTCATACCAAGAATTGCACTTGGCTTTGGACTTCAGGTGGATCCGCATGACAGGGGCAAGAAAATCAAGAGTATTAGAAATAGAAGAATAGAGAGAAGACAGGGCTGTGTCAGGGTGTGAGTCAGCCAGAGGAAGAGGGGGTGGGGAGAAGGTGGAAGCAAAAGCCTCGACTGACACACGCTTCATGGGCCGGATGCCCAGGAAGGTAGGTTGCAGTGTTGGGGTAGGCTTGGCTTGGGGGGAAGAGAGAGAGAGATGAGAGGAGAGGAGGTAGTGGTCACTCCAGGAGAAAGAGGTGGAGAGAGGGATAGATAGGGGGAGGCTAGAGGAGATCAAGACATCAAGTTTGTGTCCTGCAGAGTGTGTTGGGCCAGAGGGGAGGATAGAGAGGGAAAGGGAATCGCAGAGGTCACGAAAGAGCAAAGTTGAGGGACAGGGAGAATCAAGGTGAATGTTGAGGTCGCCAAGGAGGAGGAGTTAAGTGGTTGAGGCCAGGGGAGAGGCTGAGAGGTCAGCCCACTCAGAGAGAAAGGAGTTGATTTGACCAGGGGGCCTGTAGAGAGTGGCAACAGTAAGAGAGTGGCTAGGAGAGATTGAGAGCCTGCAGACTGGGCAATCGAAAGAGGAGTAGATCTGAGTGGGAATTATCGTGGCAGGAATCCACTCAGGAAGGATCAAGGCTACACCTCCTCCAGGGCGAGTGGATCTGGGTGCGGAGGGGATCTTGTAGCCATCATGGAGGAGAGTGTCGAAGCTTGTGACAGAGCTGGCCATGAACCATGTCTCTGTAAGACCAAGGACGTCAAGGTCAAGTTCTTCAAGGAGGTGGCAGATGTCAGAGGAGTGTTTGACAGCAGAACGTGAGTTGAGAGTAGCAAGATGAAGAAGGTTGCCCGCCTTAAAGACCTTCCGGGGAGCGGTACAAATCAGAGGTACACCCTGCGGAGTTGTGGAGGTAGCCGGAAGATGGGCAGAGGAGGGAAGAGTGGTCAAGGTAGCCAAGGAATGAGAGGAGGGGACAGCCAGAGAAGAAAGGAAGTTGATGAGGCGAGGGAAACACCTATCAAAGAGGAGGAGATTGGCCTGGGGACCTTGGACCATGACAGTGCCATTTAGGTAGACGTTGAGGATGACTCTGGAGGAGTCAAAAGAAGCCATGAGGACTTCCCAGCGACTGCCACCATTTATGGGAGAGGAGGTGACAGGACAGAGCACAGAGATCATATGGGGGGTCCATAGATCCGGCAAAGGAACAACAAAGATGATGTCGGTGAGGGTTTGTCTGGAAGAGGTGCTGGTATAGGTATCAGCAATAGGGAGACCAGAGTTGGAGGCCAAGATATCCTTTTTAAACTTCTTCTTTCCAGACTTAGTGAGAAGGAAAGGATAGTTGATACAGAAGCAGTTGGAATAGATGGGAGAAACAGACAGCGCCATGAGTATGAAGAGAGGGGCCAGGGGGAGGAGTAAGCAAGTGCATCGGTATGGAACAGTCACTGGGCAAGCAGGATTGTGTATCACACACAATCTGTGCATGCAAGGAATGCCAGTGTGTCCTGTTCATGTTCAAGTGTTCTATGGCCGCAGGTGGTGGGAGGGTCACATCAATGACATCGACAGCACAACCCAATCACCTAACCCAGCTTTGTCATAAAACTTATGTTCATGCAGAGTAACCCCCGTCCTTTACCACTTCCTCGAGTTGATTAAGCAGTATGATTTCTACTGGATCACCCATTTTCGAAATGTGCACCTGATGGAATCTGATGGCCTTTTACACTGTGTTGTGTGTTCTACATGTAGTATTATGTGCCACTTATTTTGGAGGGCAAATCACTAGTTCACATTTTTGGGCCACTTGCTTCAATTCTCTATTAAGCAGATTGTATATGTAAGAGGATTCAATTCGACACTACAGCTAAGTCAACGCCTAGTCTATAATACTGAATGAAAACCCTTATTGATATATCTTTATGTCCAGTTCATGCGTTCTGGATGACTACCCCTATATAACACCCCTCCCTTGGAATCCCCCTGACCCCACTGAGCCAAGAAGTAGTTCTGTTTTGCAAGTTAAAAGGTTTAATTGATAATTTAAACAATATATATATATATCACGCTTTATAATAAATTAATAATTGAATAGCACACTTAATCTGATATGATAAAGATTAACAACGGAGAATCTGGCACTAGCACACTTCTTTATAATCACTAAGGAGTTGACATGAAATGGATAAGATAGCAACAATACTTTTATGGTTTCCAATGGATGCAATGTGGAATGAAATGCAGTACAGAAAATCACTTGATAGGATTTCAGCAAAAACAATGTAATCACTTTCTTGTACAATTCACCCCCCCCTTTTATGCAATGCAAGGAAATGGAAGGAAGGCACACAATTCTCAGAAATGCAATTCAAATGTAATTCAGTTCACCCAGCAACTTAGACTACAGACGTTGAAAACACAGGCCCAAATGCTTTTAAATGTGCTGGCAATGTAGAAAAAAATATGCTAAAATGCTTTTAATTCCCTCTAGAGGTTCAGGGTGAGTGGTATCTAGTTAATATTAGTCCAGGCTCACACTAGCAATGATTCAGGGATGATTAGCAGGTTAAACGAATTTCTGGCAAATGGAAGGCAAGCAGCAGCAGATTTTTACACATGAAGAAATTTGCAAATCGCTGCAAAATTACAGAGGAACTACAAGGGCTAGCAATATCGTTTTGGGGTCCTAGGAAAGCCTAGGATCTCAGCTTCCAGATGAAAGTTACTTCAAGTCTCTAGCACAAACGGTCACGGAGATATGAGCGATTAAATAAAGGTTGTTTTTCAGATTTGAAATTTTAAAGTTCAAAAAGACAAGTGCAGCTTGCAACTAGAAAATGACAGGTGAGCAGCTTGCAACTAGAAAATGACAGGTGACAGCTTTGCAAATGACAGGTGACAGTTAGGAGACAGTTCTACTTAGATTAAACTAGATTGAATTATATTATTTTAACTAGGAGATTGGTTCTGCACAGTTTTCTAGGTACTCACACTATATTCTTGAGTGAAATGGGCCTCGCCATGGATCTGGTCAGGTTTTAGACGGGACTCTGGTCTCTGCACTTCACAGTGATCTGGGTCTGCTCTCTCTCTGGATTCTGAAGATTGAGGGATTTAAAGTCTGGATCTTTCTGCACAGCTTTCTCTGGAGATTGATGGAGGTAAAGTATGGATTTTCCCGGCAGAGCTTCCAGCTGCAAATGGATTTGAAAGTCCCTATCTGTCCTGTCTCTCTGCTTTTATGTGTTTTGAAAATGGGTGTGTGTGAGCAGCATCACTAGCCAGCCCCTCTCCACTTATCATTGGCCACTTCAACCGCTTCCACTTGATTGGGGGAATGAAATGAAGTGTCATCATGATGAGGTCTGTTTATGATACAGAGAACCCACCCCTGTCAACTTTACACACAATCTATATTTGCTCAAAAAAACATATTTGCACAGGTACATATTGTTTTAAAATCATATGCACCCATCATGCATTACAGGAGGTATACCCTGTCCAACTCTGCTCTTCCTGAGGGCTTGCATTCAGAAATGGCACATATTTCACTTTTTAACTGATTTCGCAATTTCGGACATTAACCCAAATTTACACACATGTGCGCAAGGAGTATGGACATTAGTTGATGAAGTGTCAGATTTTTCACATGCACACACTTTGAGTAATATCCTCTTTTCCGCTAAAACCCCCCTGAACATGCCACCGGTTCTAAAAACCTCTTAAAATGTGGGCAGAAAAATCACAAGAATTATGGTGTCATTTATACAATTTTCACATGTCCGCTCTATGAGTTATTCATCTTTTTAGAGTTATGTTCTGGCCCCAAAGGGGTGTGGTTTTCCTCCAGCACAAGGTTGAATTTCTGGTTTTTCCAGTTCTGCCAAGCCAGCTTGCTCTCACAGGCAGTGCCCCTCCCCTGTGCTTCCAGGAGAAATCTCCATTTACGACTCCCGCCATAACACATTTGCCTGAGTCAAGACAGGGCTTTGTTCAATTTCCTGCAGAGCCCAGGTAATTCAATCAGGGAAGTGTCATATCCCTTTTGGTGTGAGCAGCAAAAGGGCAGCTAGGCCTGGGAACACAGCTGTGACTCAAGTTTCACTCCTGATGGGGGTAGTTGCCAGGCAAATTGGAATCTCTTTAAGCCAGTTTTTAGCTACATGTCATTTCTGTTCCCCAGTTTCTGCATTCAAATAAAACTAAACATTTTCACATATGCAGCTAGAAGGCTGATTCTAATTTCAAAACTATGACATTTAAACAATTGCAACCTATGTGACACTCAAAAGTAGGTCACTCAGTCAATTTAAACATTTAGATTTTTTTAGTGTCTTTCAGTCCAAATTTACTTAAACTGCTGAAATCCACAGCTCAGCCAGTCTTGTTATAAACCTTCAAGTCACTTCAGAATATAACTTTACATTGGATCCACCTCTTAAAATGTCTTTCTTTGGCATGTTTTGGGTTCATTTATTCAGTTTTCTACAAAAAAGTAAAATCTGGAGGTTTTAAAACGCCGGCTTTCTGATAGTGGTGAGTACTGGTACTGCACCCCTTTTTGGGATTTAAGAAAATGAATTCCCAACAGTTATGGGTTTGCTTTTGGCAATCAGCATTGCCACTCCCAATGGTTTCAGACTACTGTGTGGGTAGTCCAATGGTGGTTTTAGGCAGTTTCCTTCTGTGCCCATAACATCGGCAAAAAATGAGTGGCAGCCTATTCTTCATGCATTTCCCTGTGCATTTTCTGGGAAGCTCTGGCCATCATGATGTTTTCATGTCAGTACTGCACAGTTTTGAGGTAGGGCTCGGATGCATGGGTAAATACATCCCACAAGCCCCCCTTCTTGCGGTGGCCATCTGATCCTTCACTGGTGGGACCCGCAAGATCTGGGATGTAGTTCTCATCTTCTTCCGGTAGATGGCACAGTTCAGCATCTTTTCCTCCATCCGGTACTGATCGATCGGTTCTCCTCGCCGGTCCTGATGGGAATATTGGGCGGTACCCCGGGCCCATTGCGTCTCTGCTCCCGGTCTCCGGATCGTCCTCCTTGGCCCGTCTCCAGGTTTTCTTTCTCCTAGGACGACAAAGGAAGAGCGGCAATACCTATCCATAGACATTTTTCCCCCACCATTGATATAGTGGGGCAGCATATGCATTTCATCATAACGAAACATTACATTCTTATTTTGAAAAAAAAACAGTATAACTAAGAGACAGTTTCATGCAAATCACAATATTTTAGAGACTAGATGTGGTATGTTTTATGGTTGGAACTGAATTAGTCTGAGACAGTACCCGCTAGGATTCCAGAGGATTCCTCCAGTTGTTGCAGAGCGTGCCTGGGATGGCAACATTTCAACTGGTTTATGTGGACCCACTTGTCTTCCCCCGCTGCCAAAGGACCTTTAGGGATGTGTATTTTGTAGGCCACAGGGGAGATCTTGTCGATGATCTCAAAGGGTCCCTTCCACGTAGGCAAAAATTTCCGCTGTTTTGCCTGGTTTCTTTGGAAGTTGTATAGATAGACCCGGTCTCCCACCTGATATTCCTTCCTGGAAGTTTTCAGGTCATAGTGGGTCTTCATGCTATCAGCCGATCTTTCTAGATTCCGCTGAGCATAAGCAAAAGCATGTTGGAGGTGTTTCCTTAAATTCTCCACATACTCATGAGTAGTGGAGGCATTTATCAGTGTCTGCTCTTGGGTCCTGTAGAGCAAATGCTGAGGAAGCACCATCTTGCGCCCAGTCATCAACTCAAATGGTGACATTTTGGTTGCAGATGAAGGGGTAGATCTGATGGCCATTAGGACCAGAGGTAATCGGATATCCCAACTTGGCCCAGAATCTGCCACAAACTTTTTTAAGATGCTCACAATTGTCCGGTTATAGCGTTCCACTGCTCCAGAAGAAGCTGGTCTATAAGCAATATGCAGCTTTCTCTTGACCCCCAGTATCTCCCACATCTTTGTCATCACTTCACTGGTGAAGTGGCTACCTCTGCCTGACTCAATCCTTTGAGGTAGACCAAAACGGGAAAAGATGTGGTTAATCATCAAGGCAGCTGCAGTTTCTGCCTTGCAATTTGGGGCTGGGAGACATTCCACCCACTTGGTAAACAAGCATGTCACAGTCAACATGTACTTATTCCCCCTAGCAGAGCGAATCACGGGGCCTACAAAGTCGATTTGTAAATCTGACCATGGCAGTGTCATCCCCCTCTTTTGGAGAGGCGCACGGTGTGTGAGGGATGATGGCTGAAATTGTGCACACACAAGACACCCCTTCAAATATTGGTCGAGGTCCTGCCCCATGTGTGGCCAGTATGCAACCTCTCTTAAGATTTCCAATGTTGTGTGAAACCCCCTATGACCGGCGGTGGCCGCATCATGGGCGTGACTTAACATCAGGCTTCGGAATGAGGTAGGAACCACCCACTGGTCATGGCCAGCTTTGGATTTCCTTACCAACAAACCGTCTTGGATTCGGAACATTTTTGGACATTTCATCAACACTCTTAGGTCCTCTTTCCCAATGTAATCGGTATCCGTCAGGGGAAAGTTCTCAGGGTCCTCAAGGTGCTGGTAAAATTTACCAATTATTGGATCCCCCTTCTGAGCGGTAATCAAATCAGCATCAGGGGTCTCCTTACTCCATTGTGCAATTGAAAGGTCGTTGTGAGCATTCGTCTGGGACCTAGTGATAGCAGTGACCTGGATTTCCCCCAACAGGGACTCAATCTCAATTAGATCCCCTTGGATGGCCCCGGTTTTGGCCAGCTGATCAGCTAAGTCATTTCCAGTTTTGTCTGGTCCCTCTACTTTGGAATGACCCTTGATCTTTTTCCAATAGATGGTCATCTCATTCGAGGTGACCAGATCATCAATGTTTTGGATCAACTTCCCATGTTTCAAGGGTTTGTTGTTAGCACACAACATGCCTCTGGTCTTCCAATTAACCAGGTGCTCCACGAACCCGTTCCGTACATAATCCGAATCTGTGATTATGACCAGTTCGCGGAGTTGATGCTGGACAGCAGTGAGGATGGCTTGATGCACAGCCATCAATTCTGCCACCTGACTACTTCGGGGACCAATTTTGTATCCAGCGGAGGGTTCTGGGGACTCATTCACCCATGCATTCCCTACGCCAGCCACCAGTTCTTTCTCCCCGTCGTTGTCAACATGGTACGAGCATCCATCCACATAGACAGTGGGCATTCCCTCACACTTGTCCTCTTCAAAGACTTTGTGTGGGGAATTAAGGTATGCCTCCGTGTTGTCCTTTATTTTTAGACTTTCGTCCTCGAGACAGTTTTCTCTGGCACAATCATGCAAGTCAGCCAGACCTTGCGCGAGGGGACTCTTCTTGTTTTGGCCATATCTGACCTCCACAGGAAAGCCTTGCATTGACAGAATCCAGGAAGTAATTCGGGAATTACTCACATTTCCGGCCTGGATTCTGTCACTTTGGAGATATTGCAGAGGCTGGTGTGGAGTCTCCACTATGATGTGTTCCCCCTGGATAAACGGGCGGTAATTCTTCAATGCCCACACCGTTGCCAGGAGTGCCTTCTCACAATCGTTGAATTTTTCCTCCACAGAGGATAAAGTTTTGCTCGCATAGGAGATTACTTTATTGACCTTGTCATGCTTTTGGTATAATACTGCCGTCAAGCACGTATTAGAGAACCCCATCTCCAGGAAGAACTCCTTGTTTCTGACAGGGTAAGCTAGGCAAGGCGCTTGTGAGAGGCTTCTTTTGAGTTGTCTTACTGCCTCGGCTTGTTCTGGACCCCATTCCCACTTGACCCCCCCCTTCAGGAGATGAATCAGGGGTCTGGTGATCTCTGCGTAGCCCCAATGAACTTTCTGCTGTAATTAGTCAGTCCAAGGAGGCTCCTTAGTTCCCGCAGAGTTGTGGGGTCTTTCAGTTTCTGAAGTGCTTCCACTTTCTTTTCCTGGGGACAGAGACCCTGAGGAGTAATCTCATGCCCCAAGAAATTAACACGGGTTCTACACCACTGTGCTTTCTGAAAGGAAAGTTTTGCTCCGGCGGCCCTCAACTGGGTCAGAACATAACGGATCTCCGCTATGTGTTCCTCCACAGATGAACTTTTGATGAGGACATCATCTACATAAGCCAGGTTACCCCTCGCACCCAGGTCGGGCATGGCCTTATGTAGGAAAATGTTGAACTCATTACCGGAGTTAAGGTATCCGAAGGGCGTCCGGGTCCATGTATACTGCTGGCCCCCAAAGGTAAAAGCCAGCTTGTATTGGTCCTCCCTACTGACAGGCACGGTCCAGTATCCATTGGTCAGGTCTATTGCAGTGAATACCTGTGACCCCTGGATCTGGGCCAGCCCTTGGTCAATGTAGGGCAGAGGCCATCGGGAAGTATGGACCCGTTTGTTGAGTTCCCTGAGGTCGGCGCAGAGTCTCCACTGGCCGTTTGGTTTCAATATTCCCAGCACCGGATTATTGAAGGTGCTGTGGATGGGACGGATTATTCCCCTGGACTCAAGGTTCTTAATTATTTCAGTAAGGGACTCCATTGATGCGAGAGGCAAGCGATATTGCTTCACAAACGCTGGAGTCATGCCAGGGTCCGTGGGGATGGTTGTTGTGTGGATGTCAGAGCGACCACAGTCATATGAGTCTACCGCGAAGAGATCTTGGAAATCCAAGAAAACTTGTTTCAACTTTTGCTTTTGTTCCAGAGTCACACAAGCATCAGCTAGGTTGACTCTCTCTTCCACCATCTGCCTGAAGCCTGGAAAGACTTCTGGTTTGGCTATCTCCGCGGCCTCCTCCAGCTGGGTGGAGAAGTCCCTGGTCAGAGTGCTGATTTGGACCGGAGGCTTCAGGTGGGAAAGGCAGCCCTCATGGACCTGGAAAATCACCTCATCCCTCCTGAAGTCACAAGTCACATCTTCCTTACCATAAGGGCAAGAAGTGTACACCAGGAAGTTCCCCCCATGCCGGGTAAACATTCTGTCTGGTGTTGCGTTGTCATCACTGTCACTGTCAAAACAGTCCTTGGGGATTGGTCCTAACAGTTCATTTACTAGGTCGATGGAAAAATGTCGGTCATCAACCGCCATTCCAATAATGGTGCCTGCGGCTAGAGTAATACTCTTTAAGTCGCTGTTATCCACCTCTATTAGAATGGTGTCATGTTCTATGTTGACTAATGGAGTTGGGTTTACCCCCAACCCTTGCTGTTGGAGAGAAGCATTGAGATGTATGTAAGCATCAGGGTTTTTCAAATGTTGTCCTCTTTTAACTTTCACTTCCAGGGAGAATTGTCGGGTCCTTTCTGGGATGGTGACTTCCTCTTTGATCTGAATTTCAACTGCATAAGGTAGCAATTGAGCTGACCTAAATGCTTTTTCTGGATCATCAAAGCCCATGGGATTATCCGCTAATCGGGACCAAGCTTTGAAGTTTATTAGGTCCAAACTAATGGCAAAGCGATTGAGAATGTCACTGCCTAAGTAAAAGGCGGCAGGGACGTCTCGCACGACCCAACAATTGTGGACTATGCTCTTGTTGCCAATGGAGATTTTGAGCATACACCTGCTTGGCAGGAGATGTTTGGAATTAGGCGCTCCCAGGTCCATTTCCCATTTGTCTATCAGTTTGAATGTGGGAATGGCTGGATCTTTTGGGAGTTGGCGGAACATGGCTTCGCTGATGAAGCTCTTACCGTTGTTCACACACACTCGAGCAAGAACAGAGTCCTTCCCATCATTTAATTGGACAGGGATGAACAGCTGCTCTCCAATTTGCTGAATATCAGCCAGGCTCTGAGCTGATTTCACATCTTTCTGGACTGTAGGAGTGGGAGTTTCTGATTGTGGATTAGTATAGAATTTCAGAGTGTTTCCTTCCAGCGTGGAGTACCACTTTAGACTGGAAGGAAGGTTGATTTTCAGAAATAGAGAGGACCCTCCATCACCAGTCTGTTGTCCTACTGCTATTACTGTCACGTCTGGAATCTGGTTATTCTGGAAGTGAAATTCTACTTGGTCAGATTTTTGTTCAACCATGTGGCAGGTGCCGTTTAAACTAACATGGTTGACACTCTGTTTTAATTTTATTGGTCGGCTAGTCTGGGTCCAGAGGACCTTGTTTACACAATCTATTAGGGGTGACAACCTTCTCAGGAGGTCATTCCCTAGTAAACAAGGGGTGCCCTCTGGGGTCACAACTATGACCGGGTGTTTCAACTTGTGTCGCCCAATTTTAATGTCCAAATCTGCCGTCCCCTCGACGGGAATTTCCTTCCCGTCAAAGTTCTGGAGTTGCCCAGGAAGAGAGGTGAGAGGAATTTGGTAATTCTCTCCCCTTCCTGCATTCAGTTCGACAAAGGCCCTTCTGGACAGAAGGGTAGCTTGAGATCCAGTGTCCACCAGTGCCAAAATGGTACCCTGCCCCTGTACTTGTACCCGGGCATAATATCTTCCCTCCTTCTCCTCAAGGGGGCACAGATAATGTACATTTTTGGACAACTGGTGGGCTAATTTTCTGGTTTTGGACATCGCTAGCGAAGAGATTTGGGCAGAATTCTGTGGAGAGCCTTGGGAATCTGAAAGAAAAATTTGGCAACTGGAGATCAGAGCCATTGTGGGTTCCCCTGGCTCCGGTTCTGGGCCGCCCCCCCCTTTTTGGAGGCAGTCACCAGGATGGGTTTGAACCAGGGGAGTTTCTTGCTGTTGGTTCTGGGATGAGATGGTGGGCGGCAGTAGCTCAGTCTCCACATCTCCCCAGTCTGGATTTGCATCCCTAGGGACCCATTTTTCTTTGGGAGGAGTTCCCCCCTCTCTGAAGGAGAAGATCCTTTTCCCAGGATCCTCTGAGGATCCCTCTCCCTCAAATTGGAAGATCTGTACCTCCTCCTCAAACTGTGTCTGTTTGGGTCTTTTGTTTCTCCTACCACCCCTCTGCTCCTTAGGAGGCAGACTTTCAGGGGCAAGAGATTTTGTTTCCGGTTCCTGGGTTTCCAGGGGCTGTTTACAAGTGAGGAAGGAAGCTTCCTCCAAGGCTTTACACCCCCCTTCCCCTTGTGCCTCCTCCCTGGGAACCGGTGAGTTATCGGGGTGCTGCCCCCGTCATTGTTCTGGGGCACCAGGTCCAGAGTTGGGTGCGTTCTGCGCCGGCATGCCGTTCTGAGGGTTCTGCTGCGCCCTCAGTATGTGACCCAGATCCCGCGCCATGTTTTGAACCTGGCGCTCTAACTGGGAAACCCGCTCAGGCTGATACGGGGCCCTGTTTTCTCCCCTGGGCTGATCCCGGGAAGGGTAGCTATCCCTTCTTTGGTAGTACCCCTGGTTGGGAAGATTTGGGTACCCCTCCACCCTTGGCCTCCCCTCTCCCGGATTAGGTTGTCTGGGCTCAGGGAATTGGGGAAAGAAGGGTGGAGGATTTTGGGGCTAGAAATTGGGTGGATACCTGGGGAAAAAGTTCTGCCCAGGATTCGGAGAATTTCTGCCCTCCGGTGGGAAGTTAGGAGGAAAGTTCCCTGGGTTAGGTTCTTGGCTGGATCTCCCCCCTTGGGCTGGAGGAGTCCACACATAACCCAGGATGGGTCTGTTTCCCTTGTAACGGGGGCTTACATAATCAGGAGAGCGAGGGACCCCATTTGTGGGGCTGCCTCCCTGGCTCCCTGTCTGTGACTGGCCCGAGGACCTTCTGGGCCTAGCATTATTAGGTGCAGGTAGGTTTTTAGGCCCCCCCATCTCCAAATCCAAAACGGGGGTGACCTTTACCTCTGCCACCTTGGCAGCAGCAGGGGTGCTGTTGGCTTTGAGGTTTTTCTGGGCATTACTTTTGCTATCTACCGGTTTCTGCACCTCATAGATCCGGGTAGCCTGTTCAATGACCCAGTCTAAAGATCTTTTCTCGTGAAAATCCCTCACGAGCTGGGTCATTATGTATTTGGGCAAGGCATGGAAAAACGTATTGATAAATTCTCTGCTATCCGTGCGCACCCTTCTTGTGGTCTGTGCAAAAGCACGCTTTAACTCCTGCACAAATTCTTGTGGGGCCTGATCCTCCCCACATTGTAAATTGTAGGCTGCCTTGCGAGCCTCTTGGGGATTTCTGTGAACAGAAAAATGTTTTAATATGGCCGCCCTATAGGTGGACCACCTGGAATGATTTTGGTCCTCCAGCCCTGCAAAGAAACTGGAGTACTCTGGGGAGAATGTCCACTTTACATATTGGATACAGCTTTGGCTGTCCTTCAAATGAAAAGTCTCCATCATTTGCTCATAGAGCTCCAAGTGTTCCCAAACAGAATACTTAGCGTTCTTATGGTAAGGCGTGATGACGCTCCTGATCGCCTTAATCTGCTTTAAGGGGTCCTTAAGCAAGGCCCTTTTTGCCTTATTGGCCTTTTTGGTTCGGGTAACCCTTGTCCATTCATCCTCTGACTCAGAGGCACTGCTCCCAGAGGTTCCCGTCTGTTCTTCCAGGTTTTCCCGGATTCTGCGAGCCTGGAAATGGCTGGCAGAATGTGGGGACCTGGTCTCCTGTGTCCTGTACCGCTCAGAGGAGTCTTCAGATCCCTCCTTGCTGCCAGGATTTGCTGGGTACCCCCCCCCCCACTGACCTAACTGGGCAGAGGTTTTCAGGATGCCCTTAAGGGGCCTACTCTCCTGGGGTTCCCCACTGAACTGTACTGTACTTGGGTGCCCATACCCGGATGCCCACCCCTCCATTCCTGAGTGGTACTGGCCTATGAGCCCCATACTTTTAGCTGGATAGTAATCTGCCATCCCTGTGGCCCTGTGCTCATGTGAGCCAGTGAATATGGGGGTGGCAGAGTCCAGTGACTGAGAGGTATGAGGGCCTCTGGTACTAGGGCTCCTGAGGTTATGCTCCGGAGCTTCCCTTTCCCAGCGAACCTCATCTCTATCCGCCCCTGCTCCCTGTTGCAATGCAAGAGCCTGCATTTGTGCCTTCAGTTCCTCAGTTAAGGCCTTACTAGACTCTATCAGTCTCTCCTGCATCGCTACCTGTTGCTGGAGCCTATCATTGTGCTGGCAGAGAGCCTCATTCTCTCTCTGTGTTTCCTGATTGGTCCTGGAGCACTGGGCCAGTCTTTGCTGCAGGAGGGTTACCTCCTGAGCTGTGTCCCTATTGGCCTGCTCCTTTCTTGCCAGAGCATCCTCCACCCTCCTGGTGCGTTCTAACAAGTTCTGGCGTTCTTTTTGGAGGTCACCCAGCCCCTGGAGGGCCAAGTGATTTTCTTCTGTTTTTCTTTTTAAATGGCAGACTTCCTGGCCTAAGGCGTCTCTTTCCTGACTAAGAGCCTGCATTTGTGCCGCCAGGTCGTCCCTCTGCCTTTGAAAGGCACCAGCTTTCTGGCGTTCTTCATCAAACTCTGCCTGGGTATCCAGGTCTTTCAAAATCAGTTTGTTGCTCTCTACCTTCACTCTATCTAGATGACTTTGCAGGGTGGCTACCTGCTCCGTGCATGCCCTGTTAAAGTCTAATTGTTGCTCCAGCTTTTTCTGGCTCTGCAGTAAGGAGTCCAAACTGTCTTGGTGCTCCTTCTGCAGGGCCAGAAATCTAGTATCCTGGTCAGCCTTTTCCTGTTGCAGTATATCCATGTCCTCTTTTATTTTAATGATATACTGCCTACTATCATTTTCTGACTCCTGGCTCCTCTGCAGCCTCTGCTCAGAAGAGTCCAGATCAGATTGGGCCTTCTGTAATGCCAGCAGTTGCCTACTCGCCAGATCTTGGCCTTCAGCACATTTGTCCTGCATGGCTCCCATATGTAAATATAAATATGCCGCTACCCTGGCAATCTTGTTGTGCTCATCCTTGGCCTTAGAGGACATATATAGTTCACTCAGGGCCACATGTAAGGGACCCTGGTCTCTCCATATATCTGACCCTGTTTCCGTGATTTGGGGTGTGATGGCCTGCAACCAGACTGTTTGGTCCTGGTGAGTCCACTCACCTCTCACAAATAACTTATGTAAGAAGTGCTCTCTGGCTATTTTCATGTCTACTAAGGTCGTCATTCTAGAGATTGGTCTCTGTCCTGACTTACAGAAGTTTGTATTTTATTTTTGCAAAACAGACCTTTTTCTTAGAGCGTTCCTTTGAGGAGTGCTTTACAGCGTAACACAGCGTGTGCTCCGACCGGATATGTGTATCTGGTCAGCTGGCACGCTGTATTAATCTGCACAAGTGGTAGATCTAACCCAAACGTCCGGCACGAGCCCCCAATTTGTAAGAGGATTCAATTCGACACTACAGCTAAGTCAACGCCTAGTCTATAATACTGAATGAAAACCCTTATTGATATATCTTTATGTCCAGTTCATGCGTTCTGGATGACTACCCCTATATAACACCCCTCCCTTGGAATCCCCCTGACCCCACTGAGCCAAGAAGTAGTTCTGTTTTGCAAGTTAAAAGGTTTAATTGATAATTTAAACAATATATATATATATATCACGCTTTATAATAAATTAATAATTGAATAGCACACTTAATCTGATATGATAAAGATTAACAACGGAGAATCTGGCACTAGCACACTTCTTTATAATCACTAAGGAGTTGACATGAAATGGATAAGATAGCAACAATACTTTTATGGTTTCCAATGGATGCAATGTGGAATGAAATGCAGTACAGAAAATCACTTGATAGGATTTCAGCAAAAACAATGTAATCACTTTCTTGTACAATTCACCCCCCCTTTTATGCAATGCAAGGAAATGGAAGAAAGGCACACAATTCTCAGAAATGCAATTCAAATGTAATTCAGTTCACCCAGCAACTTAGACTACAGACGTTGAAAACACAGGCCCAAATGCTTTTAAATGTGCTGGCAATGTAGAAAAAAATATGCTAAAATGCTTTTAATTCCCTCTAGAGGTTCAGGGTGAGTGGTATCTAGTTAATATTAGTCCAGGCTCACACTAGCAATGATTCCGGGATGATTAGCAGGTTAAACGAATTTCTGGCAAATGGAAGGCAAGCAGCAGCAGATTTTTACACATGAAGAAATTTGCAAATCGCGGCAAAATTCGCGAATGCGTCTGGGGCGATTACAGAGGAACTACAAGGGCTAGCAATATCGTTTTGGGGTCCTAGGAAAGCCTAGGATCTCAGCTTCCAGATGAAAGTTACTGCAAGTCTCTAGCACAAACGGTCACGGAGATATGAGCGATTAAATAAAGGTCGTTTTTCAGATTTGAAATTTTAAAGTTCAAAAAGACAAGTGCAGCTTGCAACTAGAAAATGACAGGTGACAGCTTTGCAAATGACAGGTGACAGTTAGGAGACAGTTCTACTTAGATTAAACTAGATTGAATTATATTATTTTAACTAGGAGATTGGTTCTGCACAGTTTTCTAGGTACTCACACTATATTCTTGAGTGAAATGGGCCTCGCCATGGATCTGGTCAGGTTTTAGACGGGACTCTGGTCTCTGCACTTCACAGTGATCTGGGTCTGCTCTCTCTCTGGATTCTGAAGATTGAGGGATTTAAAGTCTGGATCTTTCTGCACAGCTTTCTCTGGAGATTGATGGAGGTAAAGTATGGATTTTCCCGGCAGAGCTTCCAGCTGCAAATGGATTTGAAAGTCCCTATCTGTCCTGTCTCTCTGCTTTTATGTGTTTTGAAAATGGGTGTGTGTGAGCAGCATCACTAGCCAGCCCCTCTCCACTTATCATTGGCCACTTCATCCGCTTCCACTTGATTGGGGGAATGAAATGAAGTGTCATCATGATGAGGTCTGTTTATGATACAGAGAACCCACCCCTGTCAACTTTACACACAATCTATATTTGCTCAAAAAAACATATTTGCACAGGTACATATTGTTTTAAAATCATATGCACCCATCATGCATTACAGGAGGTATACCCTGTCCAAATCTGCTCTTCCTGAGGGCTTGCATTCAGAAATGGCACATATTTCACTTTTTGACTGATTTCGCAATTTCGGACATTAACCCAAATTTACACACATGTGCGCAAGGAGTATGGACATTAGTTGATGAAGTGTCAGATTTTTCACATGCACACACTTTGAGTAATATCCTCTTTTCCGCTAAAACCCCCCTGAACATGCCACCGGTTCTAAAAACCTCTTAAAATGTGGGCAGAAAAATCACAAGAATTATGGTGTCATTTATACAATTTTCACATGTCCGCTCTATGAGTTATTCATCTTTTTAGAGTTATGTTCTGGCCCCAAAGGGGTGTGGTTTTCCTCCAGCACAAGGTTGAATTTCTGGTTTTTCCAGTTCTGCCAAGCCAGCTTGCTCTCACAGGCAGTGCCCCTCCCCTGTGCTTCCAGGAGAAATCTCCATTTACGACTCCCGCCATAAAACATTTGCCTGAGTCAAGACAGGGCTTTGTTCAATTTCCTGCAGAGCCCAGGTAATTCAATCAGGGAAGTGTCATATCCCTTTTGGTGTGAGCAGCAAAAGGGCAGCTAGGCCTGGGAACACAGCTGTGACTCAAGTTTCACTCCTGATGGGGGTAGTTGCCAGGCAAATTGGAATCTCTTTAAGCCAGTTTTTAGCTACATGTCATTTCTGTTCCCCAGTTTCTGCATTCAAATAAAACTAAACATTTTCACATATGCAGCTAGAAGGCTGATTCTAATTTCAAAACTATGACATTTAAACAATTGCAACCTATGTGACACTCAAAAGTAGGTCACTCAGTCAATTTAAACATTTAGATTTTTTTAGTGTCTTTCAGTCCAAATTTACTTAAACTGCTGAAATCCACAGCTCAGCCAGTCTTGTTATAAACCTTCAAGTCACTTCAGAATATAACTTTACATTGGATCCACCTCTTAAAATGTCTTTCTTTGGCATGTTTTGGGTTCATTTATTCAGTTTTCTACAAAAAAGTAAAATCTGGTGGTTTTAAAACGCCGGCTTTCTGATAGTGGTGAGTACTGGTACTGCACCCCTTTTTGGGATTTAAGAAAATGAATTCCCAACAGTTATGGGTTTGCTTTTGGCAATCAGCATTGCCACTCCCAATGGTTTCAGACTACTGTGTGGGTAGTCCAATGGTGGTTTTAGGCAGTTTCCTTCTGTGCCCATAACATCGGCAAAAAATGAGTGGCAGCCTATTCTTCATGCATTTCCCTGTGCATTTTCTGGGAAGCTCTGGCCATCATGATGTTTTCATGTCAGTACTGCACAGTTTTGAGGTAGGGCTCGGATGCATGGGTAAATACATCCCACATATAGGACATTTTTGGATCAAGTAAGTGTTGTGACGCATGTTTGCCCACTTTTGCTGGTCACTACCCTCTTGCATGTATTATTAGGCTGATTTACATACTTTTCACCCATTTTAAGTTATTTCCCCTCCTTATGCACATAGCCTTTGCATTATCACATCCCTGAAAATTATGCATTTGGGTCATATTCTCAAAAACAAGAAAAACAAAGTGCACCTTTTTTTTTGTTGCACTTTTTTGAGAAATGTGCATATCAACTTATTCTTAAAGATTTTGGTGGGGCTGGACATCATGCAGAGCGTCGCCTTGGCTTGCACAGAAGGCTGGGAAGGGGGCGGAACAGAAAAAATGGCGATAAACATCCGAAAAACATCCGAAAAAGTGGCCATTCTGAGGGACGAGCCGCAGGCAGTTCCTCGCACGCCCACAATTGCGACAAACGACACATATTCATGGGACCACCCGTGCCTCCTCTGATCCACGCAAATCCCTCCATCTCTTTTGCACCCGAAGGCAGGCATGAAGACACACGCGTGAGGAATTGCAGCGCAGAGGTGGGATTGCGTGTTGGATTCAGGGGTGCGCATACGCAGGGTTCCCATCTAACTTAGCGGTTGCCGTACACAGTATAGCGGGGTGCAGGAATAGTTTAGGGGGGGTCTGCATGCATATTTTTCGAATTTAAACCGAGTTACTAATTTTCTTATGTCTGGGGAGCCTGCGCACGGTCCCCGGGATGCACTGTTTGAAGGGTGAGTGTATTTGCGGCCATCGGAGTATGCAAAGGTAGCTGTTCTAGCTGTTTATGCTTTGTGTGGGGGCGTGTCATGGGCGTTCTTGGGTGCGACTTGCGAATATGGTTACTTTGCGCAGTAAATTCCATGAATATGTGTGGTGCGCATTATTTAATCTGTGCGCAGGCTCGCGCAGTGTCCTTATCAGCGCGCATCCCCTGCAGGATTTCTGTGCACATTTCGATGATTCGGCCCCTCAGTGCCAGAAGCTCACTCCTGAAACAAATATATTACAGGCTCCAGGCACCCACATGGGCTGTAAGACCACATTTCACAGTGAAAGGGCCCATCGAGGTGAAATGTGAGGATACAAATAGTTTCTATCCCTGTCTGAGGGACAGAAATGCACTTTAGCAGCAGAGGATCATGAAGCTGCTTTTCTCACAAAATAAATGCATGACAGGTTCAGTGATGGGCGGTTTCAATCAGCCAGAGTGGGATGCCTTTGATTTGAACACATTTCAAAGTACGCCTATTTTTGTCTATTGGAGGCACCTTAAAATGTGTTCATGATGAGCACATTAAAATGCCCTTCGTGCAAATAGATGTGCTCTATGCAGCATAGAGCACATCTATTTTTTGGTGCGAGTGATGGGATGCGCACAAATACAGTGAATATGATTTGGTCACATGCATGTACTTTTCAAGAGGAAACAGAACACCTCACTCAGACGTGGCATTTTATCGGGAGCACAATGTCACACCGATTGGGTTTTTCTGACAGCCTTGCTATTATCATAGTGTAGCAGAAAATCACATTGTATGGGGTTTAGTACACATCATTATTTCTTTACTTATGAAATGTGGTGAAGGGCCAACCAACTAGGTTAAAAGTAAATGTTCAAAAAACGTTGTTGACTTTGTCAGGATGGTTTTCAATAACACCTATTGGTCCTATGGGAATCAATGAAATAGCGAAAAAGTGTAAAAATTATAACCATATAGGGATGGTTAAAGTCAATGGTGTCCTAAATATCCTCTTCACCAGTCTTCCCTAAGTGCATATACTAAGCAGTTTCATTTCCAGCTTAATTAATTAACAGCATATGCTTATTGTTAGCGCTAATAAAATGGGGTGATTACGACCCTGCCGGTCTGAAAAAAAAGTACTGTTATTTCCGAATACCAGCACTTTTCTGGCCGGCAGATTCCAAGCTTGCCGGTGCGAGTTGACTGATTTGCCTCCAGCCAAGAGCTGGAGGTGAATCAGGACTCCACTGGCATAAAACAGCAGGAATTTCTAGCACCAGTATTTCCAGTGCAGGAGTCCTATGGGACACCGCGGAATAGGGAATGACCACCGGAAAGATCGGGATATCAGGCGACAGTAACGGTATGACCATTTGCGAGAATCCTGCTGGAATTACTGCCAAAGACTTTAAAGACTAAGAGCTGTTCCATTATGACGATTGTATGGACATTCTTTTTAGATGGGGCTGCTTCTAGTTATGCTACGTGTTTTTTCAAAATTGATGAAGTAGCCTTGAGTGGGGTACGCATTTATTGATAGAGCTAGGCAAGAAATCCCTGTTTCATCCAATTCTCATCGCAGTCTAATCATGTATTCACATTCATTCCATTCCAAAATTAAAAATCAAAAGCATTGCAACAGGGTTATTTCTGCTGCTGCCTTATGGCAGTTATTGTAGACGCATCTTTAAGTTAAAGGTTAGTCAAACATTTTACGAGACACATATTTCACCACTCTTCTGCTCCCAGTTATGCTGCCTTCAGCTGCTGTTGTAGACCTGTGTCTTCAAAGGTTCCCATACCCGCACAGCTAGGTCTGCTCCTGGTGCAGGGTATAGTCCCATCAATGATAGGCTGGTTTGGGGAGCATTGGATGTCAGTTTTTACCTCCTTCTTGGAGACCAACTTCACACTCAATGTCTTCAGTACTTGGATGGGGTATGCCTTCCTGCTTCACTCCATCATATGTGGTACATAATGTACATTGTGGAATATTAGGTAGTGCACTTCCACCTCTCTCAATATTTTGATCCTAGCAGGGGCCCTCTCCTAAACCACAAAAACGCAGACACAGTCACCAAGAGAATTCAGCAGCGTGGCTGATCGCAAAGTTGCATGTGTTGTGTGCATACATAGATTTCCAGTTCTGCCTGGGACATGCTCACTATTTGTGAAATACCTTCTTCAAATGTAACTACCATCTGTTGTTTTCTGCGGAATGTCCTTAAACTTTATTAGCACCCTGGTGGGAGATGCAAGCCAATCAGGTGGCTAGGAACGTGGGCTTGTACTGACAGTGAATGTCGCATTCCATGCCGCCTGACGGCCGGACTCCCTGCCGCCAACTTCCCCCACCTTCCGTCAAGTATTTATTTATTTCAACGTACCCGATTTTGGCCGTACCTTCTGCTCTTCTCACAACGGCCACCATGGAAAAAGGTGGCCATCATTGTAAAGGATTTCCTTCTTACAACGGGACACTGCGCGCGTCCCGTAGTACTAAGGAAAATCCATTTTATTTTGCACCACATGGTACCACTTTGGCAACCCGGGGTGCTAATAGCCTTAAGCCCCCATTGTAATGGCTGGAGAGGGGGTTAATAGCCGAGATCCCTCGTGATCGGCCCTCACTTCGCTCAGGCCGATAACTTGCCCTTAGAAAGGGGGTTTAAGACCATAATAAATTCACAAATGTGGCTCTATGTGTTTTGTTTTTATTTTAAATTTTGCTAATAGGCGTGTGCTTCTCAATCCTTCAGCAGTACTGCATTGTTGCGAACTACCTCATGCACATATATGTGTGACATAACTTTTTGTAGCAAAGAGAACTGGCTAGAACATTCATCCATTGAAAGTATCGTACAGGCAAACTTCATAACTGGCATAGGCAGAACAATACAAAACTCTGTAGCTTCACACAGCTGCAAAGTCGTTACATTCACAAAACCACACTAGCGGAAACAAAAATGTGTACACGCGCATTCAAAAAGAGTATTCCATCCCTTGTCTTCTTATTAGTTTCCATGCAACTTCAAGTTCATATTGTGTAAAAGGTTCCAGTCCAATGTGTTTACTGCAGAAGTAATTTCAGCCACACTTGGGTTAACTGTTGTATGAGAAACTGAATGACTACATGAGTTTATGCATCTATGCATTTTTTCAAATGCCTTGCATTTTTGGGGGGATATACCTAACATATAAGACCTGCGCCTTCAAAGGGTGCTTTCGAAAGCAAACACTGGAAAGATTAACAGACAGAAATCGGGGTGACTTAATTTAACAACAAAAATGAATGTAAAACATTGTAGCAAATAAAATCATTTTGAGAAATGTATCTGTGCTTCTAGTCATTCCCAGGAGCAGCAATTAATTCCCTGCTAGCCCTGAAGAAACAAGAATGCATGCAACATCAGCAGCATTCATCCCTTTTCCTATAGGATGTCTTTTTACCATCCCACATTCACGTATGCAGCTATGCACAGAGTTATTTCCTGAGGTAGAAACTGGACTCTTGATGCCATCAGGTGTGTCTATGTTTGTCTTGAAGCCCAGAGTCTGAGACCCTTGGGGGTTAGGCTGGCCAGTTTCCGCAAACTAACTCTTATCTGTTGTGAGTGGAAGACTGTGAAATACACTCTTTCTTAGCCTCAGGTGAATCCCAATGCTTCCATAAGAAGTTGAGAAGCTGGCTCATCGCCATCATTTTATTCATTGAAAATTAGCCGGCAAAGGACAACCTCCAGCTCATGCAACTATACAGTGATTTTTCTGACCTGGCACTCAGAATTTAATTCAATCATTTACTCATTCAAGGTTAAATATACAGTTACTTGTTTTCACCTGTCAATCATATCTGCATAGTAGAATGTTTTTTCTACACTGCTGGAACTTGAGGAGTGCTGACACCAGAGGAAATCTGTTTCTGCTTTGTCTAACCATCCAAAATTGCAAAAGGAAATAGAATGTATTACAGCATTATGGGAAAAAAGGCTTTACAAGATTTGAGACTAGAAATAACAGGATCCAGTGCAAGAAAGACCGATGTACAAAATTATATGATAGCATGTAACGTGTAGAATGTACTCGCTCTAAAAGCCTAATTCGGTCTAATGTTTCTAATGAAAATGGAACCAGGTGAAGTCATTAATGTGGGTTTTTGTAGTGTGGGGCTTGCATTGCAACATGCAATGCAAGCCATAGAATCTTGACTAATTGTAGAATCCTGGGTTTCCTCAGTGTTCCACGGATGACAATTAGTCATTCAGGATGGGACATACTACTGAGACGAGGATGTTACCTATTCTCTCGCTTAAAGAAAGCACTTCTACGTTTTATACCTGCGTGCTCCAGTGTTTTACCTGCATCCTGTGAGAAGTAGTACACTACAAATTGGTGAAGAGTTGGCAGAGTCCTTGGAGAATGTCACTCTCCTGTGATGAAATGCGGATGCATGATGAAATTAGGAGCAAGCTGTTGTCGAGTGGCCTTCCAGATGATCATAGCCCATGGGGAAGAGAGGCATGGCAGCTCTGCCGAGGTTTTCCTGTCCCACAATGTGATGTCTGTGCTTGGAGGGGCAAAAGAGAGATGGGAGCCCAGGAGCATTGGGCATGTCGGTGCCTGTGATTATGATGCGTCGTGGCCGCAGTTCCCATGCCATGTTTTTTTTTTTAGATTAGATGTTTCAGAAATGGATACGTTTTTCCACATGATTGTGTTTTTGCAGCCTGGCTGCTGGGACCTAATTAGAGAGTTTCTTCATTATATATGTGGTTGTATGCAATGACTAGTTTATCATGTGTGATGAGATATGTTAAAATACAAATATTTGGAGAAGGGCCATTTTCAGGAAAACGTTAACTTTGAGAGAAAGATTTGAGACAATGCATAGCATGCTAATATTGATGCAGTCGGTTGAAATATCTAAAAGAAATGTCCTGTTACGGGTTTGCATTTAACATTTTGGTATGGAGTTGATGCTTGCATAGATGCATGTTGTCTCTAGGGGAGCTGCCTATAATATTTATGTGATCTACACTTAAAGTGCACTTATATTAAGGTTTTATGAGGAATGGTGCCGTTATTAACAATGTGTGAAATTGGTGTGTTGGTGTGTTGGTCGGCCTTTAGCAGATGTTAGTGGTCTTTAAGCCACGGTTTGAGGCACATTTTTGGTCTATGTGCCATTCAATGGCGTATGTGCAAATGTGCACATGTATTGAGGCATCAAGGGTGCACGCAAGTGAATTTGTTGGATGCATGTATTAAACTGTGGCCTAAAACATTTTGTTCACGTTAATCCTTTGATTCCATCACATGCATTTTTCATTTTCATCAAATGGTTATGGTCTGATGAACCGATTCTCTCTGTGTATTCTTTTAACTTGCTGTTTCTTTTTCAGTCACAATTGTTCCCATGTGTACTTCGTCGGTTTGTGGATTTCCTTTCTGTTCATTGCTTTTGTGTGTGCTCTTTGAAAGTGCCATGGTAGAGATACCCTCTTTCGCTGTTGGCAGATTTAGATTAGATTTGGTGTGTAACAGGATCCCAGTGTAAGGTAAGTTTTGGTCGTAAGTTTGGCTGTGTTTGGTTTTTCTTAGTCCTTAGGTGGTTGCGAATGTCTCAGTGCCCGAGTAATGCTATGTTTATTTTGTGTGGGTTGCGAATGTGCTCACACATGTGCTCGGGTGGGGCGACCTGAGAACCTGTGTGGCAAAGCAGAGTGAGAGGTAAATATGCTGAGATGGTTGTGGATGTTGTACAGTGTGGTTTGTGCTCGAAGTGGCAGCTTTGAGATTCGGGGGTGGCATTCCTGGATAGATGGTGGTACGCTTATTGGGATGGTTTTGAATGTTAGTTGCGCGGTTGGTGGAATACGCTCTGGTGGTTGTGAATGTGGTTTTGTTACAGTGAGGTTGGTTGTGTGTACCTGCACATGGGATCTTGTCTCGAATGGCTGTGTGTGACCCCTTCCTATAGTCTTATAAGGAAGGGGGATGCATAGTGTGGGGCTTGCATTGTGATATGCAATGCAATTCATATAATCCTGACTAGTGATGGAACCCTGCGCTCCCTCATGGTTCTATGGATGACAGTCATTCATGATTGGAGATACTTCTGAGAGTATGCTGTTACCTATGCTCTCCGTCTTCTCCTAACCTATGCTGTGAAACTTAAATAAGGCACTTTTCTATGTTTATTTTTCCTGCTGGCTCCAGTGTCTTACATACATCCTGTGTGAAGTAGTACACTATAGTTTTCTAATGAAAGGCAATGCCCATAGAAGGGCCCATGTTATAGCATTATTGCCAGTCATAATAGTGTAATTATTCAGTGGTTCACTGAATGGGAAAAATGGGCTTTCCTCTGAACTCATTATGTAATGTGACCACATGGTACTGAGCACTATAAAGCAGACACATTCACTTTTGGAGAAGTTAAGCAAATTAAACAAGGAGAGTATGGGCCTGATTCATAGAATCCAGTGCAGAAAAGGCACACGCGCAGCGTGCCGAGAAGGAGAGCGCGCCAGCCGCGGCCCAAAGAAACAATTGCGTGGCATGCATATTCATAGATTTCCCGAGGCATCACTAGCCGTGGCGCAAGGAACATCAAGCAGTGCCAGTAACCCCCCCAATACGCCCCCACATGCAGTAAAAAGCAAGTAAAATGCCAAACACGGCGCAAGCACCTGCATCATCGCTGGACCAGCATACAGCCCCCCCCCCCCCAGCCAAATCACGTGAAAACTCGGTGTAGACACGTACGCGCTGAGTTTCCATGCAATTTGTCTAGGGTGCGGACAGGGTACGTGCTGAGTTTCCACGCGATTTGGCTATGGTGTGGACGGGGTACGTGCATAGTTTCCATGCCATTTGGCTGGGGTGTGGACGGGGTACGTGGTGAATTTACATGCAATTTGGCTGGGGTGCAGACAGGGTACACGCTGAGTTTCCACGTGATTTGGCTGGGGTGCGGATGGGGTAAACGCTGAGTTTCCACGCATTGTCCTGTGGTGCGGATGGGGTATGCGCTCAGTTTGCACTTGATTTGGCTGGGGTGCAGACAGGGTACATGCTGAGTTTTCAAGGTGATTTGGCTGGGGTGCGGACGGGGTACATGCTGAGTTTCCACACAATTTGGCTGGGGTGCGGACAGGGCATGCACTGAGTTTCCATACAATTTGGCTGGGGTGCATATGGGGTAATTGCGTGAAAACTTTCCGCGTACACCGTCCACACCACAGACAAATTGCATGGAAACTCAGCATGTACCCCTTCCTCATCACAGAAAAATTGCGTGGAAACTCAATGTGTATCCGTCCGCACCCTATTCGTTCCAAAACAACACGTGATACCCGCACAAATCCACAGGAATCAGACGCCTCCTGATGGGACACCAACACCCCAGCCCCCATCACCCAGCCTGCAGGCAGCCCACAACACCTGTAACACCCCAGGCCCCATCACCTGAGCCCACAGGCAGCCCCCGCCACATGGCACACCCTCAGCCCCATCATCTGTTCCACCACCCTGCAGGGAGCCCCCACTACATGGGACACCCCCAGTGCCATGACATCTGTCCCGCCACCCTGTAGGCAGCCACCACCACATGGGACACTCCCAGCCCCCATCACCTGTGACGGCAACCTGCAGGCAGCCCCTGCCACATAGGACACCCCCAGCCCAGTCCCCATCACCATCCCGCCACCCTGCAGGAAGCACCCTCCAGACTGGACATAGTGACACACATTCACTCCATTGATGGCGTGTTCAGGAACTTGCTTGCTGTGTAGTGACACCACCCTTAGTCTCCTGTTCATAAAATATTCTGCAAACAACCAAAAAATATACACCTCGCCCACAAGCTTCAGTGTCCAAGCTGATCATACGCAATTGCTGACTGCAACCATATCCTAACATACACATCACAAATGTATATGTCAAAGTGAGGCCCTCCATGCCATGTGACAAAAGTAATGTCAACAATCCACATGTACAAATAATCACACAGTGACAGAATGCAAAGCACCCTCGATTAGTGTCACCTGAAGAGACATTGGCCTGGCGTGTCACAGCATGAGCCTCAATGAGCATGCATCGCCTGAATAGATAACCTCAGAAACACACGATTGACCCTCCCATGTTTGAAGGACATGACATGATGTACAATCAAATGACATGTCATTCAGAATGCACATGTACACAAGTGTCCAAAGGGCCAAAGAGTCCCAGGAGGGGGAAGAGAGTGAAGACAGACACAAGAAACTTGTTAGAGCAGGTGACATTGAGACGGTGACAGTGCATGGGAAGTGTTGATTGATGAAATGTCATTGCGGAGGTGCCAGTGCAGCATGTAGGAGGACATCATAACAAATACACCCAAAAAGACAATAAAGACAATCTGGCCAGCTGGTGTCAATTTCAAGCCTAAATGCAATCAGGAGGTGCAAACTGTCGGTAGGTGTCTGTTGGCATACATAAAAACAGTCTAAAGATTGGACATGCCTGGGAGCCAGTGCAGGTGAGCGAGGGGACCTTTTTTCAAAGTTCAGAGGGTAACCAGCTGACCATAGCAGATTCACACAGGACTTCATCAGGGCCGAGGAGTACCAAAAGCACAAGCACAGAGGAAGACTTAAGTCATGATTGAGTACATGGCAATCATACTGTGCCCTATCCACCAATACTGCAGCATTTTTCTGTCCATGTGTAAAACCATACCAATTGAAAAAAGGTATTGGAAAACAAGATGGCCAACTACACGAGAGACAATGAAATAATCACAAAGACATGCTGGTGAAGGGCAAAGCATGACATGTCCGTTACAGTGCATCAAGCAAATGCTGTCCCAAAATTGAAAACATTTTACACTCCCATCACCTACCCCACCCACCACTCTCCCAAACACAGTGAGGAACAATGCACATTGATGCTGCACATGTGAAATCAAATGCCACTACACCGTGCACACTCCAACTCCACATTGACACCCATCAACTGATCATGCACACAAGAATATTCCCCATCCAAATGGATGTCAAACATGACACATGCATGCAAGTGAGCACAAACATGACCAACAATTGTCCTTAGCAGCGACACATAACAGGGTAAGGACGCATCAAACTTTGAAAAAATAGAAGATCATACATAACTGGAAGCAAAATAAATTAAATATATTTAAAAGTAGTATAAACGTCATACATATTTTTTTTTTAAAAGATGCATGAACAAACAAATACAATGTAAGAATGTCCAAATGAAAATCCAGTGCACGTAAACAAAAGATGGAAGAGTCACAAATTAAGTTACAAATAAAGTCCATGTCCATAAATGATTTCTAGAAAGCAAATCCAAAAAAACATTCCACCATGGTGAACACAAAAGTAGGACGTCAGCCCGCCTCTCTGCCTGATGCAGTGCAATCTCCACCCTGGCCATGGTGAGTCTTGCCTCCTGTGCCTGCTGCCGCTCTGCCCCAATCTGCTGCTCCAAACGCTCCAACACGGAAGACATTCTTTGGGTAAGGTCCACGTTTGCCTTGCGATACTTGCCTCCATGGGATGCCATGCCCTGGGCACTGTCACTTCCTACTCTGAGCCCGCTGCTGCCAAATAGCCCAGCCTCTGGGATGATGACTGTTGTGCACGTGCCCTGCTCCTTGGTGCCTGCTCTCATTCCATTGCCACAGCTCCTGTCGACAGCTGGATCTGCATGGTGACCACCTCAGATGATCCAACTTCGACTCCCGACTCTGGCAGGGATGTGATCTCCACCAGACTGGTCACCGGGGTTCGGAAAGGTACACAGGGGGCCCTGGTGGCATCTAGGCTGGAAGGCGGAGGGAAGATGACTGGCGCACAGAGGAGGAAGACAAGGAGGGAGTTGCATAAGTGACCAGCCCATGGACTCATTGCAAGACCAGCAACTGAGCGAGCCAGTTCAGGAGATGCCAGAGTTCATTGTGTTGATGTGTATGCCCCAGATTGTAAGCCTGCACATCATCACAAATGGTGCCTGTATGCTTTGATATACCGGCTAGCAACGGTTCCACCCTTTTTCGAATGACGACATTCGCAGGTATTGGTGTTTCCATTTTCGTGGAAACATCCGCCACCTATGGATGGGTCAGCCCTGGGGCATGCCCGCAAGTGCATACTGGCGCAGGCGCAGACACAGACACAGGGGCGAGTTAGGACTGCACCTGTCACACCCACCTCATCACCCCTGCCAGGCCTCATGGATTGGACTGATGCAATCTCCTCCTCCCCTCCAACCTGGATGCCTCCTCACTGTCTTCCATATTCGATTGCCCTGTGCGAGCTCACCTGTCCCCCCCACTGCTGAGGAGTCCACGATCACCTTTGACCTCTTGGACCTCCCCTCAGCAGCTGCGGCCATTGTCTCTGATGCAACACCATTCGCCTCGCTCCCCAAAGATGAAATTACCAGGGAGCATGACTGGGCGTTGCGTCTGTGCCTTATGGAGGCATCCCTGGTGCCTTGCTCCACAGCACCTGCTCCGCCCTCTTCTTCCAATGTCGCTGTGGATAGGGAGACATACAATACAAACATCAGGGTACTGAACATATGTCTGTTTGGCACAAAAACAACTGCACATGAGTTTCACTGACAAAGCTCACAAATCATCATCACCATCACAACACACAGGTCTGTACAATTAACACACATGCACAATCGTGTCTGTCATTCACAACAGACAATCCCATCCTTGGACAAGGCACTGTATGCCCCTCAAAATTGTGCATGCACCTCACATGCATCATGGGATATACACATTTCATTCACACACATCACCTGACAATCATGTAGCAGGCCATGGAGCTATCACATCAGAAAGTACTCAATGTCAATTTGGCAGCAAGAGTCAAGCACACATTCAAATGCTCCAGTAATATCCATCCAGGAGTGTTGGCCAGTCACACACTCACTTCTCAGACACATGCACATGTACACCATGCATGTATGTGATGTTGGCGATAGCACCCATGTGTCACACCTCTCACACGGCCACGTCCACACACATGTATGCAACCATGTGCACGTCGTTACATGCTGCAGCACTTCACACATTGCAACAGAAACACCTTTGATGCCACACAAGCTTGAATGGACATGCACACAGACATCTGTAAAAGAGGCATACCTGCCATAGCTCAAGGTGCACACACCAACCACACATCAACATACACATGGAGTGTGGAGGACACCAACACATGGACACTTACCAGTCGACTCCAGACAAAGCTTCAAATCCATGACTTGGGCGTGCAGCACTGGGTAGAACTGCTCCAGGGTCTGCATGCTGTTGGTGCTCAACCGGACCCGGTGCCCCTCTTGGTTCACACCAGCCTGGAGGAAGTGCCTGGGCCCTGTGGTGGGTCCTGGCTTTGAAGTACTCCCAGCGCTTGTGGACATGGTGGTAGTTGCGGGGTGCCACCCCCGCTGTGTTGATGGCACCCACAATGTCGGCCCAGATCATCTTCCGTCCTTCCTTGCCGACTTGCGTTGGTCTGTGGAAGAGGGCATCATAATGCCGCAGGACTTTCTCCACTAGGATGTCAACTTCTCTTGCACTGAAGCTGACAGCCCTCTGCCTCGCTTGCCCCCAAGGCAGGTGTGAGTGGGCAAGGTGGTCCTGCGGCTGTGCTGTGGAGCAGTGGTCTGGCACACTGGGAGTCTTCTGGATGAGCAGAGGTGGTCACAGGATCGACGACAGGAGCACTGGCAATGGCTGTACAGCAGGCACCAAAATCGCAGGACACTTGGGCAGCAGGCACACACAGTGGGCAGGCTGCAGCCGATAGCTCATAGGAGGCAGCTCAGGGCACTTGGAGGCAGATAAATTGGCTGGTAGGCAGGAGCGTGGGTCTTCCGTGTTACTCGCGTGGGCAGCCGGAAACAGAGTGACTCTGCACACGTGGAAAGCGCGCGTTAGCGTGAAATCAGAGGCAAGGGCCTAAGCGCATAAGTTACATGACACATGCTAAACGTGGTGTTCAGGATTGGGACAAAGTAGTGCATAGGAGAGCATCACACGCTTGTGCGAGTTATAGTGGACGGACGTGTGGAATTCATTTCCATACGATCTCTTCACTACTGCGACTGTGCAAGCTTCTTGTTTTAGTGGGGAATTGCCTCCGCGCTCGTACTTTTGAGGCTCACAGTGAGTTGCGTATGCATTTTGCTTCCTGTGGGTGCCCCTGTGTGTCGCATACCCCCTTACCCATCATCACAGTAGCTTACGTGTCCTTCGTGTATGTTTTTTTGTGCTGCTGGGTGACACAGCATACTGGCAACATTTGTTTTTTTCACGTGGGCTACCGAAGGGTCACATACACATATTTTTCATTTTTGGGATGCCTCTGCGTTACGCGCCCATTTTTTACCCCCTGGGGTAACATTGAGCCTTGCAGGAGGACAGTGGTACGTTTAACATCACATACACTGCCCCCTCACTGAATTGCCGAGGACAATTGATAGCTGTGCCTCCCATTGCACCATTCCATCAGTGCCATGAGTGGGAAGGCAACAAGTGGGAAAAGTGGCCGAGGTGCCCGAGGCCATGCAGAGAGAAGTATGCCCCCCACCCAACAGGGTCAGTGAGATGCAGCAGATGCTGATGTCCCTAGCACCCGGGGTTCAGGAGCAGCATTGCCATCTGATGTCCACACCAGGCAGGGTGAGTCTGCCTCTGATGATACCTATGGCTCTGGTAGTGAACCGGAATTTGATTCCTCTGTGCAGATGAGTGCTTCAAGTGTGGGTGCTGTTGTATCCCAAACATCTGAAGGGGGGGACAACCTCTCACAGGGCCAGTCAGTGCTGGTACATCCGTCTGTGGTGGTTATGGCTGCAGGGTCATGCTCCACAGTATTGACTCCTGGTCCTGTGCCAGCTTCTCAAGGATGGGATGCAGTCCTGCAGCCACAGACAGTGCCATAACATCAAGGGCCAGGTTCCCTTGGTCCAGGCAGTCGTGGGGTCTGCCAACATGGTGGCCGTGTGTTAGCTGGCGATACTCTGTGGGAGCTGTCCATGTATGCTATTGTACAACAACAGGCTGCTTCATATGAGATGTTGGCTCAGGGCATGGATAGGGTGGCCAATTCCATGATACCCTTCGAAAGATAGGTGGAACACCAGCAGCAGGCATTGCGGTCCACATGCCACTCACACAGGCTGCACATCGTGGCCAGCAACAGGAGGCGACGGGCAGAACTGAGGGCTCTGCGTGTATCCATGGCTGAAGAGGATCGGGCCCAGAGGGATGCCCTGAGGTTAGAGTATAGGTCCCTCAGAGCAAAACTGGCTGCACTCGAGGCAGCCCTCAGTAGACGGTCTAAAAAGCAGATGCAACAGTTGACTCATACTATCACAGAGGAACTTTGTGCATCCCGTGCGGTTTTGCATGACGACCTCTGAGCCATCATCTCAGTCCTGCATGGCAAGAGCAATAGTGGACCAGGCCAGGGGTATGCATGGTTATCCTCCCTTACCACTACCACATTCTGATGCTACACCAGAGGGTGGCAACAGCAGTGACAGCAGCTACAGGTCTACGGTCCCATCCATGCTAGCCTTGCGGCCCATTAACCCATGGAGTGTTTTTTTTTCTTTTTTCTTCTGAACATCCACACATGTGGGTGTTGACGTGAACCCTGCACCTCCTCCCTCCTGGGTGCCCCCCGGTCCTCCATGGGCATTTTGGATATTTTAAATTTGTTTTTTTGTCTATTGTGCATTTATGTGACATTGTGTTGCTTTGTGTGGCCGCCAATGGGCATCCACTGTAGATTCTAGCTGGACCCATTCAGGTTTGTCTCGTGTTGGTACAATCCTTGTTTGTGCCTTAGGGTCCAGACACATATGCCACTCCTGCTTCCCCTTTCCATGGGCTTGCAAGGAGTGCAGCGTGTAAAAGTAACTTACACAGAGACATTGGGCTTCCATTATATCTGTGGGAAGTCTCAAGTCCAACCTGTGTATACACCCCTAGTGGGATTCATGATTGTTTGTCCAGTGCATTGTTAGCATCCCTTTTTGTTTGAACATTGAGATCCATCCTTTGTTCATGTTCCATCTTCATGCATTAGCTTGACTATCTCCATTATTGTTAGCCTTCCTGCTGTATGTGATTCCCTGCCCCCTTTGGTTAGCAGTGCCACACGAATATACAAGGGTGCCATGTGCAAGTCCCGACACATTGAGGCACATGTGAAATTATGAATGGTCACTGTCAGACAGATTCACTCTTGGGTCCTGTGTTTCTGGTATGTAGTACTGGCCAATTGATGTTCCTGTACATTATTATTTTGTTGTGTGAGAGTGAGTTATTTCTGTACTTGTTCCGTTGATCGTTGAGCACTTTGTGACAGTAGTGTTAGTGTTGGCCATTTCTTTGTCTCTTTTGACATTGCATGCCATGGCATGGTGTGTCAACCAGGTGAAATGAAGTGTGGGAGGGTTTAGGTGACATACCGGCATTTGGATGTGTACTTTGGCATGGTGTTAGTGGCATACTCCATTTTTCATGTGTTCCTTTTGTGCATACCAGATTAAGTTATTTTAAGTTCTAAGGGATGCACACAATGGAGCACTTCCAAGGACAGATTCTCAGGGTGCTAAGGTTGGGGCAGATGATTGTCCCTTTGTCATCATCGATTTTCAACTGGAATGTTCCAGTACGGTGTGCACTCCGCAGGGGTTGGATTTTAGGTGAAAACTTTGCCACAAGCTGGGTACGCGCAGCCTCCCCACATGCCCTTTCCCCTCCCATGCGCAGCCGCCGTGCATGTGGTTGGGGATGTTGGGGCACCACCATGTCCACCAGTATGCCATTTTGCAACGTTCTGCAGGACACATGCTGCCACTATGATCCTGCACCCTACCGGTTGTGCATATAGTAGCTCACCAACAGAGTTGACAAGTGAGTGGAAGCGTGACTTTAGCACTCCGAATGTACGCTCCACTATGACACTAGTTGCAATATGGGTTGCGTTGTATCTTACCTGGGGTGGTGTGGTGGGGTTCCGTATTGGCATCATCATGTAGGTGCTCAGAGGGTAGGCACTGTCGCCTGTGGAGGTGAGATGGTTTGTCAGTGGTGTGGTTTTGTCTGCGTGAGACATGCATGCATTTGCAGGGCCATTTGTACTCACCAATGAGCCATGTGTTGCCATGCCTTCCAGCTTCCAGGGCCGGTGTAGGGGTGACATTCTGAATATGTAACTATCATGGGTGAACCCTGGATAGTTTGCATATACAGAAGTAATGATTCCCTTGGCATCACATACAACCTGAACGTTGATGGAATGCCAGTGCTTGCGATTGCGATAGATGTGCTCTGTGGCCCTAGGTGTATGTTGGGCCACATGGGTGAAATCAATGGCACCAAGCACTTTAGGGAAGTTTGCCACCCCGTAAAAGGCCTTCCTTTCTGCGGTTTTCTGGGCATGTATATGTGCCAGCGGAGCGAGGGGCGTGCAGTCCTGATTGCCAGCACCTTTTGTAGGCAGCGTGACTGCGTGGGCTGTGAAATGCCCCCGACTACACCAGTTGTCCGCTGAAATGACCAAGTGGACAAAAAATGCAGTACATTTAGCTGAAACACTTTTCGAAGTGTTTCAGCCTATAAGAATATATCATTACAGCACCCAAAACAAAGAGGAATTTGGCATTAAGCACTTCATAAACAAATTAATAAACTGATATCATACCTTGTACCAAAGTGGACTACAGCATGAACAGGGATTTTGACTAACCGCCCAACACTCATCAGCATGCAGCATACAAGAGTTAATATGACCCTTGGTGTAAGAAGAAGTCTAAGTACATATATCTATTGCTTGCTTCTTAATGGAAGTCCACTTACTAAAAATATACACATCTCCTTTTCTTGTACTCTGAAAAAAGTCAATTTGAATTCATATGTTTTCTTTAAAGTGATGAATTGTATCATGTCAATATGTAATGTTTGGAATGTGTTCCCTGTATATGTCCAAGGTAAGCGTTCTTTGTTAACATTTTCAAATGCGTGCAGCAGTATGTTTCAGGGTTGTAAATATTCTTATTTTTACTGATTTAAGAAAAGAAATAATCTGTACAAGGCTAATCAGATGACATGTATGAAGTTTGGATCCAAGCATGAAAAGCAAGATACCCACACAAACAAACACACTCTAACCTACACACAATGACAGAAATCATAATAACAATGACTTTTTTTGGGAACATTGAAAACTATATTCAAATGTGTGCCTTTCAACTGCAATGCTGCATATTTATTATGCATGCATTGGTGTGGTGTTATTCTAATGTGGCCAGACACCATTTTGTTTTACTTGAGGGAAATCCAATATGAATAAAACAGCAACTTTTCAAACATGACATTTAATCCATGTATGTAAATCAAATGGGGGATCTATTATTCATTATTAAAAGGGCACCATAGTTTTATTACATTGAAAATGAAACACATTTTGCGAAATGTGATTTTCTTTCCCACCTTGATGCTTTTAATGCTCTTGGTCATTCGCTTCCTAATATTGCTTTAAATTATTGTACTAATTCAGTTTATTTTTTTTCCTGAAATGTCTAATTTCAGTTTCAATATAGGTTTCGTTTTTCATTTAAGTTTCTTCCATTGGTGTGTCGCAGGCTTAACATATCTGTTTGTGAAAATGGGATTCCTGGCCTCGCAATTATTAGTCATGGCCACGATTTTTTTGCCTGAAGTGTTTGATGGAAACGGCATTTCTGAAAAAACTGATTAACATGACCTTAGGTGTCCTAAAAATATGATGATCCCACAACTGTCCAGGGGATTATTTTCCACGCCAGATTCCGGCTGAGAATTTAGCAGCTTTTAATTATGACAAACCTGGGTATTAATAAAAGACGGCGAGAAATCGTATTTTCACATATTGACTGGCAGTTTTCAGGCCGAAATGTCACCTGCTCGGAACTGATGTTCAGGGCGTGGAAAGCAAAGAATAGTGTGTGCATAAAGTATGCACAATTCCAGCTGCATTTCATTAGGTAAACATGAGGGGCACACTAATAAATGGACCAACACGTGACAGGTCACACCCCCCGCCCCTCCAGAATGCACTGCGAAACACACTTACTCTCCAGCTGCACATCTTGAGGTACGACTTGAAACCTGGCAAAACCTAAGAACCAGGGTTTTTACTTCAAGCACATTTGCCTACTGAATGCCACGTCTGAGCATCGCATCCTTGGTAATAGTCGGTGAGATATATATATATATATATATATATATATATATATATATATATATATATATATATATATATATAGGTGAGCACGTTAGTAAGGCACTTGCACAGCCTTCCAGGCAAATGCGGGCCAGATTTGAAGATTCTCTAAAAATAATTGCCAGGGCGTTCAGAAAGTCATAATCTGATGACCCATGGTTCATGATTCTCCCTAAATTCAGGATGAGGTTGAATTTAGAGAAGGGGTGATCACAGGGATTCGGGGGAATGCATGTAAAGGGTCAGCTTTTTCATCAAACATTGTGGGGCTATATGTGTAGGCCACACAGGCCGATAGGAACATAGTTGCATTGGAAACAAACGATAGACTGCAGGGATCTCCTGTCTTAAGGGCAGTAGTTATTTTTTCTCAGTCTAAAAATTAGTTTTACACCTGCATTCTAACTTAAACCAAGACAAAACTCTGCATATGCACGAGATTCCAAGAAGCTACAATGAACAAGTTGAAAACGAATTAGCAGAAATTGTGTTACGTGACCGTAAAAGTACTCTCCACAACGAGGCTGGCGGCCGCGGAATGAACAGTGCCGGTAAGGGACCGGCACAGTTCATTCCGGGCCACCATATTACGAGGTCTGCAGCGGGTCCCGCTAGCAGTACAGGATGCTAACAACAGGGCCCGTCATTAACGGGCCTGTTGTTAGCATCCTTCCCATTCCCATTGAGCCCTATGCTGGCTCAAATGGAAATGGGGACGTAACGGGTCCGGGTCCCGCGAAAGGGAATTACCGGGCCCTCCAAGGTCGCAATGGCCAGGTAAGTCCCCTTTTGCGGGACCCGGACCCGAGTTTGAGGGTAGCCATGCCGCTAAAAATGGCATGGCTACCTCCAAACCCGTAATGAGGCCCATAGTCTCTGGGCCATAGTAGACAATGGGCCTCATTACGAGGCTGGTGGCCGCGGCATGAACGGTGCTGCTAAGGGACCGGCACCGTTCATTCCAGGCCGCCACATTATGAGGTCTGCAGCGGGTCCCGCTCTGGATGCCTGGTCAGACCAGACGTGCAGAGTAGGACCCGCTAGCATTACAGGATGCTAACAACGGGCCCGTCATTAACGGGCCCATTGTTAGCATCCTCCCCATTCCCAATGAGCCCTATGCGGGCTCAAATGGGAATGGGGACGTACCGGGTCCGGGTCCTGCGGAAGGGAATTACTGGCCCCTCTGAGGTTGGAATGGGTCAGTAAGTGCCCTTTTGTGGGACCCGGACCCGAGTTTGGGGGTAGCCATGCCGCTAAAAACGGCATGGCTTCCTCCAAACTCGTAATGAGGCCCAATGTGTTATATAGCTGATGTTATCATACAACTAGCCCATAGCAAGAGTTAGCCATGGTATGCTACCACTGAGTGGTAGGCATAGTTAATCATTGTTGGTATGATATGATATGATATGACATTTGTAACGCGCCTATACACAAGTGTTTCAAGGCGCGTCGAGGCAAGGGAGGGGGAACAGAGGGAAGACAGACAACGATCCTACTAGGCCAGGTGTCATTCAGATCATGCAAGTGCATGGGGAGGGGAAGGGGGAAAGTACGGTACATGGGATAAAAGAATAAATAAACAATACATAAAGTACGGCCAGCTGGTGGCAAGTGCAAGGGTAAGTGCAGACATCAGGTGTCAAATGCTGGTAGTGGGACTCTAGGGATACAAAAAACAGTCCCGAAGTGCGGGGGTTGCCAGGAAGGCAGTGCAGGTATGCGACGGGCAGGTATGGGACCTGGGGCCGAGATCAGAGGGTGGCCAGGTAACCAGTGCAGTTTCAGTTTCAGCCAGGAAGTCAGCAGGGGAGGGGAGGAGAAAAAGCAGAAGCAAAGAGAAAGGTTTTGAGGTGCTTCTGAAACCCGAGATGATTCTCCTCAAGTTTCAGGGAGGCAGGGAGGCTGTTCCAGAGGGAGGCCCCAGCCGAGGAAAGAGATCTACCACCAACTCTTTGCTTGGATAAGTGACTGACCCTGAGGGAGTTGGAGTAGGATGAGCGAAGAGCTCAAGAAGGAAGATATTTAGGAAGAGAGAGTTGAAGGTATTGAGGGCCGAGGCCCCAGAAGGCCTTGTGGACAATGCAGAGGGTTTTGAATGTAATCCTCGCAGCCACTGGGAGCCAGCGCAGAGATTTCAGTCCTGGAGCGATACGATCCCTGGGCTTGAGGCCAAGGACACGTCTTGCAGTCCTCTTCTGTATGAGTTGCAGAGGGCGGAAAGTAGAAGCAGGCAGATTTAGAAAGAGGCTGTTGCAATAGTCCAGCCTAGAGAGAACCAGAGCTCTGGAGACAGTGAGCTTCTGGGGGATTCAGAGGAAAGGAGCAATACCTCTGAGGAGGTGCTGCTGGTAGTGTGACTTCTTAGAGACATCAGAGATGTGACGAGAGAAGGAGAGTGTGGAGTCAAAGATGACCCCAAGGTTTTTAGCCTCACAGTTGGGAGCAGGAAGAGGGCCAAACAGGCCGGCAGAGAGTGACAGGAAACGAGGGAGCAGGTGTTCTGATGAGAAGAATCTCGGTCTTACTGGCATTAAGGCAGAGATCATTGGCGGCACACCACTCCTGGATGGCAGAAAGGCACTCAGAGATGAGAGAGGAAGAAGAGGTGGCTGGAGGTAGCCTGAAAACGAGCTGAGTGTCGTCCACATAGCACTGGAAATTGGGGCAGAGCACAGCAATGCGGTGGGCAAGAAGTGCCAGGTATTGGTTGAACAGCCAGGGGAAGAGGATAGACCCCTGGGGGACACCACAGGTAGAGATAGAGATGGAGGAGGGGAAGGATCCAAGTTGAACCTGGGAGGTATGTGCCTTTGCATTGCATTCCACCATGTTTGTGCTAATCATTCTGGTATTTCATGGCCACTGGTGGAAGATTGAACACTGTACAAAGGACAACCCTGAGCTGGTCTCATTCTAGATTATGTTTTTGCCTGGGGGACTGGTGGGATTTTCTGACATTGACCGGTGGTTTGGGTATCTCTGGTGACAGAGTCTGCCCCTGTGGGCTGGAACCCAGACGTTTGTGGTCTTCGTTTAGATCCATGTTTACAGTGTATACTAATCAGATATATAATGTCAACAAGCCTTTGCATGCGCTCCATCTTTAGTGCACATTCCAGAGACATAGAAGGCCCACGGCCACAGGCCAGCATTAAGCATACCGCTCTGAGTGTGAAATTGCATTAATGTTTGCGTGTCAGAACCTTCTGATCATTTTTCTTATCACATCTCACCTAGATCAGTAATCTTTGTCCGGTTCTTGGATCGAGTGACCAATTTTTGTCAGCCAGATATTGTATGAGTTTCTCGTAATTTGGGTATCGTTATATCCTACCAGTATCACAAAATCTAATGTTAGGCATACATCTGCCAATTCCAACTCACAACTCTAGCTTGTCATTATGAGTCACATGACTCAAAAGAAATCTTTGATTTTGCTTTCTTACAAAAGATGATACTTGACAGTTGTGTCATATGCTGGCACACCAGGGTGTCCGAGAATGTGAACAGTTTGCCTGACGTATTATTATCATTCCATTTTCCTCAAAGGTGTATGCAGACTTGTAAACTGACATGTCGGATCTTCAGAGATATGTCATACTGATCGTTTAGTAAGATGCTCAGTTAGAGATGAGAATGTACTATTTTTTCCATCGAGGATGCTAAGGAATTAAAGTGTAAATGTATACGATATATAATCAACGAAATGACATGCTACACTCAATAATAGCCAGAGGTCAAAGTGGACAGGAGCGTTGCTCCCATACTTTTTAATTTTAAGTTTCACTGTTCCTATACTTTTATTTTAAAAAGAAACCACTCCGGAATGGATTCGTTTTAAAATAAACATGTAGGAAGAAGTTGAAGCTAGCACTTCAGTGCACTGCACATCCCATAAATAGCAGGTGTGTTTGTTTGGGGATTTGGATTGTGTGTGGGAGGTGAGCAGGGATGGGGCTTGTGGGGAGCGGGGCAGACCAGCAGGGAACATAGTTCCACTACTCTTTATTATTACAGATGGGTTGTAGCCTATCAGCTACCTTGAAATTCAGTGGATAAACATTCATGGAGTTGAGATTTAGGTGAATGTTTAACACAAAACAATCTGTGAAATTCGGCATGTGTTCAATGTTCAATAAAGTATTTACTTTTCATATCGTCACAGATGGCATATTCAATGTATGTTTCTAATCTGCACCCAATGACATTTCTCCCCATGAATTGTCCTTGGTCCTTCCAGCTATGGTCTGAGGCCATTCTGTGATAATGCAGAACTGATGGGGCCCTTAGGGGACCCTCACATATGGAAACAAGGCACAATCACCACACACAAACTGATACGCCAGACACGAGGTTGTATTCCTAAAAGCTAGGGTCTATTGCAGGGGTGCACAACTGATTTTGACAGAGGGCCGAAAGTACCTTACATGAGGGCTATAGTGGGCCGAAAAGTAAAAGTGGGCGGGGCGGTAGGCGGGACATGTCAGGAGGCTTTTTCAACACCCAATTTGTATTAAACACATGGACCCATACAGACCCAAACCCCCCAACTCAACACACAAACTCTGAAGCATGCACCCATACATGCATCTCAACATACACAACACAAACATTCAAAAACAAACATTCATGCACATCCGACAACCCCCACCCCCCCATCTCAACATACACAACACAAACACTCAAAAACAAAGATTCATACACATCCGACACGCCCCCCCGCCCCCCATCTCAACATACACAACACAAACACTCAAAAACAAACATTCATACACATCCGACACGCCCCCACCCCCATCTCAACATACACAACACAAACACTTGAAAACAAACATTCATACACATACGACACGCCCCCCACCCCCCATCTCAACATACACAACACAAACACTCAAAAACAAACATTCATACACATCCGACACACCCCCCCGCCCCATCTCAACATACACAACACAAACACTCAAAAACAAACATTCATACACATCCGACATGCCCCCCACCCCACATCTCAACATACACAACACAAACACTCAAAACCAAACATTCATACACATCTGACACGCCCCCCAACCCTCCATCTCAACATACACAACACAAACATACAGCAGAACCGACCCAACACACAAACACAAACACACAGACCACTTCCCGGAGACGTGCTGGAAGGCAGGTAAGCTGGAACGCTGGCGAGGTAAGTGGAATCGTACTACGGCTGGCGTGGCAAGCAAGGCTGAAATGTCTTCCGGCATCAAGCCTTACTGGCCACGCCAGCCGTAGTGCTGGCCCTCCATTGCTGCAGCACACACGCACTGTGTGGCTCATAGGAGCGACGTGGTGCGTGTGTGCTGAGCCAATGACGGCCAGTGTTTTGTCCGGCCCGGAAGACAACAAAGACTTTCCTAATGGAGGGCGGCCGATGCTGCTTGCGGGCCGCCCTCCATTAGGAAAGTCTTTGTGCCTCGCGGGCCGGAAAAAACAGCATGGTGGGCCGCAACTGGCCCGCGGGCCGTATGTTGTACACCCATGGTCTATTTCAAATCAAATAGTCTCAGTTGGCCAACTGGGTCTCACGCCCCGCGACGTGTGTCCCCAAACCCCGAGGGACGCAAGAGAGCGAATCATTCTACAACAGTTACATATATACAAAGTGAGCATCTTACAATCAATGGTGACACATTCAATACCGCCCATAATGCATTTCCTTTGAACTGGGTTCGATGATTGACAATTGTGACGAGTATGACACCTTCAGACATTCATTTTAACAACAGTTTGCAATTTTGTGAGCCTGCAGACAAAGTTCTTTGTTTAAGAGAACACATGGCTTCTGTTTTTGCAAGCAAGCTGCATGCAGGGGAGAGACACATTCCAGGCCTCGCTATCTCCTAGTTTCTCACTCTGCAGGGCTCTACAGGGCTCAGAAAGTGGGGCCGCAAAGAAGAGCATCATTCAAGCCATTAATTGTTCGTTTCTACCATTCCTACTGCATGATCGAGACTGGCTGGCACCTGTGTAATGATTAAATGCCTTGCTACTTACTTCCAAGGACTTGTGAGGGAGGAGACCGGGCATTTCTGTTTGGGTCGCCTGCGTTATGTTTCAACAAGTATCTCGCAGCCTTGCTCCATGCATGAACAATAAAATAATAGTCGAGCAGAATAAGCTTTCAGCAAAGCGGTTTTGACAGAAAAGCAAGAGGCGAAAGTTAAAAACAAAATGGCGATTTCAATCACTTCGAAATGGCCGCACTTTAGTCAAGCTGATAGATGCAGAATTCTAATCCGACACATGAGGCGATTGGTCTTCGGCCAACAAAATACATTGCCTCCATCATTGTGGGGTACCTACGTTTTCTAGACTGACAAATCTAGACTGACAGAACCAGAATGAGAATGTGCGTGATACTTGGTATTTTACCATACATGTTGTAAAGTGTTTTTGTGACACTTCACCCATGTTTTTTTTGCAAGATTTTATTGTGAATATTTAGTCAGAATGTACCATATATTTACTATAAATTGTCAATGGAATGCTCAATTAGGAGCATCTATTTCCACAGACACAAAAAATACTATCCCTAGCCCATCACAAACTCTGAAACTTTCCAATTATTAGTGTTTCAGCCTCCCCATATTACTTCCCCTCCTAATAGCATTTTCAGAACACTGTGACTACTCAAAAACGTTTGATGCTGGTGCACCCTGTTTGTTGCCAAAACTACTTAAAGGACTTGCACCAAGCCACCAAAAAGCTGATCTACACCAATTTATACCCAGCTTGTCTCAAATGTAGAACAGATTGCCCGGCAGTTTTCAATCTGCACTAGCGCAACAAATGCAAATTTCTGCCTTCGGGAAAAACAATTCAAAACATCAAAAACCACCCCTTTTTACAATGCTTTTAAACAATTAAAGGTGAATCAATTCAATGCAACAAATACCATGAAATGTGCCAGATAAAGGGAGCGACAACAACCCTAACTCAGAGGACCCCACTGCTCAGCCCATGAACAACATGAGATCACAGATGACATCAACAATGATATAAAATTTGACACCATGTATTGCATTGAGAGGGGGGCTCACAATAGGTAGGGTGAAACCTATGAACCATTGATTTTTGCAAACATTCAATTGATAATGACATTTAATGTTTGGATGTATGTGACAGATATTTTTCCCAACTTTTCCTGGCATGACCCTGCCCGAAATTAGAAAACTTGGAGCAATTTTGTCCAACGGTTCAAGGAAACAAATTGTGTTTGGATTGAGATAATTCATTTTGCCATAAGCAAAAAGGTGCATGCATACAGCGGAAAGTGCAGGACGGATCCACCCAAAATAAGAAATATGTTGGGCACACAGTGGTGCAGAATACCATTTGGTGGGTAGTTGCAAACCGCCCAGATTGTTTTTAACAATTTGATGGAGAAGAAGATTCTCACAGCCAAAACAAACTTTTATGTATCTCCCATGATGCTTTGCAGCAACTGAGGATTTTCAAAAATGAAAACCACTATCTGTTTTTTCATAAATGCAAGCCATTTTTGTAGGACATGTGTGGTAATTTCTGTGTAATTTCTGTGTACATTTGCAGTAAATTCACATGAGAACAAAGGCAGAGTCTCAAAAAACTCTACACAAAATGTATGCTAAAACACGTAAGGGGACATACATTGCATATAAGGAACCACTGACAATAGCATTTACATGCTTTTGCTGTTCCTTTTTGACATTTTGAACATTTACAAAATGGAGATTAAAAGTAAACCCAGGTGAAATCAATTATTTTTGTATTTTTGTTTTAATTGATCTACATTTTTTACAAAGAAAAAGAAGAGACAATTTCTTGTTGTCCCCTTTTTAAATTAATATTTTATGTCCTTCCATGTCGGTTTCCGCCTTTGCATCATCCTTTTTTAGTAGTCTATGTTTTTCCGAGAAAAATAGCCGTCGTGTATTTTACTTCCTTATTTATTGTTCTGGTTTTTCATGAGGCTGTTCCACCTGTTGGGTTAAAATTCTGAGAAATTAAGAGACTGCAACTATCACAAGTGATGTCTTGTCACCATTCATCAGTCTCGTCCACCATTTTACCTCGTTGTACGCCTGAAATTTTGAAAAGTGATGGGCTAGGTGGTTTTTCTTTTCTTGATTAGTCCTAGGTAATAGAGTAATGCATGTTTCAAGGTTTTGACCTGGTCTGTTGCTTTGCAATAGCGACACTTGTTTTCCCCTGATTGCGTTATTCTCATTGGTGGGGAGGAGGTTCAGGCGCATGCTCAAGAAATTGTAACGGTACACTCTGCTTGGGAACTTTGTCAGGTAACCTGGAACCTGGTTTACCTTTCTACTGTTCGTTGGTGGACTGGTTGTTAGCTTGCAGGTGGATGCAATGGCGAGAGTGTGAATCCAGTCGCTTTCGCCTAATTTCTTTTTTACCCTTGTGAGGTTGGACCTTAAGTCTGCTTCTGTGCAGACAATTTCTTCTAGTTTGGTCCTGTTCTAGCTCGACCGGTTGTCCAGATGTTTTCTTGCCCCACCCAACAAATCCTTGTTGAAAATGTCATATGTTTTTGGCCGAGTCAGTGAGTTGATTTTTTCTGAACAGGACCAAGCTTTTCCATTCAACTACAGCTTGGAGAGAGAGGAGGCTCAATTACTGTCATATGATTGTTATTGGGGTTGAATTTGGGAGGCCTAATACTCGCCTCCAAAATAGGCCCTCAAGCCTGGGCCAGGTTTTCGCCGGTATTTCTGGCATGGACTCTGCTTCATAAGTCAGTGAGGGAACTACTTTTGCCTTGTAGTAATTCAAAATTGGCAATATGGCGAAGCGGCCAAATCTCTTTTCCATGGACTTTGCCTGGCAAGCCAAGGTTTTAGCTTTCTCAAGATGTGAGGCTTGCATCAGGGTCTGCACAGAGCTGTTATTGAGTGCCACAACAAGGTTTTTAAATTGCTTAAATCACTCAATCTGCGAGTGTTCTAGGAACCATTGGAGTTTCTCGTTTTGTTGCACTGATTCTTCGAAGCACACAACTTTTTTTCTTTTCTTTGTTTATCTCCAAGTTGTTGCTGTTGATGTACTTCTGGAGACTAGCTAGTTGTCACTGCAGACCCACTGCAGTTTGATCTAATAAGATCAAGTCATGAGCATACAAGAGACGGGTCACCCGAACATCCCCTATGGTAGGAGGGAAAGATCTAATTGATGGTTCGAAGTGCTGGAGGTCTGCAAAATAGCAGTTGAACAGTGCTGGTGCGAGGGGGCAACCCTGCTTGACACCGCTTGATGTGGGAATTTCCGATGACAGTGTTCCAGAGTGGTTGAGACGCACTCTCATAGAGGTGTTTGTGTGGAGGGCTATTAAGGGTTCTACAATTTCTACTGAGCATTTCCGCTCCATCAACCTTCCCACAAGGTTTCTCAGTTGACCTGGTTAAAAGCTTGGAACAGGTGAGCAAATGCCACAAAGATCCTAGGTCTCCCACCCCTGGACCATTCCCTTCAAGATGCTTAAGAGGAGAATGTTTGCTGACGTACCTGTGTCCTTTACAAAGCCTGCTTGAAAGGGGTAATTACAACCAGCAGTCCTTGTCCAGTCTTGGAAATGTCCCAGTAAGAGGGAACCAAAGACATTTCAATCACGTCCAGAAGGGTGATCGGACGATAGTTCATCAGGTTTTCTTTCCGCCCTTTTTTGCAAAAAGGGGAACACTGTTGATGTCCTTCATGAACTTTGGGATCCAACAGGTTTGCGAGGATTGCCTTTGAATGAAAAGGGCCCATTCCTCTCGATGTTCTTTCAGGATGGAGATGGTAATGCCATCAGCGCCAAGTGCCCTTGAAGTGTTCAATTTATGTATTGTACCCGGTATTGTCTCAACGTCGTGGGGAATGGCCCATGTTTTTGTCAAGTTTTCTGGTAGGTGACGTGGTAGGCTGTTTGACCCTTTGAAGAGAGCTGAGAAGTGTTCCACCCAAGATGTCTCACCAACATTGTTCTGCTGGAGGTCACGAGTGTCGGCTGCTGTAGTTTTGACCAATGACCAGAATTTACAGACTACTCACAGCATTTGCTCTGAGTCGTTTTGGTACATTTTGACTATGTGGCCGGCTATCCAGTTTTTGTAAGCCCTAGATTTAATGTTGGCTTGATCTCTATGTTCTTGTAGGTTTGCCTTTGCTGCGAGACATTTTGCTCGCCTCAGCTCTTTTCATTTTTCCACATGGAGTGTGTCATACGCCTCCAACATGCGATCCTTGTTGTGCGACCCTGCTTGGTTCTTGTTTTTTTTAGCAATAGCATTTAAGGAGGTGCATCAAGACAACTTTGTGGTTTTCTAGGTCATTTTTGTGGCTTCATGATTTTTTATGTAGACCTTTGTTAAGTTTTCAATTGCCGGTCTACTCAATCTTAAGCGAGTGCCTCTGTTACACTCCTCGACTGGAGTCGTAATCTTTGCTCTGTTCTGTTCCACTGCAGCCATCCAAATCATACTTAGCAATTTATGATCACTGTTTTCCTGCATGACTACTTCAAAATATGTAATGAGGGACAGGAGTTCTCTAGATGCGAAAATGTGATCTATGTCTGCACGCTGACATCCACTTTCCCAGGTCACCACAGGTGGCTTGCCTTGGTTTGCTTTGGCCTTTAGAGTGTGAATGTGCCGAGAGTTCATAAGTGACAACCATAAGGTTCCTCTCTCAAATGGTGGTAGGTGTTTATTTTGCCCTCAATTCCCTTCTTTTACTTTTAGGCAGATTTCGTTCAGGTTTCCGCACACAATCATATACTCAGTATGCTGGTTTATATGTGCGTCGTCGATAAGGTTTGTGGCCAGTTTGAGGAACTTGATGTTGGAAAGGGCATGAGGGTTCCAATAAAGGTTTATGACCTCCAGGTTTGACAGCATGTCTTGGTGTGGCAAGATTCCCAGGTGTTTCCAGCTCACCAAGAGTGCTTGGGCGAATAAGTTTGAGAAAGGTGTTTTATGAGGTTCACGCCGCTACCCGATCTTACTGTCGTTAATAGGCCAGATGTATGACATCCTTTGGTTCCTTTATATGCTGGGGAGATAGTTAATTCATATCCGTCAAGGTGAGATTTTTCCATCAGCCATGTTTCCTGGAGACACCAGATGTCATATTCTCCCAGGTTTACATCACTTTGGGCGGTTGAATGTTTGAAGCTCCTCGTGTTCCACAAGGCCATTTTTAAAGAAGTTGGCGCATGGACGATGGCCTTGTTATAGACCTCTTTTGACTGACGATGCCGGGGATCCTTGAATGGCTATGTGCCCACTTGTTTTGCCAATGCTTCTGGGATCCAAGACCAATTTTATTGTCCTTACTGTTTTTCTTTGGCTGATAGGTTCATTATTGGATTCCTTTGCATGTACGGATTTCAGGTCTAGTTTGATTCTTGGGCCACCTGGGACGCGGCCTATGACTAGCGGGTCTTTGAAAACCAAAATGTCTCTTGTTTTTGCTGCAAATGTTGGATCACGTGAAAGGTTTAATTTTATTGAATTACTGACAGGTTTCCTAACCTCCCTGTTGTGTCCTTGATTTGTTGTGGTTGAGGTGGAGGGTTGTCAGGGGACTTGACTGATGTTAGATCTAAGCCGACCATTAATAAACTTTCCGCTGCATCCATAAACATCTCCTTTACCACCAGGGATGGAATGGTAAGGTAAATGCTGTCCATGTGGTGCTCCGCTCCGTGGTGCTCCGCTCCGAATTCAATTATCTTCACATCGTTTGACAGAATTTGCCACAGGTTTGGGATGCAGTGGAGTAACGCCATGACAGTCTTTCTATTTGAAATCAAGTAGTCACCCTTGTGCAAGACTCGCTCTAGTTTGAGTGTGCATTTTATATTTCGTTTTGAACTTGTTAGGTGGTGTCTCATGAGTTGGTGGTCCTTTCTCTCGTCTTTAGAAGAGGTCTGGTCTGGTGTTCTGTACGTCATGTTCTTTGATTTATTTCCTGGATGGGTCTTTGGTCTCGAAAATAGTGTGCCTCTATAGTGTCACCTTGATTGGTCAGGGGAAGGACTTGAGCCTGTGGAGTCGTGGATCTAGTCCTTGCATTATTTGGCCCATGATAAGTGGGAGATTTTTCTTTCTGTGCTTTGGAAAAATGATGGAGACTCATTGGTCCATGTGTCTTCGATGAATCGTCCCTTAGATGCTCTTTGATGTTTTGTGAAAGTGCTTAGTGTCAAGAAAAGCAGAGATTGTAGGCTGTTGATCATAATGACAGTTCACTCTGCTACTTGAACATGTTTTTGGGGCAGATGTTGTAGTCCATTGAGTTCTGGGGATAGCATAGGCAGCTCAGATTCAGATTGCTCCACCGAGTATTGAGATAATTCCATCAGGTCTTGAGTTGTTTGGAGGTAATCGTTAGTTGCTAATAGTACGGACCATTTATTGAATTTCTTCTTGTCCAGTTTTGTTGTTTCGACTGCATGCACGGGGGTTCCTCTAAAAGCATTTCTTGGGGCGGGTTTTGGCGCTAGTTGGTTGGATTTGATCTCTGTGCCAGGTACTGTCAATGAGGAGTTTTCCAGGGAATCTAGAACTGGTGTCATAGTAATTGTGTCCTCACTCTTTTTCTTCTTTGTTTGAAGAAGTCTTTATTTGTCTTCTTGGATGGTTTTCCAGTCTTTTCCATAGTTTTATCTGAGTTTAAATTTCTAGCACCCAGGCCTTGTTCATAAGTTTCCAGTAGGACACAACTCTTCGATGTCCGCTTGGTTCCCCCAGAATCAATGGTAATTAGCTCTTCAATCTCGCTCATGGTGTTTTTTTCTGGTCTTTGGGCATCACTGACGGTTAGATCCGGTGCATTGTTTCTTCTGGCGGATATTTGATTCTCCGTTGTTTCGCTCGTAAGGTCTATTTGTTTGTTTGTGCTCATGTGGCTGCACTCTGAGGATGTGCAGGAGCTCTGTGGGTGCAGAGATCCCATGGTCCCGACCTTCTCAAGTGGCAGACGGTTTGTTGCCAGGTCCAGTTTCTTCGTTTCTATGGCTGTGATGTATCCATTCAGGTATAATAGCTTGGAATACATCATTGCTATCATGTTTGTGTGATCTTTGAGGGTATCGTTTATTGATTCGTAGAGTTTAGTAACTATAGCCAGAGCGATGGTCACTGTTGAAATTATGGCAAGTAAATCTGTTTTTTTGTTTGTGTTTTCTTTTCCTTTTGGATCAAGTTGATGGCCTTCTGCCTTGACAAAAAGAAGCAGACGGGTCTAGGGTTAAATGCAACATTTGTGAGTGATTGTGGACGTCAGTTGGGGACTGCAAGTTCTATATTGTGTTGTCTTGGTCTGGTCTCATTAGTGGCTGCTGGTGTGTCAAGTCTAACGACCGTGGTCCTCTCCTTGTTTCTTTAGTCATCCAAAGCACGAGTTCCAGTCTGTCTTGGTCCGCTGGCTGTTTGGATAATTGTTTCTGATGGTTTCTTGAGTTGGGGGACTCATCGTCTCTGGGTCGCTGATTTTGTTGGACCTTGTAATGACCATAGTCGTGCCGCAAGAGAATTGGACTGGGAACAAGTGGGTCCTTGGGATGTCAGGCACTCCAGTGGCACCTGCTCCATGTATTAATGTGGCTCAGTGAGCTGCAGCGTTTTGCAGGCTGTGACATGTGGGACAATTCTGGGAGAGGGATAGGTTGGCATCGCAGGTTGGAGCTGCAAAATTCCATCTTCTTATTGTTGGTTTTGTTGACAGTGCATGACAAGTTATCTCAAAGTCATGTTTCTCTATTATCGAGGGCTCTGTGAGTTCTTTTACACCTTCCAGAATCTCTGTGTCAGAAAATTCATTTAAAGGGTCTGGGTAGTGAGATTTTCTCTGTTTGAGGAAAAAACATGACAAGTTTATGATGGGAAGTGTTCTCTTTGAGGTTATTTTCCTGTAAATTCCTGGGTGCTTTGTTCGGTTTAACCCCGTGATGTTGCAGAGGTTTGGTGCCAGACTGAACACTTTCTTTGGACTGTTTTACGTTTTTGGACTTGGTTTTAGGTTTCGCCAGTAGTCGTGATGTTTTTAGTGTGTTTGAGCTTCTCCCCGAGAACCATGTATGTTGGTTCTTCTCAGCCGATGTCGTTTTCAGAACAAAGTTGGTTGCGTTCTGGGCATCAGGAGTGTTGGAAGTGTCAGGCTCACTTCCAAATTGTGTCACTTTTCTTCGTCGCTGTCCCTTCTTGTCCATCGGCTATGTTGCCAGCGTTAATTTATCGACCACTGCTGTCTTCAGTGAATGGAGTTTGGGGTTCCCCTACGTCGGGAAAGATGAGGTTGCATGTTAGGTCTTCCACATGTGGATAGGTGCTGAGTATGAGTATCTCTATTTGCAATAGTTTTTGTGCCTCCCGCTTCTCCACACTAAGTTTGGGTTGGTTACTTGCTACTTCTGCATGCTTTTGACCTTCAGGGTTTAACAGGACTTTCTGTGTTTCCAAAGTAGCTATGGAATGGGGTTCAGCACTGGATGCGCATGCCCTGCAAGTTCATGACTTCTGCCATGTTCTTCTTGGATTCGAGGCTGCCAGGAGGGCGATGTCGTCACTTGCAGGTTGGTCGTCTGGGAACCTCAGGGGTTGGAGTTTAGTGATTTTGGTGGTTTCCGGGGGCTTAACTGAGTCCTGGCCACTATCTGCAAACCTTACGTGTTTTTGAGGTTTTTGTCTTTGACCGGCAAAACAGGCAAATCAGTAATTCCTGTGAATTCCAGTCTCTCGGCCAGACAGGAGTGTGGTTTTGTCTCTAACCAGTCAGTAGGGGCACTGGTTGTGTTCACTGTTTTTGTAAGTCGAGTGCTGACTCATCACTTGCGTTTTCTGTTATTGCTTGCAGTGTCTGAGGTCACGGGAATTACTTTTAATCTTCACTTTTACTCCTCTTTCTGTAAAAATGAATTGAATGTCAGCTGTATTTCCCTTTAACAAAGTTTTTTCACTGAGTTACATAGGTTTTTATTAGTGCACCTAACCATAAATTCCCTTTAACAACGCTTTTGCACTGAACGTACATAGGTTTTTATCAGTGCACTTAACCATAACGTCCCTTTAACAATGTTTTTTGGTGAATTTCACAGGTTTTTATGAGTGAAATTGTTTCCTGATGTTACATCACTGTATATAAGTTATTAATAAATGCTCTTTTAACATATATGAAAGAACTGTAAACCTTCTTTAACAGACATATTTTTTGCAACACATGCTTGTGTGTCATTATCAGCTGCGCATGCTGGGGATGGAAGTTGTGGTTAAATTGCTTAGGGCAAGAGGCTGGACCATGACCCCAGCCCCACCAAACCACCCTTGTTATCCACTGCACTTATCCTGCATCCTAGTTCAGTTCCCATTATACCCTCATAATGTGATCAATGGCCAGTACCCATGAATTGCAGCCATGGCCTGTCTCCACAATCCATGGGGCATGGGTTTCCACCATGCCCCATTCCCCGAAAGGCAAATCAGAGTAGACATTTGTTCTTGACGAGGGCCAGGCCTAGGCAGGCCTAGGCAGCAAAGTTGCATCACAATTTTTTGTACTCACTTTTTGACACTTTGAAAAAAGTAAAACACAGAGCATATTTGCAAAAGCATGCTTTCAGGTCCTTGCTCCTCGGGCAGGTTTGCTGCAATCCGGTCTGCAGAAGAAAGCTTAATTCCCCATTTAAACATAGGGCTATGGCCATGCCGCATGCCCCAATAAGTAAATCAGAGTAGACATTTACCCTTGCCGAGGACCAGGCCCACTACCAAGGCAGCAATGTTATTTCACAAATTGTTCGTAGTTACATTTTGACACATTAGAAAAAATAAAACACAAGACAGATTTGTAAAACACTGCTTTGTGGTCCTTGCTGATGCTCCTCGCAAATGTTTGCTGAAATCCTGTCCAGCACTCTGGCCTGTAGCATCAAGCAGATTTATTTTTCCTCATTCAAACCTATCTTGATTTAAAAAAACTTTACCACATAGCCGGTCCCTGGTGACCATGTCCACTTTAACCCCATTGCCGGTCCTTCATGCTCATGGCCAGTAGGCAGATTATCCGGGTCCTGCCCACTACCCATGGGCACAGGCTATTCCTCAATCACCAAAGGTATATCACTATTTTTTGTACCTACATTATGACACTTTTCAAAAAATAAAACACAGGACACATTTGCAAAACCATGCTTTCGGGTCCTTGCCAGTGCTCCTTGCATGGGTTTGCTGCAAATCCATACATGTTTTATCTTTTGAAAAGTGTCAAAATGCATGTACAAATAATACTCATATAACTTAGCTCCCACTTCACAAAATCCATTCAGACATTGCACAAACATTCACAGTTGGGTCTATAATCTTCCTGAAAAGGTTTGTGCAGATTACTCACACAGCAACAAATGTAAAAGCCATCTAAAAATGTTGAACCGCTCCCCCCCCCTCTAAATTTGCCTGCTCGACAAAATCCCACAAAACTTTTCAAAAACATTCAGTTCTGGGTCTAAAATCGTTTTCCAAACTTATGTGCAGATTCAACAAATGGCACTGCATTTATAAGCCTTTCAAATATTTTGGGACCCCCCCTCTAAATGTGCCCCCTCTTAACGATGCAGCACCAAACTTTGCAGAACTGTTCAGGATCAGGCCTAAAATGATAATGCCAAAGTTATAAGAAATCCAAAAATGGCTTTTACCGACCTTGAAATGCAGAAATATGCATGGATGTCCCCACACATCAGAGATGTTCGCAAACATCACAGGACTTTACCCGAAGTTTGAGGACTTTGTAGAAGAAAAAACACAAGATTTTTGGCTTTGTTTGGCATGTCCCATCCCATCCTCATCAACCCTCACCTCCCCAGAAATAGTTTCATTAGTTTGACGAGTGCAATTTTGTGTTTTTTAAATTTGTTTTTACCATGATGTCCGCGGACTACGTGTGCTGTTCACGAATCCAATATGGCAACCATTTCAAAAGTTTTGACGCACCTCACAATTTTAATTGTTCAATCAGCAAGCACGTATGATGTCTGTGAACATCACGCTGTTCCCTGATTGGTCCAGAGGCGTCCATGGACTCCGAATCAGGAAATGAGTCCACAGACTAGACCCAGATATCACAAATGTTTTTGGACCTACTTTTTGGCCATTTAAAAAAAACTACTGGACGAATTTACACCTAATTTGCAAAAGTACGCTTTCGGGATCAAGCTGCCACTCCTGGTGCAAATTTGGTAAAAATCCATCCAGCGGTTTGGGCTCTATGCACGGGCAAAAATATTGTTGCGTCTATGAGGATTTCCACAAATAGTGGCACCCCCTTATAATTTTGACGCCGGTGGAAAAAAACGCACCAAAATTTTCAAAATCATTCTGGGGGGGGGGGCATATACTTGTTTTTGCAAAGTTTGGTGAGCATTCGTCCCGTGGTAGACAAATTTATAAGCCACTCAAAAAGTGCTCTTTCTATTAGTTGAGCAACTTAACCATAACTAGAAGGTTACTACCGCAGGACCTGTAATAAAACAAAAAACTGTTTGTTTTTTTGTTTGTTTGTTCCTTTTGTCATTCCACACATCAATCGGCACGAAATTTTGCATAGTTGCCTGTGAGGATCTTACGGAAGTCACTGGCAATATTACATGTGAACAACCCAACCCATTCCCCGGATTTCAGTCACTATACACATGAGATGGTTGCCAGAAGCAGTGACATATAAAGGTGGCCATCATTTTAAGCGTCTCAATATGAGGACCAAAACTGGAGGTCCCTAGTGATGCACATTTTCTGAGATATTTTCACTACAATGCACACAATCAGCCAAACATCAATGTGGTCATCGAAGGACCAGACAAAGCTCATTTTAAGCAACTCAACACAAGGAACACAACTGGATCTCGAAAACCACGTTTCAAGGCACTGGGGACCCACCGTTTCCGAGATAATTTCACCAGAACACACAAAATCAGCAAAATGTCAATGTGATCATAGGAGGACTGGACCAAGCTCATTTTAAGCATCTCGATGCAAGGAACAAAACTCTGAGGTCTCTATGGGACCTTGAAAACCACGATTCAAGTTCCTAGGACACACCGTTTCCGAGATATTTGCAACGCAATGCACTGCACCACGCCAGGGTGAGTTGGCAAGTGGGGAAAAGGAAATAGTTGGTTCAATTATGCTACAGAACACCAACTCTTGTCTCCCCTCCATGTCTCCTCCACGTCTGCTTCAGGTTATGTAAGCCAGTCAGATGCACCCATTCTCCATGCAGTTTACTTCAGAGTGCAAAGCACATCAAGCAATACGCGACTCAGAACTGCGACCTACAGGATCATTCATTTTCCAAAATTGATGAGAATGTTATCATGTTTATTTACAGAACCCGTGAGGAGTACAGGTACTTTTTGTTAGTATTCAAATACAATTTTGTTGAAAGAGAGAAAGGAATTCAAAGTAGGTTAAAGTTGTGGGATTGTTATAGCATTACATAGGAACTTAATTAAGGAGGATAAATGCATTAAAATAAAATTGGCCATTTTTGTTTACTACTTTCCTTGAATGACAAACATTTAGAGGCAGGGCAAGAGGGAGAATACATTTAGTGGCTGTAAATCAATGCTCCATATTTTTGTGGCCAGACCAAAACATGGTTGCTTGTTAATATGTAAACATATATGTTAAGATATTTCAGTGCCAGTAACTGACTGTGTTGTTTCTTTTGTGGCCATATCAAATACTTGTTGCATTCACACCTGCTCCTGGTGCTCCTTGTACTCACTCATGCCTATGCTTTCTCCACGCTACAACTTCCTTCTTGCCTATCCTACAATAAAACACATCTCATAAAATTGCACTTACTCGGTCTCTCTTACACCTCCTACTTCCAACAAACAAAGCCGATGAGCAAACCATACCTCCCCTAACACCCTTCCACCTCACCTCTCTTCCCCTGAGACTAACATTCTCTACTTTTCCTTACCACACCAACCAAGCATTGCATTCTGGCATGCTCGGTTTGTATGCAACACAACTTTCTTTATCACAGACTACTTTCACTTCAGTTCTCCTCCTCTAGACCTCCTTGCTACCACTGAAACCTGTATTTCTCTCCACCTTCCACTGCCACTATGACAGCCCTACATGACTCCAAACTATCCTTCATCCACTCTCCTCAGATTGCTGCCAGAGGTGGAGGAGTCAAACACCTTTTCTCATCCTGCTTCAACTCCTCACAAATCTCCAATGCCACATCCTCCACTACCTATATTGAATTCACCACCTCTACTATTGCTCTGCCCCACAAGGCTCACATCATCCCCATATATCACCCTTATGGTCCCACTCGACCATTCTTTGATGAACTTGGACAGCTCCATGATTCTCTTTTCAGTAAACATCACGTCATTCTCTTACATGACTATAACCTTCCCTCTCCAACCACTTCTCAGAAATCTGAAATTCAGTCTTTTCTAGCATGATCTCCACTCTACACATAACCTACCTACATACACCGGGGGTGACACTCAGATCTCTCATTCATCTTCACCTCTCTCTCAGCCACTAATACTACTGTCACACCATCCCTAGTTGATCACTCGCTTGTTTCCACCAACATATCTTTCCACCCTCAAACCTCTCCTTACCACTTGCCTCACCTATTACTGAAAGAAATTTAAACCATCTGCCATTCCTCCCTTTCTCCTGGACCTTCAATTCTCCCTCTCCTCCTTTACACCTGATGACTCTTTCACTAACACTGCCTTCTGCCGATTCCAATCCCTACTATATGACTCATTCTCCTCTTACCTCCTACTGCTTACTTTCACCTGTGAGTCTCAGCATCCTAATCCATGGGTCATTCAATTCATATGCCGCCTCAGCACAGGTATGCATCAGCTGCTGCGTAAATAGGGGAATACCCACGCACATGAGGACCTGCAATTCTACCTATCTGCCCTGCACTCTCTCAAGTCTTTTCTTGATGAAGCAAAAACAGAATTCTACTTCACCCTCATTGACTCACACTCCAATGAGCCTTGCTAGCCACAGGGCCCCTAAACTCACTCCTCACTACTCCTGAACCAATGACTATCCACTGTACTCTCAGAGCTAATAACTAGCGGGATACTATGCTGCAAAAATGTCCCAAATTAGAGTCTCTCACCAGACATTTCTGACCTTCCTCACACTCCCTCCTCCTACATTGTACATTCCGCCTACTTGTTCTGACTTGAGTGTCGTGTAGACCGATGAGACCTCCGTCCCCAAGTGACGCACAGGGGAACGAAATAGAAACCCGCTGTGCGACCCTTGAGGCCACAGGTGAGAGATGTCTTCCCAGATCCACGGAGCCTCTGGAACACTGATGCTGCTGTCAAGAAGGAAGGAGGTTAAGCACCAGGCAATCACAATACAGGCGAGTAAACAAAAGAATCTAAAGTGTCTTACCTATCTGGTGTAAGGGAGACCCAGGTAACCTAGTAGGGAGGTTCGAGGCTCATTAGATGCGGCGGTCCCTGGAATGGTAGAACCGCAGGTTAGCGTGGATGAAGAGTAGCCACCTGTGGGAGTCAGGGCTTGACTTGAATCCCCAGTAGGGAAAAGGCGTAGAAGATCAGCAAGGTACCAAGGGATGATCCAAAGACAAGTCGAGGTGCAGTCCAAATATCCGGCAACAGGTAAACAGTTCCAAGCAAAAGTACCAAGGGGTGTCCGAGGGAGTCCGAGATAGAGTTCCGTGATCAAGGTAACAAGGAGCAAGATGTAACGCCAAACAGTGTCCGAAGCCAGCTGAGAAGCAATGAGCGTTCTGTCTCTCAGAGCTTTATACTGATCGCCCCTGGGTCATGTGACTTCTCTGGATCATGTGACGTCCCCCAAGATCACATGGGGAACGCCATAGCGTATCACGTGACCGGCGTGAAGACGTAAGGCCGCCCTTTCTGCTATACGTTCTCCAAGGCAGTTGCCAATGCAGAAAGGGTTGCAATCGAGCCCGTACACTGGTACGGAGTTTTCGGTTCTGTGGTTTCACCAAATCACTTGAGCCTCGAAGCTTGGGAGGAGATGTTGGGGGAATGTGAGCAGTGTTCTGATGTGTCGTGGCCTGGTGTGCAGAGGATCGCCTAACATAGCCCCCCCCCAACGGCCCACGACCCCGTGGGCAGGACGGATGATCCCTATGGAAGCGGGCTACCAACCGCGGGGCGTTCAAATCAGATGCGGAAACCCACGAACGCTCCTCCGGGCCGTAACCCGTCCAATCCACCAGAAACTGGAGCCTACCCCTAAACCATCTAGAACCCAAAATGGCCGACACCTCAAATACATCAGGAGAGGTCAAGGACACCGGCGCAACAGGGGTACGAAGACGGACTGAGTCAGGACAGGGTTTGAGGAGGGAGACATGAAACACAGGATGGATAAGCCAAGAGCTGGGGAGTACTAGACGGAAAGCCACCGGATTAACAACCTGTGAGATCACATACGGCCCGACAAAGCGAGGCAGCAATTTCCGGCAACCCACTAGGCGAAGATGTCGGGAAGATAACCAGACCCTAGAACCCACCACCAGAGGGGGAGCAGCACGACGTTTGCCATCCACACGGGCCTTCATAGAGGCCTTTGCTTCAGTGAGATGAACCACTGTACTCGCATGAATAGCAGAAAGATCCCTAAGACATGTCGTGGCCGCAGGATTCGAAGAACCAGAGGCATCAGGGACCGGCAAAACCTTGGGATGTTGACCATAGAGGGCGTAAAAAGGAGAATAACCAGTAGCTGAATGAGCCGCATTGTTATACGCGAACTCCGCAAGCCGCAAAACGGCCAACCAAGAGGACTGATGTTGCAATATGAGGCAACGAAGGTACTGTTCCATCGATTGATTCGTCCTTTCGGTCTGACCATCGGTCTCCGGATGATAGGCCGAAGAATACCTCGTATCAATGCCCAATAGTTTCGTCAAGGATCTCCAAAACCGAGAGGTGAACTGTGAACCTCGATCGGAAATAATGACCGAAGGGAGGCCGAATAGCATAAACACATGTTCAAAAAACAAGTCCGCCAAGACAGGGGCCGAAGGGATACCTTTGCAAGGAACAAAACGGGCCATTTTTGTGAACGTGTCCACCACTACCCAGATGGTATCGAAGCCTTTCGACTTGGGGAGATCGGTAACGAAATCCATTGTCAATGTATGCCAGGGCCTGGGAGGTACCGGAAGCGGAAGCAACAACCCAATCGGTCGACCCCTTTGATGTTTAGCCTGAGCACATACCGCACAAGACCTGACATAACACTCCACATCGCGCTTCATAGAAGGCCACCAACACCAACGCTTGAGAAGGTCTAAAGTGCGCTCTTGTCCGGGATGGGCATTAAAGGGAGCGTCATGAGACCACTCAAGGGCAAGATTACGTGTATCAGGTGTAGGAAGGAACAGGCGTTCATGTACGAAAGGTAAACCATCAGAATATACCGGATCCCATTCTCGTAACTGGTCAGAATGATTGCTAGTCCAGGATCGAACCGAGTCTATCAGTGACAATGAGGGAGTACAGAGACAAATCACATGACTCTTTTCGAGAACAGTGTCGGGGAATGTAGGCAATTGGACCCCCCCCGGGGAACGTGACAAGGCATCCGCCTTCCCATGTGCCGTTCCAGGACGGTGCATAATACGGAAGTCAAAGGAGGAAAAGAAAAGATGCCATCGGACCTGTCTGCTATTAATGCATTTCAGGGAGGCCAAATCCTGTAGGTTCCGATGATCGGAGTATACTGTCACGACTCGCTCCCTTCGCTCCCGTTCCCGCCACTTGGGGGCATGTTTTGGGGCTTATTCCTTGCTGGACATTTCCTCCGAACCTAATGCCACAGTGCTGTAATGAATTGGGAGCGCTAAATCCCTATTTTCCAAACTACTTCCCTTCCGGATCCATTCCAGGTTTTTGGCAGCCAGCATGCTTCTTTAACCAAATGACTGTGCTTCCCAGAATGCCTGGCCCACTGCTCCACCTCCACCCTTGCAGGACAAGGTTGGGTGGAGGATAGGCAACACCTGTGGCTGCAGGTGCAGCAGTCAGCACACCTGAGGCGTGTGCTCGTTAAACAGCTTTAAAAGCCTCAGTCTCACTTCAGTCCAGCGCTGGTCATCGTTTGCAGTGTTCCTGTTTTTGACTAGTCCCTGGTTCCTGGTTCCTTGCCTTTGTACCTACTTCCTTGTTCCTGTTTTCTTGTTTCCTCCGCCCTGAATTTCGGATTCATGCGCTAATTGATTTCTGCTCCCTTGATTTCCCTTTTTGTCTTCCTCTGTTTGCAGGCAGCAATTCTCAGTGCTTTCCCCTTTTAGATGCAGCCCAGTTTGTCTGTGTTCTATATTTCTTTGACTCTGTCCTTTGCTGCTGTTACCCATTTGCCTTAGCCTTCCTCTTAGTTTAGTTTCCTGTCTTTTCCATGGAGGGGTAGGGAGAAGTTTGCATAGGTTATTTCGTTTTTCCCTGCTCCTGATCCTTACTTTCTAGAGGATCCATTCCATGTTTTCCACTGCACTTCTACATTTATTTTCCCTTTGATTATTAGGTGTGGTGTGCGGTAGTAGCTAGCTCCTGTGTGAATGCTTATGTTTTCCTCACTATTTTGTAAACACTATTCCCACTTAGGTATTTAGTTTTCCTTCCATTGCTGTTCTAGCCTTTCGGGGTCCCAGTTTCTTCAACAGGATTCGTGGGCTAGCTGACATTCAAGAGGTTTATCTCGTCCTCGTGAGTACAGTTCTTAAGTTCCCTTATGTAATACCATCAAGGGTGTTAGTACACAGATCCTGTCATTGCTTGCCCTCCACGTGGGTTTAGCGCTGTCAGTACCTGTAACAGCAATTGGGGGTAAGGCGCTTGCCGACTTTCCTCGCGGTCAGGTGCTTACCCCACATCCCTTTTAATATATTGGTTTTGATGTCACACTCTATTTGCACTCCTGGGTTCTAGCATACCTGAGTCATAGTTCCTGGGTGCACATTTCCCTTGCCATATTCGCTGCCTTTGTACTCGCCTGACTAATCCTGACATATACTGTGACAGGATACTTAGCCCCCAGAAGATGATGACGCCAAACACGGAACGCGTCCATGACCGCCAAGAGTTCTTTTTCCGTAACGGTATAATGAGACTCAGTACTGGAAAACTTACGGGAGTGGAATGCCACTGGATGTAATTTGCCGGTATTGGGACACGTCTGTGACAGCACCGCCCCGAGGGCAAAGGAAGAGGCATCTGCCTCGACTATGAACGGCAGATCCGGATTGGGATGTTGGAGTACCGGTGCGGTAGTAAAGGCGGTTTTCAGAGTCTCAAAAGCCTCCTGCTGTTCTCTCTGCCACTGATATGGTACCCGAGGACTAGTCAGGGCCGTGAGTGGGGCTACAATCGTGGAAAAGGAAGAGATGAAACGCCTATAGAAGTTGGCGAATCCTAAAAAGGCCTGCAAGGACTTGAGTGTTTGAGGTACTGGCCAATCTAAGACTGCTTTGACCTTAGACTCGTTCATGGATAACGCCCCAGGGGTGATGTGGAAACCCAAAAACTCAACAGAGGTCTTATGGAACTGACATTTCTCAGGTTTGGCAAATAAGGAATGTTTGCTTAAACGGGTTAATACTTCTCGGACGTGTTTTACATGGTCATCCAGATCACGAGAGAAGATCAGGATGTCGTCCAAATACACAACCATGTACACATCCAGAATATCCCTGAAAATGTCATTCATGAATCGTTGGAACGTGGCCGGGGCGTTACATAAGCCAAAGGGCATGACAAGATATTCGTACAATCCGTAACGAGTACAGAAAGCAGTTTTCCACTCGTCTCCCTCGCGAACGCGTACCAAATTGTATGCGCCGCGTAGATCAAGTTTGGTAAAAATGGAAGCATGTGTTAAATGATCTAAGAGTGGAGTGATTAACGGGATGGGATATCTATCCTTCTTGGTGATCGCGTTAAGACGCCGATAATCCACACAAGGACGTAAATCCCCCTCCTTCTTAGGTACAAAGAAGATAGGACTTGCCGCTGGTGAAGTGGAGGGGCGGATGTGTCCTAAACGCAGGGCGTTCTGTACATATTCTTTTAACACCAGTTCCTCCGAAGGAGACAGAGAGTAGATCCTGCCCGAAGGAACGGTGGAATTAGGAAGCAATTCGATTGGGCAGTCATAAGGTCTATGTGGAGGAAGTACCTCAGACGAGCCTCGATCGAAAACTGATTTGAAAGCCAGATATTCTGGCGGGATCCCAGACACCAACCCCCCAACAGTATGGGACTGTATGACTTCTGGATCGTCAACCGTCAGTGTGAGTTGTGCTAGGGCTCCCAAGACCCGAGAGGGTGTGTCAGGGGCTTGATGGATCGGGAGACAATAATTGTGACAAATATCGGACTCAAAGAGTACAGTGCCTGCTTGCCAATTGATCAATGGATTATGTTCACGTAACCAGGGAATCCCTAGTATGATACCGAATTGAGGTGCGGTGATCAAATCAAAACTTAAGGTTTCTGTGTGTATGTCCTGTATGTTCAACAAGAGGGGTGCAGTTTGATGTCTAACAGGACCAGAAATCAAAGCGGAGCCGTCTACGGCTTGGACAGGTTCCGGTCGTGTTTTTACCACTAAAGGTAGATTGAGGGAATGGGCCAAATCAATATCTATGTAATTACCAGTGGCACCAGAATCGATAACGATATTGACTGCATGTAGAAGGCCAGTAGAGGGACATAGAGTAGCCTTTACGGAGATAGGTTGAACACGAGAAAAGGTAAGAGGGGTTCCCGGAGAAGATGATGGGACACTCGACCTGGTCTCCGGTTCTAAGGTCGAGCCATCCGAAAAACCTGACTCTTCTTGGGACGTCGAGGACACTCTTTCACGAAATGTCCAGTGGTGCCACAGTAAAAGCACGCATTATCAACCCTTCTTCGTTCCCTCTCAGATGTTGTAATAGGACTGCGTACCCCTCCCACTTGCATAGGTTCTTCAGTAACGGAAGCGGGAGTATTAACAAGAGGAGGAGAGGAGGAGGCCCCCGATTCAGCTCTACGCTCCGCTCGGCGTGCATCTACCTGCAGGACGAGATCAACCAATTCCTGGTACTGAGTAGGCATAGAAGGGATCACTGCTAAAGCGTCTTTCATGGTGTTACTCAACCCCCTATAGAAGACCACCGCCCGCTTATTTTCTGGCCATGATGTTTCCTTAACTAGCTGATTAAACCTGGTGATGTAATCTATCAGCGTTCTTTTGCCCTGAGTCAATTCCAACAACTCCAAATCCCTAGACTGTGCCTTGTGTCGAGTATCGAATACTCGGGACATTTCTAGGACCAACAAATCAAAGTCGTAAAGAACTGGGCTATTGTTTTCTAACAGGGGATTAGCCCAAGCGGCAGCTGTTCCAGCTAAATGGGAAAGGGCGAAGGCGGCCTTAGCAGTGGACGTGGGAAAAGCCAAAGGCCTGCATAAGAAATGTAACTTGCACTGGTTAACAAAGGTTCTGAATGTCTTGGGATCACCCTGGTAGCGTTCAGGAGCAGCCAGGGGGGAAGGAGTTGGGAGGACTATTGGAGTCGGGACTGGCGGTGTAGGGGAGGAGCTGCCCTCTCCAAACTCCGGGTCTGCAGGAAGGGAATGCTGAACGCTCTGTATGGTATCCAGCCTTTGGTGGATCACTGTGTTCGCGGCGGCCATATCTGCCCTTAGTATTGTAATTGCCTGAACTAAAGCAGTTATGGGTTCGTCCGTGGATCCCTGCATCGTCTAACACGACTATACGGCTTCTCAGTCTGTTCTGACTTGAGTGTCGTGTAGACCGATGAGACCTCCGTCCCCAAGTGACGCACAGGGGAACGAAATAGAAACCCGCTGTGCGACCCTTGAGGCCACAGGTGAGAGATGTCTTCCCAGATCCACGGAGCCTCTGGAACACCGATGCTGCTGTCAAGAAGGAAGGAGGTTAAGCACCAGGCAATCACAATACAGGCGAGTAAACAAAAGAATCTAAAGTGTCTTACCTATCTGGTGTAAGGGAGACCCAGGTAACCTAGTAGGGAGGTTCGAGGCTCATTAGATGCGGCGGTCCCTGGAATGGTAGAACCGCAGGTTAGCGTGGATGAAGAGTAGCCACCTGTGGGAGTCAGGGCTTGACTTGAATCCCCAGTAGGGAAAAGGCGTAGAAGATCAGCAAGGTACCAAGGGATGATCCAAAGACAAGTCGAGGTGCAGTCCAAATATCCGGCAACAGGTAAACAGTTCCAAGCAAAAGTACCAAGGGGTGTCCGAGGGAGTCCGAGATAGAGTTCCGTGATCAAGGTAACAAGGAGCAAGATGTAACGCCAAACAGTGTCCGAAGCCAGCTGAGAAGCAATGAGCGTTCTGTCTCTCAGAGCTTTATACTGATCGCCCCTGGGTCATGTGACTTCTCTGGATCATGTGACGTCCACCAAGATCACATGGGGAACGCCCTAGCGTATCACGTGACCGGCGTGAAGACGTAAGGCCGCCCTTTCTGCTATACGTTCTCCAAGGCAGTTGCCAATGCAGAAAGGGTTGCAATCGAGCCCGTACACTGGTACGGAGTTTTCGGTTCTGTGGTTTCACCGAATCACTTGAGCCTCGAAGCTTGGGAGGAGATGTTGGGGGAATGTGAGCAGTGTTCTGATGTGTCGTGGCCTGGTGTGCAGAGGATCGCCTAACACTACTCTACCATCATCCTCTATCTCCTACTTTAGTCGCACTAATACTGAGAAAGTGTTGTTTCTAATGGTGAAGCCTAACCCTTCTTGTGCCCCATCAGACCCTCTTGCTGCTCAGCTACTCAGCTAGACCATGCCTCTCACCACACAGGACTCTTCAACCTGCCTTCTACTTTGCTTGATTTCCCTCTATTTTCAAAATGGCCACATCATCCCTCCCCAAAAAAGCAAGGGGCTGGCCTGAACGTACTGGCTAACTTTTGCCCTGTTTCCCTCCTCCTGCACTACTCTAAAGTACTCAGAAAGGTTGTGTTCAACCGTTTTACACATTTCTTAGACATCAACAACGTTCGGGACCCCCTACAAGCAGGTTTCCACTCCTGTCAGGGAAACTGCTCTCGTGAACTTGATCACCTCTTCAAAGTACTCCAACCTATCCCTTATCCTAATTCTCCCTGACCTTTCCACTGCCTTTGACACTGTCGATCACTCTGATCTCCTTAATACTCTCTCTTTTCTTGGGATTCATGATCCCAAGAACCTTGCCTCAAATAAATTGCACCTGATACCTCGCCAATATGCTGTCGCCTTGAACAAAAACACCTCTCAACTCACTCCTCTAACTTTTGGTGTCCTGCAAGGCTCTGTCTTCGGTGCCCTCCTCTTTACACTCTACACCTCAGCTCTTGGTGCTCCTTTGGGTTCTCATATCAACTTTTTGCAGACAACCCCAAATCTTAATCTCTTTTCTTAAACTCTCTGCTAAGCACTTTATCAAAATGTCCAACTATCTCTCTGTGATTAAATATTAGAAGGCTACTCAATTTCTGATGTCAATCTCTACCAAAACAGAGGTGCTCTTTTTCCTACCAAATACTCTCATCTCTTCCGCTGCCTATCTAGTTCCCATTTGACACTCTCCCCTACTCTTCATCTGTGTGGATTTGTGGGCTTAATAAGCGCCATGGTTGCATGTAAATGTTCATTCCAGCATTACACATGCACTAGTCCTGTGAGTTAATGGGGCAGTGTGTATTCAACTATAGTGACTTCAGTTCTAAAGAACAACATATGCATTAGCCCTGTGATGAAACGGGGCAGCGTTTGGTAGGGCAACATTGAACTTCGGGTCTTATGCGTTTCGATGGTGTGAAGGCATCTTCTGTTTATGTTTCATATGTCTAACATTAATTGTTGTATTCCTCATAATTTATGGCTTGTTGTAGTATGTACTGCACTTCATCATGAATTTATGGTGCTCAACCACAGTCACTCAAGTTTTCCGATGTCTGAAGGTATAGGCAAGAACCAGGTGACAGGGAACAGGGCAGGATTGAGACCCCTAATCATTGGGTAGTAGGAGAACGGGTATGGGATGCAGGAGTGATAACTACAGTCCAAGCTCAACTAAGCGAGTACAGGGCTACCAAGTACATGCATGCAGGTTGAATGTTTTTTCCAAAACTCCCCTGCACCCCTCGATTTATGCATCCCTAACACTCTATCCAGTGATCCTAACCTCCATCGCCCACCGATCCACAACCTCTCCATAACCCTCTTCCCCCCATTTCCTGTCTCATGGTGACCTGTTTACTAAGCATCAGGGACCTGTGCACAATCAAGGTGGTAGGGTTGTACTCCCGTCAGCCTCAGTGGTTAGAGAGGGGTTGCTGATACCTCTTCAGGTGTGACATTTTCAGCTAAAAACTTTGGTGTCATATATGACCCTTCTCACACCTTCTCTACTTTCATCTCCAAAACTACAACAGCAACTCAACCTCATAAATATTAGGAAAATAAGGCAGCTCTTTCCTTTCGACACCGCCAAGCATCTCTTAACCACCCCTGTCTTCTCTAAACTGGACCTCTGTGTTAGCATCCTCTTTGGTCTCCCACACTATACTTTCTGTCCTCTGGAAAACATTATTAACTTCACTACCTGGACTCTCTTTCAACCCCATCACTTCAAACCTACTTCCGATTACAGTCACGAGGCTGGAAGGCTGATCATGCAAAACAGGGCTAGATTAACATTTATTCTTGTTCACAAATCTACCCATTGCAATGCAACACCATACCTATCCTCTTCTATCCAACTCTGTGAACTTTCTCATAATCTCTGCTCTGCCTACTTGGCTACGCTTGTGGTACCTCTCCCTCCCTGTGCGTCCACTCCCTTCTGCTCTTTATCCCTTCTTGCTCAACTTGCATTGAATTCTCTTCCACCAGAAATCCAAGAAACAGTCTGCACTCATTTGTTAAACACCAAACTAAAAGCCTACCTCCTTGCTTCTGAGTTACTCCTTAACCTACCTCTCATCTGCATTCTAGCTAACATGTTTTCCTTGCTGCTAACATGCACCTGTCCCTCACTTTCTCTGCCTCCACTCTAGGACTTCATCCATCATGGTCACATCCCTAAAAAAGCCTGCTGCACTGCCTGCCTAAACTTAAACATGTCTAATAATAGTTGCCCTTAATTTATGCAAGTTCACCCATGTATTGTCCCCGGTGAATGTTCCATTTGCCTCCCTCCACAATCTGGTTGGAATGTCACTCAAACTCACTCCATTGTAAGAAGCTCACTGCTTCCCATCAATCGTGCCATGTCGGTATTAGGGAGCAGTGAATCCCAGTGAGCAACTTTTCTGACAGAAAGGAAACATCCAAAGAGGCTGCAAAAAAAGGCCGAATGGGAGATTTGGCCGAACTACGGCCATTTGAAAATTCGAATGCCCAAAAGTTTTAACCAAATCCCCCATTTGGTGCTAAGGGCTGCAGGGGATGCAGGGGTGTGCCCCGCACCCTTCTTCACTATATTGTGAGCAGGGGTTGCGGGGCTGTCCCCCGCAGATGATCCCATAAGGTTAGAAAAAAAAGGAAAGGACCCTGTGGTGCCGGTTCCCGATCACGGAAGTGAAAGGGAACAGGTGTTGCAGGGACACAGCGACTCGCCGGCACACAGCGAGTCACCGGCACACAGCAAAGTGTGCTGCTGCAAGGTAAACAGGGGGCTGGGGGTGGGGGTGTGAGTGTGGGTGAGGGTAGAGGGCAAGTCGGAAATATTCAGGGGAGAAAAGACAGAAAATTATTTTGGAAAAATAATCTTCAGTCTTTTCTCCCTCAAACATTTCCGTCACAGGATTCTAACCCCAATCTGACATTAACACACGTGCCATTGCTTGTACAATTGAGAAAACTTATTTGGTGTCAGTTGCAGGCAGGTCATTTCATTTACTGGCTGCAACTTATTGCAACATGTTTTGTGGCCAGACCAAATTCTCTTTGTTTGCAAAACAAGAACATTAAAGTCTTAGAAGTTTTTTGTAGGTCAGAGAATTCTTTCAGTGACCTACAAACCACAGTGTAAGCTCAATTAAGCGAGTACAGGGCTATCAAATATGTGTATGCACGTTGAATGTTTCTTCGTAGACTCCCACGTAACAAACCATTTATGCCTCCCTAACCCTCTTTCCGGGGACTCTAAACCCCCCCCTACCTATCCACAACCTCTCCCTCACCCTCTTCCCCCCACTGGCTGTTTCGTGATGACCTGTTTACTAAGCATCGGGGACCCATGCACAACCAAGGTGGAGGGACAAACTCCCTTCCCATTCTGTGGTTAGGGAGAGGTTGCGGATACCCCTTCAGGTGTGACATAACAATCAGACCAAATACGGGAAGATTGACCACCCAAGCCAAATGGAGTCTCCCTCCCAGTCGTTAACAGATATGCTACAGGCTTTTCAAGACATGCAGGCAGAATTGGTTCAGTCACGGCAGGAGACAATGACATTAAAAGCGCAGGTGTGCGAGTTGCTCACTCAGAGTACACCATTGAATGGGGCAGCGACATCTTCAGTTAGCTTTCCTGACCCATTTCCAACTCCATTTGCTACAGAAACCAGCAGCTTTTGACACAACAGAAGCTAGGACAGCTTTCGTCATTTTATATCTGTCCAGGGATGCAGCGGCATGGGCTATTCCATTAGTTCAGAAAGGTGACCCCTTACTTTACTATTTGGATCAGTTAACCAGGCAATGTGGATGATTGTTTGATCCAAAACATGTTTTGTTAGTCCAAGAAAAGGAGCTTCTTGCATTGTGCCAGGGAACATGAGATTTGGTGACTTACAAAACACCGTTTAACAGACTCATTATAGAGATGATAGGCCAGAAGCATAGCAAACTGTGTTATTTTATTAGGGATTCAAGGAAGAGTTGAAGGATGCTATAGCACAGCTGGACCTACAACCTACCACGTCTACTGCACTGATTGATTTAGCATTATGGCTGGACCACAGAATTAGTGAGCGGAAGGGGAGAGGAAAAGAACTGAAGTTCTATTTGTATGATTAGATAAGAGTCGAAAGGCTAGTACCAATTAAGTAGAGAGTGAACCGATGCAGATAGGAAGTATCCAGGCCCCCCTTACGTTAGAAGAGAAGGAGAAAAGACGTAAAGATAATCCTTGTTTATATTCTGGAAACAAGGGTAATTTCATTCAAAATTGTCCCAACACGCTGCAGCAGAAGGAGGGTCGATTGAGATCTGAAGCATGAAAATAACAGACTCGTCAGTAGGGGAACTGAATTGATGTGTCCTAAGCAAGACAGATTCCCAAATTGTATTGCCAACATAGTTCTGAACAAGACCCCCACTTGTACATTTTAGTGACCTTGTTGTTTTTCACTACTAACGTAACGGTTTCAGCCATGATTGATTCAGGCACTACGGGTAACTTTGCAGACATACTGTTAGCTGAGAAATGTGAGTTTCCCACACAGACTAAGGAGTCACAGAACCTGTTTGGTCAGTGGATAGTTCCATGTTGACTGGCGGCCCCATCACCACTCAAACTGGATGTCTTCAGATGCTGTGCTTATCGTGGCACGAGGAAGAGATAACCTTTGACTTAATGGTGGCACCAAAGTTTGGGGTGATTCTGGGAATGCCCTGCTTGGTTACCCATAATCCCACAATAGATTGGGTTGAGCACACGTTGTCTTTTGATGCCTCAAGTTGTGTTGAGCACTTGCAGGAAGGATCACGGCCAGAAACATTCCTGGTGGAAGGGGCAGTATGTCTAGGAACTTTTGGGCATTCGAAACAGTTCTTCTGGAAATCTATTCAGAATACACACAAGTCTTTGATAAAGGTTTGGAATCTTTACCACCTCATAGACCATAGAATTGTGTGATTGACCTAGAGGCTAATGCCAAGCTACCATTTAGAGGAATGTATGCCCTTACCGAGCAAGAGAATCAGCATCTTCAAAAATACCTGGATGACATGTTAGCATGTGGATTCATCAGGGTGTCCAAGTCTCCTATACCATTTACTGGCTGCAACTCAGTGCAACATATGTTGTGGTCAGATCAAATTCTCTTTGTTTGCAAAAAAAAGAAAATTCAAACTCTTAAAAGGTTTTTGTAGGTCAGAGAGTTCATTTGGTATTTGTAATTGAATGTGGCATCTTTTCGGCTAGACCAAATACCTGTTGGTTGTATTGAAAACTCTTAGAATTCTTTGGAGGCAGGTGTTGATTATATTCAGTGGCCACAACCCAGCTGTTATCTTTTGGTGCCAAGACCAGATACACGTTTCTTGCATAGAATTGTCTTAGATTTTCTTGGAAGTTGGAGGAGATTATATTCTCCTTATGTGATCAGTACCTCTTCCCACCATTAAAAAGGAGAAAATCCCATTGACCAACTGGCATGCAGGAAATGAATGTGCCATTCATTTTCATATTGAGAAGAAGAACACTGGTGATTTATTTGGAGGCATTAGCAGTCAGAAAATTACATTTAGTGACTGTAAATGAATGCATCAAGTGTTTGGTGGGCAACCTAAAAAGCAATTTTTTGCTAACTTGCCAGTACAACGTATTAGAACTGTTTAAGGCAATGGAATTCATTAAGAGTGTGTAACTGAAGCTGTCACCTTTCTTGCCTGACCAAATACTTGATACTGTTGAATAGGGTAAGATTTATTTTCAAGCATGAAGAGATAATATTCAGCGACTAACTCAGTGTGTCATATCAATATGGCCAGGCCCAATGCTTGCTGCTTGCACAAAAAATCTTAGAATTCTTTTGCTGCAAGAGGATATTATATTCAGTGGCTGTAACTCACTGGGCCTCATTACACGTTAGGTGGTAGGGGGTTAACGGGACAGTAGAGCTGCCGGCCCCGTTAACCCCCTACCGCCTCATTCTGAGGTCTCCTCGCGGGACCCACTAAGGACTCCTGGTAGTCTTTAGCAGATCCCGTGAGCAGACCAGGATGAAAAAAACGGGCCCGTCATTAACGGGCCCATTGTTTGCATCCTTCCCAAATGGGAATGGGGATGTACCGGGTCCGGGTTCCCTGAATGGGGAAATACCAGGCCCTCCAAGGTTGGCATGGCCTGGTATTTCCCCATTCAGGGAACCCGGACCCGGTACCCGGTATGGGGTAGCCATGACGCTACATGGTCGTAATGAGGCCAACTGTCTTATCTTTTTGTGAGAGGACAAATATGTCTTACTTGAATAGAAAGTCATTGAATATTTAGTAGGTTAAAGGAGATTACATTCTGTGATTGTAACTCAGTAAGACCTCTCAGTACAAATAAGGGGATAATCCCTGTGACTGCTTGCATGACATAAACTCATGTGCCATTGCTTGTTAGCATGAGCAGAATTTTGTGGAGGCACGTAAGAGATTTCATTTTGTTGCTGTAAATCTGTGTGTCATCCCTGTTTTGCAATTGACCAAGGTATCATGTCTCAAGAGGAAAGCTGAGGGGCTGCACGCTCACCTTGGAAGCAAGGCGGCATGGAGCAACACAGGTTCGATCCCCGGGTCCGTGCATAGAAACCTCTGGGTATTAAGCACGTTATAAATGACCTATCATATCATATCATATCATGGATAAGTAGTTGTCCATTTATAACCATGGTCATTCTTGTTCTGTCCAGAAATGTTTTATAGGAATCGACAGCGAAACTGGTGTATGCACCCATCCCAAAATAGTGGTTCCCGACCAAGGACCACCTATGTTTTAATATGGTTTTACACAATGGGGGCTCTTTATGAGTTGAGTGGTATTCCAGCAGTAAATCTGCCAGACTACCGCCCAGTGGAATTACCGTTACCGTCAATTGGTCCGGTAGAATTATCACCAGATTACAAGTGGCGGTGGCAGAGTTAATCCCCATTTTTTGTGAGTCCATTGGTTTTTGGCAGAAAGTGGGAGGATTTACCTCCAGCATGTTGCTGGAGGCAAATCCCCCACTTCAGGGCCATATTCATCGTATGGCGGAGCGGGAAATGTGGCGGTAATTCAGTTAATGACAATATTTTCGTGCACCACCATACTCATAATGAGTTCCAATGACCCTAGTACAGAAATAGGTGGTGTGATACATTTAGTCAGTTGAATTAACAATGGACCTCCTAACAGAAAATCCTCTGACCTTGGTAGATACCGATTTTCAACACCATTTGCGACCAGTGCAATGAAGTTTAGTCTAGCCACATGATACAATAAAACACTTTCAGCGGGTGATTCCATTAGACGTATTAAGAGCTGACCATAAACATAGCACCCACATGCTTCATATTCGTAGGTGGCTAAGCATGCCTTCCATTGACAAGTGGCTGCAAGATGCTTTGCTGAGCATACCTGTAGCTCTGACAGAGGCATACACCATTTTCACACAGCCTTATGGGCACCCACATGCATGCCAGACAATCAAACCTCGTATTGTGCCACCTCCCTAAACATAGCTGTGGTTATGGCGTCATTGATCAGAAATGGCTTTGGTTTTGATCTGCCTGTGGCTGATGTATTTCTGCAGCTCATCAGAAGTAAGATGTAGGCTCCAACAGTTAATGGATAATGATTACGTTTAGGAATGTACATTTTCTGCAGGAACATTTGTGCTTATGTTATCAATACAGTTATAGTTTTATTTTTTAGCACCACCTCAAGGGAGCCTCCACTCCAACCTTCTAAAATTCAAATTATTTGTAGCCTAAACCAATTTATTTCCACTTTGCATTCCCCAAAACAAGTTAATCTAAATCTTTTCTTAGCACAGTCAGTGTAAAAAGTGGGTTCGCTTCATTCACTTCCTGCAATGCAGGACAGAGCAGGAACCATTGCAACCAGGAGAGAAAAATTCCCATTCCGTTACCTGGAGCTGAACCTGTTTGCTTACATCGGGATGTTGTTCCATGTTTTTATGTGTGAGTGATGGAACTGAAGTCACCATCTAGGATGGGTACCACTAACCGCATTGTGATATAAAGCCCAAAGGAGGGAGAGGGGGGAACTCCCAGTCTCCCCAGGCCACACCAGCCTAAGAGGAAAACTCCTTCTTGCCAGAATATGGGAGACCACGAGATAAGAGAAAATGGAATCCTGGGAAAGATAAGGACCCCAGGAGGGAGAATACCCCATTCCAGGATCAGGAAATTCAGGCCCAAGCGGATGAAAGACAGGTAACTCCTTGACTGCTAGTGTACGTTCTGAAATCCATGATCCCCATAATAGAAGGGATGTATACTTGCTTGTAGGAGGGAGGATAGCTCAGGGGCAACATAGGTTCAATCCCCAGGTCTGCGCCTAGAAACCTCTGGGTATTAAGCATGTTATAAATAACCAATCATATCATATATAACGTTGAAGTTTGTTCCATCTGATTCCAATAACATCCCGTCTTCACATCATTCGCAGTACATAGATATGGCAACTATTACAAACCATTAACTTCTCAACCTCTATCTTCCCCCAAAGCCCAGAGCCCAGGGAGTCCACAACAGCCCATAAAGAACATGAGTTTGATATGATTGCAAATGGCATCTGAAACTGAATCCAAGGATTTTCTGATTATTTGCATCCTGTTTACAAGGTCAGATGGAACCGTGAGAGAGTAAATGTGTGGTCCCACAGCCTCAAGTCCACAAATAGTTAACAGAGTCTTGACTCCCGGGTGCCACCATGTACTTTCCAGTGGCAACCTACAAGCTTGCATAGGGAACGTTCGTGGGCAAGGCAACTATCTGGGTCTGCTTGTAGGGGGCTGCAGGAGAGAGGACCATTGGCAAGCAATTCCTGCTGCTTTGAAATGAAAGATGGTAGACAACACTTAAGTTGGTCTTGGTCTGCCAGGCCACATAAAGGAGCGAAGACTGACCAGAATCAGCTGTGTAGTATCGTTCAACATGAGACAGTTATTCCCAGGGGACTAGGGAAGGGCCCGAGTCAGCAAGCAACCACTAAGGCCACTATAGAGTAATCCAATAATTATGGAGACTGTGGCAAAGCCTGTCGAAGGCAATGTGGCACTAGTGCCTCAGGATGTCCAACCCTAGGAAAGTTTGGTAGAGCCTCAGACAGATTATGCTGATTTCATTTACAAGCTAAGGACTCAACCTGAAGGAAGGAAGTGTCCTTCTTAGAAACTCAACATGTTGACCAAGGTGATAGAGAAAAACCTCAACTAAACCAATTACAGGGGTCACTATAAAAACCCACAGAATGCAGGTGACTTCCATTTGATGGTCATGAGGCTGAGCCCAAGGGAACTAAGGGATGGACTGGGGGACTATGGTCCTAAAGCAATATAGAATTGCTCTCAACTGATTTCTTTAATTGTCTCTTATCTGCTTATCCAGTGCCTCCAATGTGTCTTTCAATAAACCTCTTTGTACCTGACTTTCGGCACCTTGAGTTGTTTGTTAATCCCTCTGCTGTGACACCCCACAAACTATTACAGTGATTTATGTTTTCATTTCCACATGAATGAATACTTTCATATAGCAGCAAACAAAGAGAAACAGGTCTGTAACCCAGAATCAGTGACCACACAAGCTTATCTCAGCACCAAGATGGAAAACACACTTCTGTGTCTTAAACATCTGCAGGCAGAATATTTCAATAATAGTTCACAGTGACATATAAATGCTTCTTTCCATCTAACATTGTTGAGGTCATGTTCATATAGAATTAATCAAAGTCATCTTGATGTTTTAGGGTTCTCCAAAGGTGATAACATGCACTAAACTGACACTTGTTATCAAATAGGAAAACCATATCTGTCATAAACATTCTGGTTCTGTCTTCAGGTGGTTTCTTCTTTCCCAAAGACTGTCTAAACGTTATATTCCAGTATTGATGAGATGCAAGTTTATCAGTGGGGCTGGTTGTTCTACGGATTCAGAAGTTCAAGCAACAGTGCTGTTAAGGAAAAATAGTGCTAACCATGGCCATGCGTAGTAAGCTGTGGTTTTATTTGAAGTGGCTGAACTCACGGAACTCTTCAACCTGTCCTTCGACACCCCTTGCTTTCCCTCTCTTTTCAAAACAGCCAAGGTCCTCCCTCTCCTAAAAAAGCAAACGGTTGATCCGAACCTACTGGCAAAGTTTTGCACTGTGTTTCTCCTTCCTCACTACTCTAAAGTGCTGAAAAGGGTTGTGTTAGACCGTCTTACCAATTTCCTAGACATCCACAACCTTCGAGACCCCCTACAAGCAGGTTTCTGCTCCTGTCACTCCACAGGAACTGCTCTCATGAATGTGTTTAACTGCATCATCACATCTGCTAACCTATCCTATATCCTGATTCTCCTTGACCTCGGTGCTGCCTTTGACACTGTTGATTACTCTGACCTACTTAATACTCTGTTTCTTCGTGAGTTTCGCGATCAAGCTCTTGCTTGGATTGAATCCTACCTTGTACCTCACCAATTCTCTGTTTCCTGGAGCAACAACACCTCTCAATTGATTCCTCTAACTGTTGTTGTTCCACAATGTTCAGACTTGGGTCCACTCCTCTTTATACTCTACTCCTCTGCTCTTGGGGCACTAATCTTCTCTTTTGGGTTCTCATACCAACTCTTTGCAGAAAACACACACATCTTCTGTTCTTTTCCTGAACTCTCCCCTGATCTCTCTATAAAAAATTCCCATCTTTCTCTCTGCCATTAAATATTGGATGTCTGTGCACTCTCTGATGTTGCACTCTACTAAAACAGAGGTTCTCTACTACCCTTCTAAAATCGCTCTCTCATCTCTTTCTCTGCCTTCTATTCAGTTCCAACTTGACACTCTCGCCATCTCTTCTTTAGCTAGAAACCCTTGTGTCATCTATGACCCTTCTCCCACCTTCTGTACTTTCATCTCCAAAACTGGAACAGCAGCCCATCTCACCCATAGGAAAATCAGCCACCTCCTTCCTGTTAACACCACCAAACATCTTTTAACCACACTTGTCTTCTCTAAACTGGACTACTTTGCCAGCATCCTCTTTGGTCTCCCCAACTATTCTTTCCGTCCTCTCGAAAAGATCATTAACTTTGCAACTAGCACTCTCTTTGAACTCCCTTACTTCACACCTACTTCCTCGAACTGTCACCAGGCTGGATTGCTGATGATGCAAAACAGGGCTAGGTTTAAATTTCTTCTCCAGGTTCACAAATCTATCCAGGGTAAGGAACCACTGTGGAGAGTTGCCTAACTATTGCCCGGGTGGTGGTAGGAGCCAGGTTGGACTATTGCAATGTCCTCTTCTCTGGTACATCCTCACACAATATACAAAAACTTCAGACTATTCAAAATAACGCACTACAAACTGCTCTAAACCTACCCGGAACTGATCACATATTAGATGCCCGGAAGGCAGTACATTGGCTTCCTATTCGGCAAAGAATCCTATTTAAGACATTCTCCATCACACACACATGTATATCAAAATCAGCCTCACCCTATCTGGGCCATAAAATGTGCATGCACCAAGCAGACAGCCCAACTTGAACCCCCTGCACTTGCAGATTGGTACAACCAAATTTCAAGTGCATGAGAGTGGGAGGTTCGAGTTTCCCCGTTCTCGCAGCAAAACAATGGAACACCCTGCCACCAACATTAACAGCACAAGAATCCTACTGGGCTTTCCGTAGAGCCCCCAAAAATTGGTTATTTGTATACAATCTATGTCAGGAGGCACCAAATGGCATCTTTCTCTGTAACCTATGAAATTGAAGTTGATTTATGTTACATGCATGTCTATATACCTGTATTTATATGTATGTCAAGCAATTCAGTATTGATTTGCCTACAGGACTCATGTAACTGGTTTATTTTAAGCGCCCTGGTGCCTGCGGTTTTGTGCGCGCTATACAAATGTACTAAATAAATAATTACATAAATAAATGTCCTCCGCCTCCTCTATCCAACTTTAAAAGCTTTTTTGTAATCTCCGCTCAGCCTCTTTGCCCTCTGCCTGCTTCGTCTCTCTTTCGTTCTTTCTCTCTTCTTGCTCCACGCGCACAGAATTCCCTTCCCGAGACATCTGAGAAGCAGTCCACATGGATTTGTTCAAAACCAAACTAAAAGCCTACCTCCTCGCCTCTGAGTCATCCTCTTGAACTAACTCTCATCTGCCTGCTAGCTAAAAAATGTGCCTTACCTCTAACCTGCCCCTGTCCCTCACATCCTCTGTTTCTACTCTAACACTTCACCCATCATGGTCACATCCTGAGCACAGCTGGCCAAAACGCCTACCTGCACTTAAAATGTCCAGTGTTGGTTATCCTTAATCTATGTATGTCCACTTACGTATTGTCCCCGGTGACTGTCACATTTACTCCCCTCCACAACCAGGTCAGAATGTCCCTCAAACTCTCACCCCATTGTAAGAAACTCACTGTTTCCTGTATATAAATAATAAATGTGAATTAAAATAATTAAAAAGCCACCGATTGTTGACAATCCACAGGTGAAAGAAACACTGGTAAAAGAAAGTGCCAAACCATCTAAATATTTATGTCTGACCAAATGTTTATTCATTGTTATTCAACTGTTCAGTATTCAAGGTAGCTATCTATGGCCATTTTGCCATGGACATAATTAGATGGTGGTTATCCTTGTTCTGGCTTTGAGAGATTTAACCTCTTTTCAATCATTAACCATGGTTAAAATCATTGAAAAACTATTTAGTTTGTCCATGAGTGACCACTGCAAAACCATTAACAATGATGATTAGTCTTTGATCCTCAAAAGATGGTCTTTTTGTGGTCAAACCACATACTTATTGCTTGCATAGTAAGGAATAATATGAGAGCAGATTGAGTGTTTGGAACTGAAAGTACCATCTTTTTGTGGCAAGGCAAAGAAAGAATCTTAGACAGGAGGACATTACATTCAGCTACCGTAACCCAGTGCAGAATATTTGTGTGGCCTGACAAGTTGAAATAAACGTATTTTAACTATTTGTATGAATAATAGTGTTCAAGACTTCAGGGTTTGTACTTGAGTGCCTTGCCTTTTTGTGGCAAGAAAAATTTCTTATTGCATGCATAGTAAAGTCTTAGAATGTTTTGCAGGCAGGAGGAGATTATTATTCAGGGCTGTAACAAAGTGAGTTATATTTTTGTTGCCAGACCACATTTTTGCTAAAGTGAAACAGTCTTATAATTTTTTGGAGGAATGAGGAGATCCTATTTAGTGGATGTATCTTAATGTGTTGTCTATTTTTGGTTAGTCCAAAAACACGTTGACTGAGAAGGACAGTCTTACAATTCTTTGGAGGTAGGAGGATATTATACCATCCTGAGTGCTAACATTTGTGGAGCACCTTAACATGTAAGGCGGAGGTTGAGCCATGTAGCTAGAGGAAGTATTATATCGGCTACAACAGCTGCTGTGTGCAACTCGGAAGAAGAAAATTAAAAGCACCAATATTGCATTCAGGATGACATGTGGCACATGAGACAGTAGTAGCACATGTATTGTTGTCAGAGGAAAAGGTTCAGTCCACTGTCTCTGGGGCAGAAAGGAGAGAGTTTAAATTGCCTCTACTCGTGAACCAGGACACATAGCGGACAGTGTAGTGGAGCATGATGAGCCAGGAGGAAAATCACATTTTATAGGGCAAGAGGCTATGGAAAGTGCCTGATCTCCACCAATCCTATTTATTGAGTATGAGAATAATGATGATGGTGAGCAAGATAAAGATCATAACTCCTCTGAATAGAGGCAGCAGTAACCCATGATTTGGTAAAGAAACAATATATAGTGGAGGAGAAGGAGGACAAGGGCTCAGGTACAAGAACGGGAAGGAAAGACAAAGCTTCTCCTCCACCAGTGGACAGTGGGTCTCATTATGAGTTTGGCGGTACCCTTGCCCGTATTATGGGCACGGCTACTGCCGAACTCGCTACCGGCACCGGACCCCGCAAATGGGCCATAAACAGCCCTTTACGAGTTGAATGTGCCGGTAATTGCCTATTCGCGGGTGCCGGTGTGGGAGGGCTCCCGATCCCAATTTAGCCCCACAGGGCAGAATGGGGGTGGGGAGCATGGTTGCACCGGCACCGTTGATAACGGTGGCAGTGCAATCACGAGTTCTGTATGCGGGTGCCGCTCTGCATGCCTTGTCTGACCATGCGTGCAGAGCGGCACCCGTGAACAGAACTCGTAATGTGGCGGTACAGTTTCAACGGTGCCGGTAGCACTGCCGGCGCCATTGTCACTTTATCAACACATTGGTAATGAAGCCCAGTGTCTTTCAAGCACAATCTGTAAGATTGGGGAGTGAAAAATATCACTGTTTCATAGCCAGATCAACAAAGCCAAACCTTAAACCACCAACTGTGTCATGTCTTGTGCTACCCATCAACACTCATGACACATCATGTTCTCCTTCTCATGTGCCTCGCACACATGGGTTCCACCATGTTGTTCGCATTCACACGTGTGCTGTGCAATGCGCCTTATCCATAACCATGGCAATCACTAGCATGCTTCAGGGCCTTGTTTTTGCAACATTCTCGTTATAGTTGTAATGCCAGGATAGGCAATGTTGCAATCGCTCCTTTACTCTCCGAGTTAGTGTTGCTTGTTATTCATTTTCTCTAGTTTGTTTCTTTGCCTTCAGGACCTTGACATTTCTTCACCAGTGGCTCATTTTCTGTCCATTTCCATTTTTCTGACACTCATTTTCATTGCCTTCCTGAGAATGTCTTTTGCTGACCTTCTATTGCCTCTTGTCCTTCCTCTATTTTGCTGCTTCCTGCTGCTGTGTCTTTTGAGCTCCAGTTGGACTTCTACTTTACTATGCTCATTAATCTCCAGTTGAATTTCATTCTTACTGAACACAACAATCTCCACTGCCTACCTTTACTGCTTTCCCCGTGTAAATCCTTGCAATGCGTGGCAGCATATCATGATGTTGAGAGCCTGCACCACCACAAACATTGCTTTTTAAGGCTACTGGCCTAGTTGTGGTGGGTTCCAGGCAATACCCTTTTCAGCACATGAGCTTTAATGGGACATCATCATGGACCCACCAGAATGAGAGAGAGCACGGCAAATAGGTAAACTCTACAGTTCTCGGCACAGCCTCACAACCCCTCACCACCACAATCATATGTTCATAGTTAGCTGCGTCTAGGAAGCCATGTCTTAGACCACCATGAAAATCCAAATGAAAAATCCAAAATACCAAAATCAAAAATTCAAAGTAAGCAAAATGCAAGTGAATTTAGGCTATACTCCTCCGATTCCCATCACATCCAAAACAAGCAAGGTTGATGGTGATGGTAGTTGTAGGCTAAAACATCTGGAAAAAACTGAAGTCTATTAAAGCTGCTGAGAGGATGACACATTGAGAGAAACAGTATGCTACTGTCAGAGGCCTGCCCCAGGACCTAGTGTCTACAATGCACACTGGCTGGAAACAGTTTACTTTGTGACAGGGTAATGGGTATGAACCTAGGGGAGTTTAAGCAACCCATAGGTAGTGTAGAGGAATGTTGTAGGTATATATGCACCTCTGTCTTGAACTTCATGACTACGAGTCTCAGTTTTTCCCAGGTCTCTCGCTCTCTTATCTTTGAGGTGATTCATTGGAGGCAGTAACATCCAGAAAAGAACTGGGACTGCAAATACCACAATGTGTCACGGCCCGCTCCCTTCGCTCCCGTTCTCGCTCCCTTCGTTCCCGTTCCCGCCACTTGGGGGCATGTTTTGGGGTTTATTCCCTACTGGACATTTCCTTCGAACCTTATGCTACAGTGTTCTGATGAATTGGGACCGTTACAAACTTATTTTCCAAGTTTCTTCCCTTCCGGATCCATTCCAGGGTTTTGGCAGCCAGCATGCTACTTAAATCAAATGACTATGTTTCCCAGAATGCCTTGGCTCACTGCTTCACCTCCTGCTTCCCAGAATGCCTGGCTCACTGCTTCGTCTCCTCCCTTGCAGCACAAGGCTGGGTGGAGAATAGGCAACACCTGTGGCTGCAGGTGCAGCAGGCGGCACGCCTGAGGGGTGTGCTCGTTTAGCAGCTTTAAAAGCCTCAGTTTGCTTCAGTCCGGCGCTGGTCATTGTAGCAGTGTTCCTGTTGTGACTAGTCTCCTGTTCCTTGTTCCTGGTTTCCGTGCCTTGTACCTAGTTCCAGTTCCTAGCTTTTGTGCCCAGTTCTTAGCTCCTGTATCTTATTCCTCTGTCCTGGATTTCGGATTAATGTGCTTAATTGATTCATGCTTTCTGCATTTCCCTTTCTTTCTTCCTCTGTCTGCAGACAGCCTTTCTCTGTGCTTTACTATTTGATGTAGACCAGGTTGCCGGAGCGTTCTGTCTCTTTATGCTGTTCTGGTTACTGAAGACTTGATGCATTAACCTTACTTTTGTAGTATTAATTTACTGCCTTTTTCCCTTGGTTGGGTGGGAAAGGTTTTCTTTGTAATAGCGTTTCCCCAGCTCCTGATCCATTCAGATTCCATTCCATATTTTCCATTGCACTTCAGCATTTACTTTCCATCGCATATTAGGTGTGGGTGTTGTTGCAACATATTCCAGTGTGTGTCCCCTTTTGTTCGCCTCACAAGTTAATATCACAAATCTTACTTGCCCCTGACTAGGGTTAACGTATTTTGTTATCTTTAACACTTTGCTTTTACAGCCTTCTGGGTTCCTGTTTGATCTACAGGGTTCGTGACATTACTGACATTCTAGTGGTCTTTCCGGTCCTCGTGAGTACTGTTTGAATGTTACTTATTCAGTATTTTACAGAGTGTCAGTTCACAGAATCTGTACTTGCTTGCCCGCTATGTGGGTTTAGCGCCGTCAGTATCTGTAAGAGCATAGTGGGTAAAGAGTTTGCTGACTTTCCTTTCAGTTATAAGGAGGTCTTAAGTGCTTACCCTACATTCCTTTTTCGTATATTGGTAAATACTTTATTTGCACTCCTGGGTTTATACATACACAAGCCTTGGGTATTTTATGCACATTGTTAGATCCAAAGTTGTTCCCTGTGCAATTCTGTGCACTTTACCCCTTGCCGTAGTCAAGGCCTTCTGCCTTTCCTGACAGAATGACCAGCTGATCTTCCCGTTTGAATATGGCCAGAAAGAAAGGCAGCAAGGTTACTAAAAAATGTGTACTGAAAGCTTTGATTCCGTTTATCTGTAATAATCAAATCACTGATCCTGACTTAAACGAACTCCTTGACACAAATGGGTATTTACGTGCAAAATATTTTTCCCACAGCCTGACCCATCATACATTGCCTGATCCTAATTCTGTCTTTAATTTTGATCCAGATATGTCCGCACAAGCCTTAGCAGCGGAGAATAAAACACTGTTAGGTTTACTAAATACGTGTACATCTGTTGTTGAATCTCATGATTCCGGTTGTGCTTTACCTCAGATTGAACAGTTTCATGATTCAAACATAAAGAATGAAGGGGTTCAGTACATAACTTCTGTTTTCAGCCCTCAGTCAACTGCTTACTCCTCTGCACAAGTACTTACTGTAGTTACTGACGTCAAGAGGTCTGATGACAGTAGTTTACTTAGGGGTAACACAGATCAAGTCGGTATGAGAGAGTATAGAACACAAGACTTGCAAGCAGTAAATGACAATGTACCATCAGTAAACGTCCGGATGACTAGGGTAGGATCCAGTCCTGATGCCACCATGCCTTCCCTTGTGCCTACTGATAGGGATGTACAGGTAAGCCTGGGCATGTTAAGAGCTGAATTTGAGGAGTTAAAACGTGAATACATCAGTTTACTAGAGGAGAACAAAATTTTACGATTTTCTCTGACTACGCTTCAAACTTTATCCGTTGATGAAGTGAAGACTGTTCAATCTCTGAGTGAGGAGGTTTTAGTAGGCCATGATACTTGTCAATATGAAACATCTATTGGGAGTGAAAGTTCTCTTTCTTGCACAGCACTTATTCAGAGCACTGATTCTGACAATTGTTCTACTGTCTGTCAGGAATTGCTGTTAGTTGAGGATTTACAAGCCACTCCTTTACCTAAGGTTTCCTCTGTAGCAGTCAGTCATAATTCAGAGTTTAAACACATACATGCTTCTGATTCCCAAACATTATCCACAATGGTGGCATACACAGAATCAGTCACTACCGTAGGCTTAGGTTCTGCCCTTGATCTAGCTGCTGAGACTGAAGTAAACATTCAAGCTGATGTGGAGAACGATGCTACCTCTGTGTTCACTCCTTCTTCTGCCACTTTTTGTCACAATGAACAATCAAAGACAGTACTTAACTCTTGTTTTGATGGACTCATTCCACAGTGTACTAAAACAAAGACCCGGCAGGCGATTCCTGAACTATTGATTGATAATCAGCCGCCTTCAGAAGTTAAGACAAAGGAATGGACACTTGACGAAATCCGAAATGACTCTGTGTCATCCACTAAGGAGAGGTACGGCATGGGTCCTGCTCAGTCTTTGGTTAATGGTGTCATGGAGTCAACCGCCCAAAAGATGCTTTCCATTCCTGAGCCACAATTATGTCTGTCAAATTCTGGAACTCCGGTCTGTCCTCCTACAACCTTGGACTCCTCAATGTCCCAGTCCACGGCTCAACACTCATCGTTGACACACGTATTTTCAATCAATGAACAATTGCTATGCCAGCCAGTTACTCAAGAGCCTTCACCATGTACGTGGTCAGAGCCAAAGACTTCGACAAGTTTGTCTTCAGCAAACGAGACGGCTTCAGTTCATGAAAGACCTGTATCCTGCTCAGCCTCGCTGTCAATATCGGAGGAGCACTTGTCTGTTTTTTTTGATCATGTTGCAGATTCATCTACTTCAGAGCCACCTCCTAAATCTCCACCAATTATTACGGATGAACGTCCCATCTGCCCATCTTATGCTTCAGGAGGATCACCAGAAGGCCTGTCTTTTACACAAGCTAATTCTTCCAACAGCTTGACTGTAGAAGTAGCACCTCTCGCATATGCTACATCTGAGTCTGAGACTTCTGCCAAAAACATCAAACTGGTTCACAACTCGGGAGGGCCTTCCGTGCAAGGCCGTTGGTCTTGCCTGAAGTTTTGCAAAAGGGAGACGGATACCATCCGCCATGGCCTAGACATCGATCAAGTAGCCAACCAGGATAACGGGCTGGACGGTTCACATTTGGGGGCCGGTTTGGATCAGCCGCTTGACAGCTCTTTTGTTGCCGGATCTCACATGAGCCTGAAGGAAGGGACAGGCACGGCCCTCCAACTGCTGCACCATTCGGGTGCTAGTAGTCAAAGGGAGGACTTGACTGCTGCGGTTCATGATGTGCCTGTTATTGCTCCTGCTGCGAGTGTGCTTGATGTACCAAGTACTGCGTCTATCACTCTTATCGGTATGCCAAATGTCCCTGCGGCTGTATCCCACGTGCAACAAGGTGGCTATATGACTAACACCAGGAATGCCAGCCTTGTACAACCAATTGGACTTCCAGGCCCCCAAGGTGTTGAACAGATGCAATCTGATCTTGGTCACCCTCAACCTCAGGTCTTGAATCAGATAGATGATGAGAGAAGATCCGAACCTCTATCTCGGCCACCACCTTCTTTGTCTGAACATGAACATTACCTGAAACCTGCAGTTTTCTCGCCTCTTGTGTGTAAGCCTTCAGCAAGGGGGCTACCAGAGCATCAATCCTCAGCCAAAGCATGTTGCACCAGCCAGCCTTCCTCCTCAATGATGTATGAGTGTTCGCTCCCAGAGACAGTGTTTCATGGACCTTCCAACTCTGCTTCGGGTCCTGCAAATCCTTCATGCTTTTCTTCAACCCATGAGTCTAATCCTCGCCAAAAACCTGCCTATGGCTCTTATAGACTGCAGCCTGATTCTATTCATTCCAGGCCTTCTACTTCTACCCGTGGATCATCGTTCTCGTCAGTGCCGCCTCCAAAATCAAGGCGCTTCCATCATGGTAGGAAGATGTTTTGTGCGAGTAACGGCCGCCTGGAGTCAGCCGTGGAAGGGGGTATACTGTCACGGCCCGCTCCCTGCGCTCCCGTTCTCGCTCCCTTCGTTCCCGTTCCCCCCACTTGGGGGCATGTTTTGGGGTTTATTCCCTACTGGACATTTCCTTCGAACCTTATGCTACAGTGTTCTGATGAATTGGGACCGTTACAAACTTATTTTCCAAGTTTCTTCCCTTCCGGATCCATTCCAGGGTTTTGGCAGCCAGCATGCTACTTAAATCAAATGACTATGTTTCCCAGAATGCCTTGGCTCACTGCTTCACCTCCTGCTTCCCAGAATGCCTGGCTCACTGCTTCGTCTCCTCCCTTGCAGCACAAGGCTGGGTGGAGAATAGGCAACACCTGTGGCTGCAGGTGCAGCAGGCGGCACGCCTGAGGGGTGTGCTCGTTTAGCAGCTTTAAAAGCCTCAGTTTGCTTCAGTCCGGCGCTGGTCATTGTAGCAGTGTTCCTGTTGTGACTAGTCTCCTGTTCCTTGTTCCTGGTTTCCGTGTCTTGTACCTAGTTCCAGTTCCTAGCTTTTGTGCCCAGTTCTTAGCTCCTGTATCTTATTCCTCTGTCCTGGATTTCGGATTAATGTGCTTAATTGATTCATGCTTTCTGCATTTCCCTTTCTTTCTTCCTCTGTCTGCAGACAGCCTTTCTCTGTGCTTTACTATTTGATGTAGACCAGGTTGCCGGAGCGTTCTGTCTCTTTATGCTGTTCTGGTTACTGAAGACTTGATGCATTAACCTTACTTTTGTAGTATTAGTTTACTGCCTTTTTCCCTTGGTTGGGTGGGAAAGGTTTTCTTTGTAATAGCGTTTCCCCAGCTCCTGATCCATTCAGATTCCATTCCATATTTTCCATTGCACTTCAGCATTTACTTTCCATCGCATATTAGGTGTGGGTGTTGTTGCAACATATTCCAGTGTGTATCCCCTTTTGTTTGCCTCACAAGTTAATATCACAAATCTTACTTGCCCCTGACTAGGGTTAACGTATTTTGTTATCTTTAACACTTTGCTTTTACAGCCTTCTGGGTTCCTGTTTGATCTACAGGGTTCGTGACATTACTGACATTCTAGTGGTCTTTCCGGTCCTCGTGAGTACTGTTTGAATGTTACTTATTCAGTATTTTACAGAGTGTCAGTTCACAGAATCTGTACTTGCTTGCCCGCTATGTGGGTTTAGCGCCGTCAGTATCTGTAAGAGCATAGTGGGTAAAGAGTTTGCTGACTTTCCTTTCAGTTATAAGGAGGTCTTAAGTGCTTACCCTACATTCCTTTTTCGTATATTGGTAAATACTTTATTTGCACTCCTGGGTTTATACATACACAAGCCTTGGGTATTTTATGCACATTGTTAGATCCAAAGTTGTTCCCTGTGCAATTCTGTGCACTTTACCCCTTGCCGTAGTCAAGGCCTTCTGCCTTTCCTGACACAATGCTCCTAGGACCAGCCAATAAGAACCAGCCTGGAAAACGCGGAACAGATTGTTTACTAGAATGAATATTAACTTGGTTCCACCATTCAGGAGCTGAATGGGAGACTAAACACATTGTACAAAGTGCCCAGGTATACCACTGGGGAGCAAGGGAGCAGCAGTGCCAAGGCTAAAACCAACAGAGCATGGCATAATCCTATTGGAGTCTAGGGAACATTCCCCAAAGATGTTGGGGTTATTAACTTACTTAATACCAAAATGAATTATAGAGAAGACAAACCCAGAGACTGCTTTGCTGATGGGAAGTAACCAGATAATGGAAAAGGGGTGGGGCCCAAGGGCCTTATGCGTACTTCCTGTGGAAATCCCAACCCACAAAGGGAGTAGCTTAGCTATACAATGGCCCAGGGTTACAGCTGAATCGAGCAGCCCTTGGAAGTGGAGAGAAGCTTCTAGACAGGAAAGAGAGGGATATAAAAGGCCTTCAAAGTCACTCTGCAATTAACAGAGTGTGGCTGAGGTTGGTGGAAGACCAAGTGATCAGCGAGGAGTGTGTAGCAGGTGAAGGAGGACTTGGAGGAGACCTTTGGCATATTTTGATAGAGTAAATGTATGGCGTTGAAATTGAGAGAGTGGTACGAATTTGGATGTTTATGAGTGAGTGTCTGTGTGTTAACGATAGTTTTGGAATGAGTATAGGTGGGGAGGGTGAGAGTAAAAGGGTGAGACAGAGTGAGACAAGTGAGAGACAGAATAGTGGAGGAGAGTAAAGGCAGGGGTAGATTTTTTGAAGAGTGAGATTTAGAGGACATTGATAAAATCATGAGGGAGTTCAAGCATAGAGATCAGGGGAGGGAGAGAGGGAGATAGGTTTTGGGCATAGACTGCAGACATGGATCGAGAAATCATGAAGGTGGAGACAGAAGAAGGCATAGTAAGAGAGAGAGAGGAAGGTTAGAGGTAGCATGGGGCCCCTGGTGATAAAGAGAAGTAAAGAGAAGTGTGTATTCACACCACACCTATTGGAGTCCGGATTCTGGGGTATGGAGGTGGGAGCCACCTTAAGGTTTGAGGGAAGCGATACTGGCGTCACTCCTAGACCTGGACCCTCAAGTGATTTTTTTTTTTTTTTAAATAAAGTGCTAAACCTATTCTGGTTGTTTTGTGACTCATTGAGAATGTTTTAACTAGAGTGAATGTATTATTCGACCGAATATTGAATAGTTGGTCCAAGTATTCAGCCGGAGCGGAATAGTGAGCCAAACAGTTTTTAAAAGACAAAACAATACGTACGCGAGGGCAAGGCCGGTTGACCTCCCCATTTGTTGCTGGGTGGGGTCAGTGGGCATTGCTTTGGTAGCACCCCATATTGTGTATTTTAAACCTATGTGCACAATTGCAGGGGTCAATGGGTTTTGCCCTGGCGATCCACACAGCTGATTATTTCTTTAAAATGGGTGGGAGGGGCCACCAGGGCAAGGCTCAGCGACACTCCCCCCCCCCCCAGCACAATTGCACGGGTCACCAGGTATTGCCTGGTTGCACTTGCAGCTGCACTTGTATTTCTTTAAATCGGAGCGTGGCCACAGGGGTAAGGTGACCATGTGACCCCCCCAGCACCATTCTGGGGTTTACTGGGTCTTGCCACAGCAGCCTGCGCTGCTATGCTGCATTTAAAAAAAAAAGGGTGCAGTAAGGGCATCCAGCGGCAGGCCCGGTAACCCCCCAGCGCAATTAAGGTGGTTGCCATGTCTTGCCCCAGTGGCTCCTGATGGAGCTTTATTTTTTATTTTTTTAATGCAGCATCAGGGCCACCATGCCAAACCCCAGCGACCCCCTAGTAAGAAGGCTTACTTTGAGGGCTGGGGCTGCTTTTTATGACTGGCTATCTCTCTCAGACACTGAGAGAGATAGATAATGATAGAATGTGGACCATACTTTTGGCTCCGATTAAGTATTCTCCGAGGTATTCGGCTGAAGCTGAATAGCTGTATTTTGGCCGAATACTTACTAAAAGCTGAAATTCTGTGTACCCCTAATTGTAACACAGAATAAAGGTTTCACTTATCAGAGTGTGGATATATAGGTGTTTGTACTTCCAAAATCAGCAGGACGAATGTATTTCCCATTGGAAGGTGCACGACAAAAATCATGCAGTACACACCATCGGCAGGCCTGATAGTTCCGTAGCATAGGCAGAACACCAAGGCACACTTATACATGGGGCTATACCTGCATTAGTGTTCTGTACAAGGGTGCTCTGTACTGCAATGTAACTAAAACACAGTATAGGATGGCACAATGTCCGGGTGGGCATGTTGTCTTTAACGGATACATTATCAGAGAGTAATTGCTAAAAGATTAAATGTTTACATCATACCACAATGTGCACCCTACTAATCATCACACTGAGTGATAGGGTTACCTCATCCTAGAACATATCAGGGAACAGGAGTGATGGTATTACTTTCCATGAGGCACGATAGTATCAGAGAGCGAATGAGCAGAAAGAAACATCTACAGTTGTGAAATCAACAAGGACAATGCACATCGTTTTAAATGTGCAACTGTTTTGCGCACACTTACACCACTGTAGATTAGCGTTTGGGTTTAGGAGCTGTTATTATGAAGAACGTGGCGGAATGCAAAATGGAAACACTGTTGGAACACAGTTGGATTGTTTCTCAAAACCCCCCACCTGAATGAATTATGTTAATAGACTTGCCAGCTGCTCATGTGTCCTCTCCCAAGAACTTTCGTTGCCTATATCTCCCTCAAACATGTCTGCACAAGCTCAGACAACCTACCTACAGTACTGTTGGTGTTTTTAAACGTTTGATTTGTGGATCTTTGCTTTGAATTTGCATGGTTAACTAAGAAGTGGCATACTACTGTTACTGTGTGGGGTCCTGCAATAGGGATGTAACTTCTGCTGCAAACAAAATCATGCAATTTGATCGCAAGGAGCGCCCTTGGAAATGATTTGCTCTTATTTACAAGCACTCTTTTTTGTAAAAGCCGTTACTGATACTGCATTTTGATAATGTGAGTCTTTCACTAAACAGTGTCTATTTTCACTGAATGACATGTGTTTCTATTACTATTTAGGCCTCTGAATTTGCCTTCAGGGTTTGCAGATAACTTCAGTCCAATTTCATTGCAGAGATTGGCTCACCACATTCTAATTATACCACAATTTGGGTTGACGGTTTGGACGGCCAACACGCCCAATACGTATTGAACAATTTACAACATGAAGAGACATATTTTGGATGTCATCTTTGTAAAAGACAATTTTCTTACCACCTCAGCTCCCTCTGCTTTTTCTTGCACAAATAATTATGCAGTCCCTTTTTTTAAAATCTCATTGGTACCGAACCTGGTATTCCACCTCTGCCTCTAAAACAAAAGACATGTTTCAGGAGGGATACTTCGGCACGAGAGATTAGCACATTTAAACCATTAAATCCCTTGCATTCAGCTCGGGGTCCAACTTACCTGTATACAATGGATCATTTTAACATCCTGTTGAAAATCTGCTTCGATGTTCTGGCTCTGCTGAAGCACTTTGAAGCATTGAAGAATACATCTGAGTCTAAACAGTTTGGCAACTTCTTAAAGAACATTCAAACACCAGATTGAGATGCGATGGGGTCAACCTTCATTTCTTGCTGTTACTAGTACAGGAAGCTTGTCATGTATCTCCTCAGTACACTGAGCAACTCTTTAATAAGTACTCCCTTCTGCATATTGCCAATTAAGCAGACCCCACAAAAGTGTTTTGTTCCACCCATGCTCGCACTGGAAAAAACTGGTCATTTTTCAAGCACTTTAATCGTTTTTTTATAATGTACCTAATATCATACCCGAGTTCGCTTTCTAAGCTCGGATACAGGATCCGAACCTCTGTTGATCTGCATGGTCTTGTTTCCAAGACCGATTTGTTGCCCTTGTATCCTCCATTCACTCCATAATGGAAAAACTGAAAGCAACAATAACAAGTTGCAAAGCACACCAGAGGTTATCCATGGTCCCAGCAAGCTGGATTCTTGATTTAGAAATCAAGCTATAGACATTTCTGTTCAGCTAGTCAGACTTTGTCCCATGGTGATCTGTTATTTGTCCTGGCTTTCCTAATCCTCATGTTGCCTGGTAATCACCGGCTATGCCTTGCTTGAAGAATTTTCATCCAGGTCAAGAGAGCCCTGAAATCCTGCGTCTCTATCTCCCTGGACAGGCACTGGTCTCAGGGTAAATAACCTATGTACATATTTGACTGAAAGAGAGAAGAACATTGCTGGAGTATTTGGAACAATATGGATGTGAACAAAATATCTTTCATCCTTACCCATTTGTGGGGATTTCAGAGACTCCCAGTATTCATATTTTGTTTTTAATAGATCAACACTTCGAATCTTCATGTTTTATATTACATTTGAGATCAATGCAATTCATGTGATAGATGTGGTTAAGGATTTATTTTCATCATCTGAATTGGACATGTGTTGTTCTGCTCAATTCAAGGAAATGTACCTGTCTTCACTAGCCACAACGTTAAATGTAAGGGCACAATTAAATCAATGCCAGAGTTAATCCCCATGTTCTGGCCAGGTAGCTTTGTAAAACTAGTTGAACCACCTAGCAGTTAAAGGATGGTGGCCTAAATTATGGCCATCATTAGCTCTTCAATATAGAGCTTGGATTAGCCTTTTTCAAATGTTTTAATTTTGCAGGGCAAAGTATCTGAGGAAGGTGGAGATGGTGGCTCCTCCTGCAAATGATCATTTCTAGCTATGGGACAAATCATCTTTTTTCCTAAAGTGTGGTCTACGTTAGTCAACATTGCAGGAGGAGCGTCGCCAGAGGTAGATGTCCCTGAGCTAATGATTAATTTCTGATCAACACATCTGTTTTGCATAGTACAGGCACTTTAGTGCAAGAGTCGGCCAGGGATTAAAGGAGGCGTTGGTGCTCCTACCCCTTTTTTGACACACCTGTGCTGAATTTAAATGTAATAGCCCTCTAATTACAAACCTCTTTACTGCCATGACAAGGAGAGTAATTGCTGACAGTACATATATGTGGGCTAAAGCCTAATTCCTGATCTGTGCATCTGTTCTTCACAGCACAACAGCATTAGTGGTAAGTGGGGGTGGGGGCTGTGGTGACCTGGGGATGCATTTCTTTGGTTCAACACACTTGCAGTTCATCTGCCCTTTACAGCCAAATTCAATTGCTTCCCTATTGAGTAGGAAGATTGCAAACACTAGGGGCCTGACTCACCGTTTTTAAATGGTATATTTCCATAGGAAAACACTCTGTTAATCAGGTCCTAGATGTCAATGGCTAGAAGCCAGAAGCCTGGTGCCCGCAACTGATTTGCCCAGCAAAAAACAAACATGTGTACAGGGTGACTGGAGGGCCATGGTGACCTTGGAGTCCCTCCGTCTTGGAGGTGAGCTTTAAATTCAACTCACTCCTGGAAGCTACAGAGCAGCATTATGTTATGTGTGCATACAGCCTACAAAGCATTGCTGCCATTGCAGCACCTAGCTAGAGAGCTGAGAGCTGGGACATGTCTGGCGCATTGGGCAGTTGAGGGGTGGAGTAATTCTGTAAGTGACAAGGGTGAGTCTCTTAGTTAGATACATATGCTGTAACTGAAAGATACACCCAATTCTTTGTACAGCACATACTCTGAGAATTTACCAAAGTGAAATAGAGCTATTTATCTAAATCTAGAACTGGGAAAATGTCCTGGGGTCTGGTTGTTATTTACAAAGAAAAATTGCCAAAATCCATTTTGACTGACCCGGAGGTATCTGAGGCCTAATTCATGGCACTAAAACTTAAGACGGACCTAGAGACCTAGTTAACTTTCTTCTGCTATTTAAAAACCTCAGCCCGATGCTTAATTTTATTAACAATTTGTCTGACTGGGTTTCACGTATTTTCCTGACACCAAGCTTATGGTACTAGGAGACTTACAGTATTGAAGCTGTATACAAGAGAAGGGGTCCTGCCTGTAAACATACTATTCCTTTGCAAACTGTTCAAATGCAAATTTACTTCCATGTATGTCAAACTGGCAGCATACTATTTACTGCCATGTAATGCATAGCTGTGTACAAAAATGCAGTTAGGCACTCAATGTAGTTAGTAAAAGTCTGTTTTTTACTGATTGCTGACATACTTTTTTTGAAACCATATACATAAGTTAAAAAATACACTGCGAACAACGTAAGCAAAGACACAACTAGGGTTCACAGAGCACAATACAGGTTATCTCATGATTAGAGAAAGGTACAGATAGCAGTGTAGTCCCAACAGGGTAAAACAAACAAACAAAAGCATTACTTCATGCCAATGCAAATAACAAACTAAAGCATTACCTCATGCCGATGAAAATAACAAACTAAAGCATTACTTCATGCCGATGCAAATAACAAACTAAAGCATTACTTCATGCCAATGAAAATAACAAACTAAAGCATTACTTCATGCCAATGAAAATAACAAACTAAAGCATTACTTCATGCCGATGCAAATAACAAACTAAAGCATTACTTCATGCTGATGCAAATAACAAACTAAAGCATTACTTCATGCCAATGAAAATAACAAACTAAAGCATTACTTCATGCCAATGCAAATAACAAACTAAAGCATTACTTCATGCCGATGCAAATAACAAACAAAAGCATTACTTCATGCCGATGCAAATAACGAACTAAAGCATTACTTCATGCCGATGCAAATAACAAACTAAAGCATTACTTCATGCCGATGCAAATAACAAACTAAAGCATTACTTCATGCCGATGCAAATAACAAACTAAAGCATTACTTCATGCCAATGAAAATAACAAACTAAAGCATTACTTCATGCCAATGAAAATAACAAACTAAAGCATTACTTCATGCCGATGCAAATTATCTCATGATTTGAGAATCGTACAGATACCAATGTAGTCACAACAGTGTTAATTATTTTCACATGTGAAAGGGAGTTCCCAAAAAAAACACAAAAGCATTACTTCATGCAGATTTGTCATTCAGTGTGCACGTTATAAATATGCACAGAGAAGTAGTCCCAAATGACAAAGTCAACAGGGTGCACAGGATCCTACACCTCGTAGTTAGAAATGGAAGCTCTGTATAAAGTTTTTTGTTGTCTTGTGTCTTCCTTAGAAGGAAATGTAGGCAATATATTGCATCTGGGAGCCTAGACCTTGGAGAGATCTTATTAAAGCCAGGCTAGTGGGTGACCTTGTAATGAGTACATTATTGAAGAGCAGTGCGGCTGAACAACAATGTCATACAACTCTTTGACACTCTTGAACATCTTGAATTCAGCTATTAATTGACTTCCGCACACATAAAGCGGGCCAGACACTTGAACAAATATTTATGCAGTCTTCTGAGGAAGGGGCAGCATCACTATTAAAGATATCCTGGACCGATCATTATGGGATCTGGTTCCACTTCTCACTACCCGACACTCATGATATACCTACCTCACAAGTACTAGTATGGAATTGGAAACAAGTGACTAAACAAGTCATTTTGGACCTGGGCAAATGATAGCAGAGACCATGGCCTCCTACTATGTGAACTCTAGCAGGAACTTTTATCTAAAACTTATATTTTTGCCCCGCTCTGTGCAATGTGAGAAACCAGAAGGTGTCTCACCAACTAGTCACCAGGGATCTGTCATCCAGGTGGCCAGGAAACTGCCATCACTTTTGGATCCAGTTCCTGGGGGTGGACAAGTGCGGGAGGATCACCTGGTGAGGGGTCTTCAGGGAGTGGGAGGGGGACACCGGATGGAGAGACGCAGTATTCCCATACCTGTAACAACTTTACCCCATTCTCCCAAGTAGGATATTTAGGAACTCCAGCCCTCCTTACAACACAAAACGTTCACATGGGCAGCCTGCTATGAGGGAAAACCCACTAACACCCAAGCCGTATACCTGACGTGTCCCAATACAATGGTCAGGTGAGGTCAGGCAATTACTGACCATCACACACACCTGACTTCCATTAAGCTTCCCCACATGGATAAAAGGCACAGCATGAGAGCACACTCTGAGCAAGGGAAGGCACACGAGGAAACAGCAGTTCCATGATGGCAGTTTAACAAGAGAGGAAAGACAGCAAAACAGAAGGGGATCACAAGAGGGAAGTTCTCTTGACCATTTCGACAGGCAACTTTACTTTCCTGAAACCTTGAGAATGGAAAAGGTAAGACCAAGAAACCATCCTGAAGAATCCTGCATTGTGTTCGGAGGTACCCGAGGCCCTCCTGCATCAACAATCAAGGTGAGGAGAAGGGCCAGCCGCTGTGGTACTGTCCTTGGCTCCAAGAACAAAACGGGGTCTGTGAAATCAACAGAGCCGGTAAGTTGGGGAGACTAATACAAGACCGGTCTGTGTTGAAGCCAAGATTGCAAGCAGCACTGGAACGAACATTGTTAACACGCGTCTGATAGATGACGCAAGTAAAGTTGAACTGCTGATGAGTGATTGAACATTTAAATTTAAAGCAAGATTCAATACCTTTGACAGAATGGTCTGGCACAGCATGTGTGCTCAGTTGAAAGTCTCTGTGAGGTATCCAGCTGAGAATTAGCAAAGTGAAAGTGAGAAAGAGATCATATCAAGAAGAGGGAAAGTAATTGTGAATCAAAGTGGTCCTGCGATTGGTTGAGCAAAATCCCACGCATGATCGAAAGCCTTCGATTTTTGAAGTGAAGACAGCTTGGAAAAGTAGATGAAGTTGGTCCAAGCCCAAGAGTCGGAGATCAATTGAAAGCTTTGTGTTAAAGAGTCTGAGCCGTCAAAAGGGGACCCTGCAAGAACAGTAAATCACCTGAGAAGGTTTTGTGTTAAAGTGGGTCTGAGCCCGGCGGAGGGGCACCTGGGGTGAACCTAAAGTTGTTGTTCATGTTACATGTCCTACAAGAATCTCTAATGCAAACAAGTCATATTGCAGGCTACACTCGAGTTGTGTCTTGCACATTTCATTAATGTATTTTGTATGTGGCATCATACTTCACACACTCTGGAATGCAGCCACTTTAACCTCTAAGCAGGGTTCATTGGATGTCACCAAAAGATAGTCAGTGTTTTCTTTCATGTGTTTGATATGTGGGTCATTCTGAAAGATTTTCAGTAGTTCTCTCACCAGCTGTACAATATCTGACACTCCCAAGTTAAAGTGTTCTGTTGCTCTTCTGGACAGGTTCATTTTGAGCAAGTGGATTAAAGCAATTAACTTACTCAGTGACACAGAGCATTGCCTCACATGCTGTGCAGCTTCCACAAAGGGTCATAGCAAATAGCAGACATTGCACATGAGCTGCCACTGAGCCAGGGTGAAGAAGACCCCGTGCAGTGCTTGACTGGAACTGTAGCTGTTGTCAATATCATCATTCCTTTGTTCACACAGCTGGTCAAACATTTGCAATGCTGAATTCCAGTATGTTGGAACTATATTAGCTGTTGGTGTGGAAGGGTGTGTTGTATGTGCATTACATTTAAAGCATTTCTGGTGCTGTATGACTAGCTGCAATGAGAGCAGAGCTTGCATGCTGCAGCAAGGCTATTACATAGAGGGGAGCAATGTGTCACCACAAGGTGAAGAACATGTTCAAAGCATGGCACATGTATTGTGTTTACAAACCTAAATGCAGCAATGACATTGGAGCCTTGTTCTGTTGCCACAAAGCCCAATGCTTGTTTTATTGATTTATTTATTGGGTATTTATAATGTGGCTATACAGCCAAAAGGTATTTCAAGGCATATCACGTAAAGGGAAGGAGAAAATACATTCCTTCTAGGTCTTGAGACATTCAGATTGTGCAAGTGCTGTAACAAGAATACAGGGCAAGGGTGGGAGGAGGGGAGGTGAAGGTTGGCGGAGGACAGGGAAGAAGACAACCATAGCGTTCCTACTAGGTCATGAGACCATTCACAGCGTGCAAGTGCAGTTACAGAAATGATGGGAGAGTGGGCAGGAGGGGAAGTGAAGGTTGGGCTGAACAAGGAACAAGACAACCATTACATTACTACTATGCCGGGAGACAATTCAGAGCATGCAAGAGCAGTAACAGAAAAGACGGGAGAGGGGGGACGAGGGGCTGTGAAGGGTGGGGTGAACAGGGGGAAGACAAACAATAAGATTCCTACTAGGTCATGACAGAATTCGGAGCGTGCAAGTGCATAACAGAAAGTTGGCAAGTGAGAGGAGGAGAAGTGAAGATAGGGATGAACAGGAAAGAAGACAATAATGACGTTCCTAATAGGTTGTGAGACAATTCAGAGCGTGCAAGTGCAGTGCCAAAAAAGAGGGGTGAAGGGGAGAAGTGCAGGATGAGGAGGAAAGAGTAATGCTCAGAGGGAGGGAGGACAAGGGTACACAAGTGCAAGAAGGGGAGGGTGCACAATGGAGGGCCTGAGAAGAAGAGCAAAGGAGCCAGTGGCAAGGGCAGAACAATGGAGGCAAGGTTGTCCTTGAAAGATCTGGAGGAGCAGGAGAACACCTGTTTTGATGAGACTCTCATGGAGAGGAGCCGTCCAGGGACCTCACCAGGTGAGTAGGAGGGAAGGGAAGAGGGGGGCCAAGAGAGGCCTGAGAGAGGGCAAGGGAGAAGCATGAAGCAACTTCAACACAACAGCAGAGCAACCACCTAGAAACAGGAGTCCAGGAAAAAAGGAAGAATCTTTGTATTAACAGACAACAGAGAAAGCTGAAAACACCTACATGAAGAGAGAAAAAGCCTGGGTATCAACATATAGCAGAAAAAACAAAAACACCTAGATGCGAGTTTCGAGGAAAAGGGAAAAAGCCTGGGTATCAACATATAGCAGAAAAAGCACCAAATAAAATAAGGCACATATCCTGGATAGAAGTAAAAAAGCCTCGGTATCAACATACAGCAGAAAAAGCAAACACACCTAGAGCGAGTATCCTGGGTACAGGGAAAAAAGCCTAGGTATCAACATACAGCAGAAAAAGCAAACAACACCTAAATGCCACGGAGTTAGCCATTCCTCCCCCACTTGTTGCACTTTATCAGTGATGTCTGCTCCTGTGTGTTTCCTACCATCATCACCTTGCATGCACAAAGTGGCTTGTTGGTGAGAGTATGCAGCTGCTTGTCAAACCTTATTTGCTTCCCACTAAAGCGGAAGGTGACCCAATGGGCTGCTCCGCCATGTAATCAGTGCTTTGCCCACTTGTAGAAACATCCAGAAGTGGACTTTCTCACCATCTGACCTGTCCAAATCCTTTCCTACCTCATTAAATATTGCATTACACAATTCAGGTGCAGTCATGCATGGAAAGTTATTTGCCAGAGGACATTAGCACTTGCCATCACCTCTCTGAAATCTTTATTTCCAACAAAGACATATGGCAGAAGTCTACTGCTAGGATTATGGCCAAATTAGCATTGAGCAGCTGTATTTGTGGATGATTACGATGATTATTCTGACTTTACTCAAATGACTCACTGAGGCTAGGCTGGGCATAGGCACAACTGCTACTTTGTGTTTGGCTGCTAATGAGGGCACTGGAAGACACACTTCTTTCCTGCAGGATCAACACTTCTCCCAGTACTGGGTTCAATATACTGGGCAGTGCCAGCATGCTGCTCAGTGTTCATTATTTCTCAGGGGTATACTGTGTACTTTGTTGGTCCCACTCTTGTGCATGATGTCACTGTATATGGTCCAGCAGTGGTGACATGCCCAGATTGGCCCCTACTTGCCAATGGACAAAACATTGCAGGTGTCAAGATTCTGCTCTTAACCCTGTACAAAGCAATTCAACATCATAAATGTGCACTTTGAACTCGCAGAAATTGTCCTTGGCTCTTGAGCGGAGGCAAGGGAAGAGGAAACATGGTGCTCTGCAAAGCACACAGGTGCAAGAGGCAGTAATGGTTGCTTGCTGTGGTGGTCTGGTAGGTGCTCTCTTTGATAGACAAAAACACTGCTGCCTTGGGATCTTTGATGAGCTGCAAAGAGAGTGATTTTCAAAGAGAGTGTAGTCTACAGGCGTTTTGGTGTTAGTAGGTGCCCATTCAGGTTGTGCTTGATTTTCCAACCCTCTTTCTGTGCCTCTGATGGGTTAGGACTCAGTATCAATGCATGTAGCCATAGAAAAAGTCGCCCACTGGTTTTTTATGAGAAGAGGAGTTGGAGTTAACGTCCTGGTGACCCTTATCACCTATATCATCACCACCATTGCCATCAACTAAATCCTAGCCCAAGGAGTGTAACTTTGAGAGCTGCATTGGGTGTGTTAGGCTGAACAAATCCTGCTTCTCCAACATGGGCATGCGGACATGGCTTTGCTGACCCCAACCTACTTCTGAGAGCTGCAAACCAAACCCCCTTCAAATCCAAATCTACTCCATTTACCACATATTCAGTGGCTGACCCCTCAACAGACCCCTGCAGAGCTTAGATGAGTACACTGATCTCTTTTAAAAAGGAAGCATGGGATGTATTATTACTCGTCATAGACTCTGAACTTAGGGTACTTGGGGTTTGGGGTCGCTTCACTGAAGTGGCAGAAACAGCTAAGCCAGAGACGACATTAGAAGGACAAATGGCCACCCCTACAACGGGAGTTTGAAGGCTTGCAGCACTTATTGGGCCAGTGGTGATGGAATGTATTTTATGCGACTGATTCGTGGATTATGAGCAATTACAGCAGCTAATCTTTCGGCACTGATCATGTAATATTTCAATGGCTTCTTCCCTGCCTCCTCACACATTTTACTGATGTCTCTAAGGACATCTTATCTGGAGCTGCTTTCTGCCTCAAAAAACAAAAGAGGGTAGTGTTGCATGCCCACCACCCATAACCACAACACAATCACCAGCTCCACACTTTTTCCAGCACTTGCAAAATACTGTCCTGCACCAAAACAATGTAACTCTTGTTTTGTGTGTGAATGTGCATGATCAAACAATCTGTCACCGTGCAAGTTTCTCCTCCAGTCTCCTGGTCAGTGTGCGGAAACCGGTAGTGTATTGCATCACAGAGCCAATCAACCTGCCACTTATGCCCAAAACCTGTGATCATCAACTCCAAGCCTTTTTATAGCACGACACATATTGTTCTGTTCCCCCAACGTTGAGGCAAATACACTCGTTTCAACTGCTTGTGTGTTAGTGAATGATCTGAATTAAATCTAACTGCTTGTGTGTGAGTGTGTGTTCAGTCAACCAGCCATAGCATACACATACAAAGTCATTTGTGAGGTGCAGTCAATCATTCTGCCACTAAAACCCATTGCCTGTGATCAACAAACCTCCAACAATGGTTGCAACACCCACAATTACTTTTTTTTTATCTTACCCCAACTTTGTGACAAATGCATTCAATTAAACTGCTTGTGTGTGAGCCCCTGTTCATAAATGCAAACCAATTGTTAAGTTGACTGACAGAGAAAGTGAAATCTCTCAAAGAAATGCCAAAGGCTAGCCTGCATGCATTTTTGTGAAATGTGGAATGCATTTTAGTGCCATTTGTACAAATAAAACATATATAATTATATTCTGTTGAGCACTACCTAAAATCCCCCTCCACAACAAGTTCTGCCTACGGCATTAAATGCACAACATGCAATTGTCTATATTAAATGTACACACCCAAAAAGTCCCACATATAAACTAAAGCTAAATGCTCCAGCACTCAAACAGCGTCAAACACCAGTCCACACCACTTGTCTCCCTCTCTGAAAAGTCCCAGTGACCTCTGAAGAACACCTGCAGCTTCCCTGTATAGCCAGGCAAATCTGCCTGCCCAAACTCATTTACCCAAATCTATTAAAGGTTTGTGAAGGTCGTTGAATCGGAATATAGTAAAAATGCAGGCGATCCAGGATTCAAATCAAGTCTTCTTAAGTGCTGTCAATTCAAAGATCGACTGAATCCACAATTCACATCACAGAAAGTATAGGAGTGCCAAAACCCGCCTGTAACAGTTGCACATCCCTACAACTCTGCTCCAAAAAGGGCACAAGGGACTCCTTTCACATTATATACTTCATAGGAATGAGATAGTGACACATTATTTAAGCATTGGTTGAACCCTAATATTCCCCCTGTGCACTGATATCAAGTGCTGATGACATGCATAACATGTCAGCACCAACCAGCCAGATATGTATACGTTCTCCTCTTCCTTGGAGTCAAGTAACAAAGCCCCACCTTTTGTCCAGCATCTTAAGCGTTCACGCTGCCATGTAGGGACATCACCATGAAAGGCTGTAAATTTAACCCTTGCCCAGCACTACATCTCCCTTTTTTTCAGAGAGGGAGTGCTACCTTGTCGCTTAGGTCACATTTACAGTTCTTCTAAGTGCTTATTAGGTGGTGTATTTTGTACTCGGGGTTTCTTTCAGCCAAGGTCCTCTTTGTTTGAATGTTATAATCTGCTTCTTGAGGCGAGTGGGGTAGAAGATGGCCAGCTTCATTTGGTCACCAAAAGAAGAAAGATTCTTGTCTCAGTGATTCATTGGCTGCTATCTCGGGTCGGTTCTGAGGCATGTGTCTGGTAAAAATGTTTGTCAAAGTAAAGGAGAATTCACTAATTCCGGCATGTTTGACCCATCTAGATAATTAATGAAATGTGATTTTCTCCTTCAAATAGATCCACCACTATAGTCCCTTTGATGGTGACTACCTTTAAGGTTGACTTCTAGAAGTATGTGTCTTCCTTTCTGACCTGTGGCCTTCAAATGAGCACTTCATCTCCTATTTCCAGAAGAGGTGATCTGGCGTTCCTCTGGTGATCAACACATGAATCACTTGTGCCCATTTTTTGCTTGATCAGTCTCGGCAATAGCTTCATGATTAGATGTGTTTGGTGAAGGCATTTTAGGTAGCTCGGTGTGGATATTGGGACTAAACATGAATTTGGCGGGTCACTTATTAGTGGTACTGTAAGGAGAGTTTTCGTAGTCACAAAGCACAGTGCCTAGAGCCTGACTCAGAGATTGCTGACTTATCCTTTGATACTGTAGCATCTTATTTAAGTTTCCCATAAAATGGTCAATCGTTCTAACAGTTATGTTAATAGTGAAGTGATTTGCCTGTGCGTCGCTCCCATTTAGTTATTGAACATGGTGAATACATGCCCATTAAAAGGCATTTTCTGCTTGGAGAATTCTCTTGATATTAAAGACAGATAATGGTCAATTTTCTATCTTTGGTATCAAGAGAATTCTCCAAGCAGAAAATGCATCATCAAGTAGTGGCATCGCAGAAGATGCAGATGTGGAGGAGGATACATAGACCAGAGGGAATCTGGAGAATTCACCCATAAGAACAAGGAGGTATTTATCATATGTGAGTGGTCCAAAGAAATCAGCTACTATGTGTTCCCAGACTCTGTCTTGTAAAAGGGATCCCTCTAATGGTAGAGGCCACTCTGGTAGTTGGGTGAATTGACAGAGATGACAGGAACCAACTGTTTTTTCTACCATAGCATCAAGAGAGGGAAACCACATCTTCGTTGCCATCATGCCACAGTGTCCCACATGGGCAGAATGAATAATTTGTTGTTGCTACCTTCTTGAAATTATTAAGTGCAACCCTCTCAGGAGGATTGGACCCTTATTATGTATGGACAGTTCATCCTGTGGTATTACCCAATTTGATCTTTTTTAATTGATTGAATGGTACATCTGTCTGAATTAGGCCAGTACCATATTGTTACGCTCACCTGGTTCCACAGGGACGCCACCCAGCAGTTGGGACTCAGGTATCCTTCTCTGCGGTTCCCAGGTGTGACCAGTGGGAGGGTTCTGCCTGGAATACAGGTGGGCAATGTTCAAGACTGGGCAACTGGGTTAAACAGTCCCCCACCACCCCATATACCCGTGACCCCACTGGACCTCTCCTCACCTTGTTTTGAATGCAGGTGTGTTCTCCGTCCTGCCTTCTTGGCAGGGGTGCGTTGTGCTTGGTGGGCATTTGCGATCGAGTTACTTCACTGATGCTGGCCCGCTTTGAGTCTTTCAGGTAGGTCTTATTGCTGTGCTATATTATAGTCCTTGCATGCCTTTTCAGTTTAACTAATGTCTTTTCTCTTCCTTAGATGCGCGGAAGTCCAATATGTGGCATAGACTGAATTGGTTTTCGCCGGTAAGTAATGGCGTTTTTAGAGCACCTTGTTGCGGTGAGTAGGCGCTAAGAGCAGCGCTATGATGCCTTGACTCTTGCTAACCTGTTGTCTTGTCTTCCCACAGGTTGCGGTGATCACACGGTGCATGGAATTCCTGAGGCGATCCTGGTCGAGAAGCGACTTGCGAGGTAAGATTTCGGCACCGTTCATTAAATTGTAAAGATGTCTAATGCCTTGGTTCTTTCTTTTTTGCAGATCCGTCGGTTCGGGAGGAGCTTTGGTTCCAGGATGCTGATCTCAAGAGCCGTGGACAGCTAATGATGAAATTACAGGTAGGCTGCTGCTGGTAACGATGTCCGTTTTCTCCTTTACAGATGCTGTTCTTCCGAGGTTCGCGGGTGCAGCTGAACACAGTGAGTGCCACGTTGCAGAATTGCAACGTAACGTGAAGCGTGTTATCCCAGTCGGGCGTGGTTTAAATAGCTTCAAGAAAGTAGTCCAGGTAAAATAGTTCCTATGGTACCACACCCAAAAATACTATACCGCATAGCTTGGTTCAAGGAGCCAAGCTATGTGGATGCCTCCATGTTGATTGACACTGAAATAAAGTAGTTCCCAATACAAGTCCTTTATCAAGTATGAGCCTGGCGCCAAAGGCGCCAGGGCTGGCCCCAAGCAGGCCTGGGCCAAGGATGCCTGGTTTTAGTGGAGACCCTTCGTGGCCCATGGCCTTGCCAGGGGGTCTTCTGGATGGGGGTCGTGACACATATGATCAATTAAAATCTATCAAATTAGGTAATCACTACTGAACATGGGGAGCGGGGGTTGCCGGGTTGACCTTGCATCCTGAAGATTGGAGGTGGGGGACAGGGGAAAAAAAAGAAGAAAGTGAAAAGCGAACCCTGGAGCGTCAGAATGTGACGCACGTAAGAGGGACAGAACTGATGCTGCAGGGTCAGAAGGAAGTGGACAAGCAAAATGTAAATGGGGGGAGGGTGGGGTTGTATTGGGGTAGGGTGGGCATATATTTGTGGATTTTGGCTGCTGCAAAATTGGTTTCGAGGCAAAATTGACTACGGTCAATTCCGCCATGAACAATTCTGCCACGGCCAAATTACAGATCCCATCCTGTATGAGCTGGAATGTAACTAGATCAGCACTTCTGTCCTTTTTTCCTTCAGGGAATGATCACCATCTCCTGGATGGGACCAGTTCATCAGCTTTCTGGAGGACAGTGTCTCTTTTGGTGTGTTCAAATATGTTTAGGATTGTGATGGGTTATGTTAGTGTTGTTCCCATGATGAAATTGATATATTCATCCACAAACGCTTATGGCGAGTCACCTGATTTCTGCTGCTGTCTTGAATTTAGTCCGTCGGGGTGCATTGATCTCCTGGGGTGTGTACTAGTTTAAAGTCATATTCCTGAAGCAATAGGCCCCATATCACAATCCTTGATGGCATTTTGCATCTAGAGTTGTCACAGATAGTCACAAGCACATGGGAGTCAATGACTAAGACATACAATTTGCCATAAATGAACATACAAAAAATGCTCACAAGCCCAGATGGCTCCAAGCCCTTCTCTCTAAGGCTGTGAGTGTTCTCTTTCCATTTTTGATTGGCTTTAACTGGGTCAGGATAGACTGTGTCACTTGTTAATTCTCTGCCAAGATGGTGTTTGGCAAGTATTGCTCCTAGCTGCAAGGAACTCATGGTGGCAACAGTAAAGACAGACACACGTGATCACAGTTCAAGGGTGTTTATTAAACTGGATATTCAGGTTCGAAAAACACCTAATCTAAACCTTAAGATAAGATGGTAGTAAGCTACGAGCATCAAATGAAAAATAAGGCAGTCCTAGTGGCGTCTTGACAAACAAAAATGTCCTACACTAAAGAAACCTATTGCCAGTCCTTACTACTAAAAACAAAAGAGGGGTGGGATAGGATTCACAAGAAAGAAAAGAAGTGTTCACAAGTGATACGTCAGAATGGAATAACCAGGGGTCTACCTTCCCCATGTTTTGAGCACAGGACAAGGTGGGATTCCTGAGCACAGCAAACTCTCGAGCTTTCCCAGCACAAGACAAATGTTCTGTTCTCAGCTATCAGGACCGTCAATGGTCAAGTCTCTTTTCTCCTAAAAGTCTTCTTGTCTTTTTAAACAGCTCACTGTGGACATCCCTCTGCCGGGTTCACTTGTGTCAACACAATGTTCATCGGGACTTTAGAGTTCGCCCCTTTCCATCGCCTTCACTCTTGCCAATTACACACAATTCCTTCTACTTTCTTATGATGCGGGATTCACTTCCCTTAGCTTTATACTTTTCTGTCGATCAAAGACTTTCGACTGTACAGAGGATTTTGCCAGACCCCTGTATGACCACTTTGACCCCTTTCTCGCCCCGTTCCAAATGCCTTCTGGTAACGGTTGTTTCAACAATAGGGTAATTGCCCAGAATTTCTCAAGTGGTGCCAGACTCCTCTACATCTGGTTTTCCCCTCTCGTATTAACAGTTTTTTGTACTTGTCTTCAATTAGACGTTTGCTACTTTTTGCTCAACACAGTTCGGTTTCTTATCGACTCTCCCTTCGGCTCACTGGCTGTGATGAACTGCTTGGATTTTCTTGTCTCTGGAGTCAAGGCCGGTACCACAGTGGCAAGCGTCTCTCCTTGGCTTGGTAATCAGCAGAGGAGGGCCCTGTGTACCGTTGACATCTGCTGCAACACACGCTGGCTATTGTTCATGGTCTTACAAGGCCTTCCATGGAGGCTTCGCGCGCTGGGGTCGGAAAGGGCAAGGTTATTTCTTTCCTTGTCACCCTTTTGTTTCTCACCACCTTACTCCTCCTTTTGAACTGCCGTACTTGGATAGCTGAGTCATTGTGCAGTCTGCCTTATTCATACTGTGCTCTCCTGCTCCACCTTTCATCCTTGTGGGGAAATGAAAGGGCCATCAGGTGTTTGTGATTCTGGTCAATTGCCTGACTTTGCTTGACACTTGGGTTGGGACATGTCAGGTAAACAGTGTTTGCATTAGTCTGTTGTCCTTCATAGTGTAAGAAGGTGTTCGTGTCAGAAAGGAGTGGGCGGGTTGCGTTTGGAAGGGTTTATGAAATAGACCGGGGAATTATGGGAACAGTAGTATTTTGTAAATGCAGATCGGGAGTTTGGGAAATAATAAGCAGATGGATATGGAAAAGAGTGACCAGGAGTATTCGTGTAGGCAACAGAAAAACTGGAATTCTGAGAAAGGTTGTTTCCTACTGTGACAGGGTTTGGGCTCTTAATAGCTTTACCAGAGGTGTAGGGGTGATTGGATTCTGGTAAAGGAGGCTCATTGGGCAGGCGGGAGATCATGTTGGTACAACCTATGAAAGCTTCAAGGACTTCATTCTCATTTTGTTCTTTCCGTCCTTTCTGAAAGGGGGCGGGGGTCATTGGCAATATCCCATAAAGACTGCTGGGATATCGGGTAGGCGTGCCTTAGAAAAAGTGGGATACTGCGTCTCACCCAACAGTGCTCCACTCGCAGTCTCCAAGGACTGCCTTCGCAGGTGAGCCCCCCTCGCTTGTCCGCCCCCCAGGGATTCGATCCAAGAGCAATGGCCCTCCCCTGGCCACCTGAACAAAGGATCCCTGGGAATAACCTGGGAGAAACGCCTCAGGTTTCTCACATAGACCATTTGGCTTGCATTGACTACTACTTCTGTGCAAAGTGAAGAATCACATTACGGAAGCTGCTCAGCAAATTCAGTGTTTGTTTTCATTCCTAGTAGAGTGGTTGCCCACTCAAGGCACCACTGAGAATGTTTTTTTTTCTAGTGTGTCCACCAGGAGGAGTCTGGATTTAGCAAAATATGGAATGTAGCAGCTGCAGAAGCTAGCCATTTCTAGAAATGAACAACGTGTGCCTACATCTCCGGAACCTGGTGTGGACACAATAGCAGGAACTTTGTCTCGATTGCTCTGCATTATTGTACTTGAAAATATGTGCAGGAAGAACTTGAGCTAAGCCTTTTCGAATTCACATTTTTCTTTATTCGGTATCAGGCCAGTAGATTCTAATGTGATACACACCTCTTTGAGTGACTGTTGGTCAGCGCCAAAAATCAGTGTTTTTTAAGTGTAATTAAAGCAATGAGTGATGTTCATTATTATGTGGTGAATGTTATCTTGAAAGATTGGTGATGAAATGACAAAATGTCGGCATCGGTATCTGCATAGTTCCAGGTGAGTTGACAATATTGTTATGTATCTGAATTGTTGGTCCAGTTTCACTTGATGATAACTTTTCCAGAGATCAAGTTTGGAGAAAATATGAGCATTGTTCAGGTAGCTGATCATGTTGCCAAAATTCTTGCTGGGATAACGCTGTCTTTGGATGGATTTGTTCTTTTGATGCATAACAACAGAGATGTAAATCTCATCACTGTTTTAGCACAGTTACAATATGCAAAATTCACAGGTGTGGGCTGCATAGCTTCAATTATTTGTTTCTTTAGTAGATCGTGGATTGCTTTTTCAACTTTTGGTAGATAGGAATTTGCTGATAATGTAACTGAATCATCAATATGAAGCATTACCGGGCAGCTTTTCCAATTCCCCAGTACTTGGAATAGCAAGCAGTGTTGCCTGGCATTGTGTTGTGTTGCGGAAATGCAAGGTTGATGGTGACAATACCCAACATTCTCGCAGCTGGACTCCGTTGGAGATTGCTTCCAGGAATGTCACCTTGTAGAAAATGTATGTCGTCCTTCACTGACTTTCCTATACATGTCAGTGAAGTAGTACATTTTCCATGGTTTCTGGACAGGGCCTTTAGTAGCCATGGGAATAAACTTTCATGTTTTGTTTCCATCTTAATATAGCCTCAAATGCACACTATTTTTAAAAGTGCTAAAAGTGATAAAACATGAATAGCAAATTTACTGCAGTGATTTCCAAATAGTAGTTCTGCATCATCATCATCTTTTCATTTATCATATAGACATATTCATCTGAGTCATGATTTGATGCTGCATGGTCATTGATTGTCATGGTGCAGATGTGCCTCGCGTTTTCTTGGTGTAAACCACATACTGAGGGGCATTCTGAACGATGCTTGACACACTTTGGCAAAATGGTTATTCTTTCCACAATGCCGCATATATGCCCTATATGTTGGGTATGGCTTGTCATGTTGGAAAGGTAGACCTCATTGGTTGGAGAATTTTCTAGCAAGTATCTTGTTTGTAGAAGCACCTCATATGGGATTATGTAGCTCTGGGCTTATGTAGCTCTGATGAACCAAGACTGCAACTTACTTCTCAACTCCACTCGTACAAACAACATCTACCGCCATGCTTCAGTGAAACGGTGCACCCTCAATCCTAAATCTTCAGCACCATAGTACACAGAAGAACAACATCTCAACAAACGAACCATCAGAAAACAAGAAAAGAATTGGCGAAAATACTGCAGTGCACCCGAACTCGCCCCTGCTCAAGCAACTCTGTGCTACATGCAGGCGACTTATCAAGACGACTACCTAAGCCAACTACTACCAAAACACCATAGCCTTCATCAAATAATCCACCACCATCAACTTTTTCTACATCAAAGAGAGCAACATGATCCGCCAACACAAAGACACCAACACCACAACTGACAGAACACTATACATTCCATCTTTCAAAATCACAACTACCTGGACAACTTTCAAGACACTAACTGTGGAAGACCACACTGCCAATTTAGCATCCGTCAAGGAAACATTGTATGTGGATGACATCCTCCCTGCCTCCTTACTCAAGACTCTTCCGACTGAATCACTCCTCTGTTATTTGACAAACATAAACTTAAGGCACCTTCCCCTCGGCCCTCAAGAACGGACCAATCCTCCCACTTCTTAAGAAACTAACACTGGATTCTGAGGGTCTCAGTAAATACTGCCCCATTACCCATCTTCTCTTTCTAGGTAAGATCCTTGAGAAAGGAGTAGCTACACAACTCTTCCAACACATAAAAGTCAATAACCTCCTTCAGTCCTACCAATCTGGATTCAGACCCAGAAACAGCACTGAAATGGCAGTACAACGTTGTTTCATCGCCTGCTGTTACATCGCCAGGCTTTTAAACGTGCACAATACATTGTATGTGCTCATAGAATTTTTTAGTGGGGGGTGGGAAAGGGTAAATAAGGGTTTGGGCGGGTGGGCAATAGTAAAAAATAAGTGTGGGTGGGGGCTTTGGGGGAGGACCCCCCCAAAAAATAAAAATAAAATAAACGATGAGCACATTAGATGGAATGTGCACATTTAAAAGCCTGGCGATGTAAAAGCAGGCGATGAAATCACATGGAACCAAAATGGCTACAATCAAGGTTGACGATGCCCTTAAAATCCTCGATGATGGCCATCCTTGCCTCCTAATTCTCCCTAACATCTCAGTAGCATTTGACAAAGTAGACCAGCAGCCACTAACAGATAATCTACATCAGTGCATGGGGATCAGGGTGATCTTCCTCAGCTGGTTGAAATTCTACCTTGTGAAATGCCAACAATTCATACAAATGGATTCCTCCAGATCACCAACTCTACCCATCATCTGTAGAGTCCCGCAAGGATTCATTCTGTTCCCCGTGACCTTCAATCTTTACATGGAACCACTCTGAGCCCTCCTCTCTCCACAAAACATTCACAATCACCAATATGCAGATGACATGCATGTCTACCTCAAGATATCCTCCATCGAAGACATCCACAGGCTCAAGGCCTGTCTCACATCGATCCAGTCCTGGATGTCAAGTGCTTACCTGAAGCTCAATCCCTCCAAGACTGAATTCCTACTTCTGACTAACAACACCAAACATTCTGACATCCAGACCTGGCTCTCTGTTATGAACCTCGAGGGATTCACACCCTGCTGGCCCCCTGTACCAAGTCTCTTGGGTTCAACATCGACAGACACCTCAAGTTCAAACAGCACATAGTAAGAAAAATACTAGGCCTGGTACCAACTATCTCTGCTGCCAAAATTGAAACCCTTCCTCCCAGAAAACAACTTCAGATCTGGTGTCCAAGCTTTGGTCATCTGCCACCTGAATGGTGGCAATGCCCTTTTGGAGTGCCTTCCGGTGTCTACCCTGGCACCCCTGAAATGTGTTCTGAATCCTGCAGCAAGACTCATTAATTCAACCAAATTCTACCACATCACCCTAACCTGCACATCCTCCCACTACAAGCCCGTGTCATCTTCAAATCCAAGTGCATCATCTACAAGGCTGTCATCCTGTAGTCTCCAAGCTACCTCACTGAGAAACTCAGCATCTCTGGAGGTCTGCGATCCACCATAGGGAAATGTGCAGACTTGAATTACGACAGTGCAGGAAGGAAAGAACCAGAAGACAGGCCTTCTCTGTCTACTCTCCAAAACTCTGGAACCTCTTCCCGTCAACATCAGAATTGCCCCATCACTTCTACAGTTCAGGACAGAGCTCAATACCTTCCTCTTCAAGGAATGTCTCCTCTTTAGCATCTAGGTCCACTCACCTTGTACTCCCCACCCTACCTGAGAATCATTGATCTGTTCCCCACTTGCTTACCCCCATGCTGCCAACTCCCCACCCTCCCTTGCAGTTGAAATACTCTATTGAAAGTATCATGCTAATGTTTGAGGTCCATTGTGTGTCAAAGTATTCTGGGAGGCATATTTTCAAGTGAGTATATGAAGTAATTTTATCCTGTGTGAAGGTGGGTGTAAAGCCTTCTATATCATGCCCTACAATGTTGATGAAAAGGAGGTGTGCCCTTTTCATCATGAGCTTCAAAATAGTTCTCAAACCACTGGATCCAGCATTTGAGCATAGCCACTGTGAGTTGTCCTTGATAAATGGGGAGGAAGGTTGCAGCCCCCAGATTCTCAGAGTCAGAGCGTTGTTGATGGTGAAGATGAAAAACACAACAGCAATGCAGAGTCACATTTTGGCTTGCAAACGCGATAGTGGGGAGAGTGCAGAGTTACAGGTAAACAGTTGATAGTATGAGTCTGTTTAGTTTTCATATTAAGTGTAGTCTTTCAGTTTTCATCTATATTCTTGACAAATAAGTTGTTTGTGCACGTATGCATACTGTTTCTATTTATTTTCAGTGATCAAAGTCTAATGCAAATGAAAGGGTATTAAATCCACCAACCAAGATGGTCGCCACCATTAGTGGAATTTTACGGGATCTCATGAGATTATGGCTATGTGAGCCTCCAGCCGAACAATGCATCAGAGAAAACAGTTAGCCTCGGAGGGGGATTCACAGATGAATGGGGAAGAAATCCACTCACACTGGCGCCATCAGCAGCCCCCTGGACACAGTGCAGCAAGCCCCTTCACACTTTCATTGCTTGCATGGTGGTTTGGTGCAGGAGGAAGACAGGTGAGGGGATTTGTATTTTGTATTTTTATTAAATTTATAAAGCGCCTTTACCCAAATGTGCTGAACAATAAAACAATTCAAAAACAGCTCAATCAATGATACAAATGGATCCAGATTACATCAGCAGAAAAGACAAAAGAACTTCTAGGAAACAAGAGAAGAAAGAAGATAAAGTTTAAGATTTTGTGAAAGATATGAAGAGATGGAGAAGAGCTAAGGGCTTAGGAAGGGCATTCCAATGTTTAGCAGCCAACAAAGAAAATTAATGGAAACAGGATGAAGCACAGGAGGATTAGGAACAGTAAGAAGAAATATATTCTGAGGTCGTAAACATTGTGAAGGAATATAAAAAGAAAGTAAGAAAGAAAGATAGGCCAGGGACAAGTCATGATTTCATTTAAAATCAATTGAAAGAAAGTGATACAGAAGACGAGATTCAAAAGGGAGGAGTTACATGGAAGACAAAGAAGATGTAATAGAAGATCTATGGGGTAGGAAAAAAGTAGAACAACAGAAGAATTTAGATGGAGCGAAGAAGAAAAAGGTGACAAGCAGGAAGATCAAACAGTAACGATGAGCATTAGTCAATACAGCAAAACACAAGAGAAGAAATTAAGTAGCATAAAAAGAAAGATAGGGGCAAGCGTGACCAACCTTAAATAAAGCATAGCGACAGGAGAGAGCAATAGAAAAAATATGAAGAGATAAAGAAAGTGAAGGATCAAAGATAACGCCAAGATTACACGCTGAAGGTGAAAAGGTAAGACAATATGGAGGAAAAGAGAGAGACGGAGGAGGTAAAGTAGGATACATTGAAGACAAAGAGAAAAACAGAACCTATGTTTTTGAAGGATTAAGATGCAGAAAGTGAGAAGACACTTGATTCTGAACAGCTAAGAGAAATTTTGAAACAGTAGAGTGCAATACAGAATCAAAGGAAGACAAAGAGAGAAAGATCTGGCTGTCTTCAGCATAAAGTTGAAAAGTAAGATTGAAAGAGGAAATAAGAACAGAAAAACTAGTAGTGTACAGAGAGAAAATGAGAGGACTAAGTACTGAGCCTCAGGGGAACACCATAAAGAAGAGGGAGTGAAGCAGAAGAGTGTCCAGCCCAAGTGACAGAATAGGACTGTTGCGAAAGATGTGAACAAAACCATTCAAGGACTGACCCAGAAATACCTAAAGTAGAAAGAGAGGAAATAAGAAGAGAGTGAGCCACAGTGTCAAACTCTGCAGATAGATCTAAAAGATGAAGAATGGAAGACAGCTTTGAGTGGTGGGCTGAAAGAAGAGAATTAGAAACATGGAGCAGGGCAGTTTCGGTGGAATGAGCGAAAACTGGGCTGCAATGGTGGAAGAAGTGAGTGAAGACTCAGAAACCAAGTTACCTGAGTATTGGTGGCCCATTCAAGAATTTTGGAAAGAAAGGGCAGAGGAGAAATAGGACAGCAATTAGCTGCGGAAGACTGGTCAATAGAAGATTTTTTTTCAGAATAGATGCATGCATAAAATCTTCAGGGAAGCAAGAATGTGCATAAGAAGAGTTCATAAGGGAAGCAAGATAAAGAAGACGATGGGGATATACTTGAGAAATAAGAGAAGAAGGAAGAGGGTCAAAGAGAGATGCAGTAGGTTGAGCATGAGTCAAAAGAGCAGAGTGTATGATCCGTAAGAGCAGAAAAAGATACAAAAGAATAAAGTAATGGAGAAAGAGGAGAAAGATCATAGACAGAGGAGGAGGGACTAAAAGCAAAACAGTTATTAGCTACTTTAGAGGTAAAGTAGTCTGCAAAATCAGAAGAGGAAAGAGATGAAAGCTCAGTAGGATATGGGGATTTTGGAGAAAGTATATTTTGCAAAAGCTGATAAAGACAACAAGGGTGATGTAATAGAGAGTGTGAGTTTGGAGAAACAAGATTTCTTTGCAGTAAGAAAAGCTGAATCAAAAGAAGAGTGAAGCAGTGAAAGTGTGACAATATGGGAAGGGGAGTGAGAACTTTTCCAGAGCCGCTCGGCTATTTGCAGAATACGGCAAAGGGAAATAAACCTAGAAGTGAGCCACGGCTGTTAAGTTTTACAAGTCGGAGAAAAAGAATGTAAAGGAAAGGTAGAATCCAGTACAGATTGCAAAGAAGAATGTATGGTACTAGCAGCTAAATCAAGAGAAAATGATGAAAAAAACAAATTTGGGGGTAGAAAAGAACACAGAGATGAAAGAAAAAGGTGAATCAAAGGAAGATAAATTACGACACACAAAGGTAGTTGAGGGAGGAATAGGCAAAGGGGAAGGAGAAAGAGAGGAAGAAAAAAGTAAATGATCTTAAGCAGATAAAGGAAGAGATGAAACAAGAGGAAGAGGGGAAAATAAGAAAAAATCAAATCAACACAAGCACAAGACTGATGAAACAAGGAGAAGAAAGAAATTGCAAATGATAGGAATCAATGAGAGAAAGGAGCAGCGGAAGTGAAGAATTAGAAGCAGGAAAATTAAGTCCCCATGAAGAAAGAAATGGGAGGAAGATGGCAAAAGATGAGAAAGAAGAAGATCAAGATGTGCAAGAAAATCTGTAGCTTGGCCAGGAGGACGATAAACAACAAGAAGAGAGACAAGAAAGGGTTTAGAAAAAGAGGAAACGTTATATTCAAATAAAGAAAAACTAGGAAGATTAGAACAAGGAGATAAAAGAGTCCAAGAGGAATTAAAGAGAATTCCAGCGCCCACGCCCAAGCCTCAGTGGTCGGGGGGATGATAGAAAGAAGTGGAAGGAGTGTGAAGAAAAGCAGGAATTACAGAATTATCAGGAGTGAACCAGGTTTAAGTTAAACAAAGAAAGTGGAAATTAGAACAAAGAAAAAGATCAAGAATAGAATGTGATCTATTGCAAATGGAACGAACATTTAGGAGACAAAAGTGGAATTGTGCAAGAGCATCAGGAGAAATAAGAGGACTGGACAGGTTAGAAGCATCACGCAGCCGAGCAGAAGGTGGTACTAAAGAATTGCCATAGGTTGTCCTAGATCGAATAGGACAAGACATAGAAATAGGGAAAAAGAAGAAAAAGAAAGAAAAATAGACACGTGAGTTATTAATCGGCACATAGTTTGCCTCAAACATAAATAAACAATGAAAACAAAGCCTTACAAGAAGGACCACCCAAAGAAAGGGGTACCCTAGGCTAAAGATGTCCAAAAAGACTCCTAAAATAGGAGTCACCTGGAAACACGTAACTGTCACAGTCACCAAACAGGGGAAGCAGGGAGAATTGTAAAACCTGCTACATTGGCGGTAAAATGGCCACAGTCCATTTTCAAGATCCATGAACAATAGCACAAAGAACAGTAGATGGTAATCGGTGAACAAAAGAGGTAGCAGATAACAGTCCACAGAAAAGCATAGAGTTAGAGAGCAAGATAATGGAGCAGGCTTCCATGGTTGGTGAACAAGATAAATGTTGGAGTGTATCGGCAATGCATGAGTGCTCCACAGGAAGTCCTCATGCGGAGACTGCGCCACTACGTCGCCAGATGTAGTGTCCTTGCACTATCTCACTTCTTATAATGGCAACAGACACTGGAGGTAAGTAATATGGTTATTCTTTATTGTAGGAAATTAAAACCACACCCCACATTTTAACTTTCTTTGATTAGATGAGGATATGTCCATTTGAATTATCTGCCCTCTGTTAAACATGATTAGAACCAGTTGAAAACGTTCTTCTTGATGCCAAATGAGCTAATGCAATTTAGGAATATTCCATAATCCACAGTATGAACACAATGGACAGATCCAGTAGTATCAATGCTGCAGCACTCCCAAAATCCACCATCTTTTCTGAGATCGTCAAGCATAGATACCACAACATTGTTAGTAGCACATCTGGGTCTGAAGCCCAGTTCGGCATCGTCCAACCATTTATTTATCTCAACATAGTTTCTGAATTGTTTAGTTACTACACATTCCAACTAACCACGGTTTGTTTAGGAGTGGTTTACTAGCCGTCCAGTTAAGCACTGATGTAGTCAGTTAGTGATTTAATAAAATAAACATTGGAAAAGGTGTTTTTTCACTTTTAGGAGGCAGGTCAACCTTTGGAGAGCCAGATGATTTTTCTGTTAAAATTACCCTTCCCCTGGCCCCCTTCCCGTCACACTTAAACAGTTGTAATGTTTCCAGAGCCTGTGAAGATCAGAAACCTATCTCCCCTCGCTTTGCTTTGGTGGATCTACGAAACAGTAATGCCCATGCCTCATGGTTTATAAAAACTAAATAAATACAGAAACTGTTTATTAAAGAGGCACTTTCTCTCAAACTTCAACACCGTGTGCTTTTTGCCATCTGATAGACACAATCAGAGCACGTGTTCATACCCTTGCACATTATATGAATATCAAGGCCCATGTGACTGGGAATATAAAAGAAAATGCACACTACTACTACTACTCTCTCTGCACTAGTACTTATCTCTCCTCACTGCACTTTGAGTAATCTTCGCTCTCTGCACTTGTACTACTCATTGTCTGCTCCGCACTAATACTACTACTACTCCCTCATCTTCCCACTACTACTACTCCCCTCTTTCCACACGTCTCTCTGTGCCCTTCTACTCACTCCCATCTCAGGGATATGTTGCCATTCCAGGGATACAGTGCTCTTTTCACTCTCCCAATACACTCACAGCAACTATTCTCGCCTCCCACTTCTCTGTTGCACCTTTCTCGTCACACCACACTTCAGCACCCCTCTCTATTATACTCACTCTCTCCCAAAACCTACTCCTGCTCACTCTACCTACTTCCCTCACTCTCTTATGCCTATTTTCTCCTCTTCCCTTCCTAGTAACTTCACATTCAAAACAAATCTCTCACTCTCTGCTTCACTCTCACAAACTGGTACCACTCTGACTCACAAATACCTCTAATTGCACAAAGCTTGACTAATACCACTGCACGCTCCTCTGCACAATCCTTCATCCCCTTGGTCTCTTGTTCTGCCTCTGCCCCCTCTGAATTAACACGAACAACCCACACTTTGCCTTTCCTTCTGTCCCCTTTTATAATGTGGTCATGCGGGTTCTGTCCCCATCCCCTCCATTGGCTGTTGTGCTCACCTGACTCTATGCACAAATCAGAGCTTGTCCTTTCCCCCAGGAGCTGTGATACACAAGTGAGAGGCTTGAAAAACTCTTCTAAACCCTAGTATGATTTCATAAACAGTCTCTGCTGTGGTAGCAGCCAGTTTTGTTGCCGTTTTGGCTTGGGAGGAATTCTATGTCTTTCCTGTCCCCCTGCCATCTCTCCTTACTCCCGGTTTGTTTTCTGCTACCTCCCCATTGGCCTGGGGTCTGTCTGGGATTGTCAGATGCAGTGATGGGTGTCTCTTCCATGTTTGGCAGGGGAAGTCTTAGTACATTCCCTAGCTGTGCATAATTCTGCTCTCCTGGCTCCGGCCCAGGTGTTCTTTGTTGCTCCCAGATGCACTTTGGGAGTTTGAGTCCTGTAATGCAAAATAAAAGTGGCGACTGGCCAGAAAAAGTGATTGGGGGCATTTTGCGTGGGACCAGTGTTTATTTGACTGCCACATGTGGGGGTCTCAGAAGCTTGGGTCCCTCACCCCCACCTAACTTTACTGACACGGTCATGACCCTGTCACCAAGGCCAGTTTAGTAACTTTTTAAGGTTACTTCAAAGTTGAGCATGCCACCTCTGGCAACATGTGACCCTGCGCAATTCCTTGGCTTCCCTCTCTGAATCTTAAACAGCATTGCTGAACTTTGTGATACAGCCAGGCTCCAGCAGGCACTCACTGTCACTCTTTTTGTACAATAGTGCTTTGGGGAGTACAATCATGTGTGTTCCATTAGCTTTTCAGCATACACGTTCCCTGGGTGCAGTATTGGTAACATCTCCAAGTACCTTTAGCAGGATAGTGAAATGGCTATAATCCACAACGCACTCTGTTCCTCCTTCTGCCATCCAGTTCCTGACATTTATTGGGTTCATTTACACAGCAACGCCTGCGGACTCCATGATTCGCTGTAGCTATTTCCCATGTGGAGGCCAACAGAGCCACACGCACAACTCGCGAAAAAAGGTCCCTAACATGTGTATTCCTTGACAAATGCAGGTTATTGTGATTAAACCGATACGGTGGGTGCCAATTACAGAATGAGTCAATAATCCTTTTGCCACCCACCCGCGGCCACAAGTCCCCGTGTTTGTCAAAGCCTGTTCTAATTACCCATGTGTAGTACTATAAAACCAATTGCATGTAGACCTTTCTTCCTGTTTGATCTTTACAAGAACCAGATGCCACTAATCTCTTTGTTTCTGGCGTGGATGGAGGCTCAAGGGTTTTTCATTTTTTTAAAGCAGCATATTGTGCGAAATCATCCCCAGAAGTCGACGAAGTTATTATTTGAAACTTGCGTTAGGCGTGATGAAGGAATCTGTAAAGACGCAGGAAAACACAGAAATGCCTGAGCACCGTGTATTCTGCAAACACAGCAGGCACACACAAACTATTGTAGTTTGCATAGCTGACAAACTGAACATGAAAGCTTCAACTGCACACAGAAACACAAAAGGTGGATGCCTTCAAAGCACCCTGACGAATCGAGGCAATCGCGTTGACCCTGATTAAGTGACAGTGTCAAGCACTTAGAAAACTCTTCTGCTTGCTCAAAATACAATAACACTGGCATAGCTCAGTTTAAGCTCTAGACCACCACATCATATAGAGAAAAAAAAACAGAACTTTAGAGACAGCCCTAAATCACAAATAATGGAAGAAGAGTGAAAGATCTTTCTTTATAAAATACCTTTAACTAGCACGAGAAATCCCAAGACGATCCTATAATTTCTTTAAACAAACTCGGTTCCCCAAAGCTGTCGCTCACACCACACCCTAGAAACCCCTCTTGAACATACTACATCACACGAAAAGTGTCAGCCTTCGCGTATGTAAACACAAACCCCTAAACAAAACACTGCTCTGTCCTATACATAAAGATATACCTCGTGCACAATTGTATAGAGCCATTAGTTAATTCCCTTGGCCCATTTTCTGTCTAAGTCTTAGTGTATACTTCCCAACTTCAATCCCTTACCCACATCACAAAACGCCACATTCTCATGTTGACATTGAGTTCTGATTCCATCCCAGCCCAGCTGAAAGCGCTAGATGTACACTCCACAACTTACATCAGTGGACAAAACAATGAACACCCTTTCCTTCACCCACGAAGACAACCTTCACTCAATCATTCACTTAATTGCTGGTATCTTTCATGACCCTCATACTTATCCTTAGCATGCCCTTAGCACGCGTCCCCATTGTCTTTAATTCCTTCAGTTCAAGATCCAACTCTACCCCTCATGAGCAGGGTCTGACCACCTAAGAAACAAATAACTCTTAGGCTCACATAGTGCCAGAATTTCAAAGGGAACCAGCACTTTTGCAGACTGATAGAAACGCTAACGTGTCACTATTCCAGACTACTGAATCACCAAATGCTATGTAGATCCTCCAGCAACAGCCATCTGCTTCCTCTCCATCAGAGTACAGAACACACTCTTCACAAACGTGCACATTTCGACGCAGCTCACGGTCGCATTTCAAATCTCTCCTCCGTTGGTCTTAAAACAAATCTCCACACACTATAAGGGCCTCATTACGGCTTTGGCGGTAGCCATGCCGCTATTGGCGACATCGCTGCCTCCAAAACCGGGTCTGGGTTCCCTGAATGGGGAATTACCGGACCATTCCATGTTTGGAGGGCCGGTAATTCCTCCCTCTAGGAACCCAGGCCTGGACCTTCCCCATTCCCATTCGAGCCCCCATAGGGCACAATGGGAATGGGTGCAGGGAGCTAACAACGGGCCGATTACGACCGGCCCATTGTTAGCTCCCTGGTCCTCTCACGTGACCCGGTAACAACGCCTGGTTTTACCAGGCAGCGTCCTTACTGGGTCCTGCGAGGGGACCTCGTAATCAGGCGGAATGGGTTTAACGGGTCCGCATCCATTTGCGGCACCCGTTAACCCATTCCGCCAGGGTCATAATGAGGCCCTAAAAAATTAAAATCAAGCTATTACCATTTACGAACAACCTTGAGGAACATCACACCTGAAACTGTCCTCTGTGAAATATAATGTGCTCTGGCATTAATCCCCCGGGTCACATGCCCTTCGGCTGTGGCGCCACTTGAAAAAGTGATTACCAATACTATCACATATAAACGAAGAGCCCATTTGTGAGCCAGTCCCCAGCCTGGGTCTGCAGACATTTGAGAGTGTGGCCTTGTGGGCCAGGTGCCTCCTAGAGGCAGCGGATGATCAGCCTGGGGCCACAACTGGAATAGGATCCCCAGGACACCCTGCCCATGTCTGGGGCACTTGGCAATGGTTAGTAACAGTAGCAACAGAATAACCTCTGCCCAACATAGCCTATCATGTGAAAACAGAAATAAAATATCGAGGCTAAGTACCCCAAAAGGAAATACACCGAACACGGGTTACAAAGGAACATAAAAAGTACTTTATTTTATACTGAATCCAGTTACAAAAACAGAGCAAAATCAGATAGCTATCGGTCCTCAGTACAACACAACGAATTCCAGCGTGGTTTAGTGAGTTCAGTGAGAGACCCTGTACATTAGAATGCATTCGCTTTTTATACATTTGGTGGGCGCGATGTCCAACCCCACTTAGGGTTAATATTACTTTTAATACATCACCAATCTAGGGTTCGTGCCAAGTCTCAAATAACCGCATAAAACTGGTTTGCCTTTAATACATGTATCAACAAGAGTATGCATTAACTGTATATTCTAAAGGTTTCTATGCAGGCCTTCTTAAATCTTAATACAATGTAGTTAAACAGATGTTCTTCGTTCAGTATTTGAACACATTGTCTCAACATATGCTCGTGGATTAGTTTCATTGCACGAGTAATCCTTCTACACATAGGTCAACGAAGGACAAGGTCTCAGTTCACAACCTCAACAAGTGGCCTGCAGGCAAATTACACATTAGCTATGTACAGAGGTCAAGACGGCCATGTTGTATTCTGCAATGACATCGTCCACCATTTTAGCTCACAGGGTGACTTTTACAGAACGAATCCTAAAATGGCGGTTTGACCTAAAATGGCGGGTTACATGGATTTAAGGTCAGGACCTTGCAACACAGATTTCTTTTGCAAGAGACTTTCGAGCAGCTTGGCGTAGGCCAATATTAATATATTTATTACAATAGGAGGCACGATATACTTTCTATTTCGACAAACCCTCCTTTTGGCCTATGCCAAGTGCTAAAAACTACGTTGGATCTCCTTGCAAATAACTCCATGCATCATTGTCCATGCACCCTGAATCACTATCAGAAATAACTATTGCCATTAGGTCTTTTGCTAAAATATCCTTCAATACATATTCTTTGGAAGTCTTTTCTGGGGCATACACTTTATGTCTTATCGAACCTATCGCTTGTGCGCAACATCCCCCTAGCACCGAACACATACCAGGCAGACACTGAATACAGCAACAAAGAAACAACTGGATTCCCAAAATAATTAATAAGACCGAAAGTACCTTCCAACCCCAAGATCGCAAGAAGTCCCAGAACCAAGTGCTCAAATCCCAGTTTCCCTCGGGAACATGCACTTCGGAACTAAGGACGTGCAGATTCTGTATTGCCTTGAAGATAGTTGGGGAGGAATCCGGAACGAAAACACAGCAAGCGGACCGCACTAATTTGCATACTCCACCACGCTCAGCTAGAAGGACATTTAATGCCATTCGATTTTGAAGTGCTACTAATCTTATCGCCTTTTGTTCTAACGTCATATTATATAGAGTATGTCCGTGGTCCAGTTGATGGTTCTCTCCAGTACTCTCGCTAGTTTTCTGATATCTTCTGAATTCGCTATCTGCCCCCAAAATGGCACAACTGATTTGGCTATATCTCCCAAAACTTGTGCTGGGGTGTCGCCATTCCCATCCCGCTGTGGACGGGCCTTCGAAACTTCTTTTGTACTAGCTATAAACACTCCAGGTAACAGGATCCCTAAACAACAGGTTCCCTGCCAATCCCTGGGCAACCATGGGAATGCTACATTACCTCAGACAAAGTAGACAGGTTCACCTACATACAAAGGTCTGTTCTCCCCAGTCAAATTTGCAACGTTGGCACAACCTAGAAAATTTCCCATTGACTGAGTTTCATTCCTCTGTATGCAAAAAGAAACTGAATCGGGGCTTTGGTTAACAGTGTAAGAAGGAGGCATGGCATCCTTATTGCCTATCGGAGCCATTTTAAAGGAAATCAAAGATTGGAAAGTACGAGACAGTTTATCAGAAGACCTAATAGAAGCAACATTCGGTTTACTCCTATTTGCAAAAAGCGAGCATCCCAGGGGAGTCAAAACATGTTTCTCAAAACTATTCAAATTGGTGCCATCAAAGTTCCCTGAGATGCTATCATTCCATCGGCCAAAGAAAAGTGCTCTAAGAGAAGCATAGCAAGCAGTTGTCAACAGTAAAGGATGAATATCCCAACCTAGCCCCTTATCCCCGTGTTGTGGTAAATGTGAGCAGACCCAGCAGTTGGATTTATTAAAAATGGCATGTGTAGCATTCATGATAAGTAGTAGAGTGTTATTGTGGTACCTTTGTCTGTGTTGGGAATCCCGATGGGATGAAGTATGCAAATGTACAAAGGGAGTAGGAACAATGAGTGCACTTTCAGTAGGCAACAAAAGTTCTAAAGAGTGAGTTTCCTTGAGGTACCACAATCCTAAAGCAGTGACTATTAAAAAACCAAACATCATTATAAGAACACAACAATACGTTTTTGGGGCCCAGGCATTTTGCCCATTGTCCCAGTTGGTCACCCCCGTATTTACAAGTCCCATACGAGCGGTAGCGGTGGCGGGCATCGTAGTCTTCAAACGAACATTCCAAAGTTTGTTGCTAGCGACCTCCTGGTCGAGCGACATCTTAGTCCTTCCACCACCCGAGCCAATAGAATCCGCTTTCTCAAATTTGGGCAAAAAGCAAGCCCTCGATGACTCTTTTCCTTCTCCTAATGCACAGCCAAACCGTGCCGTAAGTCTATCAGATGCACAGCAAAACCGTGCTTTAAGTCTATCTTCGTGGTCTTGGTTATATCGTACTTTTCCTGGTATTGATTGATCCGGAAACAATATGTCGTCACTGCCTGCTGGACGCAACGTGTCGGAGGCAAGTGAAGGGGCTGAATTTGAAACAGCCGTTTCCGGGTGCAAAATTTATGGCGAGTGTGGAGACAAAATGGCAGCTTCCCCAAGCCTCCCGGGCTCAGAGATATTCTCTGACACACTCTCAGTGCTGCTTACTGCTTTGGGATCATTGGTTGCAGTATCAGCGAGGGGTTCTGTTTCTTCTGTAGCGTGTGGCACAGGGTGAGGAAGTTTCTTGATGTGCGACGCGTGGATCCACTTCTTTCGTCCAGCGACCCGCACCGTTGTCTGGGGACCAACAGGACTTGGAATGGCACACACCAGCGAGGCGCGAGGCAGGAGGTGCACTCAAATGATGTGACGAGCACCCAACTTCCAGGCCGTATGTCGTGGCCCGGGCCCTCGTATCGCACAGGTAAAGCTTCTCGTACCTGGTGATAAATCAAATACAGGTTTATAGTCAATTGGCTACAATAATCTGAAAGTAGTACATTTTCAACATTCTTTAAAGTTCGACATTTTGGAAGGTTCCAGATATTGGCAGGTCTCCCCATTATCACCTCAAATGGAGAGAGCCCAGTCTTAGTTTGAGGGGTTGTACGCATGGCTAGTAACATGATCGGTAAGGCATCCGGCCATTTTCGTTTGGTGCCGGCACACGTCTTAGCGAGCTTGTTCTTGATGATTCCGTTGTGTCTTTCTACTAGTCCGGCGCTCTGAGCATGTCTGGCCGAATGGAACCGTTTGTCAATTCGTAATGCTGTACATATCTGTAGAATTACAGCAGCGACAAAATGTGGACCATTGTCCGACCAGATAACTCGGCAAACCGAACCGGGGGAAGTATTCTTTTAACATGGTTTTCACAGTGGTCATGGCTGTAGCATCTTTAACAGGGAAAGCCTCAACCCATTTACTGAAGGCACAAATGACCACAAGGACATACTTTAGATTGTTGCATCGTTCCATTTCAATGATATTAAAGTGAATAACTTCGAAGGGGACAGAAGGTGGCCCAAAACTTCCCCTTGGAGTTGATGTCCCATTTCCCACATTGTGTTGTAGGCAAATCATGCAGTTCTGGACATAGCGCTGGGCAATTTTCGAAATCTTGTCATTTGCCCAAACTTTTTCTAACATTTTCGTAACCTGCTGGGCACAAACATGTGTAGGGCCGTGTGCCATGACAACTATCATCATGACATAGGCGTCAGGTAACAGCAATTTCCCTTCGACCATGTCCACCCAACACCCATCATCATCAAATTTCCCCAAGCCTTCAGCCCACCACTTAGACTCTTCCATTGTGGCATCAGCTTGGATATCCTGTACAGACCCAACACCCTCATCCATTACATATGCATCTACAGTCTCCCTTGAAACATACATCTCCGTGAAGAGATCTGTGGTAGTTTGTCTACCTATCTGATCAGTGAAAGAATTCCCTTTTCCAATATCATCTACGATCTTTCGATGTGCTGCACATTTCATAACTGCTGAGTAGGGAGCGCAAGTGCTGAGAGTAGTTGTACTATTAGGGAGCCATGTTGAATTTTGGTGCCTTGCGAAGTTAGGAACCCTCTCTCTGACCAAAGTCTCCGAAAGTTGTGAACCACCCCAAAGGCATACTGACTATCAGTATATATATATTTACTGCAAGCCCTTCAGAAAGTTCACAAGCTCGGGTCAATGCTATAATCTCTGCGGCCTGCACAGAGTTATCCGTGATTCTCTTAGTTTCCACAACCGTGCTCAATGTAGTGATTGCATAAGCGGCTGTGGATGTACCATCCGGAAGTTTAAAGCAGGAGCCGTCACAAAACATCTCTCCTTGCGTATTATCCAAAGGAGTATCTTTCAAATCAATTCTACCCTTTGTTTCTTGTTCGGTCGTATACAAACAATCATGTGGTACTTCATCGCTGCAAGTAGTATCTTGCGGAAAAGGTAGGATTTCAGCCGGATTAAGGACACAACACCTCTTAATTTGAATGTGAGGAGCAAACAAGATCAATTCATATCTTGTCAACCATGCAGAAGTGAGGTGTTGCGTTTGAGTTCGGTTCAATAGAACATCTACAGAGTGAGGCACCATCAGGGTTAGATCATGGCCAAGGACCATTCCCTCACTCTGTTTTACAGACGCGGCAGCAGCAGAGACAGCACGCAAACATCTTGGCAAAGCGCATGCTACAGGATCAAGGGCGGAAGAATAGTAAGCGCATGGCCTATTCTTCCCTCCATGTTCCTGTGTTAATACAGCCAAAGCACATCCATCACATTCATGCACAAACAACACAAAGGCCTTTTCATAGTTTGGTGTGCCCAAAATTGGTGCAGAGCATAATGCAGTCTTAAGCAAGTCAAGCGACTGCTGGTGTACCGCGTTCCATGGCAATGGAAAAGAAATGCCCTTCTTCATCAAAGCCAACATCAGTTTGATTACTAGTGAAAAATTCAGGATCCAAAACCTACAGTAAGAAGGCCCTAACTTCCTTCTGTGTATTTGGGACAGACATGCCAGAAATGTGTTTTATTCTTTCAGGTGTCAATCTTCTTCTCTCCTTTGACAGGAGATAGCCTAAATAGGCGACCTCCTGACAACAATATTGACATTTTTTCAGCGAGGCTTTGTGACCATGGTTAGCTAGATGAATAAGTAATAACACAGTGCCCTCCTTACAGGCACTCTCAGAGTCAGCAGTTAGAAGCAATTCGTCAACATACTGAAGCAAAGTACAGGTAGAGGGCAATTCAAGGGTATCAAATTGTTCTTTGAAAGCCCTACTATAAATACAAGGACTTTCTATGTACCCTTGAGGTGCACGAGTAAATGTAAACGAGCGTCCCCCTAAGGTGAACGCGAACAAATATCTACTATCCTTGTGTACAGGAATACTAAAGAACCCATTCTTTAAGTCCACAACACTAAAGTAAGTAGCTGTGGCTGGAATCATGGTTAGAATTGTTGTTACTTCAGGCATAATTGGAAATTGTGGTGCCACAACTTTATTAATGGCACGTAAATCAATTATAAAACAGAATGGAATTACATTATCGCCTTTCTTGTACATAGGTAAAATCGGGCTATTACACAAACTTCCTGAAATTTCTTCAATCACCCCGCGATGCACAAAATCGGAAACAATACATTTCAAAGCTCGCTCGCCCTCCACTGAAATCTTATACTGGGGAATGCGTGGCAGCTCAATTCCATGTTTCAAAACTATTTTGACAGGCTCAATCTGTAAAACACTGACATCATTGTCTTGGACAGCCCACAAGCTCTCTGGTACATTAATGAATTCTGGAGGCAAAGGTCTAGTCAAGAATTGCGAGGCAGAAAATTGCTGTGTTGAAAACGTCAAGCGCACTCCATCAGAAGAACAATAAATCACTACATTCAATTCTTTTAACAAAGTCAACCCCAGCAAGTTCTCTCGCAATCCGAAGACAACAGAAATGGACACTGGTCCGTAAAGGGACCCAAAGAAATAGGTACCGGCATAGAAACCGGACAAACAACTGGTGTACCAGAAAACCCTACAGAAACATTGATTTGCCCTGACAGTGGAATGTTTGGAACCCGCAAATAATCAATGGAACACTTCTATGCTCCAGTGTCTATCAAAAACGGATGTTTCCTATTTCCCACCACCATTTCAACGTAGGGACCTTTCTGTTTGACGGGAATAGGTGTAGGTTCCAAACCCTGCTTCGGGCAATCCTAACGAAACAGAATATCATCAAAAGGAAGCTCTTCAGATAAATATGCAGCGGAAGGATGATCAAATATGTTCCTGGTGTCCACACTCGGCGTCTGATTGTCCTGCGAAAAGGTTGCTGAGGGTCCTGTGTAAACTGACCTCTACCAGGGCGCCCTACGCTCGGGCGACCTCTGGATCGCCTACCCATATTACCAAATGTATTATTCAACCTTTGTTGAAGGACGGGGCATTGTGCTCGCCAATGACCCTCTCGACGACAATAAGCACACTGGTTAATGTTCACAGGACCCAAGGGCACATTCCCCTGCGGGACATACTGACCTCTAACCTGAGAACTACCCCCTCTGGGTCCCTAACAATTTGCTGCAATAGCACTTTAGTTTTTAAATCGCCTTTCCGTTTTTCAATCCTATCTTTTTCATTATTGACACGGTTCTCATAGTTCTTTGCCTTGTGCAGTACTTCTGATTGTGATTTTGTCTGCCAAGCGCTCTCAGAAGACATAATTTGTGACTGGATGTCAGACAGCAATCCACGTACAAATTTGTCCACAAATAATCTTTTCCCAGATTCTGTGCCTAAGTCTTGTCCACTGAAATCCGAGAATACCTGTTCGAACCGATTAAAGAACTCGGGAGCACCTTCAGACTTTCTTTGAACACAGGCCGTAAGCTTGTTCCAAATAATTCTCTTTTCGGGAATTATGGTTTTTAATTTAGCAACGATTCTATCAGGCAGAGTTAATATCATCTGTTGTGGTCTTTCGCCAGCTGGCCTTTCCCCATCGAGTCTAGTTATATTCGCCCATGTTTCTCCCAACGGGTACATCGTCAATAGTTCTAACTTGTTTCCATAAATCTACGGGCAGGAGTACAAGAGAGAACAAATCTTTTTTTTATTTTTTATTAAAACCATTGTTTATAGTTTGTTAAACAAACTTTTACAACATGCTTTTACAGGAGACAACAAATCAATGTCACCTAAGGTGAACACTGAGGACTGCAAAACGGATTCTATCTCTTTATAGAACCCTATCAGATTTTTCCAAATATCAGGAATAGATTGCCTAATAGTATTCACTTCCTGTCTTGAGAACGGGACGTGAACGAACTGCGATACATAATGAGCAGGAATGTTCACAGCGACTATTATTATTTACAGCATCGGCCGCAACCTCAACCTTTGGGACAAATGTCGGAGGAACCTCTCTCATAGGCAACTGAGAACTAGGTGACTCCGAACGCTTACTAAGCAACAGAACCAAGTCGAGCGCTAAAGCAGTCGAAGAAGTGTCAAGTGAAAAAGCTCTCTTATAAATGCTCAATAACTCTGTGGGACAACTAATCTTCCTTTTTACACATTCATCCTGCAGGTATTCTACCATTACCTGTATCACTTTCCTCTGTATTTCTAACATATATTGACTATATGTGTCATATACCTCAACTAAAGTTATCAATATGTCTGAAATCCATCTAATCGCGTCTTTCTCACAAATTCGCATTTCCTCCGATATCGGTTTACGACACGGAAGGAACCGTTTCTGTACATACATATTTTCCTCTTCATCATGCTCATTCTGTAACTTTTCTAACTCCTTTCTATACCCAAATAACCTCTCGACATGCTCATTTACCTTCTCGACAGTGTCTCTAGAAAGCGCTAGAGTGTTTAGATCCCTTAACCCGTGCGGAACATCCGCATGATTTAATCTTCCCCACATTATACATAACTGAATCCCTAAACCTTCAATAAAAACATTTTTCTCAGGAAAATTATCCGTATTACAATGTGTGGCAAAAACGCTAGCTTGATCATCCTTCTCCATAAAATGCTTAGCCCAGGCAATTAACTCACGTTTCTTCTCCGGCGGTACAGTATTGCGAGTGACAACTTTTGTTCCTGTACCTCGATCAATTACAAGCGGCTCAGGACCACTTGGAAGAGAGGGAGCAGGCAAATTCGATGGAGGTACTATAACTGGTGCGATAAAAAGAGGCGGAGGAGCAGGTGGAGGGATAAAAACCGGAGGAATAGGAACAGCAGATTGAGCAGGAAGAGCAGGAATAACAGCAGGAAGAGGTACAGCAGTGGGAAGAGGAACATACGGAGGTAGCACAGAGGCACCAGGCCTTCGTTCATTTAATATTATGTCAATAAACTCATCAGAAATATGAAGATCTTTAGAAGGATAGATTTTCTGAATTCCAAGTGAGAAAGCCCTATCCATATTTTTAGTCGCCTCAGACTGTTTGTCTTGGTCATATAACAGCACTTTTTCAGCGTTCGTTTTATGACGACGTCCATGTTTCTCTCTACCTTTAAGTTGTTGCAACGCTTCTTTTTTCCAATTCTGCAAAACATCAAATGCTGCAGGTCTAGCCTTTTTCTTTAACAAGACTGGCTCCAAATATTCAATATGAGGGATCTCAAAACTACCATTGATCGGCCACTGAAGTTCGGAGGCATGTCTGGTTTGTCTGTGCCAAATATCATTAAATACTATACTTCCAATGCCATGCTTACAGTACATAGTACATGCCGGCGACTCCTCCTGTGGTGCGGGACGGCTAAATTCCAAAGATTGTCTTTCACTGCGGAATAATGCCCTAAAGCAGGTAGACAATTTCCCAGGCATATCTCAAATTCTTGGTGTTACCTAGTCAATAATTGTGTCTGCAGATACAATACGGGAAAATTCAAATTGTCAGGGTTAAATTAAGAATCGGGTCACGACTCACCTGACCAAACCTAAGGAGGACCGATCGGTACTTCTAAGAATATTACCTAATTATTATTCTAATCTTACCTTGTGTATGGTGATTTCGGCAAATCCCGCCTCGATAAGTGGACCCTCGTCAAGATGCCGTCTCGGACCACGCGCTTATCGTCCAAGGATCGGGTCGTGCAGTGCTGCTGAGGTGTCGCGTCTCATTCAGGGGGCCCCTTATGTCACACCGTCCGATCCCGGTCCGATAGCGTGCGTCAACCTTCAACAATCCGGCATCAATCTTGAGGGTCCCTATTCGGGCGCCAACTGTGAAAACAGTAATAAAATATCAAGCCTAAGTACCCCAAAAGGAAATACACCGAACACGGGTTACAAAGGAACATACAAAGTACTTTATTTTATACTGAATCAAGTTACAAAAACAGAGCAAAATCAGATAGCTATCAGCCCTCAGTACAACACAACGAACTCCAGTGTGGTTCAGTGTGTTCAGTGAGAGACCCTGTACATTAGAATGCTTTCGCTTTTTATACATTTGGTGGGCGCGATGTCCAGCACCACTTCGGGTTAATATTCCTTTTAATACATCACCGATCTAGGGTTCATGCCAAGTCTCAAATAACTGCATATAACTGGTTTGCCTTTAATACATGTATCAACAAGCGTATGCATTAACTGTATATTCTAAAGGTTTCTATGCAGGCCTTCTTAAACCTCAATACAATGTAGTTAAACAGATGTTCTTCGTTCAGTATTTGAACACATTGTCTCAACATATGCTCGTGGATTAGTTTCATTGCACGAGTAATCCTTCTACACAAAGGTCAACAAAGTACAAGGTCTCAGTTCACAACCTCAACAAGTGGCCTGCAGGCAAATTACACATTAGCTATGTACAGAGGTCAAGACGGCCATGTTGTATTCTGCAATGACATCTCCACCATTTTAGCTCACAGGGTGACTTTTACACAACGAATCCTAAAATGGCGGTTTGACCTTAAATGGCGGCGTACCTGGATTTAAGGTCAGGACCTTGCAACACAGATTTCTTTCGCAAGAGACTTTTGAGCAGCTTGGCGTAGGCCAATATTAATATATTTATTACAATAGGAGGCACAATATACTTTCTATTTCGACAATCAGACCCCCTTCAAACCAACTTCATTGGACAACCCCCACCACACACTGTTTGTGGGCTCCGCAAGCTTTCTGGAGCCAGTTGGGTTTGTGGACCCTCAAAGAAAAATCGCAACACACAGGTTTAATGCTAACAATATGGGGAACTGGAAGAATGTGAAATAAAGACTCCTGGTCCTCCCAAATGTAACGTCCCTGCCCAAACGACAACTACAGACTTGTCCTTGGCTCACCATGTACACATAGATCTTCAGAAATGGCCAGCAGGGTTCAAGTAGACCTCCCCCCTCGGCCTCATTCCATCCCACAGGAAGATAAAGGCTGCATCTAATCCATTCCCTAAACCAGTTACCAATGACAGGTCTCCTTAGTTGAAGCCCCTTCCAAAGGGAGTCCTGAGAGCCCGGGATAAGCCAGGCAGTTCAATCTGATAATATGGCTTGCAGGAGCAGGGGGTTCACATTTGGTGATGGCTGAAGGCTGGAAGGAGCAAGAAGACTAGGAGACAGCAGGAGTCAAGGGGACATGAAAGGCAGAGGAGAGCAATAGGCTATACTGAGAGAAGAAGGTGGGGAGCCGGAGTTTAGGGGTAACATCTGGGATAGACTAATTAGAAGGGTCAGGGGTAAGAGGAATGAAGTTGAAGCAGAAGAGAAAAAAGAGGAAGAAGAACAAATCTGGAGAGTGTTGGGAAGGGGTGATTACAACGGAAGAGGAATGGAATGAGGAGAAATTTGGTATTGGAAGGAGCGGATAAAACCAGTAGAGAAAATGAAGAAGGTTGTCAAATCTAGAATGGATTGAATCAAGGAGATAACAAAACAAAGGGAAAAGGAGGAGGTAGCAAAACCGAGGTTGAGAGGAAAGAGTCAGAAACCGCAGGAGTGAAAAGGAAGGTTACAGAAACATCAGAGGAGAGTGAGTACAGGGTGATTGTGTCATTTCAGTACATTTTCGTGCCTTGAAACACTTCTGTATAGACACATTATAAATGCCATATCATATCATATCATATCATATCATTAAAGGACTGGAGGCTAAGGTTGTAAGGGAGAGGGTCAGGTGAGGAGACATGATTCTTTGAAAACATAATAGGGAAAACACAAGAGCCATTGAGCAAGACAGAACTAGTATTAATATTATGGGATAGTGGCACAGGGGAGGTGACGAAGAGGTAAACGAGAAATAGGAACAAGGAAGATTGTGAAGAGGAGCAAAATAGACAAGTTCTAGCAAGCCAAGTGAGCCCTGGGCATGCCCAGTTGTTGGAAGGAGACATGAGATGGGGTAATGGAATGTATGGTCAGTACAGATCGGAGAAGGGTACAGTCGATGCGGATTGGCCTCCCTGCTCTATTTAAGAGACCCGTCTCTAGCTCTCCCTGGCAGCTATGACCAACAGCCAGGCGACTTCAGAAGTTTGAGAACTGCAGAAGACCAGGGCTATGATACCCTGTAACCCCACACAGAGAGCGAACAAAAGAGGAGGGTTCATGAACCCACTGGGCACACAATATTATAGTAGTGAGAGGTGCAGCCACCTCCTGAGCACTGAATGTACTTTGATGTCAGAGCTGAGGTGGCCTGACACATTGTGAAGAAATGACTTCTGATCTACAGGAGTACAAGGATGAGTAGTGGCTAACATGACTACTCAGATGTCTCACTTCTGCAAACCAACAGTGATCCCATTCAAAAAGGTAAAACTGGTACTTCCAAGAGATATTCCTCCTTTGCCTTTTGTGGTAACGTGGGCTGAGGGAAGGCTATACTCTTAGAAGGGGTGTGAATATGAGACTGTATTAACCCAAAAAGCAAAATAAGAGAAGGTCCACAAGTTACTATTAAAATATATGTACTTTATTCAAACAATTCAATTTCACAATTAACTATTAAACACTATATACAAAACAACCCGGTGAAAGAACACAGAAAAAGCAGAACAAATATATGTAGACTCTCTGGATACTTTACCACGGAAGACAATGGGCAGAAGTTCATTAATGTCACTCAAAAGGAAATGTCCTTTTGGAAAAAACATGTAACAACGGACTTAACCAGTGCCAAAAATGGACCATGGGGACGGGGGATCTTAATTGTACTCGATTACAGTTCTTAGGCAGTTTGACCGGTTTGATTCAGGCTTCAAGGTGCAATGCTTGCACAGGATTGGACCCCTTAAAGTATGTGTACTGCTTTGCACCCAGCGAGTACTCATTTATCACTAGAGTGGGTTAGTTGCTGATTTCATTTATTCCTCCATACAGAAAACATAAGCAGTGTTTTCCTGTGTGGTTGAAGAATTGGACATTTTGAAGCTGTCCCCTTCCAAAATAAAATATCCTGCTTTTTGTCCAGGGACCTGCAGTCTTGAAACTAGATTTACTCTAATTTTTCCACTAGTTTCCTCTGTTTACTGAACTTCACCAGACCTCCTAGAGAAGTCAGTATGCTGGAGCCTGTCCTTGTTACGAGGCCCTTGTCATTTATAAACAGAATAGCCTGTAGAACCCAATGAGCATCTTGTGATTACAATGATGAATTTTGTTAAATACCTGTTTTAGTTTTGCTCGTAATGATGACATGTTGTGAGATATTCCGTTTTTAACTTTTCTCTTCTATTTTAGTCTGAATTTATGTTTATCCTTTTATATAACAATTGATATTGCATTTTTTGTATTGATGTATGTGTGTAAAGTTTTATTGATAAAGCTAAATCACACACTAAAAAAATAAAATAAACAAAAACATGTATAAACATAATAACTGAAATACCCCTACGTTACATCTTTTGCAACCACTTCCAGAAGCTTTTTTGCCTGGTCTGTTAGGTACAGATTGAACAATTAAGTGCTTCTTTTCAGTTCAGTCTCACTCCTTGGCAACCCTAAACTGCTCTACAGCCCTCCCTCGCACACACCATATCTCACCGCTATGTGGTTCTCAGTGAAAAGCCCCTTGATGGCATCCCGTAGTGTGGGATAAAGGCTGTAATCACTGAGGACCAATCTCTATATACAATGTTGAAGGACTAGCAAAGGTTTATGAATGCCATATATAATGCACCTTCGTGTTGTTGACATGCTTGTTTAGCACGAGGTGTAGTAGCAGCCAGTGCTCTACTGCCTGGATGCTCATCCTTTGCCAAGACTGAAGTGATGTGACAAGACTCTATCATAGAACTTCACAATCCAGGAGGGAGTTGGGCTATAGCACATGATGTATTTCTTGCAACTTCATTTGTGTTAAAAGCGGATACAATATGGGCACTCTGCTAAGAATAAGTGACTGTCTTTGTCTGCATGACCACATTGCAGAGGAAAAGTGGCCAATAAAAGGTTAATCTCAATCAAATCAGCTGGTAGCCTTGGACCTGGCCTTTTTTTGATGTAGGTCAAAAACCTATGCTTTCCCCAGAGAAATGTGAGACATATTTTTGTGTGGTTTAATCATAAAGGGCAGTACTGTGCTCCCCATCTCCCACTCATATGCTGAATAAACCATGGCAAAACACTGCAGCCGCTTGTCTTCCAGGATAATGATCTTTGTGTAATATATTGCCACTTGCTTACCTGCATTAGCAATCTGCAAGATAGCGATAGTGTCCTTGTTCCCCAATGATAGTTTGAGCCTTTCCCGGGCTTGCTTACCCATGCACTCCCCTTGCAGCTTGAAAAGGTTTGTAACCTGTGCTGATCATAGGGCTGTTCACTAAGCGCTGTTTCCTTGAAGCAGTAAGCTTCATTGCCATCTGGGAGTTAGCCAACTTGCGCTTGCTTTTATGCATCTTATTTGTTCATCCCAGGTACTCAGGCTCACGTTACTAAAAACAGCAAAACATTCTATAATATGGTCTGGATCAGTGTCCAGAGTTAGGTTGTGCAGGGCCTCTGAGAAAGTGTCCACCAGTATAATTGTGGTCATTACATCAGGGTCCCCGAACCTCCATCTCAGTTTTAATCTGCTTCCCCTACTACTGTCTCCTGTCTGGGTAGGACTGAGCATACTGTATCAACTGGCAGAAATAAGGACAAGATTAGGGGGATATGTCTTGGTTAAACCCTTGACTCAGATCAACCACTCTGTATCACTATGAGGTTGGGCCACAAAAGTAATCTATATTTAGAAGCTTTCCCACAAGGTTGGAGCGGCCAGGATGTCTCATTTTATCCACCTGTTTACCTAGTGCAAACCAGTGTCCATGACCATCTGCAGCAACATGCTTCACTTACTATGCTAGACAAACAAACAGGTGTCCACAAACTTGTGGAACACTCCCATCCCTTGCACACCACATTGTATTCTAATCCATACAATTTTAAGAATGTCTAAATAGTAAATTAAGGTTATAAGTTTACTATACCCTATTCAACTGTTAATATATCAACAAACACCATTATTAATATGAATAATTCTTCAGCATAGTATTTTTTGTACAACATTATATTTTTAATTATATTTTCAACAAATGGAATTCATAAATCCACACTCCATAGATCAGGGGCTATTATTTACAATGTTCTAGTGCCAAATTTCACATTGCTTCCCAGAACTTCGAAAACATAGAGAGTGTACTTATTTAGTAAAATAATCCATGAAAGACGTTCTTCAACATTAACATCAGCAAATCAATATCTGCCAGGATTTTTATCCTTAATATTCACCTAGTGTCAGTCTGATAATTGATATTGATATTTTATTTTTATTGCGCTCGTACACAAGTGTTTCAGAGTGTGACAACGCAAGGGAGGGGAACAAGGGAGAACTAAACAATGATCTTAGTCTAAGCTGTGTGTACTTTTTTCAAAAATGCTCAGGATTTCAGAAGTAATCGGGACAGTCCAGCAATCCCTATTAATTAAAAACACAGTATATCAAGTAATATTTTAAATAATGCTGCCTATTGTCCTGAATGTAGTCTGAATTCTCCATAATCCTCAACTCAAATGGAGGGTGTCTGGTTTAAATCCTTCTTCCCTTCATAGACACAATTTCTCACTTGTAGGTGGCAGAGTCTATTTGGCAAAATAGAACAAACCTTTGCCATTAGAAAATCATGTTAACACTAGGTAGATGTGGTGGTTTATACAATTGTACATTGTTGCTGCCTTACCCCAATCCACGGTGCTAGCTCCAATAGTATTGAATTAGTGTTGGCTCCCATGAGAGAATATTAATTCAATACCAGGTTGCTCTTCTGTGCCTGCTGGTTTAAAAGATTACACTCCATAAGCCTCTTTTACATCTTTCCATCCTTTCCGGTAATCTATCAGGTGCCAACTACCCGATTCCATGATGTCTTACCTATTGCCTCCATCCACTCTTGTTGGATTCCCGTGCCATCTGAGTCCTGGCCATTTCTAGGGTGGCCGCTATTTGACATGGAACGTCATTACGTCCTTGCGTGATGACGTCACGTGTGTTTATCCACTCTGAACACGTATAACGTTGCCCTCTTCTCCCAATGCATGGTCTAGCGTTCAACATACCGTGTATGGATGAATCAAGTCAATATATGTCAAATTGACAAAATAATGTCCAATGTACCTCCATTGTAGATACTACCCCAGTAAAAGGAACGATTATTAAGGTGAAATGACGCATGATCCTGTCTTGTAGCATATTTAGCATACATAGTTTGAATATTTGAATTCTGCTCTCTCCTCTTCTCTTAATGTGTTCTATCCTGCTCAGCCATTTCGTTCTACCCGTAAACCTCATCGACCCTTGCTTACACCAGCTCTACGCTCTCTCCAATCCTCTTTGTGCCATGCTGAACACCACTGGAAAAAAACGCCTGCTTCAGACAATCTTTATACTCTCTCCATGATACATTCTTCTTACGGGTTCTCACTGCTACTAGCTGAAAAATCCTACTTCTCTGACTTTCTTACTCTCCTCATTGTCACCCTCTTTTCAAACTTCTTAACAAAATCCTGGCTTCTCCTAGTCCCAATCCCACTCTTTCCTACAGACTGTCTCCAGCTGAATTTGCTTCTTTCTTTCCAAAGTTATTCTGTTCCGTTCATCTGTATATTCTGTTTCTCACTCTCCTAGTCCACCCCCATTTCCTGGGCCTCATTACAAGTGAGGCGGGAAGGGGTTAATTGTGCCGGTAAAGGTGTCGGCGCCGTTAACACCGTACCACCTCATTACAAGGTTACCTCGCGGGACCCGCTCTGGACGTCTGGTCAGACCAGATATCCTTTGCGGGTCCTGCGAGTGGACCAGCATGCTAACAAAGGGCCCGTCATTAATGGTCCAGTTGTTAGGATGCTCCCCATTCCCATTGAGCCCTATAGGGGCTCAATGGGAATGGGGATGGTCTGGGACTTGGTTCCTTGAATGGGGAAATACCGGGCCCTCCAAAGTCGGAATGGCCCGGTATTTCCCCATTCAGGGACCACGGATCCGCACTCGAGTTTGGAGGCAGCCATGCCCTTATTAAGGGCATGGCTGCCTCCAAACTCATAATGAGGCCCTATGTCTTGTTAAGTGTGAATGGTATATCAAAGTAAGACAGAAACAAGTGATCAAAGTTCAAGGCTGTTTATTAAACAGTAAAGCAGGTGAGATAAATGCCTAATCCAAACCTAAATCAAAGATGGAAGCAAGCTACGAGCATCAAATCATAATGATAGAGTCCTAGTAGAGTCTGGTCAAATAAAAGGGCCTATACTAAGAAAACCTATTGCCAATCCTTACTGCTATGCTACAAAATAGTGCGGGATAATGTTCACAAGAAAAGGAAGAGTGTCCACAAAATAATAAGTCAGGGGGCCTCATCACGAGTTGGGCGCTCATAGCCCTACCGCCAAACCCCCCGGCGCTATTAGCGTCGGATCACGGGTTTGGAGGAACGGTTAGTGCCCATTCCCCATTGGGCCCATTCGGGAATTCCTCATTCCCCATTGGGCCCAATGGGGAAAATTCACGCTATTAGCACCAGCGATTTCCCGCCGGCGGTAATAGCGTGAAAATCAGCAAATTTACAGCGCTTTTCACCACAGCTCAGAGCTGGGGGAAATCTGCCAAGGCTATGATCTGGTGGCCCCTTAAATGCGGCGATAATAGTGCTACCGCCACATTTAAGGGTTACCGCCAGACTTGTGATGAGGCCCAGGATGTAATGGCCGGGATCTCCCTTCCCCACGTTTTTTACCACGGTACAAGGTGGGACCCTTCAGCACGGCACACTCCTGGGCTTCTCTGGCACAAGCTTACAGTTCCTTTTCTCTATATCAAGGCCTTCTGTGCCCAAGTCTCTTTCCTAGAGGGCTTGATATGCCAAAAAAACAAAACAAAAGTTCCTTCTGGTTACTTTCACGTCAGTCATTACTCTTCATCCTAGGATTCCCCTCAGCCGGGCTACGATCCTTCTTTCAGCATTAGCCTCTCAAGCACTTGCCAATATCACAGTTCACATGGCGTTCCCTTCAGCCAGGCTGCAAACGCCAGCTTCACAACTCCCTCAGTCGGGTTCACACTTTCCACAGTTCACAATTTCAACATCTCATCTGAAAGCTGGAGTTCCCTGGCATCCCTCCGTAGGGTTCACATTTTCCACTGTTCATATCTCAACAAAAGTCATTCTAGACCCCTAAGGTCCTTCCCTTTTCCTAAGTCCAGGATTCAGCCCCCAGTCAGGCTTTCTCTTAAGCCCCCGTTCAGGCTCTCCTAAAGACCCCAGTCAGATTTCACACAGTTGGCTCACAAAATGTATGTGCAGGCCTCCCTCAGTCAGGTTCATGTCTGTCTCCACAATGTGTCGAAAAACCTCTACAACGTGTCAAAGACTTTTGATTGTAAAAGGGGTTCGGCCTGACCCTTGTATGACCACCTCGACACCTCACGCCTGCTTTCCCTATGGCCTCTTGGTACTTGTAATTTCTCCTGGACCAGCAGAGGAGGCACCAGCCAGAGACCTACGAATGAGCACCCACGTGGTGCCAGACCACTCTCTCTCTGGTGCAGTCTCAGTCTCAAAGTTCACAAGGGTCTCTGTCTGCCAGGCTTGGACCCCTCCTAGTGCTCACAAAGGCCCCCTCTTCCGGGCTCAGACCCTGCTCCCCAAAAGATCTCTTAAAAAGTCTGCATGGGGTCTCCCTCTGCATGGCTTGGGCCCCTCTGCCAAGGTTCACAAGATTCAAAAAGGGCCTCCCTCTTCCGTGCTCAGACCCTTCTTAAGACTTTAAAGTCACAGTTTTCCAAAAGAAAGGTTTTGGGACTTCCAGACTCAGAATGCAGTGTCAGGATTTTGCTCCCACTTCTCAGATGCCCAAAACAGCATTTGGCATTAGGAGTTGAAGGAGCTAAAAGAAGATCATGTTCTGAGGTCAGTGTCTCTTCTGCTGACCCTCGGAGTCATGGTTTCACCTGACTGGCCCAGGGGAGTAGTCTTGCTGTGGGTACTGCAGGCAACCCCAGCTGCCCCTGGACTTGCTTTCTGGCGATGCAATTCTCTCTGCACAGTGCAGTCTCCTCTGGACTCACACAGACAGTATTAGGGCAGTTTTCTCCTCCTCCAGGTCTCCCGGGGTGTCTACAGCTCTTCTGGTCTTCCTACAGCTTCCTGCACCTTCCAGCATCCCCAACCCGCTCGAGTATGCTTTCCTGCCCCGCCTTTTATACTTCCAGTGAGTAGTGATTGGATTCTGGAGTGAGTGGTTGGAAGGGAATGCCTGACCCTGCCTATCCTCCTTAGTGGGACAATATGGTGGTCGTCAATATGAGTTAATTGCCCAGGGATTTCTATGGATAATCTTTTATTTTTTATTGATATAGCTGATATAAAGCAACTTGACAATATCATCATATAAAAAAGCATAATAAAATTAATTGTACAACTGACAGTTATAAAAAAGAAGAGAATACATAAAAAACACAAAAAACTCATTTTAAAACAAACACATTGGACTTTCAATCACAAACCCAAATTAATATATCCAGTTTTTAAATCAATTTATAATCTCAGTTATAGAGTCTAAACATTTCTTGGACAAACATATGCAAACCTAGTCCACAAACACTCACATCCACTGGACTATTGTCATTCTTGTTCCTGACTTGGCATGGTCTCGTTGACAGTTCTTTCATTGCTCTCCTGCAATTTCAGACCATGAAGAAACGCAATTGCCCTTAATCTAGTCTGTGAGTAAATTCCAGGGTGTATTATCTTCCATAAAATTTCTGGGGTGAGGAATCTAAAAAGTTCTGTCAAATATTTAAAGTGTTTGCGTCGCTGGTCAATTAATGCATCACACTCACTCATGAGATGGCTTAGCGTTTCTCATGATCTTGTCTCTTGCAGAAGCGGCAAAAATTATCTGTCCTCTTGATAATTTTACGTCGCGCCAAAACCTGTCTTGTTGGCCACAAATTCAGCCTCAACCGAACAAAGTTTCTGTGCAGAGGTGATAGAGATTGCACCAGATAAGGCTTGGTTACACTATATTTTTTATGGCAAACAGATCAGGGTCGAAATCTAGATACTGACAACAGGTGTCTCTAGTGTTAATCCAGTCACTCTGAAAGAGTTTTGTCTTAACTTGATTAGGATTTTGAATCAGAGTGACTAGAGAAACATCTGCAAGTGTGAGGGCGTAGATGACTAACTTCTGCCACTTCAAGATGAATGAGTCAGTCGAAAAAAAGACAAATTCTGATAATATACTTAACACAGAACAAGTTTGCAAAGCTATCAGACATTTTCTAAATAGAGCAACTAACTGCCACATGTACCGAGCAAACAAGGAAATGAGACGCAACTCATTAGGGATCAAGGCTACTGGTGTTGAGGGTAGAAGCTGCAGAATTCTTCACCAGTATTTGCCCTCAAGCCTTGACCAAACACTTTTGATAAAGTCAATTTTGACTCAGATGCATAGAGAATAATAGGAGTAGTCTTCTGTCGATAATAAGTCAAGACTGGCACAATAGTAAATTTACCAAACTTGGCTTGGATTAGTGTGGCTTGATGAATAGAGGTAACAGTTTTATCTTGTAGTAATTGTTGGTGAGCACAGGACCCTCTTTGACTGGTGAACAGGGTGCCCAAATGGATGTAATGTTTGACAATTTCAAGCTGGGTTCCACCCAGAAACCATTTCGGGGTTCTCTTGATGGAGTTCTTAGGAGGAAGAAACTGCAAGATCTTAGTTTTCTCGAGATTTATGGTGAGACGATTGTCTTCAGTGTATGTGGCCAAGGCATTCAAGGCTTTCTGCAGACCCTTCAGTGTTTTAGAAACAAGCACAAGGTCATCAGCATATGGCAAAAACAAAACCGCTTTGTTCGCCAGTTTAGGAGGGTCAGTGAGAAAATGTAAAAAAGCTCTTCCAATATCTGAAATGAAGAAGTTAAAGAGCGCCAAGGCCAAGGTACAACCTTGTCTCAGCCCTTTAAACGTCTCAATGGGTTCAGAAAGTTTGCCATCAGATGTTAGTCTCACGCGTATGGTGCTCTGTTTGTGGAGGGATTCAATGAGCGACACAAGGTATGAGGGACACCCATGCAGGCGCAGTTTTTGAAACAAGAGCTCCCGCGAAACTGAGTCAAAGGCAGCTCTTAAATCAACAAAGGTGAAATATATTGGTTGGTTCGCGATGCAATGATATTCTATAAGTGATGTTAATAGATTCACACCAGTGCCCATGCCTGGGATAAATCCAGCTTGAAAGGGGTCCCTCTTTTGGTGATCATCTGACCATTTGTTGAAGTCACGCAAAATGAATTTGGAGAAAAGCTTGCCAGGCGCGTCCAAAAGCGCAATGGGTCTGTAATTACCAGGAAGCGAACAATCACCTTATTTGAAGATGGGAACAATCGACGAGGTGCGCCATGACAAAGGTATTATGTTAGATCTTATAATTTGATTGAAGACCCTAAACAAGATTTTAGACCAAAGAGGAGGATATTGCTTGAACATCAGATTACACAGCCCATCAGGACTCGGCGCCCGCGAGTTGTTGAGTTTACTAATGAAAAACAAAATGTCCTCCTCAGAAATCACTAAACCCTCAAATTTTGGCACCTCGGAGATCTGTCCATCTTGATTGAATGATGGTTTCCCATAAGGATTATTGAAAAACAGCACCCACTCTTTCTCATTGACCCCATTTAATTGTACCAGCTTTTGAGCAGCATTGTTAGCAATATTGATGAGAGACCATATTTGAACAGTATTTTTTTGTGAGACACTATGCAACATGGCCTCCCCATCAGCTTGTAGCATGACCATTCGATGGGCACAAAGCCAATTCTTATGGCGACATTGTAAGGATCTAATCAATTCATGCTTGTTCATAAAGTTAGAGGCCACAACAATCTTTTTCTGCTTGCGTAGTAAGGATTTCTTTTGCTGGACCATCTCATCAAATTCATGAGTGGGCTTACGGTGAGCCAACGAGTTTGAGTGGGTCTGAGTCTGATATAAGTGCAAAAAGGAGGTGTAATCAGCTGTTGCAGTAATGCCGTCACAATAAGCATTGTCAACATTGTTGTTCAAAGAGATTAGAGCATGTGAGTTCCATGTGAAGCGTGTTCTCGCATTGTTGACCAACAAGCTCTGTTTAAGCGTTGGTGAAACAGACTCGACCACCTGATGATTCAGCTGCCAACTAAGATTCAACATTTCATGGTCATTGTAGATCTGAGTAAGGACCTTAAAGCTGGACGCTGCCTCAAATGTACCAGAATCAACAAAGGCGTAGTCAATAGTAGAATCACTGGTTCCTCTTTGCCATGTGACCTTAGAGGGGATGTCCCCGGCAAGGCCCCATTACACATTATTAACCCTCTGTCATGCATCAATGATTTCCATCTTAAGCACGTGAGATTAAACCTAGGGTTATTTGCAGGTAACAATTGCAGGTTCAAATCACCAATCAAAACCACAGCTGTTATCTCACTCGCCTCAGCAATGGTGTTCAACAAATTCTCTAGATCAGCAAAGAATACGGCGTCAGGCATCCCCCCCACCGGATTCATATAGATGTTAACAATGGCTACTGCACTCCCAGGAAAGGATATTTTCACAATTAGTAAGTATAAGTTAGGAGCAGCCCAAAAAGAAAGTTGCCAATTTTTGTGATTTTTTTTATAGCAACAAGGAGTCTTGAGGAAGGACGACCCCAACCAGATGATTTAGCGGCGTGCAATATAATGGTATGATCTTCCCAAAATGGCTGCTGAAGTAATCAGGTTTCCTGCAGAACTATGATGTGATGATCGGCAAGAAAAGTATCACTTTGACCCAATAAGTGAGAGAACCCACAGGTGTTCCAGCTGATGAAAGAAATAGAATTATGTGCATGTTTAATCGACAGTTATAAATTAGCCTTAAACATTCTATCGCAGAGGTCACTGTGTAATTCATGATCAATGTTATTTGTTTCTCCATGTTGTGCAAGTACTTCTTGTGAGGCAGGTATCACAAAATTTGAGAATTTCCCTAATCTAAACTCACCATTGTTGTCCATAATAACAGGGTCACGTGCCAGCACGAACCCAAGGGCAAATAACTCCATACGTGCCTGCCAAAGAGCATTTCTAACTAAGTTAGAGTGTAACCATAATCTAACTATGGAAGAGTCTCTATCACTGATGAATTCATTTTGTTCGAAGTCAGAGGAGGTAATCTCCAGTAATGAGCTAACATCTTCACAAATACCCAGAATGCTAGTCCTGTTCATCACATATGAGGGATAAGGACCTGGGCTACATTTAAGAATGGGACGGTGGAACTTGTCCCAGTGCTATTTTTTACTATTCAAGGGAGGCACCTTTTCCTCCCTACCATTGAGATTAACTTGCCCCACAGCTGGGCTATCTTGCCCTCCTTCTGTGTCCCCTACAACAAGGCTACGGAACACTACCAGCTCTTTACTATCAAGGTCTAAAATTCTCACCTTCGGCAATAGTGACTTGGTTGCAAAGGTCTGGTTTACATAGAGGTCTACAGCCTTAGCAATCTGATCATCAATCTGTAGACTGACTGAACTTTATAAACTGAGGTTAGACTGATGATTGAGTGTAGCCTCAGAAGGATTGGAGATAGATTTTTCACTTAGGTTATTGTGTGACATGGGTGCACAAGAATTAGTCTTTAAGGTCTCCACATCGGAGAAAGCATAATATTGGTGGAGAACCATCTTTTCAACTTCTCAGTTGTACAGCGCAAGATCGTCATCCATTGTATTATGACCATCAGCATCCTGGATGTTGACCACCCCAATAGAAGCTGGACCTATGTGGCCAATATTCGATCTTAGACCACCGACCAAATTGGAATTCATGGTTGCCACTGGCAATTGGACAGGGCCAGAGCTAGATTGCTTTAGGGTGACATATTGTTTAATCAATCTCTCGATTTGCTTGCGGATGTCATACAAAGCAGAAAACATGTTCTGATCATGGTTGGTTTCCAGAAAGGTAACTTGCTTTATACTCTTGGTCAGCAAATTAGATTCAGATGTAATGATTTCAGACATGGCGTTTTGTTGCTCCGCTGCTTTATCACAGGGAATAGATGCCACAAGATCATTAAGAGGGGGAATAGCGGCCACAAGGTCATCGAGGGGGGAGTAATCCTCCACCTCAGAGGCCTTGTTATCAAGTTCAGTGGCAACTTGTTTTTTCCCTCACGGCTGAGCTGAAGTAGCCACATGACCTGCTGATGTCAAGTTGTTTTTAGATGTTAAACTTTTGATTAGTTGTTTGATGTTGGTGTTAATTCGCTCTGTCAAGTCCTTTTGATTTTTTTGTTGTTCTTGAGGCCACTAAACAATTTCCCTTTGAAGTTTTTGAGTTAAAAAGCCTATATGAGACCCTTTGCTCAACATGGTCCTCAATTACAATAGAATCATGTTCAGAACCAATGGATATACTGACTGGATCGGTACCTGTATCACACACTGACACCACATTTCTAGTCAAGGGGCACAAAGGAAGAGAGATAGTTTTAGAAGCAGATTTATTCTAACAGTCAACATTGTTCTGATGGCTCGCCTCACACTCTACAAGCTCTCCCAGGCCAATGATTTGGGAGATTTCAGGTACAGCTGAAGAAAGGGGAACAGGGATTTGAGATGGAATAGTTTGGAATGGGGTGTCAGCTAAAGACGCAGGAGCAAAACCAATGATCACTTCCCTCATAACCATGCCATTTGTCTTATCGTTCACAAGTTTACACATCCATATTACCAGTTGATCAATCTGCTTTGCTTGATCAGTAAGTTTGCGTTCTAATGTTTCAAACAGTTTGGTCAATGTTACAATGGTCATTTTCATTGTATTCAATGCTATTTCTAGCAAGACTGATTGGGGTTGCATTATGGGTAAAGTACAAGATGCAATCTCTTCATTGTTTCTCCGTGAGGCTGGACTAATGGTGTAAGACCTAGATCGAGAAGAGTAAACAGTCTGCACGGAGTTGTCAAACATACTAGGGGACTGATATAGACTGTTGGACTCAGAGCATACCAAGGAAGATGACACAATGATGGAAATGTTTCCAACAGTGTTTATACTAGTGTCAATACATTGTATGGAATGCTCTGCTGCTATGTGACAAAGTGACGGCAACGGCTCCTCCTGCAAATTGCGACCAGGCGGGGCTTATGGTGATGATACACTTGGCAACGGTGTGACTTCCAAATTTTGTGTTGTCAAGGGTATTTTCAATGTTGGAGTGGCTTCCACGGACAATAATTGTGTATCAGTGACTGTAACATTAGAAGGCACCGAAGTCAGCTCCACCACAGGCAAGGAGCTCTCAACCGGTAGTGGAAAGTTGTCCACAATAGGAATGATAGTTGTAGTTACAGGCTTACAAATGACCCGAATATCGCCTGCACACATTTTCGAGCTGGCAAGAGATTGATTAGTCATTTTGCGCTTGAGAACATTGGCCGGTGTGGATCTATCCGGCGTTGACTTCAAGGTTAGAGAGGCACTAGATGTCTTAAGAGTATTAGGCATCCCTGATTTAAGGGAGTAAATTGAAAAAGGCATAAACTGCCAACTCACAGAAATAGACCTTATGCGCTAACTGTTGAATAGTGTTGGTTTTCTTTTTTTTTTAAGTTGTGAACAGTTAATGGATGGAGGCAAAACGAGGCTAGGGACTGGTAAAAGGGCCTTGCCGTGCAGTTCCAGTCACCCTCACGAGGAATTAGTAGAAGTGGGCAGAAACAAGGCTAGAGACTGGTCAAAGGGCCTTGCCCCACAGTTCCAGTCACCTCCACAAACAGTTAAATGATGCAGCGAAATTGGAGGCTAAAGACTGGTCAAAGGGCCTTGCCCGGCAGTTCCAGTCACCTCCACAAACAGTTAAAAGATGCGGGCAAATGGAGGCTAGAGACTAGTCAAAGGGCCTAGCCCCGCAGTTCCAGTCAACCCCTCATTTGAGTGATGGCGTGCACTGAGAGGTAGGAGAAAGTGGCTGTTCCAAGGGCAGGCCCCACAGATGCAGAGGACTGCACAGTTAATGTGGGATTCGAGGAACAGGTGTGATTCAGTTCCAAAAGCACTAGCTCTGTGAAAGATGGATGTATCCACAAAGTTCAAAAGTCAGCACTGTGAGTCTTTTCCAGGCAAAATGTTTAAGGCTTACCCTTGATGTGGAGTCGCCCGCACCCCGTTCACCGGGCACTGGACACAACACACACTGCTTACACACCGTGCAGTGCTCTGCACATGCGCTGTGTTTTTGTAGAAAAAAAAAAAGAATTTTGCTGAAAATAGAAAGCGGACTGGAGTTCTGGAAGTACAAAAAGAAAATATATATATTTTATTTTCTCCAAGCTCAAGCAGTAGTGGCAGCCTCTCCTCACAGCAACACGACACACTGCTTACACACCGCGCAGCGCTCTGCGCATGCACAGTGTTTTTGTAGAAAAAAAAAGTTTGCTGAAAATAGAAAGCGGACTGGAGTTCTGGCAGCACAAACAAAAAAAATGTATATTATTTTTTTCTCCAAGCTCAAGCAGTAGTGGCAGCCTTTCCTCACAGCAACACATGACACACTGCTTACACACCACACCTAATAATCTTTAGTCCTCCTTGTTGCTTCCTCTTCTTCGGAGTATTTGAAGGACAGAGTGAACAAAGGGGATTCTGGGAAATGTAGTGAGTTGCAGATTTTGGGAGAAAATCAGCTCAATAATTTAAAAGTTTGTTAACAAAAGAACAGGGATTACGGGTTTTGTAGTATTTGACTGAAAAGAAGGGAAGGTTATTGTCAGAAAGGGGGGAACAGATGAGTCGTGGATAAAGTTTATTTCGCCTGCCTTTTATTAAAGTGAAATACTGGTGTAGGATGTGACTGTGCTGGCAATATCCCATAAAGACAGAGGGTTCTTCGGGGAGGGGTGTATCACAAAAAAAGGCGATACTGCATCTCACCCGAGGGCTTTCCTTCTGTGATCAGGTGATCCTCCCTTGCTTGTCCACCCCCAGGGTCGGGATCCAAGCACAATGGCCCTCCCCTGGCCACCTGAACAAAGGATCCCCGGGGTCTACCAGTGAGTACACCCTCAGTTCCAGTCACCTGCACAAACAGTTAAAAGATGCGGGCAAATGGAGGCTAGAGACTAGTCAAAGGGCCTAGCCCCGCAGTTCCAGTCAACCCCTCATTTGAGTGATGGTGTGCACTGAGAGGTAGGAGAAAGTGGCTGTTCCAAGGGCAGGCCCCACAGATGCAGAGGAATGCACAGTTAATGTGGGATTCGAGGAACAGGTGGGATTCAGTTCCAAAAGCACTAGCTCTGTGAAAGATGGATGTATCCACAAAGTTCAAAAGTCAGCACTGTGAGTCTTTTCCAGGCAAAATGTTTAAGGCTTACCCTTGATGTGGAGTCGCCCACACCCCGTTCACCGGGCACTGGACACAACACACACTGCTTACACACCGTGCAGTGCTCTGCACATGCGCTGTGTTTTTGTAGAAAAAAAAAGAAGTTTGCTGAAAATAGAAAGCGGACTGGAGTTCTGGAAGTACAAAAAGAAAATATATATATTTTATTTTCTCCAAGCTCAAGCAGTAGTGGCAGCCTCTCCTCACAGCAACACAGGACACACTGCTTACACACCGCGCAGCGCTCTGCGCAGGCACAGTGTTTTTGTAGAAAAAAAAAGTTTGCTGAAAATAGAAAGCGGACTGGAGTTCTGGCAGCACAAACAAAAAAAATGTTTCTCACAGTCTTCATTTACTCCACTCTCTAAGTCTGACTCTGCCCACTATCTTGCCTGTGCCCACACCACCGCTTCTCCCATAGACCCCCTTCCCTCCCCTCTTATCCCTAAAGTCTTTCCTCTTCTACTCCCTTTCTTATTTCCCTTTTTAATTTGTCTGTCTGCTCTGCTACATTGCCTTCTGACTATAAAAGTGCTGTCTTTATTCTTTTTCTTAAAAAGCCCCCTTAACCCTTCTACTCCCACTAATTTCTGCCCCCTCTCTCTCCTACCTTTTCTCTCCAAATAATAGAACATGTCGTCTACTCTCAAATCCCTACCTATCTTGATACTCACTCCTTACTTCCCCTGCTCAATCAGGTTTCTGTCCCCTTCACTCCACTGAAACTGCTTGACTCATTGGGCCTCATTACGAGTACGGCGGTAGGGCGTTAAAGGCACTGGTAAGTTTGGAGCCAGCCATGGTGCTATTAGCCCATTGTAATTAGGGCCATTGTCTCTAACTCTCTTCTCTCCACCTGCCATGCAAAGCTATCATCTATCCTTACCTGACTCGATCTGTCAGCTGCATTTGCTACAGTAGAACACCCCACCCTCTTTTCTACTCTTCCTTCATTTGGTTTCTCTGGGTCTGTTATTCAATGTTTCTGCACCTTTCTCGAGAATCTTTCATTGATTGTGTCTTGGGCCAAAAGCAATCCCCTGTCTTTGCCTAGTAGACAGGGTGCCGCATGGTTCTGTCCTCGCCCCCTTCTCTTTTCTCTTTAAACTGCCTCTCTTTTGGCCATTATCACTTCATTTGAACTTGGATCTCATTTCTATGCTGATGACTCTCCATTTTTTTCTCTTTCTCCTCTTTCACTAATACTCTTCATGCTTCTGTTTCTTCATGCAATACTGGATGAACTCTCGCTTTCTTCCTTAAACGCTTCCAAAACCGATATCCTGTTTTTTCCTTTGCCCTCCATCCCCCCTTGCCTCCTCCGTTTATCCCTTCTCCTCCTTCTTTTCTACCTATATCTCTCTCGGCCTGTAATCTAGGTATCATGTTCGACTCTTCCCTTACCTGTTTTCCCTACATCACCAACATCACCCGCTCTTGCAAATTTCAGTTATACATCATCTGAAAAGCCCGCCCCTTCATCATTTTTTCTGCGACTAAACGACTTATTCTGACACTTGTTTTCTCCTGTCTTGACCTTTGATCGTCTCTTCTCGTTGGTCTTCCTGTCTATCATCTTGCCCGTCTTCGCTCAATTTTTAGTTCTGCCATTCGCACTCTTTGCTGCCTCTCACCTCGTTCTCTCACTACTCCATCTCTTTGCTCCCTCTATTGGCTTTCATTTGAACATCATCTACTCTTCTGCTTTCTATGTATTATTTTTAAATCTACCCATGGTCTCCACCCTACCTTTCATACCTACTTTTTTTCTTCACCTCGTCACAGTCCCTCCACTCGGAATCTAACTGTCCTGAAGTCTCCTTACGCTCAATCACATTTGTAGAACAGAATTGAAATTGTGTAATGCTCCAGCATCAACTGGCAAATAGAGATTTCAATATTTTATTTCATCACCAGCAAAGATAGAACACACACATGAAAAAAACAATACAATCAGAACAGATCTACCATAAAACCTAGTAAATTTAATATAACAACAATACCTGTATCTCATTGTTCACAAAATGTACAAAAAAGAGAAGAAAAAAAACAAAACAAAAAAAACACATTTTAAATCTTGAAACTTACTGTAATATTGCCCCATCAAATACTGATTTAGCAGTTTACAAATGTGAGACAGCAACACAATCAGATCATACAATCGGTACAATGGCGCATCATGTAAACTGTATATAACTCATGTGTAATTGATTACAGTGACAATTGACCATAAGTGTCTAAGAACAGACCCCAAATGTCATTCAATTTGTCAGATTCATCTTTATACTTTAAAATTGCTTTTTCATATGATTACACAGTTAGTAGATTTTCCACCCAATCATCAATATTAAAGCTGTTGGGGGGAATTCCATGCACACAAGATCATTCTTTATGCAAGCATACAGCCTCTTAATACAGATACCTTTTTGAGAGTGATAGGCCTCTCAAGGGTGTGATATCTACAAGAATCAGAGCGTCACCTTTCTTAGGATCAGACATTGGAACACCAGGCCCACCTGCACACAAACCTCTTCCCAGAAGGTTCTAGCTTTCACACAATACCACAATAGGTGACTCAGAGTACCCACTGATTGGTAACAGCATCTGCCACTATCTGAGAGCCCTGTTTTAAACATTCTTTCTGGTGACCAGTATGTTCTAAAAAGCAGCTCGGTTTGCGTAGCTCTTAGCCCCCAGTCCATGCTCGAGAACCGGACATTGTTGCGACTTCCCTGCAAGCACTCAGGACTAACCCCCTTATTCAGTTCATCGGCCCAGACGGCTGCACGCTCAGAAACCCCCTTCCTTTTCGATGTGAGGATGTTATACACAGTGGCCACTGGATGATTTGCTCGGGCACAAAGTTCTAATGTAAGCCATGTGTCATTGTGTCCACAATCTTCAGGCCTAGATTCAAGTTTGGCAGATATTAAGCCTCTCAGTAGTCTGTATTTGGTATAGCTGCATTCCAGCAATCCAAAATTCATCTTTAGTTGAGTGAATGCGACCAATGATGCATTCCCCAGAAGGTCTAATGTATCAGATTTCACTTAGGTACCAGGATGGCCAGAATAACACCTTCCCATGTCCGGATATGGATGGACTCAGCCAGATTGATGCATCTGGGTAGATAAAACTCCAGGCATTTAGATAAATGGATCACTGTCACAAACAAGCAAGTGTGCCACATGCACAGAATTGCCTCTGGTTTTTTTCTTTACCCAATTTACAATTATCAGAAATTGATTGTATGATTCTATGTTGGGGAGTCAGTGCCATTGGTGAAGTTGGGCAAAGGAAAGTTTAGTTGTTGAGCCCAAAATAATATATCTTAAACGAAAGAAATCCCAACACCTTGGCATATCTCACAGTACAAATGAGTTAGCCTATTTTATTGACTTATTATTCCAGAGGGTCACATTCAATTTATCGAAAACATTACAGAGTGTTACATTTCAGAGTGGACCATAATACTGAAAAACACAGAAAATATTAAATAAATATATAAAGGGTAGTGGGGTAAAGGGGTTAAAATGGCTTAGATTGGGTTTAGGGTGGCCTTCTAAGGGTAAAAAACAGGGGTTTAAGAGGGTCCCAAATTTTTAAAAAAAAGCACGAAAATGAAGTGTTTTTCTGTATGTTGTCTGTGATGAAATGTACCACTTTGTAATGTCCATTGGTAAAATCACATATAACCTTCCAGAGTGCCCAGTAAAGGGAAGTTTTAGGATTATTTTCCAGTTTATTTTTTCCCACCGTTTGGAGAACACACAAAGTATCTGTGTAAACGAAATTGTCTTTACAATGGGAATAAGAAGTCTGTTTTGGCATGCTTATCAGGTGAGGGTAGTTAGATCTCTTTTCACAGTGATCTTAGAGGAGGATATGGAATGTAGTTTCTGCCAGAGAACCATTTGTTGCCTTGAGCGATTTAAATTACTGTTTCATAGTTTAAGTCAATTGCAATGTTAAGAGCTCTGAGATTTGTATCTTTTTTAACTTAAGTTAGTAAGTGTAATCCATACGTGGGTCCCTTGTTATATGTACCTAGTGATACCCAGTGCTACAGCCACACCTCACCAATGACACGCCACAAGGCAAAGACATGTGTCCGGGATGCCGCTGCTATTTAGGCTGCTGGTACTATTCTTGTTCAGATGAGAATTCACTAGATTTTCAGTGTTGGAATGCACTTGTGGATGGGATCAGACTGATATTCGAATACATATTTTTATTCTGACAAGGCACAGTGAGCGAGAACCTGATTGGAGACCCTCCTGAGTGGGACCAATCTCATGCAAGAGGTTGTTTGACTCTGTTCATTGTCAGAAGACAGGCGCCCCCCACATTTGTGCAAATGACTACATCCATCACTGATATTGGGTGGCAGCGTACTTCAACAACCTCATCATAATCTTCATCAGATCTTTGCCAAGAACCTAAATATATGCTTTATAGAGCATAACCCCGGGCAATGGTGCTCTGAGGCTTTGCCAGTTTGCTGCTCTTTGATATCAGTCAGAATTTTTCGGCAGTCCACTGACTCTTCCAGTTTGTCCTTCACTTCTGGCCTCCCACTCTTGTGAGAATCGCACCTATGAATACAATGTACCTCATGTTTTTCTCAGTGCCTAATTGTCATAGAAACTACTAAACACATCAGAGAGACCCCTGGATTGCTGACAAGTGCACCGGTATGCATTAGGGTGTCCTCTGTCTGTTACAAAAACCATTCACTGCTTAAAAATTAGTCCAGAGCTCGACCAGTCTCTCAACTTCACAATACGTTCTAGCAAACACTGAGTCATTAACTTCACAATGATAATCTTAAAGAGCCCAAATGCAAATAGGTAACCCTATTACTACAACCACAGCACAATAAGAATCATCAAAAAAAATCAACAAATACATTCAATTATTTATTCCAATATATTATTAACTAAATTGCTTAAACTTTACCATATCACAATTATTACTTCCAAAACATTTTTACAAAGAAAAACATTACATTTATTTTGAATTCATAAATTATACAGAATTATCAATCAATAAGTAATGTGATTGCCTCATAATGGCAAAACATGTTGCTTAGTACAAGACTAACTGCCTTCACAGCAGAAATAACTTCACTGCTTAGTCAGTGAACTGAGGGAGCAGTCCTGAGTCATATAATTGCTTGTACATGACAGAAAATCGTTCCAAGTTATTTTGTCTGTGGGACAAGCCTACTCTGGATGTCTTGCAGTATATCTACCTCTTGGGAGGCACAGACCTCCCAGTTCCACTTGTAGGTCTTCCAAAATGTAGTCTTCTTTACAACAGAGCTCTTATACACTTTAGAGTACTTTGTTTAAATGTTTAGATGAAGCTCGTGCCTTTAGTCTCGATTGCCTCCTAGGACTGCGTTGGGCTACCCATCCCATCCTTAACAAAAATCTAGACTAGTTGCATAATGTTTGTAAGCTATCTTCATCAACAGAGGCAAGACCTCTACCCATTTCAGACTCAAAGAAGTATAACGCCTTTAAATTGTGCGCATATGCATTTATTGTGATTAACTTGTGCCTCCCCCCAGGACAACCTTCATCACCACATACTCCCCAGAGTCACCCCCGATCTTCTTAATTAATTGAAAGGAAGCTGTGTTGTGCATTGGTGTCAGGATCCCCCTGGATACAGATAAGTGTGACATTCAATAACCTTGAGACCCCCTTGCATTAGCACATTTTAATAATGTTGTGGAGCCTTCTCACATTACAAGTCAGGGTGCTCACCAATGCGATACATATTGCATGTGTGTATAATTAGAGCTTTTATTGATCACTTTGAATATTTCAGAAACCTTTTATTTGCTCATGTTTTTAATTTTGAAACCATCCAACTCGCTTGTGACTCCACATCAGTCTTTTTTTAGTGTTGTGCACTGCCGGACAGCCCTGGGAGTGCAACATGGCCTGCCCTGACTAGTCAGCACTTCTATACTCCTACAGTAAAAGGTCTAATTGACATCATACATGTCATAACATGTCATGAATTATTGATAACAGGTACTCATCCCCCACTTTGGAAAGCCAAATGTATGCTTTGTATTAACAGTGTAGCTCATATCTGCTCCACTACTCTAACATCAATGCAAAATGCTGCCTAGCTCAGTGGTGAAATAAACACAGCAAGAGAAGCTCTGGCAAGTCGGATGTTTGTATTAATGTATTCAACAGCTTCTGTCGGGTTCATGAACATGTGAATACAATTAGGAACTTTGCCCCATAAAGCATGGTGTACGACATCTCTCTCTCCTTCAATGGTCCTCATCACTAGTTGGGCGGTACCACCTAACTCTATTAGCGTTACCGCAACTCAGTCCGGCACAATGTGCGCTGGATCCCGAGTTGCAGTGTGGCCCTATTTCCCAATTTTGTCAAGAGTCCATAGGACTCTATGGGCTTTTGGCGCTATTACCGCCGGCGGTAATAGTGACAAAAATGGGCTGAAAGTCAGCGCAATCACCTACAGCTGAAAGCTGGAGGTGAGTGCCCCGACCTTCCCTGAAACTTGGGATTGGGTGGAGCGGTAATGCGGCAGTAATAGCGTTACTGCTGAATTTTTGCCTCTTTGCCCAACCCGTGCTGAGGCCCATGTCTTCTTGACCTGCAGAAATGTCCTGGCAGCCCTAGCTGCCATGGGTTTTCCACACCAGTGCCAAGGCCTTGTTTGGTGATTTTGGTATTTCGCATTTCAATGCCTTCTAACGTTTTCTTTTTCATTAACCCCTAAGTGTGAAGGACGGGGTATCTCGTCCTTGGCAACAGGGAGGTAATCCCAAGGACGAGATACCTCGCCCCTGGCACATTATGAGGCGGTGTAATCTGGGAAGATGAATACCTCGTACCTCATACTCACATTTCTCTACTTGCTCTGAGTCCTAGATCCCCATCTTGAATGAGGGCCCAGGAATTGGGCAGTCCAGCTAAAGATCTGACAGCTATTTTGTATGTTATTGGTATTTCTACTTGTATTTGTATTTTACCTCGCTCAGGCCTGCCTAGGCTCAGGCTGGCGGGGCATTACTTACCATGTACGCCCTCCGACTCGGGGGTGATTGCTATAGTATATGTATTGTATGCCTTGTGCTTCTTTTGCATATGCTCTGAGACATCTTCAATAGTCAAGACAATAACATGTTAAATTGAATATGTGTGTGCACAAGTCATGTGGGCATGTGCAGAAATGCCATCTAAAACGGTCCCATTAACAGACTTTAAAAACAAACAAAAAAAACAATTGCAGGGAGATAGGCAATCTTGTGTTTAAACAGAATACACCCCACTGCTGATATAAATCTCTAGTATTCTGAAAGGCTTGAGCAACACTGATCGAATATTTGATAATTAAGTCCACTTAATGTTGTCTGGCAAAGGTTACAAGCGCCCAAGTTGCCTGATAAAATGAATGGTTTCATTACAGACCTCTTTCCGCAGATAATCGGCGTCTAATGTTCTGTTAGTTTTCCCACAGACAGCTATAGAAAATGGGAAATCTGGTTTAAATGAAAGCGGATACTGCTAATTGTGTAATCGCTGCTGCCGGGGAGAGAGCATTCGCCAGGATATGTCATGCTTCTCTTTCACTTCATGCTTCTGGAAGGGAGCCTTGGAATATGTTACTACCACTAAAAGCAAGTGGCAAATAAGGTTTCTGTAGTGGATAGCTACAGAACGTTGAGCAGTAAATACATGTCTTTGAAAATCAGGGGTTAATACGGTAACGCTCTACACATTCTTGTTGTAATGCCTAATGTGGCAATAATTAGGTCCTGCTTAGCAAAGATTCAATGTAATTGATCTGATCAACCTTTCATTACTCGCGACACTAAAACTGGAAGGGCAGGATTGAGGCTGATATATGCAAAGAACGTCCATATAACGCCCCTCCTCGCTGTATATAATTCAGAGAGCAGAGGGACAATACGTTAGAGTCAAGTGATAGTTTTATGTGTGCACCAGATCATATACACTTAACTGAATGTACTGAAAGAAAGTCATTTGCAGGCTTAGGCTGGAGCTGTGAAGTGAGAATGATATAGCACAGGCATAATAAAACACCTGCTCTTATTTAAAATGTGGTGAATAGCTTCATTTACTATGCAGAACATGAATATCTCATGTGTAGTGTCGTGCAAGCAGCAGTGAATAGACCAATTTCAAAAGATCATTCAATGGGACCAGACAACGCAATAATTGGTCTATGTTTATGCCCCGCCTTGCTTTACTGAAATAAATAGATTTGTGCAAAGTATAAAAATGTATAGATCTAAAAAAACAATTAGTCTTTGAGCACCAGGAGAAGGGCAGTCTCAAATACAAGTTCATGCTATTTGTGCAAAAAGGAACTAGCCTCTGGGCGTGAGTGGCTCAGCCTGCCAGAGTATAAGGATTTCTAAATAATTTGCTACAGTTAAACTGACTGTGCACACACTAGTTGGTACTAGGAACTTAGAAGTGAAGGTGAAGATTAATTCGGACCCGGGGAAGGGTGCTCAGCTAATCAGGTTGCTGGAGGAGCGGGTGATAATAGAGTGTGTACCGGACTCTCTTTCCAGCCAACTGAGGCCCCTCCCGGTGGCGCCATCTTAATTGTGGGAAGGAAACAGCCCCAATGTTCCCCCCTCTATCTCCACCGCCCAATGACTTAGAACCCTATCCCCAGCCCCTAAGACAGCCCCCCACTTACATGCTGGAATGGAGCTTTGTGCTCCGGTCCTCCCACTCCACCTGCCAGAAAAAGGGACTAAGGGGGTCATTACGAGGTTGGAGGTAACCATGCCGCAATTTGCGGCATGATTACCTCCTTACCGGCTCTGAGTTCCTCAAATGAGGATTTACCGGGCCATTCCAACCTTGGAGGACCCGGTAATTCCTCATTCGAGGAACCCAGACTCGGTACATCCCCATTACCATTCGAGCCCCCACAGGGCTCAATGGGAATGGGGAGGGAGCCGAAAAAACGGGCCCATTAATAACAGGCCCGTTGTTAGTTCCCTGGACTGCTAGCGGGACCAGCTAAGGGCACCTGGTTTTACCATGCGCCCTTTGCGGGTCCCAGCGAGCAGACTCGTAATAGGGCGGTAAGGGCTTAATGGTGCAAGCACCATTAACGGTGTCTTTAACCCCTTACCGCCCAGCTCGTAATGACCCCCTAAATCCCTTTCCCTATTGCCACGGACATCTTTTTTCCCTCTGGAGATGAAGCTCGTGCAATAGTGCCAAGCCTAACCCCTGAGAAAAAAAAAAAACAACTATCTGCATCCCGTGCTAACCCCAGGGTGCAAATAGTTATCACTCTCCAACCGGTGAGGCAGAGGGACATGTGCTGGCAGGCCGTTACCAGCCATCAACACCCCCCGGTCGGGGCATGATTGCTATAATCATGGCTTGTTTGGTCCTAGGAAAATAGGCTGAGGGACATTGCAGTTTTACCACCTGTCAAACTCAGCCTGTGGGTTCGGCCCCAGCTTAGTCAATGTATCCATGCTTCTTTTTATTTGGTGTAGCAGACAGCTAATATGTTATTGAAGACACACATGAGCAGAATCAAAGATAATCTTTATTTAAGCAGATTACTGTGATTTTAATTTATTTTATACCATACTAAGCAGGTGCCATATTCCTGGCAACAACGTTCTGTGGCCATTTTATGTCCTATTTTACTTTGGGGAACATCTTACAAAACGTTTTGAACTCTCAGATTAGCCTCATCTACCCTAACCGTTACACTCCTCATCCATTTTGCGCAGTTGTTCAAATTTGGCTTCACATGCGCTCTTATGCCTTCACCCACCCATAAGGACATTAAAAAAGATTAGATCACTAGTAACAGCCCTATTTTAAAAAAAATATCCATCTGGTCACAGGGTTTAAAAAATTGTGTCTTTCCCTCAGGCCTGCATGTGCATGCTTTGACCACAAGGCATAGGGGCACCCACCACACAATTAGCATGCATTGACGCTTGCACCATAGCCACAGCATTGGTTGACTGGATGTTAGAATACTCATATGGGGATTGAGTACACATAAGGGCTGAGGTGCATACTCTACAAGGGGTGTTTTATGATATTTTTTAAAACACACCCAGCTGGCGGCGCTAGAGTGCCACAAAGGAAGATGGTGGTGTAACCTGGAGCAATGGCAGAGGCTACAGGCACCGACGGCCACTTCATGGTCAATCAGGTACGGGAGGCAGGTGGACTCGCACCCTGATACCCTCTGAGGAGGGGAACACAGCAGTAAATGGATACCTACAGGGCATCTATGGCGAAATATACACAGAGTATGACAAGCCATGACGTTGTCGGCCCCAGTACATCAGGCCCGCTGTGGAGGGGGGCTGCTTTGGCCGAAGACCAGACGCTGTCTCAGTGGAATAGGATCTGCAGACATGCATCCTGACACCCCCTGCAGTGGGGGAGCCAGCAGTGAGTAGAAACCCACAGGGTGTCAACCCAAACAGACTGCCAAGGTCAGCCGGCCGTGCTTGCCCCAGTCACAGTACTCCACGTCTGCCAAAAAGGGAGGTCTGCCTCGGCCCAAGTTTAGAAGCCTCAGCAGCGACACAGGATCCACTGGGGCCCACCTAACCTCTCCCCCCCGAGGGAGGGTGAATGGAGCAACTCTGGCACTCTCCCAGTGGGCAGGCCTGCGGGGGGAGACACATGGGGATGGTGAGATGGAGAGACACAAAGGGACTGGGAGCTCAGCCTTTTACTCTGGCATGTTCAGGAGGAGATGGACAGTGTACAGAGTACTGACGAGTGAGAAGGAAATCCTAGGAGCCATGCTTGCCCTAGGCTACTGCGAGGTTGGGCCGCCTGGCACACTGGAGCTGTGCTGAAGACACCGTTGAGGAATGGAATATAGTGACAGTGTAGATAGAGCCCTGTTTTTGTTTGTCTGTCCCGAGCAGGAGCTACCTTCCTCTTGGCCCTTTATTATTGCTGGGCTGCAATGCCTTGCCGGGTGGAAACTGGTTGAGAGGCGCCCCCCCCTTTTTTGTTTTCCTCGCTCAGGAGAGGTTGGTGCTGAGACTGGGGTGATGTGGTCCAAGATCAGTTATGAGGGGTAGTGGGGTTGCACAGCCCTTTTGCAGCTGGACATGATGGTGGCCTGGCACCCCTGCATTAATATCTAGTCTCCATTGTTTTTGCAATCTTTCACAATGCTGCAGGACTGGCCTGAATGCTTGTGATGCATTAATGCCTATGGTGAAGAGCATCAAACATCACAGCCAATTGAACTTTGCCAGGAACTGTAAGAGAAAGGAAGAAGATCCTGTGGGGGCGTGACCAATGGTGAGTGGGTATTTTCTAGAGGGTAAACGAGATACGAATACAGCGTGTGTGTCCCGCCACAGGGACGCTGAGCGAGGAACACCAGAAGCCAACTTAGCTGACATGGACTCAATCCTGTCGCAGATAATGGTGGGTTTTGACCAGTAAACTTGACAGCTTGCTGTGCAAGTTGGATCTAAGTCAGCATAGAATCGAAAAGGCAAGTGGCTGCATAATGGAAGCCAAGCCAGGATCAGCCACCTTGAGGATGGTGATCAGCACACAAAGTGTGATCTACACAAGCTGCAATTAGGAAAAAGTTCAGGCTAGAAGCAAGGACTTGGAAGCAAGGTCCCAGAGTAATAACGTGAGAGTTGTGGAACTGCCGGAGTTTGTCTCATCTGCCAACATGGATGTATTCATGGAGGTATTCATGGAGACTTTATTAGAGAGATTCTGAAGACCCCTACCTTTTCTCCTCAGCTCCTGGTAGAGAGAGCCCACTGATCTCTAGGACCTGCCGCGAAACCTGGGCAAAACCTCAGATCTGTGATAGTATGTCTGATTAACTTCTGCTAAAGTGACATTATTCTGAGCTGGGCAGGAGAGTTTGGGGATCTCCGATATCAAGAGGCCCATATCTCCTAGTGCCATGACTTAATAATGGCCATGCAAAATGCTCACCAGACATTTCTTTCAGCCAGACAAAGACTCAGAGGCATTAAGTATGCTATGATATTCACTGTAAGGCTCATATTGGTGTAGACATCAAAACCCATTTTTCTGTGAAGCCTAAAGAGGTGCGTTCTTTCCTAGAGTCGCTGCCCTCTGCCTCTGGGACGGAAGCCCAGACGAGGGCACCCCAAGGAGAAGTTGATGCTATACATGCTTGCTGCTGGTTTATTGCAGCAAAGTGTTCACTTGATGCCAACGGTAGTGGTATTTAATGTATTAGTCAATTTTCCTGTTTTTTTTTATTGATCAGCTGTTGGTGCTGTTGCCTTGGGAGGATCTGGTAGGTCTGCCTCTCTTAGTACCTCTAGGTGATAGCTGCTGATGCATTTGGTGTTTGAGGATACAATGCTACTTGGGGAGGGTAGTGAGCCTGGGGGACTCTTTTGGACTGCAATCATAATTAAGTTGTTATGTGTTTGGTTGTGCAATTTCTGTAAAATGCTCATAGCACAAGATACCAAGATGGCTCTGAAGCCAGAGTCTGAGCACACTAATAGCTATGTTGACGCTGTTAGTTGTTCACACGCTGAGCTTGAGAAATGTATGAGAAATGTACAATGCTAATCTGGAATGTCAGGGGCCTCAATACTGTCGTAAAGTCAAGGAAGGTTCAGGTCTATTATGAGTGGCAGCGGCTAAGATCATCGTTATCCAAGAATCACACTTTGCCGGATGCGGACATATGCCATTTGCTAAATCATGGGGTCCTTCACAAAACTATTAATCATACTCCTCTAACTCGCGAGGGATACTTAATCTAATCCATAAAACCCTCCCTTTTATCCTGGAGTCCATTGAAGCCAATCCAGAGGGCCACTATGTCTTCTTAAGCAGCAACCTGCTTGGATTTCATAACATGTGTTAATATCTATGCAACTAATGTGGACTATCCTCAGTTCTTTGTGTCCCTAGTAGATACATGCCTGAAGTTTGTGGACATGGAACTAGAAGGGATAGGAAACATCAACATCATACTTTACACCAACATAGAAAGATCAAGCACTAATCCTAGATCTCTAAGGTTGGTGGGCGAGAGATCTATACAGCCATGTGTTTCTTTTATATTCAAGATGCATGGCACACTCGCAATAGGGACAAGTCAGACTTATTGTTCTACTCCTTGGTACATGATGTGTATTTGAACCTAGACCTCATTTTGGCTAGAGCGGCATTAATATGGAGAACTCTGTACTGCATCATGTTAAGCTAGAATCATGTCAGACCACTCCCCAGTGTGCTGTGCATTATTGTTTGTGGACTCAATACCCATAAATCCCCTTCAATGATTCAAGTTGCAGGCCTTGCTTGACAGCAATAAAGGGTTAGCTGGATTTGGCACTTTCCACATTCTTTGATGCCAATATGGACTCCACATCACAGATTTTGTCAATATGAGAGTCTTTCAAACTGTACATGAGAGGGATATGTAGAGGCGGTGAAATGGGGGTGCTGCGAAAGTGCATCACAAAGTGGCAACCCTGGAGCAGGAGATAAAAAGTTGGCGATCCAGGGGGAACAACTCTCGGAATATGGCCCTCGTTTTACTGCTGAAGGACAAGTTGGAACAGTTCAGACAGGTAGTAAATAGGCTTAACGCATAGCCCGTTGTTGCATGTAGATTCTATTATAGATTAAATAAATAGGCTGGAGCAGTGCCCTGGTGTGGTTGGTGAGGGACGAAATGGGGACATGGACATTGCTGCAAAGAAAGGTGAGGATGGGGTGCTACACACCTCTCCTGACATGATTTTGCTGACACTGTATACGCTCGATACGCAAAATGATACCGTTGTGATGACGAACTTGCAGACTTACGTCCAGGAGTTCCATCATGATAGGTTGGCTGAGGAGGCCCTAGAGGCCTTGCAGTCCCTGTTCATGGTAGAATAAATATTTTTTTTTTTTATAAAATATATTTTTATTTTATTTTAAATGAAAACAGTACAAAACAAACTTGTGGCATTATGTACAATAGGACAATTGACAATTAAAAAAACACAACACTGCACTCCCCCCCTCCCCCCCAAGAGCTTATCGACAGGGTAGTTCTGTATCGACCTGGAGTGGCCGGGTGTCCTCCTCCTCTGAGGCAGTGGGTTCCCCCTGCACCCCAAACAGACCAGTAACTAACAACTTCCAGGCTACTAGGTTGCCCACATCCTCCTCCCCACATTTAATGCATGCCTCTTGCCAGACCATGGTTTCGGCTTCCGCCCATTTTTGCAGATCCCTCCACCACATCTCTATCCTGGGTTTATAGCATTGCTTCCAGTTCATGGCTATCCTCCTCTTAGCGAGTATATACGCTAGGTCCCTCAGTTTCACAAGATGTCTGGTGTTCTTCGGTCTAGGGAACCCCCCCTAGGAGGCAAGCCCAGGGCGTGTCAATGCTTATCAGGACCCCTTTGTCTGCTAACTTCTGTGACACTTCTCCCCAGAAGACTTCGATTACTGGGCAGGACCAGAACATGTGCGTCATGTCCGCATCCTCCTCGTTACATTTTGGACATGCTTGTCTGCCTGTGTTCGCAAACTTAGCAATTCTTTTGGGGGTCATGTACGCTCTATGCGTGATATATAGTTGGATTTGCTGTAATCTGGCATTTCTTGACACTTTTTTATGATATCCCATAGCCCGTTCCCACATCCCATCAGTCATCTGAGTCCCCACCTCCGTTTCCCATTCCAGTCTCAAATCCATCAGGTCCTTCCCCACCCGGGACATCACCACCTCATACAATCTGGAGATCTCGTGTCCGCCCTCTGATATATCATATATCGTGTCAATCAGGGCGTCCGGATCCTCCGCTAACACCGTCTCAGGCCAAGATTTTCGGATAATCCGTACCAACCTGAGGTATGTAAAGTATTGGCCCACATGTAACCCAGTCTCCTCTTCTAGGTCTGCAAAATCCTTGATGGCCCCATCTTGCCATATATCTCCTAACGTGGCCAACCCAACCGATTCCCAGTATATTCTGATCATTTTCCTAAGTTGGCTATCCCCCGCAGTCAAGGCGACCAGTGGCACTTGCGGCGAACACAGGTCCAGGCTTCCCAGTAGCCGAAATGCTCTACGCCACATTCTCCACCCAAGTAACAGCATGCCAGGGCGAAGATTTAAGTCCTGTCTAGGGACCAAGATGATCTCCTTCAAATAAAACGGGGCGCAATCTGTCCCAACCAACCTAGACTCGGGAGATTCCTCATCAGAGAGCCACTGTGTAACATATTGCAATTGGCTCGCTACATAATAGGCCTCAAAATGTGGTAATTTGATCCCTCCCTTATCGTGAAAGTTTTGCAGCTTCCACAGTGCCACTCGGTTGCGAGTGCCGTGCCATAGGAAGTCCCTGCACATACTGTCGAGTTTGGTAAAGAACTTCTTAGGTATTAAGTATGGTATGTTGTTGAAGAAATGCAACAGTCTAGGCAGGACAACCATTTTAAGCAGCGCCCCCCGCCCTATCATCGCCAGCGGCAGCTTCTCCCAAAATCGCATGGACGCGCGGATTTTATCCACAGCAACTGCAGTATTGTGCAGATGTTCGTTTACCACAGTATGATATATGTCTATCCCGAGGTATCGGAAGGACTCGGTTGCCCAAGGCACGGGTAATACCGGTAAGCTTTCCGTGGGGACCCTCGAGTAATACCCTAGGGGGAACATGCTCGACTTGCCGGGATTAACCGCTATGCCGGACAATTCGGCATACTTCTGCATGACCTCCAAAACATACTGGAGGTTCTCCTCCGGATATTTTAGGTACAGCAGCAAGTCATCGGCATATAGGGATATCAAGTGGCTCTCTCCTCCCACCTCGATGCCCACCAGGTCATATTGCTGTCTAAGATATACCGCTAAGGGTTCCAGGGCCAATATGTATAACATCGGGGACCAAGGACATCCCTGTCTAGTACCCCTACCAAGGCGCCACTTATCGGATATCACCGATCCCGTGCGCACCCTAGCCGTTGGCTGGCTATACAGCAGCCTCGCCCATCTGATATAGCCTGGCCCGAACCCGTATTCCCCCAGGACCGCGAACAGCCACGGCCACCTAACCGAATCAAATGCCTTGACTGCGTCTAAGGAGATCACTGCCATTTCCTCATCCCTTCTGTTCCCTTCTTCGATCACCCGATGGAGCCACCTATGATTATGGGTTATATTCCTGCCAGGGACATAACCTGTCTGATCCGAGTGTATCAGTCTGCCGATGACCTTGCGTAGCCTGTCCGCCAGGACCGCTGTCAGGATCTTACTGTCTTGGTTCAACATCGACAGCGGTCTGTACGACCCACAGTGTTGTCTCGGCTTGTTAGGCTTGGGTAGCGGCACAATCAGCGCCTCTCTGAGCGTGTCCGGCAATCGGCCTCCCTCAAATGATTCATTATACATCTCCAGCATGGGGGGAGTATCTCTGCGCTATATGTTTTGTAGAACTCACTTGGGAGTCCATCAGTGCCCGGGGTCTTGCAAGTAGGTAGCCGCTTCACCACCTCTTCCAGTTCATCTAGCGTAATGGGACCATCTAGCTCCTCCCTTTCCTCTGCACTAATTCTAGGCAATTCCATATCTTCCAGTGTGTCCCTGATTTTATCCAGATTGTCTTCCCCTTTGTCCTCATACAGCGCTTTATAATAATCTAAGAAAGCGGCGTTAACCTCTTCCTGAGTGTGAGCCTCCTCCCCATTTTCCTTTTCTATCATCATGATCGGGGTCCTAGGGGTTTCCCTCTTATAAAGCCATGCCAGTAGGCGACCAGTTTTGTCACCGCCTGCATGCTGCCTCGCAACGTATTTTCTGTAGTTGAGGTTGCAAAGCCGCTCCCAAAGCTCCGAGCATCGTTGCTGTAATTCGAGTACTAGGTCTGTGTCCCCCCCCCCGCTCTGGTACATTCACGCTCCAATTCTTTCTCCACTTTCTCTAGCTCAGCTAGAACCCCCCCCCGCAGGCCCTTTGATTTGGAAATAGCATCGCCCCTCAATACCACCTTGAAGGCCTCCCAAAGTGTACCAGCCGAATCTACACTGCCCGTGTTCTCCTCAAAGTACCTTATAATCGCCTCTCTAATATCCTCTCTGAAGACCGGGTCTCTAAGCGCCTCCGCCCGAAGGCGCCATGTTGGTATCCGCCCTCTGGGGCGGCCATATTGCCAGGCCATCACCAAGGGCGAATGGTCCGACAGGACCTTCGCTCTGTATTCAATCTGAGCAGTTGCTATCGCCACTTCTGGCGTGGCAAAGAAATAGTCTAATCTCGTATGCAGCTGTTGAGGGGCCGAATAATGAGAGTACTGCGAGGCAGTAGGGTGTTTCAGTCTCCAGACATCTTCTAGTCCAAAATCGTCTAATAGTACCCGTAAAGCCCTAGCCGCCGGGGTGGGCTTGGCCACTTTACTGTCGGACCTATCTATCATGGGGTCAAGAACACAGTTGAAGTCCCCCCCCCCAGATAATCGGTTCCTCTGCGCACGGGCCCAGGCGTGTACATAAAGTCCTGAAGTATATAGCAGTATTTTGATTGGGGGCATATGTATTAATAATTCTCAGTCCTCTGTTCTCAATCAGTGCACTCAGTATTACCAGCCTACCCTCTGTGTCTACCTCCTCTCATACAATTCTGAGTGGGACATGCGGCCACCCAGATCAGCACACCCCTGGCATAGGCCGAGTACGTGGAGCCCACCACCATGCCACCCCATTTTTTCTTTCCAAGGTCTAGTTTATGTTGGGTCAGGTGCGTTTCTTGTAGCAGGGCAATGTCGATCTTCTGTCGTTTAAGATACAACATGACTTTATTTCGTTTCAAGTAATTATTGAGTCCGCGGACGTTCCAGGTGGCAATCTTAAGGTCTCCCATGGCAATTATGTGTCTTCCCACCCCATTTGCAGGAACCTCCAGCAGTTCGCATGACACAGAAGGCGTCCCACTGCAGCCACTCCGCAAATAAGCTCATTCCCCAACTAACTACACACACAACCAAACCCCAACTCCCTTTCCCCTGCCTCGCCCGCCCTCCCCCCAACACCACACACCCCAACTGTTGCCCAGCTTCAACAACAGAGCTCAGGCACACCCACATCTAGTTCCGCAATCACCGATCAGTGCACGGAGCCCAGTAGGGTGAGGTAGCCCTAATGGCCACCTAACCTAAGCTATTGTGGGGAAAGACTCCATGGGGCTCCCGTTCGATAATGATCTCAGTGTTTGTGACAAACAGTAGAACCAACTGACCTTCCATACTGAAGGTTCCGAACCGACTATAATCAAGTCTCAGAGTCCATGAGTCGCGCCATCTTGCGACGCCATTTTACGCCTTCCGCAGCGCCTCCGAATCCTTCTGGGGCCGGTCCGCCGATTCCTGGGGGTACCCCTGTGTGTCGAGCCTCTCCATGGCGTCCTCTGGGGTCTCGAAAAATAAAGTTTTATGCGCCTGTATGACCTTCAGTTTTGCAGGGTAAAGCAACATATATTTATAACCTGCCTCCCTCAGCCTCCGTTTCACAGTCCCAAAATTCATGCGGCTCCGCTGCACAGCTAGAGTGTAATCCGGATACGCCGTGATGTTTGCTGCTCCTCTCTTGATCGTGCCTCCTTTTCGAAAATGTTCCAATATTCTTTCCCGATCGCGATAATTAAGAATTTTGGCAATGATGGGTCTAGGCGGGTTTCTGGGAGGCGGCCTCCTCGTTAGGGCTCTATGCGCTCTTTCCACTGCGAAGCCTTGGGATAAGGCCCCTCCGGGTATCTCCTGCAGTAACATGGTCTCAACAAAGTCAATAGGGTTACGGCCCTCCGTCCCCTCCGGTAGGCCCACAATACGGATATTGTTGCGGCGGGCTCGTCCTTCCGCCTCCTCCGCTCTACTTTCCAAGTTGCCCACCCTTTGAATTAGAACATGCAGTTTTGCCTTGTGGGTGGCGCAGTCCGCCGTGTTCGGGCCAACTTCTTTTTCCAGGGACTCTGTGCGCTCTGCCAGAACCCTAACGTCCTGTCTCAGCAGATTGACGTCCTCCTGGATCTCCCCAACTTTGAGGTCCAATGCCGTTTTTAATTCAGAGACAGCCAGTTCTAATTTCGACTCCCAGGCTGCTCTCAGGTCCGCAATCGCCACCAGGATTTCTTGATTAGAGCTCGAAGGCGTCGCGCCACCCACGGCCGATGCATCTTTATTCTTGGTGGCGTCCGGGCCCGGAGACGTCTTGGTGAAGTCGTCCAGCGTGGGCTGTTTCGCCTTGGGTCGCACCGCCCTACTTGACATGGTTCTGGGGATGTGCAGGTCTTCCGAATGATGAGTGGGCGCACTGTACGCTGGCCTGGATGGGTCTTCCCGCTACTCTTTTCTATTCCGTCTCGGGCCTACGTCGGCCATTTTGGGTCGCCCTTTGTCCTCAGCGTCTCTCGACTTTTCTTCCCCAATCTTCACCGCCGTAGCTACTATGTCCTCCAAAAGTTCACAGTGCATAGGTAGCACTTTCACACGCTGGCATGCGTATCGTCGGTATTCAATAAGCAGTCGCACCGCACTAATTTGCCCGGATCTGTTCAGGATCTCGGGAGCTCTGCTGCAACGCGTCCTCCTACATGGCTCTCGTAGCCACGCCCCCTCTAGAATAAATAATTAAGGCCATTAGAGACCTCACGTCTGCAAAATCCCCTCGTACAGGCGGATTTGTGCCTATGCTTGTGTACCATTTGGTGAAAGTCACGGCAGGAGCCCATACAAAAGGAGTCCTGCCTCTGTCAATAAATGAAGCCATGATTACCTTCATTCTGTAACCAGATGAAGACCCCACCTGTTGTGCATCCCTTAGGCCAATTTCAATACTTAATTTATAAACAATCATTTTTGCTAAAGTCTTGACAATGCGTCTTATTAAACATGTCACGCCTTATATGCATCTAGATCAATCAGGGTCCCTCCCAGGTAGGTCAACAGCCTTAAACCTGTGAGACTGTTTGCTATAATGACCCAGATTGATGCTAAGATCCAAGTGGTAGTTGCCTTACTTGATGCAGAGAAGGCGTTTGATTCTCTTTCATGGCAATACCTGTTCTTGGTCCTGGAAACAATGGGTCTGTCAGGTTGCTTGCTGAACAGCATCTGATTGCTGTATTCCGGACCGACAGCTAACATTCTTGCTTTGGGTTCTACCAGTGAATCCTTTAAGCTTGGAAGAGGGAAGATACAATGCTGTTCTCTGTCACTGCTCTTCTTTGCCATCGCGAAGGAACTTCTAGCTATTAGACTGAAACAACTCCATGCGGAGAGAGGGTTGGCAAGGCGGGATGGGCAGGACAAAAGTTGTCTTCTTATATGTGGACAATGCTCTATTACATATTAGGAACCCCAGAATTAACCTTGATTCACTGACCCAAGAGGTGACACTGGGCCTCATTACGACCCAGGCGGTAAGTTACCGCCTGGGTCGTACCTTTACCTACTACGTTTACGCCATGGTGGTTGGCGGACTTACCGCCCCATTCCGAGGTCGGCGGGGCGGTAAGTCCCCAATCCCCATTTACCCTTCCCCATTCCCATTTTTGCCCCATAGGGCATAATGGGAGTGGGGAAGGCGTTAATTACGCCACCGTAAATTATGGTGGCGTAATTAACAACATGGTCCCTTAGCGCCATGGATTTTAACACCTGCTAAAAGCAGGTGTTAAATCCGCCATGGCGCTAAGGGACCTCGGAATCAGGCGGTAAGGGTCGGCGCTGTTTACGCTGCTGTAAACCCCTTACCGCCTGAGTCGTAATGAGGCCGACAGTATTGGTTATTCTCGGGAATGAAAATAAATTGGTCTAATTCGATTATGTTCCCCATGAATGATGGCACGGTATGCCCAACCGATATAGGAGTCTCCAAGTGGGAGGGATCTTTGGTGAGGAACCTAGATGTTGAGATCAACCAAGACCACTTTAGAAACATTGTCACATAAGATGGCAAGATGGAAGCTGTTGCCTCTCTCAGTCTGGGGTAGTGTCTAACTCACTAAAATGCTCATTGTTGCTAAGTTGCTCTATTTATTTCAAAATTGGTTGTGCGGTGCTCACTAGGCCACTTGAGCAGGATAGCCACTCAGCCACTGGTATGGAACTCTACTATTTGGCTGATCAGGCTCACTTTCTGACCTAATAGATGAAGGGTAACCTTCCCCACCCGCATCTCTGGGCAGAGCGTGCTTCAGCATACCGGTATATGATTATTATCTTTTTCTCACACATGACAAGGTGAATGCAAACATAATACGGTAAGATGTACCACAGATGCCTGGGAAAAACAAATCAGCTGCACAGTTGTCATGACTCTGCTTGTTCAATGGGGGGTTCCGACCTTTGAACCTACTTGTGACAAATGTATAGCTGACTCCTGGACTAAACTGGGAATTGAGCGCCTGGGAGACATGTATCCTGAGGGATCTTTTGTTATGTAGCAGTAGTTTATTGACTGAGTGGGTGAGTGGGCTGGCCCCATTTTCCAATACTGCCTAATGAGGGATGCATTTCATAAATGGGACTCTTGTTTCCCAGTTGAACATGTGGTGTCCCCTCTCTTGAAGTGTACGGTGATGTCAACTCGGTGCGGGCACATGGTGTCTATGCTCTATAAATAGGCAAATGGTCAATTGCTGCAATGCCAAACAAGTTCTAAATCTAAATGGGAGTATGATTTGCAGGTTTCATTGTATGACAAATTATTGGGGGGAATGTGTACCTATATGCTAGATATAAGCATATACAGTATAAAATATTGCACTGGGCCTATATGAACCCCATAATACGAGCTAAAATTGACCCAGTGTATGAACATGCGGGTAATAAATGTGGTATGGTAGGTGTGGGGTTTAACCACCTGATATGGTATTGTCCATTGATACAGTATTTTGGGGGGGATATTGTGAGCAAGGTGGTAGGGAAGAGCGTTGCTCCTCAAATTATGGTGTTCCTTCTCGGGGGTAGTTGTGTCTAAAACATCTAAGAAGCACTTTGTAATGTGCCTTATTATGGTCATGCAGCTTATTCTGCTATCATGGTGACATCTTACTCCCAGAACGGTGGATGAGTGTTTGAAGGGTCTTGGTTGGACTACTGGTATGGATTTCTTAATACCCTTTCAAAAGATACCCGTGCAATGGGCATGCTGACTGCTGTCCCTTAGAACTCTAGCTTGTCTTGAAATATTCAGAAATGTGTGTGATTTGTCCAGGTCATTCGCTTTGTTGTTGCTTAATGCCGAGACAGCATATTCCTTTGAGTTTACTACTTATTTTCTGCTATGATTTCAAAAATACAAACATTTAAAATAAAAAATGATTCCAGTCATTGGAGCAAAATAAAGGTGTCTTCTCAATACATAGCTGAAGTTAAAATGGCAGCATTTATGTCTGTTTTTGTTAGGAACTGTACAGATTCAGGCAGGGTTCATGGGCCCAGCAGAACTAGCAAATGGACTATCTGATCGTTCTATCCGTTAAAGTGAGCCTGAGAGGGGATTCTAGAATTGTCAGCTCCTGGGATGGCTGCCTGAGAGCTGAGCTCCTGCGCCTGATTGAATCCCCAACACAATGGCTGATATTAACAGTAATACAACTGATCCAACCAAGCCCGCCAAGAGGTAGAAAGGAGGTGGGGAAAAGCTCATGAGGACAGAGAGGATAAGATTTTGGAGCTGCTAACCAAAGTCACACTGGATGTTGCTGAGATCAAGGAGAAGGTGTCTAAAGCTTAGGAGAGATATGTGGAGCTAACTTCAAGGGCCACTAGAGAGGAAGCTCATCTATCTGAAATGGAAAATAAAGTCTTGAAGATGGAGGACCAGATAAGGGATCAACACATCAAAATTGATAGGCTAACTTTGAAAATATCTGAGCAGGAAAAGGTTTCCAGGAGAAACAACATAAGAATTGCTAGCCCCCTAGAAAACATTGAGAAAGGCAACCTCATGGACTTCCTAGAAAAAACTTTGATTACCATGCTCAAGTTGGATCACAAAATAAGATTGGAAATGAAAAGAGCTCATAGAAGTTAGGGACCAAAGTCAGTGGTAGGTCAGAGACCCAGACATTTTGTGGTCAAGTTTTTAAGGTTCCCAATTATGTGTTGGATAAAAGGAATGAATGCACTACTGCAAAATAGAAGGAAAAAGCCAAGAACTAAGAGTACTACATGGTATATACTGTGATTTTTCGCGTGGTTATGGTTGGTCAATTGTTTTCATTTAATGATAGCAAAAATGCTGAAGCCTTTCTGAGTGACTTGTACAAAGATCAGGAGTCTATGGAGGCTGCAACAACTTCACAAAGGACATTGCCTACCAAGAAGAAGAGATCAAGTTTTGGCTTTGTTTGTAGTTTATTTGGTTCAGTTGTGTCAAATTTTTCAGATTTATTTTCATATCTATTTTTCTAACAATGTGTTAATATACGGTTAATATTACCGTTGAATTTGGTTTTAACTTGGGTCTTCCAGCCCTATAAGATGAGGTAGCAATACCATTGAGATGATGGGGATGCAGAAGTTACTCAAACATCAATGTATATGCAGCATGCAAATATGTCATCACATGCTGCAGAACTGCCTTTGATAGTGATCCCCTTGTGGCCATGGCATGAACATTTTGTATGCGGTACCCTTAACTCACTCTGCACTGTACTGTCTAAGCTTGGGTGCGTGCTTGGGTAGCTGCTTACAGAGGTGTACAAGCGGAGTAATATCCTCCATGTTGAGACGTCACTCTTGACTATCAATACTCACCTTTACACTTTGCAAAATCCAAAAGTACGTTTCAGAAAAATAACACAATATAAACATGCACCAATTGTTGCAGGCTCCAAACCCTCTATATCACCTTTTTTTACTTTAATCTATGTTTTCACTAATCTCCATTAGTCCAATACCAACAAATAAATAATTAATCCACAATTCTCGTGTTTTCGTTTTCGCGTCTAGCAATTCCTCTATTGTTTTTTCCCCATATACAAATCACATTAAATGAACAGACAAACAGACATCCTTGACCGGCCACATACCTCTCAGTCTTCTCTCTAAGACGGTCCTACCCTCTAAAAATATCCCAATGGAATGTGAACCAACCTCTTCAAACTGTCTTTAAACAACTTTGTCTCCTACGTCACCTGTAAATATGGCTCTAGGTGTGATTCCTTCTGTTCTGTTCTTTAAAACCCAGGTAATCTAGGGCGTACTCCTTATCGTGGCCTGTCCTCACGATATCTCTTAATTGCTTGGCCTCGCCTAAAGTCAATTTTATTCAATATTCAACACTCATCGTTCTCAAGTTACTTTATACCAGCCTCCCTCCGTTACTCATTTCCCCTTATCACTTTCTTCACCCACCGCCCATTCACACTTTTGCCACCTTACTCAGTTTTATTCACAATTTGATTTTTCAACTTCTGACTCTCAGGATCGTACACCTCCTTAGTAGCCTCTTCAACTTTCCGTCTGTTCAGCTTCCTGTAGACGCTTGGGGGGGGGGGGGTTCTGCCTGAAAAAAAGGTACTTGTCTAACCTGGCTTGAAAGACTTTGCGTTAAATTAAAAAATGCTATCTACAGGGAGCTTCAAATCCTTTCAGCCAAATGACCGAGGTCGTGCGATAATTACGGGACCCCAAAGCAGACTTTTCTCAATGGATATCTAACCATGCTATCTCTGCTACTACGTGAACTGGGGTCTTCCAGCCCTTTAAGATGAGGTAGGAATACCCTGGAGATGGATGGGGATGCAGAAGTTACTCAAACAGCAATAATCAAAACAACTCAGGTAGTTTCCAAAAGGATAACTGTTTTAATATCAATTATCTAAAATAGGGAGTACAACGGACATCAACAGACGTCTACGAGTAAGAACTCTCCATGCACCTTGAAAAAACCCATTTTTATATAACAAAAAATAATCACGGGTGATGTCAACCTACGTATTACTAACGTCATCCTATGTGGCAAACTACAAAAACCTAATGGAGGTGTGATAGGGTCTAGGGAAATTTCTAAGTATAGGATCCATACTCGTCTAAGGCAGTGAAGAAATGTAATAGGTTTCTTAACATCAGGTGGGGCAACTAAGCCCTCCCCTAAACATGTTACTATGAATGTCACTAAATACACGACGTCCCATTGGCTACACAAACTATAGGACCCTTAATCATGCAGTCCTATACCATTGGTTGGCACTCTAACCGTCATCAGTACTTTTCTACCTATGTCTAGCAGCACACCGACTGGGCTTCCAGTTGCCAGTGAGCTACTCTTTGACCATAGCTTCTCAGCAATTAGCATATTCATCCATCATCACCTCAGTGGTCTGCTGTCAATTAGGATTTTGAACTTGTCCTTGGGAGTGTTCTTTTCTCTGGAGATTTGAGGGGAGTGAAGGCAAGCTCTGCCCTCATGCGTAGGTGTGACCATAATGTTCGTCCAACTTCATCCCTCCATGTGACTTAAGACCACAAAAGTGAGCCTCTCGTGTATTAAAAATACTATTTTCTATTAGACCTCTGACGTCTCCCTTGTTTTGTTCATGCCTCCTGAACAGGAGCTTCGTTCTTTCACACGATTTGTATCCAATGTCTGCTCACTCCAGCCTGATAAAACCTTGGCTTCTTGGCTCATCCAGTCTCGCTTTTCTGAGATTCACTTTGTAATTTACTTGTTATCATGGAAAAAACACAGCTTACCTATGGAGCACAGGCACTCGTGTGGGAGGCCATCTCAAGTAGGGGTCCCAAAAGTGAGCTCCTAATTATCTGAAAAGAGGAGCAAGGGGGAATGGTAACTATTTACTCCTCCCGGGCCAACCCAAGGGCGGCAAGATGCACATTTACAGAACATTTTTGGCGAGTGTGACAGCTTACCTCAAAAAAGGTGCTACAACGCAGAGCTCTGGGTTGTAACTCGCATAGAAAAATATCCTGGAAAAAAGGTAAGGTTCTTAGCTGCTAGGGTTATACTTTTACACCCAGCGCACGCAGTGATCTGCATGCGTTAAATACCTGTTAATGGTAGGCTCGGGCGGTGTGTGTCTGCCGTGTCCGGCGTGCGAGGAGCTGCAAAGTTGTGCAGAAAGCACTGAGTGACTCCTTATCCAAACGGCGTGGTGTTGCTATAGCCTTTGTCAAGGAGCTTGAGTATTTATATGGGCGGCCATGTTGAAAACGTCACTCCAAATCGTAGCAGTTACCACAATAGGCCCCCGGGCCCAGCAGGACTCAAAATTGATTAATAAACAATTGTGGATGGTCACTGGGTCGATCAAGGAATTATGGTGTAATCGAACTAGAGAGATTCAAATTAAAAATGGTTGCTATGGTAACCATGTCGAAACTATGCTAAAACACGGCTGCAGCATTGTATCAGTAGGCAAACCTAAACCTGATAACAAGCATTGGACTGTGGGGCAACATTTTAAATTGAAGTGTCCCAGTGTTTGGAAAAGGACTAAAACGTGTCATGGGGGATGGAACTGGAACAAGCATGTATGTTTACAGATGCATGTGTGCACAAAATCATCATGAGACATCAGACCAATATGCATAAATGGGTCACAACTTGTCATAGGTCCATATCAGTATGAGCAGCTGTATAGTAAAAAACACAATGGTTATCATGGTTCATGGTGTCATCATAGCTATAATGAAGACATTAGAAATAATTTTATCCACACTGGTGGGTATTACACAAGTTAACTAATGTATGCATCCATTAATGTACCAGTAGTGCTGTTCCTGTAGAAGACCCAGAAGGGACTAAGCGTGTCTATAGGGATGTGACCACTTTCTATGTTTCTTTGAATGAAAACCAAATCACATAGCGGAAATGCCAAATCTGATAGCCTAGCTGAATGAATATATGGTGCGTATCAAGGCGGTGGACCACAAAAAGGAGGGTTCACATGAAGGCTTTCCATTCAACTGCGATGTTGAGTCCTGTCCGCACACTGTCCAATTTGTGTACCCATCTCTGTTCCAGCTGTGTCAAAGTTCTATTCACTTCCCCCCCCCTCGTTTGGCGGGTATCACTTTTTGTAAAATAAACCACCTCAGGTCTGTGTCTTTGTGATTGTCTTTCTTGAAATGTTAAACAAGTGGCTTGTCGGCCACCTTATTTCTTATGCATGACCGGTGTTCCGAGATCCGCATCTTCATAGGGTGGATGGTCTTCCCTATGTAGAGTAGACCGCAGGGACATTGTATTGTGGTTACCACGCCTTTCGTGTTACAATTGGTGAGGTCCCTCATTGTCCATTTAATGGTCTTGTGCTCAAATGATTTTTTCTCTAGGGTCAAAGGGCAAGCCACACATCTCCCGCATTTGTAATGTCCAGTGAGTGGGGGTAAGTCCCATAGTGTGTTCTCTGGTCGTGGCGGTGGTTCAATGAACGTGTGCACCAAAGAGTCTCTTAAATTTCTATTTTTCTTAAAAGCGAAACATGGTGTTTGGTTTAAAGACCCCGGCTGTTTCACCAGGTGCCAATTTTTCCTTATGGTCTTCTGTATCAGTTGGCTCAATGGTCTGGTAACACATACAGCCGGCCTAGTTCTTTCTTTGGTTTGTTTTTGAGACAGATTTCCCTTGGTGTGTGTCTCGCTCTTTTTTTGGCTTGTTTAATGGATCTTTGAGGATAACCTCTCTCAGTTTGACGGATTTGTAGATCATCGGCATGTTTTATGTACCTCTCAGTGTCAGTGCAATTCCTGCGGATGTGCAGAAACTGTCCGTAGGGTAAGTTGTATTTCAGTCCCATCGGGTGATAGCTCTGAAAGTGGAGCAAGCTGTTGCGATCTGTCGGTTTTTGTAATAGTTCTGTCTTGAGTTGATGTCCTGTTTTGTAAATGTGGAGGTCCAAAAAATCAATTTGGTGATGATCCCAATGTATGGTAAACTTGATATGTGTGTTCCGTAGTTTCAGCCAATGATGGAAGTCCTGTAAATCCGAGGGTGTGCCATTCCATGCCATGATGACATCATCTATGTAGCGTTTCCATAGGGCAATGTTGCTCAGAAAAGGGTTTTCTTCAGTGAATACCCTTTTTGCTTCATAGTTGGTTTGATGTCTCATGATGATTTTGTGCACACATGCATCTGTAAACATACGTGCTTGTTCCAGTTGTGTCCCCCATGACACTTTTAAGTCCTTTTCCAAAGACTGTGACACTTCAATTTAAAATGTTGCCCTACAGTGCAATGCATGGAATCAGGTTTAGGTTTGCCTACCGATACAATGCTGCAGCCGTGTCTTCCTAGTTCAATTACACCATAATTCCTTGATCGACCCAGTGACCATCCATAATTGTTTATTAATCAATTTTGAGTCCCGCTGGGCCCCGGGGCCCTATTGTGGTAACTGCTGCGATTTGGAGTGACGTTTTCAACATGGCCGCCCATATAAATACTCAAGCTCCTTGACAACGGCTTTAGCAATGCCACGCCGTTTGGATCACGAGTGACTCAGCGCTTTCTGCACAACTTTGCAGCTCCTCGCGCGCCGGATGCGGCGGACACACACTGCCCGAGCCTACCATTAATAGGTATTTAACGCACACAGATCGCTCCGTGCGCTGGGTGTAAAAGTATAACCATAGCAGCTAAGAACCGTACCTTTTTTCCAGGATATTTTCCTACGCGAGTTACAACCCAGAGCTCTGCGTTGCAGCATCCGTTTTGAGGTAAGCTGTCACACTCGCCAAAAATGTTCTGTAAATATGCATCTTGCCGCCCTTGGGTTGGCCCGGGAGGAGTAAATAGTTACAATTCCCCCTTGCTCCTCTTTGGAGATAATTAGGAGCTCACTTGAGACGGCCTCCCACACGAGTGCCTGTGGTGAATCTCCTCCATAGGTAAGCTGTGATTCTCCATGATACCTGTCCCATGGCAGTTTGTTATCTACTAATTAGATCATTTTTCTCTTAGTACTCCCCTAAAAATATTCCTTTTTTCTTTGTCCACAGCACTCCATGAACTACTCTCATACAGTCCCCCATCCTGATGAAGGCCGTGTTAGATATGAGGCTCATTTAGCCCACATAGACGGCTGAAACACCTGGTGTAGACGCACATTTTTAAAAAAAAGCATCACAGTGTATTGTCACTATTCTCGGAATGAACTTTGTAATTTTTTGTTGTCAATGTCTTTGTAAAGTGTTCAATAGTTCTATGTATGACACTGTCCATCAAGTCATGGCAGGGAAGGCTTCATTTTCTGCTCCAGTACACAAGAAAATTGATTAATCATTGTTCATGCTTTTGTTCTTGTGCATGACATCCTGTATGATCATGAGAGACTATGTTTCATTTTCATTAGTGTATTTTGTATAATTATATATAAAAAAACAAGCAATTACCCTGTCTGGGTACTACATACTGAGTGTTGTGGATACTTTTTGGTCTATGACCATAGGAAAAAGTGGCAGTGCCAAAGGGAATTCCTCTCGACCTATTCAATTGTATGGCTTATAGAATATCCACTTTCTCTAGTCTCTGCATCTCTTCTATGTACATCAGCTCGACTCTGTATGATGTCACCATTCATCTTCGTCATTCATTGGTTCTGCTTGTTCCGGAATTTCATTCAAATGCTCATCATACTGTCTCGTATGCAGGTATGGTTTTCACAATGGGAACCTTGCCTCCAGGATTGTCTTTGGTATCAGTATTTTCACTGGTACCGCACGTGTCTCACTCTCTGGTTCCCAACATATAGGCAAGATGGGCAAGGTGATTGAGGTGGGAGTACTTAGCTCCTTCTCTACAGATTTTTTTGTTTATTTTATTTTGCTCCATGTATTCAGAGCATTAGAGGAAAGGCCTTATTAAGGCACATTCATTACGTGTCTCTGGCAGTGTACGCAAGTCTTCCACTTTACATTTGTATATTTGTGGAATGGCTGATGAGGGAGACAGACGGCTGTGGCAACTGAAGGCTGAACCACGACTTGACTGATTGCCAACTTCGGAATCGGCTGCGGAGGTCTGCACAGCATATGAGGATTACTGTGGATTGCTGCATTGTTATACTGAGGATTCCGATCGACGAGGGAGTGACACAGGTGAGCGGCTTACTGAAGGTGTGCGCATGGTGCTGGGAAAGATTAATGTAATTATATGCGCATGCTAATACTGCCTTGCAGTGATGTCTGCGCATTTGATAGTTGCCGTGTATGAATTATTTGAAAGGTATCGGTGTTGGTTGCCATTCCTGGTTCATCTGAATGGTTCTTTCAGTCAATCAGCTGATCTGAACATTCCTATCAAACGCTGTCGACACCCGCTTGACATATTCATCTTGTTTAACAGATTATGCATTCCATTCAGGAAGCAGAAACAATAGGAATTACACAGTTGGATCGGACCAGGGCATGGGCATCACACTGCACCATAGCTGTACTTCAAATGTTGTTCGGAGTAAACATTAAGCTCTTGTGTACTTCTGAATGGGGAGGTGATTCAACTGTTATAGCAGAAGTGGAAGGCAGGATTACCTCATGGAACACTGACTTGAATACATGTGCACCATGACAATAACAAGGTTTAATTTCGTGCAAACCTTATGTTTTGCAATGTTCATGATGAACCTGTGGCCAGAAGTGGAATGAACTTTACCCAACATACGTCTGTGCATGTGACTTAACGTATAGAGTTGAAGTCCGTTGGTATGGTCACTGTTATATGCAGAGGGGAATGGTGTCATAGCATAAGAGGGACAAGGGGGACTATATTATGTCTGATGCTGGGTATTATGATGCCAAAATATCAGGCTGGCTTGCCTGTAGTCTAATATGCAATCATGTTCAATGCTTTTGTTAAAGAGACAGAGGGGATTGGCTTTACAACTGCTATTTTTACATTCTTAACACAGCATATTTTCCTTTCATAAGAGAGATGGAGTATGAACGCCTTGCTTATGTTTCTCGAATTTTAACCGGTGCAATGGCCTAAGAATCTGAGAGTAGGAACACAAAGTTTGTTGGTATTAATAGTGGTTCTGCTCTTGTATGATTCAGGTGTAAATTAAATGCCAGAAGGATAGCTTACAAGGTGGTGTGGTAGTATATGGAGTATAAAGTTGAATAGCAGGTAAGTCACCTAAGGGAAGTAGAATAAGGGTTAATTAAATGGGACCATGAAAGTTGTGGTATGTATCCTGTGCAGTGGGGAAACTAGTAGGTGATGCATGTATGTGTTGAGCTTTGACGTCTTGGGACTGGGGATGAATAGGTGGCCAATTGGAAATATGGGAGGTGAAGGGTGGAGGGGACTCAATTATAATGTATATTGCTTTTATAATAAGGGGACATAGTTGAGGACAAACCACGTAATGCTATGATGTGTTGTGGTGGGAAGGAATAGTGATTGCAAAGATGAGACTTATTCTTTGGAACTATAGTTAGTTCTCGGATGTTGCCACTCTGAAAAGCCATAATGAGCCTGAGGCTTGTTAATGAAGTTATAAGGTGTTAGTCAGTTAGTGACTGTTGATAGCTTGAGGGGGTTGTCGGTTGGGAAATTAAATTAGGGAGGGAGGAGGAAGAACAAATAATAATAAATGTGGGGGTAGGTGCTAATTGTATAGTATTAACAATATGAGGTGCGGACCATGGATGGACGGAAAATAGTTCTAGTTCTGAACTGTTGTTATAATGTAAATATTGGGTCTCAAAATCAATCTATGATGATGTTATTTCTGATCTGTGTATATGTGGTTGTTTTTTGTTTCGTTTCATGTTGTCAGTTAAATGTAGTACATCTAAGATGCAGATATCTATCGCGTCAACAGTGGTTGATTGTATAGATGCAGTTGCCCTTGATTTCATTATGACTAGAGTCTCATATGAGTTACAAAGGTGTGTTGATCAAAGGTGATGAGATATCCTGTGCTCCACATACTTAAGTCAAGATTATGAGTAAGCGAGAGTATCTGATTATCGGATGAGTGAATTTGACATTTTGTTCATGGATTGTGAGGGGACTAAATAATCCCAGGAAAAGAAAGGAAGTATTCATGAGACTGAAGAGGGAAATGTTGTTTTCTTGCAAGAGACCCATTTATTGGACAAATCTAAAAATGTATTAAGCAACAGATGGTATAGTAAGATTTTGTTAAACTGTTATGTCTCAAAATCAAGAGGAGTAGGAATACTGTTCCGCATAGGATTGAATATGGGTATGGAGAAGGTGACCATGGATAATGACGGAAGAGTGCTATTGGTGGATGTCAAGTATGAAGGGAATGTAATTACATTAGGTTCCATAAATGGCCTTTGTACTGCAGGTAACAGTTTCTTTAAAATAATTACCACATTACTGCGGGATATGTGTGGAGAACATATTATACTGGGGGAGACCTTAATTGTGTTGCTAATCACAAATTAGACCGTTCAGCACAGTGCAGATATACTGCGGAAAAGACAATCAAAGCATTTGGTGAACTGTTACGTAGTCTGGATTTAGTGGACATTTAGAGATCCTTACATCCAGGGGAAAGGGAGTATTATTTATTTTCGCCGGATCATGACTCCTACTCAAGGATTGATTATTTTATGATTTCTGAAAGACTCTTAGAAAATTCCACTAATGCTAAGATACTGGAACGTGGTATTACAGACCATTCATTGATAACACTAAATCTGGAGTTGAGAGACGTAAGGTCAACAGTGTCAAGATGGTGCCTAAAAACCTATATATTAAAGGATCAGGAAGTGCAGGCATCCTTAAAATCTTTCATTAAAACCTTTTATGAAATAAATAGAGGCTCAGCCGCTGAGCTAGAGGTCTGGGATTGTTTTAGAGCGGTAATCAGGGGAGAATTAATAAATATTACAGCCCGTTCAAGGAAAAAAGGGGATGGCGGAATTGAAACATCTGGACAATAAGTTAGAAAAGTGTCAGAAGAAATTCCAGTTGTCAAGGAGCAGTGAAGACTAGGTAAAGATGGAGAGTTATTACAGTATTTTATTGAACGCAGACCTACATTCAGGGAGCAATGGAGTGATTTACAATCATAGGGGAAGAAAATGGTGAGGGAAGCAGAGAAACAAGGGAGTGGGGTAACCAGGGGTGGGCAAGAGTGTGCAATTTGGGAGCAAGGGATCTAGAAGCTACCAGGGGAGGAGACGGTGGGGATCAGGTGACCCAGTCCCAGCTATGGTAGGGAGTGGAGGATGTGTGGACCTATATGTTAGGGAGGAGCAATTCCTTGAATAAGGGATTTTTGAGCTCCTCCCTGAACTGTAGAATCATGGGGGCGAGTCTTGTGTTGGCATGGAGGAGGTTTCAGACTCTTGGGGCATAGGCAGAGAAGGCCTGGCTTGTGGTTGATTCCTTCATGCACCGGCAGAGTTAAAGTCTACACATGTCTTTACGTCTGTTCGATCGTAGGCCTCCGGAGATGCTGAGTTTCTCAATGAAGTAGCTTGAAGAATTCAGGGTGACAGACTTGTAGATGATGCAGGAGGATCTGAAGATGATACAGGCTTGCAGTGGTGGTCAGTGCAGTTCAATAAGGGTTGGGGCGATGTGATCACATTTGCAGAGTTCTTTGATGAGTTGTGCTGCAGCATGTAGGACACATCTGAGGGGTGCCAGGGTAGTCGCTGGAAAGCCTTCTAAATGGGAGAGGACTGAGGCTTGGACAGCCGATCTGAAGTTGTTTCCTTGGATGAAGGGCTTGATTTTCTGCAGTTGAGAAAGTTGATACAACTGTTTGTGTCCTCCTTGCTATGTACTGTTTGAAGGAGAGGTGGCTGTCGATGTTGAACACAAGGGACATGGCACAGGTGGCCAGCTGGGGTGTGAGGCACTGAAAGTGTGCATGTCAAGGTGTTCAGTGTTGTTGGGCAGCAGGAAGAATTTAGTCTTGAATGCAATTGATCTTCAGGTAGGCACTAGTCATCCATGATTAGATCAAAGAAAGACAGGCCTAGAACTTGGAGTTATAGAGAGGTATGGAGAGTGTTTAGGAGAGAACCAAGAACAGAAGCTTTGGGGGGCCTGACTAGGGATTGCTGAGGATATTGCAGCACTCAATGGAAAAGGAGAAACCATCTAAATAGGAGCCAATGTAGCCAAGACCAGTGCACAGGGAGTCAAGGTGAGAGAGTCATGAGGAGAGACGAGTGTTCAACAGTGTCAAAGGAAAAAAGAGAGATCAAGGGGGATGAAGAAATTGAATAGATGGAAGCGGTGGGCAGTAGAGAGGCTGTATGAGACATGGATGAATGCTTTACATGGTCAATCTTTCATCCTTTTCAGCTGCGCTCATTCATGATTGTTTTCACTCAGTCAGCCCCCTGATAAACCATTGATGGCACCTAGGTTATGCTTTACAGAACGTACCTATATTGTTCACAGATCACTTTTACAGCTGTAACTTTGGCAGAATTGTGCAGATTTTCACTGTGCTGCCTCAAACATGTTAACGCTCGCTACGTGTAAAGGCAACATGATTTATAGGAGCAATGCTTTTTAATTTTTTTTTTTATTTATTATTGTGTGTATTTGTTATTGGTTACAAAAATAGAACCTTTGACACATATGCACATTAAAAACAGCAAACATCATTACATATAAAATAACAAAATTCAATGATACAATCATATACTCACAAAAAACTACAACCGTCAAAAATATTACATTTTACATTTTACAAGCACACAAATTCAATACAATTTATCACAAACAAAGGATGCAAATTCTAAGATTGCAAATAATAAAGAAATGTCATTCATGTTTAGGATGCAGACCCAGAGATATTCGAGGTCATAGCCCTCCACAGCTCGCAAAAACGTCCCCAGTTTCTCAACCCGCAGTTCTATCAGGGCAGAGCATTTTGTTGACGGCAATGGCCACATTGTCTTAGCGCTATTGGAATCTTCAGCCTTATAGCCAGGACATCCAGTATTGCCAAACGATTCAATTTCAGTCTTAAAATCGGCGATCTGAACATTTTCAGTGGATTTTCTTTCAGATACGGTGTCACAGTTCAAAATTTTTTATATTCCATTTAAAGTAGTTATCAAAACAATGATACTCCATTAATGATTCCCTGGTATCAATCCATTCATGCCTGCAAAGTTTAGTTTTGACTTTATTGGGGTTCGTAATGAGCTCCTCCACCGAGGATTCTATCTCAGTCAATAACTCCACGCACTTGTTTTCTACCGTGAAATGGGATTGCAGGGGCCCATACACAAACTGTTCCCCAACTTTACAAACAGAGAATCACTTGGTGGTGACACAATTAATGCTTATGTTTGAAACACCCTCCAGTCTACAAACAGCCCGAATGGCAACATGCCCAATTGATACCCTTTTCTGGCCATTGGGACCGAATTTGGGAGTTTTAATACTTTTCTCCACAGGAGTGCTGCCAATTTAGACCATGGTGGCATGCTCAGCAACAAAAATCAACTTAGGCAGAATTTCTCTTTATAGCACTTGATCAGTGGAATGGCCGAAAATCAGCCACATCTGTAGTCGAATTGTGAAGCGGACAAAAAAAATAACACTCTTTTTTCATTATATAATGAGGATTTTGCAATACCAGAGTAGCTAAGCTACTCAGGTACTTAAGACACGAGACAACCTTTGCTGACTGGTCTGCAATGTTCCATTTAAAAATGTTCTGTTTCGATTGAGCCACATTTAAATTAAAATATTTGACTTGGAGGTATTTTTGTTATGTTATTATCCTTGTGTCTTCTCAACTTTTCAACTAGCAAGGTGTAATGAAGTTTGTGGATGGTATGTCATTAGATGATAACTTTAGAATTTAGCAGTGGCTGAAAAGGAACTACCAGTATTCACATCAGTGGTTGCCCCACAAATTATACTTGTTATGTTAACATTATGGGTACTATCGTATGCCTCTTTTGGATTTGTTATGTATTGGCTGAAAGTATGGTGCTCGAGGGATTTGTTGAAAGAGTGTTATTAGTTTAACAGGTGGAAGAAGCCACAAATGGCTTGCCCACTTGAAGGCATCTCTTCTAGACATGGATAGGTTTGACCTTTGGGAACAACCACGGGCTCTCCCCATCCAAGAAATCAAGTAGTTGAAAGCGCGTATGTCACGGAGAACCCAGGAAAAGCAATTAGCGGATGTTATATCACTGAAATTGGGCCCAGCCTACCTGAGGGCCAGATTGGAGTGTGGTTTTAAGGTATAATTAGATGCAGTATGTACCTACGATTTAGACTAGGTATTTTACCTTTGGCAGTTTTTAGATTAGCATGAAGACCTTGTTCTGTGGCAATGTGTCCCCTATGCAGTCTTTTTACAGACAAATTGACGCACTTCATGCTAACTATATATGCTTATATCTACAACAAATTTTCATAGACAAAGGAATTTGCTAAGATATTGTTGCAATGCAGTTTTTAACCCAATGTGTATCCCTGCATTTTACTTATGCTACTGTACAATACACTTACAGGGCCTGGTGGCAGAAAAACAAGGTTCTGAATTAGGGCAAAGCCGCCACCGGGGGAGAGAGCTGCAGTCAATATGTGTTGGATTGAATATAATGTACATTTTAACCTTTGAATGTGATCGTATGAACTTATGTAACTGTGAAGTTTAGTAGGGTTTTTAAAAAAGTGTTTCTAGATAGTTGGATATGTCATTTGCATGGGATGTTGTCATATGAACTTTTATGGCTTTTCAGCCGAAATAAACTATTTTGACTGACTGACTGAAAATGATGACCATGGTCTATCAACATATTGTCACAATAATTGTTAGAGTTTCTGCACATATTGGGCTACCTCTGTTCTCATGTTTATGTTGCATTCATTATATTTTCAGTGCATAATCAGTTAAGTTTATTCTCGCTGATGCTGCCTCAGTGTATGGCAATATGTGTACATAATATTCCTGACAGGTATTATTCATAAATTCTAGCTACCTACTTATTTTATCAGTTATCACCACACGCCTACTCCAAAACACATTCATTTCCTGATTTCCTTCAATGACAGGAAGAATATGGACCTAAGAGAATGACTATATTAAACATATATATATATATAAATATATAAATATGTATGTTACAAATTTTGAGGTAGTTGCTATTAAATCCTTTGCCAAGATGAAATACACTGTTAATCGAATTTTAATGGGTTGTCTTAAAAAAATAAGTTTTAGTTCTCTATCTTTTTGTAGGTTGTACCATCCAGAAAGGATCTAAGACCGGAAATGATTCTCCTCCTCGAGCTCTTTCTGCTTCGTTGGAGCAAGACTTGCATTGATCGTGCAGTAGGCTGGGGTGCATTTCCATTCTGTGACAATAATTTGGATATTTTGGAAGGTGACTTTAAGTGTCCTCTTTTAAGAGGACATTATGATTCCAGAATTGACCGCTTCAGCAAAATTGAAGACTTGATTTCTTCAGATGTGGACCACTGGTTGTGCAATGCTTATTTTCAGGTATGTCCAGTGTGAGATTCATTGTCTGGCTCTGTAACATGTTAGCAGATGTTCACTCAAGATGAACAACGCAGTGCAAAAAGTGATCACTTTGATGATTACACTATCGCAAAATGAAAAGAAGAATTCACAGTAGGTAATTTGTTGCGGGACGTATGAAGAATATTTTGGATTACTTTGGTGTTGCTACTACATGTTCACCAATTAAATATTTCGAGTTCTGAAAAAAGAAACAGTGTGGCAGACAAACAAGCTATGTGACACACAATATGAAGGTCAAATGGCTTTTATTCATTTTTAGTGTTAGGTTGGGATGAATACGTGCACGGTCTCTGGGTTTATTGAAAATAAAAATAGGATTTCTTCTATTGAATAGTGTTTATATGATAGGTTTCAGATGGTTTAAATACAAACTGTTATGGTTCCCTCTCTAATGAAGATACTGGTCTACTCTAGGTTCTCTAAAGTAAACACACTCAATGGGATTAAGGGCACATCTCTTTCCTCGCTCAAACTCTCAGTCAAAAGTACATGATTCCCAGTCACCTCTTTGCTTAGGTCACAGTTTCAGGGATCTAGCTCCCAGCTAATTTCTTGCTACATGTCCTCTACGCAGGGGTATAGCAAACAGCTCCCTATATGGAATCCGGCCTGGCTGATACTGAATGACTGGCTTCTTCCCGGGCCATTTTTACTGAGCCTTAGCTCACTGTTAAGGCAGATGATGCCCAATAAACAGGAGGCTATGCATATCAAGAATGATTCAATAATGAATACAAATGATCCTGTGCACCTTCTCACTCCTGTTCTTTTTCTATTCTCGCTCCAAAACTCTTTCTCTGATATTCGGTGTTGTCCTTCACTTCACATTTTTCATACTAGCCTAAAGGCCCGTTTTATGTCCCCTTTTTCTCATGATTAACTTCTCTCTGTTGCTGTTAATTTCTGACATTCTTATATGTTCCTTTTTTGTGCTGTTTATTCTAATTAATTTACAGTGTTTTGGTGTAAAGTGCTTTATAAATAGCAATACAATACGGATACTTCCTGTTAAGTAATCTGGCACGAAGGTCATCTGATGTCATTTCCTGTGATGTTATCACTATAGTAGTAACTATTTTTGAAATGTGAAAATCCCACCACATTTGATCATAGAATGTTGGCAAGTGTCCCTTCCATTGCTGAAGCACTGTGGCAAGGTGGTCAAACAATGCATGTGCGTATTGAATGAAATGTGGTGTGTATCAAGATAGCAACCTTATCCTGCCCTGGCTGTGTAGGTGTCCTCCACCTTTGCCTATAGACATGCTTTTCGGTACCCTGTCATGCCATGATAAGATGGTGAGCAGGACAAGAGCGTCAGTGATTGGTGAACCAGGGACATTTGGTGTTCTATGAGACTGATATATTTCTGTATATCAAATGTACCTTAATTTATGGGTTCAACCATCATTTGGCTCATATAATAGGTAGTCGTAGGCTGTGATTGGCCAGATTATTCACTCGCTCCAAATGCATGTTGACAAAATGGTTAAGCCACACTAGCATTTCAGTAGCAGAAAACCATCACTGAACACGTGAAAGTTTGCAAGCAATTAAGAGTAATTACAATGACAGCCTGGGTTACTATAACAGGAACTAGAAAATACAAATCGGATTTTCATTTGCCTCTTTCATGCATCAACACATTCATTAGTCTATTAATGTCACGTGAGCAGCTAAATGTGAAACAACATGTTTGGCTTGTCCCACCCCCACAAACGAACACCTCAGCTAGCCTCATTCCCACCACTGAACCCTGTATGGCATGGCCAACCTGCAGCAAAACCGGACAGCTCAATACCACCACATTGCTTCACACAATAACAACGCAACATCCATCTAAGCATTCACAATCATCAACCCGTCCATCCTCCATCCTCCATTCACACAATGAAACTCACCAATTCAGCCTTCTATCTGGCCATCAATACACACTCTTTACGGAAAGTCGGAAGCGGATGCAGCTTTCTGTTGTCAGTGCGTCTTGATGTTTCTGGCATTGTAGGGTCCTTTCCTCGGCCCCTGATTCCCCCTTCTCGCTGTTCTGATGGTTCTGGATAGCCCCCGTAGCTGGGGCCATAGCCTTTTTGTGTTTAGGCCTTTTTGTGCCTTTGACACCTTGGGTGCCCCTGGTTCGTGGGGTTGTGCTATCCTGACGATATGGTCGGCCGCTGGCATTTGAAGGGCTCCTGCTTATTGGTGGCCCTGCTTCCTCCCACTGACTTCAGTGAGTTGATCTTGTTGCCGGTGCTTGCAGAGGAGGATGGAACCACGATAAGAGCCTTCTTTAGTTCTCATCAACCATGCCCATGCGAAGCATATAGTATGCATATTTATTTCTTCAGGAAAACCGTGTTGTTTCTTTTTGCTAACCTACACTACTAAAATATTTTGTTTATAGTGTAGTATGCCTTTAACAAGAAAGCATTATATACAAAAAGACTTCTTCTCATCTGATAAGCCCTGATTTAGCATGCACAGAGCATGGCATTTATAGCTGTATCCCCTATATCTAATGGGGATTCTATGTCCACGTTTCTGGCACTCAGCTCCCACAGGAGACAGCGACTCCGGGTTAGGACTCCAGACACGCCCCGTGATATCTGTGATGCTCCTGGTCTGTTCCGTGGCATTCACAAAGTAAGCAATCAATTAGCCTGCCAGGCAAATAAAGTGAAAACCGCAGAGTTTGCCAGGCCAAAAGTCCAATCTTGGGCCAGATTACAGAAACTTTGCACCGGTGCAAGTGCAGCTTTGCATGGCATTAGCACTAGTTTGCCCTATTTTAAAAAATGATGGGACATATTAGAAAACCTTTGCACTGTGGCAAGTGCTGTTGGGAATGTTATAAGCACCACTGAAAAAAATGCCCTAGCGCAAAAAAATATACATTTGCAATGCCTGCTTGCTCCAGGGCAAATGTTGCCTTAGTGCTACTACCAATCCTTATTACCACTAGGGCAAACTTTGCCCTGGTGATAAAATCTGTATAAAATGTATCTTTTTTGCACAAGGGCAATTTTTGCACTAGTGCTTATAACATCCCAAACTGCACTTGTCACTGTGAAAAGGTTTTCTAATGTGTAAAAATAGGGCACTCGTTTCCCTAGTGGCTGCTACTTAAGGCCACTATAACTAAGGAGCGGAATTTGTGTACCAGCTTTTCTGATTCTTGCACATGGTTAGATATGTTGGATAATTGCGCTGGGAAGCATCATCTAGTTAATGATGGATACCTGCCAAACAGATCCCCAGTATTGCTTAATGATAGCATGTCATCTTGAAAAAAAAGATAGCTTCTTTCAAACAGATTTGCAACCTGAGAGAGTCGACCAGTCGAAATTAACTGACTGTCTGGGATTGTAGGTTATCTCCAAATTAAATGCAGCTACATCCCTCTTATCATTGGCATCTAGTGAGCAATTGCAGGCTCCACCTCCTGTGTCTTCTGTTGCTATAAGTGAATCCACACCAGTATCCTCCTGTCCTTCCCTATCAGGGGCTCCTAAAACTAACTCGCCCATTTTTCGAAGTTTATGTGTGGGAAAGTCCCAGATGCCGTTTATAAAGGATACAACTACAAGAGACTTCTTCATGTAACGAAGAAACCTTATCATTGTATTTGGTTATTTATAATGTGCTTAATATCCAGAGGTTTCTAAGCATAGACCCAGGAATCGAACCTGTGTCGCTCTGCGTCGTCTTGTTTCCAAGGCGAGCACATTGCCCCTGAGCTATCCTCCCCTCATCAATAAAATAGAGAAGCAAGAAGGGAAAGAACCCAGAGATACCTAACTTAATAACGTATTGGCATGGCTTTGGGAGAGAACAGGGGGGGGGTGTTGTCAGATCCTCCGAATGGAAGACCTTCTGAAGTTTTGAGGTGGATGACTGTTGTGCCCATGACAACAGCCACTGTGCCTTGCCTTTATTCTTAAGCATGGTTCAATATTTACCAAAGGGCTCTTCGAACTTGAGACTGGTAGTCGACCTGAAGGAGGTTTAATTTTCTACTTACAAATGTTTTTATTCTAATGGTACTATGATTATCTGTACTTGTGAGTTGTCCTCTGTTATTTATTTGCGTGTATTTTTACATTTTATGGGCGTGTAACGCTTTATAAAAATTAAAACAAAAACAACAAAAAAAACGTAGCACTTATGAAAAGGCGGACTTTGCCAGTGCTTGCTATCTTTGCAAACCATTTTTAACAGGAACACAGCCACATGAGCGACTGAACCCATGCCTGACTTCTGTGAGGAAGATAGTATTCACCGGGGCATTGTCGCAGATTTCTGTACTTTAGAGTAGAATGCGCGAAACTGTTAGTGTATTAGTGTAAGTAACTGTCTCTTTCACGCATGTTTCGTTTTCGTAGGTTATACAACTGCCTCGAAATACAAATGAACGTCAGGGATATGAAGTTTGCCTTCATCTCCCTCGGCAATATTTATCTTTTTCAAGTACAAACGAGAAGAATGGAAGTTCAAAGGGTGGCAAGTCACGTGAAACGCAAGAGAACGGCCCATTGACAGGCTTTCATCAAAATGCACGCTCAAAAATACAAGATTCCATCGCTTCTCTGAAAGGTTAGTCATTGTTTTAAAATAAATGAAAGCTGTGCTTGTTTTTTTGAAATAAAAACATTTGAGAAACCTGTTATTTAAGGATCAGAAATAAATTAGCAGAAACTTCGCGTGATCACCTTGTTCTTTTCTACTCTGCAAGAAGAAAGTATTCTAGAGGTGTGGAAGAAAGTTGACATAACACAAATATCTGTACTAGCGACATTAACATGAATGATTCCAAAATTACACTTGCAACCCATTTTACATATTTTGCATTATACTTACATATTGCATCGGATGCAACTCCGATTATGAATTATACCTCTTTTGAGAGATCCACAACTACACACGACAATGAACGTCGAAGCATGTTTTCCTTCGCCTTTGACAATCAGAAACCACCTATGGGAGCATGTATTGTTCTTTTCAGTTTCCAGTTCTGTGTCCAATGGGCAAGCTTTGAATGCAGGCTCCAACCTCTTTCAAATCCTGTGTTGGAAGCTTCATTTTCTGATGTGTACACAATAAGCACTGGGCAAAGAAACATTGATAAACTCTGTCACAGGCAGCCCCAGATCAGATACCCCCCACCATTCTACCTGCAAGAGTGCTAATAGTGTAGATCAATTATCATCAGGCTCTGTTAAGTGGTATGTGACCTTCACCCTCATTAGCTGCTATCGCATTCAGCTCCAGACTAGTAACTTGGATGATGGTCACCCAATACACATTAGTAACCCGGCGAGAGCAAAGCATAATGCAACAAGCATTCTGATTGGCTCTCGCCAGGTCCCTACCCGGCCGGGAATCCACACGGCTGGAGGCTTCCCTCATCCACTGCCGGGGACGCAGGTATGTTTTTTTATTTTTTTCGTCCCATTCCCGCCCTCCCAACCCCACTTACCTTCTTTATGATCCTTTTTTCGGGAGCGGACGCGCTCGGAACACTTGTGTTCCCAGCGCATCTGCTCCCGATGGCCGCCATGGAAAGGGAAAATGGACTGCGTTTTCCCTTTCCATGGCAGTGGCCATTTTCTTTTTTTTTTTCCTCCTGAAACGCTGCAGCGCCGAAACGCCGCAGAGTTTCGGGACAAAAAAAAAAGCTTTTAGTGCCCCGGTCACGCAATTTTTGCAGGCCGGGGTACTAATAGAAATAGAACCCTTGCTTCACTTGGGTCCTTACCTATGGGCCCCGGGGCATTACCTGAGTCGGTAATGCCCCCGACGCTCGGGTTCTATTGCTTAATTAGTACCCAACTAGAAAGTAACAAACATTTGTATTGGCCCTCGCCCGGTCCATATCGCACCAAGAATCCCTGAAGCTTCAGCTTCGTTCACGTCCCTGGTGAGGGGGTGTGGTAGCCCCTCAGCCAAAGAGGAGGCTCAGAACAGGGTAATCCCCGCTCCGAGCTTCCATAGGTCTGGCGGCTGCTTCGCTCGAGCCTGTAACTATGGGCTCCGGGGCATTATCTGACTCAGTAATGGCCCCGCGGCTTGGAGCATATTGCTTAAATAGCTCACTCCGGCCCAGATTCTAATGCTTTATTAGATCATGTCCAAATAATTGATTTCATAATATCCTGTGAACATAGATGCAATGAGGTTGAAATGGGCAAGTAAGCACTTGAATATGAGTGAGGCTGTAGTGGTAATAACAGACATTATTTCTAATACCACTTCTTTTGTTTCCCCACCTCATTATGGTTCCAGCAGTATTTACAGCGTGCAGTATTCCACAACAATACTACAAGCTGTAAATAAGCATGATTAGATCAAAGTCCCCCCATTTTTCACCTCAACCAAAAAATGGAATTAAGTCATGAAAAAATAAATCTGCTGTGAACCCATAGAGGTGGTAATAAAGAGGGTGTCAGAGAGGTTCACTTTCTCAGCCCTCTTACAAGGTCATGTTGTGTGAATAACTTCTCTACCCAACCCTCTTCCATCCTCAAAATAAAAGTGTAAATGGAGGAAACAATGGAAATATAAAGGATATGATTTGGAGAACTACCAAATTCAGTATCTGTGAACATTACTGAGATCCAGTGCCATTCTTGTAATAAGGCAGTGTTAGGGAGAACTCTCAGGCAAGCAGGGCGGTTTGCTAGGAATTCACGGACATCAAACTCATGGAAGGCCTAACTCCTTCCCATTCCCAAAAGGAACGCATGTACAGACAAGTAGCAAGTTCAACTGAGGTTTATTACAGCCAGCAGACCAACAGGGATCAGATGCTCACAGGCAAATCCTGGCACAGCTCAAGGAACTCTGGTTCGCAGGCCAACTTTGATAGCATAGTACGTCACAAGTATGTCACACCCTGGGCCCTTCTCCAAAAACCTAACATCACTCAGGATTGGGTAACAAGTGGTAGTTCCCCTATAGTTGCCCCTGTAGAGGTTATTGGATTAGGCATGGCTAAGTCAGGTGTCAGGCCTAGACCTTCCCCAAAAACTGTTACTTACTAATTGTTACAGTGTGCAGACCTAATGGTTGTTGGTCCCAGCAACCCACCCCTAACTGTCATGAATTGTGATTGGCTGAGTTGAGAGGCCCCAGGCCTGGGATAAAATCAATTCGCAGCTCGGAATGCACCGGTTCACGGTGCTGTGTGCAACTATTTGTCTGCGATGTGCAAATATGTGTCTGCAGAATAGTTATGTGTAGACCATCATTGCTGTCAGAGTGCTGCTTTCCCATAGTACAACTCTGGCTTGGCTGTAATGACTGTTTTGCAAGTCACTGTCTTGGTTCATGAGACGGCTTTGCTTCCCAGCCACCAGTTCTTGGCTCACTTTCACATCGGCTGGGTCACGTGTCCAGAGACCGTGTTTGTGAGCTCTGGAGTTTTGAATTATTCTGTATTTTGTGGAGAATTAGGCACCTCTGCTGCTGGTGTTACTTCGGTTCAGGAAAAAATAATTATTTGCAACATTGCAACCTTGGTAGTGGCCTCGTTCCACACACAGTGGTTCTGCTAGCACAGCATTCAGCGTGGCTTCAGATTTTCTGAGACGTTGTGGCCTACTATGATTTCCTAAGCCATGCCCTGGATTCTCCTGTGTGTGCCTTCCGTATAGCATCCATGGGTTAGTGCGTTATGGTTATGTCAGGTCCCGCAAGTGTTCCTGCCATTTCATAGGGTTATTTGCATGTAAGCATCTGCAAGCATTCACATGTGGTTTTCTTGCTTTTTTGTGCTTTCCTTCGTTGCTGCGATAAGCTAATGGCAAAAATAATAAACGTGCAGACAGTATGTGCATGTCACTGTCCTCTAGCTCATGGAACTGTACGCGTGTTTTCTTCATGTATTTGGGTGTGTGGGTGTCCCGAATGTGCAGATGGCACATGTGATTCATGTCTGACGTGGCTATGTCGTGTGGTCTCTAATGACTTGAGGCATGGCTTCTTGGTGCTTTAGTCGATTCTGCCCATGTAACTCTCTCTGGTTCCGTCTTGCATATCTTCATCCACTTTGGGTAATGTTTGCACTTCTCGTGGTTTGTAGGGTCAGCTGAGGGGGTATTTTTCTAGATACTTGTCCATCATGGGTGCAGTAGGGATTGGTGCGAGCTTGTTTGATCGGTGGCCATATTGTCTTTGGTTCGTCTTCCGGTTGGAGTTCCTTCCAGGATGGGGGCCATAGTTTGTCCTCCCCTCTTCAGTCCCTCCTCTGGTCAACTTGTTGACCACACTACCACGATCTCTACCATCGTCTACTAACCTTCACAACTTCGTTATCTCTGCAAGATGTCCATAGTGGTTGACATGATCTTCAAACGACCTGTAAATGTAGACGGACCCACCTTCGGGTTTGTCCCATACCCTCTTCCCTGCGTACTTATTTGTGTTGTGTGGGTTTTGTACCTTAATTCCAGGTGGAAATAAGTCACAGGGCCTCATTAAAACCTGTCAAGTCTGCAACGCGGTGATTCTGTGACGGCGGAAACAAAGTTTCCGTGTCCGCAAGGTTGCGGAAAAACCGTCCGATTACGTGCTGTCGGTCGCGCGCACCACACAGACGCGGAAACGTTGTTACCGCCATCACGGAAAAAGCCACGGAAACGTACATAGCGCTGCCATGAGCAGCGCAAAACCTGTGTCCGCCTCCGTCGCCACGGACACGGAACTGGAAATACCATGATCGCCGAAACCGGAAACAGAGAGGCGGCGACCATATAAAGCACATTCCATTGCCATCCAGAGCAAGCATAAGCTCAATCCACACAGTGAGAAGGCAAAAGGGACCACCAGCATGTCTGCCAGGATTCCAGCTCAGAGGCAGAGCAAACAGCGCTTCAGTGAGGCGGAGCTAACTGTTTTGGTGGAGCATATAGTTGAGCATGCTGAGATGCTGTTCAGTTCCGATCAACGGCGTGCCACACAGCAGCGGAGGAAGGAAGTGTGGGCGCAAGCAGCACGCAAGTGCACTGCTGTGGGCGTGACTGCGAGGAGCGTCAAGGACTGCCACAAGCGGTGGGACGACCTCAGGCTGAGGGTTCGGAACCTGATCTCCAGACACTGCCAACGCATCAGTGGGACAGGTGGAGGACCCCCTTCCCCACTGAGGCTGCAAGCATGGGAGGAGCGTTGCAGCAGTGTCCTACACCTGGAGGGCATCCATGGGACCGGGGAGGCTGAGGCAGGAGTGAGCCCACCTGCAGATGCTGGTAAGTGCGCAAACATGAATGCCATATGAGAATAAGTTGATGGCATGACAGGGCCAAAGGACCCATTAACAACCCCCCCCCCCCGGGCAGTGCATGACAGGGCCAAAGGACCCATTAACAACCCCCCCCCTGGGCAGTGCATGACAGGGTCAAAGGACCCATTAAAACCTTCCCCCCCGGGCAGTGCATGACAGGGCCAAAGGACCCATCAAGATCGGTATGGCAACCAACATCACATCAATGCATACCCCCAACAATCATATGCATGAAAGTAACACTATTGAATGATCAGCCTGTATGATTCATGTGATGCACCCATCAGGCACCACCACAACACTAATTGCATGTCCTCTCTGTCCCCACAGCTGTATCAAGTGACAGTGACACGGAACAACCCGCCAGGCAAACTGCACCGGCACATGTCGAAGCCACCGCCCCTGCACAAGAGGATGCTGCCAGCAGTTCGGCATCACTGCACCCAGTATCAACAGCAACAAATGTGCCGGCAACCACCACCGAAATCCCCAGGAACCCATAATGGTCACCAGAACCAACACAGAAAGCAGCTGCACTGCAGTTGAAGCGGCCTGTAGCGACAACAGTGCCCAGGCAGAGCACCCTGATATGGGCCACAGGGGGAGATGGCCACATTTGATGACCTGGGATCCTTTCATCAGCTTGAGTTTAGCCCCACATCATTCAGAAGTCCCATGAGGTCACCCACCCCATCTATGACAGAGCTCAATTCCCGCATGCAGCGGATGGAGGAGCAGCAGGCTACCCTCACACAGCTGGTGGAGAGGCAGCTTTCGGAATCTCGCCTGTAGAGGGAGTGCTACAGCACGTCAGTGCGTCGACTATCAAGGTCAATAGGACGCTTTGCCAGCACTATCGTCACCCTGGCACGCCATGTGCGGGAGGGCAATGATAACACCTCAAGGATCATAGAGAGCCTGTTGATTGGGCAACAGGCAAATATAGCACGTGTGCCATCCATACCTGACTCGGTGCCATCCAATACCACCACCCCACCCAGCTCCACTACTGACAGTTCAAGGAGGTGCTCGAGTCGGCTAGCGGGGCTCTCGGGCAAGGGTGCACAAGCCCAGAAGTGCACACGGAAGTGATGGCATGTGTGCGGGGCACTGCAGGACACATGTGGACTTGAAGGGTGTGAGGGGAGGGTACGTTTGGGTGGTGGGGGAGGTTGTTTTGCGTGTTTGGACATTGGGGCCCGGGAGGGGGTGGGTACGTTTGGGCGGTGGGTGGGCACGGGTGTACAGTTTCCCTAACCATTGCACCTCCTTTCCTGTTGTCAAATCATCAATACATCTTCATTTGAATTCAGAACATACATGTGTGGACATCTATCATTTCATTTGCAGTACTACAAATCATTTATTGTCATCACCATGTGCATGCATTGCTGTGAATGTGCTGTGTCTCAGAAGTATCGAATCAGTTCATCCTGTGCTCTTTGGACATCAAGTGAACCCCCAGGGGGAGGTGGTGCCATCCCATCCCCACCCCCACCCCCATCTCCATCTCCATCCCCACCCCCACCCCCATCTCCATCTCCATCCCCATCCCCATCTCCGTCTCCATCTTCTTCATCCCCGTCTGGTGGCATTGGGATGTTCCTGCGCAGGCAGATATTGTGCAGCATGGCACATACCAGTGTGATTTTACCCGTCTTCACTGGGCTGTACAGCAGCGATCCGCCAGATCTGCTCAAGCAGCGGAACCGGGCCTTCAGCAGTCCGAATGTCCTCTCAATCATTCCACGTGTGCGGATATGTGCCCTATTGTACGCCTCTTCATGCCTGTTCCTTGGTCTCCGTACAGGTGTCATCAGCCATGGCGTGAGTGCATATCCAGCATCACCTACATGGGATGTAGATGGGGGACATTTCAGTGTTTGTGGTATCATGTCTTCATCTGATGCTGTGCTATCTTGTATCAATGTTCAATCATGCATATGTGCCATGCAGTGGTTGGAAGTGTTTATTGGCCATCACAGTGGATGCAGCCAACTGGATATCGGCCTACACATGTACGTACACGTGTACTCTGCCCTGGGGGTGACATTTGATTGTGATTATCGCATAGTGCAGTGCTGGGCACACATGGCAGAGTCACTCCACTGTGATGTAGCAGTTAATGCAGGACATCTCATTTACAGGCATCAATTGCATTGGGAGGTCAGTGTTCCATTTGTGTGTGGGTGTTAGCAGTTGCACAAAGTGTATGGGACAGTGGAAGTATCAGTTGTGTGTGGCATGTGGCAGGGTGTGTACGGGCACACAGTGGTGACCTGTCATGTCTTGCTTCGTGAGGTTTGTGATACGCTGTTTATTTGGTTGATGGCAGGTGCGGTGATGCATGTGCGGTCACAGCGCCACACTCACATTGCCCATGTCCTGGAGACACACACACCACTTCAACAGGGTCAGAGCATTGTCAGCTGTACTCACCTAATAGCCAGGTGTTTTGTCCAGCATAGCGTTCTATGTACCGTGGCAACGTGGAATTGCGCAGTACCATTGAGTCATGGGTTGAGCCTGGGAAACGTGCGCACCAGTGTGTGATCAGTTGCATGGCATCACATACCATCTGTACATTCAACGAGTGATACTGTTTCCTTTTGCGGAACACCATCTCAATTGCACGTGGTACTGTCAGCTCGATGTGGGTGCAGTCGACTGCACCTATGCAATTTGGCATGGCTGCTATGGCATGGAAGGCCAACTTGGTGGCAATGACCTCGGGGAGGGTACGACGGGGTAGGGCTATGTGTTCCGACACATGGCACAACAGGCCATCCAGTATCTGTACCAGGATTTTTGAAAAACAGGGTTGTGATATGCTGTGCAGCTCGCCGACTTTGTGTTGAAAGGTGCCAGTGCCAAGGAACTGCAGCACAGACATTACCTTCAGGAGGGGGGATGGCGGTGGGGGTGTCTATGTGGCTGCTGATGTCGTCCTCAATCATGGCAGTGATGTAGAGGATTGTGGGACAGTCCAGCCGGTATAGTGTGTGGATCTGTCCGGGGTTGAGGTTCCAGGGTGAGACCCTGATGCGTGGTATTGCTGGCTGCCTGTGGGGTTGTGCCGGCTGGACAATGGGGTTGGCCATGGGTGCAGGGTTGGCTGGTTGGCGCCTACGCCTCCTCCGCCTCCGCCTCCTCCTCTGCACCATTACTGCCATCATGTGCAGTGCTGCCTGTTGGTTGAATAGGCCCAGTCCCAGTGCTACTAGAGCTGCTGCCTGCATGTTTCTGTGTTGTGTTTGGCTGGGTGTGGCCCTTTTGTAGGCTCCCAGTGTGCTGCTGGGTCCAGCTGGGCTGATTTGGTGCACCTGTGCCCTGATTCAGTTCAGCAGGCACTGTTTAACGTCTTGTTCGCGGGGGCGGCGGTACCGCCTCCGTGATCACGGTGTTAACGCAATTTTTATGTCTGTGTTTCCGTGTCCGCGCTAGTTGTGATGCATGCAGTGTTTCGTGTTGCCGGTAACGGGGCGGTTTCTGTGCAGGCGAACTTTCCGGGAACCTTGACTCTGCGGTGGCGGTTTGGGGTATTGCTATTTCCGGGGCCGCGGGTCAACATTGGGCGGACGTGGAAACGTTGCCGGTATGGTTTTAACAGCGGTGTTAACTCCGGACCGGTGCATTTGTAATGAGGCACACATTCTGCTATCTTTTGTCTTAATCCTTCTCTTTCATTCACAATATCATCCATTGCTTGTCCAGTCTCCATTTCCATTAGCACTTACATTCCTATCACCTCCTCTGCCGTCTCCTTGCATCTGCCAATACATATCTTGATCCCACACAGGGATGCTGCTCCTAGTGCTAGAGCTCCAACTATCACCTTTAGTCCATCAGCCAGTCAGGATGGCATCCATGACCAGAGATATGCCACCCAGCTCTTGTCTTTTCCTGTTCCAAGTGCTTTGTTTTCCATCTTTGCATGCATCTGGGAAAATTGTGTCACTGCATCTGAGAGAGTTCCGTTATCTTCATCGTTCGCAGGTATGAATGTGCAACACGAACTTCATATCTTTGTGCAAACTCATCCTTCCATAGATTTGAGGAGATCCAGAACGTATCTATTCTAGAGAGCCACCAACCTTATCACTCTGAGCTCTTCTTTTTTGGCATTGAACCCATTCACTGTTGAGTTTAGGGTTACCATCAACTCCCAGCAAGTGTTCTGCAACCATTTGGTGTTTGCGTAGGTGTGTCCTCCAGGGATTAGTGATGTAAAGAACAATTGGCTTCTGCTAAACAGTCCGTGTAATGCTGGTATTTCGTCCAATGCTGCTTCTGATTTTCCTGAGAAGTAATACCCCCCTTTTCACTCTGCTCAGTTTCTTCTGTGAATCAGTATTGTCTGGTTGTACAGATGGTACAGTAGGCAGCAATTTCTTCTTTCTCATGTTTTCCATTTTCAGAAAGTCGTCAAGCTTCACGTCCATCTTCGGTACCACCAATGAGGGCATGTTGACGTGTGCTAGGGAGCATACTCCTCCCCAGTTTGGTGGCAGTTTTTCACATTCTTTGGATCAGCAGGCCCAATAGTGATCCATCAGCACTGCTGTTCTTGCTCCCATTTCCGGTATGTTCTCTATCCGTTGGCACTCCACATTTTCTCCTACTTCTTCATCGCCGTTGTGTTGATAACATGGAGCTGGTGTCTTCAGGGGAATTATAGGCAGTGGTCCAGCTGCATTATCCACCCATGTCACTAAGTTTGCACTTCTGTCCCACTCTTTGAGGCATTTGTCATTTTCTTCTTGTACCTTGTTTATTGCAGCTTTTGTCAGAGTTCCCTATCTTTGGTGGGGATATTTTGTAGGGATACCTGACCATGGGCATGGCAAGTACTTCAGTGTGATAGTCTTTGTTTCTTCTTTCGCCGGTCCTTAGGTTATGTATTGCAGCCCCTCACTGAGCTTCCAGTAATTGTTTAACATGGGCAATGTCTTGATATAATTGTCTTTCTATGGGAAAGTCCCCTTGGACATCCATCTCAATGTTGCTCTTTTTCCCTTGGACTCTTCCTCGCATTTGGAACATCGCGAGATACATCAAGCATTGAACTCTTGCTGCAGGTATTTCTGTTGCTACGAAGGTTCTGGAAGCACTCATGGCATAAAGTATTAATGACCAGACATAATAGCTCTCCATGGTCGTATCCTTGCCAATTTTGGACATGTGTTTGTACTACATGTTATTTGTTACATGTGCTGTGCCTGTGAGATACATTATGACTCCCTTCATGTCTGTGCCAACACTACGCTTACCTTTCTTACCTTATCAGCAGTGTCTTCTGTTCCAGCTGACATAGTTGTCCTTGCTGCTTGGGTCGGGGGAGTGTTAGTAAGGGACTCAGCAGTGGCATGCATAGCAAAATACAGCTGCCAGAAAACAGTGACCAAGGGCCCAGTGGATAATAGGAATCACACAACAGTTAATACAATCTTTATTTTATTCATGATAACCACGTACGCTGCTTTTGTGAGCAGCCAAAGAGATGATAAAGTTGCCCGCCTGAAAGGCATAAGAAAAGTGTTATTTGTTTAGTAATTCTGAGTATTATTCAAGCTCTGCAAACTAAGTAATCACTAAGACCCCATGCAAAGATTTCCTCCCAAACTTTCTGTATGGACGGGTCTCGTAAAGTGGGCAGGACAGGGAAGGCGCTATGTTCGAGTTGAGGGTATGTTTGGGTCAAATACTCTATGAATACCAGGAGGTTTATCTCAGGGAAATGTGCTCTAAAGTGTCTGGGTCTTCTTATAGCGTGGACACATTGGTTGGAAAATGCTTCGGGCGATCAATGGGAGGCAACATCCAGCTACTTCTCTTGCAATTATATCAACAGTCACAGCACCCTGTGTGTGCGAGGTAGAAAAATATGTTAAATCGTGTTACAGCTGTCAAATGTGCATAACCTGTGTGTGCGAGAAAAGAAAACGTTAAATCATGTTACTGTTGTTGTGTGCATGTAGCCAAGTTGTAGTTTTGACAATGGGAATATGCCTTGCATAGGGGACAGAACATTATTTCTTATTGGTCTATTTGCACCAATATTGCTATGGTTATTTCGGCAGTTTGGGAATGCCTGACTGTAGGGTGACCGGTAGTCTTTAGTTCAGGAGTATTGGTGATATTTGTGCTTTCTTGTGGTTGTAGCATTGGCCCAGTTGATCTCTGCAGTTGTACTTCTGGGCAAGGCCGATGTTTTGTAGGGCTTGATGTCCTGCAGATTATTCCAGACAGTCTTTCCCTCTAACCATACTGCTCATTCTGTTACTGCCTCAACAACGTGAGGTCCTGCAAAACGGGGCGGGTTCCAGTGCTGGGTGAAATTCTTCAAAAGAACAAGGTCACCTATTTGCAATAAAGGTTCTGTATGCGTATCTTGCTCTGTGTCATCACTCTCTTTCACTTTGCCTTCTGGCCTGCCCTGGGTCCGCTGTATCTGCCGAGGGTTAAAAGAAGCGTTAGAAACCAGTGAAGTGGCATAATCAAACATTTCCTGACCCAAAATTTCAGAAACATTTTCACAGTCCTTTAGTGCCCTAGTGAAAGGAGCCAGTACAAAATGCTTGTGCCGTCCTGTCACCACCTTGTGGGGTGTTAAATGGTGGTCGGACCCTGGATTTTTGCGCAGTTCAAATAGTGCCAATGGCAAACAGTGAAGATAGTTCTTCTTGGTGCTCTGCTAGAGTTTTGGCAATGGGCTCCTTCAGGAGGCCATTGAGGCATTCACACACCCCATTTGTTTGCAGGTGGTACACACATGAAAATGTGTGTTTTATTCCTAGCAGGGTATTGATGTGGTTGAACAGTTCATTGGCAAAGTGAGGGCCAATGTCAGATCTCAGGACCTCACAAACGCCCTACTTGGGAATACTTCTCGAACCAGAAATTTAGCAGCTCGGAGAGCGTCGGTGTGGGAACAGGGTCCAGCCTCTATCCATCTGCAAAATGAGCAGACAACCACTATCATGTAGCGGTATCCTTGACATACTTGGATCATGTCCACGTAGTCAACATGGAGATGCAGAAATGGGCCTTTGGGTCTGGGTATGGCTCCTCTCACAACTCTTAGGGTGTGCCCAGCAGTGAACTGCTGGCATGTCAAACAGTTACTGATAACATTTGCCACCTGCTTGTTTATGTTAGGGCAGAAGCATGATAATCCAATGTGTGTTGCAATGACTTCTTTCCCTGTGTGCGTTGGGTGATGCAACTGCATCAGTGGTGTTTTCAGTAATGCAAGTGGCATGACCACTTTCCCAGTGTTGTTTTGTCACCATAGGGCATCCGTGGGGACATTGAACAGCCCGTATTTACCCAGAGTTCCTTTTCCTCCGTGGGTGCAGCTCCCTGCAGTTCCATGATTTGAGTTTCTGGTAGGTAATTGTATGCTTCTTTCAACACCATTTGCCTCACTCCTCCCGGTACCTGTGTCCTCTCTTTTAATTCCCACAATTCTCCAAAATATGATGCACATTTTGCCTCATAGTCAGCTGCCTCATTCCCTCTTGATAGTGCATCTTCCCCTTTGGTGTGTGCTTGGCACTTTACCAATGCTTGCTCCTACGGGTAAGTTATTACTTCAGTTAGTTTACCTAATACTAGGGCGTGTTGTACTGGAATTCCATACCTTTCCTGTACCCTCTCCAGAGCTACCTGGCCAATCCTGAATGTACTGTTGAGGTGACGTAGGCACTGTTGGAAGAATCTTGTCACTCTCTTTACCACGCTGTTTTGTAGGGCCAATATGAGGGCCACTAGTTCTGCTGCCTGTGCTGTATAACGAGCTGGTAAGCAAGAACTCACCACCACCTCACTTGCCCAGTCCTCCTTCAATCTCACGACAGCAGCCCCATTTCTCCTGATCCCATCACTTTGATCAATTGTTGAAGAAACATCAATGTAGAGCACCTCTCCCCCCTCAAGTGCATCCTCCTCCACCTTGCATGTCTCAGTTAATTGCTCTATGGTTTTGGTACAGTTATGATCCCAATCTCCTGGTTGATAGAAGTCTGCCATGAATAGTGCTGGCTTTACAGTCTTGCATCTTACTTTCCTCATTTCTGCTTTTGATAGTATTATCTTGTAACCTGATGCTCTTTGTATTGTCAATGTGCTCTTTGGCTTGTGCAGTATCGCAAACAGGGCGTGCTCCATGTAAAGGGTGATTGTACATCCCATTGTTACTGTTGATGCCCGCTCCACTGCGAATGCTGCATCAGCCAAAGAAGTTTTGGACAGATAATGTCCTTTCATTACTGGGTCAAGCTGTCCACTCTAGTAAGCAATTAGCTTATGACCCATGCTAGTTTTCTGTGTCAGTACTGGCTTCATAACCACACAATCGGTGTGTGAAAACAGGAAGAATTCCCTTTTGTGATCTGGGGTCCCTAACCCTGGAGCCATACATATTTGCTTCCTTCAGCTCGTCAAATTGCTTCAGTCATCTCTTATCTCAAAACCAGTGTTTTTGCTCTTCTCTGAACCTCTTTCAATGCAGTAAAAAGTGGTCTGGTGTACGTGCTGTAATCAAAAAACCATGCTCTGCAATAGTTGCACAGCCTGAGCAATTGTTGCATTTCCATCATTGTTTAGGCTGTGGTGTGTGTTGTATTGCCTGTGCTCTCTTTGGGGCAATGCGCCTGACGTCCTTGGATATCAGCTGTCCAATGTACAGTACAAGACTCAAGGTTCGTGTGAAGTATGGAAACCTCCGTCCCTAAGCAACCAACAGCGAGATAGAATAAACTCACTGTTCGAGGATTAGGGCCACAGGTGGCAGGAACAGGAACACCAGGCCCTCCGGATGGCTGCTGTGGAGAAATGGGTAGGTTAGGATAATACCAGATAATAGAAGCTTGGTAACTAATATTGGATAATAATTGAAATAGACAGTAAGGTGCACTGACTTACCAACAGATAACGTGCAGGAAAATAAGGGAGGAGGGGTCTGGTGATGACATGTAAACAGAGATGTCAAACCTGTTGCCTCAGTAGAGAAGCAGCAAAAACAAGAGGAATGCAAGGCAAAACAAACGTCAGCACTCCACTGGAAACACCTTCTGATGTAAGCACGTGAGGCTTGGACCAAGGAATGGGAGCAGAACCTCCAAAAGGTATCAATGAATTAAGGAGTCCGGATGTAAGGTACCAGAGGGAAAAAACAGTTCCAGTCCGAAGGAAGTCCGAGGTCGAGAAAGTGAATAGTCCGTTACGTAGACAAATCAGGTAAGGGTCAGGCAGTAGGTATCCAGAAGAGCAATCCGAGGTCAAACGAAGAAAACAGGAATGAAGATGCAAGAATGCCAAACGCTGGTTGAAAACAGCTGAGAAGCAATGCACAGCGTTCTCACAGCTGATTTAAGCGTCCCGGCCGGGATCACATGACCGTGAAAGAGACGTAATGCGCGGGTTCCGAACAGATCGTGTGAGCACCTCAAAGGCTTGTGCAGAGGAATGGCCCAGCGTGCCGAACACCGTGAGACCGTGTCACGTGCCGACATTAAGGGCTTGCCGTGCTGAGGTACCATGGAAACAGGCAATGTCATTCTTTCAGCAAGGCGCCATGGGAGCTGCCAACTCCGTCAGTGAACCAAGCGCCTGGCAGACTGCTGTAAAGCAGACCTCTGTAGCTGCTGGTGGACAACAGGATGGACATCTCGTAACCTAGTGAGTGCACTCAAATGTTTGTGCCTGACAATACTTATTTTTGACAGTACTGGAGTGTGTCTTTGTCCACTTTGTACCCCTTGCCTGCTAGCACTGTCAACATGTTAACTGAATCTGCCCTGCACTCTTCTTCTGTTTTGCTGCAAATCAAGATACCATCTACGCACTGCAAGAACGTCCTTTCAGTCTGGATGTTTCCCAGATCCATTGGTATTACCCTGTTAAAGATCGATTGTGACTTGCAGCACCCTTGTGGCAGCCTACTGTGTTTCCACTTCTGGTTGTGATACATGAAGCTAGTCAAATCTTGTGAGTCTGGGTGGAGTGGTACTGAGAAAAGGGTGTTCTTGAGGTAAATCACAGTGAAACAGGTAGCTTCTGCTGGAATGCCATACATGATTGTTGCAGGGTTTGCTGCTATATTGCCTCTATATTGCCTCTATATTGTGGTTAAGTGGGCGAATATCTTTTATAAAATGCCATGATCCCCTATTCACCTTGCGTACGGGGTACACTGCTGTGTTGCATGGAGATTCTGATGGTACAAAAATGGATCTTTCAATGAGGATGTTGTTTCATAAATGCCCTCATCTGCTTCCTTGGTGAGGGGGTATGGTTTCATTCGTGGCAGTATTGCTCCAGGCTTCAATTTTATCTTTACTCCCCCTATGCTCTTTATGCACCCAACATCATAGGGACTTGTAGTCAAATCCTCCTCCCAGAATGGTGGCTGTGCTCACAGCTCCATAGCCATTTTCCATGCAACATCTCTGTATGTAATCTGTAACCAGAATCTCACACTCATTTCCAACATCATCTCGTCTTCACTCTTTCTTCTGAAAACAATTCCTCATCTGTTACTTGTGTCAGCCTGCATCCATCTGCCATTGCAATTATTTCCCTCCATGCTCTCCCTTGGTAATCTGTTGTGTGTACTGCAACCCAATCCTCTCTTGCCACAACGGCCTCGATGTCTGTAGACACGATTGTTCCTTCTTTCTCATCTAGTGGTGTCTCTGGTCCGAACAGGTACTCACCTGGCATCCTCATACTTTCCCTGCTATTCCGGCCATCCATGCAAGTGCCACGTCTGTCCCATACTGGAACATCTCTGTGTCTGATGGCACCCAACTCTGTATCATGTTCCCACAATATGCTTGGACAATCTGTTAGCATGTGTATTCCTGGTCTAGAACATACTATGCCCATGTCTGTGAACGAGATGGACATGTTTAGTCTGCTCATTATGTCGCATCCCAGTAAATTTACAGGTGCTTGTCGGGAATAGAGCAAGGTTAAAGATAAGTCGTGATCTCCTATAGATAAGAAGATGTTATCAGTAAAGGGAACCACTTCTCAAGCCCCAGAGAATCCTTGAGTGTTCATGGCATTGCCTGACAACACAAATGTCCCTTCCCAAATACATGATCTGGTAGCCCCAGTGTCAACAAGAAAGGAAATCGTTTTATCACCTAACGCCACCTTTATGGGAGGTTCCTCTGCAGGAATGGGTGTGACCAACAGGATGGGATACAACAAGTTTGTCTTTGGGCTGTCCTATTGAGGGTAGATAGATAGTCCGTTGCCTGTGAAGGGGTTGTTCCCAACAATGGTTACCCCTCCCAACCGGTTCCGCTGCCACTATGTCCATAGGTTTTGAGTAGAGACAGTAGTGTTTTTGCACTAACTGTTGTGCTGCTTGAAAATATTGGGTCAGGGGTGCTGTCATTTGGGGTGCTCTCATTGGAGGGGTTGTCATTGGTGCAGCCTCAGGCTGGGTCTGTACTGGGTTTGGTACCTGTTGTTGGGTGTTCTGCATCTGTCCTTGTTGCTGTGTGTCTTGGGTATAGTAATTATCCTGTTCTCCTTGGCAGCCCTGCAGCCCCTGATCTCCCCACCCTTGTTGCACCCCCCTAGTTCTGCATGCTCTGAAAATATGTCCTAGCTGCCCATAGGTCCAGCACTGGGGTGGTTCCCTCCCCTGCCCTGGGAACCCTCCTGTAAAGTCTCCTGGTCCCTGTGGCATCTGTTGGTTGTACCTCCAAAATTCCCCTGAATTTTGATGGGATTGGGGCCCAAAGCCACTCCCTTGTTGAAATCCTCCTCTCCCACAATAACCCTGTTGGTATCCACCCCTACCCATGTACCATCCTCCCATTTGTGGGCCATATTGTTGCATAGGGTGGTACGGCAGCTGTGGTTGGTATTGCATCTATGGTGCCGGTGCTAGTGTCTGTTGTGTGGGGCTTGTTATTACCGCCCCTTCGTGTGCATATTTTGACAGTTTCTTTTGAAATAACTTTGCCTCATATGCCTTCCTCTCTTCTGCTTTTGGTTTAGCCTTCTCTTGCCACAACCTGCAATGATGCACTATGGTGAGCTGCATTTCTGGCCTGCTCTTTGCTTTCATACCCATCAATTTCTTCAATATTTGCTGCACAGTTTCTGGAAATCCCTGCACCAGGATGTGATAAAAGATTGCTATTCGCTTGTCCCACAGCTCTCGAGTTTCAAGGCGCAAAACCCCTTGAATCTCTTGAATGTAATTAACAGTCTCGTCATCGTCACACATCTTGCGTGACATAAGAGCCCCTATGTCTGATGTGTCAGGATATTGTGTCCTTAATGCTTGCCATACTCCGGCTCTACCATTGGCAAATGGTGACCCGTCATGGGCTGTATTTTGTATGGTCACCCCTGGGATACCCGCCCTCTGTCAAATGTCGTCAGCTGCGTCACCCAATATGGAGACCAGCAGTCCCTTGACGTCACCCACAGCCAGCCTGTGCCCTGCTGTCAGCTTCTCCATTTCATATATACATTTACCTGCCCCATACTCAGTGAGGGTAGTCAGTATTTAATATCCTTGTATGTGTGTTTCCAGGGCACGTACTGCGGTCTCGTCCCTTCCCTCTCTAGCAGGGGCATCTGAGAGTATATTGCCCTTTCCACCAGTGTTCATCTATATTGTCTAATCTGGATAGGCCTTCTTTCATCCTCAATGTCTGTACATATGTCTATAGGTTCTTGTGTAGGTGTTCACTGTAGTAGGTTGTGTGCTCTAGACAGTCATCCTCGGGAGTGTGCTAGCATTGCCTCATTCCTCTTTCGCCCTGAAAGTTCCCTTAGTCTGTTGATGTATGGTATGGTGCCTCCATCCCCGTTCATAGTGTGTCATGTCTGTTCGCTGGAGTCCTATCCTCCCTCCCTTTGGTCCTGTAACCTGCACTCCCATGATGTCCCTTTACCTATCCTTGTGAGATAAAGTTTCCTGTGCCCCCCTCTCTCGTCGTCACTGTGTTTGTCGTCATTGTCAGACCCTTTGTCCATGTTTTTACAGAACCCTTCTGAAAAAATCAATGTTGCATGATTGGGCTGGAGTTGTGTTCTACATTGAGATCAATGTCTGTCAATTTATATTTATTTTCCTCTTCTCATACCCCTAGGCGTGCAGCACCACTTCCTGGTGAACCTTCCGTATGTATATGTGTGCTGTCCTGTTTTGTTCTCCTCTCCTCATCCCGTTTTTTCCTGTCCAACTCCAATGCAATCTGTTCACTTACCACCCTTCGTGCTCGCGCATCCTCCTCCTCTTGTACCCTTTCCCTTATCAGCCTTTCTAATTGTAACTTCCTCAGCTTTCTCTCCTCACACCTATGTATTTCCTGCTGTAATAGTTTCCTGCTCCACTGTACCATCTCTGCCTTTTTCAAATCTCTCCCCTTTTTCACCCATTCTTCCCTCTCCTTTTCTATCCTCTCCTTTCTCTCCCTTTTCATTATCTCCACCTACTTCTCCCTTCTCCGTTCCTTGTCCTCACATTCTAACCTTGCTTTTTTGTTCCTTTGTTGTTGCTCTTCTGTCTCCACCTGTGCTGCCCAGTCACTCCTTCCTTGTCCAAATCCCAAGCTCTCTATTGCCTTTGTCACCCCTTCAGCTGCCCCTGTTGTCACATCCTTTAATTTCAGGAGTATCTGTGCGGCTATCCATTCCTCCACCCCTATTCCCTCGAATTCTGTTTTTGCGCGCGGCAGCCCCTCCTCATTTTGCTCTGAGCTGCTGGTGGCCTGCCCTGTCCCTCGCTGTTGTTCATCTTTCGTACATGATGGTGGTTTATACATGGGATTTGAATACCCCTCTGCTGCCCTGAGTTTCCTCAGTGGATACATTCCTTGGTCATCATCTTTGTCATTGGATATTACACTAGGCAGGGTTGGCGGAGGTGCAGAAGGGTCAGAACCCTTCTCCTTTGCCTCCTGCTTGTTCATCATCCATACCCTGTCTCCCACCCCCTCATGGAACATGCGCCAAAGTTGATTATGGCCATATGGTTTGCTAATTTGCTCCCTTGTTGTATGGATCTGTAAATTGGTCAGTAGCCATTGCAGCACATTTCTGGAGAAACTGCCGTTAGGCGGCCATGGGTTCAGGCTTTTCCCCCCAGTGTCTTTTGACCACTGTACACTATATTTGACAATCGTGTTCTTATATGGTGGCAGGTTTTTGAACAGGTGTTGTATTGGTGTTACTCCCCCCACCATCCCGTTATAGATTGGGTACATTACAATCTTTTACCTGACCTCTAATCGAGGGTTTCAATAATCTGCTGTGAGACGGAGAAAGTTACAATGCAATGGTTATCACCTTCAATTGCTACAAGCCCCAGTGACTCTGCACCTTACACAGCATACTCAGCATAAAGCCCCTCCTTCACCAGCCCTGCCATTCTCTGGCACACCACCTCAATCCCGCACATGCGCCTTCAGCGCCCCGCCACTCATTAACCACCCTACCAATCCCAAGTCCACAATGCTAACTCCTCACCGTCACAACACTCCGTCCTATGCACCGACCATGGGTGATGTCACCAAGCTAAAGTCCGAACAGGTAGGTAGACAAGTTGTGCACACATAGAAAAATGACATGTTGCTCCAATCTCACACGAAAGCCCACAAACCCCACAAAAACCCCTACAGCTGTCTTCCCGCCTCTCCAGGGCAGAGTATACTTTTATTTCTTGTGTCTAACTGCACCAGCTGCATTGTGAAACGCCTCTTTCCAGGAAACTTAACCAGCTAGTTCACCTTCCGCAATCGAGGATAGCTCCACCTAACCCTCACGGGATGCTGACATCTACGCTTCAAGCTAAAATGCCTAAATCATAGGAATACCTTATTGACATACTTCTATAGTCCATGCCTATCAAGTCTATAGTCCCGGTTCACCACCGGAACCTTTTACCTCGAAGACTGAACGTATCCTAGACATAGAAAAGGGACCTCTACCTGCGCTCCAGTTCCCTACTTAACACGCACTTGCTACCAGTACTCTTTAGATACTACACAATACTATACATTACAACAGTACCTTCCCCAGCTGCACATATAATACCAACGCTCACACCTTCATCTGCTATTTGCCTGTGCCAATACTTATGTTCTGTGCTTGTTGATGCTGCTCGGCCACTGGCCCACCGTCAACCGCTTACCTCGCCCTTCTGTTCTGCCTTGGACTCTTCATGGAACGCAGAAAGGATAATTTCCAAATGGCTCCCGACAATTTTTCCTCAGTTACCGATTTTCCAGCTTTCTCACAATTCCTGTGAAGGTCCCACAGACTTTTAGGTCTGATGGCGAAGGAGGCAGCTTCTGGCTGGGCTGACATCACAAACCATTGCCTCTGCTACCAACTTGTTAGTGAGAACTCCCAGGCAAGAAGGGCGGTTTGCTAGGAGTTTGCAGACACTGAACTCATGGAAGGCCTAACTCCTTCCCATTCCCAAAGTAACGCACGTACAGACAAGTAGCAAGTTCAACTGAGGTTTATTACAGCCAACAAACCAACATGGATCACATGCTTGGAGGCAAATCCAGGTACAGCTCAAGGAACTCTGGCTCACGGTCCAGTATTGATATCATATTACATCACGGGTACGTCACACCCTGGGCCCTTCTCCAAAAACCTAACTTCACTCAGGATTGGGTAACGAGTGGGAGTTCCCCTATTGTAACCCCTATAGAGGTTAGTGGATTGGGCATGGCTATGTCTGGTGTCAGGCCTGGACCTTCCCCGAAAACTGTTACTTACTAATTGTTACAGTGTGCAGACCTAATGATTGGTCGGTGGCCCCAGCTACCGACCCCTAGGGTCGTGAATTGTGATTAGCTGAGCTGAGAGCCCCCAGGCCTGTGATAAAATCAATTCCCAGCTCGGAATGCACCTGTACATGGTGCTATGTGCAACTATGTGTCTGCGATATGCAACTATGTGTCTGCGGTATACCCATGTGTAGACCATCATTGCCCGTGAGGGTGCACCTTTCCCATCGTACAATTCTGGCTTGGCTGTATGGACTTTGTTGCAAGCCACTGTCTTTGTCCATGAGACGATTGCGCTGCCCAGCCACCAGTTCTTGGCTCACTCTCAGCTCGGCTGGGTCACATCTCCAGAGACCGTCTTCATGAGCTCTGGAGCTCTGAAATTATTCTGTACTTTGTGGAGAATTATGCACCACTGCCGCCGGGTGTACTTCGGTTCAGGGAAAAGAATGTTCTTCACAACATTGCAACCTTGGCAGTGGCCTTGTTCCACACACAGTGGTTCTGATATCACAACATTCAGCGTGGTTTCAGATTTTCTGAGATGGTTGTGTCCTACTATGATATCCTAAGCCATGGCCTGGTTTCTCCTGTGTGTGCCTTCCGTATAGCATCTGTAGGTTAGTGTGTTATGGTTATGTTAGGTCCCTCGAGTGCTCCTGCCATTCCAAAGGGTTGTTTGCATGTAAGCATCTGCAAGCATTCACACGTGGTCTTCTTGCTTCTTTGAGGTTTCCTGCATTGGTATTATAAACTAATGGCAAACATAATAAATGTGCATGTCAGTGTCCTCTAACTCATAGAACAGTACGCATGTGTTCTTCATGTAATTGGGTGTGTGGGTGTCCCGAATGGGTGGATGGCATGTGTGCTTCATGTCTGATACGGCTGTGTCATGTGGTCTCTAATGAATTGAGGCATGGCTTTTTGGTGCTTTAGTCGATTCTGTCCACATAACTGTCTCTAGTTCTGACTTGCGCGTCTTCATCCACTTTGGGTAATGGTCGCACGGCTCCTGGGTTGTAGGGTTGGCTGAGGGGGTATTTCTCTTGGTACTTGTCCATCATGGGTGCAGTGGGGATTGGTGCAAACTAGTATGATCAGTAGCCATATTGTCTTTGGTTTTTCTTCCGGTTGGAGTGCCTTTCTGGGACAGGGGCCATAGTTCGACCTCCCCTCTTCAGCAGTTTCCTAGAATTACCTTCTATAATGGTTATGATAATATGCGATAATTCTGGGAAAAATCTGCCGGCTTTTCAATGAAGACCTAATAAGCAGTAACCATTTTACTGACTTGAATCAAACTTGCCTATTTATGGGGATAGTATTTTTATGGAGACACATATAGTTAATCATATTTGGTCAATAAAATAAGTCTGTTTGATCATTGTATTTATTGCAAACATTTGTGTGAACCACTTTAGGAGAGGGAAAATGAAATGAGTGCAAAAACAGATTACCTGTGATAAGAGATTCAATTCACAAGGTGAGAATCGAAAGTGTCTGAAAGACGTTTCATTTTAAAAATGTTTTTATTTTTATTTTAAATGAGAGTTAATAGTCAATTGGGGAATTTGGAACTATAAAATAACAGTGTATTGAGGATGGAGGGTGTGTTGTCTATAAGAGAAGGGAGAGACATTTCCATGAGGTTGAATTATCATTTAATGTATAATCATAAACCCCTAATCGTGGAATGCAGCCCTTTCCAGAGCTTTTTTTGGGGGTACTTTCACCTGTTTATTAAACCATAAACACCTCTTTATATGTCTTTGCAGGAATGGGATTTGACATCTAATTTAAAACCAATCTTACTCTACACACCACCCCCTACTCCACACATCTGCTTCGAAAGTCAGTGCGTAGGATCCCTGGTACTTTAGTACCCTACCTTTTTCTTATATCCTACATCTACAGTCCTCGTGACGGTGGGGCATGCATCCATGCTATCGCAAACGAGCATAGCATGATATAACATGATTATAATACACGGTCAGTGGTAAAGTACATTTGTTGTCATTTAACAGTGGGACGGCCAGCCAACCAGTCCCTTCTAAGAATGCCCTTTCACACCAGTACATAGCATTGCATGAACAGCGCCCCCTACGATCCCCACACACAAAAAGCTAACTTTAGTGCTATGGTAATTTAATAATAGCATTGTATTTTCCTCGTAGGCAATAGTGCAACTATTGCTTTTCATTGGTATGCATACCACAACCCCTTAAGTGCCAAGGACACGTCCTTTTTGCATAGACTTGCCCAATAGCCTTGCAGTTAAATGTTCCTCTATGGAGAATTGTATTTTGGGATCAATAACAATATTTTCATTGGTGTTTTCTTAAAGGAATTATGTGAAATAGAAAACCGGAAAGGAAGAGAAACCTAGTAATGAAGCCTTCACTTTTCAACATGGAAACATGATCAGAATACGACTCTTGCATACCTTATCTCTTGAAATGTTATGAGAATAATATAAGCAGTGTTATGTAGAATGTTACAGTGTTTCCACACAATGGACCCTCTTCTTTACTAGGCAAAAAGAAACGTTGAATGCACGCAGTTAAATAAATGGATCAATACCGGAATTATGACAAATGTGGAACTTAAATGTCCATTCCATTTGCCAATTTAATTAGCTTCGGCTTCTCCCTACCTCGTGTATGTGATCTTTTGCTCCATTGCATCTCTTCTACCTAACCTCTTAACAAAAAAGGAAAATGGGGGACTAGTTTGACTACAAAAACCTGTTCTAACATGGAGGGAGGACATGTGTAAGTAAAAGGAGGGAGACAGATACCATGGAAGAGAGATATAGAGACAGACAGAAAGACAAAGGCAGGCAGAGATGAAAATTGAGAAAGAGAAAGTATTTCTATATTGCAAACACACTGTGTGTGTGTGTGTGTTTGTGTGTACACACGCACGTGCTACAGTAGCCAACTTCTCACTCTATGACACTGTTAGTTCTTCATCCTAATCCTTTTCGTCTACCACTTCTTGTGCTGCCTCTTCCATTCCCCCCTCTATCTATCCTGACTCATCTCTCAGGTAGTTCCGTATAAATCATGGTGAACTCTATTTAAAATGCCTGACGTTAATCTTGTATCACACATTATGGAAAGTGTTTGTGAAGTTTGGTTAGAGGCAGATGCTGATCACATTCACATTAGGGAGGTGCTGTTGAAAGCTATAGGAAGAGACGTTTCTCTCATAGGCTCTACTCTAGCGGAGTGGCAGCGGGTTTGCTGGGAGTGCTGATGTTCAGCTCAATGCCGGTGCAAATGCAAATTATGCTGCTGTACTTCTGCCGCTGCTGGCAAGGTCGCTTCTAGAGCTACTCCCCACACAGGCCCTCTGATTCCTTGAAGTTGCTCCGATTGGATATGTTGGAAACATTTCCCGAGAACTGAAACATATTGATTAACGATCTTGTTACAGATTTCTTTCCATCTAGCTGCTTAATTTATCACTCTTAGGTGGATGGAGGCGTTGGCAGAAACTGTGACTGTCATGTACAAACTGAATACATTATTCTTATCTTTTTATATTTCTTGAACTCCTTGTTGCAATTAATGACACTAGTTTTAATCAGTGGCCTTCTGGGTGGCATGGTGGAGTGCTCCCAGGATTTTAATCCTTCACAGCTCGTTCAGGATGATGTCATCCCTTCCAGGCATGCACCCAGCCAAAGCCACCTACCCCCACTTTACCCCTTTCGCCTCTATGTGGATCACGTTTTGTCATTTAGAGTCTTAACACAGTGCTATCAACATCTCTGCTGGTAGCGCGGTCACCACCACCCTCTGAGTCATCGCCCCATATTCCTCAGAAACCAAAAGGTTTGAAAAGAAGGCTCATTCAATCAGAGTTGTAAATGATTTGGCAACAGTACCATCAAAGAAATTGAAAGCAACTCATACTACATCAACTATCAAAAGCACATACAAAAGGAGTCAAAAAGACAAACCATACCCAACTCCACCCACAAAAGAAAATGTCTCTGCAAAGAAACCACGTACCCTTCTACCAAAGTGCTCAGACACTGAAGTACCTGTCCCATTCAAATTTTCCAATACGACAGGTGTTCATTGCTATGCAAACGTACCAATGAATGTCCTATTCCAAATACCAGCAATTGTGGAAAACATTTATTTAAATGGCGCAGACCAGTTGTGTTTGCAAATGCTCGTCCTTCACAGAAATGCAGTAAATTATCCTGCACCATTTACAGTGCCTGAGGAATAAGGCAATAATTGGACTACAATGCTGGAATGGTGAAATTCACTTTAAACCGACAAGAAGATCCACAGGAATTTCTAATGTACTTACTACAAATACTGGAAAGGAAAAACATATTCCTAAATGAAATGTTTCACATTTCCTACATGTGGAAACATACATGCACTCTGTGCAACCATGTCATTCAGGAACAAGTCCCTAACAAATGCTTCATGTACGTATCAATACCTAACTGTCACTCCATTTAATTTCAATAACTGATGCAAAATGCAAACCATAGCATGTTGTGTATGTCGTGCAATTCTGATATTCGTTCGACGCTACATATACACTCACATAGTCAATATCTAATATTAATGCTCCTACGATACAATGCCGATGGAACCAAAAATAACTGCAAACTTACTGCCTTCACACATGGACAGGTATCACTTGGCAAGAAAACCTTCTCAACAGTAGCCATAATCTACCGCACATGCGACTCAACCAATGGAGGCCACTATACTCCATACATTAGAAAGCAATGGTCATGGTGGGAATGCAATGATACTTCCATCAGTCCAAAGCAGAGATTACCTGCAAATCTTGCAAATGCCTACTTAATATTCTTGAAGTGAAAATGTACTCATTGATGTACAAACCTACGATACCTTACTCCCCAGCACCAACCAGTACCTTCGTAAGTGGACAAAAAACATGTTTCCTTCCACACTGTCGACCTAAAAGAAGCAAGCATTGACAAAATGCACTAAAGTGTGTGTTGGACATTTCTATCCCCAATGATCCCAATGAACACACTCACAGAAACAATACGTGTACACAAATCACAGTAGCAGTATTTTTCACAGCATACATGCAATGGAAAGTGCTAAGTATGAGGGTCCAAAACTATTCTCAGTAACCTCTGAAACCACCACATATGCAAATCAGTCACCAGCTCTCCAAGAATAGTCACAGAACTCCAAGACATATGGACCTATCATCACGTAACTCCATAGCAGTACACTACTGCTTCAGAATGTAAACAGATGTCCAAGTAGCAACAGGAATGCACAACCGTCTAAACGTACCATTTACGAATGGGACACTGTAAACAGAATACGACACCTGGTATCTAACTGCAACCAGAATACGACAATGTTATTTGCAGCATCCAAACAACCCAACTCAATCTTCAACAACTACTGTGCTACAAAGATATTGTTAAACACTTCCAAAGTATGAGCAGTTACAGTACGCCAACAGGTACTTAACTACTATCAGAATTCTGCACTAGCACAGTACAATGCCACAATACTTGCAAACCATCAACAGCAACCAAACGCATAAAGAAACAGTGGTACAAAAAAAACCTTTACAAAATACCACCTGCTATACAACGCTACCCATCCTACCAACATGTATAGGCCACAAATCGTAAATCCTTACATTTCCTCCTACTTCAAGAGTACACTTTAGAAAGTGCTGTAACCACTCCAAACGTGACTATCATTCATTGTGCACCATAATAGCAAAGAAATTTGGATGTTTTTTTATTAATCCATCATGGATTTTTTTTTCCCACAGACCCAATGATTATGCATAGGAACACAGGAACTACGCTCATTCGCTCATTGTACAGTACACTGGTTCAAAGCATAGTACTTAGGAAGTACTAGTTATGAGGGTCCACAAAGTAAAACATGTATGCTATGTAGTGGACTGCAAACTAACAAAATACCTGCTGTTCTCTTTTCCCACAGATAATGCAGCAACCAGGACCACAACATTTCAAACTCGATACACAAAACACTGTACAGGCCCTCCTCAATCCAAACATTAAGTCTTCAACGATTGCTATTATTCTTCTCTACAGTGCAATGTGTGCACTTATTTCTGCTATACACATACCAATGCGACCATTTGCAATGCTCACCTATATTACACTATGCAGCTTGCGCCAATGCCCTACATGCTTCACTGCACCCTGTACAGTGTAGGGCCTCCAGCCATGCACCCAACATTCTACACCCTGCCCACAATTGCTGCTGCACTGTACAACTATGCTTAGAAACATCTATCCATGTACCACTAACCCCACAGATAACACACCCACCTACCCCTTAGCCACTGCAGTTGACATTAGCTGCCATTTCTTCCACACAATACATAACCTGTTTCCTACGTACACTGGTCAGCTAATCCTTTAATAAGTGGACACACAGAATGCACAACACTACAGTAACCTACCCGACAATCTGCACAATCACAACCATACAACTTGATGAATGCATCCATATATCTTACGTAACTGTCGTAAATGCTGCAACATTTGGCTCCTTGCTTTCCACTGGCACTGTGTAGCCCATTAGGTAATTTTCATTGTTACGTACACCATTTAAAAAAAAAAGGTATCCAACACGTATTTAAGTTCAGCGCATGGGTCATAGCTCGGCAGCCATATTGCAACCACATTACTGCTTAAGTTTTCAAACTTCTGTTTCCCTTTCTTATTGTGGCAAGGAAACACCATTTGAACATTATAACCCCCTTAGACTGGTTGGCGACTGTACATATGAACTCCTTTTCTTTGCTGACTGGCAGCCCCAAACAGGTTCATGCTGCATGACACCAAACTGCATACAATGGGACACCCACCCACATATTCTGAGGTAGCAAACACAAAATCTGCCACGTCCACTGTTGCCTCATAACACACTGCACATATAACTGGTTCCCATCTGTGCTTTCACGGCACCATGTGTACGGCACCATCATCTCTACTTGTACTTCGTACTACCTTCACCTCAATGACACTGCCAACATTCGGAAATGCATGCTACAATCGAAACACGTTGCTGGCTGATTCCTTTTTTTTCCCTAGCATCATCTCCAGAAAGCGAAACCTAACATACCTCTCCTTGAACAGGACACACGCTCATTGTAAAACAGCATTGAGGGGAAAGCATGTTTAGCTCCAAGGTCAGACATTTTATGGAAGTATACCAAAAAAGGATACATTACTTACACAGCATTTTCTCTGCCCATAGGCCCCCAAGGGAGTCTGCAAGGATCCCATACGCCGTGTACTGCCATTTCTCGCCCACAAGCATGGAATTGCTGATGTTATGTAAGTACAACTTTACATCACATGTGTATTACGGATAAAAAGTATTAAGCTGCTCTTTTGAATGCATATTTATATATCTATACATTTACTCTACCGCACTCTTTCTCACGGTACATCGTACAGAGGTTTCTGATGGCAGTAAGGACGTGCTGTTACAGTGCCATGTTTCCACCATTCCCCGTTAATTGCAACTGTGATTGTATTTCCTTTTGCTACCATCCTTCCCCATCCACTGCAAATGCAGACATAAAGGCCAAGACGAAAAGGGAACTGAAGCCGTGCACTGAAACAACACAGCTTCTGCTCACTCGTGCAGTGCTAATTCTCTATATTGCCCTTTCTATGCCTTTTGACACAATGACTAGGTCTACGCACCCTCAGTGTACTGAACGTTATAACGGCCACGGTGCACGCATCGGTCAACCGGCACACAAACATCTACAGCTCACATTTCATTCATGCACTTCTTAGTAAAGCAGCTCGTCCATTCTCCAGCAAGCCGAGGTGACCCCCATGAGAGTTCTTGTTTTCTTACTTTCTTTGCGGACAGACAGAAACATTGTGCCGTGGGTCGAACACCACTCGCTGCCACTAAATGTTTTGTAAAAAGGACACAAAGCAAAGGAGTGTCTGGTGACAACGTTTCCAAGCCATTTTGCTTGTGTGGATCCATACAATCACAGTATCACCTACAAAACAGAGAGCAAGACAGTGGGGTAACATATGACCCTACTCACTAACACACAGTACATGGTCCATGAGGCAGCCAGCTATCACAACATCCTTCCCACAAAGACTTGTCCTGTACGCTGCCACTAATAGCGGCTAGTTACATCTACTCTTATTCCTCTTTCTTCTCAGATATCTTGCACCGTACTGCACATGCCACACCTGCATAGTCCAGTAGACGGTTGGTGGACCAAGCACTGGAAGATTACCATAAGTGATTTCTTTTCCGTCGTTATTATCTGGGCCGCCTTATATGAGCTGGTATGTCCATTTGCGGTTCCGGCAATACGAACCAACCTGCAAACCTTCATGCTGTAAGGCGTCCCAGAGGCACCAGCTTCTACCTTGTCTACCTTTCAAAGAAAATGTGTTATGCCACACGGCCCACCAAGCGCCACTAACTACTTCCTTGTCCCACTTTGTTAGATGAGAACAGAAGTTCAGAAGTGCACAGACGGCATTGGTCACTGAGTTTTGTTAGTGAAATAAAAGAAGGGTGAATGCAGCCTACTTACACGTTGTCATTAACATTCTGTAGCAAAATAAAGCACTTCCAACAATTCACTGTGGTGTTACTAAACTATGGGAATGTTCTGGAACCGTATGCTCTATGTGCGCATGTCTGCCTTTGCTTTTGTTTATGTTGTTCCTTTCCGGAGCTAGGTGCTCACATGACAGAGTTTGCTATGCTTGGCATGCACATAAATACAAATGGAGTGCACGCTGTGAGGGACGGCTGTCCACAAGTAAAGTCAGTGATGCCAGTGACTACTGTGATGGTGTATGCTGCACACACGTATAGGTAATGGAAGCAATGCACACATTACAACTTCATACAGTAGAAGCGCCAACCTCGTTCATTGGCCATCTCAACAAGTACGCAAAACAAAGCTAACAGTCAGATTGCCTGCTGTCCTGTATTTGGCTGTACTTAACGGCGTTGATAATGTTGTCGGCTGCAAATGTATGTGGGTTGGTCTGTACATTATCCATACTTTACATGTGTAATGCTTATTAACATGTGTGCCTTTTCTCTCTCCCTCCAATACCCTCTTCCTCGCCACTCTATCTTCCCTGTCTCCCCATGATCTCCATCCTCCCTCTTAACTCCCACCACTCCCTACACTTTCTCCCTTTTTTCCATCCCCTCCCCTACATTCTTCTTCCTCCTCAAATGCAAATTGTTCCTTTGGGTTAAAGCACTATATAAACAATAAAATACAAAATACAAATACAAATATCTTCCTTCACTCTCAAAGCACAGGGTATTATGAGAGGAACACCATACATTGGTGGCATTTCAGTCCCTGAATGGCAACAAAGCTAATGACACACACCATATGCAAGTGCAGGCACTTTATACCACCTCTTCTGGTGTACCAACTGCAAAATGTCCTCCACAACCATTCTGTAATAGTGAGCACCCACAGGAGACATACATATTGTACGCTGGAGTTACATATCAGTATAAGAACGGACCCAAAGAAGGAAACATTCTGAAACCTATTTCACAAAAGGTAGCAGACGCTCCTCTCCAGAGAGAACATGGCATGATAACCTGTTCTGAGGTGAGGGTTTGCAGCACACGCTTTTTGCTCACTGTACCTTTCACAGATGGGAAATATCCATTTGCATATCAGTCTTTGTCCCGCCCACATGGGCAGTCCAGCACCGAAATGCTATGGCAATTCCTCTCTGAACAAGAGTACCGACAGCAACCCCGTACACGTGTTTCAGCCTTGTTGGGCCTCATCAGTGAGGTGAAGCTGTGCCTCTCTGAGCACAGTGAGCAGAGAGACCACACCTGGTTGCCCCCAGGTAACCTAGGGTGACCAACCCCAAGTTCCTTACACATATTTCACAAAAGGTAGCAGGCGCTCCTCTCCAGAGAGAACATGGCATGATAACCTGTTCTGAGGTGAGAGTTTACAGCACACGCTTTTTTCTCACTGTACCTTTCACAGATGGGAAATATCTATTTGCATATCAGTCTTTGTCCCGCCCACATGGGCAGTCAAGCACCGAAATGCTATGGCAATTCCTCTCTGAACAAGAGTACTGACAGCAACCCCATACACGTGTTTCAGCCTTGTTGGGCCTCATCAGTGAGGTGAAGCTGTCCCTCTCTGAGCACAGTGAGCAGGGAGACCACGTCGGGTTGCCCCCAGGTAACTTAGGGTGACCAACCCCAAGTTCCTTACACATATTTCACAAAAGGTATCAGGCGCTCCTCTCCAGAGAGAACATGGCATGATAACATGTTCTGAGGTGAGAGTTTGCAGCACACGCTTTTTGCTCACTGTACCTTTCACAGATGGAAAATATCCATTTGCATATCAGTCTTTGTCCCGCCCACATGGGCAGTCCAGCACCGGAATGCTATGGCAATTCCTCTCTGAACAAGAGTACCGACAGCAACCCCATACACGTGTTTCAGCCTTGTTGGGCCTCATCAGTGAGGTGAAGCTGTGCCTCTCTGAGCACAGTGAGCAGGGAGACCACATCTGGTTGCCCCCAGGTAACTTAGGGTGACCAACCCCAAGTTCCTTACACATATTTCACAAAAGGTAGCAGGTGCTCCTCTGCAGAGAGAACACAGCATGATAACCTGTTCTGAGGGCAGGACAAAGACTGATATGCAAATGGATATTTCCCATCTGTGAAAGGTACAGTGAGCAAAACGTGTGTGCTGCAAACTCTCATCTCAGAACAGGTTATCATGCCATGTTCTTTGTGGGAAAAAAAAGGGCAGGACAAAGACTGATATGCAAACCCAAAAAAAGGCAACATTCTGAAACCTACTTCCAACTAGTGGCCAGCCTGTTAGGTCCAAGGGCCCCAGCCATGCACACAAGCCAGTAGTGTTTTTGCAGGCACAACACAACATAGTGCACTGCACTCCCCATCCCTAATGGAGTCTTCCTGCACTCACCCAAAAAGGATAGTCGCCTCTACAGCTGCCTGCCAATGAAGTATATGTGTGTTCCTGCATAAAAAATCCATATCGCAAAACTGTGATTGTAAAAAATTCCTTCCATGTGCCAATGTCCGCCTGCCCTCCCTGAAGCATGGATGTGGCCAAGCCCTAGGCTCATGGGTACATACGGAGACCTATGGCCTCCACCCATGCACCCAAGAGCCTACTCCTTCAACACATCCACTAGAAGGCAATAGAGGCGTGCATGCTACCATGTGGCCACGTAGCTCTTTCCTGAGTACCGGTATGTATGGGTACACTAACGGACGCAAACAAGGCTGCAGTCTCCAATCTACTTCGAAACAATGGCCACACTGTTAGATGCAAGGGCCCTAGCCATGCACACATGCCAGTAACCCTTTGCAGCCACAACACAGCATAATACATCCACTGCAAATACCCTCATAGTGCCTCCAATGAACTCCCCAATCCCAATGGAAACTACCTGCACTCACCAAAAATTGAAAGCAGCCTGTGCAGCTACCCCCCCCCCCAATGAAGTATAAGTGAGCAGTTGCGTAAAAGGTCCATATAGCAAAACTGTGATGGTGACAAATCCTTCCATGTGCCAATTTCTTACTGCCCTCCCTGAAGCACGGCTGTGGCCAAGCCCTAGCCTCTTGGGTACATGCGGTGGCCTATGGCCTCTGCCCATATCTCCAAGAGCCTAGTCCTAGTACACACCCACTGCAAGGCAATAGAGGCATGCATGGGAATGTGTGGCCACAGAGCTTTCCTGCCTACAGGTACGTATGGGAACACTGACGGACCCAAACAAGACAACATTCTCACACCTACTTCGAACCGGTGCCCGCACTGTTAGGGCCAAGAGCCAAAACCATTCACACAAGGCAGTAGGAGCTTTGCAGTCACAACACAACATAGTACACCAATGGCAAATATCCTCATATTATCTCCATTGCACTCCCCGTCCCCAATGCAGTCTCCCTGCACTGACTGAAATATTATAGTCCTCTGCGCACCTAACCACCAATGCAGTATATGCCAGTAGCTGCGTGACTGACCCATATGGCAAAAGTGTGCTGTTAAAATATCCTTCCATTTCTCCATGTCATAGTGGCCTTCCTTGAAGCAAGTGTGTGGGCAAGCCCTAGTCTCTTGTGTACATGCGAAGGACTACAGCCTCCGCCTTTGTACCTAAAAGCCTAGTCCTTGCACTACCATAGACGGCAATAGTGTGTACGCTAACAGACCCACATATGACAACTTCCTCACACTTACTTCGAACCACTACCCGCACTGTTACGTGCAAGGCACCTAACCATGCACACAAGACAGTAGAGACTTTGGAGGCACAACATAACATAGTACACTCGACTGTAAATATCCTCATAGGATATCCAATGCACTCCACAGCCCCATTGCAGCCTGCCTGCAGTGACCAAAATATGATAGTCGCATGTGCAGCTACCCGCCAATTAAGTATATGTGAGTAGCTGCATGCATGGAAGCTTTCCATTGCGGGGGTGGTGCCCAAGCCCTAGACTTTTGGGTGCAAGGGGTGGCCTGACACATCTGCCCATTCACTGAAAAGCCTACACATTCCCCACAACCACTACAAGGCAAGGCAGCCAAGCATGGGAACATTTTGCCACAAACCCACTGCCATAAAAAAATGCAAACGCACAAAGTCAACATAACCGCTGGTAGCCCTAGGCTTTAGCACAACACATGGCAATTTCTTTGCTTCGCCCTCTTTCACCCACCTGAGTCTGCAAACCATGCTTTGCAACCCCTTCCGCTGTGGCACTATCCTCCAATACATCATGGCAGTGTTTCCAAAAAGCTGTGACGCACAGCACGCTTCCCTCCAGCCAACCACCGGCCACGTCCACTGTTCGCCGACAGCACGGCATACCGCAGGCCAAAGAGACTTTGGTCCGCGGAGCAAACAGGGCAACCTGTCCGAGCGGACCCAGATATCACACATTTATAATATATATATATTACACAGCCCACGGTAGTGGCAGTGTAGTTATGGTTAAGTTGCTAATCCCAGAGGAAGAGCACTTTTTGGGTGGCTTATAACTTTGCTCCCCCTGGAGGAATCCTCAGCAAACTTTGCAAAAATAAGCATATGGCCCACTCTGAATTTTTTTGCAAATTGTGGTGGGGTTTGGTCCAGGGGGGGCAAAGTTATTGGGGAGGTCCCACATTTTTTTTCTTCCCATAGACATAACGGGAAAAAACTTTGCTTACGCCTACAGCTCAAACCACTTTACGGATTTCTACCAAATTTGCGGCAGGAGTGGCAACGTAGTCCCGAAAGTGTGCTTTTTGTAATTTGGTGTAAATCCGTCCAGTAGTTCTTGTTTAAATGACCAAAATGTAAGGCAAAAAAATGTCTGATATCTATGTCCGCTCCCGCACACACTTCCCTGTTCGCTCCGTGGACAGGACACCGATTGGCTAATCGTCTAGCGTCATGTCAGTGGACATGCAATGTGTCTGTCGATTGGCTGAAGTGAGGCGTGAAGTGCGTCACATTGTTTCGATGTGCCCGCCATCTTGGATCCGCCGACAGAGCAGCGGCGAACAAAAGCAAAATGCAATTTTGGGGAGTGTGTTGGTGTGCAGAAGTGCTTGGGTATAGTTGGGAAGTAAGAGATGGGTCAAATACTGTATTTGTTTAGGTGGTAGTTGCCCCTGATGTGTTTGCCATGTCCGCGGTCTTCGCGGTGGTCTGCGGACATAATAAATGCACTACTAGCTATTTTACTTTAGTATGATGTTGGTTTTGGGTTGTTAGTAGAGGATTGATTGAAATTAATATCCTTTATAAGCAGCCCACATATCACAGTCAAAATGTTTGGTAGCATAGGTGTGTAGAAGATTGTTATTTAAATTGACTAGTGCTAAAGCAGGACTTTTAGCATAGTATAGTTTATGGACCAGATTTTTATAGTTGAATGATGTGTTGACATCATTTTGATATGATGGAAGGTGCTTTTGCAAATAGGACAGGACACTGGACAGGCATCCATATTTTTATTTTAGTAGTTTTATTTTGAATTTGTCTTTGGTTTTTACATACTGATTGAAGAAGTGGCGTAAAGATTTCAAATATTTTTTGGCAATGTTACACATTGATGTGCACAGCCATTTGTAGAGTGGACATTTTGGTTTAGTAGAATGGAGAGGTGATACTGAGTTTTCTGGGGATATTTTTGTAAGCAGACTTTCTTGTTCCATAATGGTGTTATTAAGTGTGTCATACCCTCTTCCACTGCTGTGTATGGCAATTGGGTTTGTTTGCTTTTGTTTATATGTTCTTCATTAAAATATGGTTTGTGCTCGTGGTGTGACTCCATTCACCTCCACAGATGTTTAAGAAGCAATTTTTGTTGATATTCCGTTTATTGAGAAGACTTTTTTGCAATTTAGTAGTTAGTTTTGTTAGTGGTTTCATTCTGTTTAAAAATAAAATAAATATCTTCCTTTTGAGAAGGATTGCACTGTCCATGAGAGCTTTTAGGATTACTTTTTTATGGTAGGTTTTAAGGGTTGTCCATCATTTCTCTCATCTTTTTAAAAGGTTCGGAAGGACTCTGTGGCGGAACATTTTTTGTAAAATATTTTTTTTTGTTTTATTACTTGATGCTACTATATCAAGATTTATAGGTGCAGCGTTAGCAGTAGTGGTAGCTGAAGTCTTGTTAATCACTTTTTGTTTTGTTTTACATTTTGATAGAGGAAGCAGAGTTTCTGTACTGGAAGGTTGTTTTGTTTTGCTTAATGACTTTAGTAGCTGTTTTATTTGAACTTTTTGTACAAAATGTGCTAGAGATGGATGCTTATTTTAGACACTTCTATTTTTATTTGCTCTAGTTCTGCGTTGACTTCTACGGAGTTGCTTTTTGGTAGGAATTCTTTGGGGTTTGTTGGAGAAAAAACAAAATTGTGGGTTGGGCTGTTGTGTAGTGTATGCATGCTTTGTACATGAGTGTCCGAGTATGATGGTAAGGATTATTGTGAAGATGTGTGATTGTGAAATGGGCAGCTACATCAAGTTGGGAAGGTCATTCTTGTATTTGTGTGTAACTATAGTGGGCTTCAGAAGACAATATAAAGCATGCAACTAGTAAGGGGAAGCACTAATACTACATTTAATGGGAAAGGGTTAATACACTTCTTTGTTCTACAATGCTAAAATGCTAGTGTGTTTGAGTAACAGTTAGAACATTATGTTAGTATTGTACTTACTTTTTTGTATGGAAAGAATCGGTTTCTTCTAAGTCGTTGTTTGTACTTCAGACACTGCTGCCTTTCAGGAGAGTGGTCTTCACTGCAATTGTAAAAGAAAGAAATTAGTGAATATGTGTGTTTATATCACTTTTGTTAATGCAGACAATGTTTTTTTTGTTTTTGTAGTAGTAGTGTTTTCTTACAACTGAGCATAGTATGCACATGCACTTTCCTTTGCCTATGTGCATCCTGTATATTTTATTTAGAATCTGTTAGTTGAATATTACAAATGAGTATAATAAACATATAGGCCACACTTGTTTTTTTAATGTTATGTTATTGTATGTTAAGAGATAGAAGAAATAATCATATACATTTTTTGCTATTTTTACAAGTTAAATGGCAGCGATTGTACAGAAAAGCATGCAATGTATGCATTTGTGAAGGTGTGGGAAATAAAGCAGTAGGATTTCATATAGAGGCAGTCGTGCTGTTTGAGCTGGGAGCCTTTGTAATGATATTGTCTGTGTGGGGGGTTGAATGAAAATGCATGTACTCATCCTGGCTGCGTGTAATTTTATAACACACTGGACAGTATTTTTCATAATTATACTGCTATTTTTCACATCTTTTAATATGAAATAAAAAACATTTAGATAGCTGTTTGAGTAAAGAAACATTTGGAGAGCAGACAGATTTGTAATTGATACTTCATCATAGCAGATGGCAGAAATGACAGTATGTTCATTTTACAGTTTATACAGGGTAAATGGCAGTTACTCTGTTTATATGTATTCCTAGAAGAGCTGTACATGTACTGTATAGAAAACATTCATACCTGTAGTCTGTGGTCATCCATGTGGATGTGCATGAATCTGCAAGTAGAAATCTTGGGGAATTTTACATAGTTGTTGCTGTAGGTCTGTTGCGCTGACAGCCGAATTGTACTGAGAGTGATCAATAGTACATCTAAAGTGCTAGTCTGTGATGATAGAGTTAGATGTAGAGTTCTTGGATGTGATTGGTGGATTACTGTTTGACTGTTTAATAGTCGCCAGTGAGGAAATGGTGCATAGAGTGAAGTGGAAAGGGTGGAAAGGGTAGAAGGGCTGCCACAGTGTTATGCAATCTGCTGACGTTGCGGGTGTCCAGAGGCAGGGCATGGCACATCTGGGATTTCTCAGCAAATGCAGCATTGAAAGGGGACTGTAGGGATCAGCCAATCAGATGTTGAGGTTGTGGTTTGTGTTGAAAGAGGCTGTGTGTAGTGAAGTTGGTAGAGGTGGAGAAAATTAGGGTGTTGGTGGTTGGATATATGTTTGTTTTGATGTTAAAGGAGTGGAGGTGGTGTGGAGCACTCTGCTTGGTTTTAAAGTGCAGGGAATTGTACAATTTTGTGGCGATATGGGCAGGGTAAACATTCCAGATGTAGTTGTTTTGGACTGTGGTGCTTTGTATTTGGAGTATGTCAGTGCCCCTACTTTGTTGGCAGATTTGGAACATTTGGTTCAGGCAGTAATGAAAATACTTCCAAATGCCAAGGTTATTTTTTTCTGGTTTATTACCTAGGGCAATATGGGACAAGAGTTTTGTTTTTTGTCCTCAGCAGGTGGAAAGAGGGAGATGTAGGGTGTGTTTTATTGAGGTAGTTTGGAGACCTGCTCATTCGCTGTTTTGCAGTAATGTTGGTATCATCATATTTGACCCATCCACACTTCTTTTCTATATATGCAGTGTAGTGACCTGCATTGGTTGTGGCTCCTGCGTGGTAGATTATCCCTGCTGTTGTGAAGATTTTATTATGAAGTGATAGTTTACCATGTGTAAATTCAGTTAGCTTGCAGTTGTTTTTGGTACCATCTGCATTCTAACGTGAATGCATTGAAAGCATTACTATTATGTTTTTATTATGTGGTTGTATTTGTAAGGTGGCAAGATGCCCACACCGTTCATCTCGCTAGTGAACAAAGGTGGGATAGTACAAACACACGTGTGCAAATTATAGGCCTCTAATATATAACTGCGGTCATTGGGGTCAGGGTCCGCGGAGTGGCTGGAGGGGGTTGCAGCAGGGTTTGCTCGGACATTCTCATACGAGCACATTTTTTCAGGGCTCGAGAATTGCCGCTTTCAGAAATGTTTACATGATTTGCCGTGTGAAGAGGAGATGGGATGAGGTGGCAGGTGGTGTAGCCTGACTGTGGGAGTCGCTGGGAGAGTGCAAAGTTCTCCAGAGGAACAAAATAAATCTGTAGAAATGTCGACCGTATTGGTGAATGGTAGCAAACAATTCATATGTTTTTCAAAAATATTTGTAATGCCACTGTGGTCTGAAGGGCTATCTGCTCCCATTCTGAGTGAATGTCACCACTGTTAAATTTTTGTTTCCTAGCTGAGCAAACCCACGCATCGTACACAGTATAAGGTTCAATTGTTTTTTTACCTTGAAACAAAGGGAGGATTCCAAAAGGAATGCAATGAAGGGAGGGATGTACACTTTCAAATATGATAATGTTCACCATTCAAAAATTGGACAAAGGAACATGTAATTTCATTTTATGAAAATTTGTTGACCTGAACGGAGTGTCTGCGTTATGCTGATAGAATGGAAATGCAAATATTATGTAAGTTTTACTTTTGACGATTTTATAGACTAAGTAATCAAATTATCGCTGACCATTATTGGTGGGTTACATTGTATTGTTTGTTTTGTGTGTCATATTGCAACGACACGCAATTACAACTTGTTTGTGTACTTGGTTTTCTCGTGGGCACATGGGCAGTCTAGCATCGGGATGGGTATAGTCCACTAGTGGGTTGCCACAGGTTCTACAAATGCATAATTCAACGCTAGTATTTAATTAAAATTCTGTCTATGTCTTGTTTTTGGCCTTATCTTGCTCCCTGATTGCAGCATCTGCGTTCGACTCCCATTTCGAGCTGACCATACTCCATAGCAGTAACTTCTGAAGCAAATTGAAGAGTACTTTGCATGTTGTTTTGTCTGAGTTCTCATTGTTTTATGTCCGTGTTTAACAATAGTTGTAACAGGGTCCAAATTAATGGTTAAAATGATAAACTGTAATAAAGATCGGCTACTGAGACACATTTCTGTTATCTTTTTTTAAACAGCTACATCTTGGCTTTCTGCGATTGTCATGGATTCCAGATACCAACTGACATTTTTTTTAACCATCAGCTACAAATACATGTGAATGGGTGGATCACGGTGACACTTTTTTGGGACGATTGCCACGGGCCGATATGCCTTTACACAGTACCAGCGATAAGGAGCAACTTGACATCGTTTACGGTGGCCTAGCGCCAAGTTCATGCCAAAGCTTTGCGATTCACAATGTGTCCAATGCGCTTCTTATACCCGAAAGGAACACCACGTGATCACGATAAACATTTGTGGATCGAGAACGAAGAAAAAAACGTCCTATTTGCGTGAATATAACAATCACTGGATGATCTCGGAGCGTTTATTGTGAAATAAAAGTACTTTACAAATTGCACAATTTTGCTATTTCCTTTAAAAGTATGGTTTTATATTCAAAATTGGGACGAGCTGTGTTGTGAGATGATGTGTGTTGATATTCTGGGTTCTGCGTCAGTAACGTTATCACGTAGGTGATTATTGGGTGCATTTTACTAAGCTGTATAGTAACATCCTGGAGGTAGGTGGAGAATACCACTAGGTTTGGTGATGTCAGCCTTAGCGGCGGGGCATATGTATTAGTGCCGCCAAGGCTGTCCACCTTGGGCGAAGATTGAGATTTGTGATGGCATCTTTGATGTCCTGGGTGTTAGTCTTAGCAGTGCACGGTGGTGGCGCGAGTTATGGTTGCTTAGCTTACCATAACTGGCGAATTCCAGTGGTTTTTCAATTTTATTTGGAACCATAACATCCCTGTAACAAAGTTTTTTTCACTGAATTTCATATATTCATAAATACATTGCCAGAATGATGCTGCCCTGCATACTTGCCAAATGCTGCTGCTGCAGGGAGTGGACCTGACCTGGCCCGGGTTGCTGCTGGCTGGCCCCCCGTCCCAGCCCGTGTGTGTGTATGCGACTTTGTGTGTAGTGTGTATGGATGTTGTTGTGTGCATGGTGGTGTGCTCATGAAGTGAGAATGAGTGTTGTAAGTCAGACAGACTAGTGTGTGCGGGCAGCGGGCCGGAACGGTGGTGGGCCCGCCAGGCTGGCACATAGGCCATGGTGTTGTGTGTCAGCGACAGTGTGCTTAAGTGTGTGTGCTGTTGTTGAATGTGTGCATGCAGCGAGTGACCAGTCAGTCTGTGTGTGTGACATGTACAAATACAAAATTCAAAATAGCATTCACACTCTCTGCCTGCAAAAAGTAAAAAACATAAAAATAGCAGCGCTGCAGCCACTAGCCACACTCTCTCTGCCGGTAGCCAAGGCAGCCCCACGCCACTGGTCATAAGTGAGTAGTAGTTTGGCCCTCTAGACACAGGAAGCTCCAGACACACATCAGTGCTACTTAGGGAAACATGTATTGGTATTTGTATTTATTTACTGAAGAACCAAGGCACCGTCCCAGAAATACTAACAAGAAAAACAACTGTACACAGTGCAATCCTGTAACATATGACTTTCATAAGAGGGAATGATAATGGATGACTGCCGAGTTGATGGAAGAGAGTACAAAAAACATAAACCTGGGACGGAACAAGAAACATGTGAGTGAGCAGGCTGGACAAATATACTGACTCATATGCTTGTTTTTAACAATGTCATTCTCCTCGTTTGCACATTACGTGTGCATATTTCCCTCCTATGTTCTCTGATAAACCTATCACCCGATGAACTCAGAGTACACTCTAATTGGTTAACAGTATTACAAAAGAGAACCAAACGCCTAGCTGTCTCCATCAATTTGGATTCTTTGGCAGCTTAATCAATGTATGTGGAATACTGTAAGCAAGCATTCAGGGTGCTCCATGCCAAAACCTACTTGTTAATGTATTGTCCAAATCTGATCCTAAATGTATTACTTACCTTCGATTTAATATATTACCCATGCTGGAGCCTACGGGGAGGTGGAAAAAGATCCCCCGTGAAAAATGATTGTGTCGTATGTGCTGAAGTGAAATTGAGACAGCCCGTCATGTATTAACTCAGTGCGCAAAGATGCCTAATTATTATGATAAGGACTGTGCTAAGTTTCTTGCAAACCAGCAACAGAGAGAGGGAGATCAATATTGGAGTACCATTATGGGCACTGAATCTGTTGTAATTATGGCCACTGTGCTTTATATTCGGAAATCTATTAATAAACATATCATTGACCTTTCCTGATCCCTGTTTTCTTATGTAATCTTGGTATTCGTAACACATGAACGTTTTTAAGATTATATTATGAATTTTGGCAAGTATTTAGCAATGCATTTTTACCTGAGTGTACTGCTTGTAATGATATTGTATTTTCTATATTGTATTTTGACATATGCCTTTTAGATCTTTCTTAAAAGGTCTATTAAGAAATGTGTTTAAGGTTTATTTTAACCAACCATGCACAGTAAAAAGTAATATAGAGAGATATTTCCCTGCAGTCTTTTTCGTAGATTATTTCTATATGTTGTTTGTTTTGGGGTAGTGGATTGGGGGTGGTGGGTGGCAGGGTCAAGTTGAGGGGGTTAGATTGGGGATTGGTGGAAACCCCAATTTAAAAACAATGTGACCAAATGACTGCTGGGAATAATGCATGAGGAGCAAGGAACAAGATAGTCATGCTGGGGGGGGGGGGGTGATGGGCTGGGGTAGGAGAGTTTGCCAGGAGGAGATTCAGTACTGATTTAAAGGAGTGGCTGTCATGGTCTTTTTGATGTGGTTGGATAATACCTTCCAGGTGTCATGAGCAAAGAAGGAAAGGAGCAACTCCTAGAGGATGTGCAGTGTGGGAGCAGAGAAACGAGAATAACGAGTGTGCAAGAGCAGAGGTTGCAGGTAGTAGAGTATAGGTACCATAGTCCATGTAGGTAGAGGGAAAGTGTTGTATATGAAAGTGTAAACATGCGCAAAGTGCTAATAGCTGAATACGGTAGTGTTTGCTGTCATCCAGCCGAATGCAGGGAGAACCACCCTGACAGTAGAATGTTTAGGAGTGGAATGCTGTGGTTCGAAAGGGAAAAGCGGTTGGAGAAGTGAAGCATCGGAAGTTAGATCGGGCTGGGGCAGCAGCTTTAAAGACGATGAGTTATGAATAAACGTCTTTGGTTACTCACCTGACTGTGGGACCCAATGCTGTTGACAGGGAGCTTTAGGAACCCGCACTGACAAGCAGCTGTAGTCCTGATGCTCATTGGTGCTCATGACTAGCTGGGAAATCTGTCGTGGAGCAGGGAAAGACCATTGGCCTCCAAAACGAGCACAGTGCCAATGACGCCCTCTCTGTCACTACCTGGGTAATGGGAGGTCGGCCGCTGGGCCCACAACACCCAATCGTGAGCGTGTGTCCTTGAGGCTCTGTGTGATTGGGGTACGCAGAACACCTGTTGCTATGTGCTGTTGCCTGGCAGTAGGAAGACATTCCTTCTGTGCATACTGTTGTCTGATGGCAAGTGCTAGTTAGAAGCAGGCAAAGGCACAGCAAGAGTCTAATTCAGGTATTGTCAATATGAGCATGGTAAGAGGCGAGCCCACAGAGAATATGACAGGACACATTGGCCTTGTGTATGATGTTGGTGTTGATGAAAGTTCACATTGATGGATAATGCAACAAGAGTGTAGAGCAAACTGTTGTGGTGGTCAGGCCACGTGTGTTGGAACCCACCTGTTTATAGTGGTGCTGCTTAAAGCTCCTAAGCAAGGTATTACGGAGCATAGAAGGAAAACAAGGCTAACTTACCTGTGCCCCTAATATTAAAATGGGTGGACTGGAAGGATGGGTTATGTTACATTAATGGGTTTTTTGGGGCCAATTTTGATGTGGGACTATTGAAACTAGATAAACACTTTGTCATCAAGCAGAATAGGTTACTGGCAAGGTACCATTTTGCCATGAGTGAGCAAAAGAGAAACGTGACGGTTGAAGAGTTTGTCACGCCACACGCCACTGTGATGCCCCCCACTACCTTTGTGTTTAACATGTTGGATGCTTTACCCAAGTGCGATGTGGATACCAAACACATGACTAGAGTTGGCAGAGAACCACATTTCTGAGATAAAAATGGTATTGCATTGTGTTTGGAGATGAGGTAGGTGATGTCGGCAGTGCTGCAAACAGGCAATTATGCATTAATGATTCATTAATCAATAATGTGTAATAAAAATGCAAGTTCTGAGTAGGTGTGCACTTATCAATTGCTAAAGTAGCACTGTAAAAGAGGATGGGCTCCTTTAAATCATTACACAAGTCAAGCCCAAATTAAAAGTAACTACATATGAAAGAAATGCAGCGGCAAAGCTAAGCATAACCAAACTTAGATGTAGGCTAAAACGTGGTAGATAGGCCTTACAGCAAGCATGTTAATTAGCTTGATAGTCATAAAAATATTACATTCAGCGGGTTTCTTTGACAGGGCCTTTTCATGCAGTTATGTTCCATGATCTGTTTGAATATAGCTGCCCCAGCTGTGTTTGTGGGCCATGAGTCGGCCTGCTTTACTTCTTGCCTGTGTACACTCATTTTTTAACTACTTTTGTTATTTTTATTGGCGAGTCCCGATGCGACCCCCGACACAAATGCATTAATGACTGCCAAAGAGGTTGGTTGGTGATGGCAGGTTAATAAGGGGGATACGATTGAGAGAATTCAATGCACATTGGTGTGGCGAGAATTTGTGAGCATGTGTCCTCATGAGTGTGGGAAAGGACTCTGGCTGTGGGTGACACTTTGACATTTCTGCCTGACGTTTGATGGAAGTGGTTCCGGCCCTTGACCCCATTGAGGCTTTAACAGGCACTAAAGGGCAACATCCTTGCCTTTATCTGTAGCTGAGGATGCTGGCAATGGGGCCCTCTAGGAAGGATGGACAAAAGGAAGAGCATGTGGCAAATGATTGGCTGCTGAGCTGGAGGAATCAAAGCTGGTCACGTGAACCTGGTGGAAGAACACTGCAAGGGAAGACAAAAGAACCCCTCCATTAGTCACTGTTTGGTAGCGAAAACTAAAGGAGGCCAAAGTAGTTAAAAGGTGACATGAAAAGCTGGAGCTGGTCACGTGACCAGAACACTCCTGTGATCCTAGTAATATAGCACTGCAAACCTACACTCACATCCCTTTTCAATGCTCTGCATTTATTACTGAATGGCAGAGGTACCACATGTGAAAAGAAACATGGGAATTGCTCTGCAGTGTGTTGGCTGAATACATTTAATCGCAATCAACCAGGATATCAGTGCAATAAGAACCACTTTCACTTATCACACATATACTCTGCATGCAGGAATCACTATGTTTTTAAAAAAAGCCAGAACACACTAATTAAAAAGTGGCTAAATGTTTGTGTTTCAGAAGATATGTTTTTTACCGGTAGGTGGAAGCTGCATTTAAAAACAGACACGCTTTTCTTAGGTCACTTTTGGAGGGTCGATGCAGTCTCTCCCGCTGTGTAGGATCCCCCTCTGCTCTCCATGGCTTATCATTCACCCACAGAACACTAAGAAGTCACCAATTTGTTTTTTATTGTTTCCACTATGAACAGAAATCCAATTTAAAATGCCCCACTGCACTGGCTGGGGCATGACAGGTGCAACCAGGCCAGCGGGGCATGTTATGGTCCTCTGTGGTGGCTCGCTGAAGACTGCACACACTTAATGGGCACTATTTGATGACCTCTCTGTGACCTCTGCATTTTACCAACCCATGTCTGGAAATGTTTGCGTGATCTCAGCAACATTCGAGTAATGTGAATGACCACTGAACTACTTCAGACAGCCTGACTGTTGATGGGAGAGGCGTGGTTTACTGTGGTCTGTTCGACCATGATGTTGTTTTTTATACTGTGCACAACTGGATCCTCTTTGGTGCGAGAAGGCTTTGCACGGTTATCTGCATATTTTCTTTTTGCAGATATTTCTTTTGTTACGTACAGAGGATGTGTTGTCATCTTAAAAAGGCTGCAACACATCTCCTACAGTGAGCACTTCTCTAAACAACAGCTATGTGCTGGCCGATGGCCGCATCCTGTATTTATTTCAATAGTACTGTGGTACCTTGAATTTGTTTGTTTTTGGCTTTCAATATTCCCCTTGGTTTGGTTGTGTGCGAGATCAGTCATGTGCAATGCTGTTCCTGCCAGTGACATGTTGCTGAGTGATTTAATAATGGGTAAACAAGCACAACATGTGGTAATGCATTTCAAATTAAAAGTTTATTAAACGCTAGCTTGATGACTTTCTGGCTATTTACAATTAGAAGAATGAACCCTGGGGAAGCAGAGATCACATGGTGAAAATCGCTGCAGCTGTAATTCCAGAAACAGGAATAAATATGATGAGGACCTACCGCAAGCTGTCACACTTAATATACTTAACAAATATGTACTTTTGGAAATTATATGACTGCCTACTGTCTCAAATAATGGGAATGTGAGGCAAGAGACAGGCTAACTTAGCATCATGCGTGCACCATTAAGTACCCGCCAGTTTTATATTTATTCAAACCAACTTGATTTTATTCTGAGTACAAACAGTATCCACTTCGCCTCCCTCAAACATTTAACTTACTAATCTCATTGGGGAGATGTGCTCACAGGATGTCAGCCCCGAAGCAAACCAGTCAATATACAGCTGCTTCTGACTTCTTTGAGACACACTTCAAAATGGACCACATCCAGGCCTTTAAGAATTGCAATTGTCGGTTAATATGCATGTGCCTTTAAGGCTTTCACTAGTCATCTAGTTTATTTGTTTGCATTGTGTTTATCAGACGAAAAAAAAAACCTTTGTTATAAAATATGATTTGGATTGATATTAGTATAAGTACTGGAATGTTGAGAACGTAACAGCCAATAAGCACACTCTGAATGCAGTCCTAACAGTTCTGGCCATCAAATGAAGTACAGTAAGTGGGAGAGGCCAAAGTGATAAGGGGACGTCAGAGCTAAAACATTCACGTGCTAAAGGCAATAGTGAAATTGGAGCAGTTCATATTTAGCATGATTGCCCATTCCTGTAGGAAACAACAGCAGTTTTTATCTTACACTGTTAGTTCATCGAAGAGAATTGCATCGCTGTAATTTACTCTGCTGATGTTACCTCGTGGATGTAGATAAAAGGTATGTATATGATAAGGGTAGTGGGTAAAAAGAGAGTGGAAAGGGTAGGGGTGGGTATCGGTCAGGGGAGGGGGGGATTTTGGGCGGGCATCCACTCATGACAAGAAAAAAAGAAAAAATGGCCACAAGGTAAATTCAGCACAGTAAATTAGCAAGAGATAATGTAATTCAGTGGCAGTACATAGACCTATTACGATCCCAGAAGCCTGCATTCTCAGGGGTGGAGATAGAACCCATTACAATGTTGCAGGTACCGGGACATGATGAGGGTGTTGGGATTTGTTCAGCAGTGAGATGGAGAGTGGAGGAGATGGGATCAGAGGTCGATGAGAGGTTGGACGTGCAGGAGTGGTTCAAGGTGGCGGAAAGGTTGGAGGTAGAAATGGCAAAAGAGGAATAAGAGGAGGGGAGGAGTGACCTAGCGCAGCACTGGAAGGAGGAGCTGGAAGAGACAGAGACTGAAGGGGTGAGGAACAGGAGTGGCATATTAGGAGTGACAGTGAAACTAAGTTAGAGAAGAGGAGCTTATAGAGAGAAGTAGGAGGGAGGAGGTCTGAATCCAGAAAGTAGAACATGAGTTATATAAGTGGAAGCGGAGGGCAACAGAGGTGGAGAGAACAAAGCAAAGGAGAGAGTAGGCTGAGAGAGGACTGAAGGTCCCCTTGGAGAAGCATGACATGTTCCAGTAAGTTCAATGTACACCTTAAGTTTAGAAGTAAGGTGGGAGGACGAATGAGTGTGTGCAGTCTGTAGAGATGAGCAGTGCAAAGTCAGCATTAGGACCAGATATGAGGTTAGAGCTTAGACCCACAAGCACGACTGAGCACCAATCCAATGAGGAAGAAAACAAGAGAGGGTTGGGCCTGCATGTGATCAGGTCCTAGGATCAGGGAATAGATTGGTAGCCAACTGGGAACTCCCTAGAACCACCCAGCCAGCCTCATCTCTGGGAAAAGGTGTTGAATCTGCTGATCTAACCCACGGAACTACAGGACAAACTGTTGACATACATTTGCAATGCTCTTCCACAGTTGACCCAGGCAAAGCCTATTAACCTACCAGGACTGCATTGTTTCCAAAATAACTTTTAGCAAAGACACTGATTGACACTGGGGAGAGACCCAGAGAGAATATCTGAAGTTGAGCATTATTTTGTTTGAAACCAGACATAAAGAAATGTTTCATATTTCATTGTCCCAATTGAAACTCTGGAAACCAAACATATTGAATTGTGTCCCTGTCTGGAGTCACTTGACTTTGTGACATGGTAAATAATGCTATTACTACCTATCCACATGGCAAGGTACTGTGGTGCTTTAGGAGAACCGACTTTCACATTTAGAGATGGCTGTCGAGCAACATATTCTCTGCAGATCTGGTGCTTTTCAATGCATGCATGCAAGTCACTGGGTAGGCCATCACCAAGAGGGAGAGCAAGGATTCATTCATCGTGATGTTCGGTCAGTTTGGTTTTATTTCGATCAACAGATCATAAAAGTGACAACCCAACGGAAATATAAATCATAACTGCTTACAGATATATCAACAGTATATCATCCTACCAATTACACAGTGTGTTTCACTTAGATAAAATAAAAAAATGACAGGAATGTTAGGCATTTCTTGTGGAGATATCTCATATAATTCTTAAAATCTCTTGACTATGAGTGAGAATCACATGATATGAGAATGACAGTGTTAAGGGCAAGAGTTAATAATTAACTCCCAGTTATCACCATCATATATGTACTGAGGTCAAAATTAAATACTGTATCAATTATGAAAAACCAAAGATAAAACAACATCATAAATAATTCATCTTCAAATTTTTCTGGCGGTTTTTAAACATCACTTAACTACAAAATAAAAATATACATGAAAACATTGTCAGTGGTAATAAGATTAAATAAAATCATGGGGGATCATTACGAGTTTGGAGGTAGCCATGGTGCTATTAGTCGTGTCCGGGTCCGGTTTCTTTGAATGGGGATTTACCGGGTCATTCCAAGCTTGGAGGACCCGGTAAGTCCCCATTAAAAAAAAACTTCCCCATTCCCATTCGAGCCCCCATAGGGGAGGGAGCTAATAACGGGCCCGCTAAGGAACGGCTGGTTTTTCCATTTGTGATGTCATCTTTGATGTCCTGCGTGTTAGTCTTAGCAGTGCACGGTGGTGGCACAAGTTATGGTTGCTTAGCTTACCATAACTGGCGAATTTCAATGGTTTTTCGGTTTTACTTGGAACCATAACGTCCCTTTGACAATGTTTTTGCACTGAATTTCATAGGTTTTTATTAGCGCAACTTAACCATAACATCCCTTTAACAAAGTTTTTTCACTGAATTTCATAGGTTTTTAGTAGCGCAACTTAACCATAACGTCCCTGTAACACATTTTTCTTTACTGAATTTTATAGGTTTTTATTAGTGCAACGTCACCATTACATCCTTTTCAATAGATGAAGACCACTAGCATCTTACGCCTGCGGCGTCCCGGTGTAGGAAGGAAAATCTTTTACCAAGATGGCCACCATGGAAAGGGAAGGCGGGCTGTATAAAGAGAACACAACAGGACATGAGCGGGAGGTGGAGGGGGAACAGGAGAGACACATGGGCATGAGCGGGGGGTGAGAGGGAACAGGGCACAAACGGGGCATGAGCAGGGGGTGGGGGGAAAGGATGGAAACACAGGGCATGAGTGGGCGTGGGGTGGAACACGAGAGAGACACGGGGCATGAGCAGCGGGTGGGGGGGAACAGGGGAGACACGGGGCATGAGCGGGGGGTGGGCAGGAACACGAGGGAGACACAGGGCATGAGCGGGGGGTGGGGAGGAACATGAGGGAGACACAGGACATGAGCGGGGGGTGGGGGAACAGGGGAGACACGGAGCATGAGCGGGGGTTGGGGAAACAGGGCACACAAGGGGCATGAGCGGGGGGTGGGGGGAACAGGGCACACACGGGGCATAAGCAGGGGGTGGGGGGAACAGGGCACACACGGGGCATGAGCAGGGGGTGGGGGAATAGGGCACACACGGGGCATGAGCGGGGGAGGGGGGAAAGGAGGGAGACAAGGGGCATGAGCGGGGGGTGCGGGGAACACGAGGGAGACATGGGGCATGAGCAGGAGGTGCGGGGAACATGAGGGAAACACGGGTCATGAGCGGGGGCTGGGGGGAACACGAGGGAGACACGGGGCATGAGCGGGGGGTGGGGGCAACAGGAGACACACGGGGGGTGAGGGGGTACACAATGCAGACACAGGCCATGAGTGGGGGGTGGGGGACCACGAGGGAGACACGGGGCATGAGCGGGGGTGAGAGCAACAGGAGACACACGGGGCATGAGCGAGGGGTGTGGGGGTACACGATGGAGACACAGGGCATGAGTGGGGGGTGGGGGGAAGACGAGGGAGACATGGGGCATGAGCAGGGGGTGGGGGCAACAGGAGACAAACGGGTCATGAGCGGGGGAGAGGGGGAACACGATGGAGACACGGGGCACGAGCGGGGGTGGGGGCAACAGGAGACACACGGGGCATGAGCGGGGGTGAGAGGGTACACAAGGGAGACACGGGTCATGAGTGGGGGGTGAGGGAACACGAGCGTGACAAGGGCCATGAGCGGGGGTGGGTGAACAGGGCGCACACACAGGGCATGAGCGGGGTTGGGGGAACAGGGCGCACACACGGGGGCATGAGCTGGGGGTGGGGGAACAGGGCGCACACACGGGGCATGAGCAGGGGGGAACACAAGGGGGACACGGGGCATGAGCGGGAGGGGGTAACACGAGGGAAACACGAGGCATGAGCGGGGGTGGGGGAACAGGGCGCACACATGGGGCATGAGCGGGGGGTGGGGGAAAGGAGAGAGACACGGGCCATGAGCGGGTGGGGGAACACAAGGGGGACACGGGGCATGCGCGGGAGGGGGTAACACGAGGGAAACACGAGGCATGAGTGGGGGTGGGGGAACACGAGGGAGACACGGGCATGAGCGGGGGGGGGGGCAACAGAAGACATGGGGCATGAGCGGGGGTGGGGGGTAACACGAGGGAGACACGGGGCATGAGCGGGGGATGGGGGAGTAACACGGGGCATGAGCGGGGGGTGCGGGGAACACGAGGGAAACATGGGGCATGAGCGGGGGGTGGGGGTACAGGAGGGAGACACGGGACATGACCGGAGGGTGGGGGGGCAACAGGAGACACGGGGCATGAGCGGGGGGTGGGGGGTATATGAGGGAAACATGGGGCATGAGCAGGGGCTGGGGGGAACAGGAGAGACACGGTGCATGAGCGGGGGTGGGGGGAACAGGAGAGAGACATGGGACATGAGCGGGAGTGGGGGGAACAGCGAAGACACGGGGCATGAGCAGGGGGTGGGGGGGAAGAAGGGAGACACGGGGCATGAGCGAAGGTGGGGGGAACAGGGGAGGCACGGGGCATGAGTGGGGGGTGGGGGTAACACAAGGGAGACATGGGGCATGAGCGGGGGGGTAACACAAGGGAGACACGGAGCATGAGCGGGGGTGGGGTGTAACACGAGGGAGACAAGGGGCATGAGCGGGGGGTGTGGGGTAACAAGGGAGACACGGGGAATGAGCGGGGGGTGGGGGGGTAACACAAGGGAGACACGGGGCATGAGCTGGGGGTGGGGGTAACACAAGGGAGACACGGGGCATGAGCGGGGGGTTGGGGGTAAAAGGGGAGACACACGGGGCATGAGCGGGGGGAAGGGGAGAGACACACGGGGCATGAGCGGGGGGTGGGGGGGATGGGGAGAGACACACGGGGCATGAGCGGAGGGAGGGGGGAAGGGGAGAGACACACGGGGCATGAACGGGGGGTGGGGGGAAGGGGAGAGAGACACGGGGCATGAGCGGGGGGTGGGGGAAGGGGAGAGAGACACGGGGCAAGAGCGGGGGGTGGGGGGAAGAGAAGAGAGACACGGGGCATGAGCAGGGGGTGGGGGGGTGGGAGGGAAGGGGAGAGACACACGGGGCATGTGCGGGGGGTGGGAGGAAGGGGAGAGACAGAAGTGGCATGAGCGGGGGGTTGCGGGAAAGGAGGGAGACACGGGGCATGTGCGGGGGGTGGGGGAAGGGGAAAGAAACACGGGGCATGAGCGGGGGGTGGGGGGTAAGGGGAGAGAGACACGGGGCATGAGCGGGGGTGGAGGGGAAGGGGAGAGAGACATGGAGCATGAGTGGGGGGTGGGGGAACAGGAGGGAGACACAGGGCATGAGCGGGGGGTAGGGGGAAGGGGAAGGAGACACGGGGCATGAGCAGGGGGTGTGGGGAAGGGGAGAGAGACACAGGCATGAGCAGTGGGTGGGGGGAAGGGGAGAGACACACGGGGCATGAGCGGGGGGGGGAAGGAGGGAGACACGGAGCATGAGCGGGGGGTGGGGAGAAGGGGAGAGACACGGGGCATGGGTGGGGGGGTAACACAAGGGAGACACAGGGCATGTGCGGGGGGTGGGGGTGGTAACACGAGGGAGACATGGGGCATGAGTGGGGGGTGGAGGGGTAACACAAGGGAGATACGGGGCATCAGCAGGGGGTGGGGGGCAACAGGGGAGACACGGGGCATGACCAGGGGGTGGGGGGAACAGAAGGGAGACACAGGGCATGAGCTGGGGGGAAGGGGAGAGACACACAGGGCATGAGCGGGGGGTGGGTGGGAAGGGGAGAGAGACATGGGGCAGGGGGTGGGGGGAAGGGGAGAGACAGACGGGCCATGAACGGGGTTTGGGGGGAAGTGGAGAGAGACACGGGGCATGAGCGGGGGGTGGGGGTAAAGGGAGAAACACACGGGGCATGAGCGGGGGGTGGGGGGAACAGTAATGAGACACGGGGCATGAGCGTGGGGTGGGGGAAGGGGAGAGAGACACGGGGCATGAGCGGGAGTGGGGGGAAGGGGAGAGACACACGGGGCATGAGCGGGGGGTTGGGGGGAAGGGGGAGACACACGGGGCATGAGCAGGGGGTGGGGGGAAGGGGAGAGAGACATGGGGCATGAGCAGGGGGTGGGGGGAAGGGGAGAGACACATGGGGCATGAGCGGGGGGTTGGGGGGGAAGGGGAGTGAAACACGGGGCATGACCGGGGGTTGGGGGAAGGGGAGAGAGACACGGGGCATGAGCAGGGGTGGGGGAAGGGGAGAGACACAAGGAGCATGAGCGGGGGGTGGCGGGAAAGGAGGGAGACAGTGGGGGGGAGGGCAGAGAGACACGGGGCATGAGCAGGGGTGGGGGGAAGGGGAGAGAGACATGGGGCATGAGTGGGGGGTAGGGGAACAGTAGGGAGACACGGGGCATGAGTGGGGGTGTGGGGAAGGGGAGAGAGACACGGGCATGAGCAGGCGGTGGGGGGAAGGGGAGAGACACACGGGGTATGAGCGGATGGTGGGGGGGAAGGGGAGAGAAACACAGGGCATGAGCGGCGGGTAGGGGGAAGGGGAGAGACACATGGGGCATGAGCAGGGGGTGGGGGGATGGGGAGAGGCACACAGGGCATGAGTGGGGGGAACATTAGGGAGACACGGGGCATGAGGTGGGGTTGTGGGGAAGGGGAGAGAAATATGGGGCATGAGCGGGGGTAGGGGGACAGGGGAGACACGGGGCATGAGCGGGTGGTGGGGGGGTAACACAAGGGAGACACGGGGCCTGAGCTGGGGTGGGGGTAACACAAGGGAGACACGGGGCATGAGCGGGGAGTGTGGGGTAACACAAGGTAGACACGGGGCATGAGCGGGTGGTGGGGGGGTAACACAAGGGAGACACGGGGCATGAGCTGGGGTGGGGGTAACACAAGGGAGACACGAGGCATGAGCGAGGGGTGGGGGGTAACAGGGGAGACAGGTCATGAGCGAGGGGTGGGGGGAACAGGGCACACGGGGCATGAGCGGGGGGTGGGGGGGAACAGGGAAGACACACAGGGCATGAGCGGGGGGTGGTGGGAAAGGGGAGACACACGGGGCGTGAGTGGGGGTGGGGGGAAAGGAGGGAGACACACGGGGAATGAGCGGGGGGTGGGGGGAGACACACGGGACATGAGCGGGGGGTGGGGGGGAAGGGGATAGACACACGAGGCATGAGCGAAGGGTGGGGGGAAGGGGAGACACACGGGGCATGAGCGGGGGGTGGGGGGGAAGGGGAGAGAGACACAGGGCATGAGCGGGGGTGGGGGGAAGGGGAGAGAGACACGGGGCATGAGCGGGGGGTGGGGGGAAGGGGAGAGAGACACGGGGCATGAGCGGGGGATGGGGGAAGGGGAGAGACACACGGGGCATGTGCGGGGGGTGGGGGGAAGGGGAGAGACGCAAGGGGCATGAGCGGGGGTGGAGGGAAAGGAGGGAGACACGGGGCATGAGAGGGGGGTGGGGGAAGGGGAAAGAAACACGGGGCATGACCGGGGGTTGGGGGGAAGGGGAGAGAGACACGGGGCATGAGCAGGGGTGGGGGGAAGGGGAGAGAGACATGGGGCATGAGCGGGGGGTGGGGGAACAGGAGGGAGACACGGGGCATGAGTGGGGGGTGTGGGGAAGGGGAGGGAGACACGGGGCATGAGCGGGGGGTTTGGGGAAGGGGAGAGAGACACAGGCATGAGCAGGGGTGGGGAGGAAGGGGAGAGAAACATGGGGCATGAGCGGGTGGTGGGGGAAAGGAGGGAGACACGGAGCATGAGCGGGGGGTGAGGGGGTAACACGAGGGAGACACGGGGCATGAGCGGGGGGTGGGGTAACACAAGGGAGACACGGGGCATGAGCGTGGGGTGGGGGGCAACAGGGGAGACACGGGGCATGAGCGGGGGGTGCGGGGAACAGTAGGGAGACACGGGGCATTAGCGTGGGGTGGGGGGCAACAGGGGAGACACGGGGCATGAGTGGGGGGTGTGGGGAAGGGGAGAGAGACACAGGCATGAGCAGGGGTGGGGAGGAAGGGGAGAGAAACATGGGGCATGAGCGGTTGGTGGGGGAAAGGAGGGAGACACGGAGCATGAGCGGGGGGCGAGGGGGTAACACGAGGGAGACACAGGGCATGAGCGGGGGGAGGGGGGGAAGGGAAGAGATACAAAGGGCATGAGCGGGGGGTGGGGGGAAGGGGGGAGAGACACGGGGCATGAGCAGGGGGTGGGGGGGAAGGGGAGAGACACACAGGCCATGAGCGGGGGTTGGGGGGAAGGGGAGAGAGACACGGGGCATGAGCGGGGGGTGGGGGGAAGGGGAGAGACACACGGGGCATGAGCAGGGGTGGGGGAAACAGTAGGGATGAAAGGGGTCCCTAGGGGACCCTGACGTCTATGGAAACAAGGCGAGTCACCACACATGATAGATACGCCAGACACGAGGTTGTATTCCCAAAGCTAGGGTTTATTGCAAAGCAAAAGTCTCAGTTTGCCAACTCGGTCTCACGCCCCGCGACGTGTATCTCTAGACCTGTCATGATCTCTGCTTCCAAAAGGTCAGGGTTTTCCCAACTCCCTTGGAAGCAGATCCATAACCCAGGTTCCGAGTGCCAACCAGTCCCAATTGGGACCTTTTGGACCCAGTCCTGGCGCCAGTGGCACCAGGCTCATAAATATGCCCAGTCCCAGCGCTGGAAGCGCCGGGCTCATAATGCTTGGGTGGACTTACCTTCAGCAGACCATGCTGCTTACTTGCCTGCCAGTTGAGCCTCTGAACCTCTTCTGTTTGGAACTACTTTTCCTGTTGGGTGGGGCTGGAGCCACTCCCTAGATTCAGAACACTGGAACTCTTCTGGAAGGCAGGAACTCTTTTCTTACCAGGAACTCTTTTCTTACTTAGGCGTGGCTGTGGAAGGAGACACACTAAGCACTACAGGAGGCTATTTAAACCACACCCGGTGGATGAATCTTGCTTTGCGTTATTCTGCAACCTCTGCAGCAGAACGCTCATCGTGTCTTCTGCATCCGGTCCTGGGCCTAAGGAAAAAGGCTTACCATCCTGAATCCAGTCTTCAGCAACACCTATAAAGACAAGAAAGAACAGGTTAGCATTCCGGCATCTGAAAGGCAAAGGCTTACCATCCTGAATCCAGTCTTCAGCAACACCTATAAAGACAAGAAAGAACAGGTTAGCATTCCGGCATCTGAAAGGCAAAGGCTTACCTACTCTTCGTGCGCTCCGGAGGTCTTCACACTGCATTCCGGCATCTGAAAGACAAAAGTTTACCAACTCTTCGCACGCTCCGGAGGCCTTTGGCGCTGCATCCCGCATCTGAAAGACAAAACAAGGTGCGTTTAAAGACATTGGGGAACTTTAATACTCACGTGCCATTACTCCTTTCCACATCTAATCCAGTGGGTATTCCGGCACCCTGCAGCCGCTCCGAACTCGTACCTGCAAAATAAAAAGACAGTTAGAGCGCATAGTGAAGCAGGCAACAAGCGCTTACTTACGTGCTTCCAGGCGCTTCTATTCATCACGCGGGCTCCATCTTCAACTCACTTCAGCCCGTCATCCGCCATCGCCGGAACCCTGCAAAACAAGAGACATCATTACTAAAGACTTTAAAGACATTTGAATGACTCGAAACTTACCGTTCGTGCAGTAAACGACGGACAGCAGTCCTCTGAAGTCAAGAGGCCTGCGCTACCTATCCAGTGAAGAAACTGGTTACAGCACCCTGCCCCGAGGCAGATGGAGAGCTCGGCATTCACTTACCTAAGACATCTTACTCTACACGTCCAGCCCAAAGAGCCAACCGGGTGCTACACATCACCTTTGAAGATACGGTAGTCGCGCAGTCAAGACCGGCGCCTCTGCGAGAATCAGGTGAGCGTTACAGAACGCAAAGCCTACCGCAAAACTCTCGCCCAGGCGCTATGGAAACCTCGGATACTGACCCCCTAGCCCGGTTACTTGGGGAACTAAGGGCAGAAGTGCATGCAGCTCGTCAGGAAACGAATGCTCTAAGAAGGGAACTAATTATTTCCAAGGAGAGAACAGACAATCTTGCTAGACAAGTGCTACAGTCACAAGCCGGACAGACCCTGTTACCCGCATCAGGGGCAAATCTTCCTTCAACATCCTCTATGAATCCAGTGCAGATCAACCTACCTGGGAATGTACCTCTGGCTCCGCCCGAACGATTTTCTGGTGACCCAAAGAGGTTTGCAGTATTTATCAATCAGTGCCGGTTACACTTCTTATGCCGGCCAGCAGCCTTTCCAACTGATCAAGCAAAAGTAGCTTTTGTACTTTCGTACCTTAGTGGCAATGCGGCAGACTGGTCGATCCCTCTAGTTAATCAAGATGATCCGGTTCTCCATGATTTTCAAGCCTTTCAGCTTAGTATGGAAAAACTGTTCGCAAGACATTCACAGGGGCAGGCCTTGGACAATGAGCTTCTTTCGTTGCGACAGGGTAATCAAGACCTTTTGGCTTATATTGCATCTTTCAATAGACTAATAGTGGAAACTCAATGGCCTGAGGACAAAAGGATTACGCTGTTTTATAGGGGTCTACGTGGAGAGCTCAAAGACGTTTTAGCCCAAGTAGTGAATCCCCCACAAGACTGTTCGGATTATATAGACTTGGTCGTTCAAATAGATCACAGGCTGCAGAACAGGAAGGCCGATCGTTCCAAGTTTGATGCTCGAGTATTTTCCAAACCGCCAACTCCTTCCAAAGGAGTAGACTCCGGGGAACCCATGCAAATAGGGGGTCTGAAAGGTCCTCTAACACAAAGGGAGCGGGAAAGGAGGAAACAGTTGCAATTATGCCTATATTGCGGAAACTCAGGGCACTTTCTTCGAGACTGTCCGGTGAAACCTGCCAAGAAGGCAGTAGGAGCTGCAGTTACCAAAGTTACAAACTCTGAGCAGGGAAACGACCTCGCCCGACAAGAATAGAGGTCCTCTTGCCGAGCGTGAAAACCAGTTCCGTGACCTCGCATTTCGTGATACCTATGGTCCTCATTAGCCCTGATAATCCGGATCGATTACATGCAATTGAAGCTTACGTCGACAGCGGTGCCATCGGCAATTATGTGGATCATGAAATGGTTTTGAGGATGAATCTAACTCTTTGTCCCAAGGCTGTAAAGGACGTCATTACTACGGTGGATGGTAAGGAGATAGCCTCCGGGCCAGTAACGCATACCACTCAAGAGGTGACGCTAGTAAGTCAAGATGGACACCATGAGAAGATCGTGTTCGATGTGATCAAGGCCCCTCAGTTTCAGATTATTCTAGGAATACCTTGGTTAGAGAAACACAATCCTCTGATCGATTGGCGAGCAAGAACGGTCCAGTTTCCAGAATGTGTCTCTACTTGTCACCCTCCACCTGGTGTTGCACTGGCCGCAATTTCTTCAGAGACTCCCCAGTTACCTCCCGAATACCTAGAATACCAAGATGTTTTCCGGAAGGATCAGGCTAACTCTCTACCTCCTCATAGGTCTTATGACTGCCAGATAGACCTGATACCTGGATCTACTCCTCCTTGTAGTAGAATTTATGCCCTCACCGAGCCTGAGAACCTTCACCTTCGACAATACCTGGATCAATACCTGGCAAATGGGTTTATTCGTCCTTCCAAGTCCCCTGCTTCTTCAGCTTTGTTCTTCGTTCCAAAAAAGGAAGGAGACCTTAGAACTTGTATCGATTATCGCTCCCTGAACCAGATCACCGTTAAGAATAGATATCCGTTACCTTTGATCCCTGAACTCCTGGACCAAGTCAGAAAAGCATGCATATATACAAAGCTGGATCTTAGAGGAGCTTACCACTTGGTACGAGTAAAAGAGGGCGATGAATGGAAGACGGCCTTCCGCACCAAGTATGGGCTATTTGAATATCAGGTCATGCCCTTCGGACTTTGCAATGCCCCGGCCGCCTTTCAATATTTTATGAACGATGTCCTCAGAGAGCTCATAGATGTATGTGTTGTTGTTTACATTGACGACATCCTCGTTTATTCTTCATCGGAATCTGAACATCGGAAACACGTGAAAATGGTCCTCGAAAGATTGCGTCAACACAAACTTTTCGCTAAGTTGGAAAAATGTGTTTTCAACGTGACTGAAGTTGAATTCTTGGGATTCATATTATCACCTGGCGGAGTGCGTATGGATTCAAAGAAGGTCGATGCAGTTCTCAAATGGCCATCACCATCCTCCGTAAAAGGTGTGCAAAGCATGTTAGGCTTCGCTAACTTTTACCGCAGGTTTATCCCCGAATTCTCTCGAATAGTCCAGCCCATCACTGCCTTGTTAAAGAAAAACAAACGTTTTGAATGGTCTACCGAGGCGGAACAAGCTTTCCAGGATTTGAAGACTAAATTTATCTCTGCACCAATCTTAAAACACCCTCGCCCCGAACTCCCCTACATCGTGGAAACTGATGCTTCAAGCCTTGCCATGGGGGCAGTTCTATCACAAAAGGACCCGGTAACCAATCAGTTGCATCCCGTGGCATTTTGGTCCCGCAAATTCTCGCCTCCTGAAATCAATTACACGATTACTGACAAGGAACTTCTGGCTATCAAGTCTGCCTTTAAGGCTTGGCGGCATTATCTGCTGGGGGCCCGACACACCGTTACTGTGATTACGGATCACCGAAACCTGCAATATTTGAAGACCGCAAAAGCCCAATCCTCTAGACAACTCCGTTGGGCATTATTCTTTGCCGAGTTTGACTTCATAATTACCTATCGACCTGGTACAAAGAACGGTAAAGCCGATGCCCTTTCTCGGATGGGAGTGGAAGAACACTTGGTCAACCCTAAACCTGTACCAATCATTCCCGAACAAAGAATTCTGGGTGTAATCGCCACAGAATCCATAGAGGAAGTTAAGGATAAAGCCAGGCAACTTGTAACTCCAGCAGACATACAGAATTGGCATCTGCAGGGAAAGGACTTTGCAGTAAAGGACAACTTATTGTATTTCCAAGAACGATTATACCTACCCAGCACAGATTTACAGAAAAAAGTAATCTCTTGTTATCACGACTCTTTAATGGAAGGTCATCCCGGTATAGCCAAGACCTCAGAAAAGATCAAGCGCTACTTCTGGTGGCCGTCTTGGAAAAAAGATATCAGAGACTTTATAATGTCCTGTGGAGTATGCGCCCAAAACAAGAGTCAAAAGGAAAGACCAGCAGGCCTCTTACGCCCTATTGACATCCCACCTCGCCCTTGGCATACGCTTTCTATGGACTTCATCACCGATCTACCTCCATGCTCCGGATACAATACGATTCTAGTAATCGTGGACTTATTCTCCAAGATGGCGCATTTCATTCCGCTCAAAGGCTTGCCAACAGCAGCAACTCTGGCCCGAGAATTTCTCGAAAACATCGTCCGACTGCACGGTTTTCCTTCGGTTCTAATTTCGGATCGAGGTAGTCAATTTATTTCTCATTTTTGGCGAAGTTGCTGTCGGTCGGCTCAAATTGATGTGAGACTATCGACCAGTCACCACCCTCAGACCGACGGACAAACCGAGAGGACCAATCAAACTCTGGAACAGTATTTACGCTGCATGCTGCAACAAACTGAAAAAACTTGGAAAGATATCCTTTGGATAGCCGAGTATGCCTACAATAACTCTGTCCATTCGGGAACTGGGAAAACCCCGTTTTTTCTTTTGTACGGCAGTCACCCTCGAACCTCGGAGTTGGATCCCCTCCAAGATCTTGAAACACCAGCAGTAGACTACCTGCATTCTACAATCACCCAAGCCTTTAAGGAAGCTGTTTCTCACCTTCAAAGGGCTAAAGAACAATACAAGAAAGGAGCAGATCAACATCGGAAGGAAGCCCCTCACTATCAAGTAGGGGATCAAGTCTGGTTATCCACCAAATATCTATCTCTAAAAGGGCCACGCACATTCAACCCAAGATACCTTGGTCCCTATTCCATCACTACCATAGTAAACCCAGTAGCGGTCAAGTTGGACTTGCCCCCGCACATGAAGATACATCCGGTCTTCCACGTCTCTCTATTAAAACCCGTGCAACCTCAAACCCGACTAACCAAATCTCCAAAACCTATCCTAGTGGATGGAGAACTCGAGTTTGAAGTCAAAAGCATTCTGGACTCCAAGATCTCCAAATCTAAACTATTCTACCTAATTGACTGGAAAGGCTACGGCCCCCAAGAGAGATCCTGGGAACCTGCTGAATATGTCCACGCTCCTCGCCTAATCAAAAGATTTCACCGAACATTTCCTGACAAGCCAAAACCCCCGGAGAAGCCCGGTTTGGGAGGGGCCTTGAGGGGCGGTACTGTCATGATCTCTGCTTCCAAAAGGTCAGGGTTTTCCCAACTCCCTTGGAAGCAGATCCATAACCCAGGTTCCGAGTGCCAACCAGTCCCAATTGGGACCTTTTGGACCCAGTCCTGGCGCCAGTGGCACCAGGCTCATAAATATGCCCAGTCCCAGCGCTGGAAGCGCCGGGCTCATAATGCTTGGGTGGACTTACCTTCAGCAGACCATGCTGCTTACTTGCCTGCCAGTTTAGCCTCTGAACCTCTTCTGTTTGGAACTACTTTTCCTGTTGGGTGGGGCTGGAGCCACTCCCTAGATTCAGAACACTGGAACTCTTCTGGAAGGCAGGAACTCTTTTCTTACCAGGAACTCTTTTCTTACTTAGGCGTGGCTGTGGAAGGAGACACCTAAGCACTACAGGAGGCTATTTAAACCACACCCGGTGGATGAATCTTGCTTTGCGTTATTCTGCAACCTCTGCAGCAGAACGCTCATCGTGTCTTCTGCATCCGGTCCTGGGCCTAAGGAAAAAGGCTTACCATCCTGAATCCAGTCTTCAGCAACACCTATAAAGACAAGAAAGAACAGGTTAGCATTCCGGCATCTGAAAGGCAAAGGCTTACCATCCTGAATCCAGTCTTCAGCAACACCTATAAAGACAAGAAAGAACAGGTTAGCATTCCGGCATCTGAAAGGCAAAGGCTTACCTACTCTTCGTGCGCTCCGGAGGTCTTCACACTGCATTCCGGCATCTGAAAGACAAAAGTTTACCAACTCTTCGCACGCTCCGGAGGCCTTTGGCGCTGCATCCCGCATCTGAAAGACAAAACAAGGTGCGTTTAAAGACATTGGGGAACTTTAATACTCACGTGCCATTACTCCTTTCCACATCTAATCCAGTGGGTATTCCGGCACCCTGCAGCCGCTCCGAACTCGTACCTGCAAAATAAAAAGACAGTTAGAGCGCATAGTGAAGCAGGCAACAAGCGCTTACTTACGTGCTTCCAGGCGCTTCTATTCATCACACGGGCTCCATCTTCAACTCACTTCAGCCCGTCATCCGCCATCGCCGGAACCCTGCAAAACAAGAGACATCATTACTAAAGACTTTAAAGACATTTGAATGACTCGAAACTTACCGTTCGTGCAGTAAACGACGGACAGCAGTCCTCTGAAGTCAAGAGGCCTGCGCTACCTATCCAGTGAAGAAACTGGTTACAGCACCCTGCCCCGAGGCAGATGGAGAGCTCGGCATTCACTTACCTAAGACATCTTACTCTACACGTCCAGCCCAAAGAGCCAACCGGGTGCTACACATCACCTTTGAAGATACGGTAGTCGCGCAGTCAAGACCGGCGCCTCTGCGAGAATCAGGTGAGCGTTACAGGACCTCGAGGGACGCAAGAGAGTGAATTACGTACATCAGTTACATATATACAAAATGCATATCAAACAATCATCTATGACATGTTTAACACCCCCCTTTATTGGGTTTCTTTGAACTTGATGTGATGATGGACATCTCCGACTACTATGACACCTTCAAACATCTATTCTAGTAACAATTTGAAATTTGCAAGTGCAAAGGCATCTTTCAGTTGTTGAATAGAACACAGCGCTTCTGTTCTTAGAAGCAAGCTACATACGGGGGGAAGAGTTGCACTCCGGACCTTGCTATCTATAAGTTGCTATTTGCGTCCTTAGAGCCGACATGCTCTAGCGGGCTCAGCAAAGGGGGGCCGTAAGAAAAGCATAATTCAAGCCTTTAGTGGTATTATTCTCACATATTCTACCATATAACGAGACTGGCTGGCAGCTGTGAAATGATTAAATGCCCTGCAGCTCTGCTTCAAGGCTACATTCGGGAGGGAGCTGGGCATTCTTCCTGGCGCTGCCTATGTTTGTGTTTCAGCGAACTCTTGTTATCCTCTCGGCCCAGCGGCCTTGTCCTTTTCACATACAGACAACAATTTTTTATAGTCGAGCAGTGTAAGCGGAAAATATACTGCGAAGCAATGGGAACAGAAAGCAATTAGCAATGGTTAGAAAACAAAATGGCGATTCTTGTTACATCAAAATGGCCGTTCATTGTCAAACTTGAAAACCTATATTCTGTCATATCGTGCATGAGACGGTTGGCCCACGGCCACCAAAATGCGTTTGTGGTCACAAAGTAGAGGTATCCATTTTTCTAGACTGACAAACCCTCCTTTGGCCATATGCCAAACGTCTCATCTAGTTATTGAAACCTCCTCTAGTGATGATGAATCTGAAGTACTTATGTCTGAATTTTGCATGCTATCGTAGACATCATTGTCTTCATCAATATCTATTGCCATCAACTCTTTTACTGCTCTTATCTCATTTGGGTCTGGGTCAGTTCGATCATGAAGTTGTTTTTTCTTTGTCATCATATGCATACATCCTTCCATACATCCCTCAGTTACCTCAGCACAAACTATGGGCAAACAATGTATACAACAACAGAACGTTTGGAATATTCCAAACACCACTACTAATATTGAGATCAACTTCCATCCCCAAGAACGTAGTATTCCCCAAAACCAAGATCCTATTCCCCAGCTCCCTTCTCCAGTAGGGAGTTCAGAGCTTAGGACATGCATTTTTTTTATTGCTTCAAAGATCGTGGGGGAATAGTCATCGACATAAACGCAACATGCTGATCCCATAATTTTGCAAATTCCCCCACGATCAACCAGGATGACATCGAGAGCCATTCTATTTTGCAGCGTCATTAACCTGATTCCTCTTTCTTCCAGCGTCATGTTAAATAATATATCTGTTGTTGTGTTTACTGTATTTTTTAGGATTCTGGCCAGTTGCCTTATATTATAGGAGTTCACTATCTGCCCTAAGAATGGAATAAATGATTTTGCTACATCAGTTGCTATTAAAACACCCTTGTCAGTCCTTTTGACTCTGGTTCTGGATAATCTCACCATGGCTGCTGTTTCTAAGAGGAATACTCCTGGGTCAGTAGCCCTAGGTAACATGTACCTCCCCAGTTTCTGGGCAACCAAGGATATGCTCTCTCTCCACATATAAAATAAACTGGATCACCTACGTATACTGGTTCTATTTCCCATTTTAATACCACTGTATTCATGCAACCAATATATGTTCCGACTGAAAAAGAGCCTTTCTTTTTTAGACAAAAAGGGACAGTTCAGGGGCTATAATTCACTGTGTAAGATGGGGGAATTGCATCTTTGTCCCCTTCTGTTCTTACATGAAACGTCATTACAGATGTTTTTTCTGGTGGGGACAATCTATCTCGTCTATATTGTCGTGTTATCTTTTGTGTACTTTTCCCCGTGGGCTCTGGGGCTATTACTTGTGCTTTATGGAAAATGGAACAACCCACAGGCTTCATTATTATCTCCTCAAACTCATTCATGTTGGTTCTGTCTAATTGAGCCATATTACTCTTATTCCATTTCCCATAGAACATTGCACCTAAAGATGCACTACATGCAGAACTTAATTGTAGTGGCTGCACATACCACCCTATTCCTTTCCCAACATGCTGTGGTAAATGGGCACATACCCAGCAATTTGTTTTCTTCAGAATTGCATGTGTCATGTTCATGATCAACAGTACAGTGATATTTCCAAAACCTTCCCTGTGTCTTTCTTCCATTGGGGGAAGGGTATAAGTGATCCCCTGAACCAGGCTTTCAGTAGTGGATATATTGATTATTGGTAAAAACATTTCTAATGGGTGTATTGTTTCCACCCACCATAATATTAGGGCTGTCTTAAGTTTACAGTCTTTATAATTGACTAATTCTCAGCGATGGCGGTGCAAGAGGAGGCTGGAACCGGTCCCGGCATGTTTCTCGTTGTCCTTCTTCTTTCTTATCACAGTTCGTTGTGGATATCTCTCTTCGTCGCGCTTGCTCTGATGTTAATAAGTTCAATGGAATTGTCACAGTTCAATTCTGCCTGTCCTTTTTAGCCTGGATTCCATTATTCATTTTTAGGCGAGATCACTTGTCCTTTCTTATACTGCTCAGAGGACCTTTGATCAGTTATCGTATCGCCTTAGTATCATGTGCGCCCAGCTTGTCCGCTCTGGGTCAGGAGACATGTACTTTTAATCAGTTACCTCACTTGCCATAGTACCATGTGCGCCCAGCTTGTCCGTTCTGGTCCTGACACATGTACTTTTTATGATCGCACCGAGGAGCCGCGAGTCTTGAATTGTCCGACTTGCTCAACTCTCACGCTTCTCTCCTCTACACCTCTGGTTCCTTCTCCGTCAATGAGCTGAACCAGAGGTTGACATAAACACCAAAAAGAACTGCTGATCACTTTGTCTTCCGAGACCGCAAGTTGTATCGCCTTGCTCCTGGTATCGTATGATCCGTGAACAGTGCCGGTGCACTTCCAGATTCAGGCTCAAAGTCAGCCTGTGGCGCTACTGCAGGTGTTGGTGTGCGCCGCGCCAATGATGCAGATCCGTTTTTTTTGCATGCTGGCAAGTGCTGGTGGGCGCCAAAGGGGTACACGATTTGTTTCTGCTGGTATTTGCAAGGCAGATTTCGCGTCGGCCCGCAGTGATGTCGATTCTGCTGGGTAACGTTGGGGCACTCTTTGCCCTTCCCCCTCTTTGGCAATCGTCTCAGGCTTTGTTTCGAGTTTCACGTCTCATTTTGGCAGATTAGGTGGCTGCTTACTGGCAACAGTTTCTTTCGTTTCTGGGACCGCTGTCACTTTCCGGTCATCAGTGTCAGGCAAGTCTTTCAGTGCAGTTGGAATCTTCTTGGCATGGGTGGCATGGATCCACGACTTCCTTCCAACCACCCGTATTGCCGTCTGCGTCGCCAAAAGTACTTGATAGGCCCCGCGCCACCTGGGTGCTAATGATGACTTTCTTTCAAAATTCTTTAGCAGCACCCAGTCTCCTGGCTCAAGCGCATGCCCCGGAACGGTGTATCTCACTGGTAATGCCTCCTGCACCTGCTGATGAATCAAACACAATTTCTGCATTAAAAGGTCACAATAAGTACTAAGCACAGGATGTTCTATCTCACTAAGTCATTTTAGCTGAGGTGTGCACCAAACATTTGCCGGCCTCCCCATCACGATCTCGTACGGGGAGAGCCCACTTTTAGCCTGTACAGACGTACGCGTGCATAATAGTGCTATTGGTAATGCATCCACCCAACTCAACTTGCTTCCCGCACAAATCTTGCTAATCTTTGATTTAAGAATCCTGTTGTGCCTCTCCACAAGACCGGCAGGACTCGGATGCCTTGAACTATGGAATCTCTTATCAATCTGAAGACCAGCACATATCTGTAATACCACTGCACCCACAAAATGTGGTCCATTATCAGACCATAGGACACGGGGCAAGCCAAATCTGGAAAAGTACTCCTTCAACATTACTTTTGCTGTGCTCATTGCTCTGCAGTCTTTCAAGGGATATGCCTCCACCCACTTACTGAATGCACAGTTCACCACTAAGACATATTTTAAGTTTTGGCACCTCTCCATCTCTATGAAATCAAAATGAATTACCTCAAATGGCATGGAGGGCGGGCCAAAACTGCCTGTTGGAGTCACTGTTCCCTTCCCTACATTGTGTTGCAAACCTGTGATACAGTTCTGCACCAACCTCTCTGCATTCTTTTTTATGTTTACATTCTGCCAAACTGTAGAACGGTGCTGTATTATTTTCTTTGCACAGACGTGCATAGGGCTGTGGGCTATTGTGACCATTGCAGTTACGTACGAATTTGGCAACATCCAGTTTCTAGTTCCCTTGTCCACCCAACAACCCTCCACATCCAACTCAGCAGATCCCTCTGCCCACCCCTGTATTTCATCGGCCGTAGCCTCGGCCTGCATTTCTTTGACAGTGGCAACTCCTTCTTGTAGCATACAGGGTGCTTGCTCTGTCTGAACCGTCATCATTTTGGTATTCGAATCAGTGGCAGTTTGTTTCGCAATTCTGCCTGCAAACGCGTTTCCCTCTCCTACTTTGCATGTTACTTTTTTATGTGCCTCGCATTTCACTGTTGCTAGGCGCTTTGGAAATGTGAGTGCAGACAGCAATCGTACAAAGGGCCATGTTGAATTCTGGCGCCATGTGATGTCAAAAACCCTCTCTCAGCCCAGAGTCGACCAAAATTATGAACCACTCCAAAAGCATACTGACTATCAGTATATATATTCACATTCAAATTTTCAGAAATCTCGCAGGCTCTGGTTAATGCTATTATTTCTGCGGCTTTTGCTGAATTATAGGGAATTCTTTTGCTTTCTACAATGCTCTCTAGGTTAGTGATAGCGTATGCGGCAGTTGTCGTGCCATCTGGTAATTTAAAACATGAGCCGTCACAAAATAACTCTCCATCTGGCTCTTTCTGTGGGATATCACTTAAATCAACTCTCCCCTTGGTTTCTTCCTCAGTGACCATTAAGCAATCGTGGGGGGGTGATTCATTCTTCCCAATTTCTTTTATGGTTGGTGGCATTAATTCTGCAGGATTCAAAGCGCTACACCTCATAATTTGGATATGCGGCGCAAACAAGATAATCTCATATCTTGTCAGTATAGCAGAGGTGAGGCGTTGCGTCTGTGTCCTATTTAATAGAACGTCTATGGCATGTGGCACCATCAAAATTAAAGTGTGCCCCAATAACATCCCTTCCATTTGTTTCACTGATGCAGCAGCTGCCGCGACAGATCGCAAACATCGTGGTAGTGCGCATGCTACAGGGTCCAGCGCAGAAGAAAAATAGCCGCACGGCCTATTTCTTCCACCTTGTTCCTGTGTCAAAACCGCCAATGCACATCTTCACTTTCACACACAAATAGTCTAAAAATGTTCTCATACTTCGGCATACCCAAAACTGGAGCTGAGCATAATGCTGTTTTCAATCCATCAAATGCTTTCTGACATTCCTAATCCCAATGCAAAGGCATAACCGCAGCCTTTCTAGTTAAATTCACCAACGGCTTCACATTTAATGCAAAATGTCCAATCCATTGTCAGCAATATGAAGCCATTATGGCTCTGACTCCTTTTTGTGTCTTTGAAATAGGCATACAAGAAATACTTTCTATGCGTTCTGGCGTTAGTCTTCTCCCTCCTTTCGAAAGTAGGTAGCCCAAATAGGCCACCTCCTTTCGATTATACTGAAATTTCTTCAAACTAGCTTTATGGCCATGTGCCGCTAGGTGTGACAGTAGTAATACAGTGCTTTCTTTACAAATCTCCTCTGTGTCTGCAGCTAGCAATAGATCGTCTATGTATTGCAAGAGTACACAACCCACGGGTAATTCCTGCATGTCTAGCTGCTCTTTTAATGCTCTACTGTAAATACTTGGAGTTTCCGTGTAATTTTGCGGAATCCGCAGAATTGTAAATGATTGTCCTCTTAATGTGAACGCGAACAAATATCTGCTGTCCTTGTCCACTGGAATACTGAAGAACGTATTTTTCAAATCTACTACACTAAAATATTCTGCTGAAACAGGTATCATTGTCAATATTGTAGTGACATGTGCAAAAATAAAGAAGGGTGAGGCGTGCACTCCCGGTCCTGGTCAATTAAACCTGTTGCAAAAATTAAATGAATAGCTGGGTCAAATCCCAAAATGGACAAGTATTCACAGGGTTAGATCCCTTCTGCTGCAAAATAGGTACTCAGTGTTCACAGGGTTAGATCCCATCAGCTGGAGTTCTGTGGTCTGTAGTTGTTCTCCTCCAAGCGCTTTCTTATCTCAAATAATCATCAGGGAAGCTGTGTTTCCTATCGCAGGTGTAACTAGACTCTAAGGATTGTGGTAGCTGTAGTGAAAAGTTTTTTTTTCTGTTCAGGGGACCAGCAACCGACACCCCTACAACAACCCCCTTCTTTTTTAATATTGTAGTGACGTCTGGCACTAGAGGAAATTGTGGATCTACTACCTTATTCAATGCGCGTAGATCAATTATGAAACGGTATGGTACCTCATTACCTCCTTTTTTATAAACCGGAAGAATCAGGCTGTTGCATGTACTGCCTTTAATTTCCTCGATTACCCCTAATTTCACCAAATCTATAACAATACTCTTCAATCCTTTCTCACCTTCAGCCGAAATTTTGTATTGGGGTATTCGCGGTAGGGTAACACCTTCTTTCAAAATGATCTTTACTGGCTCTATCTTTAAACATCCTACATCATTGTCATGCATTGCCCATATACAGGTTGGCACGTTACTTAGTTCCCCTGGTAACGCTTCGGACATGAATTCTGACACAGGGGCATCGTGTGGCCATATCGTTAGAAACACTCTGTCTGCCGTGCAATGTATAACAGAACCTAGTTTTTTCAACAAGTTTAATCCCAACAAATTCTCCCCACAATTTTCTGTTAAAAGGAAAGGACAATATTCAGTAAATGGTCCTATGGTAACTGGGACTGGTTTGGACACTAGGTTTATGACTGGTGTACCTGCGAACCCTACGGAAATATTATTTTGCCCTGACAGTGGTATATCCGGAACCAAGTGATGGTCTATTGAACACTTCTGCGCTCCTGTATCTACAAGAAAGCGGTGCTCCTCATTCCCGACTCTCATTTCCACGTAGGGTCCTCTCTGATTCACGGGAATAGACACTGGTTCCGACCCCTGTCCTGGGCTGTCCTATTGGGGAAATAACACATCGTCCGATGTGTAATCATTACTATTACTGTAATACGTGTTTGGCTGTGTATCGAAAACATTCCCACTCTTCCCTCTATTTCCCCCACTATGGTTTCCATATTGTTGATTTTGCTGTCCCTGACTCTGGTTTGGGGCATTTTGGTTTTGGCCTTGGTTTTGAGTACCTCCGTTATTGTGATGCTGCTGCATACTATTCCTATTTGGTCCATTCGCTCCTGGGTGTCCTCTATGCTGTCTCCTCTGACCAGACCCATTTCTATTCTGTAGATGTGGACATTGCGCTCGCCAATGTCCTTCCTCCTTACAATATGCACACTGATTTGGTCCCACTGTTCCCCCATGCATACACAAATTACTCCTTCCTTGTGAATTCCCTCGCCCTTTATTATGTCCTTCTACTTGCTGCATTAGTACCCGTGTTTTCAGGTTTACCCTTTCACTCTCTTCTTTTTCTTTTCCCGCAGTCACTCTGCGCTCATAATATGGGGCCATATGTAATACTTCGCCCAACGTTTTTGCTTGCCATGCACTCTCTGATGTCATTATTAGATCCTGAATTGGAAGTTTTAACCCCCTCACATATTTGTCAACAAATAACCTCTTTCCTGCTTCCGAACCCACATCCTGCCCACTGAAGTCTGTGAATACTTCTTCAAATCTATTAAAATAATCTGTAGCCAACTCATCCTTGCCTCGTACACATGCAGTCAATTTGTCCCATTGAATTCTTTTCTCTCTGACAATTCCTTTTAACTTCTGCACTATACGTGCTGGTAATGCCACCAGGTTTGCTCCTGGTGTCCCTCCAACCGCTTTATTCCTGTCTTCTATTATCAAGTCCGCCCATGTGGCGCCAAAGGCTGTTGGGTCATCTACCTTCCTTATTTTTTTCCATATGTCTGCTGGCAGGATCACCGGGAATATTAGGTCTATATCACCCATGGTAAGCACGGATATTTGTAGGCAGGACTCTACTTCCTTGTAAAACCCTGCAGGATTCTTTCTTATATCAGGAATCGTCTGTTTTATGTTGTTCACCTCCTGTCTGGAAAAGGGGACATGCAAATATTGGGCGGTGTAATGGGCTGGTGTTACCTGCGCCGCTGCACCGCCCACTGCGGGAACCTCCACTTTGGGCTTGAAGGTAGGTGGGACCTCTCTCATAGGAAATGCCCCACTTACCGTCCCCCCCCTCTCTTAGATTTAACAATATTCCCAGATCCAACGATAGGGCTGTTTCACCTGTCCCTCGCTCTAGTGCTCTTCTATATACTGCTAGTATTTCGGGTGGGCTGGCCTTATCGTTTTTTATATCTTTGTCTAATAAATGTTCAGCCATCGACTGTAGTGCTTTTCTTTTCATGGGCATGGAATATTCATCAAATATCTCGTGTATCTCCATTGTGGGAATAATAGGATCCGACATCCATCTAAACGCTTCTCGTATACATACTTTTAACTTATCGCCCCTTTGTACTGATGACATTGAATGTCGTCGTTGTATATATGGCTCTACAGTTTCCTTCCTATTTCTCCCGATAACCCTACTCCTGTACCCAGGTGTAGCAAACATTTCGGCATAATCATTATCTAATTCATCTCTAAGCTCAAAAAGTCTACAAACATTTTCTCTTACTTCTTCATCCCTCTCCCTACAGCGTGCTAATGCATTCAAATCTAACAATCGCTGCGGTGGTAATTTCCCAATTAGCTGTTTCCATTTCTCCACCAAATATTCACCCAAGCATTCCAACACTACCTGTCTTTCGTTGCTTCTACGGAAGTCATATATCGAAGCCACTGCTGCCGTCCCATCATTCCCGTCTATATACATCTCTGCCTGTTGCTGCAATTCCACCTTCCTTTCTTTGCGGATTGCGCTGCGAGTTACCCTCGTGCATCCCCATTGGTCAGTCCCGCCTCTTGCCCCCGTGGTTTCAACTTCAACCCCAGGAGGAACGGACGGTACTGAGTCTGTGCCTGAGGCGGGAGGTGTGGATGGGACAATGGGAACAGGGAGTGTCTGTTGTGGGCCTGATTGGCTAATAGGAAGTGTTACGCGCACGGTCTGTGGCTGCGGGAGGGCTTGAGCTACCGGAGGGGGAGCTTGAGCTACGGGCGGGGTCTGGGAAATAGCTACTGACGTGTCTGGTCTTACTTCTGATCTCTGGCCTTGTTATGTATGGGTCAATATATTTTCTATCAATTCATCTGCTATGTGTAATTCTCATGTGGGTATATCTTTTCTATATTCAACTGGTCACGCCTACCTGCCCTTCTTAGACTCTCAGTCCACTCCTCTTCTTTTTTCTCTTCCGCTACTTCACCTTTAGCTTTATGCCTGCGCGCATGCTTTGCTCTGCTTTTAAATCGGAACATTGCTTCCTTTCTCCAGTCTTTAATAGTCTCAAATGCTGCTGGACGTGCTTTCTTTCTTATCAACACCCTTTCCAGGTTGTCTATCCTCGCTATCTCAAAACTACCATTAATTGGCCACTGATGGTCTTGTTGCTTTCTGGTTTGCCTATGCCAAGTCTCACAAAATATTATCGCACCCACTCCACACTTCACATACATCTCATGCGCCGCCGTTCCCCCAGGTGGTACAATTTGGCCATCTTCCAAAGATTGTCTACCACAGTGGAAAAACCCTGCTAAGGTGGACAATACCCCAGGCATGTTTCAACCTTCCCCCTGGTTAATCAACCTTACCTAAGGCGTTTGATTTTGCAAAGTCAACTCTCAACCAATATCAGGATACTTTGAATCGGGGAATGACTCACCTGATAAATCAAGTCGTCTGTATACTGATGCAAAAAAGGACGTCGTGTCTGCGTTTCTTGGATTCCGCCTCGTTTCGGGACCCTCGCCTCCTTGTTCTCTAGCCAGGCACATCGATCAGGGATCAGATGTGTGCAAATCTGCAAAGGAGTCTCTCATCACTTTTACAGGGTGCCCCGAACACCTCTTGATCCCGGCTCGATCGTCCCGTCCTCACCGTTCTCTGCCTTACTCAATTACAACGTTATGTGATGGAACAAGTGGGGTAGGGTCCCTATTCGGGCACCATCTTGAAAGGGGCCCCTAGGGGACCCTGACGTCTATGGAAACAAGGCAAGTCACCACACACGATAGATACACCAGACACAAGGTTGTATTCCCAAAGCTAGGGTTTATTCCAAAGCAAAAGTCTCAGTTGGCCAACTCGGTCTCGCGCCCCGCGGCGTGTATCTCTAGACCTCGAGGGACGCAAGAGACTGAATTACGTACATCAGTTACATATATACAAAATGCAATCAAACAATCAGCTATGACATGTTTAACACCCCCCCTTTATTGGGTTTCTTTGAACTTGGTGTGATGATGGACAACTCCGACTACTATGACACCTTCAAACATCTATTCTAGTAACAATTTGCAATTTGTGAGTGCGAAGGTATCTTTCAGTTGTTGAATAGAACACAGCGGTTCTGTTCTTGGAAGCGAGCTACATACGGGGGGAAGAGTTGCATTCCGGACCTTGCTATCTATTAGGTGCTATTCGCGTCCTGGGAGCCGACACGCTCTAGCGGGCTCAGCAAATGGTGGCTGTAAGCAAAGCATAATTCAAGCCTTTAGCGGTATTATTCTAACATATTCTACCAGATAACGAGACTGGCTGGCAGCTGTGAAATGATTAAATACCCTGCAGCTCTGCTTCAAGGCTACATTCGGGTGGGAGCCAGGCATTCTTCCTGGCGCTGCCTACATTTGTGTTTCAGCGAACTCTTGTTATCCTCTGAGCCCAGCGGCCTTGTCCTTTTCACATACAGATAACAATGTCTTATAGTCGAGCAGTGTAAGCGGAAAATATATTGCGAAGCAATGGGAACAGAAAGCAATTAGCAATGGTTAGAAAACACAATGGTGATTCTTGTTAAATCAAAATGGCCGTTCATTGGCAAACTTGAAAACCTATATTCTGTCATATCGTGCATGAGACGGTTGGCCCACGGCCACCAAAATGTGTTTGCGGTCACAAAGTAGAGGTATCCATTTTTCTAGACTGACAGGGAGACACGGGGCATGTGCGGGGCGTGGGGGGAAGGGGAGAGACACACGGGGCATGAGCGGGGGGTGGGGGGAAAGGGGAGAGACACACGGGGCATGAGCGGGGGTAGGGGGGAGGCGAGAGACACACAGGGCATGAGCGGGGGGTGGGGGGAAGGGGATAGAGACACGGGGCATGAGCGGGGGGTGGGGGGAAGGGGATAGACAAACGGGGCATGATCGGAGGGTGGTGGGGAGGCTCGAGACGCAGGGCATGAGCGGGGGGTGGGAGAAAGGGGAGAGAGACATGGGACATGAGCGGGGGGTGGGGGGAAGGGGAGAGACACACGGGGCATGAGCGGGGGTGGGGACAACAGTAGGGAGACACGGGGCATGAGCGTGGGGTGGGAGGGAAGGGGAGAGACACACGGGGCGAGAGAGCGGGGGTGGGGGGAGGGGAGAGGCACACGGGGTATCAGCGTGGGTGGGGGGAAGGGAAGAGACACAAGGGGCATGAGCAGGGGGGTGGGGGGATGGGAGGGAGACGCGGGGGGGTGGGGGAAGGGGAGAGAGACATGGGGCATGAGCGGAGTATGGGAGGAAGGGGATAGACACACGGGGCAGAAGCGGGGGTGAGGCGGAAGGGGAGAGACACGGGGCATGAGCGGGGGGTGGGGGAAGGGTAGAGAAACACGGGGCATGAGCAGGGGGTGGCGGGTAAAGGAGGGAGACCCGGTGCATGAGTGGGGAGGTGGGGGGAAGGGGAGAGACACATGGGGCATGAGCGGGGTTGGGGGAAGGGGAGAGAGACACGGGGCATGAGCAGGGGGTGGGGGGAACAGTAGGGAGACACGGGGTATGAGCGGGGGTAGGGGAAGGGGAGAGACACACGGGGCATGAGCGGGGGGTGGGGGAAAGTGGAGAGACACACGGGGCATGAGCGGGGGTGGGGGGAAAGGAGAGAGACACACGGGGCATGAGCGGGGGGTGGGGGAAGGGGAGAAGAACATGGGGCATGAGCAGGGGGTGGGGAAAGGAGGGAGACACACGGGGCATGAGCGGGCGGTGGGGGAACAGTAGGGAGACACGGGGCAAGAGCAGGGGGTGGGGGGAACAGTAGGGAGACACAGGGTATGAGCGGGGGTGGGGGGAAGGGGAGAGACACACGGGGCATGAGCGGGGGGTGGGGGGAAGGGGAGAGACACACGGCACATTAGCGGGGGGTGGGAGGGAAGGGGAGACACACATGGGGCATGAGCGGGGGGTGGAGGGAAGGGGAGAGACACGCGGGGCATGAGCGGGGGGGAAGGGGAGAGACACACGGGGCATGAGCGGGGGTGGGGGGAAGGGGAGAGACACACGGGGCATGAGCAGGGGGTGGGGGAAAGGAGGGAGACACGGGACATGAGCGGGGGAACGGGAAAGAGAAATGGAGCATGAGCGGGGGATGGGAGGAACACACAGAGAATCATCGAGGGGGGGCATGGGAGACACGAGCCATTAGCAGGGGGTGGGAGGAACAAGAGAGAGACACAAGGGCCTGTGCCTCACCGCCTTTTCGTGGCCAACGCAGCCCACAGTAAAACTGTGCAGGCAGCAGATCCCGCTCCGATAAACAAAGATGGCGGGCATCTCTGAAAATAGACGCACTGCACGCTTCACGGCAGCCAATAGAAAAGCACGTCAGATGTCCACTGACATCACGCAAGCTGCTTGCCCAATCACCGTCCTGCCGCGGAGCGAATAGGGAAGTGTGTCCGCGAAGTGTGTAGTTTTTTCTGACCTGCTTTTTGGTCATTTGAAAAAAAACTACTGGACGGATTTTCACCAAATTTGCAAAAGCACACTTTCGGGACCATGCCGCTGTTCCTGGTCCAAATTTGGTGAAAATCCGTCCAGCGGTTTGGGCTGTAGGCGCGAGCAAAAAATGTTTCCCATTCAGTCTATGGGGAAAAAAAAAGTTTTGGGACCCCCCTATAACTTTGCCCCCCCTGGACGAATCCTCACCAAACATTGAAAAGAAATTCAGAGTGGGCCATATACTTTTTTTGCAAAGTTTGGTGAGGATTCGTCCAGGGGGAGCAAAGTTATAAGCCGCACAAAATGTGCTCTTCATATGGAAACACCAACTTAACCAAAACTACATGGCCACTGCCGTGGCCATGTAGTTATGGTTATATATATATATATGGTTTTATATATATATATATTTATTTATAACCGTGGCTGTGTAATTATGGTTAAGTTGCTGTTTCAATAGGAAGAACACTTTTTGGGCGGTTTATAACTTCGCCCCCCCTGGACGAATCCTCACCAAACTTTGCAAAAAAAGTATATGGCCCACTCTGAATTTTTGCAAAGTTTGGTGAGGTTTGGTCCAGTGGGGGCAAAGATATACGGCGGGGTCCCAAAATGTATATTTTTCCCATAGACATAATGGGAAAAAATTTTGCTCACGTCTACAGCCCAAACCGCTGGATGGATTTTCACCAAATTTGTGGCAGGACCGGCGGCTTGGTCCCGAAAGTGTGCCTTTTTTAAATTTGGTGTAAATCCGTCCAGTAGTTTTTTTTTAAATGTAAAAAACGTAAGGCAAGAAAATTACTGATATCTATGTCCGGTCCGCAGACTCACTTCCCTGTTTGGTCAGCGGACTGGCCTCTGATTGGCTGTGCCATCCGCGGACTGGCCTCCGATTGGCCAGAAAAATGTGCAGACTTTTCCGTGGTCCGCGAACAGCGGGACGCGTCTGCTGATTGGATGGTGAGAAAATGTGAAATGCGTCTGTTTTCTTGAAACACCTGCCATCTTGGATTCGCAGACTTTTTTGGGGTCCGCGAACAGCGAGGTGAAAACTTTTTTAAAGAAAGCACATTTCACTTGTCAAACTCGACAAACAATCTCTGGGGAGGTGGGGGGGATGAGGATTCGGTTGGATATGGCCATAAAAAGCCAAAAAACGGGTGGTTTCACCCCCCTGAAGGTCCGCGAGCACACTGGATGTCCTGGAACATTCCTGTGGTGTTCGCGGACACTTCACATGTCCTTGGACATCTGTACCTATTTCTGCATTACAGGGTTGGGGAAAAGAAGTTTTTGGATGGCTTATAACTTTTGCGCCAGTCAATGAATCTGCATGTAATTTAGCAATTTTCTTCTAGAACTAATCCTGAATGGTTTTGCAAAATGTTTTGGGATTCTGTCAAGAGGGGGAAAAATTAGAGGGGGGTCCCAAAATATTATAAAGGCATATAAATGTGGTGTCATTTGACAAATCTGCACAACATTTGGCAAAACAATTTTGGATCTAGATATAAATGGTTTTCTAAAGTTTGGTGGGTTTTTTTCTCAAGAAGGGGCGAAATTAGAGGGGGGTCTCAAAAAGTTTTGATGGCTTATAACTTTGTTGCTATTTGACAAATGTGGACAAAAGTTTTGAGAATGATTATAGGCCAAACCTTCAATGTTTGTGTAAAGACTGAATGGATTTTGTCGAGTGTGGGCTAAGTTATTTGACTATTGAATGTACATACATTTTGACACTTTTTAAAAAATTAAACATGGGCGGATTTCGAGCAAACTCGTGAGAAGCATTGGCAAGGACATTAAAGCATGGTTTTGCAAATGTGCCCATGTTTTATTTTTTGACAAGTGTAATAATGTAGGTACAAAAAATAGTCATATACCTTTGGGCAGTAGCCAGATTGTCTGGGTCATGGCATAAGGTTATGACACGGTCAATCTGGCTACTGGCCATGACCGCTAGGGATGAAAAATGGTGTTAAAATGGCTATGTCTACCTGTGACCGGCTATGTGGTGAAGATATTTGAAGGTAGGATAGGTTTGAAAGGGAAAAAAAGTGCTTGTGGTAATATGTTCATAGGGTTTTGCGGGCTGCCATGGCAAGGGAAGAGGGGCTGTGCATGGAGCCCCGCCTTCTATTTCCATGTTGGCTGTCTTGGAAAAGGATTTTCCTTCCTAGAGCGGGACGCCACATGCGTCCTGCTATAGGAAGAAAAATCTATGTTTTAGCACCCTGGGTTCCCACTTTGTGAACCAGGGATGTTAATGGCCTTTATCCCCCATTTCAGGGGCTGCAATGGACGATAATGGTCCATAGCCCTCCTTATGTATTTATTTATTTATTTATTTATTTATTTATTTATTACGCACCAATGCCCGCAGACATCAGGCTGTGTGGTTACAGTATTATTTGAGGAAGATGAGGTGGAGGAAGACAGCTTACTACTTGCTGAGAAAGGAATAACCTTTCTGAGAGCATAGCAGTCATTGGATTTGGTGTGACGGCGCATGGAGGTGGTCCCGTAGGAGTACTGTCCAGGTAGTCTGCGACTGAGTAAATTGCACTCAGTGCATTTCACTTTGGTAGCTTTAGCCTTTGGTACACTCCCAACAGTAGCAAAGAACTGGTACACCCATGATTCAATCTTGGTGCTAGAAGTAGGTACTGCCTCTACCTCATCTTCTTGGTCCTCTTCATTGTCTTTGAAAGTAGTGTGCTTTTTTTGTTGTGAAGGTCCTCCAGCTGGTGGTGGTGGTGGCTCTTGGGGATGAGGGATGGCAATAACTGATGCCATTTTTAAGATAAATAGCAGTTTTGATAAAATTCTTTCAAGTATGTACTGTGTACTAGATTGGTAATAGATAATGAGTACGGAAAGGTGTACGAGGTGTGCAAGGGAAATTTTGAAGCTGAAAGTTCCTAGATCAGTAGAAAATGCAGTTCCGAAATGTCTGTGAAGGACGGATCTTATCGTGAAGTGCGGACGGGTTCTCGGACACATCATCATACCGTGCCCCAGCGTATGGTCATGTGGCACTGTCCGGAAGGTCCGCAATGAAGTCAGATGTTCATAGATATCTACTGATGCAAAACTAGTTGAAATAGTTGCAAAAAGTGTATAGACGTGTTAAAAATGATTCTAGAAGGTGGGAAATGGCAGAGTTTTAAGGTGACACTTTGTAAATTGGACACAAATATTGTTATATTTTGTAAGTATGATATTAGCAAGTTGTAGGAAAATAGCAAGCACTGGTAAAAATCCAGGAAATTCACTGAAAAAATGTTGTTAAAGGGATGTTATGGTTAAGTTGCAGTAATAAAAACCTATGAAATTCAATGAAAAAACGTTAAATGGACGTTATGGTAAAGTTGCACTAATAAAAACCTATGAAATTCAGTTAAAAAACGTTGTTAAAAGGACATTATGGTTACAAGTAAAATTGAAAACCCCCTGAAATTCGCCAGTTATGGTAAACTAAGCAACCATAACTAGCGCCACCATCGTTCACTGCTAAGACTAACACCCAAGACCTCAAAGATGACATCACAAATATCATTGATGAATGACATCACTGATGACATCACATGTCTAGCCCCTTTTTTTTTGTTCACTGCCATATCTAGGCCAGGTGGGTTTATTTACTGACAGTCAGAAACTAAACTTTCTAAAGATATTACATTTATAGATATTGCTATTCTCACATGTTCTTACACTACTTTCCTTAGAATTTAATTGCATCTTATGATGTACATATATAGGGTAGAGGCAGGCCTGAAACACAGCAATCATTTTTGTGCGTGAATACAATCATGTAGATTATACACAGTTGCTAATGGTACTGCCTCTTGTTTGCTTACTTAACTCTCCATATATAAGCCCCATATTTGTATGCATTGTAGTCAATTTATGTTTTGTGTGTATTAGTAGAACTATGTAGTAAGTGATGCATTATTAGCTACTAAGTACATGTTTCACAGTACGGAAAAGTCTGATACAGAAGCATTCACCGTTTTATTATATGACTTTAGAAAATTACAAATATAGCACCTCTGTGGTGTTTGCTGCATCCAATGCCTACATTTCTGTATGAGTAGGTTCCTGTACTAGAAAAAACACTGCAATGGAATGTTCTTTAAAACGGTACATTGCGTGATGAAGTATGTAGTTTATTACACATCTCCCGATAATCCCTGATACTTTTTTGCCAATATTACATTCACAACCCCTTGTATGAAAAGTAAATGCACATGTGATGTCATCAGTGATATTATCAATTATATGTGTGATGTCATCTTTGATGTCCTGGGTGTTAGTCTTAGCAGTGCATGGTGGTGGTGTGAGTTATGGTTGCTTAGCTTACCATAACTGGTGAATTTCAGGGGTTTTTCGGTTTTACTTTGAACCATAACGTCCCTTTAACAAAGTTTTTTCATTGAATATATATATATATTCAGTAAAAAAACTTTGTTAAAGGGACGTTATGGTTAAGTTGCGCTACTAAAAACCTATGAAATTCAGTGAAAAAACTTTGTTAAAGGGACGTTATGGTTCAAAGTAAAACCGAAAAACCCCTGAAATTCGGCAGTTATGGTAACATAAGCAACCATAACTCGCGCCACCGTGCACTGCTAACACTAACACCCAGGACATCAAAGATGACATCACAAAATTTTGATGGCTTATACCCTTGTTGCTATTTGACAAATGTGGACAAAAGTTTGGAGAATGATTATAGGCCAAACCTTCAATGTTTGTGTAAAGACTGAATGGATTTTGTCGAGTGTGGGGTAAGTTATTTGACTATTGAATGTACATACATTTTGACACTTTTTAAAAAATTAAACATGGGGGGATTTCGAGCAAACTCGTGAGAAGCATTGGCAAGGACATTAAAGCATGGTTTTGCAAATGTGCCCATGTTTTATTTTTTGACAAGTGTAATAATGTAGGTACAAAAAATAGTCATATACCTTTGGGCAGTAGCCAGATTGTCTGGGTCATGGCATAAGGTTATGACATGGTCAATCTGGCTACTGGCCATGACCGCTAGGGATAAAAAATGGTGTTAAAATGGCTATGTCTACCTGTGACCGGCTATGTGGTAAAGATATTTGAAGGTAGGATAGGTTTGAAAGGGGAAAAAAGTGCTTGTGGTAATATGTTCATAGGGTTTTGCGGGCTGCCATGGCAAGGGAAGAGGGGCTGTGTATGGTGCCCCGCCTTCTCTTTCCATGTTGGCTGTCTTGGAAAAGGATTTTCCTTTCTAGAGCGGGATGCCACATGCGTCCTGCTATAGGAAGAAAAATCTATGTTTTAGCACCCTGGGTTCCCGCTTTGGGAACCAGGGGTGGTAATGGCCTTTATCCCCCATTTCAGGGGCTGCAATGGACGATAATGGTCCTTAGCCCTCCTTATTTATTTATTTATTTATTTATTTATTTTTTTATTTTTTTATTTATTTATTACGCACCAATGCCCGCAGACATCAGGCTGTGTGGTTACAGTATTTTTTGAGGAAGATGAGGTGGAGGAAGACAGCTTACTACTTGCTGAGAAAGGAATAACCTTTCTGAGAGCATTGCGGTCATTGGATTTGGTGTGGCGGCGCATGGAGGTGGTCCCGTAGGAGTACTGTCCAGGTAGTCTGCGACTGAGTAAATTGCATTCAGTGCATTTCACTTTGGTAGCTTTAGCCTTTGGTACACTCCCAACAGTAGCAAAGAACTGGTACACCCATGATTCAATCTTGGTGCTAGAAGTAGGTACTGCCTCTACCTCATCTTCTTGGTCCTCTTCATTGTCTTTGAAAGTAGTGTGCTTTTTTTGTTGTGAAGGTCCTCCAGCTGGTGGTGGTGGTGGCTCTTGGGGATGAGGGATGGCAATAACTGATGCCATTTTTAAGATAAATAGCAGTTTTGATAAAAATTCTTCCAAGTATGTACTGTGTACTAGATTGGTAATGGATAATGAGTACGGAAAGGTGTAGGAGGTGTGCAAGGGAAATTTTGAAGCTGAAAGTTCCTAGATCAGTAGAAAATGCAGTTCCGAACTGTCTGCGAAGGACGGATCTTATCGTGAAGTGCGGACGGGTTCTCGGACACATCATCATACCGCGCCCCAGCGTATGGTCATGTGGCACTGTCCGGAAGGTCCGCAATGAAGTCAGATGTTCATAGATATCTACTGATGCAAAACTAGTTGAAATAGTTGCAAAAAGTGTATAGACGTGTTAAAAATGATTCTAGAAGGTGGGAAATGGCAGAGTTTTAAGGTGACACTTTGTAAATTGGACACGAATATTGTTATATTTTGTAAGTATGATATTAGCAAGTTGTAGGAAAATAGCAAGCACTGGTAAAAACCCATGAAATTCACTGAAAAAACGTTGTTAAAGGGACGTTATGGTTAAGTTGCACTAATAAAAACCTATGAAATTCAATGAAAAAACGTTGTTAAAGGGACGTTATGGTAAAGTTGCACTAATGAAAACCTATGAAATTCAGTTAAAAAACGTTGTTAAAAAGACATTATGGTTACAAGTAAAATTGAAAACCCCCTGAAATTCGCCAGTTATGGTAAACTAAGCAACCATAACTCGCGCCACCACCGTGCACTGCTAAGACTAACACCCAGGACCTCAAAGATGACATCACAAATATCATTGATGAATGACATCACTGATGACATCACATGTCTAGCCCCTTTTTTTTGTTCACTGCCATATCTAGGCCAGGTGGGTTTATTTACTGACAGTCAGAAACTTAACTTTCTAAAGGTATTACATTTATAGATATTGCTATTCTCACATGTTCTTACACTACTTTCCTTAGAATTTAATCGCATCTTATGAGGTACATATATAGGGGTAGAGGCAGGCCTGAAACACAGCAATCATTTTTGTGCGTGAATACAATCATGTCGATTATACACAGTTGCTAATGGTACTGCCTCTTGTTTGCTTACTTTACTCTCCATATATAAGCCCCATATTTGTATGCATTGTAGTCAAATTATGTTTTTTGTGTATTAGTAGAAATATGTAGTAAGTGATGCATTATTAGCTACTAAGTACATGTTTCACAGTACGGAAAAGTCTGATACAGAAGCATTCACCGTTTTATTATATAACTTTAGAAAATTACAAATATAGCACCTCTGTGGTGTTTGCTGCATCCAATGCCTACATTTCTGTATGAGTAGGTTCCTGTACTAGAAAAAACACTGCAATGGAATGTTCTTTAGAACTGTACTTTGCGTGATGAAGTATCTAGTTTATTACACATCTCCCGATAATCCCTGATGCTTTTTTGCCAATGTTACATTCACAACCCCTTGTATGAAAAGTAAATGCACATGTGATGTCATCAGTGATGTCATCAATTATATTTGTGATGTCATCTTTGATGTCCTGGGTGTTAGTCTTAGCAGTACATGGTGGTGGTGTGAGTTATGGTTGCTTAGCTTACCATAACTGGTGAATTTCAGGGGGTTTTCGGTTTTACTTTGAACCATAGCGTCCCTTTAACAAAGTTTTTTCATTGAATATATATATATTCAGTAGAAAAACTTTGTTAAAGGGACGTTATGGTTAAGTTGCGCGACTAAAAACCTATGAAATTCAGTGAAAAAACTTTGTTAAAGGGACGTTATGGTTAAGTTGCGCTACTAAAAACCTATGAAATTCAGTAAAAAAACTTTATTAAAGGGACGTTATGGTTAAGTTGCGCTACTAAAAACCTATGAAATTCAGTGAAAAAACTTTGTTAAAGGGACGTTATGGTTCAAAGTAAAACCGAAAACCCCCTGAAATTCGGCAGTTATGGTAACATAAGCAACCATAACTCGTGCCACCATGCCCTGCTAACACTAACACTCAGGACATCAAAGATGACATCACAAATGTCATTGATGACATCACTGATGACATCACATGGCTGGCTCTCCCTTTTTATCCTTTACTGACATATCGAAGCCCCATAGTTTTCTTCAGTAACAGTCAGGAAGTAAAAATTGAAAAGGTACTATATTTGTAGACTTAGGGTCAAGTCACATCATATGAAACATATACATAGTGGAAGACACAGGCTTGAAAGAGAGCAATCCTTTCTGTGCATGAAGATAATCATTAGGGTTATCAGCACTTTCTCATAGTTTTATTTTTATTACTCTACCTTCCCTGTATATGCTCATATTTGTATACATTGTACTCACTCTCCTTTCCTTAGGGTGCAGTCACATCATGTGATACACATACATATGGTAAGTAGCAGCTTTGAAACAGAGCAATAGTTTCTCTGCATAAAGAAAATCAGTTAGGTTATGAACTCTTTCTGCTACTACTTCTGCTTTTTTGTTTACTTCACTGTCCTGTATATACTCATATTTGTATGTGTTGTTGTCTCTTTGTGTTTTGTCTGTAATAATTATGTATTAAGTGGGTTTTATTATCTACTTATTACATGTTTCACAGTACGCAAAACTCTAATAAGAAAGCAGTTATCATTTCAGTATTCAACATGGCAAGATTATGAATATGGCACCTTCATCATGTATGCTGCACACACTGCCTATGTTTCTGCATGAGTAGCTTAGTATACTGGATAGAACTTCATAATAGAATGCTATTTACATCAATGCATAATTAGCTCATGATATGTATCCCAATGATCCTTGACAGTTTTTGGTCAGCATTATATTAATCCCTTGTACAGAGTTTTTATGAAAAGTAAATGCACATGTGATGTCATCAGTGATGTCATCAATGACATTTGTGATGTCATCTTTGATGTCCTGGGTGTTAGTGTTAGCAGTGCACGGTGGCGCGAGTTATGGTTGCTTATGTTACCATAACTGCCGAATTTCAGGGGTTTTTTGGTTTTACTTTGAACCATAACGTCCCTTTAACAAAGTTTTTTCACTGAATTTCATAGGTTTTTAGTAGTGCAACTTAACCATAACGTCCCTTTAACAAAGTTTTTTTACTGAATTTCATAGGTTTTTAGTAGCGCAACTTAACCATAACGTCCCTTTAACAAAGTTTTTTCACTGAATTTCATAGGTTTTTAGTAGCACAACTTAACCACAATACCCCTGACTTCATATACAAGTAACATAGAACATACTAACCCCCTCGTAGTGATTTTCATGTCCACGGACTACCGCCATGTCCGCGGACATATCGAAAATCTGAGCGTGGTGAGTGTAAATTTAAATAGTGTGCCCCATTTCCCCTTTGAAGTTGGCTCTGAAAAGAGATGTTTTTTTTTGTGTTTTTTACAGATGCTTGACAGACACCTGTTATTTTGTATTTTTTTTCTTGTTTTTTTTCTTACTTTACTCCTAAAATCGTCACATAACCTTCTCCAAAGCAAACCTTACTTTCCAAAATAGAACGGCATTTCCCCGTAAAAGATAACGAAATGCCATCTTCTTTAAAATTAACAGCATTACTGGCATCAATATTCTCATTATTATAGAACAACATAGCAGCTCTAAGCATGAAGGCACACATGCCTCGGTTGATGACACACCTAGCAATGTTTTGCTGAGGACAAAAAAACTGAACTATTGTCCCATATTGCCCTAGGTAGTAATCCAGAAAAAATTACTTTTGCATTTGGAAGGATCTTCATTACGGCTTGAACCAAGCGTTCCAAATCAGCCAACAAAGTAGGGGCACTGACGTTGCCCAAATGGAAAGCACCATAGTGCAAAACTACCACATGCGGACTGTTCATCATGGCCATATCCTCACAAACTTGTACAATTCCCTGTACATTGCAATCAGGTACAGTGCTCCACACCACCTCCACTCCTTTCACATCAAAGTTCTTTGCAACATGCCTGCATTGAGCGTACTGTTGTAAACCATACACAAACATATCTCCAAGCACCAACACCCTGACTTTCTCTACTTCTGCCATCTTCACCACACACAGTCTCTTTCAACACAAATCCACAACCTCGACATCTGATTGGCTGATCCATACAGTCTACTTTCCATGTTGGATTTCCTGGAAAAACCTGGATGTAGCACGCCCTGTCCACGAACAGCTGCGGTGTCCGCGGACGGCGTCCACTTTACTCTCTGTGCCATTCCCTCATTGCATACAGCTAAGCAATCACACAATACGAATAACGTCCTCAGAACACCCCCATTTTGTGAATTTTCTAACATTTCACGACAATTATCATTTCATTATTCAACATATTAACATTACAAATATTATACTTTCATCTTGTACTCTGCACACAATGCTATGTTTCTCCATTAGTAGCTCAGTATACTAGATAGAATCCCATAATACAATGCTATTTATATCAATGCATCGTTCAAAGCACTAATAACGGTATGATATTTATTGCAATATCCTTGACACTTTTTTCGCAACATTATAATAAAAATCCCTAGTACACAAATTCCATGAAAAGTACATACACATGTGATGTCATCAGTGATTTCATCAATGACATTTGCGATGTCATCTTTGATGTCCTGGGTGTTAGTCTTAGCAGTGCACGGTGGTGGCGCAAGTTATTTTTCATAGCTTACCATAACTTGCGATTTTCAGGGGTCTTTCGGTTGTACTTAGAACCATAACGTCCCTTAAACAAACTTTTTTTAATATCATGCAAACAATATACAAACATGGCGTGCAAAAACCAACTTCTCACGGATGGCTTTACACAGAATGTTGCAAAGTAAGAATTTATGCTTGTTCACAGTGAAGGTCAGCTGCTTCCATTTTTTTCTCGGGCCCCGGAGAGGCTCACGAAGCGGACTATAAGGTTGTATTGTGTTTTGACCTTGACAGACAGAGATTGTGATGAAAGACTTCTCTTGGAGGAGTGTTGCTAAAACGTAAGAGAAGATAAAGATGACATTTCTGAAACAAAACCACTTTTATATATTATATCACTATGCGAAAGATCGTTCGCACATGCAGAGTCGTATTTTGGGACTGCACTACTCGTAGACAATGGAAATTGCAATTGTACTGTAAGTAACCCTTTAGATTATTTTATACCAAATATAATTACCATAACGTAGCATTAAAGACCGCTCAAGTTGAACTTGTTCGTTGAAAGTGGCATAATGTTTTCTACCGTGCACTATCACCACCGAATTGCTCCCCTGTCGTTTAGAGGGCTCTGAAAAAGGCAGACGACACAGGGTGGGTTAATAGAAATAATTTAACCGGTCTATAGGCGGTCAAGCGCTCTACTCGCTGTGCCACTTCTCTGTAGCCTGTCAAGTGGCACAGCGAGTACAACGCTCGCTTTGACATCCATGCACAGCTTGCTAATGCAAGTTTGAATCCCTGCAAGGCCGAACTCAGCCATTCATCCTTCCGTGGTCGATAAATGAGCACCACACACCGTGGTTAATAATAGGCACCGCTTAGATACCTCACGGTTCTTAGCGCTATATCAATGGGAAAATATTATTATTTTATTATTAACATACTCCGTTGCACTATCTTCGATAGCAAATAGTTTCACGCCCTAATAAATAAAATGATGATTTTTAATGAAGATCGGCTGGTGAGACTAAATTATGTTTTTTAAAACAGGTATGTGGCCCCATTTTGCCTATGTCACGATTTACAGACTCCAGCGGATGGGGTCTTCAACTGCCAGGTGCAGGTCCAAATATGCAACTTCATGACCCTCAACATTTTATGGGACAATCGCCAAGGACCAATATGCTCTTATGCAGTACTAGCGGCTACAAACAACATACCAACCAATAGGGTTGTCTAATGGCTCCTTGTTGGAGCAACCTTCAGATTATCAGAGCGACCATTTACTGCTTTTGTCATAAACCAACAGCCTATCTACCGCAAAGGAACAACGTGTGCTTCAAAATAAACTTTTGCTGATCGACAGCAGAGACAATAGCAAATCGCTGAATATTCACTAAACATTCCATGTGAAATAAATGTACTTTACCAAATGTACAATCCTGCTGTTTACTTTTAAACCACAGTTTCATATTCCGAATTGTGGCGCACTGAGTTGTAAGCTGATCTAACACCCTCTGTACCGCAAAGGAACATCGCGTGCCTCAACATGAACTTTTGCGGATCGACAACAAAGACAAATGCAAATTGCTGAATATTCTCTAAACATTTGATGTCAAATAAATGTACTTTACAAAATTTAAAATCTTGCTGTTTGATTTTAAATCACTGTTTCATATTCCGAATTGTAGCGCGCTGTGTTGTGACATAATATGTGTTGTCTTCTGGGTTCTGTGTAAAGTCACTTAGGACTGGAGACGACTGGGCGCGTTTGATGACGCACCCTGTAACGTCACAGAGAGAGGCGGGGAATATGAATGCTTTGATAATATCAGGCTTAGGGGCGGGAGATATGATTTAGTGTTGCAAAAGCAAGTCAGCCAGGTCAATAGCGCCAGTCATAGGATTATCACATAATGTCGGCGCACACCAGCCGGATTTATCGTTTCTTTAGTGGACAAAAAGTGGGTTGACCCCCATAGGAAATTGTACTATTAGCGGACAAAAGGAGTGGTCTTAAAACACTTTCACCCTGACAACGAACAATACAAACAACGTTCTCAGACACCCCCATTTTGTGTAATTGCAACCATTTCGGGACACCGCGAGTGTGCTTAGAACACATTCAACTAGACAGATTACAATACGGACAGCGTCCTGAGGACACCCCCAGTTTGTGTATTTACGAACAATTAAGTACACCGTGAGTGTTGATAGCTCATTTTTACCTTCCTTGCGAAGCAAACAAAAATGACAAATACTCCGTCCTCTAAACACCCCACACTTTAGTTTATTTACAAAATGTCAGAACAGCCGTGTTCTCCGCGAACAAATCGAACGCAACAAAAACGTCTAGCACATAAAAAAACAAAACATTGAACCTATCTCATACTCCCCCACCCTCCCCAAACACTCTTACACACCAACACATAGCACTAAATACAATTTTTCATCCACGTTTCACTGCGCTGTACGCGGTCGACGGCGAATACAAGATGGCGGGCGCCACAGAAAATCTGACGCACATCACGCACCACGCCGCCCAATCAGCGAACACGTCGCATGTCCGCAGACATGACGCAAGCCGCTGGGCCAATCGGGGTGCTGTCCACGGAGCGAACAGGGAAGTCCATCCGCGAAGCGAACACAGATATCACTAATTTTTTTGCGTTACGTTTTCGTCATTTTTTAAAAAACTACTGGACGGATTTACACCAAATTTGCAAAAGCACACTTTCGGGACCAGACCGCCACTCCTGATGCAAATTTGGTGTAAATCCGTCCAGCGGTTCGGGCTGTAGCCGTGCGCAAAGTTTTTTCCCATTCAGTCTATGGGAAAAAACAAAAGTTTTGGGACCCCCCCTATAACCTTTCCCCCCGGACGAATCCTCACCAAACTTTGCAAGAAAATTCAGAGTGGGCCATATACTTTTTTTGCAAAGTTTGGTGAGGATTCGTCCAGGGGGAGCGAAGTTATAAGCCACCCAAAAAGTGCTATTCCTATGGAAACACCAACTTAACCATAACTACATATATATATATATATTCAGTAAAAGAAAACTTTGTTAAAGGGACGTTATGGTTAAGTTGCCCTACCAAATACCTGTGCACTTCACTAAAAAACATTTCAAACGTGCCATTATGCTTCAAAGTAAAATAAAAATGAAATTTGCCAGTTATGGTAGGCTAAGCGACCATAACTGCCCGCACCACTGTCCTCTGCTAACACTTACACCCAGGACATGAAAGATGGCATCACAAATGTCATTAATGACATCACTGTTGACATCACATGTTATGGTAAGCTAAGCAACCATAACTGGCGCCACCACCATGCACTGCTAAGACGAACACCCAGGAAATCAAAGATGATATCACAAATGTCATTGATGACATCACTGACAAATCACATGTCGTATGACCTTTCACCATGTCACCCTCCATCTTCCAATCTTATCTGGTGTGGGTGGGTGCGTATCAACAACACGGCGGGAGCTGCTGGGCAAAGAGACTGATTGCCAGCAGCTTCCACCTTATATGTGTCCCCCGGGAAGTCAGGTCCAGGGGGACGCCTCTTCCGCCTAGATGGAGGAGGAAGAGTAGAGGCTAGCCAAACCCCCGGAAGGGGGTGGCCAGAGGGGACAGCCCGCTATGTAGGCTGTCCCTCTAGCACCCCCTGCGGGGGGCGGTCAGCCTCTGACTTGAATGCAAACTTGCTTGCTGTCTCGCTTTCTTTTTCTCTCCCCTCTTTCTCTTTTACTCTCCTCATTTCACTTTAGTATGCTCGTCCTATTTGCATAGACATGCATAATAGCCCAGCAGTTAAAGGGGTTAAATGATGTGATAACTACATCGTTATGTTATTTAGTAACTTTGGCAATTATGTGTCCAAAAGCTTTACAAAGTGAAGTTTAGCCAACACCTGGAAAGAGAAGAGCCCACCCTCTTTTCATGAGGCGTTCATCGTCACTGCCTTTGGAACCATGCTCAACCACTTTGGCCACAGGTGCTAACAACGCCTTTCCCCCCTACCCCTATACGAGTGAGTTTATATGGGAACGTCGTAAATATGTAATATCATAAAATGGCACACACGGTATGAGAAATACATCAGCTGGAGAAGGACTTGGAAACATCTGGGCAGAGGTAATCTGCTCTAACAGTCACATGGAAACACGTGCATCCGATGTGCTTTAAAGCTGCCCTCCCCGACATGTTAAACCCATTCCAGAGACGCGCAGCGGCTGATGGAGTGACAGAAGGCCCAGTGCTTTGGCATTTTAGTGCTCAGCATTTATCACGCTGATGTTCAGCCCTTTCTGAGAGCTCTTCCCCCCTCTTCTGCAGCTGATAATAGGGCCGGTTTGCACCACTTAACGTGCCTAAATAATTCCCCGAACCCCTCCGGAATTGTAAAGCTTTAAACAGTTGTGCAGGTCTTTAATTGCACATTAGCTTTGACAGGGCCCCGTGGAAACGCTTGGCCCATCCCAGAATGAAGTTGGCCGATGACAACTCTTTAGCAGGGAAACATGTGGAAGGAATTACCCGTTTTTGCCTTTCACAGCTTGTCATTTCCTCTACAAGGAAACCCTTGACCTCTCAGAGAGACCCGAACACCCATCGGGGAGGTGTTTTGGTCTGGCAAAGGAAGTGGAAAGGCTGCTTAATGCTGCAAAAGGAGGGAGCAGGGGGGTTGTCAAAAAGGAGCTCTAAGGAAAATAGATGGGCAGGGCATCTAATGATCCCATCAGGTCAGACTCTCTCTGCATTATTCAATTTCCTACACTTCGTTTGCTGGGCACCTGTACAAGTTGCTCAGGTGTGGAAATTAGTTGTTATTTTAATAGCCCGGATAGGCAAAGAAGGGACATAAATCACAGGTGTAGGCAGGCCTGGTTGCCATGAAAAGGCAGCACAAAAATCACATGTTGCCTGTGAGTGTGTGTGCGTTAGGAAATCAGTGAAATGTGCTTCTAATATATTTAAAAGTTATAAGGTGTGAATCAAGTGCACTGACAGCATTACATGACAGTGCATGTTTTTGTGACATGTTAATTCCTCGAACATTTTATAGAGCCATTTGCAGGAAGTTTCCCTTATTAAGGCCAGGTCTCGCAGCCTCATCTATCAATGTGCCTGCTAAAAAAAACGGCAACTGGTACAGCTGGATTTTGGGAAAAGCTATTGCAGGGCCCATTACTGTATGTGAAATCATTAATGTCAAACCAATTTGGCTGTTAGCTCCCTTGAAAATGAGCTTTATTGGTGTGGCTGAGCCACAGTCTCCTCTGTGTTGTCTTGGGCTTGGTACATGCCGGCAATCATACTAGTGGGGCAACACTTGTCAAAATATAAAACCGTATCAGTTTAGACAAGCATTGGCAAAACCCGACAGGTCTGGCTTTGCATCTACGAGGATATGATTTTTCTTTGTAAAGGCCCAGCAAGACAAAAATTACTTATTCTCTACCATTGCAATGCCAAACATATTTGCGTTGGCAATGCTTGGTAATCTAGGTTTGCGACTAAACAGAATTCCCAGTCATTTCACTTCATATTATCTGTCAGCTTACAAGCTGCTTGTTTTCTCTCGAGCCTTGTTTCCCTTCCAATTTCTATGGCCAGCTTCTGGCATGCTGCAGAAATCAGCTGGAACTTAATATCATACACGAAGTCCTATTGTTTGCATGACACTGCTACTTTCTACCTGTAAACTGTGTTATATTTTCACGCGGGGGCTCGGGGAGGTTACAAAGAGTTGAATAGAGAGATTTGAGAGGATGAACAGTACCATCAGAATAAACGTGTATCCCCGAAATTTGCCAATTCTAAAACGGTGGTAGGGCAGCGTGGTGCAAGTTACACCATAGCAAGACCTGTGAAATTCAGTGAAAAAAAAAAAACTTTAAAGCAATGTTAACTTTCTGGTTTAATGGAGCAAAACCCCTGAAATATGGTAGTTGTTTGGAGCTACTCCACCTTCTCTTCGAGCCCAGATTGTGCAGCACATAACTCATTTGATGGCATTATTGATGACATCTCTTATAACACCATTGAAGACCTCACTATTGGCATCACATATGCCATCTCTGGAGATATCAAGTATTAAGTCATTGATGACATCATTGGGCACTACCTGCGGAATGGATTTTCTGCATTTCAAGACAACCGGGAAGCAGATTATGAGCTGTATATTGAGTGTGTGTAAACATATATAAGCACATGAAATACTGCATATGCATTTCAATTTCAATTTTATTAATATACCTACAGCTAAAAGCTTTGTATATACCACATACAATCAACAATGATAAAATGTTTAGGGTACATACAATAATACATAAAAACACATACATTAATCAAGTAAAACCCATAAAAATAAATACATAAAAATTAAAATCACATCTTACATTTAGTTAAAATTAGTCACATTAGGACATTAACATTCAAAGTCTGAGCGGAGAAAACAGTAGGAAATCATGTTCGCTCATAATTCGTATAGATCAAATATTTCGATGCATTTCCTGTCAAATTTAATCATGTAATAGATGAAATTCTCGTTGTTCCCTATCCATAAACATTTTCCACATTACTTTCGGATCATCACAATTAAAACAGTTACTATAGGATTTCATCATTTGATTTCTAATACTGTTTAGACTTTCACATTTTTTCATCATGTGCTCAAGGGACTCAATTTACTTGTCTCCACATAAATACTGCATATATAAACAATAAATAATGCTATAATTAAAAATCTAAATCACAATCTATTATTGTCTAAGAAAACTAGTTTCCTAGTTTCCCTGCAGACATAATATATTCAGCCATATTGCAAGTAACATGTCAGGTAGTCCTGTAGCAAGAACAAGTAGAAGGTGCATTACATGTTCTACCTTTCAGACATTGCATGTCTACCTTCTCTAAAACAGACCATCCACCATCTTTGGCAAATTATGGGAGAGCGCACGATCTCATGTGAATTAATACATATAATACTATAAGCACATAATCTGCCATTCCTCTACTTGAATTTAGAGGTAAGTATGAAATTGTTGTTTGTTTTATCAAAATAATTTGCTCTCTCTCGTAAAAATACACCACCAGATTTGTAGCAAGAACATTTCAATTTTTTAGGTGTAATCATTGGGCCTGCGAACGAATTTAACCAACCTATATTTCTTAACGTCTTAAGCACATATGATAGCCACAGAATCGTATTGGCCTGTGTACTTCTAAGGAAATCATTCACAGTACCCCGAGATAGGGTGGCCTTATTATGTATCCATAAAGATATCCAAAGTCATGAAGGCTGCTCAGCAATCATGTCCTCAAAATAATTATTCACCAATTGTGTGTATGTGGGAATGAAAAGAGGAAACTCTATTGGGGAGATCTAAAGGCCTAGTGATACATTTGTTTTCCGCAGTCTCAAATCGACCATGCACTGGAGAATATTGCTACTACCACTGCTTTGGCTGTATAGATGCTCGTAAATTGAGCCAACAGCGTATAACCAAATTCTTCACCAATTTCAAGGTCGGGCTCTAAACCCGAGTCATTTGAACAACTATTTTTTCACATTGGACTTCTTTCGCAAAAGAGGGAAAAACATCTTATCCCTAAATGATCATAATAAGTACAGGGATTAAGCCTACTATACCAGGAATAGATCGGCCTATAGAATTAACCCTGTATCATCCTCAAAAATAGGTGAAGGAATGAAAATACGGGCAATTGAACATGTGATGTCCTTTTTTGTTTTGTTTATTTTAAGTAATTTGAATGCAAGTTAAAAAGTAGGGTGCCATTATACACCCTTGCTGGACAACCTTGCAAATATTAAAATGTGTTGTGGTTTGGCCCTCCGCACCATATCATACATTGACCTTAGTCTCATGATATAGTGCCCTCACAACCACTAACACATGCTTACGAATAGCCAATTCCGACAATGGTCATCACACTATTTCTCTTGCCAATGCTGTAGAAAGTTCCATGTATGCAAGATAAATGACCATGTTCAATTCCAGAATATACTTGGATCAAATAAAATATGCATTTCGACACTGTAACTTCATTCTGAGGAACACACAAAATCCTTTATGAGAATAATCAAATATGGCATTTCCCATCACCCACTGAATTAATTTGACATAGATTAACATCCCAAACAAGTTAGTAGTACTACACATCAGCGAGATTGGGCGGTTAAGAGGTTGGCGCTGCCTTAGTGCTCTTTTTATAAATTGGAACCATCAGGTACCATTATTCCAGATCAGGAGTATGTCTCCACAATCAATAATAGAAATCAAACTGAATGCAAGTTAAGGGCACCATGCTTCAATTTTATATTTATAAAGATCGATTGATAGCCCATCCTGGCCTCGACATTTATTACTAGTTAATATCTATAGTGCTAGTACCACCTCATTTAATGTAAAATAGGTAATATAATTTACCATTGTAACTTTCAACACTATTTCCTTTAAACAATAAACATCCTCTGGTCCTAAAATGAGATCCAGCTTTGTCTTTTCCATGGGTTTAAACAGTTTCTTAAAATGAACATCATTTAACCATTTTCTCCCAGTAGAATATTCAGAGCTCAATTTGCAGAACTCTCTCAAATATGTTAGTCCCTCAGCGTCTTCAATTGTAACCCACATCTCAGGTTTACATAACTGTTTACTATTCCTAAGGGCTATTTTATAGGATCTCCGACTTTGCCTAATCTTTGTTGTTTCTGAAAGATTCACCTTTTGCGCTTTAAAGAGCTTATTCTTCTTGGCCTTACAATTTGTACCTAGCTGGAATCTATTGTTCTTGCTCTCTTTTCCCCCAACCTTTATCTTGAAAGGAAAGCACCCAATGCTTTACTTCACAAAAAGATTCCCAAAGATGCCCACTAATTTGGTGTTCCTCAGGAGAAGCTTGCACTGTCTCTAGGTTGTAATGTAAAATATGTAATTTTTTGTTTTTGTTTTATTGTTTGCTTGTTAGGCACATCTACAATACAAATATACTGTTTCAAAGCAACCACAGGGCAGGAAGGGAGGGAGGGTGGTATATACATTACAACACAATGTTAAAAACTGAGGGGGAAGAGGAAGAGGGACAAACCTACTATGCCTTCTGAGTATTCAGAATGTGCAAGTGCAGAAAGAAAAAGGGGGTGGGGTAAGTGCTGGGGAGTCTGAGCTCATGGGTGAGTCATGGAGGAAGTGCTAGGAATGTTGAGTGCTACACGACCACGGCCGTGGGAGGTGTAAGTGTGACTCTCCAGAGCAGAGGGTGTGCGGATGCAAAGTGCCATGGATAGACAGGAGCTGGGAATAATTGGTGTGGGAGTTCAAGGACACCGATTCAGCAACTGTGGGACTTGCAGAGGAGAGAAGGTGCGAAAGAGGAGGAAAAGAGGAAAGTTTTAAGGAGCTTCCGGAATTTGAGAAGATCATGCTTAAGGCGCAGGGAGAAGGGGGAGGCTATTTCAAAGACAGGAGCCCACACAGGAAAGTGAGCGACCCCCTGCCCTCTTTTTAGCAAAATGCTTTACAAACAAAACGTTGGTGCCAGAGGAGCGAAGAGGTCTAATGGGAGAGTATTTAGTGAGATAGAGTTGAAGATAGTGTGGTCCCCGGGCCCAGACAGTCTTGTGGATGATGCAGAGAGATTTTAATTTAATCTGTGCAGCAACCAGGAACCAGTGAAGACATTTAGTACAGGAGAGATGCAGTCCCTGGGTTTAAGGCAAAGGATAAGTCTCACTGCCCTATTCTGGATAAGCTGAAGGGGTCATAGAGTGGAAGAAGGTAGATTCAGGAGAACGCTATTATAGTAGTCAGCTCTAGAAAGAACTGGGGCTTGAGTCACATTCAGCCTCTGTGGGAAAGTGAGAAAAGGTAGAATTCCTTTGAGAAGGAAGAGCTGATAGTTGGACTTCTTGGCAATGTCCTGAGTGTGAGGGAGGAAGGAAAAAGAGGAGTCGAAGATGACTCAGAGGTTTCTGGCTTTAGTTAAAGGAGCAGGGGGAGAGCCCAAGGAGGAAGGCCAAACCCAGGATGGGTTTGTTACCCTTGTATCGGGGGCTAATGTAATCAGGGGAGTTAGGGGTACCATTTGTGGGATTACCTCCCTGACTACCAGTCTTGGATTGGCCTGAGGGCCTTCTGGTTCTTTGGCTGGAAGGATTTTGTACCAGTATATTTTTAGCCCCCTCCCATCTCCAGATCTAGCATGGGGGCAACCTTCACCTCAACCACCTTAGCAGCAGCAGGAGTGTTGGCTGGTTTGGGGGTTTTATTGGTGTTCTTGTTATCTACAGGTTTTTGCACCTCATAAATACGGGTCGCCTGTTCTATGACCCAGTCCAGTGACCTCTTCTTGTGAAAGTGCCTCACCAGCTGGGTCATTAAGTATTTGGGGAGTGCATGGAAAAAGGTGTTGATGAACTCCCTACTATCTGTACGCATCCTCCTGCTGGTCTGCACAAAGGCACGTTTGAGTTCATGCACAAATTCTTGTGGGGCCTGATCTTTCCCACACTGCAGATTGTAGGTCGCCTTGCGGGCCTCTTGTGGCTTTCTATGCACAAAGAAGTGTTTTAAGATGGCTGCCCTATAGGTGGACCATCTTGAGTGGTTCTGATCCTCCAGTCCTGCAAAGAAGCTGGAGTACTCAGGGGAGAATGTCAATTTCACATACTGAATGCAATTCTGACTATCTTTCAGTTGAAAAGTGTCTATCATTTGTTCATATAATTCACGGTGTTCAAAGACTGAATACTTTGTATTTTTATGATAGGGAGTTATAACACTCCTAATGGCCTTGATCTACTTCAGGGGATCTTTCTGCATAGCTCTCTTGGTTTTGTTTGCCTTTTTGTTTTTAGTCACCCAAGTCCACTCGTCCTCTGCCTCAGAGGCACTACTACTGGAGGTGGCTTCTTGATCCTCTAGACACTCCCTGATTCTGCAAGCTTGAAAAGGGCTTGCAGAATGTGGGGGCCTAGTTTCCTTATGCCTGTGGTGCTCAGAAGAGTCTCTGACTCTCCCCTGCTCCCAGGATTGGCAGAGTACCCCCCCACACTGCCCTACCTGGGAAGAGATCTTTAGGATACTCTTTTTTGGCTTTATTTCCTGGAGTTCCCCACCAAATTTAAGAAACTGATCTTTTGGAAGGCAGTATTTTTGTGGATCCAGTTCATTGACTCTCCCCTCATAGGAGTCTTCCTGATCATAGATATAAGCCCTAACATTTGGGGATCTGTACAGGGATGCACATTCATTCATTTCTGGGAGTGCTGATCTGTCAGTCCCATCTTCCCAGCTCTATTGAATTCTACCAACCCCATGGCTGCTGGTTCATATGAGCCAGTGGACATGAAGGTGGCAGAGTTCATGGTGTTGAAGGAGTTAGAGTCACTGATTACAGGGGTCCTGATGTTAGGATCAGGGGTTGCTCTATCCCTCTCTACCTTTTCTCTGTCTGCCTCTATTCTCTGGTGATATGCAAACATCTGAGCCTTTTGTTCCTCTATCAAGGCCTTACTGGTCTCTTGCATTGCTATCTGTTGGTAGAGCACATCATTCTTTTCACAGAGAGCCTCATTGTCTCTCTGTGCTTCCTGCCTGGTCTGGGGATACTGGGCCAATTTCTGCTGCAGGGGACTCACCTCCTGAGTTTTAGCATCATTGGTCTCGGTGTTCTTTTTCAGAGCATTCTCCACCCATCTGGTGTGCTCTAGTAGCTTCTCATATTCTGTTTTTAATTCATTGAGTTCCTAGAGGGCCAGCTTTCTTCCCTGTAGCTCGGTTTTTAATTGGCTTACTTCCTGACCTAAGGCGTCCCTCTCTTGACTTAGGGTGCCCCTCTGTTCAGCCAGGTCATCCCTTTGGTTTTTGAATGCATTGGATTTCTGGTGCTCCTCATTAAATTCTGTTTGAGAGTGTAGGTCTCTCATAATTAATTTATTGTTTTCCTCTTTTAATTTGTCTATCTGGTCCTGTAGGGTAACTATCTGTTCTGCGCAGACTCTATTATAATTTAACTGTTGCGCCAGTTTCTTTTGCAGAGAGTCCACCCTTTCCTGACACTCCTCTTTTAGTGTCTGTAATTGGGTATTTTGCTTTGCATTCTCTTGCTGTAGGAGAGCCAGCTCTTCTTTTAAATTTTTGACATAATCTCTAGATTCTGTCTCTAATTCTTGGCTCTTCGGTAGCGTTTGTTCTTCAGGGTCTAGATCATTCTGGATCTTCTCCAGTGCTTATGCTTGATTCTGTGCCAGAAGTATCTTTTCAGCATGCTTTTCCTGCATTACTCCTATGTGGAGGTATAGGTAGGCCACAATTCTGTAGGCCGCAATAGGTAGGCTGCCATTCTGGAAATTTTACTTTGCTCCTCTTTAGCTTTTGGGGCCATGTACAATTCACTAAGAGCTTGGTGTAATGGGGCCTTGTCCTGCCATGTATCCAGGTCCATGGCAGTGACCTGTTCTTTGATTTCCTGCAGCCAGACCTGTTCATTCTGTTCTGGCCCTTCATCCCTGACAAAAAGCTTGTGCAGGGGGTGTTCCCTAGCCATATTGTTTTCTACTGGGATCGCCATTTTGGAAATATCATTTTGGGTTGATTTACTTTTACTTTTACAAACAGGCCTGGATTTGGAGTATTTATTTTGAGAGGTGCTTGTACAGTGTAGCATAGTGCACCAACCAAACATGGTATATCTATCCTGCAGGTTAGTCTGCTGTGTTAGACTGTCACGGGTGGTAACTCAAACTCAAAATTACGGCACGAGCCCCCAAATCTGTTAAGGATTTCAATCAGGTGATACACCCTGTTCTCAGCCTAGTATGCGGCGCACAAATGAAAAACATATTTTATTATGTCTATAGGTTCAATATTCTGAGTGATATACCACTCATATCACACCCCTTCTTGAAATACCCCCAGGTCACAATGGACCAGGAATCAGGCTGGTTGGTAAAGGTAATATGTATTTATTTATTTTAAATTCAAATTAAACATATACTTTTGAATAGGGAGCAGCAATCACCAATGGGGTGTCAATAACAGATAATAAGGTATGTAAGGCAGTGAAATTCACGTTTAGCAACACAGACTATAAAACACCGAGAAAAGAACAGTTTTGGCTTGTTTGAAAGATAGTGCTTGAGTTCAGATTTCCCCCTGCAAAATTCCCTAACCCACAAATAAGCAATTCTAAACAGATGTGAGTAAGCAGCAGATATTCAGGAATAAAGAACAGTGTACAGGATTTCAATACAACCTTCCCTCCCCAAACAAGAGAGAAAAACGGATTGGAAATCTTACACTTTTAATATGACATTCAAAAATGGCTGTGTGAAACAATGAAAAGTGTGCAGAAACCTTAAATCAATACATATTTCTATGGGAGCAACCTTGAAAAGATGCTAACAATCATAAGCTATAGTGTGAGCAAAATTACACACTTGGAATCTTAATGGAAGTTTAAAATTAATTGAAATTGAAAATCACACATGTAAAACTTTGCATAAATGTGAATTCCCGCCTAAAATTCAGTAAACATTTTTTAAGAAAACGTGCGGTTTCTATGTTGGGATGTAGCTATGGGTCTTAGGTACACTCCAGAGTTGAAATTAGCTATTAAATTGAGTGAGTTATGCAATGTTGAATGTGATGCGTTTTTAGGAAAATAGAGTAGAGAAAAACAGAAAATTGGTTTTAAAATGACAGGTTAATTTTACTTAAACTAGATTTAATGGCTAAGAAAAAGAGAATGCCACCCATGAATCTCCATAGTTACACGGCCGTTGTAACCCTTCACGTGGTGTATACCCCATTTTCTTCATGGAAATTACTTTATTTAATCAAAATCACTAATGGCTTATGGTCTAGTAAAACAAAAATGAAGAGAAAATCGGCACTAACACTAGGAATCACAGACAAGGTTGCAAGAATGGTTGTGACAATATTACAGGTTCTTAAGGTAACAATAGGATGGTTTAGAGATTGGGTTAGGACATGGCAAGGCAAGATATGCTATGGTTTACTATGATTCCTATTAATACTTACAGTCCACTTTAATTTAAGATTGTGGACCGTCGTAGGTTCCGGTCATCACACCGATCGGGACTAACAAAGGACAGCATGGCACATCTGGCTGAATTGGGTCAGCTGGCCGGTTCTGGTCACCTGGACGGCACTGGACTGCACTGGTTACTGGTGACAGGAGATCAGTGGGATGGCGAGTTTGGAGAAGGCAAGCATTTAATGGTAGCAAGCCAGACTCGATCAAGAATCCTTCCCTTAGGTTTTTGGGATGGCTTCAGAATATGGGCCTAGCTGAAAAGGAGTTCAGCAATGCAGAGGCCTTGGCTTTGTAAAGAAATCTGGAATCAGGAACAATGATGGAGAATTCAGGAACAGGGCACCACAAAGAAATAAGGATGAAGTCAGGAATCTGCATATCCTGTGTGCTGTGAGGTTCCCTTATTTATCATGCTAAATGACATCACTAAAGTATATGGTAGGGGCAGACTTAAAACCCACAATTCTATGATTGGTCAAAAGCACAGTTTCCACCTTACTTTTTGTTGGTGGGATGATAGAAAGGGATGTCATATTTTATGGTGTCATCTTGAAACCTCCCACAGCTATTGGGACCTAAATCTAACTTTCTCACAAATACATATTTATGTAGGTATGCCCTCTAGGAAAATCAGTTGCATAAGTTACATATGTTGTGGGTCACATTTCAGTCCAACTCCCAAGTCTGTGGGACCTGGTTTAGTCTTCCTGTTGAATTTTGGCAATTTTAACCCTGAAAGGTTTGGCCTAACATATCACATTTCTGTACATATATGCACATTTACCTCTGGAATATGAGTACACAATGTTATGTTTGCAACATTAATAGTTTCTGCACAATTGGTTATTCTTTGTAACTTCTGTTCCTTACGCCGTAAGAAATTCTACCAAGTTTTGAATAGCATAAATTCATATTTAGATGTATGCACTTTTCAAATTTGTTCTCATTCTTGCTGCCAAGTTAAATGTATTGAAGTTCAGTGGCAAAATAAGCATTTTAAACCCAAAAGTCACATGTTAGTTTGTTTTCTTTTTCCCAAGTGTAAGCAAATGTCAAATCCTTTGAAGTTGAATCAGGGGCCTCTCCCTTGAGAGTGGAGCTTCCAGCCCCTCCCACTGGAAGGGTGAGTGTCCAAGCGTGCTATTGTCTTCCACTGGGGCAAAGACGGATGTCTAATGAAGTCCCTTTATCATGAGTATTCAAGGCCTCCCAGCAGCAATTAGTCTTTCCTGTGCCAGCAGTGGAGGTTTCAACCTTTCTCAGGGCTAAGAACTGACCGAGCAGGTTTTATTTTTTTATATAGTTGATTACCTCAGACTAGGTTTAGCTTTTTAAGTTTCACCTTTTAAATCTTTCCTTTAAACATATAAAATTAAAACAGTTTATAGGTGGATTTTTCACATTAGCAAATCCTTTGACATTCTTAAATAATTAAGCCTTTATACAAGAATATACTTTAACAACAGGCAATTTTGCTCTTCATTCATGAAAAAGAACATTAAACTTATTTCTTTAAATCCGGTTTTCATCTGCAGCAAATACACATTTTAGTCAGCGCTAGTTCTTCCCTTGAGTGCTGGAGTTGACTGCAGCATGGATACATGTATCATGACTTTGTTTAGAGTTTCTCTGGACAGCTGTTTCTTGATATTTGTTGCAAGAAAATAGGCGTGTTTTTCCCATGGAAAATGAAAACAAGGGTTGCTGGGTTGTTTTTTCATAGATACATTTTGTAGGAGCTGTCATTCCTATGAGGTCTGGTTCCTCTGAGCCACACTGGATGATCCTGGGCATTGCAAGGCCCTTTAATCTCAATGATTCAGTAGAAATGAATGGATTTAGTGCCAAAAACAGCACTTTTAAGGTTAGGAAAATGTCATTTTAAAAGTCATTTTTGGGTTTTCAGCACAATGATGTTGTTTCATTCACTTTGCTCCATTTTGAATGTGGGAGAGCCCCCTTGCATGCTCCTGCAGTGAGGACTCTGTGCAGCCTTTTTCTGGTTGTGACAAAAACGCAGTTTTAAAGATTTTAGCGTGCACAGGAGTCAGCACGGTCATTTTGGGCTGTTTCCTTCACCATTTCAGTTAAGTGAGGTAGTGAGACACATGGGAATGGGTCAAAATATCCCACAGTGTGCAGTGTACACCTTGAAGTCTGCCAGTGAGTCCCCGGGTGAGAAGCAACTCGTGGGTGTTTTCAATTTTAAATAACTGTGTGGTGCTATGAATGTATGTGTACAGCAATGATATTACATTAAATGGTGTTTTTTTTTAATTTCTCTGGCACCCAGTATTATGCTTGGATAATAAAAACTATAGGAGGTCTTGGGTATATTGAAAAAAAAGGTTCCAGGTATTATACTCCAACAAAGTTAACATTATCGCACTCCCCTCTGTGCCCGCAGACCAGTCTAATATCTTTCTTCTATCGTAGTTGTAGCTGAATCATATATACCTTTATAACCAGGACATTTTGTTGATACTAAATCCGGGTCAATGATTTACTCTTCAGGCCTTGCTCGTGCAGCATTTTTCTCCTGGTTAAACAGCAGCGCACGCCTCCCCAGGTCAGTGCTTTTCTGACTTGTTTAACACAGCAATGCTGAGGGGGCTCTGTTGCGCACGAGGCGAGATGCAGCTAGCCATGTGAGCTCGTGTGATGATCAAGGCCGTTAATTCAATAAACCCGGAATGAACTCCCATTTCTGCAGGAGCTTTGGATGAGCCGTATATGAGAGCTTGCCTGAGGTAATATCCCAAAATCGGACAGATCTGCAGCCCGATTCCAGAGATACTTCGAGTTTGACTTGTCACGAACTGGAACATGGCTGACGGGCGTCGTGAACCAGAGAGACAGCACTGCAGGTCCTTGAACACACGAGCAGTGTAGAACGCAGCCAACGATCGAGGTTAGCAGAAAGGCCTACCGCCAGCTGATCCCGCTACTCGAGCTAGCCCCGGTCCCCATCGAGCACCTGCAGAGAGTGCGGAGTATCCAGCAGAACCGGTGCCCCATTGATTCACACAAGTGGTGAGGCACGATAAAACCAAGTGCACGCCTGGACAGCAGCTGCAAGTGCCTGCACATTCGAACCGCTTAAGCCTGACTCCGGAACCGGGGGATCCCCCACATTGGATAAACCCACTGAAAACTGCCCTTCCTAACACTAACAGACAACAACAACCACCAGTGAACACAGGCAGGACACGTGCACCACTGATACGGACACGACAGAGTCAAAGGGAACCGTCCACGAGACTCCCTAATTACACCGAACGTGTGAGGGTAAGACGGAACAAGCACCTGAACTCTGTACATAACCATACTGCACACAGTGATTGTACCGCAGGGGGAACAATACCAGCTCTCGGACCATTCCAAGGAGATTTTGATGGGCTGGGCAGCACGACCAGCCGTGGGGCTGACCCAGGAAGCAAGGTGCATGATACTGGACAAATAAGGACGGGTCAGGCACAGGTCTGACCACAATCATATACCCGACAAGGGCACTTGTAACACCCACGGATTGAGGGGGAAATCAGAGACTAATGAATCCCCCACTCCTGGTCACACGCTCCCAACATCCGACATTGGAGGGGCGACAAAAGTGAGGAAACTAGCACAAATACACCAGCACGACTGCAGGGATTGTGCAACAGACACAGCAAGGGAGACACTGCCACTACAACAGGAATGAAGAACATTGGACACAAATGCACTATACGCAATCTTTTACCAAGCCGGGGTACAACTGGTCTAATAGTCGAAATACAAGTGTGCCAGCAAATCTGTCACAAAGGGGTAATATTACTCGAGTGTAAGACCTGATACCTGGAGGAACAATACACGTGGACGCAGCGCTTCTCCCAGACAGCACCCCAAGAAAGGAAGCTAATAGCCCTGGTATCCAGCAATGAGCGAGCACTACATGGGCTTAGGCGGCGAGGACTCGGCCATCAATCCAAGACAACAATATTAGTTACATGTGTGGGGTAGGTCGCAGGGGGAGATATCTAACATTGAAACCATGAAGAACCGGAGAGCACGATTACTTAACCAACAGGATCGGCACATATTTCTTTATAAGGTGATCGAAGCTCCAAATAAGCCCCATTAATACACTACACTCTCCAACCACACAGGAGTTGATAGGAAGCAGAAAGCTCACCTGGAGAGAGATAATGCTGAGATTAATATGGTCAATACACTGATAGCAATACTCCATTTTTTGCATAACAACTACTCTGTGCACTAAAATAAGGGAATAAAACCAAACCAACTGCCACAGTGAGAGCACATATGACTAAACCAGTGTATCCCCCAACGGCAACCATCACACGAAAGTTGTAAGAACTACGAACACACCTAGATGAACTACAGACAATGCCCAAAGGAGTGGGCCAAAAAAAGAGCAAAGGGACAATTGAAAAGTTCACAACACTAGTACGAACAGGAACTACTGTAGAGATGGCTACAGAACAGACACCACAGACCGAGGCTTCAATCTCTGCAACCCCCAGGCAGTCTTCACAGCGATTTAGCAAGGCTTCTCGCTGCTCAACTACAAACTGGACAGGATCACGATGAACGTTGCAACTATCAAAAATCAGCTGGAAAAAGCGACAGGCCGCATTACCGAAGCTGAAACACGCAAAAGTGCCACTGAAGATGCATTAGAAACACTATACAACCTTGTGACTACAATGGCGAAAGATCTAGGAACGGCGAAGCTTAAATGCGAGGACTTAGAGGCCAGGTCACGCCACAATAACATTCCCATTATAGGCGTTCCGGAGGAGGCTCTTAAAGGTCAAATGGGACTGGCAGTGGAAACATTGCTGAGGGATTTGCTTGGTGATCCTGGCTGGTCACCCATGTTAGTTGGGGAAAGAGCACATAGGACATTGACACCCCAACCCAAACCTGGGGCCTACCCTAGACCCATCATTGTACATATGATGAACTACAGGGACAGAGACCTGGTATTGAAAGCTGCAAGAGGCAAGGAAGTGCTAAGATGGGAGGCAAGTGTCATCCAAATATTCCTTGACTACACATTAGTGGTACAACAGGAGAGACGCTCATTCACGGATGTCAAAAAGCTACTGCGCGAACGACAAATCCCGTACACGATACTGTATCCAGCTAGACTAAGAATCCAATATAATAACAAAACATACTTCTTCACATTCCCTGAAGAGGCAGCAAGTTTTGTGGAGGCAAATATCCCGGTACCATCTGAACAATCACTGAACGGGAATGGAACCTCGTTAGCTGAATCATTGTGACACATTCCATCAAGAGGGAACATCGATGAGAAGTAGGCACTGACTACAGAGACTTGTCGATACCCTGAACTGCTCACTAAATCAATAAAAAATCATAACTGTACAAGTTTGGGTATTAGCAATTGTTCAATATGTGTACGAGTAACGGAAAGCTTGAAGTTGAAGCAGGAGAAGAATGAAGCTACTAGGCCTGGACCGTCTCAGCAGCAGCCCCCTGTTGCAAGAGGAAACTACACAGTATGGGGTGGGAGGGTGGCAGCAAGGGGAGCATAGTTGAAGTTCGGGGAACTATGAGGGTGGGGCAGGGGGTTGGACAGTGGTATGGGGAGTTAAAGTTGGAAAAGCACAGGTACGGACCAATGCAGAATATGGTAGCACACCAAGTTACAGACACATTACATATCCAATGTACAGTATATATACTGATGTCTGAGAAAGATATGGACAGCATTACACTGCCGAGCTGGAATGTTCGTGGGCTGGGGGCACCGATGAAAAGAAAGAAAATGATTACCTATATTAACAGGTTGGGTCCGCAGATAGTTTTCCTCCAGGAAACTCATTTACTGGGCCACCAGGCAGAATGACTAGCACCCAGCTGGGGAAATCAGCGACACTACACATCATACTCAACTAGGGTACAAGGAGTATTGACTTTAATACACAGGTCTATCCCTTTCACACATCACAACACAGAGAGCGACCCTGAGGGCTGGTATGTCCTGGTACATGGAAATCTCCATAATGAGGAGATGTTGCTCTTTAATGTATATGGCCCAAATATTGATGACCCTGGGTTTTATTCAGAACTATTCATGAAGTTAGCCAGATACCCCACAGCCCATCTGATTTGCGGCAGGGACATTAATACCATTCGAGACACACAACTAGACCGCACCTCGGATCAACCCAGGGCACTGACCAACGCCGCTCGTATGATACTCACACACATGACAGACCTGGGCTTGAGAGATCCTTGGCGCTTCCTAAATGGCACTAAGCGTGCATACACATTTTACTCCACAGTATATAATATGCACTCCAGCACAGATGTGTGGCTACTGTCCCATAGAGCACTGAACTGGGTGACCAAGACACAGATACATCCTAGAACATACTCCGACCACTCTCCCATACAAATAACACTGCTAATCCCAGAGATGATGCTACGCAGGCCCCCGTGGAGATTCAAATCCTCTGCTCTAGCAGATTAGGTATACAAAACCTCATTAACACACCATATTGAGGAATACTATGAGCACAATGACGGAACAGTGGCAAGTCAAGTAGTGCTATGGCAGGCCTTTAAAGCTTGTATAAGAGGCAATGGAATGTTCACAGAATACGGGGTATTGAAAGACATTCAAAGAGAATTGAAATGGCGCGAAAGGGAAATAGCCACGGCACAAGACCAATATTCCAAACATCCATCCCCCCAGCTAAAATTGAACATTCAAACCCAGATAGAGGAATACAGAGCGGTGGCCGATCGTGGGCAGTTACTTCGACAGGCCCGCCGCTGCAAGGCGTTATGTAGAGCAAGAACGTCCAGGCCGCTTACTGGCCAGGATGGTGAGGGCTGAACGCGGGCACAGCATTCCCTGCATAACCCGACCCGATGGCGAGGTTGTGATGGAAAAAGCAGAATTAGAAAAAACATTCTATGAGTTTTTCAGACAACTGTATTCCCCCCAAAGCTCAGCCACAGAAACAGATATAGACCAATACCTTGCTAATATACCCACAACACTCTTATCTCACAGAGCCAGAGATGCTCTAGAAGCACCGATCACACAAGCTGAAATAGCAGAAGCTATTAAAGCCCTACCCAACGGCAAGACCCCAGGCTCTGATGGCCTAGGATCGGAATTCTACAAAGAATTCACTGGGCTTCTTGTTCCTCGGCTACATGCAGTTTGGTTAGAGGCTCTAGAAAAGGGCGAGCTCCCAGAGACCACCATGGAGGCTAGTATCACCCTATTATTCAAATCAGAGAAACCACCAGAAGAGTGTGGCTCAGATAGGCCGCTTTCATTGATAAATACGGACGCCAAGATCTTCACCAAGATACTGGCTGCACATTTAACACCACTAATGCCATATATGGTCCACACGGACCAAGCTGGTTTCATACCAGGCAGGTCGACAGCGGCAAATATACGGCGATGTTACGACATACTGGCAACAATTCTGAGAGAGTTGCAAGGGGTGGCATTAGCATTCAACATGCAGAAGGCCTTTGACACGGTCTATTGGCCATTTTTGTTTAGAGTTCTGCACAACTATGGGTTTGGGGATAACTTTATAAAGTGGGTCGAGGTGCAATATGCTTGTCCCTACGCTAGAATAAATATCAATGGCAACCTCATGACAGTGCTGGATCTATTGGGGGGCACGCACCAAGGCTTCCCACTATCCCCCTTATTGTTTTCACTAGTAATAGAACCGTTAGCAGACCTATTGAGGTCTAGATACAGCAAACTTGGACTGCAGCTTGCGGGAAGGTCGGAGATCATCACACTATCCACTGACGATATACTGCTGTACGTGAGAAACCCAGATCGCACTTTGGGCAAAGTTCTAGACGCGGTCAGAACATTTGGAGAATACTCGGTACTGAAGCTAAACTCAGCCAAATCAGAAATATTTCCCCTTACTGACGCAACCATCAGACCTCAGGAACTCCACTGGCTTCTCTGGAGCCCAGTCCACATTAAATATCTCGGGTACATGTAGCCAGTGCGGCTCAGCTGTCCCGCGCAATGAACTACGAGATGCTATCAGACAGCCTCTGCGTTAAAATGGAACGGTGGAGATCCCTGCCAATATCAAGGATGGGCAAACTGGCCCTTGTTAAAATGAAAATCCTCCCAAAATTCTTTTATTTATTCAGCACTGTCCCGGTCTGGCCTGGTAGAGCATTCTTTATGAAAATAAAGAGTGCATGCACTTCATTGGTATGGAATGGTCACCCAAGGGTGAGCTGGTGGATACACACGGATCAATATCTCTAGGGCGGACTAGCAGCCCCTGACTTTGAACTTTATTATTTAGCAGCACAAGCACACAGCAAAATGGGCAGCCGCTTATCTTTGTCCACAACACCCGCAAAGGAATACACTAACTCGAGAACCCACTGATCTCCTGCATGACACAGTTGTGTCATGCCCCAAATGCCATAACACTATAAACCCTGTACAAGTGACATGCACAGCCTGGGCCAAGATTGCAGAAACACAGGGAACAGAAACACTTTATAACCCAAATATGCTGATTTGGGGGCCCATTATATTCCACCCACACTAGACTCGGAGATAGCCACTCAGTGTAAGCTAAGAGTATTAACCAGTTTGGAGACCTATTTTCCGACAAGAAATGTATATCATGGGGATCGATTCAGAGCTTGGTGAGCAACTCATCGAGACAGAACATGTATTATTTACGCATGAGCTCTGACATCGCTAAGGTGCGGACAACATTTCCAGTAGAACCAATGATACACCCTGGCATGGGCTACATGTTCACTGCGGGGACAACCAAAATGTCTGCTTCCACCTGTATAAGCTTAGACTGTCAACTAGTAGACCAATAGCTCACACAGCTAGAGAAAGATGGGAATTGGACCTAGAACATCACATTACTGATAAGCAATTGGCGCAAATATGTGGACTGATGAAACACATATCATGCAACGCACGTTATAAACTGATACATTACAAAATCATGCACAGGATACATTTCACCCCAGCGATATTAAAACACATATGCCATGCCGCAGATGGCAAATGCCCTAGAAGCGGAAGAAAGGAAGCAGACACCGTACACATGTTTTGGTCATGTACACACTTGACAACATACTGGGCTGATGTATGTGATGCACTAGACCTAATGGCAGACCACCCCATTGAATTGTCACCAACAACGTGTCTACTGGGTGCCACGGGAAAGATGAATCCCTTGTGGCGTAAGTTATTGAATCTCAGCCTACTATTGGCAAATAGGGTCATTCTTCTGAGGTGGAAAAGCAGTAACCCTCCCACCAAAGCTGACTGGGACAAGGACATGATATGGGCAAATGACAATGAGGAAATGTACATTGAATTGTTGCAACCTGCCACTCGCCCTAGGAATACCTGGGGCAGATACAAACAGTATCTTGCGGACAATGTGGATGAGGAAGACAACGCAACTCAGTCAAATAATGTGCAAGAGAATTTTTAACTATAATAATATTAAATAAGATGCATAAGACTGCTAAGATTGTCAATGCCATGTACCTGTGCAAGTTAAAATAAACGTTAAAAAAAAACAAAAAAAACAAAGCAATGCCACAGATAACACGCACTTCTGTGTCTATTGATCTGTAGATGTTTGATACACGAGCTGTAGCCCAAGTGCCAGATTTCGGTTACCTGTTATAAATACTGCATTATGTATGTTTTACATATAGACCTCATGTCGAATCTAGAAAATAGCATTCACCTAGTGTGTAATCGTGGACAAATCATGCCTCCCTCTGTGCCTCGGTTATATCTGGCTGAAATGAGAGCACCTCGAAACTCGGTTTCTAGATGCATCTAAAAAATCTGAAGGTTGTTTGCCATCACGTCCTGTGATGTCACTTCGGGGGAGTAGGGTCAAATTACATCACTTGCTGTGATGTCACCATGTGTCAATGGTCGTGTGATGTCACTTCCGCTACCCCTGGCATTTTGGTGAAATGACGTCCCTGATACAATTCCATTGTGAAGGTGTGCAAAAGTGAGCAGAACTTGTAATTACTTGATCAAAAACCAAAGTACTTTTAGTATATGTCTGGTCCTATGTACATTGGGTTTGGACGCATGCTAAATGCAAATGCGAGTTTCTACATATTTTCACTTCATAACTTAGTAGACAGAACTTTGACCCTAAGCGTATCAATTTGAGTTTAGTGAGGCATTACTCAGATGACTGTACTAAAATAACTTGTGTTCCTAACTACTCAACATTTAAAGTCAAATATGAGAGTGCCAGAGTGTAATGTATGAAAAACGTACATGCCTTCAATTTTCCAGTGGTAGATTCGAAGTTGGACGAAACAATGGACTGGCCGGCATACAGTTTATTTCTTTTACAGATCCCTGGTGTGTTTTATTTTTTTGTTAAAGCAGCTTCTCTCGTTTTCAGTTGTTAGCTGCACCAGCAGTAATGTCATTAAAAATGTAATTTGTGAAGTCATTAGCACAGCATTCGATGTGGTCGTTAGACATGCAACAGCTGGTTAAGGGTAAAGGTGGCATAGTTTCGAATAACAATTGTGGGTGTATTAAACCCTTAACTTCATTTTAAATAAAGTTGTACAATGAAAGTAAAGGATGTTGTTGTGTTGAACTATTTAAACTAAACCATTTATTAACAAGCGTTGTCCAATGTATATTACAGAGTACTATCGAGTTTGCATTGATAAAGTTGGGGTTTCCATAATTCCGAGATAATTAATACCTTAGTGCCATTTAGCGAAACTGCACCAAACTTAGCAAAAGAAAGTATACATGCATTGCCGAAACTGTATGAACATTTTGGTGAAGTTCTGTTTAGGCGGCCCAAAGTCTAGGCGTTTCCCATTCAAAATCCTACAGGGTTTTGTTTGCTCTCACCAGCAGAAGAAATGCTGGACAAATTTGCACAAGCATTTGTCAGAAGCAGCCACTGGGCCTTCTCGGGGTGCTTTGTTAGTTTGAGGAAAATCTGTCAAGCAGTTTTTGAAAAAGAAAAAAAACACTTCAGCATTTTCACTGTTGTATATTTTTGCAGGGAAATCCGTGGAAGCATGATTTTAAATTGAAAAGCTTCAATTTGATTGGCTAAAGAGAAACATATTATTTTTCATTGGCTGGTTCTGGATCTGCAGGTATTCGCAGAGTTGAAGCATTAGAATGAGGGTGTTCTTGATTGGCTGAACTCTGACTGGAAAGTGTGAGGCTCCAGCCATCTTCGAAACACGGGTCTCATGAGGAACTCGCAGTTCCAGTATCAAATAATAGAGTGAACACATCTAAATGCCCAATTAAAAGTCTACGGAAGCTGATGCTGATCTCAGGGTGGGCCCATGGCCATGTTAGCCCCATAAGGGGTCCAAAGGTATAATACATTTCTATTAGAATGCAAAACACACATTTCTCTTCAATATGTTTGTTATAAATCTTGAAAAACATCAAGGGAATGTTTTACTCTGTTGTGCAGTTTCCCATGCTATAAGCTATGACATCATCTGTGATGTCATCAGCAAGCTGTAGTCTCAAGAATTGAATTAATGATGTAATACGTGATGTCATAAGTAATGTCATCTGCATTGCCATCAGTGACGTCATTAGTGGCTCTTGGTCTGAGCAGTAGGGGGCTTAACGTTAAGGTAGTGTAGCTTCCACACTTGTCCAATTTAAAGAGGGTCGTGTTTACCTGTCACCATAACTTCACTTCAGCAAAACTTTTTTTCACTGAATTTCAATGGCTTTGTTGTATTGAATTCTTTCAGTTTAACGTCCACTCAATCGCCAGGCTTTCATTATGCTATATGTTACACTAGCTGTGGTAGTAACGTTTTATTTCTTTTCATATTATCACAGATTATCAGTATTGTCTAAACTGTGCATTTTGGGATTTCTCCTCATTACAGGTCAGTGGCTGACTTGCAATGGCCCGTGGCCATTTTGCAATAATGAGTAGCCATGCATAGAATGTGTACGCTACTTCACATTTTTGCATTCAATTTGAAAAGGGAGTTTTATTACCTCATCCCTTTGTTATTGCAGAATTAATTAAAAATTTAGTGCAGAATTTTAACAACTATAACATAAAAAAAACTGCAAATATAACATTAAATGACTGCAAAATGTCATTTTTTGAATTCTGAAAAGCCTTAGCTGCTGAATGCCCCATGAGAGATATATAAAGGAATGTGTTGCTAGAGGACCTTGTTCTCCACCTAAATTAAAAACACTACGAGATGGATTTGCACCAAATGACCAAAATACACATATGCCTCCCTTTGTTCCCAAATTCTTCCGAATTTGATCCAAATGTGTCCAGTGGTTTAAGCTAAGCATAGGTTCATGCACATTTCTGCTTATGTTAAAATCAATCTAAAAGATGGAAAAGACAACTGGAAAAGGTGGGCACCACCACTATCTAGGGTAAATAATTCACAGCATGGTATTGTAAGGGAGCACTGCTAGAAATGCCCGGGGCACACTGGGTAATATAGGCTATATACAACGATTTTAAGAATTTTAAGAACTTTAAGAAACAGAAGTATGTTTCCACATATCAGTGTGAGCACACATGCATCTGCAAATACTTCCAGTATTTGTAAACATTTGAAAAACACAGCTTTTTTCAAAGATTTCTCATTTTTAAACCAATGCACACATTTGGGTAGGGGGCCAGGCCTGAAAATATATTTGGAAAATGTCATACAGATACGTCAAATTAGTCAAACATCATAAGCAATAGAACATATGCAAAATTGTGTACGTCTCTCGACAGAGAATAAACATGACCAAATAACCTGTTCTTTGAGATGTTCCCCACTAAGAAGAGCCTAAAAACACATCTTTGTTAACTGTACCTTTCACTTAGAAGAGATAGCGATTTTCATATTGTGAGGGGCTGGTAATGTGGACTCACAACTATGTTTAGTTTTCTCAAGGTTTGACATTTTCTTTTACACAAAACTAGAAAATAAACCATAACTAAACCTACTCTACCAGGGGGTTCCCTACGTAGTCTGTGGTCTAAGGGAAAACCTCCTAGCATACACAAAACTAACCCTCACAAGAAACAAGAAAATCATTCAAAGTAACATATAAACAACATAAATAAAAGATTACCAAAATGACCAGTGTCCTGATGACTTCTAGTTGAACTGGACAGATCTTGTTCCCCAGGAATGTCTCAAAGTCAATTTTCTCCAATGAAAACAAAGTCTTAATCAAGTCTTGAAAATGTCCAAAGAAATACAAGTTCACACAAACAAAAGTCCCCTGGCTCCTTCTTCACTTGATGAAAAGATTCCCTTTTTGAATTCCCGAAAGAAAACATAATAACCAATGGTATTCCTGGATAACCATCTTCCAGGAAAGAATGTTCAAAATGTAAGACAAAAAGTACCCCTTTTGCTGTACAACAACTCTTCTTCTTGTAACTTCTGCAGCGTCTTCGAATACAGTTTGTCAGGATGCTTCTTATTACGGTTTGCTTTCTCTGTAGCAACTCCCTTCTGCCACTAATACTGTGAGACCAGGCTCCCTTACCCCACAGTTTGCTTCTGCTTCTGCTACCTTCAAATAATAATGGTCTGACAATAGTATCAGCAACCACAGTTCTACTGCTGCTAATACGACTTTGTATTTTAGGCAACTTTGATACGTGCTGATACATCTGATGCATGCCCCTGCATTTGCCCAGCATCAAGCAGATCCATTAGCCGAGCTGCATCAAATAATCATCCTGCCTGCTTCATAATGTTGGGCGCAACTCCGCGCCAAATTGAAGCTCCGCGTTCCCAGCGTTGCTAGGCAACATGTTTGAATATATCTGCCACAACATACGCCGGCAGGCGGAAGGAGCCCGAGGCCAGACGAAGGCCAGATAAAGGCCCTGTTTGCCCACCTTTTCACATAGACCCCGCCCTCACAACCCTCAGAGCCTGCAGCTACTGCATCGGATTGACCGCAATACCGACACCACGCTACTCAACGTAGCCTGTGGAACCCTCCAGCAGCTGCCCACGACTTTACTTGGTGAGGCCTTGCATTTCATAAGCCTGTCCGTCATGCCTATTTGTGCCTGCCATAGCACATCTGATATGTACCCCTGCATTTACCCAGCATCAAACAGATCTGTGAGCCGAGCAGCATCAAATAATCATCCTGTCGATTCAAAAGGTTGGGCGCAAAGCAGCACCAAATCGAGGTTCCACGTCCCTAATTTGCTAAACAACGTGTTTGAATATATTTGCTACAACATCTGCTGGCAGACGGAAGGAGCTGGCAGCCAGATGAAGGCCAGATACATTCCATGTTTGCCCCTGTTCACCAGAGGGAGCCACAACCGTTGCCCTCATCCAGGATTTGCAACTACGCTGCATTCATATGACTGGTGCTCCTTTTCGAAGTTGCTTAAGGTAGTGCTCGCCTTACCAGCCATAACATTTGATTTTACTGTGCAATATTGAAATTAATATCAAGTCGTATTGCCCACATTGACACGGCCATCTATACCATTTGTATTTGTTTACATGACATTAACATATACTAGTCTATCATGGCAAACTTTGCCCTGCTAAATTCGTCCTTGCTAACACGGAACCTGTGTTACCACCTTCCCAGATTACTGATATTAATGTACCTAATGCAAAATAATTGGGACATCGCTGTATAACTTTGCCTTATAACAAATTGAAATAGCCTATTCAAATAGTTGATTCAAGATTGTACACTGCCCTATCGATATTGGATCTAAACCTCTATACCAGATTGTAGATTGTCTTACTATTAGCACCCAAACTAGCTGGCTTATCTTGTCTTTCTGCCAGTAATTAAACTAGCCTATTACATGAGCCAGAGTAACATTGCACATTGCGGTGCCGTGAAAACTGAACTAGCCTGACCTGAATATCCTACCTTATTGCTAGCAAATTTGTCTAAGCTGTGGACCTGATTCACTTTGTACTTTGACTCGCCACTGTTAGTTCTTGTTAGATTGAAAGTGCCCTAGGAAAACTGAACTAGCCTATTCCACATGAATATTCTGACTCGCCGCTAGCAAATCTGTCTAACCTGTGTATCTGACAAACAACATTCTTTGATTTACCACTGTTAGTTATTGTTAAATTGCATAGTGCCCTATTAAAACTGAACTAGCCTATCCCACCTGGATATACTGTTTTACAAATTCCCTTAGCTTGTGCACTTTGATCCACTGCATACTAGGACTTATTGTTGACAAATCGTATGTGCCATTCTAGCCTTATTTTACACTTTCAAACTCCGTTCTGATTGTGCTCTCTTTGTGTTTAAACAATTGCACCATGTATGTTACTATCCCACATCTTGTCTCACTGTGGGCCACTCTGGCATTAGGACCATTGTTGACTTTCATAGGCCTTTCTATCATACCTGCCCCTGGCTGCACCACAATAAATAGCATGTCTGCTATAATGGGTTCTACACCCATACCACCGTTACCCAGTAACTTGGGCCAACAACAACCGACAGGAAACATTAATCTCTCCCAGGGTCTACCCATGGCAAACAGACCATGCAACGCTTCCTCAAGAAACAACAGACTACTTTCTAGACTGACTAAACTATTCAATCCCCCAGCCAGCTCTATGACTTACATAAGTCTTGGGAGAAAATGCCCCCCCAACAACCAAACTAGCATAACCACAACAACAATCACAGCACACTGCCCACACTCGAGACCCACAATCCCACCCACAAAAAACACCATCAGAAAAAAACCCATACTATGACACGGTTTGATAAAACCAATAAATGTACTTTACCTAATCCATCGACAAGCAACTCTGGTCCAGACCTCAAGGGGGCCTTAATAAATGCTACATCCTTAGTGGCTCATGCTACTGAGATAGCTGATTTAATTCAGGCAGAAAAATATGACTTTCTATCCATTGTGGCTGCATGCAGCAGCAGGCCCTGCCCTCATCCTCGCTGTACCTGACAACTACTCTATCCTTAGAGCAGACAGAATTGAGACTCGCAGAGGAGGCATAGCCCTCATAGCCAACTCTAATCTAGCCTTGAGACTAGTCCCCTCTCCTGACACTACATCTTGTGAATCTCTCACTGCTAAACTACCTCTATCTGAATCCTAAACACTCACCATTCATTTGGTATACAGACCTCCAGGCCCCATTGGTACATTTGAGAAGAACATTTCTACTATTCTCTGTGGGAACTTAAAAAACACCTCACAAGTACTTCTGTTAGGGGATCTCAATTTGGGATTCAATGACCCTAAAGATCAGCAAGCAGAAATTATAGCTAACATTCTTACCAAACTCGGCCTCACTTAAAGAGTGACACTACCAACACACAACAAAGGAAGAACACTTGATTGGGTGGCAGACTATAACTGTAATGCATCCATCACTGCCATAATTTCACAATTATGGAAGGGTCACCATCTTGTAGCATTTACCCTAATAGCTAAAACCCTCTCAACCAAGAATAATCTGTGCACCCCCACCACCTTAACAAGGAATTAAAAGAATATCACTGCTGATAAACTCCTACCTCTAATATTAACTACCCTTAATTCACTATCAGATACCACTGATCCCTTTAAGGAATATAATAAAACCATGACTGAAGCCCTTGACACCATTGCCCCACTAAAAATTGGAAAAAGTAAACCTAGAGCAGACCAGAACTCCTGGTTTACCCCACACATCAAACCCCTAAGAATGGTAAAAAGAAAATGTGAAGTCATTTGGAGGCAGCTACCTTCAGAGATCCAATCTTATTAATATCTCATCCCACTACAAGAAAGAAATACCTCTTACCAAGCAGGAAACATACAACAATAGGATATTGCAAGCCAACTCAAGTACAAAGGAACTATTCGTAATCCTAAAAGAGCTAGAAGCCCTGATACCTGTACCAGACAACTGTGTGAAAGACAAAACCTGGTGTTCTAATATACAGATAGCTTTATTTAACAAAGTAACTACGCCCCAGGATAAGATTACCAAAAAAAGAGCAAACCTACCTAATCTGATCTCAACAACTAGTTCACCTACGCACCCCTATAAACCTACACAACACTTTAGCTTTGCTAAAGTCTCAATTCTCGAGGTAGAAAAAAATATCATCCTCTCCCTCAACCCTCAAAATATGTATTTCTATGTTTAGAAAAGATGGCTTGCAAAGAACACAAACCATAGTAAGGTACGCACACAGATATATAACATGCATATATATGTGTGTGTGCATACCTTACGGTATGCCTACTTTTCAGGCCATTTTGAAAAAAAAAACATTTCGGTTTTATAAAAGATGGCTTTGAAAGTACACAATTCAAGTCATCTTTTATAAAGCTTTGACTACGGACAAAATTGTCCGTCGGCAAAGCTTTATAAAAGATGGCTTGAATTGTGTACTTTTCAAGCCATCTTTCATAAACCTCGAAAAATATCAAGGAATCCCCAGGTTCGCCGAGGGTTAAAGACGCCTCGGCGACCTGGGGAAACAAAGGGACAGTAACTGCCTCTGGTGACCCCTCGCGCGAGAGGTCACCAGAGGCAGTTACTATGATTTACAGAAGTGGCAGCCAGGCACAGCATTGCTGTGGCTGGCTGCCACTTCTGTCAGATCGCCTGACTTCATGGCAGGCGCATATCCCGTCGCGGCTGCTGCCGCGACGGGATAGGGATAATGCATCCCGCCAATGTTGCGTGTGGTGGGACGGGGGCCCCGGCAGGGCCCCGGCTCAGTCCCACTTTTTGGAGACTGCCGGGGCCCGGCCCCGGCAGGCCCCGGCCCACTTAAAGCCCCGGCCCACTTAAAGCCCTGTGTATAACATATCATCTAAAAACTATTCTGTTATCTCAATTTAGTGCATTGTGTGCCACTCTAATAAGGAGCTGTTCACCTTGATCTACATCAGGTTGAAGTTTGGCGAATATTTTCCGCAAGAGTCTTACTAATGCCAATAAAAGAGCTAAATGAGTATGCGTCATTAGTCTCGCCCACAAGCCCTTTGATATAACTGCTGGTACAGAATGTAGAAAGAACCCAGTATCATAAGCCTTATTGAGACTGTTTCAGAACATTCTAAAACAACATGATATGATGTCTCTTGGCAGTCTGACTTGCAGAGTCAACACTTTCGAAGTTCTTGTGGAATTCCAAGTCTAGGTCTAATTACTGCCAATGTGGGCAAACAATTTAGTCGAAAACTAGGATACCTGTCTAGATAACTGTGAGGGAAACTTACAAAGATACAGTTTAATCTCTTTTGTAGGAACATAGAAAATGCCTCTGTTTCTATATAATTTCAATCTATCAAGATCATCTATAGCTGTTATTTTGGCCAGCGTTTAATGTTTCTTTTGATGACCTACTGAGAGTCTGCATCTTTTATGTCCATCTTTCTCATAAAACAAACACATCACTTTTTAAACATACCAAGAAATGGGTTTGATTCCCTCTTTAACATTTCACCCAGATAAGAACCTAAACTTGGTTTCTCCATGTTAACAAACTTCAAATACAAAAATATAATTTTCTTCATATATTGAGTTATCAGGATTGTAAGCCGAATTCTAATTGAACAATGCTTTTGGTTACTGATTTTGACAAGCCCTAAATTTGCTTCAAAATCTTACTCTCAAAAGAATATAAATACTTTCTATTGGAGAGGTTTGTCAGCACTATTCTGTATAAACCACGGGCGAGAACTTCAAGCTAAAAAAAGTCTATAAGGAGAACCAGAGAGAAAGCAAACAATCTGTTTTTTTATCACCTACATTAAAGTTGTGCAAGATCTTACCTTCTCCCTCATTTTTGTTTTATGTCTTACTAACCCTTTTTGTGAGGAAATAACCAGGTCCAAGTAGTTCAGGGATTCAACTTCTACCACTTTAGTTTTATTTATTGCTCACCCATACCTCTTCCTCTTTCTTCTCCTACTTATTATCATAGTGTATGATTTGACAGGATGTATTACCAATGTATTATCACCTAAGTACGACTCAATGCCTTTCAGGGTCCGCTGCAAACCCAACGGTGTGTAGTCTAACAAAAATATGTCATTGACGTGTGCGATATAATTCATTCGTAGATCTATACATTTTGGTAGTAACCCTTCCCAACCACTGGTCACGTCCCACAAATCAGACATGTATAGATTTAACAGTGTTGGGGCATGTACACAACCCTGCCTGGCCCCTTTCTCCATTGGTACACACCTAGACACATCTCCATCAGTATTTAGCCCCACATTATTCAAGTATAACAACTGTAGCATTCGTAAGAGGCCACAATCCGTGCCCCATATTGTTAGCTTACCCCCAGCCTTGATATATTTACATTATCAAAGGCAGAGGAAAGATCTAGGGCTGCCACAAAGAGTGTTCTACCTGTTATGCCCCCTGCCAATGACTTACATGCAGACATGGCTATGCCACTCATTACTGTTCCAATGCCCTTTCTATAGCTAGTCTACAAAGGACTGAATCTTTGTGAGCTTTCTGTCCACTGTGTAAGATCTTGTAATAATGTCAGGGAGCTGTTTGGGTGTTTTCTACAAGGCCTTTATAGTAATAACATTGATCACCAAATGCCCCATTTCAGAATAAAAGTGTCCTTGTAGCAATATTAAAGTTACCCCAAAATCATACAGAAGTGCCCTAAAAAATAGTTCAGCATCCAACATATTTTCGTGAAATTATAAATATCTTAAATGCATTATTTTTCACAGATAATCAGCAAAACATGTATCCCCAAATACAAAACAACTACTACACAATATTAGTATTAGTTCTCGACCAGAAAACATGATCTTACCCAAAAATAATGTCTTTCCTGGGCATTCTTGTCCCTGTAGCACATTTCATCCAAATCACGCACAGCACCACCCAGTAGCCATCAAGGTAAATTTCACCTCCAGTTCACAGCCAGATGGACAGTGCATTGCGAGTATTCAAATGTGCTCAAATGCCAATCCTTCTCTTCAGAAAAATATAATTATATATAGGGCAGAGCAGTTTTTTAAACATAAGACATTTCAACTGAGAATAGTCAACTCCCAAGGATGTTAGGCAGCTGCCTACTTGATTGACCCTTATTTGGTATATGTATTATAGTTGAAAACCTTGTGGTATATGCATTGAAGCGTGTTGAGAAAATATCATCAAAGTTATGCTGTACGTCTTTAAAATAAAACTTTTTACATGAGATCTGAAAGCAGAATTTTCCATTCCTGCCCACTCACACAAAGCACAGTGTCACCCTGTATCCATTCTGGAAGTTCACCTCCAGGTCAGTGCCAAATGGGCAATGCATTCTGGGTATACAAATTAGATCAAACACCAAGCTTTTGCTCCAGGAAAATGTCTTTGTCTATAGGGCAGTGCAAGTTTATATGTAGCATTTTTCATTCCAAGAGAGATAGCTCTCAATCATGCAGACAACTGGATAGAAGTTTCACCCTGATTAGGGATCACCAGTGTTGTATAGTCTGATTCCATATGGTTAAAGAATTGGAGCACTGATCAGTGTAATGAAGTTAGTTAAGGGACAGTTATGGTGAATCATGTTTCTTACAAATGTTGTATGCCTTGCTTCTCTCTTCCTGAATATGTGTATGTATTTATCACATTGCTGTGTCTCGCTCCAGCAACCACCTCCCCTGTCAGTCTGACCTGCAATGCTCAATGTCTCCCACTTTGTTTCTTTTAGGATGTCACTCTCAGTGCCATCCTGATGTTACTATTTCTCCTCCTCAGTCGATTTCTACTCCATAAACAGTTTTCCTCTTACAAGCATTTGAAATGCCGATCAGTTGTATTAGGAGGACATTTAAAGAATGTAACGTTTTCCCAACGACAATCATTTTGGAGGCACTTAATTTGTATTCATAAAACAAAAGGTAAAATTGAAATCTGTGGGTACAGCGAAAGGGAAAGTTCAACAGTAATTGTGAGATAAAAATAAAAAAATAAAACAAGGGCTACGATATTATAGAAAACAGTGTCTGCAAGCCGTGACTGATGATGTACAGAATGTACAGATGTACAGAAATAAATGAATGAAAAGCAGCCCAGCAGGATGGAAGACAAAAAATTGGATACAAGTAAGGAGCATTACATTTGCAGGAAAAAATGTAAAACTTACATTTCACGATTCCCAATAAAAAGAAAGTGCTAAGAAAAACCTGCACTCCAGCCCAATAGTCAGTGGCAGCTGATTATTATTTTAAGTGCAGAGGAGTAAAAATATCTCCCACATATGCCCACACCTCTCAAGCTGGGCTTGTGGTGTTTCTCCCCTGACATATTTTCTTAAATAATGGGTTAAAATGATGCATTGTACAGAACACTTTTAAAAAAAATTGAGTTAAAAGCCAAACAGTTTGCAATTTGTTTTGTAGGATAACTCATGAATAAATCCAATAGTTTGCAAGTCACCAACAGTGCACAGGAGCATTTCTCCAAAACATTGTCATGATGCCTTTGCCCACAATATGTACTCGTAAAAAAAACATTTGCATGCTGCCTATACCAATATATGCCAGATATCCTGTATAGGTACGTACTGTTTGCTCTGCGCATAAAGTCATTAATTATACTATAAGAGCCCATGTCCACATCTATTCTGCAATATATGGTAGTATCCACACATAACGACATACTCTAGTTGGCTTTACCATTAAAAATGCCTGTCACATGTGCAAACTGGATGCACCAAAATACCAGTCTAACAACATAATAACACTTATCATGCTTGTTTTATCAAAGACGCCCAATACGAAATGTCATACAACAATTACAAATGGCTCGACTAACTGCACCAACATTCCAGTCCAGCTACGTAAAAACACTCATCATGCTTTCTTTATCAAAGATGCACAATACAAAATGTCATGCTACAGTAAGAAATGGTTAGACTAACTGCACCAAAATGCCAATCTAGCTACGTAAAATCCCTTTATCATAGATGCACAGCAAAAAAGGCCATGCCTGCCCCCTAGTTTGCCAGCGTCTCACCCTCATACATAATCACATTCATTATGAATGTGATTCTGTGTGTGTGTGCGCGACGCAATGGGGGAGCTAGGGGTCAGATTATGTGTGTGGGGTGCTGATGTCCCAGGACACAGCCATGGCATTTTTACTATGCATAGATGCCCAGTTAATAATTCCATGCCTTTCACCCAACATCTTGCAGACACCAATTGTGTGCGTCCAAGGTGCTGGGGGACGCAGGAATGGAATTTGTTACTGGACAGCTATCATAGATGTCCATTACAATATGCCATGGCTCTCTCTGGGGCCCCAGCACCTCACACACACACACAATCAATGTGATTAAGTATTTATGGGGGGCATTATCGGGCCCAGATTCCAGGCATGGTGTATTTTACTAGGCAGCTATCACAGATGCCCAGTTAAAAAAAATGCCACCCCCAGCGCCTCACGTGCACAAACTCAATGTGATTATGTGTGTATTTTAGGTGGTGTTTGCCCAGTGCCCAGGCATGCTATTTTTTACAGGGCTTTTATCATAGATGTCCAGTAAATGAATGTCGTGCCTGCCCCCGTGCCCCCCCGCACCTCTTATATGCACAGATTCATCTACACATGCAATTGCACACAAGCAGTAATGCATCCATACATCCTCGCAATCATGCACAAGACCTCCACCAGAACACTTCTCTCACACAGATGAATTATTGAGAGAAGCTGTATGGGTGTACCTCTGCTTGTGTGCATGTACACATGAACATGTGCCTTTACCTGAGTACGTTTTCTGTTGGGCGCCGTGTGAATGGTTCATTTGCATGGCGCCTAGCAGAACACTACTCATGCATGTACACACATACATGTAGACATGGGCACACAAGCAGCCACACATGCATATAGCTTATTTCAATCATGCACTGTGCACCAACTAGAACAGACACACACATTCAGGGCAAGAATTGGTCAAATAATAAAAGTGTCTTTACATCACGGAATGACATTGTATTATTTTACACAGAACTCACATCAAGCCCTCATATACAAATACACAGCATCCACACAAGCAGTCACGAAACTCACAATCAGGCCCTCATATACAAATACACAGCATCCAAACAAGCAGTCACGTACCTATACAGCTTCTCTCTCAAGCTCGGCACTCAACAGAACACTTCATTCACGCAAATACAGTCATGCACGCACACATTAAAAATACAATCTCTCTTTCTCTCTCTCTCACACACACACACAAGCAGACACAACATTTTTATATGGTAAACACATACCTGAGAGCAGGCCGCATCAGTTGTTGAAAGACAGTCAGGAGACACCGTTCACCCCTCCTCCAACCTATTCCTCTATCAGGCAGAGGGCAAGGCCAGCATTCTGAACCCACCCCGGGCCTGAGGCAGAAGGGCAGAGGAAGGGATGCAGACCCATTTAGGATGCCTCCAGGTCTTTTCTGAACAGCGCCCCTCAGAAATCTTGAATGGCTGACGTCACACGAGGTCTCCCAATGACTTTCACAGAGCTCTACATGAGTGATGGCACGGGCACATTGTTTACCGGCCTTCACCCATCAAAGTGCTGTGTAGGGTGTGCTGTGTAGGGCATAAGGGGCACCACCAGTATTTGAATTTGCAAAGAGTTTAAATAAGAATACATTTGCATTATTATGGAGCAAGTTAAATTTGCAAGCATTTTTTCCCTTTTTTATTTAGAGGACCTGGAGGGGCCTGAAAATATATGCTCTGTGTCGGAGGTGGAAGCAGGGAGAGTGCCGCCCTAGTGCCACCTATTGGTGTGCCTCCACTGCCAATAGTACAATGTACCATAAATAGCGCATACCACTATCATGTGTCTTTTAGCACTTAAGAAACAGGAACTATTATTACCCAACTCAAATGGTACAATTGTGATCAACCTTGCCAATATTAAACTCTGTGGCAGCCAAGCAGGGTACAGTGATTACTGCATCTGGCACACTAACACACTAACCCACTAATTTGTTGAACAGGCTTACACACTGTGAATTAATTTTGAATGGACGTAGGACAGTGAGGGTTGATGGGCGGCTATTTGAAGGAAGCATGAAAAACATTCTGATGAGCAAGTAGTCTGATCGGTCCCGAAACGTGAAAAGTCTTTCTTTCTTTGTAGTAATATGAATTCAAATAAAGGGACAAAGACATATGCACGAGAAGGCAAAACCTGGACACAAATGGCACAGCAAGATGAATAGTCATTAGAAAACCTGCCTCACAGAAGAAGTGCATTAACAGGCTTTTGCTATATTTCCAGTGTGCTAATCAAATGAGCATTGTAAGAATGTACTCATGTTCCATCTTCAAAAAGGCACATTTTGATTTTTAGAAAGCCTGGTGATATTTCAATTATCAAGGCTATATGCATCTATGCTGTTTCAGCTGTGATCCATTGGCCATTCACACATGAATTGGAGTAACTAGTCAAATGTTTTAAAATTCTAGTTGCCTTTCAACTTATTGTCCGTTTCATCCCTCCTCTCCATTTCACCCACGTACTACACAGTATTCAAATGCATTTCAATGCCATGAGATGATCTCGTTTTGCAGTAATTTCAGGAACATGTCTAACAATGGGAGTTGCAACAAAGGTACCACAATTGATTAATATTGTCAATATGTCTTTGGGGTCGGTGAAATTGAAGAAGAAGGTAATCACGCATTAACTGAAGGCAGAGGCATATGATCTCTATAATTTCAAGCATGCTTGTGATGATGGAAGCACGAGATTTCAGTTGGGGAGTTTTCTGCGGATTGCAGATCATGCTTCCAGCCACACAGGTGCATGGAGAGAACAATAATGGACTCACTGACATTCCGGGAGGTAGTGAAGGCAACACCCTAAATTCATTGACCGCCTCTTGGTGCATCGATCTGTTGTGGAGTGAGGTCACAGTATCTCATTTTGCATATGCTAAAAATGATTTGCCTTGCAACTTGTTTTATGTGACTCAGGCATTAGTTGCAGCTTTTGTCACTTTCTACCTTGCTGCAGGGGAGCTCTTCATGTGTGATTACTGTTACCTTGACTTACATGGTGGTCCCATACACATTAGGACATGTTTCAAAGTGCCATTTGCGTTTCACCATATGGCACTGCATGTGTTTGCATATAATCACCAGATGTATACGGGATTCTAGCCAATTACAAGTCAGGTGATGAAATGACAGAATGGATCAGTCCGCAATTCATTAGTGGACAAACTATGAGTTGCGCAGGGGCTGCCCGTGAACACCCATGGCAACGGCGGGCTGACCTATTGTCATTGTAGGCAAAATCCCATCTGCCATCTTGGATGTGTTGTAGCAGGAGTAATATCATGATGATTTCTGTATGTCACAAAACACTGGTGTATTCAAGATATCCTGATTCATGATGGACAGTGCATGAGAATTTGACAAACGCTGGCCATTCCAAAGTTTGCATGCGTAATGAGCCACTGAGAGGCTCCTATGAGTTCAAGGCTGAATACAACACCAACATCCAGACGGCAGGATGTAGACCAATGACTATGACATTATTTCTCGATGATTGAAACTCTAAGCTGGACCTCACACCATGAAAACCACTCGAACTTTATTTTTCAATGGGTCTGCTGTTGTCGCAGAACACTTGTAAAGTTATGGACCATATCCCGCTTGCTCCTTTTAGGGACAGCTCCTTCAATTCATTTCCAAGATTCATTACCCTACAGCACATTCCATGTATACTTCCCAACTTCCTAAGGACATATGTGCAGCCACTGCATAGTACTAGAGTTGCTGTGGAAAACCGGCTTGGTTCTGGGACAAGCATCCTCTGCAATTAATGTTCACAATCCTGACTATAAACTTACTATGACAGTGTCATACTGTAGAAGAAACACTATCCTATTTAAAACAACAAAAATAGTTCAGACATTTCTTTTTCATTTTCTTTTATTCATACCACAATCAACCTTTTCAAATGCATAGGCATAGGTAGCAGGCAGGGAATTTGGACTCATGATTGACTGAAACTCAACACAATAAGGCTTTGTCATAGTTTAGCATGACTGACATCACAAAACTGCTAGTCCTAAATTGAAACGCTAAGCCAAATTCCTCCCTTCTAGACCACATCTACACACACTCTATATAACATCCCCCACCCAATTTGCCTGTCCGCACAGGCACAACATGCTGGAGGTATACTACTCTTCCAGAGTCCACTACAAACCTTTCTACAACCTACCCAAAACAGACAAACATTGTGAGTCACGTCTCTACTTAAATGTGCGTGGTTGAGAGTTGGATTGAGCTGCCACACATATCCCCAATAATTTAAACTGCATTGTGTGCTTTGTAGCACCCTGCCACAATGTAGCGTTATATGAAATACAAGTAAAATCAAAAAAGAAATTCCACACTCCATTCCCAAATGTAAGGAGGGTTCAGTAATATTGACACACAGACTTGGCTGCATGTCATCCTGCTTGTATTTGGGTTCCCTCCCTGGTTCTCGTCTCCAGCCCAGGGTTAGTGCATGATAGCCACGAAATCCTTCACATTTTAATACATGTTGTATCAAAAGGTGTACTCTAGCCCACTATGATATGAAAGATAAGGTGCATTATCTTTTTTAGAACTGGAAGTGATTTTTTGTTTCGCTGCTGTGCAGTACATTACATTCAAAAAGAGAAAAGAAAAGAAAAGATCACCGGCCTGTACATTGTTTCACCAAATTTGTTTTGCATAGAAGAATTGCAGCTTTCGAATTTTATAAAACAATGAGGATGTATTTTATGGAGAAAAACACATTCTATGATCGTCCAGCCATTCCAAGTACATCATTTCATGGCGCAAAGATTGTTTAAATGTTTTTTTCAACAAGGTCGAACAAGAATTTGGAAATTGAGCACTGACTGAAGATGTGTGCATGTTCGAGGTAGTTGTTGACGCTAAAATATGACACTGAAAAGGACATGTAAGTGCAGCAGAATCTCCCATGACACTGAAAAGCAATCCCACCTGCATGCATGGCGTGGCAAAGCCTGTGGATGCCTTGTGTTGACTATCAAAAGCAAAAATAAAAAATCAATTGAATACAACAGATAGGTTTTAATTTCAGATGTAGAAATGTCTGTATTTTAAAAGCTCGGCTGCCCTAAAAAAAAGAAAATATCTCCTCTGTTGCAAATTCTACATGTCTCAAGATAAGGTTTACTTAATTGGAACCTCGAGGCAGTAGATGAGCCCTTTTTTTAAATTCCGTGAATCTTAATATGCTAAATAATGCAAAGCATCAACTCTTCAAGCATGAAGCACACATCTGGCATCTTAGCATTGAAATTACAGAAGAAAACACTCGAGTGGTAATTTTCATGAAAGACCGACCGGAAGATGTATTAGAGTTAAATGTTATTCCTTCTTAGATTTTTCCGACTGCCTAATTTAGCTAAATTCCTCCAATTGTATTATCAATTTCCATGAATGATATCAAAGTTTAATTTCTGTTTCCAATCGTATGCAAATTGAAGAATAGCGTTATATTTTATGTAACTAATTGTTTTATGGAATATCCAGAGTGGGTGATTCTTTTGAAGCAGAAAATGAAACAGTTAAGGATTTGCAAAGAACATCAAAATAAAATCTATCCTTGTGAGTGCTTCAGACTTCACTTTATCGGTATGTGCTTTGGGAATATGTAAGGACATGTGTCTTTTGTGTATTGCTAGCATGTTGGCCTAGGTGGCACTTCCTTGCAAAAAAGGGATTTACAGCACAGATTAGGACCCAGGGTAAAAGACAAAGCCATTTGGAAAATTTAAAAAGTATTGAAGCTTGGAACTGCTTGATGTGTGTTGTTGGAATTGTTTAAGACAGAAATAGGGCTATTGCTAAATTGTGCATGGCTTCTTCGATTATAAGTACTTATACGCGCATATTTAATCTAGATTCTGCCAATATTTTATGTTGTTTCTATTTCCATTGTAATTTGGTTGGTGTTTTCTCTATATCTATTTTAATAATGGCTTTAAAGCAAACTGATCTGCTTTTCACATTGAAGCATTTAATAACCCACATGGAGTTGGAAGGAATTTCATGAAGTTTATGCTGTGGTGTGCCAGGTGGACATGGAGGCGGTGGAGGAGAGAAAAGGGACACCATAATAAGTGGCATACAGAGAGCTGGCCAATGGAATGAGGACTTCCTGGCCAAACCCCACTCTAGATGTTGCACCTGGGATAGTGTGTCTTGGGAGGGTCAGGTGCAGGAGTTAGGTGCAGGGGCTGCCTCAGCGGGATCACCATGGTGACGGTGCAGACTGCCATTGTTCTGGTAGAGGCATTGCAGGGAGACCCAGACCTGCCAGAATCTAGTAGGATGGTGTACTAGCTGGCAATGTAGCTGTGCCAGGGGGCCTGGTGATCTTAGCCCCTGACCTATCTGAACCACCATGAGATTTGAAGATTCACTTTAAGAGGTGACCAGGCGCTCATGCAGTGAATTGGGGATATGATCCAGTGCAATACTTCTTTTGTTGCTCTTTCTGGTTATGGGGCAGGGTATGGTTAATGTAAAACCATGGCCATGGACACTGTGAGTGTGGAGTCTATTCACCTTCTCGCCTCCCTCCTACCATTCCTCGCCTTCCTTTTGTTCCCTGCCCCTCTGTTATCACACTCAATTTATCAGGACATTTGGCTGGATTTGGACAGGCCACCACCCTGCAACTTTTTCTCAGCCAACCAGCCAGCTGCTGTAGTCACTCTTGTGACCGCCCTGATTAGGTGCAGAGCTAAGTGACTCTCTTACACCCTGGGAGTCTCCTTTTTCCTCAGTGACTGGGCTCCCTGTGTTCCTTCATGGGTTTCCTTCTGAATGAGGCCCATACATTTTTCTGCCTGGTCCCCTTAGACTCCAAAATAGTTGATTGATACTCGCCCTCCTTAGGCCCCACCATCCTTTTGCCTATGACATGGGCTTTCTATTTCCAATGAAGCGTTGGTTGTTTTCTATTTGTTTTCTTTTTTGATCTTTCAAATGTGTTTTACTGTGTCCTTTAACAACCATGTGCACATTCCTTAAAGCACCAAGAGGTCTCCTAGGAGGCACACGAGTGCTCTATCAGATAAATAATTTATAAAATAAACATACATACATAAGAGAACACCCACCCATACAAAGTGGCCCATTCAAAACACCATTTGCAAGCAACAGCATCACTGCTCATTTGTAGTATCATCAGGATATCAATGGCTTCTCACTTTTTTCAATTAATTTCAAGGTACACGTTGGGCTTCATTACGAGGTTCGCGGTAAGGGGTTAACAGCGCCGGTAAGGATGCCGGTGCCGTTAACCCCTTACCGCCGCATTACGAGGTCCCTTAGCGGGAGCCGCTAAAGGACCAGAGAGCTACCGGGCCCCCTGTTAGCTCCCTCCCCATTCCCTATCTGGGCTCGAATGGGATGGGGATGGGTTCCCTGAATGGGGTAATACCGGGTCCTGCAAGGTTGGAATGACCCGGTAAGTCCCCATTCAGGGAACCCAGACCCGGTATGCGGTATGGGGGTAGCTATGGCGCTAATAGCACCATGGCTACTTCCATACTCGTAATGAGGCCCATTGGGCCTCATTACGACCCAGGCGTTAAGGGTTAACGCCGTCGTTAACCCTTAACGCCTATTCTGATTTTAACGGCTGCTCTTAGCAGCCGTTAAAATCCATGGCGCTAACCTGCCATGATGCTAATTACGCCACCGTAATTTACGGTGGCGTAATTAGCGCCTTCCCCACTCCCATTATGCCCTATGGGGCAAAAATGGGAATGGGGAAGGGAAAATGGGAAATGGGGATTTACCGCCCCACTCACCTTGGAATGGGGCGGTTAATCCGCCATCCACCATGGTGTAAACGTAGTTTACACCATGGTGGTAAAGTTGGCGCAATTAGCGCCTGGGTCGTAATGACCCCCATTGTGTCCAAGTCCAAATAGAAGACAAAAATATGAGTGGATATCGATTCCCAAAAATATTTTCAGATGAACCTGCACAAATAGCATGCAAACATTTGCATGAAATGCATGCAACAGACTTATGGCCTAATTTAGGGAACATTTAGCATGGTGCAATGTGACTTTGCACTGACAACAAACACGTTGAACCGGGCCTAATTCACACAGCGGTGCAGTTTATTTTTGCAGAGCAAAGTCACTTTGCACTGCAAAAGTACTTTTCGCACCACGCTAAATGGGCCTAATTAAAAAAAGAAAGCACTAACGTATTGCTTCTTTGTGAAAGACACATTTACCATGTTGAAAAGGGTACATTTCCATTGCAGAGTGACTTTGCTCTGCGAAGATGCACTGTGCACTATGCTGTAAATTAGGCCCGGTTCACGTGTTTGTTGGCAGTTGAAAGTCACTTTGCACCACGCTAAACATTCCATGAATTAGGCCCTACGTTTGTATATTTGAAGTTATGCCCATCTAATACTTGTAATCAACGGCTATTACCATTAGCCAAAAGAGTATATATTTCTTTGGCGTAGTGAACGTGAAAAAGAGTGAAAAATTCTAAGTGGACAGATTTAAATCTGCATAGTTCCAAAAACTGCACAAGTAAATGAGGAATTAGCATGGGTGAAATCTGACCAAAGTGAAACCAGCAACCACAAAGTGCAGTTAAGTTTTTCCAAGACATGAAAGCTGAAACACTACACTTCTTTCTACCACTTTCTCTGGTCTTTAACTAAAAATCTGAACCAGCTGTGAACTCCTAAAGGCAGAGCCTCTAAACCATGTCCTGCTCTAGTGGACACTTGCCTACAATTAAACATGTTTTCCTCCTCTCCAGAAAGCCTGAGCACCTCACCAACATATAGTTGCCTAACATATGGTTGGAAGCACCTTGCTTTCCAAGTGCCCCACTGTTTCTTTGCATTCACATATGCCCCTCCGTCTCCTTGCAATTCAGCTCGTGAGGTGCGAATGAAGTGCTGACAAAGAGCATGCTTGCAGAATTACATTGAGGAGTCGTTTACCTTCCTCAGGACTCAACAGCTCACTGTTCTCTTGGAACTAATGCACAGGCATCCCATCTTGGCACCTAAATAGCACGAATCACCCTCTGAGTCTGAATAAAATCTTAATCGCAGTCTGATGCAAACACTCAGACATCATCAGCATTTGGATGTTGAATCCTATCTGCATTTCTTCCCCAAACATCTCTTTCACTTCACTATGTCTCAGGTGCCACGGTTTGTGGTCACGAATGCTAGCCTGTTACCAGATGTAACCCAAGAAAAAAACAACAGTGGAGGACCTCTTAACAAGGAAACCTCACATTTCAAGTTGACAACTTCCTTCCACCCACGCCTTCCTTTGAACTCAAAGCTTCTATTAGGACTGATGGAATCTTCCAGAGATCTCATTAGGTTAAGATTATTGGCCAATTTGCACCAACATACAAACACTTTCCTAATGATCACATCAGTTGATTTAGTCGATCATGCCATCCTCACGAACCATCTCACTCAGGCCGCACATTTCTCCAAACAAGCCACAAACTGGATCACCTCCTTCCTCGAAGGAAGAGTGATGAAAGTGTTTTCCAATATAGCTAACGCAGAGCCTACTACTATCAGGTATGGAGTCCCTCAGGGCTCATGTACGGCTCCTACCCTCTATAATCTTTTTACCAAACCTCTCTTTGATAAACTGGACGCACTTGGGATCACATACACCAACTACGCTGACGATACCCAAGTACTCCTCCCGCTCACAGGACTCTACCATCAGGACGCAGCCACCCTCCAGAATATATACGCCACCATCCAAGCATGGATGGCCACGAACAGCCTATGTCTTAACGGAGATATTACCGAAATTCTCATCCTTGGTCAAAAATCCACTCTCACGAACCTCGACCCACTCTACACCAACTTCTGCATAGACAATTGTGTCATCCAAGTTCTACCTTCTGTTAAAACACTAGGAGTCCACATTGACGCCTCACTCTCCATGGACAAGCAAGTCAACTCCATTGTTTCTGCTTCCGCCCTGAGCACTAAGCTCATTAATGCCATCAAACCTTTCCTAATCAAAGATAATTGCCTTTCTATTGCCAGAGCCACCATTGGAGCCAAACTAGATTATTGTAATGTGCTATTGACTGGCACCTCCAACTCCAATCTCAATAAACTCCAAACAACACAGAATAATCCACTAAGAGCAGCTCTCAATATACCAAAAAGGGAACACATCACGCAAGCCAGAAAGGCAGCACACTGGCTACCTGTCAAAGAGCGCATTACATTCAAAATACTTACCACCGCACACAAATGTATCAACCTGTCTGCACCCTCATACCTGTCTGATACGCTAGCCAGATCTCACTCCACCAGACCAACTAGGCAATGCCACACCAACCAACTTAGGGTCCCGCGCATCAAACGAGCTAGAGCAGGTGGAATAAGCTTCCCCTGCATTGCCCCTAAGCTATGGAATGCATTACCTAGCACGCTCAGAGCAGAAACCTCTCTCACTGCCTTCTGAAAAAAAACTGAAAACCACCTTGTTTAACTAATTCCTCTTCCTTCGTGTCGTTTACTCTCTCCTCCTCCTCTCCTTTCCTCTCCTCCTCTCCTGTAACTACTATTCTTCTCTTGCAACTAAGTAATGACTTCACTGTATGTACAACAAGTCATTTTCATATCTGTAACAAGCGCCACGATGCCCTCTGGGCTGCATGTGCGCTAAACAAATGCGAACAAATAAATAAATAAATAAAGTTGTCAGTGTAGCGCTCTACCTCTCACACTCACTTTGACTGCAAGTGTAATGGGAGGCATACTGAGTGGTGTCCCAGGCTTAACCTTGCTTGCGCTCATGTGCACACACATACTGAAACTAGCAAGCCCTCTCATACCCAAATGTCCAACCTTGCAAGCACAATGTAAAACAATCTAGTCTGTTCTGACATAGGGCCTCATTACGACCCAGGCTCTAATGGGTTAACAGCGCCGTAAAAGGCTGCGGCGCCGTTAACCGATTAGCGCCTAATTACGAGGTCCCTTTGCGGGACCCAACCTTAACGGCTGGTGCAGACCAGCCGTTAAAGTAGGGACCCGCAAAGGGACCTTTGGGCTAATTACGGTGCCGCAATTTGCGGCACCGTACTTAGCGCCTTCCCCATTCTCATTGAGCCCTAAGGGGCAAAAATGGGAATGGGGAAGGGCCATGGAGGAAGGGGGAATTACCGCCCTGCCAACCTTGTAATGGGGTGGTAATTCCCCCTTTCTCCATGGCGGAGTCGGTAACTTACCGGCATGGACAATGGTGCTAATAGCACCATGGTCTTCCGCCAGGGTCGTAATGAGGCCCATAGTCTTAATTTATATTGTCGTATTCCATGTAGACTGAGCTATGGCCAGAATGTTGTTCAGAATAGGGCACCCGATAATGGATAATGTTTCCTGTACAATTCTGCCACTGGTGCAACCATTCTGAATTGCTTCCAAATCAAAAGGCATCCCAGGCCTGCACCTTCAAATGATTTATCAAAAATCCAATATTCAGTTTCAGCCATAGGAACACAAGCCAGCACAATAATCTCTGAATGTGTAGCCACATACTTTACTGGCACTTGAAAGTTTCTATCACTCGGTGCCACACACACTAATATAGCATCACTTGCTAATATAGTCACCACATCAACATCATCATCAAGATTCTTTGTGTTCGGCCAGAAAGCCATACCAAAGATTTTAAACCTAAAAGATGCAAGTAATATCATTAAGAGGGTAACATCAAAATCACATTTCAAACTTTAGAAAACCTCCCTTCAGCTTGGAGAGCACTTCAGTTAGGAAACACACACTAGAAATGTGTGTTTTTCAACAGAGCAGTCATTACAAAACATACTTGCAATATTCAATAGGCGCAATCGTCCCTCTTCCCAAAGCAGCCTTTAGTGGAAGTATCCTTAAACAAAGCATCATACATGAGGCCATTTAAGTCTGCATCTCAGCAATACAAACATAATATTCTATCTATATAAGAGCCTAAATATGCTCCTTCTATCATGTACTACCTTATTCCAATAATAAATATTAGTTCCAGGACCTACATTTCTGGGGGAACTACTCAGGCATAACCCTGGGAAGTCCTCAAATGTCCACAATCAAAACCTAGTAAAATATATACACTATGCTTAGGCCGATATGGCATTTCTGCACACTTCCAAAGTGAAGAGCTTTTTTTCTGTGTGACTGGGACATTAGTGATTGGTAGTTTGATCACAAGCCGCATCAATACACTGAAGGCTTGAAGACTTCTTGTTTGAATACAACCTGCAATCCCAGATTCATCCTCAGAGAGTCACCCCGGAGTAGCAACATTAGAACCGACTTCAAAGAGATTTACTCTTTAAAAGTGATCGGCTTTAGGTTACTTCTTCCACACAATTCAACCCCCAAAATGGCAGCCTTGAGAGCTTTGGCACAGTATGAAATCTAAGGTGTTGGTCAGATCCCAAGCCCACCCTATGCTAACCCACCAGCCTGATTAATGATCAGAGCATACTACTTTATAAGACCTCTCGTCTCTTGAGATATCGATCTGTAGAATATATTGGCCAAGCATACATGCGTTGCAAAGAGCCCCTTCTTTACCAAGAATCATCATTTTAATTCTGAAGGTGTGTCTTTCTAGATTTATTTTCCTGCTATTATTTGCCAAACAAGCTCAACAATGCTCTCAGGGAATTGAGAACAGAGCATTGTCCAGTCCTCTTGCTGTGAAATGGCTTTAAGCCCCCCCCCACATAAATAGTTACCCACGTCATTAATAAACAGACTAATACGTGTGGGGTCCAACACCACAACCCCCCATCCCCAGCAGACACAGGGAAATCAGAGGTAGGTTCTGCTTGAGACTAAAATGGACAGTGTTATCTCAATGTAGCAACAAAATGGCATCCTGAGGATGTCATCTATCCCCAGACTATCTAGTGGTTCTAAAACCCAGGCTTCAAAAATGCATCAAAAGCTGTTCTTAACCAATACTGTCTGCATACACGAAACCTCATTTCATATAGTCACATTTGAAAATCAGTGGTTATAATCTTAAAATGTGTTTAAATGTGCTAAGACCTGAGTACAATCCCCATTGAGTTCAATATAACATGTCTTTCTCCTCAAAGCAGAGTTGGGGTAGTTCTAACAAAACATTACACAATATTGTATTTATGTTTTGCTGGTAAAAGGGAGTTTGGGTGATGATTAGCTGTAATCCCCTGGCTTCCCTTTTTAAATAGTTGGGAATATGCTTCCACTTGTGCAGTACCATCCGCATAACAAGGGCAAATTAAAGAACAGTACAAGCAAGTCAGGCCTGTAAACCTTTGGCTTAGTATCAGAGTGTTTCTATGGTTTATGTTCAAGACTCACAGTAAGAGATGTAGAGATAAGGTATGCCGAAGGAGGCAAAACCGTACTCAGGAAATTCAGGATGACGGTAATTGGCACACACATGAACCAATGTCTGCCACTCATACTGTTGTCAGGCAAAGGTGTTCCAACCTTTGCCCTTTTAGGGTGGAGCAGAACCTCATCTCATAGTTTTGATGCCAGAGATGCGTCTAACGTTAGTATCATCAACACTCACAGCTCCGTATCTGGCACAGTAGGCACTTTTCGTGTTTACTTATAAATGTCACATGTATGCACATACTGGACTAAAGTTTTTGACTTCATCCTTATTCATTACAATATGCCCCTTCTTCCACCGCAGTAGACTCCTAGACTGCGTAGCCCAAGAAAGTGATATGCCAAATTGAAAGGCATTAAATAGATTAGGATAACCAATATATTTTTTTAAAGACTGAGAACTGTTTTTCAATGCTTGTTATTATTTAGCCTTTTATCTGGTTCTTTTGTTTGTCTGGATGGTGGTGAGACACAGGCCGACTAGGAATGAAAGCATGTAATAGAGCCATCTGTCTTGTCTTTAAGGGTGGGTACTTCAAGGCTGTAAATAACCATTTCAAAGATCTGAGATTGGCATTGCTTGCCCCTGAATGGTAGGGTTCAGAAAGAAAAATTTGACAGGCAATGGATTACCTATGATATGTAACTTTTTTCACCTGTCATTACCATTTTAAAAATTTACTGAACCTCTCAAAGTTGGATTTTGAGAGTTCACAGGCACATTCCAAAGAAGAAACAGTTGCAGCTGAAGATCCAAGTGCTGCCATCAAGGCTGATATCCATGAAGTGGTCTATAGACTAACTGCATGCATCTTGGCCAGTAAATTGACCACCCCGATGCATCAGTCCATGTTAAATGCTTAAAACCTTGAGGCATAACCCACGTATCGTATCTCAATGCTTGGGGAGTGTGCAACGGGAATAGAAATAAACCAATTTCTTACTTCACAGGCCTAAAATTGTAACCGTGTAGAAAACTAATTTGAGGCAGATGCTCAAACAAAATGTGCAAGTCAGTGAGACGTGTGATAGTACAAAGATGCAGGTGCACCATTGCACATCCAATTCTGACGCATGGCTTATCAAAAGAAGTACACACAAATACACCATATGTAAGCAAGTACAAATGAAGTGCACAGAATGATGAAAGCAATTCTGCATCTTACAAGACGTGCTTGTGTCACGTGCATCTGTCATGCATTTCATTGAAGTGCAAATAGAGAGACATGAATGGCAATGCTTCAAAAATGTGTGCATTTTGTGAAATGCAGCAAAACAGTACGCATCACTCCGGAAAACAGTCATCCAAGGACAACGAGGAGGATCAGGATCCAGGGAAAGTGCACAAAGCCAGGATCTTCCGTTTTTTAGAAGAAGAAGAAGTGATCATAAATTACATGGCTGAACATCAATACTCCCTGTGGAACCTTCATGGTTAGTGGTTGAGTCCAGCCATGAAGAACACACTTTGGGCACAATGGACCATCATTGTGAATGTTTCCGGTTTTGCACAGCACACCACCAAAGAGATCAAGAAGCAATGAGGTGACATCAAGTGGTGGACAAAAGATTAGTTGACAGACCTACAAGCCAATGCCTGTGGCACAGGGGAGGCCAAAGCAAATGGCAGAGGCTTGGCTATGAGTAGAGGTGACCTAAATGGTGGCTCACCAGGAGTAAGGGTAACCAAAATGGTGGCAACTAAAATACATGCTTCCCAAGAGTGACTCCGTAGGTGGACGGTGGACCTCTCCGCATGCAGCCCCACCCGATAACACACAGCCCAATGTCCCAAATGCGAATTTTATATCATTAAGGGAGCGGGTGTTATGTTCTGCCCGTGGCACCGCGTGGCCCGGGGACTAAACGTTCGAGGCTGCAGAGGTAGGCCTCAGCTGCGCAGCTCCGACAGGAGCTAATAAGACACACACGCACATATCAGGTTGCGATGCCCCAGGAACTGCCTCCTCCTCGGGGGGGCGGGGCTTTTATTCAGATGCCCTTCTTCACTGTGTTGCGGGATGCAGGCCAGATACAACATTCATCCTTTATTTTAACTTAGATCAAATTTAACAAAACACATGTCACACACATTTTCAAATACTCTGCTTCAACTGGGGATCATCACCTCATAGAGTTCTCCAGGTGGTTTTCACCACACATAGTCTCTGAGCCGAGCTGGCGGCCTGGTGGCGCTTCTCAAACCATATCCCCCACCGCTGAAACTGGGACCCACAGTCTCATTGGGTGTCTCAGCTTCCGTGTCCGGCTCACCCATCTCTGGTTCATTTCCCAGCTCCCACGTTCGGTCATCTGCTTCTTCTCCGCCTTGCGGGTGCTCCAGTTCTTCATTATTTGACAGGTGGCCAGCGTCTTCTTGGGGGCATTCCCCATCAGTCCATAGGTTTCTTGGCACGGCCTTAAACCATGACACATTTCGTGTCACTTGTCGGTGTCCTCTTTGTACGGTTATCATGGTTCCATGTTTCTTGCTGACCGTCCATGGGACAGCCTCATAGCGAGAGTCCAATTTGGATTTTGTCGGGTTCCGCAGCATGACCACTTGGTCTCGCACCCAGTGGTTGGATTGTTTCGCCCTTCTCTTGGCACTCATGTGCGCATTGGTTCCCTTCCTCTTCTCTTCTGTTCGTTCGTCGTCAATTGTGTCCGGGCTTCTGCTGGGGTGGTGCAGTATTGATGACTTTATGACTGTACCAAACATCAGGTCTGCCGGGGGTACGCCGGTCGTGCTGTGAAGGGTGACCCTATAGGTATGCAAGAATCGATACAGGTCGACTTGCCAAGGGCTGGCATTTGCTCTTGATAGCCTCAGGACCTTGTTGAGTGTCCTCATGAAACGTTCAATGTCCCCATTTGCCTGTGGCCACCTTGGCATGATGTGGTGGTAACGTATGTTCAGGTCTTGCAGGTATTGTTTGAACTCCCCCCCTTGGAAGGGTGAGCCATTGTCACTCTTTATTCTTGTGGGCAGTCCATGTGTCGCAAACATCTTCTCCATTGCAGGGATGACCACCTCCACTGCCGTCGAGTTTACCACCTCCACTTCGGGATATCATGAGTGGTCATTAATGGCAACCAGGAGGTAGAGGCCTTCTCGCAGTTTGCAGAAATCGATGCTTATAGCATCCCAGCTACCGAGTCCTCGCTCCGCTGACTGAATTGGCTCTGGGAGCTCCGGTGATCTGGCATGGTAGACAAGTGTTTATCAGCTCCTCGACTTTCTCGTCTACCTGTGGGAACCACACTCGATGCCGGATGCAAGCTTTTGTCCGTGCCATTCCCTGGTGGCCCTCGTGAGCTAGTGCCACTCTTCTGTCCTGGAGGCTTGGTGGGATGATGATTCGATTTCCCCTCAGTAGCAGTCCCTGTTCCGTGATTGACAAGTCCTGCCGTATGGTTAACATCCCTGTGAGGAACGTCTTTGCTTCCGTTGTCCTGTTGTGGGTGTTTTTCATGAAGGATCTCCATTCCCCTGATATAATAGTGTCCTTGATCAGGTCGCAGCACGGGTCCTTGTGCGTTTCTTCTGCGATGTCGTCGATACTGACGGCCTTTGGTCTCATGGTGTGCACCACCTGACAGATATGTTCCTCTGTCTCCTCTGCTACCTGTACTTCCTGCGGAGTCGCCACCTGAGGGTGCCACGAGAGGAAGTCTGCCGGATTGTATTGCTGGAGGTGCAGTAGCCATTTCACAATTTGGGCCGGCGGGTGGGAGGATGTGGTCTGTAAATGTTGTGAATCTTCTGCAATACAGGTAGAGATGGAAGTGGCGACACCCCCATAATACGGCTATCGCCTCCTTCTCAATGTGGGAATACCATTGTTCTGTCATTGTGAGAGCTCTGGATGCGTATGCAATAGGTCTTTGCTCACCCTCCTTCGTCACCTGTGTGAGGATGGCTCCCAAACCTACCGGGCTGGCGTTCACATACAGCTCCGTTGGGAGCGTGGTGTTATAGTACGCCATTTTGGTGTCTGTTGATATTGACTCTTTGATGTTCTCAAAAGCTTCCTGGCACACTTGCCCCCATTCCCACTTTGCGTTGACCTTGGTAAGTTCACAAAGAGGTTCAGACAGTGTGGCCAAGGTCCGAATGAACCTCCCACAGTACGTGGCCATCCCCAGAAAACTGCGCACCTCAGTTGGTGTGGTGGGTGGACTTGCAGCCTGAATATCTGCAACCTTCTTGGGGTCTGGTGAGATGCCGGTGCTGCTGAACGTGTAGCCAAAAAAGGATATTTCGGTCTTGAGGAATTCACATTTCTCCTTGTGAATGGTTAGGCCTGCTCCGTCCAGCCTGCCAAGGAGCATGTGCAGCCTCTTCAGGTGCTCTTCTCTGTCGTTTGCGTGGATAAGAATGTCGTCACTCACATTTAGGACACCTGGTATCCCCTGATGACCTCTTGAATCGTCTGTTGAAAAACTTCGGCAGCTGAAGAGATCCCAAAACTTAGGCGCTTGTACCTTCGCAAGCCAATGTGGGTTGAAAAAGTGGTCATGTATCGGGATTCCCTGTGCAATTTCAGCTGATGGTATCCTGCTTTTAGATCGACCTTCGAGAAGATCTTTGACCCCGTTAGGTCGGCCACAATTTCGTCTAGTGTCGGTGTAATGTGGCGCTCCCGCTTAATGGCGGCATTTGGTAGACGCATGTCTATACAGATTCGGACGTTGCCAGGCTGTTTTGGTTTTTTTGTGACAACCATCGGGGAAACCCATGGCGTGGGTCCTGTTACTTCTTCTATTATTCCTGCTTTCTACAGCACTCTGAGTTCTTGTTCCACTTGTTCCCTCATGTGGAATGGTGTCCTCCTGTGTTTTACGGCCTTTGGCTGGACCGACTCGTCAATGTGGAGTCTGATCGACTTTCCTTTCAAACATCCTATGCCTCTCTGCAGGTTGGGATATTTTGCTAGGAGCCTCTCAACTTCTTGTGAGTCCTATATTTCGCAGATGGAGGTGACTAGGCCCAGGTCTTCCGCCGCGTCGCAGCTCAGGAGACATTTGATTCCTGCGTCTACCACATAGATCATGGACGGTAGCATGGTTTTGCCATGGCTGAGGCACGTGCAGAATGTGCCAACCACGGGTAATGGATTCTTGCACCCGTATGCGAACAGCAAAGTGTCTGTGTCCTTCAGGTCTGGTTTTAGCTGTAGTATCCGAAAGGTGCTCATGGGCATGATATTCACGGATGCCCCCATGTGTATGGTCATCCAAATTTGCTGGTTTTGGATTGTGACCTGGCACTTGCGCCTCCTGAGTCCTTTCCTAGACGTGGCATGTCTATGATTGAGGGCTGACACCAGATACACTTTTCTCCCTTTTTTCCACTGTTCCTTGACAGGCTCCTGGTTGGCTCCGGTCGTGTCATCCCCTTCTTCCTCAGTAGAGGAGTTTGCTGTCTCCATTCGTCGTGCACTAATCTGCTTCTTCTTCTTGCCCCCACCCTTCTCTTGGACATTCTGTGGTGTGGGTTGTTGGGCGGTTGACCACCGGCACACTTTGGCATAGTGGTCTTTCCTGCCACATGCGCTGCAAGTTGTTCCTTGTGGCGGGCAGTTTCTTTGTCCATGTCGCGGTCCACCACACCATCCGCGCTCCATGGACACCAGGGATTCGTGGCTGTCATCTGGTATTCATGTAATTTGCACCAGACTCATCCCTCGTTGATTGTCAATTGGTGACTTGGGCTACCATGGCCGTCGTGAGGGCGGGTTGTCATTTTTGAAGCGTAGTGCTCTGGCATGTGCCAGCTCTCTCTGGCGACCCAATTCAAGAATGCGTGTTAGCGAGATTCCTTTTTCACTCAGTACCATCCTCCTCAGTTTCTGTGATGGGATGCCATTGATGAGCTGTCTTCGAATTTCTCTCTCGACGTCTGTAAACTCGCAGGATATCGCCAGTTTTCTGAGTCGGGTGTGGTAGGCATCTAAAGTGTCCTCCTCTGCTTCAATAGTAGTACAAAATATAAAAGTTTCGTAATCAGGATGGAGTTGTGGGAGGAAGTGGGCCGTCAAGGCGTCCTTCGCTTGCTGGTAAATGTCCTGGCCATCATCAATGGTTAGTGAGTTGAAAATGCGAAGCACTTCATCCCCCACATTTAGCAGCAGGTGCGATCTCATTTTCCTGTCGGTAGTGATGTTCTTATATTCCATCACCATTTCAAACTTTTGGATCCAAAGTTGCCACCGGGGGCCAACTGACGATGGATCAGTAAATGGGTCAAATGGCTGTATCATGACAGAGGAGCCACCTTGTGGGCGGGCTTGCGGCGCGGATAAATTTGCAGCAAGTCTAGACGGCATGCCGGGCCTGGGGGTGGATGTGCCAGTCGCCATGGCAGGGTTACACTTTCCCCTGACAGGGTCCTTTGCTACACCTTAGTGCGTGGCTGCAGGTGTCTGTAGTCTTCTTTTGATAGAATTCAAACGTGCTGGGCATGGATAGGTCTGTTTCCTTCTCCTAACTGACCGACCATGCCTGTATGCTGCAAACGTCCATGCCAGATGCGTATGGGGCCTTCTAGCGTCGTGGTGCATGTGCTTTCTGACTCCCAGGTGTCAGGAGTCCATAGTGGCAGTTCCTTCTGGTCAAGAAGAATTGGAGGTGGTACCTCTGTTGTGCGAAATGAGCGTGTGATGAAGGAAAAACATTTTTTGTAGGTGGGGGGGTTTGTGTGTCCCCACCACCGGGTTTCCAAAAATTGTTGAATCGCTGCTGCGGCGATCAGCTGAATGTGCGTTATGCCCGTGTCTTGGGTTTCTCATCCCTCGTCGCCAGTGTTCCATTCTGGCCGCGGCACCGCAGGGCCCGGGGACCGAACGTTCGAGGTAGGCCTCAGCTGCACAGCTCCAGCAGGAGCTAATAAGACACACACGCATGCATATGGTTGCGATGCCCCGGAACTGCCTCCTCCTCGTGGGGGCGGGACTTTTATTCAGACGCCCTGCGTCACCGCGCTGCGGGACACAGGGCAGATACAACATTGGGTGTTGAGCACCTGCCAGAGCCACCTGCTTCCTGCGACCTGCTGCGTAGGATACAGCCCAGGCCACGCCCCCTCAGCCATCATAAACTGCTGGACTCGCAGGGAGAAGCCTGCGTTAAGAAAGAGCATGAATGTTTAGCGCCTGCAGGGTGTTTGACGCTGGCAGGGAGAGCCGGCTGTTTTCACGCTAACTTCCAGTATCAGCCTGTGACGACGCTCCGTCTGCTTCTGCTATTCACTTGGACTGGCAAAGTCTGGCGCCAGGTAACTGTGACATGTTGCATGGGAGTGGGGGCTTTAAGCTGTCACAAAGAAAACGTTACAGCAGAAGCGCCAGTCATAGTGGGCTTAGTCAGGGTAGAATCGTGGTAGGAGCAGGGACAAGTCATCAAGTCCAGATAGCAACATATTTGCAGATAACGTGTTATTTTCGGTCCACCATGGGCCTCGTTGATGTTAGTCCCAGAACGAAGCTGCAATCACTTTTTTTCATTTCACATCTTTGTAACCCAGCCAAACCAAACAATCATGCTAAAAAGAAGGCTGCAAGTTACCCATACGCACCCTGCAAAGCCAAGCAGCGGATCGACATCCCCACTAGTACACAGAGTGAGACTAGCAGCTTGATAAGCGAAATCAGGCAGTTCTTGGGTACCATCAATGCCCCTGTTACTCCTGAGACTGAAAAAACGCTGATGGCAGTTTTTTGTGGCAGCAGTAACAGGAACATCTACTGCCATCCCGAGAAATAGCTCACTGCTCTTGAGGATGTACCTATACCCCTGGTATCCAGTGGACTGACTCCAACCTCAGGAGGAACTAACTTTTATCCAACTTCTTACTGTCAAAGACTTTCAAAACTACAACAATTTTAAGTAGACCTCTGCATGACCACTTTGAGCTCTCTTTAAACAATGTATTCAACACAGGCTTCCCTCTGCTGGGCTGGAGCCTGTCTATCAATCAACAATCTTCATCACCTTGCAACACCAATGCTTCTCGGTGCTTTTAGTTTCTTATTGTCTTTACATTGTCCTTTTGACATCTTTCATAGATCATATACTCTGCCCTCTTGGCGTATTCAGAGTTCACATACTTTGCTTTTCACTCAATCAACTCTTGTTTGGGATCACGGTTACGGCCTTGCCTTTGTTTCCGGCTTTAACACATCTTCAAACATTTCACAGAGACTTTCGAATGTGCGATTTCACCTTGCAGGACCACTCTGTTACTTTGTATCCCTTTATCACATTTCAGCAATTGTCCTTTCCATTACATGGCTTACCGGCACACACGCAACCTTCAACTCTTGTTACAGTCACTTTTGCTTTTGACACAAACCGGGCATTTGTTACCTTCGATAACTCACTGGTCGTGTTAATTGTGTTTCTTTCTTCAACGCTTTTCATGTAGCAGCCAAGGCTGTTATGCATGCCTCCTCTGCTCCTCCCCAACTCCATCATTCACCTGGAAGGGTAGCGGGCCAACTCGAAGTACTTTGAAGATATCTCCTTTCTGCTCACTCGGTTTCTGTCTTGGAATGCTTTCGGCTTTCTGAAAGTGTGGACATCTCACCTGGCTCTCTCTTGTTCTCCGTAACTGCGCATCAGCCTCTTGGCCTCCCAACTTTGATAGCCGGGTTTTGCATCAGCCCCAGAAGATCTGCTCCTTCTCATACCCAGCCTTGCTCCTAGTATGCCTGTGTGCACCACCTTTTATCCTGACAGGTAGTGTTAACAAGTGGCAGGTGTGTGTAGCAAGGATTACCTGCCTGACTCTGCCTGGTCTCATTAAAGGGACAGAGGCATTGCAAATCAGTAGAGGTAATCTTCCTGGCCTCCTTCCTCATCTTCCTCGACTCAGTAGTGTTGTCAATGTGAAGTGGGGAGGAATGTTGGGAGCTGTACTTTCCCATAGAATAGGTAGGGATAGGTGTGAGATGGGTTGAGGAAAAAGGGGATACCATGACTCACCATCAGTTCCACCCCCCGAGAACCCCATAACCAGGTGATCCTCCCTCACTTGTCCACCACCAGGGTCAGGATCCAAAAGCAATGGATTTTCCCTGACCCCCTGAATACGGGATACCTTGGGAACACCCTCCCCAGGGCAAACGGAGGACTCAGTCAACGGCAAGTACAAACTGTGGTTTATTGCAAATAAAACCAACAGGATATAATACAAAAACACAGGAAGATTCTGGTACATCTCGATGCTCCATGGTGCACAGGCCTGTTTTGTATGACTCTGGCATCATCACTTGGGCCCTTCACCAAAAAACCTATCAGGTCAAGGGATTGGGTATTGAGAGTTCTATAACCTATACAGTCACCTATAGGTGTTATTCTACTGGTCATCACATGTCAGGTGGCTGGCCTGTCCCATCCCGAAGAAACTATTTATTACATTGTTGCAGAGGAGTGGCTTACCATTGGTTCTTGTCCCTTGCCATCCACCCCTGGGATTTCTAAGCTGTGATTGGTTAGAGTTGATGCCCTCAGAACTGGGACTCAATCGAGTTCTCAGCTCGCTGTGCACCTCTTAAAGGTGATGTGAATGATTATGTGTCTGTATTGTAACTTGTGTGTACCACCTTTGCCTATGAGAATATGCTCCTTCCATTGCAACACGTGTTGCAGTCTGCATCTGGTTTGCTGGGATTAGCTCCTCTTTGCCACCATGGAAGACTGTCCATTGTCTCATCTTGTTGTAGCACATGTTTAAAGACTACAAAATTGGGCTCTCCGGCTCACAATGTCGAGGATTTTTTTCTGTTTCTCTGCAGCTTGTCCCTTTGTCATCTGGGGATTGTAATGTGTCCTTGTATCTCTGACCTTGGCTGTGTGCTTGTCTTGCACGTCTTGCTCTCTAATCAGCCCGAGTCAGCTCGGCTCATCTCATGTTCAGAGGTTTGAGTCCTGCTGTAACATTCCCTATGGGTTAGCTATACGTGGTTCGATCAGGCTCCATATGTCTCCTGTACGTTCACAAGACTATTGGCTTTAAGTATCAGCACGCTTGCTCAGGATCTCTTGTGCTTTGTGGTTCTGCATTACTGGAGATGGCTAGTGCAAAATAATAGTGCATCGCATAACCCGTGGATTGGATTCCCTTCGCTAACTTACCCAGACAAGCGGGAAATTATCAGTTTCAATAGGATATTCTGTCAACTATCCCATAAAGGTCTCTTGTAGGCCTTTCTTACCCTTCTTACGCTATGTCTCGCGTTAGGTTTCTTTGTTTCTGCTACCCGAGGATTCTCCCTTATCCCCGGGACTGAAGATCCCCTGGTGTCAGAGGTGGAAAACCCCACAGGTTTTCCATTAACGGTTCCCCTAAGATTCTGGCTACCCGTTGAAGGGACATGTGGTATACTAAGGTTCTTGGGTAGATATGTTGATCAGTCTCATCTCGGTGCAGAAGAAGTAAAAAAATCTGACTGCCAGTTTTTAGTCTGGGGAAAGTTGAAGGAGCTGTAATGGAACGTCTTTTATTAAATTAGAGAAGCTGGGAAAATCCTTAAAAATGTGCTTCTTCTGGAAGGCCTGGCATAATGGCTGAGGGTATGATGGTCTGCTTCCCTATAATATTTATAGATACGGGTATCTTGGGATATATTTCATTATCACCATGTACACAGAATGACAACCACATACGTTAACATATTCAATATCCTCTTCTGGTTCTTCCCATTCGTCTCCCATCAAACACCCTATTTCCATGGTTTATTCTTTCTGATTCTTGGGGCAGTTTCTAGCCATGTGGCCATCCTCCTTACATGAATAACAGGTGGGCATTTGGACCTTAGACATTTTGGACTCATCGTTCTTTCCCTCTTCTTTGATTTTAAATTCTGGTTTTCTAAACTCAAATTTTCTCTATCTTTTCCTAGTCATTCTCTAGTCTTGGGAGGATTTCCCCCTCATTCTGATACGAACAGTGATGGATGTGAGGAACATGTATGATCTTTTCTCTCATCAAATTTATGTATAGAGTGAAAATGTTTATTTGCATCTGAGTGGTTTTGAGCTGTCTCAATGGCAGTAAGGGTAGGCTTATTCAATTCTAAGACCGCTTTATGTAAGGAGGGAGGTAGAGTGTTAATGAATTCTTTTATAATCAACACCTCTTTCAGTTCTGGTAACGTTTTTCCTACTAGTCCATAGAGAAACAGTGTTTTTGATTCATTCCCCCAACACTAATGGAATTTCTCAAGAGTTCAGTCTGATATTTCTCAATTTCTTTCTGTATAATTACTAGTTTGTCCTACTCTTTGCAGAAGGCCTTCCATAATACATGTAAAATTAGTGTCACCTTGCAGATTAAGTATCTGATATGATGTTTGTAGTTCACCTTTGAGTAATAGTCCGAGGTAACAGATTTTGTAATTATCATCCCACTCAAACTGTATTCCCCATAGTTTGAATTTGAGAAAAACAGTTCCCAATCCTCACCTTCTTGGTATGGTTGAAGAATACCTTGGGGCAAAGAGGTTTGGCATGAAGGGCTAATGAGTCTTCCAGAGATACCCTACTTATATGGGATACCAAGGTTTTGTCTGATTCTTCTCCTGATTCTGAAGGGGAAACAATGGATTCACTGTCTTCTTCTTCAAGATTAATTTAAAAAAATGTGATCATTCGGTATCTGAACCAGATTGGTCTAGGGAGGTCTGAAGGTTTGAATCTGATATTGGTAAGGCAAAGGTGGAAGGTGAGCTATGTCGAAGGAAGGGCATCCCATTGAGGACAGACTCTATGGCACTAGGTCTAATGAAGGTATGAGGTGGTATTATCTTCAGGATTATTTGATCCTAATGTTGTAGATGATAATGAGAAATGGGTGAGGTATCAAGTATCAGTTGGGATTGAAATAATAGATCTTGGTCTCTAATGAGGATGTGGGCTTGTAAGAAAAGGGATTTCTTTATGGCATGTATTTAGTCTGAAGCTTCAGCATCAACAATGAGTTTCTCCCTGACTTCTTGTAAAACAATAATTCAACTTTTATCGATTTAATTGCATCCCACCCCTAACATCATATCTAAGAAAGGCATGGTATCATTAGCAGACACACACATAATAGATGGAAGTTTCGAAAACATTTATTTTGTATTCAAACCCTCTACTTTCACTTTGTGGGGTTTCCCTTCCCCGCGTTTTGTTTTATCCAACTTCTTTCTGTCAAAGACTTTCGAAACTGCAAGGATTTTACGTAGACCTCTGCATGACCACTTCGACCTCTCTTTAAACAATTTATTCAACACATACTTACTCCACCAGGCTGGAGCCTGTCTATCAATCAGCAATCTTCATCACCTCGCAAAACCAATGCTTCTTGGTTATTGTAGTTTCATATTATCTTTGCATTGCCCTCATGGCATCTTTCATAGTTCATATACTTTGCCCTCTTGGCATATTCAGAGTTCACATACTTTGGTTTTCACTCATCAACTTTTATTCTGGATTGCACTTACTGTCTTGCCTTTGTTTCCCTCTTTATCACATCTTCAAACATTTAACAGAGACATTTGAATGTGCAATTCCACCTCGCAGGACCACTCTGTTACTTTGTATCAGTTCATCACATTTCAGCTATTGTCCTTTCCATTACACATTTTATCAGCACTCACGCATCCTTCACCTCTTGTTACAGTCACGTTTGCTCGTAACACAAACCAGGCTTTTGTTGCCTTTGATAACTCACCGGCCTTGTTAACTGGGTTTCTTTCTTCAATGCCTTTCATGCAGCTTTCAAGGCCATTACCAACACCTCCTCTGCTCCTCCCCAACTCTGTTGTTCACCCAGGAGGGTAACATGCTGCCTCGAAGTACTTTGAAGCAACCTCCTTTCTGCTCACTCGGTTTCTGGCTTGGAACGCTTTTGGCTTTCTGAAAGTGTTGAAATCTCACCTTGCTCTCTCTCATTCTCGGTAACAGCGGATCAGGCCTTTGGCCTTCCAACTTCGATAGCCTGGTTCGCATCAGCCCCTGAAGAGCTTCTCCTCGTACCCAGCCTTGCTCCCAGTGTGCCTGTGTGCACCACCTTTTATCCTGACAGGGAGTGTTAAGAAGTGGCAGGTGTGTAGTTAGGATTATGTGCATGACTCTGCCTGATCTCTTTAAAGGGACATAGGCATTGCAAGTCCATAGAGGAAATCTTCATGGCCTCATTCCTCATCTTCCTTCAGCTCAGTAGTGTAGTCAGTGTGAAGTTGGGAGGAATTATGGGAGCTGTAGTTTCCAATAAAATATGGAGGGCTAGGGGTAAGATGGGTTGTTGAAAAAGGTGGATACCATGTCTCACCATCAGTTGCTTCACCCCCTCTCCCTGACGACCCCCTACCCAGGTGATCCTTCCTCGCTTGTCCACCCCCAGGGCCGGTATCCAAAAGCAATGGCTTTTCCCTGACCCCCGAGTACGGGACCCCCAGGGACTAGGTTGTGAAACAACCTTTGGTTTTTCACATAACCTACAGATGAGATCATACCTTTAAAGATTGTATTCATATTAAATAATGTTAAAAATATATTGAATATTACTAATTTGGACAGAAAGTCTCTACTCCACCATGTGCATGAATTGATTTCAGTATTTAAGTTGGTTTACTTCCTGATGAAGGCCCTTTGTAATATCAGAGGAATCATCATAGATGAATTTATTCTGCCGTAATTGGGCTGAATCACACTGTGTTGACGGCTGAATGTCGATGTTTAATGTGTGACTTCCCTTTGTTGTCATCCTGAACGGGGGTTAGACTCCCTGTGGGTCATGGAGTATCCTAAACATTGATAAAGTGTACCTGTTAGGTTAGAGTGTACAGTTATGATTAGAATTGTGATCAGTTAAGTACCGTGTTCAAAATAAGGTTAATTGGACTGTGTTGCTAATAATAGAACACTGCCATACAATACCCACATGCAGTCCATTGAAATACTGTTGCACTTTAAGCAAGCACTTATTGGTATTTTTGTAGCACTTTACTGCAATTTTGCACAGAGATTATGGGTGACATTCCGACTATGGAGGTAGCCATGCCGCTTTTAGCAGCATGGCTACCCCCATACCGGGTACTGGGTCCGGGTTCCCTGAATGGAGAAATACCGGGCCATTTCGAACTTGGGAGGCCCGGTATTTCCCCATTCAGGGAACCGAGACCGTGTGCATCCCCATTCCCCATGAGCCCCATGCGAACTACGGGCTCGTTAATGACGGGCCCATTGTTAGCATGCTGGACCGCTCGCGGGACCCGCTAAGGACGCCTGGTTTTACCAGGCGTCCTTAGCGGGTCCCGCGAGTGGACCTCGTAATGAGGAGGTAGGGGGTTAACGGGCCGGAAGCTCTACCGGCTCCGTTAACCCCTTACCGCCAGGGTTCTAATGACCCCCTATGTGTTCGTATAAGTAATGTTCAATGTATTTTAAATGTGTATTAATAGGAATACATTGTTTAAAGATATGATCTTATCTGTGTGTGTGTGTGTATTGAGAGATTTGTAGAAGTAACATCACTAAATTACATGTTTTGTTTTTCTGAAAAGAGTGTGCCACAGGATTTATTATCCAACATGAAGTAATTATACAGACTGAGGTGTCCCTTTGTTGAGGCATATAAGCGCAGGGCATCCTACTCCGTGTTCTTGGTACATTACATCCCGTTTTTGAGTAGGTATCCTTTCTATGGATAAATGTTAGGGGTGACACTTCAGAGATGCTGTGCTATATATTATGCACTTAGCAATGGACAGGGATTCTATGGTCCTCTTCTCGTTTGTCCCAAGAGACCTTAACATATCTAATTAAGCATTTAGCCAGTTACTTAGTAATTTGACCATCCAATTTCATCCTTTTTAGACTGACATAATTTTGTTGTTTTTTCAATTGCCATGTGTCAAGGTTCCTGCTATTTACTTAACTGCTATGTTGGTTAAAATGTTTATATGTTATATATGTATTTATTGTTTGTATCATGAAGTACTTTTATGGCCGCAGGTTGAAATAAAGCAACTGATGATGATGATGATGATGATGGTGATATATCCATGTGCATCATACAGTGACACACATTAGTGGAAATGCATGTAACAGCACGTGTATATCAACTCACAAATTGCAAAGGCAAATCTTGAATGTGTGCCCTAAATGTACACATGTGCACTGGGAATCATGTAGGCAATATGGAACATAGGCAAGTTAAGGGTATCCCCAAAGGCAGGCAGGCATTCATTGGGCTGTGTTGATCTGTACTTGACTGCAACAGAAGCTACAGCACACCATGCCCCAAGAATTCACAATACGTGTCTCCTACAGATGATGGAGGACAGAAATACACAATCCCAGCTGATGGCCCTAACATGCTGCCACTGAAAGTTGATAAGGATGCAGAACAGGAGGATGTGAAACTGCCACTCAAACAGGTTGAGGCTATAGGTGTAATCATTGGTGGACCTAAATCACAACCCCTGGCACTGCCCCGACGTTGGCCCCGAAAGAACCACAATGCAATCTCCAGGCTCTGAATACCGAGATCCCCAGCATGTGAAGAAGATCAGCACTTGCAAACAGCTCTTATATCAGACCATGCCACTCATGGGTAGACAGGAAGCGCCAGGATCAGAAGACAGAGTGCACTCAACTAACACCAAATTGCAGCGCTCTTAGAGATGAGCTTCACAGCCTCTCAAGAGTGGTTGCAGAGAGTAGGCAGTCCCTAACACAGGACACCGTGGCCACCGGGAGGAGCACAGAGATGTATGGTAGGAGTTAAGGGATGCCAGGGATGCGTTTTCCGAGATGCAAAATGGCATGCAAAACAGAGCTTGCGAGCGGCTCATGCAAAAATCATTTCTGCCACCAATCAGATTGCCACTGATCTAGAGGGTTACATGGCAGAGTTGTTGACGTGATCAAGCACAGTGCCCAGCATGTCATCTCTGGCCTTGCATTCCCCAGCCACAGCAACACAGCTCTTCACGCCATCAATTTAGTCACCAAGCGTTAACAGGGTGGGCAGGATCTTCAGACCACGCCTGTGATGCAGAAAGTGCTATGCACATTAATGGTTTTCTGATGCTTTTTAAGCAATTATGGTATGCTTTACCTTTTGTTTTGCCAATGACGCTTATTTAGAAGAATGTTACTTTTAACAGCGTGAAAGCTTATTGATTTTTTATTTCAAGACTGATTCATCATTGTTTACTGAATAGTGCAGTTTTTTTCTTTTTTCGAGCAGGTTGTGGTATTCTTAACGATGTGAAAGGTTGTACAATGGTAGGAATACATTGGTGGGCTCCCAACATCTGTTATCCTATATGAAACATCATCTTATTACTGGACGGACAATAACACCAATAAATATGAAAAAACCCAGCAAAACAACAAAAGCAACAACAAGAACCAGTGGCAAGTGGATGGCCTGCAATGCATTACTCTCCTAAGCGCAAAGTTGTTTGTCAAAGTCAACACTTGGCCTTGTGAATTAAACCACATAGTGAAGCGTTAAAAAAAAAATAAACATCTATTTATTGATTGTGTTTTTGGTTCTAAGGCCAATTCAAAAGTCAAAAGTAAAACATAAAACATAAAACAAAGTAAGAACATGAAAGAAACAAGCACATTTGGCATTATGTACAACAAAGCAACAATACGTAACATAACGGAAATCTAGCACATATGTTAGCTTAGGATTTCCATTGGTGCATAGTCATGTAAGATTTCTGTCTGTTTCTTCAGGCTACGCATCCAGCGATACCAAGTATGGATGCTACTTGTGTAGGCTGATTCGTGATTCAATCAACTGCCAGGTCGTACGAAGGTTGTACAACGACCAATCCACCCAGTAACGATCATTGATGTGTGTCTTTGTGTGCCAGTATAGAAAATGTTCTGTGCTCTTTGGTGTACCCACATTTCCCAGGCCCCTCTATTTTCAGAGGTCCAGATACTGCTGAGGGCTTATGATGAGATTTGAAAGCATGTACCAGTGGCACACCCCTAAGGACACTTGCATGTCATTTGCAGGCACTGGCATCGCTGGCATCATATAGGCACAAAGCCCCAGCCAGAGGGTCTTTGCAGCATGCATGTCTCCTCAGGTGAATTATCTTGCAACCAGGTCATCACATAAGGCACCAGACATGTACCTCTGTCCAGAAGATGCATCATGTGTGTCAGGTAGAAATGGCTGCAGGTCAGGACAGATCTCCATATGTATGCCACATATGAGTGCTTTGCTAGGTAGCATGCCACAACCAACCATTATGTTGCATACAGTCAGTGGGTCGCACAGTAGCTCTACCCCCAAATGGCCAATGCACGTGAAGCACGTCTCGAGTATGCCAAATGTTCACTGAATGGAATTTCTGGCAGGGATGCGTACAAGTTGTACCTTTGCTGGGCTCTGATCACTGGGTTCCTGAAAGGGATGAAACAGTGCTCCCTCAGGGGTACCTACGATCACATACGGATGAGAGAGACATCATGTGATCTGTCGTTCCCATTGTTCAGATGGACGAGTTTAGGTGGTTGTGCGTCAGGATTTACCAAGCAACCAGGCCTCACCATATTTTCAGTTTTTGATTGAAATGCTATGGCACAGTGTGTGTATGGGTATCTGTCATGTGTTGATCCTGGAAAGTTGGCATTCACATTAAGTAGTAGTAGTAGATACAGCTTTATTTCAGTCATAAAACCCTAAAAACAGCAAGTGACAATATATAATAATACATAATAATTCATTATACGTTATTAAAACACAGTAAAAGTATCAGGATATGGTAAAATTATTATGAAGTCATTACTATTCAAATATACTAGGCGATACCATAAGGGGACACAGCTGGCAGCCTCAAAAAAGATAATCCCAACAACCATTGTTTTTAAAGAAAGGAAGAAGTTAGCTTCCACGAAAAGGGACTGTTTCATCTCAGGCTATTTTATTTATTTATTTTTTACATTTGTATAGCGCGCAGGCAGCCCAGGGGCATTGTGGTGCTGTTACTTGCAGCAGGCTTAGTTACATTATGCATAAGTTACAGCATTGGGTACATAGGTGTTACACATGTTATGCATAGAAGCGTACACAAATCAAATATACATATGGTGGGTGTACGTAAAGAATGGGGTAGAGAATCAGGCAAATAGGGTGGTTTTCAGGGTTTTTACGGAAGGTGGTGAGTGAAGGTTCAGCTCGCAGGGCAGTGGGGAGGGCATTCCAGTGTAGGGCCGCTAGGTAGGGGAAGCTGGCACCGCCTGCTCTTGCTCTTTTTACCATGGGTAGGGTGAGTATTATCACCCTGTGCATTTATTGACCACTCTTGTAACCATGCTCTGTGGATGAAATGTGCCGTAGCAAATGCAACGCATAAACTTTGGGGATTACTTAAGTATAACAATGTCGCTCTTGTATGGCGAATCCCAGCTGTAATTAAAATTGGTTTCAGGTATCTGCGTCTCAGCATCAAGGTATTTTGATGGCATCAACATAAAGTGCATTACATTTTCTATAGCAGTCTTACACATCAGCACATAGCCGACTCTCGGGATTTCCAAAGGTAGGTTACACTTGCAACTGCCAGAGTCCCTAATCTGAAGTGAAAGTATAGGGATCATTCATAAGCCGGGCTAATTGATCAATATATGATATAATGGCTTCAGACAATCTATTGCTAATAAAATCGGGTCCAGCTGACAATTTCCAGGTATCACAAATTAGATTGTTTCTCATCTGGCTGTTAATAGCTAAATTTGTGGTCTTTCTTCCTACTGCCTGACAGGTAGTCGGTTAATCCCACAGGTTACTGGAATTGAGATCAGATAAACAGTTTTTTATATTGGTGGACCATTTCGAGCTTCTGCCTGCCTCCAGGCTAGAAGAATGTAACATAGCCACAATCTCATCCAATATCTAACTGGATTTTACTTTGTCTTGATCATCGCAGGTAGTATACCTAACTCAAGATATATTAGAGAGGACAGGGTGCTTAGAGGTAACAAAAACAGCATTTAAAAAAATGTATTCTGTCACAAGATTGTGGCTTATGCGAGTCGAAATAGCCCCGGGGGAAACTGCTCCACTGCCACAGTGCACAAAAAAAGAGTTAAGAACCCCATTATACTTTTCCATACTGATACTCGATTTTACTATTTGTGTTGCACAACTCCAAAATTCCTGGAAATTGATTCCCAGGCAGTCAAAATGATTTACCTGTTGAAGAGGAGCATCATCAGTTCTCAAAGATACTGACCGACATTTAGATGAACGAGGTGAAAAGACCATGATCTTCGATTTCTCAATGTTTAACTCCAATTTTAGCTCTGTACATTTGAGTTTAAATGTTGAGAGGGTCTTTTGTTGACCTGATGGGGATGTTGATAAAATTCCTGCATCATCAGCATAAAAAAGGACCGGATATTTCTCTATGCCCATTTTTGGGCAGTGCTGGCACTCCTTTAACAAAGCATTGATGATTTATTGGACGTGTATGTTAAAAAGCAGGGGTTCCAGGACACAGCCCTGTCTCACTCCCCTGCATACATTGAATGCTTTCGTACGCTCACCCCACAAACCAAATTGAACATTTCTGGGCTTTGGGAGTACAATAAAGATATAATTCAAATTAGCTCCCGGGGCGGGGCTTTATGAACTTCAAGTATATGCCAAAGTGTAGCCCTCAAGACTGAATCAAATGCTGTCTTGAGATCCAGGAAAGTGACATATCATTTCAATAAAGTTTAGGAGAAATAGAAGAAAGCATTGGTCAATGGCACCTCTGTTTTGCCTGAATTCCGCCTAGTGAGTACTTATTACGCAATTAGGGTCAGAAGAAGAGTGTATGTGAGCAAGGATAGTCTTGGCAAATATTTTCCTAGCCCCATCTAGAAGTGAAATGGGGTGATAGTTTCAAAGTGAGTCTCTTTGACCCTTTTTAAATAGAGGGATGATCTTTGCCTGATGCCATGCAGGAGGAATTAAACCCGTTGAAAGAATGGTATTAAAGACACTACAAAGAACTGGGACCCACACCGTTCCCTCATCCTTATAGAGATCAATGGGAATCAGGTAAGGGCCTGCAGCCTTGCGGTGTTTCATGGATCTCAACGCTACCCCTACTTCAAACATACTCTAACTTAAATAATGTGATTCTTCCACATTATTTGCCAACACCACATTGCTCCCATTCAATTCATCTCCTGGGTGGATGCATAAAGATTAGAACAATGAGACCATTCATCAGCCAGGATGCAGCATTGCAGTACCTGCTCACCATTCAGCTCTTTGCCTGCCACCATCCTCCAAAAAAGGGTGTTATCCCCTTGCTCTACAGCATTGTACAAGACTGGCCATTTTTCACAAAGGAACTCCCTCTTTTTTGATGTAATTACTTCGATATCGCCTGCTCTAAGGTCGCACAATTCATACTTGACTGCGCCTGTGCTGGATTTAACGCAAGTTATGATTTTCTCTTTGGTCACATGATATTCTCTGTCATACCAATTTAGATTTACAGGTTCCTTCTTCAGATTACAGACGAATGAATGGTGATATATGGGACATGGTTGGACTTCATTTTATCAGAATCGGTCCGCACAAGTGGCGTCAAACTCTCAGCATCACAGACGGATACTAAATCACTCTGAATCAACTGATATACAATAGGATTTTGCCCTCATTCAATGACCTTTGCCCATTTTACTGTTTCTGTGCGTGGCCAGTTAACATAATTTTTTTTTTTTTTTTTTTTATTTATTGCATTTATTACTCGCCCAAACCCTTGGGTACCACGGTGATGTTACAGACAGCTTGGTTAAAACATTTCTTGGACTTTGCCAATCGGGCGCAGTGCATGTGAATACAAATAATCATACACGAAGACATTAAATGCAGGGTTTCAGTACAATGATATTTCCTGAAGCATGGAAGGGGATTTTTTAGTCTTGGTTAAATAGCCACGTTTTCAGGGATTTCTTGAAACCTGAGAATGTTTGCTCATTTTTGATGGGGAGGGGAAGAGTGTTCCAATATGTGGGTGCGAGGTATTGGAAACTACTGCCTCCTGCCTTGGTTGTCTTGTAGCGGGGGATAGCTAGGAGTAATTGACTGTTAGATCTGAGGGGCCTCTTAGATACTTTTCTGGTGATGGCGTGGTTGAGGTAGATGGGGACACATGAGTGGATGCATTTGAATGTGACGCACAGAGCTTTGAATGTAACCCTGGCTTTGATGGGGAGCCAGTGATGGTTTCTTCTAATATTTGAGATATGATCTGACTTCCTTATTCCAAGGGCCGCCCGAAGGGCTTTATTTTGGATAAGCTGTAGTTTGTTTAGATTGGCTTTTGAGGTACCCAGGTAGAGTACGTTGCAGTAGTCGAGCCTGGATAAGATGTGTTGAGATGTTACATTACAAGGATCAAATCCCAAATCTGAGCTAATTCGAATGACTACAGACAAGGGATAAGGTCCCTCTCTGGTCTATCACCAATTTCAAAATCAACATTATCCCATTGGTCATTGAGACAAATTTGTAATCTGTCAACGAAGAACCAGCTGGACCTACAAACAATTTCTTGGCCGATTGGTCCTTAGGTAACCAGCCATTACAAGCTCTCAAATTTAAATTGTAGATCACTCTCGCAACTTTGATAGCCAAGGGATGTGCTCTCTCAAGGAATGCGGCTTTCACCGCCATGCAGTGTCCTGATTCACATTAAGGATGGTGGCAAAGACACACAACATCTGAAAATTCACAAATGGATCTGTCTCCTGTTCTTCTAGTGCTGTTCAGAGGCTGCCAAAGGTGTGAGAGACACATGGGCCTAAACAATGGCACTACAAAAGAAAGGGAACCAAGCAATTTCACAAATGCCCTCACAATGCATGACTTGTTCTTGCATCACCGAGCAAGCATATGTGTTGCCTGGCAGATAAGATAATCACCTCGGGGAATCTGGTGTAATACCCTTGATTTAAGGTTTGTGAGATCCCCAGTGTGATTCCACTGGTCCTCTGAAAAGTATGTGTGGCAAAATAATGTAGGGTTGTAATTCAAGTAACTTTACTGGTCGTGTTAAGTCATGTCCCTGCATTGTTGGCATAGTTAGAGCCCCATACCACTCTCTTACCATCTCTATTATTACATGGCGTGAGAATGCATTATTCTGACTGATCTTTTCATCTGCCAATTGGAATAAGATTATCCGTCTCCTACGAATACTTGCCCCCCCACATCCTCGACCACATCAGATGTTGCAGCAACATGATGCTTAATGGATCGATGATTAGAGACATATATGATGCCTCATTGTGCTGGCCTTTTATCCTGTGCTGTGTGCTGCGATTGGAGTGGCTTAGGGCACTTATTGGGGTGGGTGACGATTGTGTTGACACTTGCTTCACTTTGAGATAATGTCAAATGCTGAAGGCAATTTTCTGGAGCAAATCATGTGCTCCTTTTTGAGAATCAAATATTTGGAGCATATTTGCACACCTTTGGTGGGCACTCTAAAATGCTTGATTTCCTTGTTTTAAATAATGTCCTCTTTCTTTTGGAGTCATTTTCCACACTGTCTGTATGCTGGAACATCTTTGAGAGGTGCTTTCTGTGAATCATGCACGCCTGTTTCTACCACATTACTTGGACATTTCTTGCACACAGAGTTTGTAAGAATCTGGCACATTTGCTCTCATATGATATTAGATTGAAAATGTACCTATAGTTTTCAAATTAATCCTTCTCTTTCAGAATCAGCTAATGGATGGTCAGGAACAAGTATGTCTTTGCGAGATCTCCTCTGGGCAACATGATGTACGGCCTACCTCTTCATATCTAATCACAGAAATAGAAAACAGACCTTTCTTTATAATCATTGCGTTTGTAATTGTTTAACAAGACCCCTCACAATTTCCCGTGAAGAAGCATGTTCGCTTCCAAGTTTTATCCTCTTGATATCGTATATTCTTAATGCTCTCAGCCGACCGCAGATACTTTTCTCTTTGGTAAGGCCTCGTTTAAGGAGCCCTATACCAGTGTTTTGACGCTGAACACGCTGGATGTGTTGGCACTTACCATATTGTTCGTGGGAGAGTGTTTATGAGGATAAGCATGCAATCTCTCAGAGTTTTACATTAATCAGCCAGTTTGCGTTCTGCCTTTCAGTCAAATGTCCCAGTAGGTCCCAGAGAGGGAGCAGTGAGCGCCTGAATGAGAAAGATCCACATATGTGAATGACAGCTAATACAGGGACAGTGGCTACACTGACAGAGCCTGAGAGCAAGAATCTGCCCAGTTATTGCAAACACAACTCAGGAACAGGAACAAGAACAACCATCATTCATGCTCGTGGAAGAATAGCCCGGAAACCCCACTAACTTAGAATCTGCCCTAGTGAGACTAAAGGGCTCAGTATATAAGAAACAGATTGGTAAACCAAGGTGTAAAACATTCACACATTGGTTTAAGTCTCTGTGGCATAGTCAAGCCCTTAGACGGTGGATTAGGGTCAAGAAAGAGAAATAACATTTCCAGCTGCTCTGGCCTCAAAGTGCTCATTTTGTGTCTGCTTGTGATTTTCTTGCAGCCACAAAATGATTGGACTCCGAACAAATCTGCCTCCATTTCACTTATGATTAAAGCCGGCATATTCCCTAGGAACACATTGGAATTCTTAGGTGGCATTGACATTTGTAATAAAGTGGAGCATAAAACCAAGGAGTAAAGTCAATTTGACCTGTTTTTACTCTTTACTTTTGCACCCCGTTTTGTAAAATGTAAACATTCAATGTAGTGAACCCAACAGCAAATAAGTGCTAATGTTGGGAATGCGGACTCCTGCATTCAGTTAGCATTTAATTACAACATTGACTCATCCCCCCCCCCCGAAGCACACAGTAAGAGGAAGAACCACACCTTCTGAGTGTGTACACTATATAGACCATTTAAATATTAATTTCTATGGACTATGCAATTCTTCAAAACGACCAGGAAAGGTGTGTTGGTTCCATGAACAAGCCAAGGCCTATGTCATGTTACTCCGTGCTCTGCTCCCATGGATGGAAGTACATTTCTACATTTATTTCAGCCACAAGAACATTTCCTGTCTTGACTAACATTCCTCGGAGAATGCAACAGCGTGTATGCACATTTCTTCTGCAAGAATCCATTTTCTTTGCGTACACTAGTATTTTCGGATGACTTCCACTATTACAATGATAGAATTTCTATATGCATGATGCAGTCTACGGTTTTCAAGTCCGACCAGCATTCGTGTTATGTAAAATGGGGTCCACAAATTATGAACTTTAGAAGGTCTGCCGTCCCAATTCAGAATTTCAAAACACAACCATGTAGAATAACAGAAACGTATGTAGCCCGTGTTTTTTTTTACCTCTGAACTGCATCAGTTCAATTGCCAGTTCAGATTATTGTTTACATCTTTTCTCACATCCCTGTCCACTTCAACTCTCGAGTACAAGGGATTCAACATTCAATGTATTCTCTCGAGTACAAGGGATTCAACATTCAATGTATTGTACCTTCCCTAATCTCGGAGGCTGGCAAATCCTGCCTAAGAGTCTCCACCCAGTACACGAGTCAGCTGTGTTCACAACCCACACTCGTTTATGTGCATGTGGAGTTCGATGTTATTTATGCACCACAGTAAACCATGTTTATGTGCAAAGAAGTACTAATTTAGGAAGGTTCCCTTGCTTTCATATTTAGCGAGTCTTCTTCTTTTGCATGAGGTTGCGTTACATAAAACTGGTGCATCTGTTTATGCATTAAAATCTGCATGTAGAAGGATTGATCACGTTTTATACGGATGTGCATGTTAATCTGTTCATTTTAGCTTCATGCATTAACTAAAAAAAATGTGTCTCTGATGCAAGTCAATCACAGAGACGCCCTTCAGGGAAAGACATATGATAATCATGCGCAAAGTTCCAAGAGCTCAACTGGCCACAATTGCCATGTGGCACACAAAAAAACTGTGGGCTTGGCGCATCATCTGACAACTAGTCCCGCTTCAGTTCATTGTCTCAAATTCTTAATGTTGATGTGACTGCGTCTCGGTCAGCAATTGTGTTCAAAACAAAGGACTATACAAATAATTCCGAATGTCTCTTAAAAGAACTGCCACAGAAAAATGATGTTCCTGCAAAGATGTGTTGGTCAGGCCTGTGATGAAGTCCCCTGGCGGTCCAGTGGGTGATGTTTGGGAGGCCCAAGTGGCAAACATGGAGATACAACCCATAGATCAATGTGTTCTGTTATAGCAAGGTATGGCATTTTTAATACATGTCTAGAACAATTGTGACAGAACAACAAAAGTACTACAAGCTTGGAAAAGCACATATCACTCCAATTTTGCATGTGTATGTTTAAATGACCTCAATACCCGTCTGTCAAGCACTGTATCATGACAGTGTTTGGTACCTGTAACTCCTGAAGCATCAGAATGCTAAGAATCGGAGTGAGGTTACCTTGAATGAGACTGAGGAACCAGCGCCCCACACCATGGAATAGCTCCTCTGAAATTTAACATGGTGTAGGGACAGCGAGACCACTAAACCGGGGAGACGTTGCCTGCTGGTTGCACTGGAGCAGGTATGAAAGGTCCAGGCCAAGCGGGTGGTAGTCCAGGTATGGAACAAGCAGGCCCAGGGATCCCCCATGCAGCAGGTAAGGAAACAAGGCAAGAAGGGCTGAAGGAGGCAGAACAGGACAAGGAGCCCAGGGAAGAGAGCAAGTGCAGAGCAAAGGGTAGAGGGAGAATTGGTCCAGACAGCAGAACAAGGAAGGATAAAAGGCTTCCAAGACAGACAGCACGTTACGACGAGTCTGTCCCCTCTATTGTGGGGTTTAAATAACCCTTGTAACCAACGCAGGACCCCAGTTACAGTGCACATGCTACCATGTCATGGTGCTCAACACCCATGCCTGCGCAGTCGCCATAAAATGGCTGTGCTCATAGCAGGGGGAGCGGAGTCCTCGAGGAGCAGAGGCCGAAGCTGCCACACCCCAACAGCACTGACTGGGAGCCTGACGGGAGGTGGACGCGGCGCCCCCAATGCGGGTAAACCCAACAGTAAGGTAAGTGCTAGAGGGGGTGGCGAGCCCCTGGTGTGACACTGTCTCCTAGATCACCCCAGTGGACAAAGATCACACTGCAAAACAAAAATTACAACAAAGCCATGATGGATAAATATATACAAAACCACAAAATACGAATAATTAAAACATTACTTCACAAAATCAGGTTGTTCACCCATCGGTGTAAACCTGACACAAAGTCATGTGTCTTCATTTATTTGCAAAGTTCCTGGGTGTGTGCAGAGCCCACCCTTTCTCCTAACAATCTGACTTGATTAATTTGATTTGAATGAGAAAGACAACTTAAGTTTTGGCTCTGTTAGCCTGATACATCCTTGGCCCAGTCTTACTCAGGGTGCAAACATAATTTTCTGGGGGTGAGCAATTCGATAAAGGTAGATCTTAGATTAGTTGAAGGCAATCACCATTCTGATTATGACAATTTACTACAACAGTTACCTTGATACACCCACTATGGGCGGCGAACACTCTGGTATCCGTGATATTCATAGGCATTTCCTGTTTGAGCATGACCTGTACCTTGCAGCTCGACAGTGAGGCATACCAAAATGTATTGTCAGCAGGTAGATACTTTTTCAGCTAATCTGCCTCCAGCTCTCCCCAGAGGACCAGGCACCGCCACTTACATGCTGGGCTAAGGGGTGACATGGTGAGGGTCCCCTGGCCAACCCCAACATGGCCAGGTCTGGAAGGAAGGGGTGTTGCCACATGGTGCCATCACCATCATCATGCTTATTTCAGAGACAAATCCACAAAAGCAGCAAATCAAGCCGAGTTTAATACATTTCACAATAACAATACAATACATCAGATCATAAATCATTTTCTGAAACCAAATTATAAAATTCATATGAACAATTACAAACTAGATTAAAGGTATGGTCCAACCAGTGAAATTGACAGAAAGCCGCCTAGGATGTATGTCTTTACTTTTCCAGGACTCACTTTGTCTACATTGACATCACCATACTTTTACTTTGGAATTGCAGGGGTAGACCCCCTGCTTCTCTCTTATTTTCTGGCCACATTGTTCCCCCTGCTGCTCTTGGCTTTGACCCCAAACCTCACCTTACACTATCCCCAAACACATCCATTATCATCTTCACAGTGTGAAGATGCAGACAAAGTAAATGCCTGGCAAGCTCAGTGAATGACAAAGTAAGTGGATGTGACAAAGTAAAGGGGGGATACTACCAGCCTAAGCAAACAAAGTGTAGTGTGCAAGAGAAACCCATGTGCCTTGATCAAAATACATATTTAAATAAAGGCAGCAGTGGAGATGTGACCATCTTTTTCCTCAAAAGCCAATACCACAGATCCGAAAGGCCAGTTAGCAAAAGCGATACATTGACATGCATCACCCAGGGCAGCTTGGAGGTTCATGACATGTCCATGGCATCTTGTAACCGAACCAAATATGGGTCATTATCAGACCCACCAAATATTTATCAACACTATTATCAATTTATATATTGAATATAATTTTGAATGACGTAATCTTGGGTTTGCTCCATTGCCCACTCAAAATGTAATTCCATAGGTCAGCGGGGAGTCACAGACAAGGAAGGAGACAGGAACACAGTATACAGATTCAATAGAAGTGCCAACAGAAAGTGTGCACAATCGTGTGCGAGAATGCTGAGAGATCTCTGGTCGGATCTGTGTTGGATCCACTCAGTAATCATGTGGCTCTCTTTCTACAGTGGCTGTCTCCAAATTAATTCCGTTAATATATGCCAGCAATGTGCATGTTTTAGCAATTTCCGTTGTTCCACAAAAGCACTATTGATATCTATGAATATTTCTGTTTTACAAACACACAACAAAAATCTCTCAAAAGGGACCCATAATATAAGGTAATGTGTTTTTTACCTATTCCACAAATCGTTGTCTCCATTATCTCTTCCTATACTTATGAATATACAAATGTGTTTTGTCAACCCATATTAGTATGGTTTTGTAAATACTCGCTTCCCAATTACGTTTGTCATGTCCATTAAATGGACATATTGATTTAAATTCTAAAGTCTTCATGCCATTTCTGAACTGATAACCTTTGTGATCTACCCACAATTTACTCACCCCTTTTGTTCTCACTATTTTAATGTTACATATTTCACACGTGTGATTTGTTTCTGTTACATACCAAAGTGCCATTGGATTGCATTACAAACATGAAATACGGATTGTCCTGGAACACTTCTCTGTGTTAACTATAATTCCCCGAATTCCACATTGTGCATGGGTTTTTTGCTTCTGAGTTTAATTGCTATACCCTGGTGCTAGGCTCGGCCCTTGGTCCCATAGGACAGGTGGATATGTGCCTTAGTCCGTACTTGAAAAGGATGTGCTCCTTGTTTAGGGAAGTGTGGTGCGCAGGCGTTTAGCTACACCCATTGAAGGAAGGTCTCATCATCACCCTGTTCTCCCAGGTTTGTACACATTGTGGAAGAGAGTATCTTTATTTTAATGCACTTCTCCCCTGTCTCATCCCAGCCAATAGAATCTGGTGTTTATTGATCAAAGGTTTCTTTGGTGGCCTCTCCACAGTGGTCAGCTGACCTGCAGGGTGGTGGGTACTCTGGTTGCCTTGTTCTGTGGGTGTCCCCAGTAGCCTGATAATGCAACTGTGTGATGGATCTCAATGGCTTTGTGCTGTGCTCTCTTTGTGTTTTTCCTGTAAATTGTCATGGTTTACATACAGAGAACATATCGTGTTGAGCATCTGCATCTTCTATTGTTCTTCGACAAATAACTTACTTTCTTTGACCATGCATGTATGATACAGCTGGGAGGGCTGCTGTTTTGAAGGCCGAATAGGCAAGTTGCCACATTTTAAGGACCCATCACTTGTGGGTCTTGCATCATATAATCTGTGAAACATTTGCATTTTCATTATTCGTGAATTTTCAGTTCTTTCTTTATAACATGATTTATGTTTTTCACATCTTTAACATAGAGTAGGTATCTCATTTTGGCAGAAAAACATGGGTTGCATGTAATAATGTCCCCACAAAAATCTCGCCATGCAAGAATGGTGGTGTTTTTTTGTGGCAACATTATCACATGGAACCTGTGGGGGAAACCCCCGCAACCCCCATTTTTTTTTAAATGGACTGGGGGTCACCCATGTAATCCCAGCTCCCATTTACCCCATATATTGTCCCCATAAATAATGTCGCCTATGCTGTTTCCCGGAAACTATATGTATGGTGACATTATTTATGGGGATAATATTACCTGATGGCGAATCATGCTGCAGATACACTTCTGGCTTGATATAAAATTGTGGCAGCTTTATGTAAAGGTTCAATTAAGCTCTGTGCCAATGCAGAAACATACACGTGCTGATATGCATTGGTTCACTCTACAGAAAACCAGCACAATCAAGTTTTTATTTTTTATTTGTCTTGTACAAAATTGGATCATATATTCCATTTGTTATTTTTATGCAGCTCCAGCTGATTCTACTAAATAATGCAACATGTCAACATATTTCTGTACAGTTTATCACAGTTAAATTTGTTCATTTCCCCCTTTCACTTATTTTGTTTGTGATCCCAGAAAGGTATATTTTGCAATAAACGATCACATTCTTTTTTGCCTGTCTATAACTTTATTAGCAGTGACAACACTCTAATTAACAGAATGCCTACTTTTCAGCAGGTTTCCGTTCTTCTAAGGTAACCCCGATTGCTCCGGATGTGTTCTCGGATTCCGGCCACATCCCCGTTGCAGAAGGCAGCGGTTTACAAGCTAAGGTAAGGCGCAGCGTTGGGGAGTTGTACATCCATTGCAGGGATCACTCAACACTCCAACAAGAATTATTTATACGCTTTTGCTAGTAGCATGCATTCCGTCTTCAAAGCTATTTTTGATGTGCGTGACAGGTCCAAGTAGCTGAAAATGTGTGAAATCAGCAACAGCAGTAAACCTTTCATTGCCAGAGCACACCTTTTCTCCAGCAACTGAAGACTCCCGTTAAATTAATCAAAAGTACAGAAGTTACTTGACAGCCTTTGAAGTGGTAATTGGAGAGCGTTTTTCTTTCTGCTTCTGCTGCGCTGGTGCAATTTATTGGCTAAGGCTACAGTTCCAGTTGGTTCTGTTCCAAACATTAAACAAAATGGCGTCCTTTGCAGCATAGCCCACAACATACACAGCGGAATGCGTAATCTATCCTCTAAATATAACAATGACATATTCATGGCTATATGCCTGCGATTCACGTGTACTACGTTATTGGACATAACGCACGGAATTGTTCTGTTTCAGCACCTGGTCCATGCTGCCAACACATTTTATTGAATGCTTTTGTTTGAGGCATCTTAAGGCTGCAATGTGACCCTATTTTTCTCTTCTGCCGTTTCACTACACCTTTCATTGCAGGTTAGTGCTTGCACAACCGGAGTTATTAAATCTCTGCCACCTTCATCCCAATTTTCAACCATGTTCATCTTTGTAACACTATTCAAAATGCACGCTGCCTAAAAGACACAATTGAACCACCCCAGGAGTTTCTGGATGTGTATTATTATTTCATTATCCACACTTCGAGAATTGTTAGTGACTCATTGAAGCAGTACTTCATGACATTGAAAGCTGCTGAGGCAAGAATATATTCGAGGAATTAATGTGCACCTTTGAGGTATTATTACGTTTCATAACATAACATTGAATTGCAGCAAACAAGGTGATGTGAAGTACACTCATTCAACAGAGTACACGTACTAGGTTTGAACAGTAATGTTTTTTTCTATGACAACATTAAAACAATGAAGTTAAATAGGGTTAAAACTTGGGATTATCACTCAAGTAAAAGCACATTGTGACAGAGTCCCCTACCTGATTCTCAGGGTGGAGGATGGGGTGACCAACGGGGCCAGTTGCCAAGCCACTTTATGCAATGTTGGACCTAGCTGTGGTATTGGAGTATCCACTGACCTATCCCATAATACTCTGGCCATTTGCAGAGGCTTGCTGATCTCATTGGTAAACCATCTACCCCATCAGGCCTAAAGCCCATTAAGAAAACCCCTCACTTGACTACGCTCACTGTCCGGCCTCGCAGTGTCTGGTCATTTTGCCCTTAGAGTCTGCCCTTTACAATTGCCTAGAGACCCTAATTTCATGTGAGGTACGAGGGCCAAAGAGTGTATAACGGCAAGGGCTCACCATTATTGATGCCAAACCGAGAAGAACTATCTTTTTAAATTGTGTAGAAAATGTGAGCAAGAGAATATTAGAATTAGAGACACCTGACGCTTGTTAACCAGCATGATTCCTGCACTATAGGAAACTCGTATTTCCTTCTTCGGCTGAGTGCTGCCAGATGCAGAGCTGAACCGTGGAACTCCTTTGAAATAACCCCGCTTCTTGCAGCCAAAATATGAGAATTCAAGGTGACCACCTGCTTTAATAGACTCAGCGTGCATATATGAGGGACAACAAGCGTGACAAAGTGAGAGGCAGAAAGCCTGCAAACCTGAGCAAGTCAACCAAGTTTTCCAATATCAATTGACCCCAGTCTTTAATGCAATTAGAGAAGGGTGGTAGTCCCTCTGTAAGCTCGGAGCTGGGAGAGAGCAGTGTGATGGATTTGGGAATGAGGCAGAGCCAGAGCACTGGAAAGAGTTGCTGAAGGGCGAAGGTGGACGTTGGAGAAAGGTTGACGGGGGAAGGGAGAGGAAGAAGAAGGTGAAGGGAGTGTGTCAGAGTGTTCTGTGTAAGCAGGAGCCGCAGTATTTGGAAATGTGGAAATGCAAAAGTAGAGTCTATCTCCAGTTGCTACTACCAGGAGGCAGGACTAAGCACTTAAACACTCCAGTCATAGTGGAGCGCAGTGGAGTGTGTCAGAGTTTACTGTGTTCCGTGGCTCCTGGCGCTGGAGCTTTGAGCTGTGATTGTTGAATTACAGTATCTGCTGTCTCATCTATTGTACTGCCTGGCGTGTGAACATCACAAACGAGCAGCTCGATTTTACGTCAAGGAAAGGCAGGCGTAGTGCAGCTGATTAACAGCAAAGACGACATCAAACCTGGGCATAAGCTGTAACACGCTACTTTTATTGGTATATGGACTTATCCCAGTTGCCAATAGTTCCATTATCTTTAATTTTGCAAATAAAGAGTTTGTTAAGTTTTGCCTTAGGGCAACACATTTCTTATTCCTGAGTTACTTTTGGCTGCAAAGTAAGGCTGATTCCTACAACCGTGAGATCATCATGGCTCTTTAACATATCAGGATCCCATGATTGATTGTCGCTCAATCGAGATGTTTCATTCATAGCTTCATTATTCTCAGTGTCCTTCTTTGAGGGATTGCCTGCTTTGGTGAACCACCAATCCATGGGACCAAGACTCTGCTTCAGGTTTTTCCTTACTCTGCTTCAGGTTTTTCCTTTTTTTCCTTAAGTGCAGCTCTGTTTGATCACTCACGAAGCGCTATCCTCTGCTTTAGCTTTTATACTCCCTGCATCATTGCATTTCAATATACCCACAGATTTCATAAGCAAAAGAGAACGGGGCGTGTTGCTCTCATTAGAAACCCCTTCCTCTTCCTGCCTCCCCTCCCTCCTTTATCTTTCCCCTTGATTATCTCCCTCCCTTCCCCTACCTCCCTACCTCCCCACTCTCACCTTTTCCCCTTCCCCTTCCCTCCTCCTACTCCTCCTCACCCCTCCCCCTCCCACCCAGTCCTACTCCACTACTCTCCCTATTCCCTTCAGTTAATTGCTCTTCTTACTGTTTTGTTGACTGATTCATATTGTAATTTGCTTCTACTGTTATATTGTTTATGTTTCATGTATTAAGTTGTTCAATTGTACAGCGCTTTGGTGTAAAGCGCTATATAAACCAATAAATACAATTACAAATACAAATAGATACTATAGTGGTTCTGAAAATGTGCCTCTTTCTTTGGAGATGTGTTTTCTCCCATTTTTCAAGTGAATATAAGATGTACCTGCTGTTTCAGTGGCATGTATAACTGAAGGATGCTTCAGAGTGAACTGAATACGTTGCATAGCTGTAACATTAATATTAGTGTCAAGAATAATCAGAGCTCCTTGCATCGAGGCTAAAGGTTGAATATTAGATTTCGGGGGTGTAATATGCTAATAACATCACCCTCCAAGTTCATGCCGCTATTAAATAAGACAATGTCAACAATATGGCTTGTAACGTACAACAGTTCTTTTTGCTCGCCCGCAATTTAGGAACACATTTCAAAAAGTGCTTGACAAGTGGCCGATGACGCACTTATTTCATCCTGTAAGGAGATCAAATTGTTTAACAGATCTACAGTCTCAGTATAATTCATAATACTTTCTACAATTTTGGCTAATTCAATAGATTTAGAAAGTCTTCCTTCGGCAGAGATGAACACAATATCATGAGATAAAACAGATGAAATTCAATCCTGGGGCATAATCTCGGGCTGCCCGAAGACTCCCTTTGTAAAGAATAACATGGAGCGGTAGTTAACAATAGGAGGTAGAAGCATAGAACTGCCCTCTTTGCAAGTTCTGAGTGAGGATGTAATGATTCCCTCCTGATAAAATGGCAAGTGACTAGCCCCTACTACAACCTTATTTACTGGGAAGAAAGGTGTTATTTTCCTTGTTTGACTTGCAGCATCATTCATATTTGCCTCATGGGTAGACGTTGATTCTTTATCAATAGGTTGGTTCATAGTCTTATTGGACCCTGTTGAAGTGGGATAGGGCTTGGTGGCTTCTCTCCTCGTCAAACCTCTAAATAAGTTCTTCCGTGTATGGACAGGCATTGTATCTGTTGCGTGCGGCAAGACAGGAGCGCAAATCCGTAAATGTAAAATAGAGTACTCAGCAATACGCTCTTCCCCTATCACCAAAGATGCCGTATAATACAAATTAACTTGCTTACCGGCAGTACAGCTCAAGTGAAGCAACACTTAGTTGTCAACAGACAGTTTAAGTATCAGACGAGAAGAAAGAAGATTACTCACTATTTCCATGAGTGCTACACCAAGCACAGTGGAGTAGATCTCTTCTTGGAAGTAAACATACAGAGCCAGTGCTACGACCGCGAACTACTGTAAACTGCCAGGCCAGAACACACTGCTCACTCTGCTGCACTCTGCACCGGAGGGCAGGTTTAATGAATGAAGGTGTGTCACCAACAAAGTGTTCCTTCCTACAATGTTGTGTTTAGCCCAAGGTTCCTTCACCTCCAACAATAGCTGCAAACTGCCAGGCAGAACACTCTGCTCACTCCACTATGCTCTGAGCCGGATGACAGATTTTATAAATGATGGTGTGTCACCAGCAAAGCATTTCTTCATACAATGCTGTCTTTAACCCAATGTTACTCTACCGCCAACAATAGCCGCAAACTGCCAGGTCAGAACACTCTGCTCAATAAGTGCTATTATCTAGCTAGACTGGCATTTTGGTGCAGCCAGTTTGGACATGTTTTCATACTGTGGCATGAATTTTTAATGGTAAAGCCAACTGAAGTATGTTCTTACGTGGGGATACTGCCATATATTGGCAGAACAAACATGGACCTGTGTTCCTATAGTATCATTACTGGCATTATGTGCAAGGCAAAAATGAGTATGTTCTTATATGGGACTACCAGGGTATAATGGTGCAGTCAGCCTGAAAATGTATGGGTGCAAGCAGTGTATAAATGATTTATACTGGCACATATTGTTGGTAAAGGCATCATGAACATGTGTTGGAGAAATGCTCTTGTGCACTGTTGGTGACTTGCATCTATTGGATTTTTTCATAAATTACCCTACACAATCAATTGCAAAGCTGGCTTTTTATACCATTTATTTTTAAAATCTGCTCTAAAATGCTCAGTTTTAACCAATTATTTAAAAATAATTCTCAGGATGAAAACCCTCCTCACAAACCTCTCCAGATTGGTTCGGGTTCCGTCGCTACACCTGTGCGCTATGGCATATCTGGGAGAAATATTTGTCCCCCCTCCACTTAAAATATTCACAATCCACCAATGGATGTGCCTTGGCCCCTTTCTATTGAGCTAATATATTAATTGTATGGTTAACATCCATGGGGTTAACCAAGATGTTCCTAAATTTAGATACCAATCCACCCCATAAATATAATTTGTGGATGACATGATAAGTCTTGCTAAACAGAATGTGTCCCTGTTTTAGCCATATTTGAGAGAGATTGTTAGCAGTTTTCTCTCATTATTAATACAGAACAATGTAAAGATTTTTAACAGACCAGAACCCTTATCCAAAACTGAATTCTGCCATCAAGAAAAGGTACTAGATGTGTGAAGTAACGTGGGTCACCTGACTTACAGAAGGCTGGAGCCCTGAGGTAAGTTTACAGGTAAGTTTATTCTCAAGAAGTTACATAGTAGAGAATGGCACTGGGACATCCACCGAGCCCAGTTCAGCAGGTCCAACTGACAACCATGGAACCCTGCACACCAAACAATCGTCAACACTCCACATTCTCCATTTGCGACATCACAGCATCAGCAACCTCACTGATAACACAGCACCCATCCTGTAATTACACACAACTAATTACAACAATGTGGTCTAAAACATTTGACCACATGAGGGTCTGCGTCTATTTCATTTCAAAGTTGTTAGGCCCCGTTTACAAAGTTCCCACGGATTGTGAAACATTGTACTGGTGGTATTTCAACATTTAATAGGAAGATGAATAATGTTTTGCTTAATGTGATCCTTAGAATATATGATGCCAAGGCTAATGCACACGTCATTTTTGGTTGTCAGATATGGAGATGCAATCCATAAGACATTTTTGACCAGATACACACTTCCAAAATCTATACTTCACATGAGGAAGTCAGTGGCAAATACTGTTATGCACAATGAGACTATAGCCAAGATCTAACTTTTCAGAGGCTACCAAAAATGGTAGAAACATTATGGAAGGTTAGTAGGCATACACTTGTTGGAAATCTGGTCTCAGAATCGGGAAACAGTACACTTTCCCACAGGATAACCTGGTTGGCATTTATGAATATTGTTTTAAATGCAATTAAGATGGAAGACTTGCTCTTGAAACATTGAGGCATCCCTAACAATGCTATTTTCAAGCTGGCTGTAAATTTAGATTAGCAACATCAAAGATGCTCCCTGGAGAATGGTAAGCAGACAGTAGATACATATTGCCATTTTCATCCTGAGTTTATCCCAGAGTGTAAACATGCGATTTATGTAACTAGGCCTCACATAGACCAGTTAATCTTGAGAGGAAATACAGACAAATGATCAAAGCAAGATGCGTGTTCCTCGAAAGCCTGTATGTGTGAAAAAGGACTCCCAGAAAATAGATTGCCTCTTCTTTTTTTTGAGGTATCACAGGGTCAGAAGATGGTGCTTGGTGCCTTTTTTAAGGGCAAATAATGGTTGGAACTGCAGAGAAGCAAAACACATTTATTGACTATGACCTCTGAGGGAGCCTGTATAGGCTAGCAACCTCTTTGATTCTAGTCTTAAAGATTAGGACAACCTATTTCAGTCTCTGGTGGTATCACAATGCCTCCCTGGAGCTTCTGCATCTGACATCTCTCAACCTCAAACTGTCTCTTACATGATGATGCACTGTTTGAAGAGGGGGAGATGTAATGGCGGTGCAGAAAGTGAAAACAAAGACGAAAAATGAAAAAAGGCTGAAGCGGAACAAAAATGGGATACAAAATAGTGACTGAAAAGGGGACATGAAAGACATGAAAGACAAAGAATAAAAAAAAGTAGAATTCTGTAGGAAAGACAGGGGAATGTTGATCGAATGAGAGACAAAAAATAGGGGAAAGGAAAATGTTTCAGATCGATAATAAAAGGACGATGTAACGGCAAAAAGTGCATAGTGCTAGAAAAAGAAGGGCAGGCCAAGAGAGACAACACAATGAATGGAGAGAGAGAAATGCCGTAAATGAAAGAGATGTGCAAAAGAAAACCCAACATTTCTGTGAAGAGACACAATTAATGAGATGCTCAGTTGTTCGTAGAAAGGATATTTACAGCGACTTATCTGATGGCATAAAGTCACTTGATCTGCAGCTTCTTCATTCCATTTGGCCACAGAATGTGACTGTGGACTTATGACAATGTACATGTGGGTCTTCTTTACATCACATGTAATACTCTATTTGTAACATCACAGACGGCTGATTGTAATCTAATGCCCTCCATCTTTCCACCCTTCTCTCCAATTCTTAAGTATACAATACAGTTACCTTACTTAATTAGGCCCTCCCTCTTACCTGGACACATCAAAGTAGAGAGACATCCTGTGTCCTACAAAACTGTCCAAAATGTCCAGCCCATTCCACAGTGCCCATTGTCGTGATCACACCAGGTCAGGTGCTTGGTGTTTTAGTTGAAGGCAAATGATGCTAGACTATATTATCTGAACACTTTCAGATGATATAGCCCCCTCACTAACTTCGAAAACCTCTTAAAGTAATGCTACCTTTCATCATTTTAAGAAGCTTGGCTCACATGTCTTATTGTTACAAATCAGGAAGGCCACTTGCAGACCTATTATAACACAATACATATTTAAATATTTGATGGTTGTAACAGGAAATGCTATGCAGTATATCCTTATCAGATACGATACAAAGTGAGATAACATTCACAATTCTAGAGTCTCCGGCTGATATAAAATATACAATAAATACTTACATAACAGATTCACTTTTGGTGTAAGTTTGTACAAGAAATTAAAGATTATCATGGCTCACTTTCATTGCCTTCTGAGGACGCACACCTGTTCCATACAAGCTCATGAGAGTAGTCTACTGAAATACCAAATAATCACTCTGGAGAATGTGGTACGAGATCCTTCAATCAAAATTAAATGCATGCCTGCAAAGCCTAGTAAACATAGGTGCTGATTCACAAAAAGTTTTTCAATGGGATTGCACCGCTGCAAAACATGTTTGTAAATGAGGCCCATAGGGCCAAACTAAGCATACCTAGGTGCAACCCAACCTAGCTCACAAAGCAAATTAACCAAAAAGCCTGCCATAAATTGCCTGAAACAGTAGAGTGCTAGAATCCTTAGGACACACTTCACCACCCAAACAGAACTCAGAAAATGAAGTGGAACAACATGGACTACAAGAGCATGGACCAAGTAATCTGAGAAGCTTGAAGAATGTAAGGCTGCTGAATATGCCAGATGTACAAGGATACTACAATAACATGATGATAGCAAGATTTGCCAGCAAGAACACAATAAAGATCTACAAAGTTACAGAGTACCACAACTTGGATTCTCTGGCTAAACCAAAATAGGATTTACTGACAGCTTCTTTCAAACTGAATAGAGGATATTGGGACATGTGTTAAAAGAGCATCACCTTAATTTACTAAACATGCAGTCATATAGTCTAACTCATTCTTTTTTCATCAGGACTTTAATTCGATGTGATTGTTTTTCTTCTGGACAAAAAAATACTCATCCTAAAATGGACAGACAGCAAGCCCAGTTATATCTTTAAAATGATGGTGAACATGTGTGTTACGCTGTGTACAATGTACAAGCCATATAGTGATACACTCTTTTGATGTACTCCAAAGGCCTTGCTTACGGGGGTGAAGAAACTATAGCATATCAAAACCCTTGAAATTCACTGAAAAAAGTTAGATAATTTAGAGTTAAGGTGAACTGATTTATTGCAATAAAACTCTTGAAATTCATCGTGTGTGGGAAGTGACAATGATCTTAACTCAGCATCCCCACCACTTCAAAGCCCATGAGCACATACATGATATCACAGAAGAGATTCTCAATGACATACAAAATGACATTGTAATGGGCATCAACGGGGAGGGGATGCTGAGTGAAGATGTTCATCACTTCCCACACCCACTGAATTTCAAGAGGCTTGATGCAATAAATCAGCTCACCTTAACTCACTTTTAACTAATTTTTCATTGAATACAATTATAGATGGGTATCTCTAAATGTAAGGAATGTATTCTACTGAAAGTTTCCAGAAGGTTTCTGATATGATGTCACTCAAAACTCTGAGGTGGACTACAAATCAAAGTTGAAAGATACTATATATAATGTAATGTTCTGGATAGCCCCATGTCTCCTTTCCACCACTAGAATGCTCTTTGGACCAGGACCGCAGTGATTGTAGAGGATAAGCATAAGGGACCAATGAATAACATAATAAATACCATGTCCCTTCTCCCCTTACCACACAACAACATAAAGATATGACTGGATATGATTGGTTATTTATAAAGCACCTGATACCTAGAGGTTTCTAAGCGCAGACCCAGGGATCAAATCTGTGTTGCTCCACATCGTCTTGCTTCCAAGGCGAGCACGTTGCCCCTGAGCTGTCCTCCCAAGCAGAAAGAGCACATGAGGAGAGAAAAGTCCCTGCCAGAGAAAATGCTGCATCCCATGACTTTGATTTTACAGCAGTAGATTATGGCTTTCACGCCGCGGCAGGGGGACAGACATGGGTGGTAATGGCTTGCTCAGCCCAAGCCATGGTAGACCCAAGCGTAGTGAGGGCCTCAGCAAAAGCTCTGGGCCATTACCGGCCATGTCCGCCCTCCCACCGGGGCGTGAAAGCCATTCGCACTTCGGGGTTCACCTGGGGCGTGAATGGCTTCCTTTTTATCACCTCAGGAGATTCATGCTACATACGAAGCCAATCTCCCAGGGGAAAAAAATAATAAAATGAAAAAAGATGGCTGCCACCATCGGGAACAGGGATTAAGTCCCTTTTCCATTTCCATGGCGGCCGGAGTGGGAGGTGCAGCGGACCAGAGCTTAAAGCTCTGGTCCTGCAGGTAAGTATGGAGGGAGGGAGGGATGGTTGGGAGAGAGGTTATGTTTGGTTTGGGGGAATTTGGGGACTGGGGAGGTCTCTGTTGCTTCCCCGCAAAAAAAAAGAAATCACGACGTGTCTTGCAGTGCGACAGAGAATGTATGTTCTGGTGACCTGATTGGCCAATGGCCCTTCTCCGGGTGCGAATATGAATTTCATATTCCTCTACCATGATGTGGCAGAAGGAGGATACCACATTGAGAAAGGGAAATAGTTGCTAATAGCTTCAAATGAAAGCCTTACAAAACAACAAAATACTACATTTCCAAATGAGAAAGTGCACACAACAATGTGAAATATCTTTTGCTGCGCAACACAATAATCCATATTTTATATACCTGGGATGGATGAAATGCCTGCCTTGCCAGCCCAAGATTTGAACCTCTAGTATGAATGATACACAGGTGCTCAGCCTACTGAAATATCTCGTAAGCAATCACAAGTTAATGTTTTAAAACAAACATATAATTTCAACATCCATCTCTACAATAGGCATAACCTTCTACAATAGATTATTTTTCATCAGTGGCGCTAAGTAATGTACAAATTGCTACATGATATTGGTCAAGGGCATTTAGTATAACAATCAGAACTGCATCCGAATAATCCCTCTCAGGGGCTCAATTTTACCACCCGCTTAACTATTTATGTTCACTGGAACGCTCACAGCGAAAATTGGTTGGCCAGCCAAAAGAGGGGGTGCACTATAAATTCACCCCCTTACACATCTGTGGCTCCTGCCTGATCTAGTCATGGGGTCCCTAAGGATGCCACCACATGCCACAGCATCAGTGAGACTTGCATCTGCCTCAAATAAAGCCCAACCTAACTGGTTTGAAATTGCATGCAACACACTGCTGCACCATTACGACCATAAGGCTGATTCAGACCACTGAGCAGGTGTTGAGCTTATTTCTGATTTTACATAAATTGTCTTCGTAGATGCTTTGTGTATATCCATAGAGATATGTACATAGAGTTGAAGGTCCAAATATGTTTTGGCAAAATGAGGAGCAGTCACACCTCTTCTTTCCTAATCTGGGTGTACTCCATAGGTGTGCTCTGACCCCTCTGCTTTTTAATTTATATGTCAATGATTTGGAGCCGTATCTACATAAAACAGGAAATCCCCCACAAGCATCTGGCATACTGTTATATGTAGGACTATATAATGGCAATGCCGTGCTCCTATCTCATAATCCCAGGGGCTTACCGTCATAAATAATTGATAATGTCAGTTTTATGGTGATACATTTTTCTTAGTTATTATCTATAAATCTAAGGTTAGGGCCGTGGGTCCTCGCGTTAACACACAGTATCCTCTGCCTTGCAAAAAGGAAAGTGTGGCATTGGTTGAAATCTATGATTATCTGTGAGTGACTTTCTCTAATACTTTGAATTGGGCCAATCGTTTCTCTAGGCATGACATAAGGATGAAGCAAATTAATGATGCTATGCTTCATTTCATCAACTTGATTGGCTTTTATCATCTAAAGGCTATGTTATATGCCTTTATGGATAAAACTGTTGAGCAGGTGTTTCATGGATCACGTATGGGGAGCTATACTAATATTTCTGCCCATGAGAAAAAAGTCTTTATTTTAAAAACGATTTTGTGATTACTGTGTTCACTGCCTATCTTGAATTGGGGTTGAGTCATGAGCAGTTCATACAAACATAACACCACTTTTGATTTGGTGCTCAGATAGGGCAAACCCCACATCAGACCTTACTATTGTCAGAATTCCTCTTCACAAATTTGAACCCGTAGTGTAGAAGGAGAATTCTTCCCACCAATGTACCCCTTTGAATGTAAGAAATACACAGTGCAAAGGAATCAATTAGTTGAAAGAATGGATATTCCACCGAGACCACGTGGCTGTAGGAGGAAATATAACACAATTAGTACCAAAAGACTGATGATTGAAAATCACAATTCTAATCTAAACCCAATAACACTAACCTGAGTCAACTGAATAGTAGGAAAGTACTACCACGGTCAGGTTAAGAAGAAGGCCCAGAAAAGTTCTGCAAAAAACAATATTCACTATGAGTACCACTATGTGCCTAAGAAAATAAAGATACTGAGCTACATGAGCTTTACCACAAGAATTTCGTTACCAGGGAATATCCATGAGTGAATCCGTAGAATGAATGACACGAGCCACCTTCAGCAATCCGCGATCACAAACGGTAATCTCACGGTGCAAGGAACAGTTCTTCCAAGAGTTCGAATTCCCGTATTGCAGTAGAGGCTGTCCCACGGTGCAGCGGAGGCTGTCCCACGGAGCAGGGGTGGCTGTCCCACGGAGCAGCAGAGGCTGTCCCACGGAGCAGCAGAGGCTGTCCTACAGAGCAGCAGTGGCTGTCCCACGGTGCAAGAAAAAAAAAAACTTGTGAGTCACTCTAATCCAGGAATAGGAAAGTCAGCACAAAGTACTAGAAAGATTCAAAAGCACACAAGACGTAAATTCAGAATCCAAAAAGAGTAATCCATAAGCCGGTCCAAGTCCAAATATACCTAGCGGGCACCAAACAACAGTCAAGGAGATAGCAAAAAACAAAATCTAGGTCACAGAAGCCAGAGATCCAGAAACCATGAAAAGCTATGAGGAGAAGTCTCCAAAAAACAGTAGGGTAATCCAAAGCCAAAACAAGTACAATTCCGAGTCAAAACACAAGGAATGATCGTAGAATTACGAGACAAGAAACAGAACGCCAAAATGCTCAATCAGAAGCGCTGAGCAACTAAGGAGGAGGGACTAAGTACCCAAAGTCAGCTGATCAATGTCGTGATCGTGCACGAACGTTACCCCTCCTTAGCAACGCATCACCAAGCTTCCCTGGCAATCTCCAGGCTCCGCCACGGATCGCGTTTCTGGCAACCAAATGCCGTTGTCCCAGCGCTTTCCTTTGTTTGCCTTGTCTTGCTGCTGAAGGCACGCGAAAACCCGTACGCAAGTTCCCATGCCTGACAGTACCCTCCCCTAAAGATAGACTCTGTCTCCTTGAGGCCCAGAACTCAGAGATCAAGCGAGGAGCATGAAAGTGCTGTACCAGGTTCTTTCCTCCGGTCCATAACCCTTCCAATCCACGTAATACATCCTGGTACCTCTAGAAACCTTGGTATCCAGAATTTTATGGACCTCATACTCCTCCTCCCCTTGCACTGCGATGGAAGGAGGGCGTGCAGGGAGAGTGGTTCCGGGAACAAAAGGTTTGATTAGAGAGACATGAAAAACGGGATGTACCTTTCACTTGGCTGGAAGAGACAGCCGAACCACTACGGGGTTGATTACCGCAGTGATATCATATGGCCCTACATAACGCGGAAGAAGAGCTCTCCTGCCAGGAATACGCAGATTTTTTGTAGATAGCCAAACCCTATTTCCCACTCTATATTGAGGAGCCTGGGACCGGTGGACATCAGCAAAGCGCTTGGCGTTTTCTTGTGCAACAACAAGGTGTTTCTTCATCTGATCATGGATTGTACACAGATTATCGATGCAAGAAGAAGCCGCTGGCTGGCGTGTGGGCAGAACAGGGGCAACAGGCAAAGACCGAGGATGACGACCGAACATGGCAAAAAACGGGGAAGAGCGCGTAGAGGAATGTAAAGAATTCTTATACGCGAATTCGGCCATAGGAAGCAGTGAAAGCCAGGAATCCTGATATTGATGAATAAGGCACCTTAGATATTGTTCCATGGTGGAATTGAGGCGTTCAGTTTGTCCATCCGTTTGGGGATGATAAGAACTGGAATATCTTTCATCAATTCCAAAAGAGGCAGTAAGTGACTTACAGAAATGGGAAGTAAGCTGCGAACCCCTATCCGAGATGATAACGCAGGGAAGACCGAAGAGGCGAAAAACGTTCTTCAGAAACAAATCCGCCAGTCTCGGAGCAGATGGCAGACCTTGACAAGGCACAAACAACGCCAATTTGGTGAAGTAATCAATGATTACCCAGACAGTGTCAAAACCTGAAACCGGAGGCAAATCAACCACAAAGTCCATCAAGATCATATACCAAGGATACTCAGGAACGGGCATGGATTGTAAGAGTCCAACCGGTTTAGTACTAGGAGCTTTACATTGAGCACAGACATAGCAATGGGAAATATATTCAACAACGTCCTTTAACATCGACGGCCACCAACACCAGCGCTGCAAGAGATCAAGAGTCTTCCTACTACCGGGATGTGCAGCTAAACGTGAATCATGGCACCATTGAATAGCCTTCTTCCGAGTACCACTATCCGGAAGAAACAGTAACCCCTTGATATGTGGCAACCCCCAAATGATTTCAAGATTGAGCTTTGCCGGTTCTGCAGGATTGTCTCTCACCCAATCCTGTAGATCGCTTCTTAGTGTGGGTGTAATGGTACAACCACAGATCACTTGGTGTGGTAACAAAAGAGGACCTTCCGATCTGAGAGGGAGAGGTTCTCCATGCATATGTGAAAGAGCATCCGCCTTCGTGTGTAGAGCACCAGGGCGATAAGTAATCGTGAAATCGAACATTGAAAAGAACTCATGCCATCTGGCATGCCGGGCTGTGGTACACTTAACAGACTGTAGGGCTACCAAATTCTTGTGATCAGTGTATACCTGAACAGGAAAAACCGACCCCAATAAATGGTGTCGCCAAACCATGAACGAATCACGAACTGCTAACAACTCCCTCTCTGTGATAGTGTAATTCTTTTCGTAAGAGGTAAGTTTTCTAGAGTGAAAGGCCACCGGTTGTAACCCCTTAGTTTCCGGACATTCCTGAGACAAACTAGCCCCCAAGGCTATGTCCGAAGCATCCGCCTCTACCACAAACGGTAACTTCGGATTAGGGTGTTGAAGAACAGGTGCGCTGGTGAAAGCGGACTTAAGACGCTGAAAGGCTTTGTTACAGTCATCATTCCAACAAAAAGGTGTCTTATTGCTTGTTAGAGCAGTCAATGGGGCGACCAGAGATGAGAAATCTTTAATGAACCTTCTGTAGAAATTAGAGAACCCCAAAAATGATTGTAAAGCTTTCAGGGAGGTAGGGATTGACCAGTCCAGAACTACTTGAACCTTAGACTGACTCATTTGTACTCCGTTACGAGTAATCTCATACCCCAGAAATTCTACCTCAGATGCTTGAAAAATGCACTTCTCTAACTTCGCATATAAGTGGTTGTCACAAAGCCTCTGTAGAACACTCGTAACATTTTGTACATGTAGTTCGTAGGATGCAGAATATATTAATATGTCATCCAAATACACCACAAGAAACTGGTCCATCATATCATGGAAAACATCGTTAATGAAGTACTGGAAAGTAGCGGGCGCGTTGCAGAGCCCAAATGGCATGACTCTATATTCGAATAATCCGTATTTGGTCTTGAAAGCCGTTTTCCACTCGTCTCCATTACGGATCCTTACCAAATTATAGGCCCCTCGAAAATCCAACTTGGTAAATATTACGGATGACCCTAGTTGGTCCAAGAGTACAGAAATCAGTGGTATGGGATACTGATTACGCACAGTAATGGAATTGAGGGCACGATAATCAATACATGGATGGAGCTCCCCTTCTTTCTTGGGTACAAAAAACAAAGGGGAGGCTGCCGGAGAACGAGATGGGACTATGAAACCTGATTTTAGAGATTGATCAATGTATTCCTTCAGAATGACATCCTCCTTGTGGGTTAAAGAGTAAATTCTTCGTGAAGGAATTGTGGCTCCAGGGACCAAATCAATTCGACAGTCGTACTGTCTGTGAGGAGGTAGCACTGTACCCCCACCTTCATTAAACACATCTCTGAAATCGGAATACTCAATCGGTAATTCAACGGCCATGACCGCCCCAATCGTGACTGCAGTATCCAATAAAGGATGACATGGATTGCAAGTTGAAACCTTCCCCTCCAAACACCTTGATTCAAAGTACTCAGATAGGAATTCAATACTGCCAGTGTGCCAGTCAATTGAAGGATTGTGCAACTTGAGCCATGGAATGCCTAATATAAGCTTGAACTGGGGCGCAAAGATCAAATCGAAATAAATGCGTTCTGAATGACCCTGAAGTGTTTCCATCACCAAATCCTCTGTCTGTCGTACCACCATACCAGATATTAAAGTGGAACCATCAACAGCATTAACTACAACAGGATTGTCCTTTTCAATAGTTGATACACCTAATGTCTTAGCATATTGAGTATCGATGTAATTTCCGGTAGCACCGGAATCCAGAATAGCAATGGCCTGGACGACCTGGTCTTGAGACAACCTAAATCTCACCTGTAAGGAAATAGGTCGGTTGAGATCGGAGTCCGCAGAAACATTGGTACTCGACAATCGGACTCCTCTTATTGCCGAGCTTTCAAGTTTCCCTGTTTCTTATTGGGTTTCTTGGTACATTCTTTTAACAGATGTTCAGAAGAACCACAATAAAAACACAAATTGTTCTTCCTATGATGATCTCTCTCCTCTTGAGAAAGAGGACCCCGTGTAGCAGCTCCGATTTGCATGGGTTCTGGGGCGCCTGCAACGGGTGTGGGATTTACCTGGACTACAGGTGGAGTACCACGTTTTTCCCCTTTCCTGGCAGCCTTACGGGCATCGATCTGAAGAACTAATTCCAATAATTCTGGAAAAGTAACCGGAACTACTGGTACTAAAGCAAGAGTATCCTTCAAAGAGTCCGATAATCCTTTATAGAATAACGACGCCTTCTTATCGTCAGGCAATCCAGTTTCTGCAGCCAATTGATTAAATTTGGCTAGATATGCCAGAAGAATCAAATCCCCTTGCTGTAGATTTCACAATTCCAGTTCCATAACTTGAGACTTGTATCGGGTATCAAACACTTTACCCATTGCTTAATTAATGCATCACAATCAAACAATAATGGGCTACCCTCTTCCAAAAGAGGGTTAGCCCAAGCTGTGGCAGTACCTCCAAGATGCGACAGTAAAAAAGCCGCTTTGGTAGTGGAATCAGGAAAAGAACCTGGTCGGCATAGAAAATGTAAACGACATTGATTAAAAAATGTCCTGTACTGCTTGCGGTCCCCATGGAACCTTTCTGGGGGAGCCAACGGGAACCGTGAGGTAATGTATACCGGCCAGCTTCTGCCTGTGCAGGTTCAACAACAGGCACATTAGGCATCGCCGGAGCCACTGGTGGTAATGGCTGAATGGCAGTTTGTAATTCGAGGATTTGTTGTTGTGTAGTAGCGTGAGCATGGGCCATATCAGATCTTAAATCGGCCACTAACTGAAGCAAAGTAGCCAGGGTCTCGTTGGGGTCCATGTTAAAGAAGGCTTCTGATTCTGTCAGAATTTCTCTTCACAAATTTGAACCCGTAGTGTAGAAGAAGAATTCTTCCCACCAATGTACCCCTTTGAATGTAAGAAATACACAGTGCAAAGGAATCAATTAGTTGAAAGAATGGATATCCCACCGAGACCACTTGGCTGTAGGAGGAAATATAAAACAATTAGTACCAAAAGACTGATGATTGAAAATCACAATTCTAATCTAAACCCAATAACACTAACCTGAGTGAACTGAATAGGAGGAAAGTACTACCACGGTCAGGTTAAGAAGAAAGCCCAGAAACGTTCTGCAAAAAACAATATTCACTATGAGTACCACTATGTGCTTAAGAAAATAAAGATGCTGAGCTACATGAGCTTTACCACAAGAATTTCCTTACCAGGGAATATCCATGAGTAAATCCGTAGAATGAATGACACGAACCACCTTCAGCAATCCGCGATCACAAACGGTAATCTCACGGTGCGAGGAACAGTTCTTCCAAGAGTTCGAATTCCCGTGTTGCAGTAGAGGCTGTCCCACGGTGCAGCGGAGGCTGTCCCACGGAGCAGCGGTGGCTGTCACACGGAGCAGCAGAGGCTGTCCCACAGAGCAGCAGAGGCTGTCCCACGGAGCAGCAGTGGCTGTCCCACGGCACAAGAAAAAAAAAAAAAACTTGTGAGTCACTCTAATCCAGGAATAGGAAAGTCAGCACAAAGTACTAGAAAGATTCAAAAGCACACGAGACGTAAATTCAGAATCCAAAAAGAGTAATCCATAAGCCGGTCCAAGTCCAAATATACCTACCGGGCACCAAACAGCAGTCCAGGAGATAGCAAAAAACTAAATCCAGGTCACAGAAGCCAGAGATCCAGAAACCATGAAAAGCTATGAGGAGAAGTCACCAAAAAACAGTAGGGTAATCCAAAACCAAAACAAGTACAATTCTGGGTCAAAACACAAGGAATGATCGTAGAATTACGAGACAAGAAATAGAACGGCAAAATGCTCAATCAGAAGCGCTGAGCAACTAAGGAGGAGGGAGTAAATACCCAAAGTCACCTGATCAACGTCGTGATCGTGCACGAACGTTACCCCTCCTTAGCAACGCGTCACCAAGCTTCCATGGCAACCTCCAGGCTCCGCCACGGATCGCGTTTCTGGCAACCAAATGCCGTTGTCCCAGCGCTTTCCTTTGTTTGTCTTGTCTTACTGCTGAAGGCACGCGAAAACCTGTACGCAAGTTCCCATGCCTGACAACTATGATGTTATTCTGGGGCATTATGACTGAGTATATCTCTGCCCATATTCCATGTCTGAATTATGTTGGAACAGAAATGGCTAAACCATCAAAGTGAAAGAGCTGGCACATTAATTTTACCGTCAAGTGATGCTAATGATGATTTGGACCCTAGTAGTGGCTGTATACTAGGCCATGCTTGGATATCCCTCCACCAAGCCTTATACCCTACGACTATGCTCCATCTGTGATGGTAGGGTGATTTCAAAATATAGAGCACCAAATGGTAGCTGTCTAGTAAGTCCTAGCCCAGACTGGCCCAATCAACACCGACCTAAAAACATCTTGTTTAAGATGAAGGAGTTAACAGTATTGCCATGGTCCACTGTGAGAATCTCAGCAAAAATCAAAGACTAAGGGCCTCATTACATGGTACGCGGTAACCATGGCGCTATTAGCGCCATGGTTGCCGCCGGTATTTTACTGTGTCTGCCTTGGTGGATGGCGGAATTACCGCCATACTCCAAGGTGCTAAACACATGAAAGCAGACAGTGCAGGACAGGTAGAGACATTCACTTTCCACTTTCTTGCGGGACGCTTTGCCGGGAGACTTCAGACTTCACATCCAGAGATCCAGACTTCAAATCCATCAATCTTCAGAGACCAGAAATTAACTCCAGAATTTGTAGCAGAGAGGCCTGAATCCACAAGCAGAATCCTCTTCAGCAGGCCTCAAAAGCAACCAAACTATTCAACAGCCGGGCGAGCTGTTTGATTTTTTTGCTAATAACTTTTGCAAGAACCTGTAGCAGTATCCAGAAAGCAGTGCTGTATCCGGAACCAGAGAGAACCACAAACCAGACCGTTGTGAGCAGAACCGGTGCTTGACAGACCCAGAGAGCAGAGCTGACCCAGATAGCCGGGACTTCAGAACCACCCGCCGGAAGTCCCGTCCAACCTGACCAGACCTTGACGGCTTATTTCAAAAATATAGTGTGAGTACTCACTGTGCAAAACCAATCTCTTAGTTTAAAATAATCTAATTAAAACTATTTTAACCTATTTAGAACTACCTCATAGGAATCGTGTGTGTCATTCTGTCCTTTTTAAAGCTGAAAACTGTCACCTGTCATTTTGAACTTTTAAACTTCAAATCCGAAAAACTACCTTCACAAAATTGTCCATATCTCCGGAACCGTTTGTGCTAGAAATTTAACGTTTATCTTAAAGCTAAGATTCTAGGCTTTCCAACGAACCTAGAACCGACTTGCTACTCCTTATAGGGCCTCCGTAATTACGCTCGACGCACGCGATTAAATTTGCCGCGATTTGACATTTTGCTTCATTTCAGTCACGTGTAAAAACATTTGTCCTTGCTTTCCTTTGCTGAAATCCGTTTGCAACCTGACAATCATTCATAGAGCATTGCTAAAGTGATCCTGAACTAATACAAAGTAGCTGTCAACCACCCTGAACCTCTAGAGGGAATTAAAAGCATTTTTAGCATATTTTTCACTTAATTGCAATCACATTCAAAGCATTTTGGGCCTGTGTTTAAAACTCCTACCTGTTTTCCTCTAAGCTTGCTAGGGGGGAACTGAATTATATTTGATTGCATTCCTGAGAACTGTGTGCTTTCCTTCCATCTCCTTACCTTGCATAAAGGGTGGGGGGGGGGGTGAATTGTCAAAGAAAAGTGATTACATTGTCTTTTGTTGAAGTCATATCAAGTTTATTTTCTGTACTGCATTTTCATTCATCATTGCATTGTCCTGGAAGCCATAAAAGCATTCTCAGCTATTTTATCCTCTCTATATCACTTCTAAGCCATCAAAAAGAGTGTACCACTGTAACATTATCCATTGTTGATCACTATCATCCTCACAAGTGTGCTATCAAATATTAATTTACTATAAAAGTGTGATATATATATATATACTGTCTAATTTTTCAAATAAAACCTTTTAATTTGCGAAACAAACCTACTTCTTGGCTCAGTGGGGTCAGGGGGATTCTAAGAGAGGGGTGTGATATAAGGGTTGTCATCCAGAGTACATGAACTAGACATAAAAATATATCAATAAGGGTTTCCATCAGCATCCCAGACTAGGCATTGACTTAGCTGTAGTGTTGAATTGAATCCGCTTACAGGGTGGTAATTCCCCATTCACCAAGGCACTTCCCCATTCCCATAGGGCTCAATGGGAATGGGGAAGGAGCTAATTACGGTACCGCAAATTGCGTAAAACCAGCCGTTGAGGTCGGGTCCCGCAAAGGGTCCTCGTAGTAAGGCGGTAAGGGTTTACCGGTACCGGTGCCCTTACCGGTACCGGTAAACCCTTACCGCATTCCGTGTAATGAGGCCCTAAGACTGGCTTGACTTCCTCTGGGCCTACGTCATTTTGCTATTTCAGGAAAGCTTGGCACAAATCCATCCATCCTTTGATGGCTTCACACTATTTGTGAGTCTAGCAGTTGCCAACAAGAGCAGATGTCCTACTGGAGGTCTAGCCATCTACATTTCAGCAACCCTGAATTTGTAACATACTAAAGTCGTGTTTCAAACTAAGGATATTCTGTCTATAGAATGTAATTTGAGGGTAGGTGGTCCTCAATCAACTGTGATCAACTTTTATAATCTTCCTGAAGAATCAGCCCTAACAATCGCAATGTCTACCTTGAAGTTACATATCGGCCAGGTGTTGAGGACCAACCAATGTACTGTTCTTGTGGTGGCTAGTGATTTCAATATTAAGGTTGGTGGCGGTTTGGGGAAGATCTTCTAGACCCAGAGGAGGATCTGGTCATGGAGATTCCCCCTCTGGTTTCGGTTCCATGTGTTAATTTCCCCGCAAAGATATTGCCATACAAGAATGTTGCCATATTTTTGTGGCAATATTAACCCATTAAACCTGTGGGGGACACCCCCCCAACCCCTGTATTATTTTAAAGGGAGTGGGGCACACCCCTGCAACCCCACTCCCATTTACCCCCAAAAATGATCCCCATTAATAATATCACCTATGGCCGTTCCCGATGACCATATATATGGCGATATTATTAGTGGGGATAATATTACCTGATACCCTGGTGTCGTCAAGGCCCATAACCTGCCCTAAGGGTTTATCCTTTAGTACGTTTCTGGCTGATCATGAGTTACAAGTGATTGATGAGAGAACTGGATCTAATACACCAGTGCATGACACCTTTAGGGGTCATCAAGGCAGTTCTATAACAGGATATTTTATAACCAATGTAGAAAACTGTAAAATGATAAATGATTTGCTGGTTTGTAACAGAATTGAGAGTGTCCATAACCCCTTACTATTGACCTTGTTTTGCAGCCATGTAGTATCTTCAGTGACGACTTTAGTAGAGGCTGAACAAATCTCTGACAGACAAAGAATAAGATGGGAATATATTGATCCTGGCACATTTTACAAGCAGGACGTGAAGGTAGTTTCTCCCTCCTGTTTGAGTGCTTAAAAGAGAGCCTAAATCCAGACACTATGCTATCCTCTTTTGGAAAAATAGCAAAAATTGTTGCAGAACGTTTGTCAAAATAAGGCACCTAAACTGTGACTAAACACGCCGAAGGCTGGTATAATAAAGACTGTCAAGATGTCAGGAAACGTTTATGGGTTGTGCAAAGGGCACATCGGTGAAACATCGACCTGGTAAATATGAAAAGAGCAGAGTATAAGCGCATGGGAGGACTCTAAAGGCTTCAGGGGATTGCTGGCTAAAGGTGTCAATCCCATTGCAAATTCAGTAATTGAAACCATTGTTCATGGTGACCTCTGGTTGGCTCACTTTTCCGATATCTTTGCTAAAGAAGCAATGAACATATATGGGAAAGTGAGAACCCTGAATTGGTTCTACCCATTATAGTGACCCTGGAGAAAGCCCTTTTCAATGTGACGTTAATGACATAATAAAGCCAATGAAAAGGCAATAATCTTATAGAGCATCAGGGCCAGACTTCCTTCCAGCAGATCTATAGCAATCAAAAATAGATCTATGTGCCCTGACTCTCTGTAACCTTTTTTATGTAACTTTGCAGGTTTCAGAAACCCTGTTAACCTTGCACTGCTTAATAACTTTCCTGATTTACCAAACAAGGGGGACAAATTGATGCCCATCTACTATCGCCCGATTGCACTTCTAGATGCAGCTTCAGAGATAATGGGCACTGTAATAAGGGACCAGCTTCTTAGCTGGGTAAATACACGTAATATTCTAGGAGATTGTCAGTTGGGATTACATGAAGGCTTCGGGACAGTAAACCAGGCACTTAATTTTTCATTAGTGATAGAAAAATACATAACATTGTCAGAGTCACCTGTCTACTTGGCCTTCATGGATCGCTCAACTGCTTTTGATATAGTGGGTAGAGAATTGCTGTTGTTAATCCAGGTATCTGGGTATTCCAGCGGGGCTAGGGAAAGTGATTACATTTTTATATTAGGAAACTGATCATGGTGTTGTCAGAAATTGGATGGGGGCACCTGTACGAGACCTTTAAGTCAACAAGAGGACTATCATAGGGCTGTGTGCTGGCCCCAATCTTGATTAACCTATACATAAATTAACTAATGGTGAGGGACTTTTTGGTTGACACCTTCTGCGGTAATACCTTGCGACCTTGTTGTGTGTTTGTTGCTAAGAACTTGAGAGATCTTGATAGTAGGAGCCACGTATTAGCTTTTGGTTGCACCAATGTAAGCGTCTACAGAGACATAGAGGCCCTCAACTCCGTTGTTCAGAATTTCAATGGTAGGGTGAGCTTACAAATTTAGTGCGCCCCATAAATAATATCACATCAGTCATGCACAGAACGGAGGATTCTCAACAGAAGAGAGAAATCTTGAGGAATATTTGGAATTGCTTTATTTGCAAATTACTGAAGCCTTTAGTGGATGACATGTGTTTCGGCAAAAATTGACTTGCCTTTCTCAAATCCAGGCCTTGCTCACTTTCGTGAATAGAAGCATAATGCAGGTTAGTGGTAAGTCATGGGCTCAATGCCACCTCATGCGGATGTGTCCCCAGCTTGCAAAAAAATCTATTCCAAATATTCCTCAAGATTTCTCTCTTCTGTTGAGAATCCTTGGCTCTGTGCATGACTGATATGATACTATTTATGGGGCGCACTAAATGTGTAAGCTCACCCTACCATTACTATACATAAATTAGTTACAAGTAACATTCGAGCAGTCAACCCCTAATTTGCCATGGCTGGGCGCAAGAAGGGTCCCCTCCTAGCATACGGTGGGGATGTTGTCCTTATGGCATGGACAAGCAGAGAATTATAAGTATTACTAGACTCCTTTTTGGATGCTATGACAAGGAGGAACTTAGCAGTGAACGTTAAGAAATGCTCTTAATGACAGAGTACAGAGTAAACAGAGCCCCATTAAACAAGGTGAATGCCTTTGATTATCTTGGAGTCTGCTTCTCAATGTAGGGTGGTGGCGAAGCACACATGGAGAAGCATTACTCTGTTTCTCCAAATCTGTGAAAGCGTAACCTTTGCTGATTCTGATTAAAGTATACATAGGTATACCACTTGTAAATCGATTATAAATCAGAATTGTGGGGCTTTGAGTCTACCCACAAACTCCAAGTAACTGAAAATAATGTTTTACAAATTGTTGCTTATTTTACCACAGGGTGCTACAACATTGGCGGTGCATAATCAGCTTGTGTAAGGGTATATTGAGGATCAATGTAGTATGGCAGCCCCATTATTTTGGGTCACTACATGGGTCAATCCACATGCCTCCCTTTCAAGAGAAATTATCTCGGTTAGCCTTCAACACTGGTGGGGACAGAGAAATGCGATGGATATCCCATGTGGAAAATGCCTCTAAATGAAATGCTGTGCATTGGTTTGAGAGGTCCGATTTAATTGATAAATGATCTAAAGGGAGGGGAAACCCCTTTTACTTAATAGGCTTAAAGAGACCAGAGAAGTGATCAATATGGGATAAACTGCAAATAGAGCTTATATGATAATATCATCCCCCAATAAATTGGAGCCCTACCTGGATTGGAGCACATATTCTTTACAGCACAGAAACCTAGTGCTAATGTGCTTTAATCTCATCAGGCTTAATGTGGTTGTTTATATCTGGGAGATGGCCAGACCTGAAGGTGCCGGTTGCCACTTCTGTCTGACGACTGTGGAAACCGATTGCCACTTTCTCCTCCTTTGTCCGGCCTATAATTGTATAAGGCAAACAACTTTAAGACCAGTGTTAAGCGACAGAGGATTTTACGCAATTTAGACCAGCCTTCTTTCATTATCTGTTACTGCAAGACAGAGTAATTTCTTGGGCATTGTACCTGTTTATGAAAAGAGCTTTGAGCCTAAGGTGAAATATCTTGAAGGACCCTGGCAGGATTTAGTACAATGTGTCTAATATCAGGGCCTTATCAATTCGTAATATTTAATACGTAATGGATATCACCTTTTTAATGGATGTATAGCTGGAAATTACTGTGTTATGACTCATTTGCTGTGTGGTTAAATTGTTGTTTAGTAGTTGAAGTTCAGTAACTATATTTTATACTGTCTTGCAAGATTTGATTAATTTTATTTTAAGATTGTCTGTTTATGATAAATGTGTTACAATCGAATACACCTGAAACTGACTGACTGACAAAATATCTTCTGGACTTCGGAAACAGTGCTACTAAGCATATATGCTAGCACAGAGAGGGGCTGTCAAACTCCTCAAGCAGACTATTCAGAACGATCTACCTTTCTTTACAATGAACTATGTTATGGAGCTCTATACTTCTCTAAATTTCCTGTGTCACTTATTTATATTCCCAAACTCTTACGACTAGAATTAGGCTGAATGTGTTGCATCCTAATTGCATATTGTTTAATTAGTATGAAAGGGGCAAGGTTGAGAGATGTTTCTATTGCCATGCAGATAAAACGTATGATTTATTTCACCTTTTCTCTCCACTTTATTCCATGATTAATATAAAAGCCATATTCCAGTTCTTAAACTCGTACCGTTTAACAAGTGTTATCCAGCATCAATGCATCTTTCTATATATTTGATTTGCTTTTCAATGGAGATATTTTCAATTGCTACTTTCAGTCTCAGATAAAAAAAATGCTATTTATAATCCTTAATGGCATTTTATTTATTTAATTAGGCATACATGAATATATCTATTTATTTGCTTGCTGATTGACCTTCTATTTCCATGTTTAAACAGTTTGGTTTTCTTCCCAATCTTTTACTTTGCTGCACCTCATGCTTGGAATTCGTTACCTCTTTTTATTCTTTGTCTTCCTACTTTTGCAACCTATTTATTTTCTTCTCTATAAGTGTAAAAGAGTGTTGTTTTGGTTTTAGTGTTTTGTTATTTGAGGATTTCACTTGTGATCGTATATGCCTTTAATCTGTACAGCATGAAGTTACCATAGGTAGGTTATACATGGCTTCTATGTAAAGTTTGAGGATTTTTCTCTCATGCAATTATTTCTCAATATTAGTAGTTGATAAGCTGCACTTGTATGTTTGTTTTTGCAATTTTAATGTCACATATTGCGTTGCAAAAATGTGGTTTTATGGGCGCTTAGCCTGAAATGGTCATGCGTCCCTTCTATATAAGGCATTGGGATCGATGGAAACTTGACCGCCATAGGTGAGTTCCGTTATGTTGCACACGTAACGTTAGGCTGCAGTCTAGTCTTTTCCAAGATGGCCACCGCCTGGGATATTAGCATTTCGTTTCAGCCAGCAGTCGCGTTGCAACTGAGCTTGTTACTCTATTGTTGTTGCGCTCCGTGTTATTTCTCTTGGCTCTGCTGAGCCCCCACTTTCCTGCTTTGGGCCCTCTGGCCCCCCTCCAGTTATTCTCTCTGTTTCCTCAGGCTTCCCTTTCCGTCTCTCCAGGCTGCCCCTCGCAGTACCTCCCTTCGTTCCGTTCCCCTTCTCTCGCCATTCTTGTGGGGCTGTCTTCCGCCTCCCTTTCTCTCCTACTTTCCTGTCGCCCTGGGAAGATCCTTATCCTACCTTTGGGCCTTACCTGGATTCCGGATACTCCCTTACCAGCTTCCTGCATCCATTCATCTCTGTTTACCCGGACACTCTGCAGATCTCTCCATCTCTCGACCGGTATCCTGCTGACACTGTCACTTACCTTGGTTTTCCTGATACTCGAGGATACTCACCATCTCTCAGCTGACATCAGGATTTCCACACTCCGGCTTTAAAGACATTTCAGGGTTTCAACCATTGTGGCGTCTTTCTGCGGTAGGCCATATCTTCTAAAAAAGAAATCCTCCATCAAGGAAAGAAAGAAGAAGTTGACTAAGGCTCTTTCATCAGGTGAGGAGGAGGGGCAGGAGACGGAATTGGAGAGTGATTTGGATATAACGGACATAGTTGATATTTGTGATAGAAATTCGCTTGATTCTAATTTTTCTTGTTCAGATTGAGCCCGTGAATCTGTGGTGTGGGGGGGCACATTTGCACAAGAAATACCCACTCCTCTACCAGTGATACTGGGTGGTAACTCCCACCACCTGTGATTTCCCTGCTGGTGAAAGCCTTCAACAATTAGCATTGGGGTTTGATGATGAGAGGTTTGCTTTGTAAAGTGGACCTTAGTAATTATCCATGTTTCATTAATGTCGGTAACTTCATATCATGAGTCATCCAAGATCATTAGTGGATCAATATCAACAAAACCTCAGTGGCTTGGTTTCTTTACTGGCTCAATATAATCACTGGCTGTCACTTCCTGGTGCTCTACTTGCCACTCCGGCCCACTCTTTGTGCCGCAAAGAAGAGCACAGTTCTTCAAGTGGTGGCTTCCCTGGCATTTTGCAGAAACTCATGTTTCGATGTCGGGCCTTTTTACTCTCACACCTGTTTATCTGATGCGGAAGTAGAAACTGGCATCTTACTTACTATTGCCTAATCTGTATAGAACTACAGTTACCTTGCTGCCTAACTGTCTTCTTGAATGTCACTGTGTAACTTGCATCATACCTACTGTTTACTAATTGTATATACGCTGACTCTTACTGCAGTCAGCCCTATGGCCCAATTGCTAACTAACTCAGACATGATGCAACCTTGGTTGACCACAGTTTGTCTTCTAACTAATGTATATGTGCATATGCTAAATACCATGGGAGACCTTGCATTTAGCAATTTGTCACCTGGACCAATCAACTATACGCACTGGCTCTCCCACTCCACTGAAACAAAGCCTAGCCGCTCCCACTTTATGGCCACTATACTACCATGTTCAGACAATATCAACCCCACCAACTTCCTTGCCTGACTTTAACCAACACTCAACCAAACCTATGACCTGGTCTGCACACAGTCATACTAAAGACCAAGTTCTAATGCCAGAACAATGGATAAACCTATATGCCCGCAAACCCACACCTAACCTACCGTGCCCTATTGCAACTAGGAAGTTAAGACTTGGTTATAGATTCCCTAAAGGACATCTCGAGGTGACCTCCTGCCTCTCCAGAACCACGCATCACCCAGAAACGGCCAAGGAAAAGGTCAATACTATTTACAATTCACATCCTACATCCAGCCCTCTTGCCAAAAACAGCAACAGTCCTAAACCATTATCTGAGAACATCACCTCTACCATTAAAGGAGGCCTCATCAATGCTAGGTCATTAACAGCCCATGCACTCGATATTAATGACCTCATAACAACTAATGACCTAGACCTCCTAGCTATCATGGAGATGTGGCTCCAACCCTCATCAGGCCCACTGCTCTCACTAACTATCCCAGACCAATATACCATTATCAGACAAGACAGAACCTCATCGAAAGGCGGCGGCGTCCCTTTCATCGCAAAAACCTACTTAGGCCTCAGGCAGGTCTCTAGCCAAATGTTCCCATCTGCAGAACCCCTCTCAATCAAACTACCATTATCACCCACTCAAACTATAACAGCCCACTTGATCTACAGACCGTCTGGAACGCTATCCTCCTTTGAAGAAGACATTTCACTACTGCTCACTAACAACTCTAAACCTGGTTCACAAATCCTTCTCCTGGGAGACTTTAACCTTGGGTTACATGATACCAAAGATGATAATGCACTAGTGAGTAGCAATAGTATCGCTGAATTGGACCTCACCCAATGGCTTTCACATCCTACCCACATCAAAGGCAGACAGTTAGATTGGATCGCTGACTGAAACTGCAATATCAGCAGTACATCTAACCAGCTAATCTTATACAGACAGAGTAATCACATGACAATATTGTCTGGTGTCAGTATGATGTGAGGTTTATTACGTGTACTGCCCAACACTGCTTGGGTTCAGTGAGAAAGGACTGTGGGTTCCATCCAAAGTCTCGGGTTTAAATAAACATCTCAGTGTTTAAACAAAAATCTCCTGAGTTTCTTCTCGTTCCTATTATTCTTTCCCATGATATATTCTCCTTTCATTATTGTTGGCTTGATAAGGTGATTGACTCTCTCTCTCTCTCCTGCTCTGTCTCTCTCCCTCATCCTCTCTCTTTCTCTCTCTCTCTCTCTCTCTCTCTCTCTCTCTCTCTATCTCTCTCTCTCTCTCTCTCTCTCTCTGTTCTCTGTCTTTCTCTAACAGACTTTGACTTGCAGCTATAGATAGGTTTCAGTAGAGGGGACATAACAGAGCCGGAGGTTCTCAGATGCCCCAACCTTGAGCAACCCCAGAGGCATCACCACAGATTCCTGAGGCTGTTCCCTTGTCATTTCACAACTTCCCTGTCACAGCATCCTGGCTCTACTGCACTCCATTAATTGTCCTGCTTGACCTCTGGCCATCCATTCATTCCTTTCTCCTGTGTTTCACTTGCCTCTTCCTGATACCACACCACATTCTCATTAATTCACCCACCTCAGGCTTAACCCTCTCACGCTTAGGGCTCTCTTCTACAACCACAATCTGCTCAGGACTAAGCATGCCTTATTCTCCAAATGTCCTCCTCTGTCTGAACTCTTTCACCTTACTCAATGTGATGTCATGTGATCTGCTTTTCCTCTTCTCCTTAATGTCACCTCTGACCCCCTAATTTTCTTTATCCCTTTCTTTGTCAGCAATATTTTTCCATTCTTCTTAGCCCCTCTGGACACCACCCTTTACCTTACTAGGGGTTGTTCCTTTTCACCCCTTCTCCTGACCTCCTGCACCTTCCTCCTCTGCTTCTCCATTGTCACTTCTAACCTCCCGCTGAACACCCACCTCTTCTCCCTTGATGTCATGTAATCAATTTTACTCTCACTTAGGCTCTCTACAAATGTCAGTCTCCAGTGTATTACAATTTGATCTGTACTTCCCACACCATCCTATTTCCTTTTTGTCTCCACCTCAAATCTACTGTCCGACCCTCTGGCCACCTCTTTCCAGGTACCTTTCTTCTGCTCCAACTCCTTCTCTCAATTTTCTATGCCTTTCTGCTCTCTCCCCAAACACCAGGGTTTGTGCGTGGTGTGCAGTCCTTTTGTGTGGTGGGGAAGTTGAAGAAATGTTTTTCTGCTGTATACAAGAAGTGGGTGTTTCTTCCATTTTTTTCAATGGTGGGAGTGGCCATGGGGTGTTCTCTCTCCCTCATGCCTGCAACTGTAAATCATCATGGGGAAGAAGTTATAATATCACTGAATATTCGGTTCATATATTGGCGAGGGCTGCTCCTCTTTCCTCTCCTCTGTTTAGTAGAGAGGCGAGGGGTGTGGAATCCCCGAGACAATGATTTTGGTGGGTGGAAAATACTTCTATGGATTGTATAGTTCCACCTCATAGTCTTCCGGCCTCCAAATCTGTAGTTGCATTTCTCTAGATCTGTCCAGGTTTTCCGTCAGTAGAATAGAGTGATTGTGAGAGATGTAGTCCTTCTCTTGTGAAACGGTGGGTACAGTCATGGTAACTAAGGTTAGACCATTGTTCATTGGGGTCCTTCTTGTTTTGGTGATCTGAGTACGGTACAACTTGCCCTGAGTCTTCCATCTCCTGGTTGCATATTTTGCTTTTCTGGCTCTGGTCTAGGTTTTTTGTCTTACCCAGTCGTGAATTCAAGAAGTCATAATGCTGGACTGTTATACTTTAGCTGGGAACACTTTGCTTTTGAGAATATGAGGATGACATTTCCAGACCCACTTGGTGATGGCTGTGTGCTCAATAGCTATAATGCGAAAATGTGTAGATAGAGACAAGAAGGAAGAGGAATAACTGTCTGGTATAAAATAGCAACTGCCTGGAATAAAAGTACAAAGAGAGCAGGAACTGAAATCCTGAGGATCCTTAGGATAAATGAGAAAAACAAGGAGAAGAGGAAGTGTTAGAAAGTGAGGGTAGGGTTAATGGTAAAGGGGCCATGTTGCACCTAAAACAGAACATACTAAAGAGCGAAATGCATGAAATAGAATATCTTGAATAGCAGGAGCTTATGCTCAAGAGCAGGTACTGTGCAGTGGAGGTGGGTGGAATTCCTCTTTCCACTTCAGCAGAACGTTTCCGCAGCATTTTCTACTTTTCCTCAGTCTTTTTGGATTCCCACTGCTGATATTTGCCCTTTCCTCCAAACCCGTCTCCCACAATGCATTTGTCTATTCCCCCTGTCAAAGCGCAGGAAATGCAAGGACATTATTGTCCTGTGGCTAGGACCATCAGTTTGCCACGCTCGAAGCTGTTGGAAAAATATGACTCTCCCTCCGATAGCACAACCATGGAGACAAACAAATATCCCAGAGAAATGCTGATCATTTAGATCACTGCAGGCTCTTTTAAAAGCCATGACTTTATTTATTTTATTTTATTCTGTTTGTATATAGTTCTAAAGAACTTTTGTAAAATTCAGAACAATTCAATTCAATATAACATATGTATACAATAAATACACATAATTTAGAATTTAAAACACAATTACAATTACAACTTCTCCTTTAAATTTTAGCTTTAGCTTTAGACTTCAAAATATTGACATACTATTCTTAAGGTTCTTGCCATGAAAAACCAGGAATCCATAGTTTCCATAGATATATTAAACAATTTAAAGCAATTGCTGTAAACTGACACAATCAATTAAACACAAAATACTCAGGACTTTATTCCTAACACAGTTAAACTAAAACAGCTTACTATAGCAGATTTTGTTAAAAAATAAATATGCGTATATTAAAATTCTAAAATCCTAAAGCATCGAACTTCTAAAAAAAAAAAACCCGAACGAGACAGGTGACTCACTGTCTACCAATATTGACACAGGAATTACTTATCTGCTAAAAATCGCTTTTTTATAATGTTGCATAATCGATAAAGTGCAATATGTGTGCTTTCTGTAACCGTATTTAGACAATAATCCCAGAATGTATCATCCTTTATAAAATCCTTACAGTACACCATATGACCTAACACGTTCATATATTCGGTACTCATAGCAGAACATTCTGTGAATAAATGTTTTGCCATCTCTAATATCCTATCAATTTCACATAAGCGGCAGTGTCTGTGTTTAAGGGAGATCCCCAGTCGTGCAACCACAAAAACAAATATTGTCAATTGATTTGTTTGTAATCTTAATCAGAAGCTCTGCATCTATAGGTTCGGATATTGCCTCAAATACCTCTGAGGTTTTAAATAATTATGCACCACTCTAGATACAAAGTAATAGCTTCTGCTCGTAGCCAAATGGATTTTTATTAATAACCCAATCCCACTGTTTAACTTTATGCTTAAAGATTTTTTTTAAGTAATGATAGCTTGTCCCTCTGGAAAAGTCAGGGCACCATCCGATATCCTCATACAGGCTAGTGACCAAAATATCAAATTGACTTGTTCCACCTCCTTGGGCTAATTTTGAACCTGTCCCCAGTAAGGAAAGTAGTTGACATCTCGGCTGCACATATATTTTAATATGAAGTGTGCCTCTTCTGATGAGCAATTCACTCTTGAGCGAAGTCAACCCCAACTTCGACCAAATGTATTCTATTGGGGTGGATTTGCTCAGCTTCAATTTGCGTTTCCAGAAGGCTACTTCTATATGGCCCAACCATTGCAGATCTCTCATGCTCAATGCCTCAGGTCGATATAGGACCATAGGGCAGAAACATTGTTTATAGGAGGTAATGATACCCTGCATTGAAAATCCAGTGTTTATTTTTGTTAACTAGGTCATACAGAAGGGCTTGGGCTTCTTGGTGGCAGCTATATAAGTATAGGCTCTGCTGCTTCTCATGTCTAAACCCAAATAGGAATAGGAGACAACATAATCAACTATACATAGGCATGTGTGAAAGTCGAGGTTTTTCACTTTTTCAGATGAAACAACAAGGATCTTCGTCTTTCCCATGTTTATGTACATCTCATTTTACATTGCCTACTTGATCAAGGAGTCCAACATCACTTTTGCTCCCATATATGTATAGTTCAACATGACCAAGTCATCGACGTAAAACATACAGGGAATACGTCTACCACCAACCTTAGGGCAACACCCCCTGTTCACTTGAAGTTGAGCCGGAAGATTGGCTGTATATGGGTTATACAGCAAAGGCACAATAGTGCAGCCCTGCTTCACCCCTTTCCCAATTGGGGCTGGCCCGAATAGACCTCCCTCTTCAATCAGGCGTACACAAGCATGGGTCTTAAAATGTAGCCCTCTTAAAACATTAACAATCCATTTCGAGCAACCATAAGCAATCATTTATCTCATAATATAGTTTGGTTAACTCCGTTGAATGCTGCTTTTAAGTCAACAAATGTGACATACAGTGTACACTCTCCAGATTCCAATATACCCCTAATTAAATAATCTAACATTCTTAAATTATGTATAGTACAGCTACCAGGATGAAACCCGGTCTGCATACATTGTAATATTTTAGACTCTTCTACCCATTTCTGCAATGCCCTCAATACTAAGCTAGAAAATATCTTCCCAGAGACATCTAATAATAAGAGAAGCCTATAGTTTTCTGGCATAAGCCAGTCAACTATTTTATACACTAGTAGAAGGATAGACTGATGCCACGATTCAAGAATGTTTTGTGTAAAGCATACCTTATTAAACAAAATTCAGAATATACTTTACCATATTTCAGGATTCTGTTTGCGAGTCCATTTGGACCAGGCACCCTAAACTTTTTGAGTTTCATAATAATCAAGCAGATATCTTCCTCAAATGCCAGCAGCCATCCCCCAGTCATATATAGCAGATGGGAGGCCACTATTGTATACCCACTTTGTTTTATAATGTGGTCCAACCACTCATTTTCATGTATAGGGTTCAATAAACGTTTGTTTCTATCCCCTTAGCTATAGCGAGCATATCCCATGTTTTCCTATGGTCAGTTCTACTAAGTGCAACAAACATTTCCTGCCAAATGTCATTACGGGAAAAGTGTTTCCATCTCCTGAGCCATTCTTGATACTGTTTCTTGGTAGCATTAACACGCCTGGCCAGCGGCTGGGCTGCAAGCCAAAAACCACGTGCCAAGCGTATTTCTTGGCATCTCTTATAGCAACGTCAAATGTCTGCAATGGCTTATCAAAGATTGCACTCTGGATTTTATTGCCAACAGCAGCTGTGTTTAGAGTAAGTGTAGTAATCCACTTCTCTATTTCATGGCTTTGCATTGACCCCAGGGCAGTAAAGTCATTGCCCCTCAATTCAGGGAGCCGAGTATCCATTTTTTGTAGATGTTTTACAGTCCAGCGGATACAATTACCTGCATGATTAATATGGAGAATGGTACACCTACTTCTAGCAAGTCTAGTATGTTGGAGAATCATACATAACAACATGATATTGTGATGGCTAAATTCAATAGGGAGAACCCTTAAAGCCTTAGTCACATGCGAACATGTGTTGTTCCCAAAATAATAGTCTAGTGTGGGTTCACTCTCATTTCCCCTCCAGGTGTACCTTCCCGGTACATCACCTTCAGTTCTACCATTTAACATAAATACATCTCAGTGTCACAAGAACTCTACCCACTCTTTACCCTTGCGATTACCTATTTCATGGGTCATTACTTTTTAGAGACTCTAAATAGGCTGCACAGTCATTTTCATCAGTACACTTTGTGTTCAGATCTCCACCCAAAATAATCATATATTCAGCATTTTCGCCTTCACCGATCAACAGTAGCTCCTCAAGGGCTAATTGGACATCGTCCAACTCTTTGGTGCTAGGGCGGATATATACATTGATCAGCAACATTTTCCAATAGTTCATGCTTCCTTCCTGCCAAACCTCGACCGCCAGCACATTATTTTGAGCCAAGGTGACCGCCAACTGGTGGGAGTGGAAGCAGTGATTGATTCCAATTATAAGGCCCCCAAATGGCCTGCCCTTGAGCCCTCCTTTAGCCTTAGTTTTGTAAATATGGTACCCCTCCACCTGAAGGGAGCTGTCCAACCACGTTTCCTGAAGCATTCATATATCAAATTGTACCAAAGTAGCCAAAGAGCCGTTCATGTGTAATAAATGTCTAAAGCCTTGTGTGTTCCAACTGGCAATATTAATCAGTGTGCCCCATCGTGTGAATCCTCAGGTATCGCCTCCACAGAACACCTGCCCCGTGTTAAGGTTTCACTCTCAGGGCACCTTTTGCCTTTACCCATGAAAGCTGTGTACGGCTCTCCAGATAAGGCATCTTAAGTAACTCCCTCTTTACATATGTGGTCACAGCTGTGAGCCGGGGCCAATGTTTGTCTAAACTGCGAATTAGATGCCATTCTCTGGTGATAAACTGTAAGTTTCAATCCTAGCTCAAATAGTGCATTTGCGTTGGCACATAGCAAAGACACGGCGGAGGAGATAAGTCAATTCTGACAAAACACAGTTGGACAGGCTGCCCCACTTTGGGAGCTTTATCTTCAGCATGTCTTCAGGTGTAATTGCTGACAACCAGAGCATAGCCGCCCAGAGTCTCAACAAGACGGATCCATTTGAAAATGGGCTGGATTCAGAGCTATTAATCTCACCCTGCCTTGCTGAGGCCCCCAATCTAAGATGAGTGGCTGCACAACTACCTATAGGTAAACGAGAACCCCCCCAACTCATGATGTCCACTCTTAAGGGCTCCAAGATTGGGAGGTGAGGGTCTTGCCAAAGCCACCCAATTAGGGGCCAATATTGTGGTGGCGGCTAAAGATCTGATGGGCCCAGATGGTTTTATTATAGTGTCCCGCTGATGTGCTTTCCTCTGTTTTCTTCACTAAACCCATTCGGTGTGTGGACATCAACGATGTTAGTCTTAAGTTGTCTTGATTGAATTTCACCATGGGCCCCCGACTTTTAGACTGGGTTGGGGTGATTATTGAGGTCATAGCCGCTTGGGACAGATAAGAAATGGTTGTGATGGCTCCAGACTGGGCCCACTTATGAAGCAGACCACAGTGTCACAGAACCTCTTGAACCATCACCTGACATTCTCGTAATCAGGGTTGGCACCTTCACAGATTTCCATATACCACCAATTGGCAGCCCTCTAGGCTCTAAGTCTAGAGTAAAGGCTGTGGTAGACCACACCCTTTCAGTGGGCTCCAGGGCCTCCTCAGATATTTCAGCAATATTTATGGAGTGTTGGGGCCTCCAAGAGGCATCTGGCCCATCGGATACATCAATTGCTTCTTTAGAATCTTCTACATCCACAGTGGTCACATCCTCCATAGAGTATTTAATGCTCCTATCAGTCTTATCTGCCACACTACTTCTTCATTGTGCAGGATATTTTATATGTATTGACTTCATAGGGGGGTTTGGAATTAATGGACTTAATGGAAGTGGTTGTTCAACTGAATGGACCTGACCGTTAGGTACCAACAGTCTGCACATCATTGTGTGTAATATACAGTGATCTGAGGCAACTACTGAGCACAGAGCAAACACTGCATCCATTTTAGCTAATAGTTCAGCTAGTAAATCAGGTTAATTACCTTCAAAGTCAAGTTGCCTACAGAGTGATGAGTGGGCATGGCAGGGGCTCCCTTCTGTCCCTGGTGCATCCCAAAGGGAAACCAATTCCTCCAAGTTTGGACTAGCAGACAAGTTGACGGACTGGGTGGCATTCCTCTCCATATGTTGCAGTCCCATGGATTTGTGCTTTATGGCCCAGAGAATGCTGAGACCATCATAGCAGGGGGTCTTTATCGTCCTAGGTAGAAGCAAAGGCGGTATGTCGAGATCTTGATGCAGTAACTGGACCAGGGGCCTTACTAATGGGGGTCTGAGTTACTGCAGGGTTGTCTATCCTGTAATCCTGGTTTGAGCACTCTGCCCCACACTTCCACTGGGCCCACCATCTTTCTTTCCTTTTTTTGCCTTTGGGCCATTTCTTGAACATTTCCTTGATTGGAGTGGACTCCTTGATTGTTTTCCTTTTAGAGTCATCTCACTGTGTAATCCCCACCTCAGTGTGAGTTTGGGCTTCATTTCACTATACACTCGTAAGTAGAGAATTGGATCCTGATACAAGATAGGTGGCACTGAATAGGTATACCATAATGTGAGAGTTGCGTATATATCCCAGTGCACTAGTGGGACGCAGTAGGGCTTAATAGTAAAGGGGGCAAACCTTAAGCCCATACAGTCAATCCGCCAGTAGCACACTTGTTGCAATAAAAAGAGTCCAATTTTAAGCTTAGTACTAAAGGAGGGGTAGCCTTAGGTCCGTACAGTCAAACGTCCAATAGCACACTCATTACAATTATAAAAAAAGTCCAATGCTAAGCACAGTTATGAGCGAGTAAAAATCAAACGGCCGCTCATAACAATAAGAAATGTTCCAGTGCAAAGTGCGTTTATGGGCGAGATAGCAATCAGTCAGCCAGCCAGCACGATGGTGCCTTACCTCAAAATGTACTCTTATGTCCAATGTTTACAGTGAGACCAGTGCTGTTGGGGCAGGTCTCCGAACTTTATGCAGAAGTAAAGAAGCCAACTGGGTAAATCCAGCTCCAAAATAAACGGCTATATGGAGTCAAACTAAACTTCGAAAGAAGTCCGTAATACCAACGTCAGCTCTTCAACTCGGAAACACAAAACACACCTTGTTGTGGGGCTTTTAAAGGATGAGCCACCTCCTTTCAGCTAAACACTGCAAACAGACTCCAAAAGCAGCTCCAGGAAAGCAAGGTCGAGTAAAAATGGCCCATGAACTATTCTTCGGTAGTTAAACAAGAATCTAAAAATGCTCTAACAGTTTAACATCAAGCCATTAAAGATTCAAAATCCCTGTTTAATGCTAATCATATTGTTGAAGAAATGTGCTCCTCTCGGATGTTTTTTTGGGTTTCAGGGGAGCTTTAGGCTACCCCCCCCCCCCAAATTGATCCTTTGCGGCCCAAAGCTACATGTGATGCTGTTAGTGCCTTTCCTTTGCTGAAATAATTGTCCCTCTTTCACCTTTAGGGTTGAATCACGCTCCCTAACTACACAACAGTGATTGCTTTTGTTTTGACCCTACTACAGATGAAATAGTGGCATCAGCTTTAAAGAAGCTCAAATCTTCTTCTTTTCTGGATTCAATTCCCATAACTCTTGTTCTGTTGTTTCTGTCCAATTTCATGTGTTTAGTTACTGAGGCAATGGGCCATACTTTTTCAAGTGGTCTTATCCAGGAACTTTTAAAGCATGCATTGGTCACGCCTCTGCAAAAAAAGTCTCATCTTGACCCTTCTGTGCCCTCCAGTTATTGGCCTAGTTCCCTCCTGCGGATGATGGCCAAATTTATGGAATTGATTGTTACCATACAGCTCTCACGTTTTCTTAAATCAAATTCCCATCTTCATGCATTCCAAGCAGGTTTTAGACCTCTTTGAGGGTCAGAGGTTGGAGTTCTTATTTTACTTGACCTCTCCGTGGATTTTGATATGAGTGATAATGCAATTCATCTTGCGCGTTTTGAGACATGTGGTATTACCAGATTTCCCCTTTCCTGTTTCTCGTCTTATTTGTCAAATCAGTCTCAAACTATTTCTCTGTTTCCATTTAAATAGGAACCCACACCTACTACCTTTGGCGTCACACATGGGTCCTCCCTCTCACCCATTCTTTTCAATGTTTATCCCATCCAATTGCGGATTTGATCCTTTCTCATGGTGTATGGCTTTATACCTACCCCTATGACACTCAATTACTTTTTTACCTTAATAACCCTGAATCTATTCCTCCAGGCAAATTAAGATCATGTCTGGCTGATATTGGGGATTGGATGTCGAGAAATTGGTTGAGGTTAAATGGAGAAAATATTGAGATTTTGATGGTCGGCCCCCAGGCTGATAATCTTTGGAATTCTGACTGTTGGCCTGACTCTCTGGGTCATTTCCTGCAGCCTGTGCTTCATTGAAAAGCTGGGCATTAAACCTCAATCGTCTGGCTCTAGAGAGGTACAGATTGCTTTGGCATGTATTACAGCGTTTCTCAAACTCAAGCTTTTGAGAAAGGTGTTGACTTTTATTCTGTTACATCTTTGATCCCGAGTGGCCACAGGCTCCATTATGGGGTGACTTGCTTATTGCAATGGCATTTATTTAGGACAGTCAGAGTTTTTACTGCCCCATCTTCAGATACTGCAAAATGCTGCAGCTGGTCTTTGACTTAGTGCTCCGAGGCGTGCTCGTTGTTTGGCTTTGCTTCATCAACTTCACTGGCTCTGAGTCAAGCAGCGAATAGAGTTTAAGATTCTTTGAATCGTCCACCGAGCTGCTCAGCACTCAAGCCCTCTTTTTCTTGAACGTAAACTCCTTCAGTTTTCAGTTTTGGCTCCAAGGATGTGGAATTCTCTTCCTTCTCATATTCATGAGCTGTCAGACCATCTTTCCTTTCACAAAGCTCTAAAGACAGAATGTTTAAGCCTTGGTCGGTGATGTTTAAGCGGTTTTTATGTGCAGCAGCGCCAAGATGTCTTAGGGCCTTGGATAACGTGCTTTATAAATCAAATACAATACAATACAACTGTGGTGAATTTCGTCCCTGCCTCCTTTTCTCCAACGATCCATTCGTCCAAACCCTGTGAGCGAATGTCCATGAATGCCCATGTGAAGCAAAGATTGTGTGTATTCTGTCATGCTAGACAATGGGTTTGTGTATTGGCCATGGGGATGCTCAAAAGGGCACAGTAAGGCATTCTTACAGGAAATGTGAAGATGAGCCTGCAAAAAGGCACACGAAAATCATGGAATTCCACAGAAGTCACAGAACCAGAAATAATGTTCTGTATTGTGGATTTTCATTCCGCTCTTGGAAAATTCACCCACCTCGACTGTTGAAGAGAAAGAGGGCCAGACATGGGAAAGGATAGGGGCGGCAGAACCATAACTTGCTTGAGTATGATGATTTTTAATAGCATTGTTACTGGCAAAGGACCAGTGATAGGAACCTGCATTGGGTTAAGCCAGTCAAGGCTTCACAATTGTGCTGAATTTTAGGGGTTTCGTTCTGCGATAAATCTGGTCATCTTAAATAAACTTTAACTAACGTTTTTTCAGTTAATACTTATATATAATTTGAAAAACATTTTTTTTTGAAAGAGTTAAAGGTTAAGTCAACACAAACTTAAAGTCTACAAACAAAAGAAATCATAACGTTAAGGTAACAACATAAAATATATTATAAATACATTTAAAAAATATATCATGGTAACCTTAACTCACCCTGTTTTTTGTTTCGTAATATGCAGCATGGGTTGTAACATTCTTTGCATTGAAGGTGATGTAAGTTGTTTTATAAAATGTTTGTTTGTGTTTGATAAAAATATGAAATCATTTTCATTGATTTATGTTTTTAATGTGTATTATATTTGGGCTGCTTTTGTTACTATTACATTTGCATTATTTAAAGAAACTGCAGCGCGAGTGAGGAAGTGGCTGCTTGAAAATCTTCCTCGCATGAGCATGCATGCTGCCTGAAAGGAATAGTGGCCACACACGAAACAGTGCCCATGTTGAGAGGATGTCAAAACCGAGCGAATGGGCATGCACCAAACTCAAAGCTCCGCACTGCACGTCAAAGAAATTGACACATACATCCAACTATTCCTCTGTGCCAGTAATGCACATCCCCAGAATCACAGAAACGAAGGCTATAAAGGGAATGGGAATCAGCACCAATTCAATTGCACACAGCAACATGCAAACCACTGTACCTCACAGCGCCACTGGATCCAGCAACAGCATCCACATGTACACGCATGCATCTGCAGCACATAACATTACACACATAACCAGTCAACTGCATGCCACACCCACAACAATGACAAATTGTTCATGGCTCATCCTGACACAACTACAGTATACTCTCACAGAGTACATATACTGCCTAGTGCCATACCCAATAAGTCACACCAGAGGACCAACATGAACACATTAGCATACCTGTTATGCTGTGCATAAAGTGTAGTGTATGCATTGCTCCAGCAGAACATCCAACACATAAAGGTGCATAATGGATGCATGGATCACTGTGTGTCTGCACCTTGGATGCAGTCATGATGGAACATGGCCTGCTGAGGTAAAATCCCCCAACGATATGCAGTTGTCACACCAAGTACAAGTGCTGAGGCAGACACATCATCCCAGAAAGGTAAGTGGAGGAGAGGCACACGGGTGAGATGAGAGGGGATTCTAGAAGCGCATCACCAAGGAGCAACCGGGAATGCACATAGGTTTTTGAGCCACACTTAGTGCAGGCCACAACAAGCTGAACGTCAGTGAGAATCAACTCATGCAAACACAAAATAAAATGTACCCATGATGACACTACAATGCTGCCCTCAAGGGCAATGACAATGAGGGCTGTTGGTGAACAACTAATGCTGATTTACACTGCATACCTGTACCTCCTGGCTTCAGAGATCACGGGGAGAAGACAGCATCCACAACACATGAAGCAGTAGATTGCAACTGGACCCCTGCATGGTCCACATAGTATGACCCCTAACCCCAACCCCTGCATGCACCCACCACACCTGCATAGCCACTCGGCATGGACATGAGTGAAGCAGCAAGTAGCCATGTGTGCGGAAGAGCAACAGCATGTGCAACAAACACCATGTACAACAAGCAGATACTCCATGGCGCCGGGAGTGACGGTACACTTTATTGCAAATCTTGGGCTTTCCATCACATAAATAGCAGTGTGTCGGTCACCGTGAATAGTAAAGCATGCAGGCAAATCAGCCCCTTAATGTCACTGTAGATGATCAACAGGGAGCCACCAAATGGCAGGTGAATGGCAGCCACGTCTCGGAAAAATCCCACTTCAGGGACAAATGACAACATACAGCAGTAATGTTTCTGGGGACAAGGAGAGGGAATACACAGTCAGAACCCTACATGGGACGTCAGACCCCAACCCTTTCCACAGCTTGCAGCAAGACACATGCATGGAGCCATGCTAGTAGGGAGGTGTGCTTACATCAGATATAGAGGTCACAAAGCTTAGACTTGTGATGACATCTCTGCCTCTGCATGGGTCCGACACTGGCGCATAGCAGTATTTGTTCATGCAAGGGCTCACAATGCACACAGATTGTCATCATGGGACATACAGGTACATGCATACTCGCAACGTACCCACCTGTACTTTGAATGTATCCTGCAACAGAACAGCTTGATTTCTACAGTACACCCCTCCCAGGTCCTCTCTGAGCAAAAAACTGACTGGACGAGACCGTTCACATATATTCATAGACATCCGGTGAAGGACTCATAACCTCCACACACATTCTAATGAGCTGTTGAATGCATGACTCAACCTACTCTAATCAGAAGCTATAGGCCACAAGGAACAGTGTGTCCTTTACTGTTGCATAAGAGCCTTTCAACCCACAAGCCACAAGGTTGCCAGAAACAAGTGCCCATTCACCGTATTGGCATAGTGGACAAGTACAATGTAATTGTGTTCCCCTGGTGTGGTCAGGCCATAGCAGATGTGCTCAGGAATGCATGGTACCTAACCAGTTCATGCCCACACACCATTCCTCCACCCTCCCAGAATACCATGCGCATGACCCATCCACTTGGGAACCCACCGTCATGGATGCCACAGAAAAAGATGCTGTACCGATGTTAATACCCATCCATGGGCATGACCACCCCATGCCTGTGCGTGACAATCCCAACGGCTGCATGGCCAGATGGCACATCATCGATGGAGTGGGCACACTGCCTCAAGGACAGGACTACCCACCTGATACATATTGATTCCCATGTGCATCATGAAACAGCTGCACAAATGAGCAAGTGAATATGCACACGTCAGGGAATTAACATACATGTCTCCCATGTGGATGACTCATGACGCCATGCCAATGGACACAGCTGTCATGTCTATGTGCAGACTCAGGCCCTACAACATCCCACACAGCACATCCTTCATTTCCACATGGCACACACATTTCACGAACTGGACACGGGTCATGGATGGCACACATTGTTATCTATTGATATGCACAGCAGTGTGAGGATATTAATTGGCTGAAGGTGCACACATATATGGACCATAGAGGACTGATTGAAAGGGGAGGGCAGGTGGATCAAACTTTGATAGTGAAGGCATACTACACAGAGGGAGTCTGTGGTAGACTTGGTAAACAGAAACATGAAGAAAAACAAACAATATACAAGGCACACTGTGCACGGTGTGTGAAATGGGATGGACACAATAGGGCACATGACATGCAATTACAGGTCTTCCTCTGACCCTCATGTTCACTGTTACTCACTACTACGACCTCGACTTCCTGTTCCTCCACCTCACCATGTAGGCGACACCGGCTTTGCCAGATGGAGAAGAATACAAAGGAGGGGTTGGATGTGTGTCCCCGCTGGCCACCCCAGGGCATATTCAGAGTGGCAGAGTGTGCAGTAGACCTTTCAGATGAAGGGCCGTTTGTGGGTGCAAATGAAGATGTTGGATAAAACAGACAGCATCCTTGATCACCCTCAATTTCCCTCTTTCAGCATGCAATTCATCACTCAGTCTTGAAGCCTCTGTTGCTCCCATGCTTCCCTCAACTCCCTTGCCACCTTCTGCAAGCCCACCCTGATTCCCTGCAGGTCCCCCAGCAACTGTCCATTGGAGAACACACTGCCACCTCCGGGTGTGTGGACCTGAGCCATGGTGACATGTGGTTGGTCCCCTTAATGTACAGTGGCAGCGGTCGCTGGTGCGCAGAGGAGGCTGTGTCCTCCATTGACAGACAAGCTATAGTCAGCTCTGTTGGTCTGGGTTGCGCAATGAGAAGTGCGGGTCCCTCACCTGCAGGTGATCACAGACATGTCCATGTGACTGGGGAGTGTGTTTCTGTGGAATCTGAGATGTGTGTGCCAGTGGTGGTGTTGCATACATGTGATGTGGCAACTTGGATGTGTGTTGTGTATGTGTGTTGTGTATGTGTGTTCTTTGGACATGTGTGATCGGGTCTGCTTGGGGTAATTATGCTATGTTGTTTCCTTCATGTTGTAAGGTGAAGTGATGTACTCGCAATGGACATTGGCCTTGGCCTGTGTGCATAGAGGTAGTGTTGCCTTTGTGCTGGTTTGCTTGGATTGTCCCTGAGTTTGTGTTGGGCAGTGGTTATGGGTTTACCTGCAGGTGCTGTGCCTTTAATGTGAGCAGGGCTGCGTTTGTACCTAGTGTGCACCTTGTTTGCTGATTGTGGGAGCCATGTGTTCTTGATGGTGTCACATGTGTAGTGTAGTCATTGCATGCGCTCTGTATTTTGCTCTGTAGATATATGTTTGGATGGTGTCCAGTCAACTGGTCGAAAAAAAACTGGTCGACTGCAATTTGGTCGACGCAATTTGGTCGAAAACCAAATGGTCGAATTTTTTTTTTTATTTATATATTTATTTTTCGGGTTTTCGTTTAATATAAAAAGGGGTTTTTAGAGAAAAAAAGGGGGTGGGGGGGACCCCCCCCCCCCCCAAAAAGGGTTAAAATAAAATAAAAAAAAATTCGACCATTTGGTTTTCGATCAAATTGGTTCGACCATTTGTCTGGTCGACCAATTTTTTTCGACCAAATGTCTGGCATTTGCTGTGTGTACAGAGTGTCATTTGGGTGATGTGTCTGTCTTGCATTGTGTTGGATATGTTGTAATGGTAATGGGTTATTTATATTGTGCTTAATACCCAGAGGTTTCTAAGCGCAGACCCAGGGATGGAACCTGTGTTGCTTGCGTCATCTTGCTTCCAAGACGATCCTGTTGCCCATAAGCTATCCTTCTGAGACTTGCTGCTTGCCATTGTTGGTGGGTATGTTCTGCCATGCTGTGGTGTACTTTCTGGGTCTGGTTGTCCAGCAAGAAATGCACAGGAATCAGTGGAGTACTTCCATCCTGCTTTGAACCTTGCTTATCCATGTGGTATGGGTGTTTTGGCAGGTGTGTCTGGTGATTTGTGGGCGTGTCCGAGGTTGTGTGTATGTTTTTGGTCAGTGTGTAAGTTTGGAGAAATGTACTAAGAAATCACAGAGTTTGTACACAGAAATCACCAGTAAAAATGTACAAGAGTTGTCTAAAAATGAGTGTACACCAGGCAAGATGTAATGCAATTTATTCTAGGAACATGCACAACTGGGAAAGCGAAATTCAAACAGAATGAGGAACAGAACTGCATGAAAAGCGCCATCAAAGATATGCCCTAAAATCAAAGCTTTTACTATCTGAAAGTAACTAATTACCATCAACTCATATTTCAATATTAGGATAGTCCTCTATGTGAAGCTGATTGGTGAAGTTATAAAATTCCCCTATAGAATGAAATACATTATTTTGAAATGATTGGGTCCTGCAAACCTTACCACACCACAATTGTCCCACACTGTGTAGTCACAGTCCAACCCACAATTCCCAAATCATAATGCGAAAACATTGAGACATTTGAGCTGACCAGCGGATCTTTATTCATCTGCCGCCGGTCATCTCCATCCATTTCTCATGGGAACATAACCGAACATGACACTGTAAGGGCCTTGAAGCATTGTCAAGCTCCCGTTTGAATGTTGCATTTTAAGAACTCTTCGGACATCTTTCCAGGCCGATATGTACTAAGGGGCAATTTGAAACCGTAATGGGGCACTTTGAAACCGTCGGTAGACCAGTTTCATTAAATTAAAATGTTGAATTATAAGATGTTTGTGTCTTCACTGCCATTCCCCGGCCCGCATGAGCTTCACTTCTTGACCTCAAAAGTATTAAAAGACTGTTTGTGGTTGTTTCTTACCATATAATCCTGGGAACATGTAATTTGTAATGTGATAGCAGCCTCTGCAGCTACTGAGCAAGTTAATAATATGTGGATGTTCTGAGGCCTATTTACTGTGCCTCAGTGTAATGTTGAATGCATATACTTACCTGTAACCCACTTTTATCGCCTATATGTTATTTGCTTGAAAACACAATTATTTAGGGCATTCTCCAGCATACGGAATAGAACAATATGGCTATCAATGAAGCCCCCATCCCCTTTTGGTGGGCTAATCCCTCAGCTGATTAGTTCACACCTTTTTGCCAGGCTGAATGTGCATTTTTAACACAAGTTCAACAATGATGTTGGCAGCGTAAGTGTGGTGCGCAATGCAGGTATGTGTGTGGATGTGCACTCCAGCAGCAGGAATATTTGGCGAAAGTGGTGGTAAATCCGGCCATTATGTTTTTATTTTGATGTTGCTAATTTGATTTACAATAGGTATTGAGTATTTAATTTTGTGTATATATATATCAGTGAAAAAACGTTGTTAAAGGGACGTTATGGTTAAGTTGCGCTACTAAAAAACTATGAAATTCAGTGAAAAATCTTTGTCAAAGGGACGTACACATATTTTACATGTGTACACATATTTCATGAAAAGTACATACACATGTGATGTCATCAGTGATGTCATCAATGACATTTGTGATGTCATCTTTGATGTCCTGGGTGTTAGTCTTAGCAGTGCACAGTGGTGGCGCGAGTTATGGTTGCTTAGCTTACCATAACTGGCGAATTTCAAGGGTTTTTCGGTTTTACTTGGAACCATAACGTCCCTTTGACAAAGAGGATAGAGAAACACGGGGCATGAGCGGGGGGTGGGGGAGAGGGATAGAGACACAAGGGGCATGAGCGGGGGGTGGGTGGGAGGGATAGAGACACAGGGGGCATGAGCGGGGGGAGGGATAGAGACACAGGGGGCATGAGTAGGGGGTGGGTGGGAGGGATAGTGACACACAGGGCGTGAGCGGGGGGTGGGTGGGAGGGATAGAGACAAACGGGCCATGAGCGGGGGGTGGGTGGGAGGGATAGAGACACACGGGGCATGAGCGGGAGGTGGGTGGGAGGGATAGAGACACACGGGGCCTGAGCAGGGGGTGGGGGGAGGGGAGAGACACACGGGGCATGAGCGGGGGGTGGGTGGGACGGATAGAGACACACGGGGCATGAGCGGGGGGTGGGTGGGAGGGGAGAGACACATGGGGCATGAGCGGGGGTGGGTGGGAGGGGAGAGACAAACGGGACATGAGCAGGGGGTGTGTGAGAGGACTAGAGACACACAGGGCATGAGCGGGGAGTGGTTGGGAGGGCTAGAGACACACAGGGCATGAGCGCGGGTGGGTGGGATTTATAGAGACACACGGGGCATGAGGGGGGGTGGGTGGGAGGGATAGAGACACACGGGGCCTGAGCGGGGGGTGGGTGGGAGGGATAGAGACACACGGGGCATGATCGGGGGGTGGGTGGGAGGGGAGAGACACACGGGACATGAACGGGAGGTGGGTGGGAGGGGAGAGACAAACGGGGCATGAGCGGGGGTTGGGTGGGAGGGCTAGGGGCATGAGCGGGGGTGGGTGGGAGCGCTAGAGACACACGGGGCATGAGTAGGGGGTGAGGGGAGAGACACACAGGGCATGAGCAGGGGGTGGGAGGAGGGAGAGACACAGGGCATGAGCGGGGGGTGGGTGGGAGTGATAGAGACACACGGGGCATGAGCGGGTGTGGGTGGGTGGGATAGAGACACACGGGGCATGAGCGGGGGGTGGGTGGGATTTATAGAGACACACGGGGCATGAGCGGGGGGTGGGTGGGAGGGAAAGAGACACACAGGGCATGAGCGGGGGGGCGGGTGGGAGGAATAGAGACACATGGGGAATGAGCGGGGGTGGGTGGGAGGGATAGAGACACACCGGGAATGAGCGGGGGGTGGGTTGGAGGGCCAGGGGCATGAGCGGGGGGTGGGTGGGAGGTACTAGAGACACACGGGGCATGAGTAGGGGGTGAGGGGGAGGGAGAGACACACACGGGGCATGAGCAGGGGGTGGGGGGGAGGGAGAGACACACACGGGGCATGAGCTGGGGTGGGCGGGAGAGATAGAGACACACAGAGCATGAGCGGGGGTGGGGTGAGACACATGGGGCATGAGCGGGGGGTGGGAGGGAGGGATAGAGACACATGGGGCATGAGCGGGGGGTGGGTGGGAGGGATAGAGACACATGGGGCATGAGCGGGGGATGGGTGGGAGGGATAGAGACACACGGGGCATGAGCGGGGGGTGGGTGATAGGTGAGAGACACACGGCACATCAGCGGGGGGTTGGTGGGAGGGGAGAGACAAACGGGGCATGAGCGGGGGGTTGGTGGGAGGGCTAGGGGCATGAGCGGGGGGTTTGTGGGAGGGCTAGGGGCATGAGCAGGGGGTGGGGGGAGGGAGAGACACGGGGCATGAGCGGAGGGTGGGTGGGAGGGATAGAGACACACAGGGCATGAGCGGTGGCTGGGTGGGAGATATAGAGACACACGGGGCATGAGCAGGGGGTGGGTGGGAGGTATAGAGACACACGGGGCATGAGCGGGGGTGGGTGGGAGGGATAGAGACACACGGGGCATGAGTGGGGGGGTGGGTGGGAGGGATAGAGACACACGGGGCATGAGCAGGGGGTGGGTGGGAGGGATAGAGACACACGGGGAATGAGCGGGGGTGGGTTGGAGGGCCAGGGGCATGAGCGGGTGGGGGGTGGGAGGGCTAGAGACACACGGGGCATGAGTAGGGGGTGAGGGGGAGGGAGAGACAAAAACGGGGCATGAGCAGGGGGTGGGGTGGAGGGAGAGACACACACGGCGCATGAGCGGGGGGTGGGCGGGAGAGATAGAGACACACGGGGCATGAGCGGGGGTGGGGGGAGAGACACACAGGCATGAGCGGGGGTGGGAGGGAGGGATAGAGACACACGGGGCATGAGCAGGGGGTGGGTGGGAGGGGTAGAGACACTCGGGGCATGAGTGGAGGGTGGGTGGTAGGGATAGAGACACACGGGGCACGAGCGGGGGTGGCCGGAAGGGGAGAGACACATGGGGCATGAGTGGGGGGTGGGTGGGTGGGAGGGCTAGAGACACACGAGGCATGAGTAGGGGTGAGGGGAGAGACACATGGAGCATGAGCGGGGGGTGGGTGGGAGGGATAGAGACACACGGGGCATGAGCGGGGGTGGGTGGGAGGGATAGAGACACGCGGGGGGTGGGTGGGAGGGGAGAGACAAATGTAGGCTTCCTCTCGCTCACTTTCCTGTTCCTTCATATCTTTTATTTCGTGCCTTCTTCTCTTCTACGTCCTGTTTTCTCTACTTATCTTCACGTTCCTGAAGCAGAAGTCTGTTCTTCCTTCCTTTTCTCCAGTGTTTTCCGCACTTCGGGGTCCTTGTCATGTTATCGGGTTACTTTCTTTCTGACTCTCCTTCTTCCCAGAATTCGCTCCTTTGTTTTCTGTCTTCTGACAATCACCTCTCCAAGTCCAGTGTGGGTCCAAGACCCATGCAGTAATCTGCAGGACCAGGATCCTACCCATAATACCGCCCTCTTTTTCGGAAACAATCCTCACCACTAAGGTCTACCGTCTGCTGATCCCGCATATAACAACATAGGGTTTTGTGTGCCTTCATCGGCTTTTTCCCTGGAACCTGGGGCAAGCTCTCTTGGGTCCATCTGGCTGTTGTTGCAACCCCAGTCAAGGTGGCCTCAGGTGGAGCTCGTCCTTATCTCTACGAACGGAAGAAGGGAAAGAAGATCATAGAGACAGGAGGAGATTAGAAGCCCCGCAAGAAGAAGAGAAGAAGAGAGAAGGAATCCATCAAAGACCACACTCCTGAGGACCCAGGTGAGGAGACAGAGAGGGAGGTAACTTCAGACTTTAACAATAAGCAACAACGCTTTGCCAAGCCACAAACTCAGCCACAAACCCACAAATGTTCACTTTTATAAATATAGATACATTTGTTAGTATGCATATAATGTTATTTGTTATCTTATAATATGTGATGTTTTTAGGTTTATGGGTGAGCTAAGGGTACCCTGATATTTAATTTAAACATATTTTTTTTAAATGTGTTCATAATATATTGTATGTTGTGACCTTAATGTTATGATTTATTCTGTTCGTAGACATTTGTTTTTGTTCCTTTAATCTTAACTCTTTTGTAAAAAAGTTTTTCAAATAACTTCATGTGTTTTTTTAAGGTTTTGTAAATGGTGTAAAATGTTTTAAAGTAGTTTTTGATTTTATAAAATATTATGTGTTATAACTATTTAATTGAAATATAGGAATGTTTGTTGCAATTGTGGTTTTTTGATGCAGTTCTATAAAAGTGATATCATTTATATTTGTGAAAACATATAGAACATGTATTTGACAGCCTTCACATCAACCCTTAAAGCCCTCCCTTAGCTCTGATTTTAATACGAACCTTTGAAAAATAGTCCAATTGAATATTCAAAATTTGATATTTTAAAAATTCCAATTCAATTATATTTATGTATAAATGCTATTTTAAAAATACCAAATACAGATTCTCCAAGTTATAATATGAATACTTTTAATGAGTAAACATGTCAAATTAGGCTTACATGTTATTAATATTAAAATAATGTATGTTGTCAACTTGTATGTATAATAATTTAAAGCAATATTTTATTTTTAAAATGAGTATGTCTTGTATTTAATTAAAATATATCAATGCTTGTTTTAATTGCGCCTTTGATATAGTTTTGAAAATAAAATTATAATCGTTGTGACTGCTTCCACATCACCCTTTTAGCCTTCCCTTACCTCTAATTTTAATAGACATTTTTTGAAAATAGTCCAATGGAAAATACTAAGTTTAAAATTGTATGAATTCCATTTAAATGTTATTTATGTGTAATAGCTTTTTGAAAAATACCAATTAAAGATGCTCCAAGTTGTAATATGAATACTTGTATGCACTTGATCCATTTATTCTGGATATCATTATGAACATCGTTAGAAATTGAGGAAGTACGTAAAAGTAAACTTGCATGTTATTCATATTAAAATAATAGATTTGGTCAACTTGTTTGCAAAATGTTTCACAGTATTATTTTATATTGAAAATTATAATGTGTTATAATGTATTTAATTTAAATATATGAATGTTTGATTTAATTGTGTGTTGTTCTGTAATAATTATTATTATTATTATTAATAATAATAATAATAATAATAATAATAATAATAATATACTATTGCAAAATTGAAAATATGTATATTTGTGAAAATGATGTGTTTAGTGTAATATTTGCCACACGGTTACTAACCCCATGTTAACACAAGGTACATATACTATGCTCACCATATCCTTATAATAGGTTATGGAATATAGCCACCTTCAGTGACTGTGGTGACACATTGCCAAATGCTATGCTGCATATATGTCAATGTTTGATATGTGTTTTTGATAAAAGCTTTGAATACATTATTTTTAATCTTGTACAATAATTACTGTAGCTGTTATCCATCCACTTACGTGTGGAAGGGTGGGGTAGCCTGTGCCAACTGTTCTTTGTTCAAATATAATTTTTGTGACAGACTTCACATCACCCCTTACCTCCAGTTTGAATAAGAACCTTTGAAAAAGAATCCAATTAAAATTGCCAAATTTGACATTTTTAAAATGCCAATTATGAGGGTGTGGCTTGGAGCCTACGAAAATGGCAGCCTGACCTCCATTCTTCCTCTTGCCAATTATCATATATGTATGCCGTTATATACAATTTTTACAGTTTTGACTATAATTGATTTAGAACTCTCAAGTATTTGTGGTTATGCAGTCGTGGTGGAAGGTCTTCATAGAACTGTGAGCTGATATGGATATTCGCCGGTGAGTGGATGAGCTGATGAGGCGATCTCCTCTCTGACCTTTGGTGCACACCTCATGGCTGGTGCTGCTGTCCAAGGGCATGGCACATTCTGTTACCTCACGTATCAAGAGCGCAACTCATTTCTTTGTAGATTTTACAGCTCTTGAGCTCCCTCTATTGGTCATTGCTACAACACATGCTCTTTCTTTGAAACAATGGAATAATTAAAGATAGCTATGATATTTCCCTGTGGTCCTGTGAAAGTGCAACCTCTGAGTTCCCCAGAACCATTCTTCTGTGTGAACAAATTGGCACTGTCCTGTCTGAAATGAATCCTTCTGACAGAAATAACTAATAAATGTCTTCACAAAAAGGTGCACAAAATGGATCTGTCATTAAAGAGCATGGTACTCCTGCCTCAGCTAATTGAAAAAGACTCAAAAGTGACTCCCCCCTGCCTATACAACCTAACCTTGAGCCAGGTGTGGAGTCAATATTATCTGAACTGATAACACTTTGGCAATGAATGGAAATTACTAATATTAAACTCCAGCAACTGCATGAAAGCTGGACCTCTTTTGAAACCGGAATGGGCGAGGTCAAAAAAAGAATCATTGGGACACAGAATAATGCAATGTGTGTCTTTTCTCAAAAAATCACTTGTGCACCTCCAAAATAAGGAGTTGGAAAACAGAGGACGAAGGAATAACATACGTATATGTGGCCTATGAGAGGGGTGACAATCCAAATCTTTCCCTAAGAAATATGTTGCATTTGCTACTTAAACTTCAATCATCTACTGTTTACATCACCCAAAGAGCACAAAGAATCGATCTGTGAGATATTAACCTTTATCATGGGAAATCTTCATTCCGTAGATTATCTTGATATCACCCAAATTCAATTAATTATCAAAAAAGCTAAGGAAATTAATCAATTGATTTTCTGTGTCAATTAAATGCTTGATGTGGCCTTATTCTTCCATGTTCTTTCGAATCACAATTAAAGTCAAAACCTCAGTATTTGAGGATCCTGTGGATTTAAAAGCACATATAATTTTAGCTAAAATTGAAAAAATGGACGCATCTGTTTCCACGGACAACCAGCTTCTCTCTGCCTCAGTATCCAAAACCTTTAGCTAGTCTCATCTATGTTAATGTTTTGGCATACTTGTCAGTTTGATACCATTCATTGGGGATGCAGAAGGTTAATGGCTCCTTTTCTGTTGCTTTTTCTCTTTCCTTTTGTGTGGCGCTCCCTCTCTCGATTTCAAATATCTGCAAATTTGGTGTTTGAGTCTCAATGGAGGCTCTGCATAAGGGATTTACTAAGAAAGACACACCATCATTCTTTATCATTTTTGCTTTCTTGGATACATAGTTTTCTCCTATCAAACTATGCATATATATGTTATTTCCCCACCCTTACCTCTCGGCCTCTGTGTCACGTTTGTTTGTTGGATATATGTACATATGTGGCAAAGTATTATTTGTTAATTGGCTTGTGGTGATTTATGGCCATTTAGTTATGGTTCTTAATCAGAAATACATAGGGGCCGATTCATGGAACAAACGTGTGCCGAAAATCTTGGCGCAAGCAGGCGCAAGCAGGTGCAAGCAGGCGCAAGTGCAAAAAAACAGACGCACGCGCACGCGTGCGATTCATGGAAGTCCCTGCGCGTGTTTACCTTGGGATGTGCGCCAAACCCGTGCATGGCGCACAAGTCACTGCAACATCCCGAAAGGCGTGCGCGACGCGCACAGTGAAAGCGCACAACCTCGGCGCATACACCAGAAAGTGGGCGGGACACGGGGCGTAATGCGCGGAATGGGGAACAACGCGCAAAAATAAGGGCGTAACTGGGGATGTACTGCAGGGAAGCAGACAGAACGCCCACACGCACTCGAACCACACCTATTCATGGAATCGAATCGGGCAAAGCCACGCACAGCCAAAGACACGCACAAGCTGAAACACGTCCGCCACACGAAGGCAGGCGGTAGAGTCCCTGCGCATTACAAAAGTGGCAACATACAGCAATTGGGCCTGTGCGAGTGGGGCACGTGTATTGCGGGGGTGCGCGGGAAGTTACACACGCGATTGAGCGGGGTACATGTATTTCGGGGGTGCGCGGGAAGTTACACAGGTGCTTGAGCGGGGTACGTGTATTTCGGGGGTGCGCGGGAAGTTACACACGCGATTGAGCGGGGTACGTGTATTTCGGGGGTGCGTGGGAAGTTACACACGCGATTGAGCGGGGTACGTGTATTTCGGGGGTGCGCGGGAAATTACACACGCGATCTCATCAGGGTATGTGTATTTCGGGGTGCAGGGAAAGTATCACACGCAACATCAGCAGGGTAAGTGTATTCCAGGGGTGCGCAGGAAGTTCCACACGCAATTCCATCAGGGTACGTGTATTACAGGGGTGCGCGGGAAGTCCCACACGCGATCTCATCAGGGTACGTGTATTACAGGGGTGCGCGGGGAGCACCACACGTGAATTGCACCTGTGGGTCCTCCCAGGTGTTCCCTCTACACCCTCCACGGCCCCTGCAGGTGGCTCACACCACAGGGGCCTACCCTGCACATGTCCTGCAGGCACCCCATCCACCATGGCCATGCCCCCCAGCCAACCCACATGTCAACTTGCACTACTGCCCACCAACGCATGTCCCCCTGCACCCCCAGCCATCAGGGGCACCCTCCACCAGGCCCCCACACATGTCTCCCACCACCCCCACCCCCCAGCTGTGCAGGGGCACCCACCACCAGGCCCCCACCCATGTCTCCCAGCACCCCCACCCCCCAGCCACCAGGGGCAGCCTCCACCAGGCCCCCACCCATGTCTCCCACCACCCCCACCCCCAGCACTGTGGAGCACCTGCCAGCAGGCCCCCACCCATGTCCAACTCATGTCTCCCAGCACCCCCGCCCCCCAGCCACCAGGGGCAGCCTCGACCAGGCCCCCACCCATGTCTCCCACCACCCCCACCCCCCAGCACTGTGGGGCACCTGCCAGCAGGCCCCCACCCATGTCCAACTCATGTTCCCCACCACCCCCACCCCCCGGCACAGTGGGGCACCTGCCAGCAGGCCCCCACCCATGTCCAACTCATGTTCCCCACCACACCCACCCCCCAGCAGTGCAGGGGCACCCTCCACCAGGCCCCCACCCATGTCTCCCACCACCCCCACCCTCCAGCAGTGCAGGGGCAGACTCCACCAGGCCCCCACCCATGTCGACCACCACTCCCACCCCCCAGCCACCAGGGGCAGCCTCCACCAGGCCCCCACCCATGTCTCCCACCCCCCACCCCCCAGCACTGTGGGGCACCTGCCAGCAGGCCCCCACCCATGTCTCCCACCACCCCCACCCACCAGCAGTGCAGGGGCACCCGCCACCAGGCCCCCACCCATGTCTCCCAGCACCCCCACCCCCCAGCCACCAGGCGCAGCCTCCACCAAGCCCCCACCCATGTCTCCCACCACCCCCACCCCCCAGCAGTGCAGGGGCACCCACCACCAGGCCCCCACCCATGTCTCCCACCACCCCCACCCCCCAGCAGTGCAGGGGCACCCACCACCAGGCCCCCACCCATGTCTCCCAGCACCCCCACCCCCCAGCCACCAGGCGCAGCCTCCACCAAGCCCCCACCCATGTCTCCCACCACCCCCACCGCCCAGCAGTGCAGGGTCACCCTCCACCAGGGCCCCACCCATGTCTCCCACCACCCACACCCCCCAGCACTGTGGGGCACCTGCCAGCAGGCCCCCACCCATGTCCAACTCATCTCTCCCACCACCCCCACCCCCCAGCAGTGCAGGGGCACCCACCACCAGGCTCCCACCAATGTCTCCCAGCACCCCCACCCCCCAGCCACCAGGGGCAGCCTCCACCAGGCCCCCACCCATGTCTCCCACCCCCACACCCCCCAGCACAGTGGGGCACCTGCCAGCAGGCCCCCACCCATGTCTCCCACCACCCCCACCCCCCAGCAGTGCAGGGGCACCAACCACAAGGCCCCCACCCATGTCTCCCAGCACCCCCACCCCCCAGCCACCAGGGGCAGCCTCCACCAGGCCCCCACCCATGTCTCCCACCACCCCCACCCCCCAGCACTGTGGGGCACCTGCCAGCAGGCCCCCACCCATGTCCAACTCATGTCTCCCAGCACCCCCACCCCCCAACCACCAGGGGCAGCCTCCACCAGGCCCCAACCCATGTCTTCCACCCCCGCACCCCCCAGCACTGTGGGACACCTGCCAGCAGGCCCCCACCCATGTCTCCCACCACCCCCACCCCCCAGCAGTGCAGGGGCACCCACCACCAGGCCCCCACCCATGTCTCCCAGCACCCCCACCCCCCAGCCACCAGGGGCAGCCTCCACCAGGCCCCCACCCATGTCTCCCACCACCCCCACCCCCCAGCACTGTGGGGCACCTGCCAGCAGGCCCCCACCCATGTCCAACTCATGTCTCCCAGCACCCCCACCCCCCAGCCACCAGGGGCAGCCTTTACCAGGCCCCCACCCATGTCTCCCACCCCCCCACCCCCCAGCACTGTGGGGCACCTGCCAGCAGGCTCCCACCCATGTCTCCCACCACCCCCACCTCCCAGCAGTGCAGGAGCACCCACCACCAGGCCCCCACCCATGTCTTCCAGCACCCCCACCCCCCAGCCACCAGGGGCAGCCTCCACCAGGCCCCCACCCATGTCTCCCACCACCCCCACCCCCCAGCACTGTGGGGCACCTGCCAGCAGGCCCCCAGCCATGTCTCCCACCACCCCCACCCCCCAGCAGTGCAGGGGCACCCACCACCAGGCCCCCACCCATGTCTCCCAGCACCCCCACCCCCCAGCCACCAGGGGCAGCCTCCACCAGGCCCCCACCCATGTCTCCCACCAGCCCCACCCCCCAGCACTGTGGGGCACCTGCCAGCAGGCCCCCACCCATGTCCAACTCATGTTTCCCAACACTCCCACCCCCAGCAGTGCAGGGGCACCCTCCACCAGGCCCCCACCCATGTCTCCCAACACTCCCACCCCCCAGCAGTGCAGGGGCACCCTCTACCAGGCCCCCACCCTTGTCTCCCACCACCCCCACCCCCCAGCACTGTGGGGCACCTGCCAGCAGGCCCCCACCCATGTCCAACTCATGTCTCCCACCACCCCCACCACCCAGCAGTGCAGGGGCACCCACCACCAGGCCCCCACCCATGTCTCCCAGCACCCCCACCCCCCAGCCACCAGGGGCAGCCTCCATCAGGCCCCCACCCATGTCTCCCACCACCCCCACCCCCCAGCAGTGCAGGGGCACCCACCACCAGGCCCCCACCCATGTCTCCCAGCACCCCCACCCCCCAGACACCAGGGGCAGCCTCCACTAGGCCCCCACCCATGTCTCCCACCCCCCCACCCCCCAGCACTGTGGGGCACCTGCCAGCAGGCCCCCACCCGTGTCTCCCACCACCCCCACCCCCCAGCAGTGCAGGGGCACCCACCACCAGGCCCCCACCCATGTCTCCCAGCACCCCCACCCCCCAGCCACCAGGGGCAGCCTCCACCAGGCCCCCACCCATGTCTCCCACCACCCCCACCCCCCAGCACTGTGGGGCACCTGCCAGCAGGCCCCCACCCATGTCTCCCACCACCCCCACCCCCCAGCAGTGCAGGGGCACCCACCACCAGGCCCCCACCCATGTCTCCCAGCACCCCCACCCCCCAGCCACCAGGGGCAGCCTCCACCAGGCCCCCACCCATGTCTCCCACCACCCCCACCCCCCAGCACTGTGGGGCACCTGCCAACAGGCCCCCACCCATTTCCAACTCATGTCTCCCAGCACCCCCAACCCCCAGCCACCAGGGGCAGCCTCCACCAGGTCCCCACCCATGGCTCCCACCCCCCCACCCCCCAGCACTGTGGGGCACCTGCCAGCAGGCCCCCACCAATGTCTCCCACCACCCCCACCCCCCAGCAGTGCAGGGGCACCCACCACCAGGCCCCCACCCATGTCTCCCAGCACCCCCACCCCCCAGCCACCAGGGGCAGCCTCCACCAGGCCCCCACCCATGTCTCCCACCACGCCCACCACCCAGCACTGTGGGGCACCTGCCAGCAGGCCCCCTCCCATGTCCAACTCATGTCTCCCAGCACCCCCACCCCCCAGGGGCAGCCTCCACCAGGCCCCCACCCATGTCTCCCACCACCCCTACCCCCCAGCACTGTGGGGTACCTGCCAGCAGGCCCCCTCCCATGTCCAACTCATGTTCCCAACCACCCCCACCCACCAGCACTGTGGGGCACCTGCCAGCAGGCCCCCACCCATGTCCAACTCATGTTCCCTAGCCAACATGTCATCACAATCTAGATCCCTGGTCCCTATGGTCAGCCTCCAAATGCAAAACACCCACCCGAGTATTGCATCCACCCACTCATAATTGGCAATTACATGACAGAACACCAATTGCAAGTTCCGAAACAAACACATTTCCCTCACATACACCCAATGGGTGTCAGTGAATCTCAAAACCTGTATCATGAAATGCATGAAACCAATGAGATACCACACATTGAAGTTCACTAAAAAAATATGTATTAAAGGAAACATAAATAGAATCAAAAATAAAGAAACAGAAATGTGAATGTACAAAAATGAAAAGAAGCATGTCCGTGAAAAAAAGCAAAACCAAAAATCAAATTCCAAAGTAATGGTGTCCAAAGTCACTGTCCACAAAACAAAATCCAATGGGAAATAAAAAAGAAAGCCATTGCTCCATGGTTAAAATGTGAAAGAAAAACACAATCCAACAGTGAACTATGTACATGGGAACAAGCCAGGGTCCATTATCCCAACAAAAGAAAGGAAACCTATCTAACTACACTAACTAATAAAATAAACCATATACAAAAATGTGGCCAATGTCCGAAAGGTCCAAAATAAATCCCAAAAAAAATTAAACCTAACACTACCTACATAACTATGTACAAGGGCAGCGGGCTAGTTTGGCGGCTGAAAAGTGGATGTTCCAGGCCAGGGCATCATCGAACTCCTGCTCAATGTCCCGGAGGCGGTCCTCCTCCATGGCCCCGAGGGTCCGCAGGGCCGTCGCCGTGTCCACCTCCAAACCCCTGCGGATTGCCTCGAGGCACTCGGCCCGCCTCAGGGCCCTCCGCATGGAGTTCTCCGCCCTGACCATTGTAAGCCGTGCCTCTTCCGCCCGCTGCCGCTCCACATCTATGGCGTGGCCCAACCGCTGCCACACGGAAGACACTCTCTGTCCTGGGTCCTCTTGCCCTCCGGCCGATGACTGCCCCTCCGATGTTGAAGGCCCCGAGCCTTCATGGCACCCACCACATTGCTGCTGCTGTGCCTCTGCCCGTGCACTGCCTCCTGCTGCCTGCACATCCTCCGCCGGCTTGGGTGCAGTCGTTGATGTGGCCACCCCTGCTGGACGTCCGACTCCCGACTGTGGCAGGGATACCTCCTCCACCAGCCTGGCCGCACCGTCAGAGGCAGCTCCACAGGGCATCCAGGTGACTGATGGGTGGGAAGATGGCACAGAGGACGACTGGCGCGTAGGGGGTTCAGTTGAGGAGGGGGTCGTAGCAAGCCCCAGCAAACGGAGGAATCCGGCCTGGGTGACCTGTCCCAGCAGGCTGACGTGGTCAACGAGCCATTCGAGATGACGTGCCGTCTCCTCATGAAAAGACTGCAGGTCACCTCGCATGGCCTGTTGACGCAACGCCACACCAGTCAGGACAGGCTCAACCCGGACCCGGGTAGCCACGTCAATAGGCAGAGGAAGGCCAGTTGACGTGAGCTCATCCCCTGCCTGAAAACCGGTCTGGACGTAGGCATCCCTGCTGGTGCAAGATGATGCAGGGACAGGATCAGGGACAGGATTGCACACAGGCACCTCCGCGGCGGCCTGTGCTGTCTCCTGTCCCTGGTCCTGCACTGCACCACTAGCACCAGTGGGATCCCCACCTCCAGACCCCGTCTCTGGTGCTTGCACAACCTCCTCCTCCACCAAACCCCCCACCAACCTGGATGACTCCGTGGCATCTTCCCCTGTTGGGCCCTGTGGGGTCCCAGCTGCCCCTTCTGCTGCCGAGGAGTCCAACTCCAACCTCCGTCTCTTGGACCTCCCCCCGGCAGCTGCGGCCTGGGACGCGGCACCCGACTCCCCGACGAGATCACAACATGGGAGGGGAGCCGGGCCTTGCGTCTCCTGCTGGCGGTGGGATCCCCGCCGCTGTGCTCCACAGCACCTTCTCCGCCCTCTTCATCAGTTGACGCTGCAGACAGGGAGAAATAAAACACAGGCATCAGGGCACTGTACAATGGACACATACACACATGACAGTTGTACATGAGTGGCATTGGCAAACCTCAGACATGTCATCACAATCCCCAACACACATGTCATTTCAACTCGCACACATGAGCCATACCACAGCCATATCGCAAATGCCAGCACCATCCATACACATACAACAGCATGAGCAGGCAAAGGTGAGCCAGACATCACATGCAGCACAGGAAGTGCACCACACATGTACACACACCACCACACTTGCTTGCATGTGTACACCTCTGCCAAGTGTCGCAGTGTTCAGATGGGCATCCATGTCACATCTGCCGATCAGGCTTCCACATACCGCTGTCACATGCATCCATGTTGCATCACTGTTGCACCCTTGTCAAATACACACACATGCACATGTACACAGTGCTGATACATGCAGCCGAAAACAACATACATGCGTGACATCACGGACATGTCTACTTACATACACATTCATCCAAACATGTGTGCCCACACAACTGCATTTGGCATGCAAGCCTACACACACAAGCACCATCCATGTCTCACACATACCAGCCCTCGCATGTGTTAGCCCACGGCCCTGTACACCCCCACCCATACTCGACCCCATACAAACAGTTGTGCAACCTGCACACTACTGAAAAATCACCACACGAACTGCTCACAATCAGGATGCATGTACACTTACCGCTCGACTCCAGACGGGTCTGCCTCTCAAGGACCTGGACGTGGAGTGCTGGGGATATGCGTTCCAGGACCCTCATCTGTTCTTCCGAAAAGTGGCCCCGGCGCCCCTTGGCATCCGCTGCCTTCAAGAGGCGCCGGGCCTTGTTCAGGGTCCTGGACCTGAAGTCCTCCCAGCGCTTCTTGACATGTTGTAAGTCACGGACTGCCACCCCCTCCGCGTTGATGGCAGTCACGATGTCAGTCCAGATCCGAGTCCGTCCTTCCTTGTCGGTGCGGGAACTTCCAAAGAGGGCATCATACTGCCCCAGGACTTGCTCCACCAGGACACCAACTTCGGTGGCACTGAAGCTGGTGCCCCTCTGCCTCTCTGGCCGGGGGTTGTCAGTGGTCTCAGATGGTGTTTGCCCCAACATAACAACCCCAGAGGCAGGAGTGGGTGGGCAACTGGGTCCTGGGGCTGGGCTGTGGAGCGATGGAATCCCAGTCGGGAGTCTTCGGTTCCAGCAGGGGTGGTCACAGCAACAGCACCCCTGGCTGATGTGCAGGCAGCAAATGGCAGGGCACGTGGGCAGCAGGCAGTCAGGCAGCATCAGATGGCAGGTGGGAGCGTGCTCGGGGCTCTGGGGGGCAGTAGTTCGGCCTTCTGGGCAGGAGCGTGGTCTTCCGTGTGCTTACGCGTGGCCAGCTTGATACGGAGTGATTTGGCACGTGAAAAATCTGCACGTCAGCGTGTAATTCGAGGAAAGGCCCTTAGCACGTATGAACGGCAGCACGCATATGCGATTTCATTGGACCAAAGGCCCTTAGCGCGTGAGTGCGTCTGTGACGTGACGCGCGCGGGTGTTTCCTTCATTGCACGTGATGACAGAACACACGTGGATTTCCACCAATCGCGTGTGAAAGTTCCCGCACACCCCGGAACACACGTACCCAGGCTAATCGCATGTGGAACTTCCCGCGCACCCCGAAACATACGTACCCAGGCCAATCGCGTGTACGCTCACTCCCCTCCGATCACACGCGATGACACTCGGACGTACAGTCTTACCACGTATCCGAATACGGGACCCCGCGCACGGCAAAAGACGTGCACAGGCGTCAACGCGTCCGCCCACACGAAGGCAGGCGGAAGCGTCCCCGTGCACAGCATAAAAGTGCGCGCAAACAACAAACGCGTATATACAGCTACGATGAATGCCCCATTTGTCGCTGCACTGATCGTGGGACACCGCAAGAGGAGGAGAATAGCTAGGGCACGCATTTTCGCACCGTGGACAAGCCTTTTTGGGATGCCTGACGACCAGATCTATGGCAGGTATAGGTTTCCACCCCATATCATCCTAGACCTGGTCAGGGAGTGGGAAGATGACCTTACATCCCCCACCCTTTGCTCCCAAGCATTGAGCCCCTTGGAGAAGCTGCTCAATGTCCTGCATTTTTTGGCCACTGGGTCATTTCAGCGGACCACTGCCATAGTGGGGGAGGTCTCAAAGGCCATGCAGTCACGCTGCCTACACCAGGTACTTGCAATCATGACAGCGCGCCCCTCAGTCCGCTGGCACATATACATGCCCAGAACACCAGCAGAAAGGCAGGCAGTTGTCCTGGATTTTTTCAGGGTGGCACACTTCCCCAAAGTGCTCGGTGCCATAGATTGCACCCATGTGGCCCTACGTCCACCTAGGGCCACTGAGCACATCTACCGAAACCGCAAGCACTGGCATTCCATCAATGTACAGGTGGTATGCGATGCAAAGGGAATCATCACCTCTGTCTATGCAAACTACCCTGGCTCCACCCATGACAGTTTCATATACAGAATGTCCGCCCTGAGCCGTGCCCTGGAAGCTGGGCAGCATGGCGACACATGGCTCCTAGGTCAGTACAAATGCCCTTGCACATGCATGCAAGTCACACACAGACAAATATCCAAACCCTAATAATCTCAACTATTATCACCTCCCCAGGGGACAGTGCCTACCCTCTGAGCAAACACATGATGACGCCAATCCGGAACCCCACCACACCACCCCAGGTAAGATACAACGCCGCCCATATTGCAACCAGGGGCATAGTGGAGCGCACATTCGGAGTGCTCAAGTCACGTTTCCGCTCCCTTGACCGCTCTGGTGGGCAACTACTCTATGCACCACCAGTAGTGTGCAGGATCATTGTGGCAGCATGTGTCCTGCACAATGTTGCAACACGGCAGGGCGTCCCGGTGGACATGGTGGTGCCCCCACATACCCAACCAAGGGCACAGGCGCTGCCCATGGGAGGGGACAGGGCACGTGGCGAGGAAGCCCGGACCCAGCTTGTGGCCACATTTTTCACCTAAACTCCCACCCCTGCGGAGTGCACACAGGCCTGGCACATACCAGGTGACAATCGATGATGACAAAGAGACAGTTAACTGTCACAACCCTACTACCCTGAGATAGTTGCCATGGAAGTGCCACATCGTCTGCATCCCTAGCTACTTAAACACAAGCTATCCTGTGTGACCAAAAGGCACACATATGACATATGACATGATATGGCCCATACACAAGTATTTGAAGGCGCGATGAGGCAGGGAGGGGGGAACAACGGAAGACAGACAACGGTACTACTAGGCCAGGTGTCATTGAGATCGTGCAAGTGCAGGGTTAGGGGGAAGGGAAAAGTGCAAGGGGAAGGGTGGGGGGGAGTCCAGTACAGGGGAAGTAGCCCAAAAAAATAATACATAGGTTGGCTGGTGGCAACTGCAAAGGTAAGTGCAGACAAGTGCTGGGATAGAGAGACAGTACCGCAGTGCAGGGCTTGCCAGGGAGGCAGTGCAAGTGGAGAGTGGCTGGGCCAGGGACCGAGGTCGGTGAGAGTGGCCCAGTTGCAGCTCCTGTGCAGTTCCAGTGAAGAATTCTGCAAGGAAGAGGCAGAGAGTAAGCAGAAGGAAAGAGGAAGGTCTTGAGGTGCTTCCAGAACTGGAGATGGCTCCCCTCAGGTTCAAGTCAGGCAGGAAGTCTGTTCCAGGGGGAGGGCCCTGCCGCGGAGAGAAATCTACCCCGAGCTAGTTGCTCTGAGAAGCGGATGACCCTGACATGCAAGGTGTCCATCACACACACCTGCAAAACAGGCCATGGCCATCTCTGTCATGTCCCTCAAACCCTCCCAAACCACAACATGACATGGCAAGCAATACCCATACACCAACACAGTAACGATAAGGTACACATTGCCATGTCCTAAATGTACAGTGGCATCAGACAATGATGCCTGACCCGGAATCAGATGAAATGACAGACCAACAAAATCTCCCACCCAAAATAAGTCATTTCCAAATGCATTACAACAGTCGTAGACGTAACAGAACAATGAATGCCTGTCTACATGCACATTATGCATTGCAAAATCAACACTGCAGCTCATGTGTGCAGTGTCCTACTCCTGCAACACACTGCTCAGCTCACGGCACAGTGAACAGCCATTGTGTGTGATGCACACCCTGAGCATCACATCTAAGTGACAGACCACATCAAACACCAAATTAGGCATGTACTGGATCCATAATCGGTCACAGAACATGTGCTGCAGGGACACAGTGGGCACCAGAAGGCAAACAGTGTACACGTGGATATGCAAGGGTGGGAGTACATGTAGTGCATCATAGTGCAAGTGTGTGGTTCTGCAAGGACATGCACTCCACATATGCATGTGCACTCAAGTGACCATCAGTGTTCCCTACACATCACATGTGAACATTCACCATGTGTACACCCCAGCATGTCAAACCACAACTATCCCCTCACACCTGAAAAGAAAACACAACACATGAACAGGCATTGATCAGCAGAACACAACATGTACATAGGATACCACCATTACAATGTCAGAGTTCCCATCACACTTCAGGGCAAGGCAACTATCAACAACAACCCCCCCTCCCTCACAAATGACCATGACCCACTGAACAACTGCACCTGGGTCATGGATCCTTCAACCCTCAATTCCACCTGGCCACAGGATCACCTTTACCCTTCGTCACCATCTCCCACCTTGTGTGTAAAAAGATGCCTTCACCCTCAGAATCCACACTCATTTCCAAAATGACAAAATCCAAGGCATAAAAACGAACCCGAACACCCTCCAGTAGATGACTTGACGTAGCAGTACCTCACAAAGGCCAAGTACTACCACAATGATGCAACAACCAAGGTAGCACAGTAAAACAATGTCACAACAGGATGTGAACCATGTGTGGTACATAACATAGGATGATGCATCATGAACGGATGTGTATTGTCACAGGTCCCGTGTACAGGCGCGGGAGTGTCACGAAACAACCACCCCCACCGTGTCACGGGTGCCTGCAAGGTCAAACTCACACAGGCCCCTGAGACCCTGGTGGGGAAGGAGATTCAGGGATATGCAGTAGGGACAGGTGTTGGCACACTGGATAACTGGAATGAGTGGCAGGAGAGGGGAGGAGGAATGACACATGAAAGTAGGGAATGAACAAAAATGTACTACCTGCATGAACACATACACAATCCAAACAAACTTGGACATCATTGTCATGGCCTTCTGTAGTCCAGGCTTCGGAGTGGTACGAACCAACCACCCCCTCTAGGGTTTTGGCACCTGCAAGTTCGGGGCTTACACAGATATCCGCAACCCCAGCAGGGAAAGAGGGTTAGGGAACGTTGCTTGGATAGGTACGGGAAGCAGGAACACCGGGTAGAGGGTACAGGGTTCAAAATTGCATAGGATTCCGGGTGATTAGAGGGAAAAAAACATACCAAATTGAATCACACATACATCCATGCATTAGTGCACCCCCCCAGCAAGCCTATGCAGAGCAGTTTGAAAGAAAAACAACAAGACACTTAGCTCTGGTTTTGAGTGCTGGCCTCCTGCCTGCGCACTCTCAGGTCCCGTTACAGGAGCACTGCAATGCTGCAAAGAGAGCCACAGTCAACAACCTGTACGTGCCAATTACACAAAAACACACCACCAAACATGCCCCATAGCAACAAACTACTCTACAAACAGACAATCTGGTGTAGATGCTTCGTACCCATATATAACAGTACCCCTGTGACGGGTCATACACAGTCAATGCAGTAAGTCAGCCGCCGGTGGGTGCGTGGCAAATGGAACACCAATGTGTCACAATTCACACAACATGCAATGTTCCCTGGGTAAGCAGACAGACCCATGTAGCAAGCCATAACTTCAGAGCAAGTTGCGTACCACCATGACCGAAACAAAGCTGGCAGTGCATTTATCATAAAGTACATGGAAATGAAATGCACTGCACCCGAGTATGTCCCTTGCTGTATGTCCCTGTGAGCTGCCCCTTTCCATGTCTCGCAAGGCTACATGGTTGATACAAGTGCCTCAATGGACCTTGGTGTACCGGAGGGTATGTGCCACTGCCCCTGCATGTGTGCCAGACAACCCTACTATCAACAGCCATCAGTCCACCAACACATCTGAGCTGCATTGTGTGCTTCAACACCAATATTCGTCTAAGCTCACCCTCAGTGCTGTGACTAAGCCTGCATGTGCAACTCGCGTTGTGCAAGCTTTGCTGTGTCGTGGCCCCCCTGTGATGCTCACCTTGCCTGGAGTTCCTTGGAACATGTCAGCAGTTCTAGGATGTGGGTCTGCAATCACTGTGCCTCTGCTTGTGCACACATGTGCCTGTGGGCACCAACAAACGGGTCCAGAATTCCGTCGTCCAATGGGCCATGTCTGCTGGCAAAGGTGCTCTGGAGGCTCATCCCCCTGCAGAAAGTGCATGAAACACATGATTAATGCTTCAAAGTCATCTGTGTGTGTCTCTTCAGGCATCTCATTACTTGACCATGTCAGAGAGTCACATCACAAATCACACCATCAGTCCGTCTTTCACATCCAAAGTGTGGTACACTATCTACAGCATGAATTGCAACAAGCACGTGTACAGGAAAGATATGAAACATACTACACAATGCATAGCAATCAATGTACACATTAATCATGACAGACCCCATCTAGCAAAAGCCGAACAGTGGACAATGACACCAAAATCATCCCCACTAGGGGTGTCAACACAAGTCACACAGCACCAGACATGCCACAGATATGACAGTCCAAAGCCCTTGTGTAATATTCTGTAACACTGAACCATCCTTGCGAGCCCATGGATAAGGGAGGCAGGAGTGGCATATGTGAGTCAAGGACCCCAAGCAGCAAACACATACACAAGACAACCATGAAGGGCCCAGCTGGAACAGACAGTGGATACCTTCAAAAGCCACAAAGCACCGCACCGTCACATGAAAGCACAATAGACTAGCAATTTTAAACTAAATCAACTATTAACTAATTACACTAACAATGGAAAACCTACATTATCTATTTAAACTAACTATCAAACAGAAACTTAACTAACTAAACTAAAAGAGAAATCAAAAATGGCCACATACGACCAGGGGGGGAGGGGAGGCACCCAGGAGGGGGGAGGTACAGGGTGCTGCTCAACATCCACATGCGATGATGCTGAGCCAAAAAAAAAACCTCCATGGGCTCAACGCCTGCACAGCCCGACCTATGTGGGAGATAGATGGTCGTCCGAGTCTGGCTCATCCTGTAAAGGAGGACGTGGCACAGTAGCCTGGCCACCCCTAGCCGCAGCTTGCCCCTCGTCGGCAGCAAGTCTGCCGGACGGGTGAGCCTGGTTCTGTGTGGCGATGTGACATAGGTCTGCATGCAGAACCTCACGTGATACACGTGCTTCCTCTTGCAAGGTAGCACGTGTAACACGGAGTTCCTCCTGCAAGGCATGGCTGGACAACCGCTGCACCTCCCGGCAAGCCTGTAGCTCAGCCGAGAAGGTATGCTCAAGCTGTGCAAACCTCTCCTCTGCCTGCTGCCTCTGGGACATCTTAAGGACACCCAGAGTGGATCTGAGGGAAGCATACTCCTCCCTCAGGGCATCCATGTGCGCCTCTGCGTGAGCAGCAATTGCTTGACGCAGAGATGACATTTCAGCCTGGCGTGCCCTGTCTGAGGCCGCCATGCCCAGCCTGAGCGAGCGGGCCGTGGACCGTGGCTCCTGCTGCTGGAGAAGCACCTGCCTAGCAGGGAGAGCACAGATCGGGCCACACGCTCCATGCTCTAAGCGATGTTCTCCATTGCTGCCCCCTGCCATTCGGAATTGGCAGTCATATCTTGCTCCCACTCAGTATACAGCAGTTGCGCGCGGCGACCGCGTTGCCGAGCTTGACGCCTGCGGGACCCAAGGACCGGGGGTCCTTGCTGTGTTGGCACCGCCTGCGGCTGCACGACTACATGCCCCCGTCGACGTGATGTCCCAGGCACCATCAGTGACTGGTGTGGAGGGTGACCCTGCGTCCCGATCCACCATGGGCGGAGGAACCAAGACTGTCTGATCCCCCAGTGCAGGTGTCGCAGACAGAGGAGTGTCCACATCAGAATCACTCACCCCTGACACATGGACTTGATGCTCATCCAACTCAACATGGACGTCAGAGTCGTCATCAAGGCTGGACTCATAGGCAGCCAGAGACAAGATGGACTGCAGCACTTGGGGGTTTTCGTGGCCTACCACCCCACGACCCCCACTAGTGCCGGGTTGATGTGGTGTTACCAACCCTGTGTCTGGCATGACAACACCATCCTCCGCCTCCATTGCGTCATCACCTGAAAAATAGAGAGAAAAAAGGTCACTACACATGTCAGAAGCACACGACACACACACACACCGACAGCAAAGGCATCCGGCAGACATGTGACACACAACATATGACCTGGCATGCATGCTGGGTCTACTTTGAATAGCTTCTGTGATCAGACCTGTTGAAAGGTGGCAGTTTCCATGGAAGTGGGTCTATGCAGTGCAGAAAATGTGTACGCCACTCACTACCTACATGTACAAGCACTCCATGGTGTGTGCCAGGAAATGTGAAGGCAGTGCAATGTCAAATTCACACATCACGTGCATTGTGCATTCAATGTGTACCATGTCTAGAAGCCAAGCACCCCGCCACCCCAGTACCAAAGCAGGGATGCCTAGCATGGTATCAAAAGGCTGACTATACACCTGTGTATTGACAGGCAGTGTTGACTGGCATCAACAGCTTAATGTGATTCAAATTACAACACTGCAAATGATGCTGGGACAGTAGGCACGACACATGATGAAAACTCCGGAGGCCGCCCACGTGTGAAGAAGACACAACAAGAGTTGGACAGAGTCATTGGCCATTGAACAGGCTGAGGCCTGTGAGCCACACAGATTGTCAGAGCCTAAACATGTGTGCAACGCAGGACTGAGCCACAGTTGACATGGGGAGGCTGATGAGATAGCAGGCAATGTATGTAACCAAGGACTCATATTACAGTGATCATCCAGTCAAGGACACATAGGGGCATGCGTGCAATGCACATGGAGCATGATTGGGCACTCATGTCCCTGCGGGATATCTGACCCATGCACAGTACAAGTGAGATACCCTGCATCGAGTACTAAGGCTGTACCACACGGTATATGTCTGGCAGTTTCTACGCTGGAAGTTAGCATCTACACAGGACACATGAACAAGAAACTACACATTGGCAAGATTGAAGCAGACCAGTGCAAAGGTGGAACTGGGGTGCAGAGTGGCGGAGGAGGGGCAAGGGAGCATGCCCACATGGAGTCCCGCATGCAGGCAGAGGAGACATGCATGACGGAAGCATTGCATTACTTACACATCAGAACCATGTACACGTCACATGTAGCGGCAATCATGCACAACACATCCCACAAGTGAAACACACACGTCCTCAACAAACACGCATCAACACTCACTGGACTGGGCATCAAAGTCCAGCATCTCTCCCACTCCTTCGACCAATTCAGGTGGTATGAACTCCGCAACAAGAGCCACATGCGGAGTGAGTTCTTCCTCCTCTGGTGCAGGCCCACCGCCAGTCACCAGAGTCAAGTTGTAATTAGAGGCACGCTTAGCCTTACTGCTGCGCTTGATGTCATTCCAACGCTTTTTGCATTCCTACGCCGTGCGCCCCTCATGGCCGAATGAACTGACATGTTCCGCACCATGCTTCCAGTGGGTGTCACGTTGGGCAGCCGTAGTCTGACTATTGGCACCCACTAGCATGTCACGGCTGTGGCCCCGCACGTAGTCCACGAGGAAGTCCAGTTCCTGCTTACAGAAAGGCTTCTTCCTCGACGTGCAGGAGGTCGTGGCTGTGTGTGGGGTCCCAGCCTGTGCTGCAGGTGCAACCTTCCTCCTCTTGGACTGTGGCGCAGACCCTGGCTGGCTAATGCCGCCCTGACCAGTATGGCCAGTGGGTTCGGTGGATTGAGCCAAGGGAGTGGCAGGTGGAGGGATGACCAAAGGCCTGACTTGTGTCAGTGGCAGCTGGGTGCCCACTAATGGACCCTGCGCAGCAACATCAGCTGTGGCAGGGTAATTGACCGCAACGGTCCTGGTTGGCAGACTCACAACCGGGGTGCTGTTGGGTGCATCTGCCCCTGCACTTGCCAACACCCGGCTGTCCGGGGCAGCAGATGACATGACTGCCCCAGGGACACGTATCTTGGTCTGAGCAGCCCGGCGTGCCCCTATGGTTTCCCCCCTGGCCTGTTGGAGATCTACCAAGGGCCCTTCAAGTGCCAACGCAGCCTGCGCTGGCAGACCCTGAGCCTGGGTGGCGGTGTCCACAGCTGCACCTGCAGCTACCACTACCCTTGGGCCCGTGGCAGTCGATGGAACGGACTGCCGGGTTGTACGGGTGCCAGTGCCAGATGCAGGAGCTGCATCCCCCGGAACCACAGGGGGTGGTGGCATGGCTGCAATGACACATGGCACAACATTGTGCTGGAGTGGCGCACCCCTGCCTCTTCCCCCTCTGTGGATGCCCTGGACACCCTGGAGTCCCCCTACTCCCTGGTCACCACGGCCACGTCCCCGACCACGCCCGCCACGAGGAGGACGCCCAGCTGAGGCGCCCCTCACCTTTGGTGGCCTCCCAACCATGGCACAGATGTAGTAGTGCTGGCACAGATGGAGTGGTGCCAATGGGAGGTGTACACCACAATTAACCTGGGCAATTGGGGTGAAGGGGGTGGGAAGCAAGATGTTAACAGCCCCCCTGCACCTGCAAGGCTGTATGTGACCCCGGTGATGTGGTGACGGGTCACGCAACGCTCAGGCACCCCAAAACTGCAGTAAAACCGTGCCTGCAACCCTGAGGCCTACGTGCGTGGATTCAACCTCCCGCAGTACGCGGTGGCACCCAGTAACATGAATAACGTGTGGGACGCGTAGGCTACTATGACATCGAAAATGGGTGCGATACACAGGGGCACCCGCAGTGGGAAAAAGAGCGTGTGCGACTCACCGTCTGACTAGCGCGATGCAGAAAAACACGCGTAGCCAATACCCCCGCCAAAAGAAGAGATACGTCCTTGATAGCTGTGAAGTTGTGATGGCGCGCGAAACAACAGGAAGCAGCAACACACGTCGATCTCCACGAAAGGCACGTACAGCGAACTGCTGGGCCCGCTCACCTTTAACCCGTGCTGTGTGAAACGCATGCGCGCGTCACGTCACTTACGCGCATGGGCCTTTCCTCGTATTACATGCGGACGTGCAGTTTTCCACGCGTGCTTACGCGCATGGGCCCTTTCCTCGTATTACACGCGGACGTGCAGTTTTTCATGCGCGCTTACGCGCATGGGCCCTTTCCTCGTATTACACGCGGACGTGCAGTTTTTCACGTGCGCTGAAATGCCCATGCACGTCTGTACGCGTCACGTCACAGGGGCGCTTGCGCTTGAGGGGCCTTCTGTCCAATGAAAATGTGTATGCGTGCAGACGCGCTTACGCGCTAAGGGCCTTTCCTCTAATTACACGCTGACGTGCAGATTTTTCACGTGCCAAATCACTCCGTATCAAGCTGGCCACGCGTAAGCACACGGAAGACCACACTCCTGCCCAGAAGGCCGAACTACTGCCCCCCAGAGCACCGTGCACGCTCCCACCTGCCATCTGCTGCTGCCTGACTGCCTGCTGCCCTCGTGCCCTGCCATTTGCTGCCTGCACATCAGCCAGGGGTGCTGTTGCTGTGACCACCCCTGCTGGAACCGAAGACTCCCGACTGGGATTCCATCGCTCCACAGCCCAGCCCCAGGGCCCAGTTGCCCACCCACTCCTGCCTCTGGGGTTGTCATGTCGGGGCAAACACCATCTGAGACCACTGACAACCCCCGGCCAGAGAGGCAGAGGGGCACCAGCTTCAGTGCCACCGAAGTTGGTGTCCTGGTGGAGCAAGTCCTGGGGCAGTATGATGCCCTCTTCGGAAGTTCCTGCGCCGACAAGGAAGGATGGACTCGGATCTGGACTGACATCGTGACTGCCATCAACGCGGAGGGGGTGGCAGTCCGCGACTTACAACATGTCAAGAAGCGCTGGGAGGACTTCAGGTCCAGGACCCTGAACAAGGCCCGGCGCCTCTTGAAGGCAGCGGATGCCAAGGGGCACCAGGGCCACTTGTCGGAAGAACAAATGAGGGTCCTGGAATGCATATCCCCAGCACTCCACGTCCAGGTTCTTGAGAGGCAGACCCGTCTGGAGTCGACCAGTAAGTGTACATGCATCCTGATTTTGAGCAGTGCGTGTGGTGATTTTTCAGTAGTGTGCAGGTTGCACATCTGTTTGTATGGGGTCGAGTATGGGTGGGGGTGTACAGGGCCGTGGGCTAACACATGCGAGGGCTGGAATGTGTGAGACATGGATGGTGCTTGTGTGTGTAGGCTTGCATGCCAAATGCAGTTGTGTGGGCACACATGTTTGGATGAATGTGTATGTAAGTAGACATGTCCGTGATGTCACGCATGTATGTTGTTTTCGGCTGCATGTATCAGCACTGTGTACATGTGCATGTGTGTGTATTTGACAAGGATGCAACAGTGATGCAACATGGATGCATGTGACAGCGGTATGTGGAAGCCTGATCGGCAGATGTGACATGGATGCCCATCTGAACACTGCGACACTTGGCAGAGGTGGACACATGCATGCAAGTGTGGTGGTGTGTGTACATGTGTGGTGCACTTCCTGTGTTGCATGTGATGTCTGGCTCACCTTTGCCTGCTCATGCTGTTGTCTGTGTATGGATGGTGCTGGCAGTTGCGATATGGCTGTGGTATGGCTCATGTGTGCGAGTTGAAATGACATGTGTGTTGGGGATTGTGATGACATGTCTGAGGTTTGCCAATGCCACTCATGTACAACTGTCATGTGTGTATGTGTCCAATGTACAGTGCCCTGATGCCTGTGTTTTATTTCTCCCTGTCTGCAGCGTCAACTGATGAAGAGGGCGGAGAAGGTGCTGTGGAGCACAGCGGCAGTGATCCCACCGCCAGCCGGAGACGCAAGGCCCGGCTCCCCTCCCATGTTATGATCTCGTCGGGGAGTGAGGAGTCCGGTGCCGCATCCCAGGCCTCAGCTGCCGGGGGGAGGTCCAAGAGGCGGAGGTTGGAGTTGGACTCCTCGGCAGCAGAAGGGGCAGCTGGGACCCCACAGGGCCCAACAGGGAAGATGCCACAGAGTCATCCAGGTTGGTGGGGGTTTTGGTGGAGGAGGAGGCCGTGCAAGCACCAGAGACGGGGTCTGGAGGTGGGAATCCCACTGGTGCTAGTGGTGCAGTGCAGGACCAGGGACAGGAGGCAGCACAGGCCGCCGCGGAGGTGCCTGTGTGCAATCCTGTCCCTGATCCTGTCCCTGCATCATCTTGCACCAGCAGGGATGCCTACGTCCAGACCCGTTTTCAGGCAGGGGATGAGCTCATGTCAACAGGCCTTCCTCTGCCTGCGGACGTGGCTATCCGGGTCCGGGTTGAGCCTGTTCTGAGTGGTGTGGCGTTGCGTCAACGGGCCATGCGAGGTGACCTGCAGTCTTTTCATGAGGAGACTGCACGTCATCTTGAATGGCTCGTTGACCACGTCAGCCTGCTGGGACAGGTCACCCAGGCCGGATTCCTCCGTATGATGGGGCTTGCTACGACCCCCTCCTCAACTGGACCCCCTACGCGCCAGTCGTCCTCCGTGCCATCTTCCCACCCATCAGTCACTTGGGTGCCCTGTGAAGCTGTCTCTGACGGTGCGGCCAGGCTGGTGGAGGAGGCATCCCTGCCATAGTCGGGAGTCGGACGTCCAGCAGGGGTGGCCACATCAACGACTGCACCCCAGCCGGCGGAGGATGTGCAGGCAGCAGGAGGCAGTGCACGGGCAGAGGCACAGCAGCAGCAGCAACGTGGTGGGAGCCATGAAGGCTCAGGGCCTTCAACATCGGAGGGGCAGGCATCGGCCGGAGGGCAGGAGGACCCAGGACAGAGAGTGCTGGGGGGTGGGGGGGTGGGAGACATGGGTGGCGGCCTGGTGGAGGGTGACCCACACTGCTGGGGGGTGGGAGTGGTGGGGAACATGAGTTGGACATGGGTGGGGGCCTGCTGGCAGAGAGTGTCTTCCGTGTGGCAGCGGTTGGGCCACGCCATAGATGCGGAGCGGTAGCGGGCGGAAGAGGCACGGCTCACAATGGTCAGGACGGAGAACTCCATGCGGAGGGCCCTGAGGCGGGCCGAGTGCCTCGAGGCAATCCACAGGGGTTTAGAGGTGGACAAGGCGACGGCCCTGCGGACCCTCGGGGCCATGGAGGAGGACCGCCTCCGGGACATTGAGCAGGAGTTCGATGATGCCCTGGCCCGGGACATCCACAAGTGAACCGTCAAACTAGCCCGCTGCCCTTGTACATAGTTATGTAGGTAGTGTTAGGTTTCATTTTTGTTTGGATTTTATTTGGACCTTTCGGATATTGGCCACATTTTTGTATATAGTTTATTTTATTAGTTAGTGTAGTTAGATAGGTTTCCTTTCTTTTGTTGGGATAATGGACCCTGGCTTGTTCCCATGTACATAGTTCACTGTTGGATTGTATTTTTCTTTCACATTTTAACCATGGAGCAATGGCTTTCTTTTTTATTTCCCATTGGATTTTGTTTTGTGGACAGTGACTTTGGACACCATTACTTTGGGATATGATTTTTGGTTTTGCTTTTTTTACGGACATGCTTCTTTTGATTTTTGTACATTCACATTTTTGTTTCTTTATTTTTGATTCTATTTCTGTTTGCTTTAATACATATTTTTTTATCATACTTCGATGTGTAGTATCATCTCATTGGTTTCATGCATTTCATGATATGGGTTTTGAGATTCACTGACACCCATTTGGTGTATGTGAGGGAAATGTGTTTGTTTCGGAACTTGCAATTGGTGTTCTGTGATGTAATTGCCAATTATGAGTGGGTGGATGCAATACTCGGGTGGGTGTTTTGCATTTGGAGGCTGACCATGGGGACCAGGGATCTAGATTGTGATGACATGTTGGCTGGGGAACATGAGTTGGACATGGGTGGGGGCCTGCTGGCAGGTGCCCCACAGTGCTGGGGGGTGGGGAGGGTGGGAGACATGAGTTGGTCATGGGTGGGGGCCTGCTGGCAGGTGCCCCACAGTGCTGGGGGGTGGGGGGGTGGGAGACATGGGTGGGGGACTGGTGGTGGGTGCCCCTGCACTGCTGGGGGGTGGGGATGGTGGGAGACATGAGTTGGACATGGGTGTGGGCCTGCTGGCAGGTGCCCCACAGTGCTGGGCGGTGGGGGTGGTGGGAAACATGAGTTGGACATGGGTGGGGGCCTGCTGGCAGGTGCCCCACAGTGCTGGGGGGTGGGGGTGGTGGGAGACATGAGTTGGACATGGGTGGGGGCCTGGTGGAGGGTGCCCCTGCACTGCTGGGGGGTGGGGGGTTGGACGACATGGGTGGGGGCCTGGTGGAGGGTGCCCCTGCACTGCTGGGGGGTGGGGGGGTGGGAGACATGGGTGGGGGCCTGGTGGAGGGTGACCCTGCTCTGCTGGGGGATGGGGGTGGTGGGAGACATGAGTTGGACATGGGTGGGGGCCTGCTGGCAGGTGCCCCACAGTGCTGGGGGGTGGGGGTGGTGGGGAACATGAGTTGGACATGGGTGGGGGCCTGCTGGCAGGTGCCCCACAGTGCTGGGGGGTGGGGGTGGTGGGAGACATGAGTTGGACATGGGTGGGGGCCTGCTGGCAGGTGCCCCACAGTGCTGGGGGGTGGGGGGGTGGGAGACATGGGTGGGGGCCTGGTGGAGGGTGATCCGCACTGCTGGGGGGTGGGGGTGGTGGGGAACATGAGTTGGACATGGGTGTGGGCCTGCTGGCAGGTGCCCCACAGTGCTGGTGGGTGGGGGGGGTGGGAGACATGGGTGGGGGCCTGGTGGAGGGTGACCCGCACTGCTGGGGGGTGGGGGTGGTGGGAGACATGAGTTGGACATGGGTGGGGGCCTGCTGGCAGGTGCCCCACAGTGCTGGGGGGTGGAGGGGGTGGGAGACATGGGTGGGGGCCTGGTGGAGGGTGACCCTGCACTGCTGGGGGGCGGGGGGTGGGAGACATGGGTGGGGGCCTGGTGGAGGGTGCCCCTGCACTGCTGGGGGGTGGGGGTGGTGGGAGACATGGGTGGGGGCCTGGTGGAGGCTGCCCCTGGTGGCTGGGGGGTGGGGGTGCTGGGAGACATGGGTGGGGGCCTGGTGGTGGGTGCCCCTGCACTGCTGGGGGGTGGGGGTGGTGGGAGACATGGGTGGGGGCCTGGTGGAGGGTGACCCTGCACTGCTGGGGGGTGGGGGGGGTGGGAGACATGAGTTGGACATGGGTGGGGGCCTGCTGGCAGGTGCCCCACAGTGCTGGGGTGTGGGGGTGGTGGGGAACATGAGTTGGACATGGGTGGGGGCCTGCTGGCAGGTGCCCCACAGTGCTGGGGGGTGGGGGTGGTGGGAGACATGAGTTGGACATGGGTGGGGGCCTGCTGGCAGGTACCCCACAGTGCTGGGGGGTGGGGGGGTGGGAGACATGGGTGGGGGCCTGGTGGAGGGTGACCCGCACTGCTGGGGGATGGGGGTGGTGGGGAACATGAGTTGGACATGGGTGGGGGCCTGCTGGCAGGTGCCCCACAGTGCTGGGGGTGGAGGGGGTGGGAGACATGGGTGGGGGCCTGGTGGAGGGTGACCCTGCACTGCTGGGGGGTGGGGGGGTGGGAGACATGGGTGGGGGCCTGGTGGAGGGTGCCCCTGCACTGCTGGGGGGTGGGGGTGGTGGGAGACATGGGTGGGGGCCTGGTGGAGGCTGCCCCTGGTGGCTGGGGGGTGGGGGTGCTGGGAGACATGGGTGGGGGCCTGGTGGTGGGTGCCCCTGCACTGCTGGGGGGTGGGGGTGGTGGGAGACATGGGTGGGGGCCTGGTGGAGGATGACCCTGCACTGCTGGGGGGTGGGGGTGGTGGGAGACATGAGTTGGACATGGGTGGGGGCCTGCTGGCAGGTGCCCCACAGTGCTGGGGGGTGGGGGTGGTGGGGAACATGAGTTGGACATGGGTGGGGGCCTGCTGGCAGGTGCCCCACAGTGCTGGGGTGTGGGGGTGGTGGGAGACATGAGTTGGACATGGGTGGGGGCCTGCTGGCAGGTGCCCCACAGTGCTGGGGGGTGGGGGGGTGGGAGACATGGGTGGGGGCCTGGTGGAGGGTGACCCGCACTGCTGGGGGGTGTGGGTGGTGGGGAACATGAGTTGGCCATGGGTGGGGGCCTGCTGGCAGGTGCCCCACAGTGCTGGGGGATGGGGAAGGCTGGAGACATGGGTGGGGGCCTGGTGGAGGGTGCCCCTGCACTGCTGGGGGTTGGGGGTGGTGGGAGACATGAGTTGGACATGGGTGGGGGCCTGCTGTCAGGTGCCCCACAGTGCTGGGGGTTGGGGGGGTGGGAGACATAGGTGGGGGCCTGGTGGAGGGTGCCCCTGCACTGCTGGGGGTTGGGGGGGTGGGAGACATGGGTGGGGGCCTGGTGGAGGGTGCCCCTGCACTGCTGGGGGCTGGGGGTGGTGGGAGACATGAGTTGGACATGGGTGGGGGCCTGCTGGCAGGTGCCCCACAGTGCTGGGGGGTGGGGGTGGTGGGGAACATGAGTTGGACATGGGTGGGGGCCTGCTGGCAGGTGCCCCACAGTGCTGGGGGGTGGGGGTGGTGGGGACCATGAGTTGGACATGGATGGGGGCCTGCTGGCAGGTGCCCCACAGTGCTGGGGGGTGGGGGTGGTGGGAGACATGAGTTGGACATGGGTGGGGGCCTGCTGGCAGGTGCCCCACAGTGCTGGGGGGTGGGGGGTGTGGGATACATGGGTTGGGGCCTGGTGGAGGGTGCCCCTGCACTGCTGGGGGGTGGGGGTGGTGGGAGACATGAGTTGGACATGGGTGGGGGCCTGCTGGCAGGTGCCCCACAGTGCTGGGGGGTGGGGGTGGTGGGAGACATGAATTGGACATGGGTGGGGGCCTGCTGGCAGGTGCCCCACAGTGCTGGGGGGTGGGGGGGTGGGAGACATGGGTGGGGGCCTGGTGGAGGGTGACCCGCACTGCTGGGGGTGGGGGTGGTGGGGAACATGAGTTGGACATGGGTGGGGGCCTGCTGGCAGGTGCCCCACAGTGCTGGGGGGTGGGGTGGTGGGAGACATGGGTGGGGGCCTGGTGGAGGGTGACCCGCACTGCTGGGGGGTGGGGGTGGTGGGGAACATGAGTTGGACATGGGTGGGGGCCTGCTGGCAGGTGCCCCACAGTGCTGGGGGGTGGGGGTGGTGGGGAACATGAGTTGGACATGGGTGGGGGCCTGCTGGCAGGTGCCCCACAGTGCTGGGGGGTGGGGTGGTGGGAGACATGGGTGGGGGCCTGGTGGAGGGTGACCCGCACTGCTGGGGGGTGGGGGTGGTGGGGAACATGAGTTGGACATGGGTGGGGGCCTGCTGGCAGGTGCCCCACAGTGCTGGGGGGTGGGGTGGTGGGAGACATGGGTGGGGGCCTGGTGGAGGGTGACCCGCACTGCTGGGGGGTGGGGGTGGTGGGGAACATGAGTTGGACATGGGTGGGGGCCTGCTGGCAGGTGCCCCACAGTGCTGGGGGGTGGGGGGGTGGGAGACATGGGTGGGGGCCTGGTGGAGGGTGCCCCTGCACTGCTGGGGGGTGCGGGGGTGGGAGACATGGGTGGGGGCCTGGTGGAGGGTGCCCCTGCACTGCTGGGGGGTGGGGGTGGTGGGAGACATGAGTTGGACATGGGTGGGGGCCTGCTGGCAGGTGCCCCACAGTGCTGGGGGGTGGGGGAGGGGGTGGGGAACATGAGTTGGACATGGGTGGGGGCCTGCTGGCAGGTGCCCCACAGTGCTGGGGGGTGGGGTGCTGTTGGACATGGGTGGGGGCCTGCTGGCAGGTGCCCCACAGTGCTGGGGGGTGGGGGTGGTGGGAGACATGAGTTGGACATGGGTGGGGGCCTGCTGGCAGGTGCCCCACAGTGCTGGGGGGTGGGGGTGCTGGGGAACATGAGTTGGACATGGGTGGGGGCCTGCTGGCAGGTGCCCCACAGTGCTGGGGGGTGGGGGTGGTGGGAGACATGAGTTGGACATGGGTGGGGGCCTGCTGGCAGGTGCCCCACAGTGCTGGGGGGTGGGGGTGGTGGGAGACATGAGTTAGACATGGGTGGGGGACTGCTGGCAGGTGCCCCACAGTGCTGGGGGGTGGGGGTGCTGGGAGACATGGGTGGGGGCCTGGTGGAGGGTGCCCCTGCACTGCTGGGGGGTGGGGGTGGTGGGAGACATGGGTGGGGGCCTGGTGGAGGGTGCCCCTGCACTGCTGGGGGGTGGGGGTGGTGGGAGACATGGGTGGGGGCCTGGTGGAGGCTGCCCCTGGTGGCTGGGTGGTGGGGGTGGTGGGAGACATGAGTTGGACATGGGTGGGGGCCTGCTGGCAGGTGCCCCACAGTGCTGGAGGGTGGGGGTTGTGGGGAACATGAGTTGCACATGGGTGGGGGCCCGCTGGCAGGTGCCCCACAGTGCTGGGGGGTGGGGGGGGTGGGGACCATGAGTTGGTCATGGATGGGGGCCTGCTGGCAGGTGCCCCACAGTGCTGGGGGGTGGGGGTGGTGGGAGACATGAGTTGGACATGGGTGGGGGCCTGCTGGAAGGTGCCCCACAGTGCTGGGGGGTGGGGGGGATGGGATACATGGGTGGGGGCCTGGTGGAGGGTGCCCCTGCACTGCTGGGGGGTGGGGGTGGTGGGAGACATGAGTTGGACATGGGTGGGGGCCTGCTGGCAGGTGCCCCACAGTGCTGGGGGGTGGGGGTGGTGGGAAACATGAGTTGGACATGGGTGGGGGCCTGCTGGCAGGTGCCCCACAGTGCTGGGGGGTGGGGGGTGGGAGACATGGGTGGGGGCCTGGTGGAGGTTGACCCGCACTGCTGGGGGGTGGGGGTGGTGGGGAACATGAGTTGGACATGGGTGGGGGCCTGCTGGCAGGTGCCCCACAGTTCTGGGGGGTGGGGGGAGAGGGAGACATGGGTGGGGGCCTGGTGGAGGGTGACCCGCACTGCTGGGGGGTGGGGGTGGTGGGGAACATGAGTTGGACATGGGTGGGGGCCTGCTGGCAGGTGCCCCACAGTGCTGGGGGGTGGGGGGGTGGGAGACATGGGTGGGGGCCTGGTGGAGGGTGCCCCTGCACTGCTGGGGGGTGGAGGTGGTGGGAGACATGGGTGGGGGCCTGGTGGAGGCTGCCCCTGGTGGCTGGGGGGTGGGGGTGCTGGGAGACATGGGTGGGGGCCTGGTGGTGGGTGCCCCTGCACTGCTGGGGGGTGGGGGTGGTGGGAGACATGGGTGGGGGCCTGGTGGAGGATGACCCTGCACTGCTGGGGGGTGGGGGTGGTGGGAGACATGAGTTGGACATGGGTGGGGGCCTGCTGGCAGGTGCCCCACAGTGCTGGGGGGTGGGGGTGGTGGGGAACATGAGTTGGACATGGGTGGGGGCCTGCTGGCAGGTGCCCCACAGTGCTGGGGTGTGGGGGTGGTGGGAGACATGAGTTGGACATGGGTGGGGGCCTGCTGGCAGGTGCCCCACAGTGCTGGGGGGTGGGGGGGTGGGAGACATGGGTGGGGGCCTGGTGGAGGGTGACCCGCACTGCTGGGGGGTGTGGGTGGTGGGGAACATGAGTTGGCCATGGGTGGGGGCCTGCTGGCAGGTGCCCCACAGTGCTGGGGGATGGGGAAGGCTGGAGACATGGGTGGGGGCCTGGTGGAGGGTGCCCCTGCACTGCTGGGGGTTGGGGGTGGTGGGAGACATGAGTTGGACATGGGTGGGGGCCTGCTGTCAGGTGCCCCACAGTGCTGGGGGTTGGGGGGGTGGGAGACATAGGTGGGGGCCTGGTGGAGGGTGCCCCTGCACTGCTGGGGGTTGGGGGGGTGGGAGACATGGGTGGGGGCCTGGTGGAGGGTGCCCCTGCACTGCTGGGGGCTGGGGGTGGTGGGAGACATGAGTTGGACATGGGTGGGGGCCTGCTGGCAGGTGCCCCACAGTGCTGGGGGGTGGAGGTGGTGGGGAACATGAGTTGGACATGGGTGGGGGCCTGCTGGCAGGTGCCCCACAGTGCTGGGGGGTGGGGGTGGTGGGGACCATGAGTTGGACATGGATGGGGGCCTGCTGGCAGGTGCCCCACAGTGCTGGGGGGTGGGGGTGGTGGGAGACATGAGTTGGACATGGGTGGGGGCCTGCTGGCAGGTGCCCCACAGTGCTGGGGGGTGGGGGGTGTGGGATACATGGGTTGGGGCCTGGTGGAGGGTGCCCCTGCACTGCTGGGGGGTGGGGGTGGTGGGAGACATGAGTTGGACATGGGTGGGGGCCTGCTGGCAGGTGCCCCACAGTGCTGGGGGGTGGGGGTGGTGGGAGACATGAATTGGACATGGGTGGGGGCCTGCTGGCAGGTGCCCCACAGTGCTGGGGGGTGGGGGGGTGGGAGACATGGGTGGGGGCCTGGTGGAGGGTGACCCGCACTGCTGGGGGGTGGGGGTGGTGGGGAACATGAGTTGGACATGGGTGGGGGCCTGCTGGCAGGTGCCCCACAGTGCTGGGGGGTGGGGTGGTGGGAGACATGGGTGGGGGCCTGGTGGAGGGTGACCCGCACTGCTGGGGGGTGGGGGTGGTGGGGAACATGAGTTGGACATGGGTGGGGGCCTGCTGGCAGGTGCCCCACAGTGCTGGGGGGTGGGGGGGTGGGAGACATGGGTGGGGGCCTGGTGGAGGGTGCCCCTGCACTGCTGGGGGGTGGGGGTGGTGGGAGACATGAGTTGGACATGGGTGGGGGCCTGCTGGCAGGTGCCCCACAGTGCTGGGGGGTGGGGGAGGGGGTGGGGAACATGAGTTGGACATGGGTGGGGGCCTGCTGGCAGGTGCCCCACAGTGCTGGGGGGTGGGGTGCTGTTGGACATGGGTGGGGGCCTGCTGGCAGGTGCCCCACAGTGCTGGGGGGTGGGGGTGGTGGGAGACATGAGTTGGACATGGGTGGGGGCCTGCTGGCAGGTGCCCCACAGTGCTGGGGGGTGGGGGTGCTGGGGAACATGAGTTGGACATGGGTGGGGGCCTGCTGGCAGGTGCCCCACAGTGCTGGGGGGTGGGGGTGGTGGGAGACATGAGTTGGACATGGGTGGGGGCCTGCTGGCAGGTGCCCCACAGTGCTGGGGGGTGGGGGTGGTGGGAGACATGAGTTAGACATGGGTGGGGGACTGCTGGCAGGTGCCCCACAGTGCTGGGGGGTGGGGGTGCTGGGAGACATGGGTGGGGGCCTGGTGGAGGGTGCCCCTGCACTGCTGGGGGGTGGGGGTGGTGGGAGACATGGGTGGGGGAATGGTGGAGGGTGCCCCTGCACTGCTGGGGGGTGGGGGTGGTGGGAGACATGGTTGGGGGCCTGGTGGAGGCTGCCCCTGGTGGCTGGGTGGTGGGGGTGGTGGGAGACATGAGTTGGACATGGGTGGGGGCCTGCTGGCAGGTGCCCCACAGTGCTGGAGGGTGGGGGTTGTGGGGAACATGAGTTGCACATGGGTGGGGGCCCGCTGGCAGGTGCCCCACAGTGCTGGGGGGTGGGGGTGGTGGGGACCATGAGTTGGACATGGATGGGGGCCTGCTGGCAGGTGCCCCACAGTGCTGGGGGGTGGGGGTGGTGGGAGACATGAGTTGGACATGGGTGGGGGCCTGCTGGAAGGTGCCCCACAGTGCTGGGGGGTGGGGGGATGGGATACATGGGTGGGGGCCTGGTGGAGGGTGCCCCTGCACTGCTGGGGGGTGGGGGTGGTGGGAGACATGAGTTGGACATGGGTGGGGGCCTGCTGGCAGGTGCCCCACAGTGCTGGGGGGTGGGGGTGGTGGGAAACATGAGTTGGACATGGGTGGGGGCCTGCTGGCAGGTGCCCCACAGTGCTGGGGGGTGGGGGGTGGGAGACATGGGTGGGGGCCTGGTGGAGGTTGACCCGCACTGCTGGGGGGTGGGGGTGGTGGGGAACATGAGTTGGACATGGGTGGGGGCCTGCTGGCAGGTGCCCCACAGTTCTGGGGGGTGGGGGGAGAGGGAGACATGGGTGGGGGCCTGGTGGAGGGTGACCCGCACTGCTGGGGGGTGGGGGTGGTGGGGAACATGAGTTGGACATGGGTGGGGGCCTGCTGGCAGGTGCCCCACAGTGTTGGGGGGTGGGGGGGTGGGAGACATGGGTGGGGGCCTGGTGGAGGATGCCCCTGCACTGCTGGGGGGTGGGAGACATGGGTGGGGGCCTGGTGGAGGGTGCCCCTGCACTGCTGGGGGGTGGGGGTGGTGGGAGACATGAGTTGGACATGGGTGGGGGCCTGCTGGCAGGTGCCCCACAGTGCTGGAGGGTGGGGGAGGGGGTGGGGAACATGAGTTGGACATGGGTGGGGGCCTGCTGGCAGGTGCCCCTCAGTGCTGGGGGGTGGGGGTGCTGGGGAACATGAGCTGGACATGGGTGGGGGCCTGCTGGCAGGTGCCCCACAGTGCTGGGGGGTGGGGGTGGTGATGAACATGTGTTGGACATGGGTGGGGGCCTGCTGGCAGGTGCCCCACAGTGCTGGGGGGTGGGGGTGGTGGGAGACATGAGTTGGACATGGGTGGGGGCCTGCTGGCAGGTGCCCCACAGTGCTGGGGGGGTGGGGGTGCTGGGGAACATGAGTTGGACATGGGTGGGGGCCTGCTGGCAGGTGCCCCACAGTGCTGGGGGTGGGGGTGGTGGGAGACATGGGTGGGGGCCTGGTGGAGGCTGCACCTGGTGGCTGGGGGGTGGGGGTGCTGGGAGACATTGGTAAGGGCCTGGTGGGGGGTTCCCCTGCACTGCTGGGGGGTGGGGGTGGTGGGAGACATGGGTGGGGGCCTGGTGGAGGGTGACCCTGCACTGCTGGGAGGAGGGGGTGGTGGGAGACATGGGTGGGGGCCTGGTGGAGGGTGCCCCTGCACTGCTGGGGGTGGGGGTGCTGGGAGACTTGGGTGGGGGCCTGGTGGAGGGTGCCCCTGCACTGCTGGGGGGTGGGGCTGGTGGGAGACATGGGTGGGGGCCTGGTGGAGGGTGCCCCTGCACTGCTGGGGGGTGGGGGTGGTGGGAGACATGGGTGGGGGCCTGGTGGAGGCTGCCCCTGGTGGCTGGGTGGTGGGGGTGGTGGGAGACATGAGTTGGACATGGGTGGGGGCCTGCTGGCAGGTGCCCCATAGTGCTGGGGGGTGGGGGTTGTGGGGAACATGAGATGCACATGGGTGGGGGCCTGCTGGCAGGTGCCCCACAGTGCTGCGGGGTGGGGGTGGTGAGAGAAATGGGTGGGGGCCTGGTGGAGGCTGCCCCTGGTGCCTGGGGGGTGGGGGTGGTGGGAGACATGGGTGGGGGCCTGGTGGAAGGTGCCCCTGCATTGCTGGGGGGTGGTGGGAGACATGGGTGGGGGCCTCATGGAGGGTGCCCCTGGTGGCTGGGGGTGCAGGGGGACATGCGTGGGTGGGCAGTAGTGCAAGTTGACATGTGGGTTGGCTGGGGGGCATGGCCATGGTGGATGGGGTGCCTGCAGGACATGTGCATGGTAGGCCCCTGTGGTGTGAGCCACCTGCAGGGGCCGTGGAGGGTGTAGAGGGAACACCTGGGAGGACCCACACGTGCAATTCACGTGTGGTGCTCCCCGCGCACCCCTGGAATACACGTACCCTGCTGATGTCGCGTGTGAAACTTCCCCCACACCACGAAATACACGTACCCTGATGAAATCGCGTGTGGAACTTCCCACGCACCCCTGAAATACACGTGCCCTGCTGATGTCGCGTGTGAGACTTCCCCCGCACCCTGAAATACACGTACCATGATGAAATTGCGTGTGGAAATTCCCGCGCACCCCTGAAATACACGTACCCTGCTGCAATCGCGTGTGGCACTTCCCGCGCACCCCTGAGGTACGCGTACCGTGCTCGCACGGGCCCACTCGCGTGTGGAATTTCCCGCGCACCCCTGAAATACACGTACCCTGCTGAAATCGCATGTGAAACTTGCCCCGCACCCCGAAATACACGTACCCTGCTGAAATTGCGTGTGGCACTTCCCGCGCACCCCTGAAATACACGTACCCTGCGGAAATCGCGTGTGGAACTTCCCGCGCACCCCTGAAATACGCTTACCCTGCTCGCACGGGGCCAATCGCGTGTGGTACTTCCCGCGCACCCCAGTGATACACGTAGCCCGCTTGCCGTGCTGGTACAGGGTTAGCGCAGCCCTTTGTGCTGGATTGGGTATATTGATGGCTTTTCCCTGCGCGAGAGGCGTTCTTGGGGGCGTAACTGGCGCTGCCGAAGGGTCGCTGCGCCACTGTGCGCCACGGCTGGTTTTGGTGGCTGGAATCTATGAATACGCTGTGCGCGGAAATGGATTTTAGCGCACGCGGCTGGCGCAGGGATTCGCACGCGCACACTGTGCGACAGCCGCGTGCGCCACTTGTGCGCTGAATTCTATGAAATACCCCCATAATGTTTAAACCGTTTCATACAATTTTTACTTGGATGCAAATGTATTTTAAGTGTGCTACTTGGAATGTGGGAGGTTTTAATAATCCTATCAAAAAACACAAGGTTTTATCACATTTTAACAAGTTCAAAGCCTCTATAGCATGTTTACATGAAAATCAATTGTCCATGTCGGAGTTGTGGGAGGAGGAGGTAATGGAAAACAAATGGGGTTGCTATTTTAATTAACAAAACAATGAATTTCAAAATAGGAAGGAAGATGGGTCATTATAAAGACTCTCAAATGATTTCCATTATGCGTATTTATGAGCCAACTTGCCTTAATCTAAATTTCTGGACGAATATCAAAATAACATTATATCATCAAACCTCTCTAATGTAATCATGTGAGGAGTCTTTTAACAATATCATTGATCCATTTTTACACAGAGTCAAAATGTGTGTTTAAGTAAAGTAAAACTCATAAAGAGTTTTTTTTTGCGGCTTGTCAGAACTAGGCCTGATTGATGCTTGGAGACTTGCTCACCCTACAGATATGGATTTTACTTTTCACTCTATTCCACATAACACTCAATCACATATTGATCAAATCTGTTTATCAGAATCTTTGTTGCCTGCTAAAGTGCATTCTAGTATTGAAAATGTACTTATTTCAGATCATGCCACAGTAATTGTTACATTGGAAATTAACAATTTGGGTACATAGACTGGTAGATGGATATTTATCAATGCATTGTTAATGGACAGAGAGTTTGAACACTTTCATCTCAATTTTCAGCAACAATATTTTGTGTACAGCAATGATTGTGATACTTCTTCGTTTATTAATTGGGGTCCCTATAAAAATGTTTTGAGAGGTCAGAGCAACTGCTATGTTAATAAAAAGAAAAGGCTCATGAAGAAGGACGTCGATTAGCTGTTTAGTAAACTTACTACATTACAAAAGAGCTATAATGTTAAACCTGAAGAGAACATTATTAGAAAAATATTATCCCTAAAATATGAAATTAATAAGAATATTTTTGAGAAGGCCTATAGGGTTATCCTTAAGTTCAAATAAAAAATATATCAAACCTCAAATAAAGCAGACTAAGCCCTTTCCCTATACCGTAAAATTTAAAAAGAAAAAAATGTGATGTGTGATTCAAAAATGATTTAGGTGTAGTGGTGTCTTCTGATGAAACAATCTAAGACATATTAGTGAAATGTTATTAAAAAAAAGTATGCACCTCAGAACAATCAGATCCTCAGAAACATGCTAGTCCATTTTCTAGCAGAGTAGGTAGGGACTCATTACCTCAGATAGATTTAAGGGCACTAGAGGCACCTATTCATATTTATGGGATTCATAAAGCTATTACAGATCTACCCAAAGGCAAGGCACCAGGGTCCAATGGTTTTTTCCATTAATTTTTCTAACCACTTTGTACCCAAATTTGCACCCAAATCATACACACTATTTTCACATTTTGTTGTGGACCAGGAGGTGTCAGTTTCCTTCTCAAAGACATTGCTTATTCTTTTCCTTAATGCAGGTAAGGATTGTGATCTTTAATTAATACAGATTGCAAAATCCATGTAAAACATTTAGGTAATAGAATGTACCCTTATCTTTCAAAACAAATTAAACCATATCAAGTAGGTTTTGTTAAGACATTAGAATTGTCTGCTAATGCTAGATTGCTCTTTAGCATGCTTCATTTACTAAGATAATTGACAATCTGAAAGACAGTTATCGTTACTGGCTGTTACTCTCTCAGCGGAAACTGTGTTTCATAGAGTGGAGTGGGATTTCCTCTTTGAGTCACTGAAATGACATGAATTGGGTCCTAAGTGAATATCATTTATTAAATTATTGTACTAAAACCCTACCACATCAATCTTTATGAATGAACAATTTGTTCCTTTCTTTTCATTATATAGGGGAGCTAGACAGAGTTGCCCTTTATCCCCAATTCTTTTCATCCTGTTTTTGGAACCATTTTTACAACTCATCAGATGCAGCCCATCTGTTCCTGGGATTAGCATTGGTAAACTCGAAGTTAAAACTGCAGCAAACGAAGATGAATCTTTGAATCTTTTGTGAAAAATCCAAAGAATAACCAAACAAATGTATTAGATATTATTAATTTATTAGCTGATGTTTCTGGATACAAATTAAAAAAGATAAATCTGAAATTGTGCCCCTTAATTCATACTGTTTTTAACAGTGATGTTGCTACTTAAGGCCTGAAGTGATGCGAAAACTCAAATACATAGCAGTTGAAATATCCTCCACTATTTGATGTGGTGGGTGCACCAGGAAGCCATTAAAATGATGCTTTCTCCAGTTGTATTATTTTATTTGCAAACGCTTCCTCTCCCACTGCTTTCTAGTTTCTTTAATCAATCTATTACATTTGTCTAAACTTCTTACGGGAAAACAGTTAACAGAGGAGGACCTGCTACAGCAAGTTAATCAATCCTCAAGAACCCGGGGCATAAGATTGCCTAATTTCAAGTACTATAACAAGGCGCTCATTCTTAAACAATAATGCTTCCAGTGTGAAGATGAAACAGATATTCCTATTTGGCTTGTCTTTGAGAAGGAACTTATCAAATTGTTTGTAATGAATTACCTGGTATTCCTGTTCAACAAATCTAAACCTCTTTATTCAAAATCTGTTACTATAAGAATGTTGTTTCTTAGGGAATTTTTGTTTTTCCACTCTAGTTACGCATCGAGAGTTCTCTCGCCGTTCCTATGGTATAAAAATAGATGTTAATAGAAGGACCATCCTATGGAAGCCATGGCTTGCCAAAACCATTAGATGTATATATATCAGCTGTTTGGGGACCCAACCCTCTACAATTTGATGTCTTAGGGGAAACTGTCTCATTCACAGTCAGATGTTCATCAATACTGTACATTTATAGAGGCCTGTATTGACAATATGAGGTTGATTAAGAACAACCTATTAATAGCATATCAATCTAGGCTATGTACCACTATATAAGGCGTATCACTTTTACAAAACATTTGTTATCAGGAAAACCCCTGATGTGAAATGGTCATGAGAGATGAAGTGGGAGAATGATGGTAGTTTGGTATTTCAGAATCAGGAATGATCAGTCATTTGAGAGACTATTAAGAAGTTGAACCCTTCAACGAATATCTCACAGACATATTACTCTTTTTCACACATTGATTTGAATGAAAGTTGTCTGACAATGCTAAATGTTGGTTTTGACAGGCTTATGAGGGGTCCTTCAAACATATTGTGTATGCCTGTTTTTTTAAAAATCTTTTGGAAACTAGTATGGAACTCATATTTTCAATGTTAATTTCCCTCTTACATTTGACAATATTTTATTAGGCAGCTTATCCTTCAACTCCATGGCTGTAGATCACTCATTCATTCTCTTTGATTTGTTTACTGCTATAGACATGGGTAGAATAGCTCAATAGAAATGCACTTGTCTTGGAAGCAAGATGACACAGAGCACCACAAGTTTGAATCACGGTTCTGCACTTAGAAACCTCTTCTGTATTAAGGGTGTTATAACCAATTATAATAATAGCTTTTCTCTTGATAATGTCCCATTGGAAACCTTTTAAAAAACATACAATTTCTGAATGGTGAAATAATATATGTAATATTCATCCAATTGAAAAATGTATTGCCAATAATTCTACTTTAGTTTCCAAATTTGACGCTAAATGGCATCTGTTTGTTAATTACCTAACCAACATTTAGACCATGTCCTTTCTGATGGATCTCTGCTGAAATACATCTATCAGCCGTTCATAGCTATCTCAATGTTCTCTGCTACTAATGCTTAAGGATATTTGTACCACCCTTTTTGTCCTCTGTCTTCCAGTTTGTGTATTGTGGTTGTCCCCTCTTTTGTACATCTATGTCTACAGTTAATTAGAATACTCAGAAACATCATTATTGGTTCTTGGAAATTTGATTGTGGACGCCAGTCAATTAATAGCTGGTCGAATTCAAACTTTTCAAAAATGTTAAAGTACTCAATTCTTGTCTAATTGCTAATGCTCACGCTTCGGTCAGTAATTCATTCATCATTACGATATAGTAGACTTAAATTACACATTATTCGTTTTTCAAGTTTAATTCTATAAAGCATAGTAAACAGAAACATTCTAATTACATTTAGTTTATTTATTTTAGCTTTTTGAAAAATAGCAATTCAAGGTTTTCCAAGTTATAATCTGAACACTTGTATGTACTTGCTCAGTTATGTTCTTGGTATCACTATGAAAATCATCAGAAATTGAGCCTAGTATGTAAAAGTAGACCTACATGTTATTAATATTACAAATATATATTTTGGGAACTTTTCTTTTGTTTTATTTATGTTGGTAGTTTTACATGTTTGTAATTAGTAAAACATTGTTTAAATATTAGTATGTTTTGTACAGCTTGAAACAACAAATAAAATGGTATTATATGTTGTAGCATTTTTAATATCAATGGATTGTTTTATTTAAATTGGTATGACATGCATTTATGTTTGTTGTATTTTTGTGGCTGGATTTATAGTTATCTTTAGAAATATAATTCTATTTCACTTTAGAAATATAAAACATGTTATTGTAATACATTTATAGTTTTTGTTATACTAATTTTTGATTGTATTACATTTATTATTATTAAATAGCAATGGCTCACATTTATAAGTAAGCACTAACAAGCTAATTTAAATTTGCAAATACATTTTTTAATATGTATACTATATTTAAAAAAATGTTAACAAACTTATCATTTTTTGTGACTCTTTTGAAAAAACACCCAATCTTGACTATTGAAGAGGAACATTCATTTCTCTAACATAAAAACTGATCTGCTACGCCTGTATATATACATTTTCAATTGAACATGGCCATCATTTTATTTTTCACTGACACATGAAGGGTCACACGGACATTATTTTTATGGTAGATTTGACTACATTTGACTAATGAAGGTAATATTTTCTTTTTATGCAATATTGTTGAAAGCCTACGTAATGTTTTACAGTAATGTACTACTTTATATTTGCTTATTATATTTAGCCTATTCATTTTTATTAATACATTATTCTGTATTTCCTTGCTTAAGTGTATGTTGTGATGCATACGCAGTGGGGCAATTGCATATGATGTGTGTGGACATGAGAATGTTGGTTGAATATTGTTGTTGGAATTATGTATTTCTTTGCTTGAGTGTATGTTAGAATGTGTATGTTGTGGGGGTTGAGTGTATGTTTGTAATGTGTACTCAGTGCGGCTTGAGGCATATTCTGTGTGGTCATGCTAATGTTCTGGACTGTGTAGACAGTGGGGATTATTGTGTATGCTGTATGTGGTCATGCTAAGGTTGGCTGCATTTTGATAGTATTTTGTAATGTGTACACAGTGCAAGTGAGTGCATATGTTGTGCGCTGTCACAATAACGTTGGCTGTATACTGAGTTTATGTTTGAATGTGTACGCAGTTGGGGTGACTGCGTATGCTGTGTGTAGTTATAATAATGCAGGCTGATTATTGTTATCAATATTCCAAGTTTTTTTTTTCAGTGGACCAAATCAAGGTAAAATCTAGGTACTTGCAACACATTTGGAAATGGAAGCAAAATTATATATTTTTATCTTGTGGGAAAACCCCATGTTAAACTCTGTTCATAAAGCAATCATTTTCTGAAACTCCATGGGAGCTTCGTCATAACCTTAACTATGCCTTGCGTGAGTATGAAGACTTAACATTGATAAATATAGATATGTACCTATATCTATATTTATTTATTTATTTATTTATAATAATATGTACACAGCCAAAGATGGCTTTACATATACAAACTTAAATTTAAAAAACATTATCACACATTCTTCAAGGTTTAAAATTTACATACAAAAATATCCTCTGATAGATCCTTTAAAATTATTAAAATTAATTCATAAAATTTCATCATGTGATATATCAAATTCATGTCATTCCCTTCCATCAGTCTTTTCCAACTAATTTCTATTTCCTCTAATAGACTGGAGTTTTTGTAACGTAAAAAATACTTTACACGAAGGTTTACAAGACTCTCGCAGTAACATAACAGATGTTTAGCAGTTTCAATATTTTCCATACCACATAATCTACAAAATCTTATGGTTTTCTCTATTCCCAATTTGGCACTTAGGATCTCCATCGTATCACAACGTATCACAACGATTGAATTTAAACATAAAATACTGTCTAACAATGGTAGCAGATGGAAAGGCATACAAATATTTCGGTTTCGTAGATTCTAGAGACCAATGTTGTAAAAATAGGCCGCCTATTGCTTTCGTGGCCAAGGATATCATGTCACATTCCTTAGCATGGCTATATATTACTCCTTGTAATAGTTTTTTGATCTTAGCTTGTTTTAATAGTAACAAGCACTTTTCATTAGTAGTTGCCCATTTTGCATATACCATATGTAATCTGCTCAAAGATTTAAAATGTTTTTTAAGACCACTCTTAGTAAAATTATTCATCAATTCAGCTACAAAGGTGCTAATGGATAACATACTTAGCTTTGCATAAAGCATTGCAGATTTGTATTCTAATATGTCCTTAGCAAATCTAAAATCACCCTCTAATAAGATATATTCACATGATATTGTATTTGGTAATCTAAACAATAGTTTTAAAATTTCACCTTCAAATTTACACATTTCGTTCTCAAATTTACCTCCCCAAATCTCGGCTCCATAAAGTAGACAACTTATTATTTTACTAGTATATAGTAGTAAGATGGTGTTTACTGAAATGCTACCTTGTTTCCCAATACATTTACTGATTGCGCCAGTATTTTTTAAACATAAAAGTTTAGTTGCCTCCCAATGCTGTTTCCACATCAGCTTCACGTCTATTATGACTCCTAAATATCGATAGTATTCAACTTTTCTCTGCATTCACCATCCATATAAATTTGTTAGACCATGATTGTTTCGTTTTTCCCAGAAAGGACATTACCTTAGTTTTAGCAATATTCATCTTTAATCCATTCTTTTCAGAGAATTGAAAAAGACAGTTTATCCTTATTTGTAGCCCTAGCGGTGTGTAGTCTAACAAGACCAGATCATCAGCGTATCCTAGCTAAGGAAGGTCTATCGTACCCAGCTTCACTGAATTGACCATTCTTTCGTCTAGCTCTTTCATACAATCGGCCAAATAAAGATTAAACAATGTCGCTGCAAGCCGACAACCTTGTTTTACTCCACATACTGTGGGGATTGATTGGGAGAGCCGTCCTTCACTGTCTAGGCGTACTCTAACTGAAGTGTCAAAGTACAATAATTGTATCATATATAGTAGCCCTTCTGGTATCCCCCATAACTTCAGTTTGTCCCATAGTTTTTCTCTTATTACCATATCAAATGTAGCAGAAAAATCAATAAACGCCACATATACTGGCACATTCCACGAATATTCTACTGCTGATACTAGGTTGATTATATTTTGGGTGGTGGAAGATTTTGCTCGAAACCCAGTTTGATATATAGGCAGAATCTTATTAGCCTCTATCCATATGTTTAGTTCATCCAGTAATACTTTTGCGAATATTTTGGCCGGAATATCCAGCATCGCTAGCATTCAGTAATTTTTAGGGTCTTTCCATTCACCCTTTTTGTAGATCGAGAGTATTATACTCTCCTGCCACGTTTTAGGAATGACCCATTCATGCCAATCCATCGGAACAGCAAATTAAGTACTTTTGCCCATATTTCCGGGGCTAAGCGTAAAAGGGCATTGCAAGTCCCGTCAGGGCCAGTGGCTCTAGAGTTGTGTAGTTTATCAATCATGTTAACTAGAGAGAGTTCTGAGAAGTTTCCCATCCATATTGCCCGCTTTGACATCAGCCCAGTTATTACGGTCTCACCAGAGCCAAGGGTGTTTTTTACATGCTTTATCCACTCTTTTTCTGGAACACTATTGATTGGAGATTTCGTTTTTTTTGTCTCATTTATTACTCTCCACATCCCTTGTTGATTGTTACTTCTCGCTTGGGCAGCAATGCTTAACCATGTTTCGCATAGTTTATTTCTTTTATGATAGCGCATCACTACCCTTGGTCGCAGCAGCATGTTTGATGGCTTTTCTCAGAGCAGTTTTCGCTTTGTTGATTACCGGATCATATGCATTATGTTTGCCGTGCAAATGATTCCATTTTTCACCATTGCTGGAATACATCCGTTTTTGGGAGGCAGCTTCTTTGATTTTGCTTATGACATCTTCATATTCCCCAATAATTTCACTATGGGTAACTATTTGTCTATCATCTATAGTATCCCACCACTTTTGTAGCTCATTACCGGCTACTACATTAACTTTTTCAGTTTAATGGGATTCCATGAGATCCGATTAGCGGCATTATTTACTTTTATGTTCCCTGCCATATGATATTCTGCCTCCACGTTCGGATATTCCAACATTACAATAAGTGGAAAGTGGTGACTTTCATCTCGACTTCCTACTGCCATATCTATGATAAAGCTGTTAGCCTTTTCATTTACAATAATGTAGTCAATTTTAGATAAACTGCCCCAACCTGGTCTAGTGATACCTCTCTTAGCGTCTCCTTTAGTGTATCCATTAAGCATAATCAGCTGATGGTTCAGTATTAATTTACACCAAGTTTCTCCATATTTATTGCAGGTTTCCATTGTTATACGGCCAGAACTATTGCCTACGCCCATTGGGTCCTCAGGAAATATTATATGTATATATATATATGCTGTAGTGTGGCAGTCGCCAGAGTTCAATAGGAAACCCGGAAAAACAAATTGTTATTCATTTTGACTCATATGACGGATTTGGCTGATATTATGCAAAACACAATAGTATTCATGGCCCTATATACCCCACCCCCTTCACCACCAACTAGACATTTTGGGAAGGATTCATTAAAAAATCAAAAGGTCATTAAGAAAGTAATGATTTTTCGGCATTGTCTACATTCATTTTCCCATAAAGAAAAAAATCAAATTGTTGCTCAAGCACCCAGACAAAATTGCTGGATGGAATTGGACCAGGTATGAAATAACTTGGTCACAAAGCGTTGAGTCGATTTCCGGGAGGTGCCTGGGGTTATTGCATCCAGTTGTTTTTAAAAAGAAGGTGCCCCCTTCTCCCAAAATTATAGCTGTATCTCCCATGGTGCATTGCATCAGAGAGGCTGACAGGATTTTCAGAAATAAAAAAGCAGCCGTTTTTCCCCAAAATGCTATTGCCAGTAAACTTTGACTTGCTAAATGGGTTTGGATGACATTTTCAAAAACAAAATATTTGTCAAGGCCCCTCCCCCAATTGCAAATATTTCAACCAATATGTTTAAAATGAAAATGTTATCAAAAAAACAAAAATACCACAATTTTTATGTTTTCAGCCCATTCTTTTTTCAATAGAAAAAAAGTGCATAGCACGAAAACCGCTTCGCAAATTTGGACCAAGAATCAACTTGATCACGAAGCGTTGACTTGATTCCCGGGAGGGGTCTGGGATTATTGCATGCAGTAGTTTTCAAAAAGAAGGTGCCCCCTTCTCCTAAATTAAACCTATGTCTCCCATGGTGCATTGCAGCAGAAAGGCTGACAGTATTTTCACATATGAAAAAGCAGCCATTTTTCCCAAAATTCTATTGCTAATACCGTTTGACTTGCTGAATGGATTTGGAGGACATTTTCAAGACAAAACGTTTGTCAAGGCCCCCCCCCCCACAATTGCACATTTTTAGAACAAAATGTTAAAAATGAAAAAGTTATTAAAAAACAAAACACCACACTTTCACAGTTTTCAGCCCATTCATTCTCCCAAGGGCAGATTTGGACCAAGAAATAACATGGGCACACAGCACTGACTTACATTTCTTGACTGGTTTGGGGTAAATCCATCCAGTAGGTTTTACACTATTTGACAGAGAATGGGGTGCCCCCTGTGCCTTAAAACTTTTATATCAGCCTTGGTGCTTTTTTCAGTAGAGAGGCTTAGCGAGGATCATAACTTTTGTCTTGCTGGATGCAATTGGATGACATTTTCAAACAAACATGATATCAAGAGACCAATTAAACTAAACATTTTGAGAACTATTTGTTAGAAAATGAAAAGGTTATTAAGCAAACATAAAAAAACTGTTTTCAGCCTACTCATATTCGTTTTACGGGAGAGAAAATGTGCCGTTTTTAAACAGCTGAAGCATGAAGATGTTTGGCAGATGTGGACCGAATAAGAAACTATTTGGGCACAAAGTGTTCACTTACTTCACTTGACTGGTTTGGGCTAAATCCATCCAGTAGTTTAAAAAATATTCAACAGAGAGTGGGGAGCCGCCTGCACGTTAAACCCTTTATATAGGTATTGGTGTTTTGCAGCAGAGAGGCCGAGAGAGGCTAATCCCTTTTGACTTGCTGGATGGATTTGGATGAAGTTTTCTGAACCAAGGGACCGTCAAGCATCCTCCCAAACTGGATATTTTAGGAACAATTCCGCAAAAAAGGAAAATGTTATTAAAAATGGTGTGAATAGTGTGTAGTGGCCACTAGTGGGTCCAAACGAAACACTTTGGGAGAACATGTACAGGGCAAAGCCCATGAGGACATACATATTATAATAGAAGGGAGTCACAATGACATTCAAAATGGCATAATGGGTGACATCAACAGGAGCGTGCCAAGTTAAGCTGGTCATGACATCCCATATCCGCTGAATTACAAGGATTTTGTTGCATTAAATCTGGTCAACTTACTCATTTTTTTAAGTGAATATATATATACATTGAAGGAACACACTTTAGTTGCAAGGATGTTAAGTTGAGAACTGAATGCAACAAAAACCTAGAAATTCAGCTAAAGCCACCTTAACTTTGCATCCCCTGTTGGCAGACTATGACCACAATGATGACATCACAGATCACATCCCTGATGATGTAAGTAATTACATATTGTAAGGAAACACTGATGACATTACAAATCACATCAGTGATGCCATCACTGTTGACAACACTAATTACATTCATTACTTCAAAAATGGAATTAGACATAACATCATTTAAAAGTTAGCTCATGAAAACTTTGATTAACTTAATAACAATACAGGCCATGGACTTGGCCATGACAAAGGCTTGGGTCACTTGTCAGCACAAAGGGCCATAGCTAGTGGTTGCTCAGTGTTCAAAAACACCAATTTGCATGGTTAAAATCCATGCCTAGTAGCCCATCACTGTTTTAAAATAAACATGGGAAACATTGAAAGTTGTAGTCAGTGGCCATGGCTAAAGGCCTTAGCTAGTGCCCATTAATATGTCAGAATGTACAGTCGGCACAACCAAAGGCTGTGGCTACTGGTTAGTATTGTGTTGAAAACCATGGCTAGTGGCTGGTTAGTATACATAATATACAGTGGGCAAAGTCGAAGGCCATAGCTAGTGGCTGGTTAGTTTTGTGTAATAAACAGTGGGCACGACTGAAGGCCATTGCTTACTGCTTTTTATTATTTTAAAATGTACAGGGGACACGGCCAAAAGATTTACAAACTGATCAAGGTCAAAGGCCATGGCTAGTGGCCCATTTATATGTTAGAATATATAGTGGGCAAAGTCAAAGAGTGTGGCCACTAGCCAGTATGGTGCTAAAGGCCATGGTTAGTGCCTGTTCAGTGTATGTAATATACAGTGGACACTGTTGAAAACTGCATCCACTGGTAAAGGCCACAATCTATGGTTGGTAGCTTGTTAGTGTTTTAAAATATTCAGTGCACATGGGTGAAAGTTGTGGCACTGTCCATAACTGAAGGCCATGACTAGTATCCATTCATGTGCTAAAATATAATTGGCCATGGGCACTGGCCATGGCTTAAGGCCATGCTTGATGCCAGTTACTTTTGTAATGTAATTAGTGATGTCATCAGTGATGTGATCTGTGATGTCATCATTGTGGTCATAGTCTGTCCAACAGCAGGGACGAAATTAAGATGGCTTTAGCTGAATTTCCAGGTTTTTTTTGCTTTAAGTTCTTACCTTAACGTTGCTGCAACTAAAGTTTTTTCCTTGAATTTCAAAGGTTTTGTTACAACGTAATCCTCACCTTAACGTCCCTGCAACTAAAGTTGTTTGATTGAATTTCAAAGGTTTTATTACAAAGTATTGCCCAGTTTAACACCCATCCAACTAAAGTTTTTTCTTGAATTTCAAGGGTGTTGTAATTCCATAGATGTTAGAACCTTTCCAAAACACTAGTATGGTGTTCGGTCATGGTCAGTGGGCATGGCCTTTGACTGTGCTCACTGTCCATTTTAAAACACTAACAGGCCACTAGCCATGGCCTTCAGGGTTGCAGGCTTTGAGAACTCACAATGTTTTAGGCAAGGTTGCCATGGAGCACCCTCTTTGGTTAAGTAGCTTTCTCCAAGCGGTAAATCCCTTTTACGCACCATCATTTTGGCACGGGATAATTTGGCACGCCCATTCCGCCGCAGCTCTCATTTCGGCGTGTCCTTTTCTGAACGAAAGCCCTTCCAACACCCTTATTTTGGTGTGAGGGATGTTTGGACGTGGCTGAAATTGCAACCACGTCTAAATGCACTCATGCGAAATTAGATCACAGGACTGCACTGCAACAAACTGCTTTTCTTTTAATGAAATTAAATTAGTTAACTTTAAAAAAAAATAAAGCCTTGAACTCTGTTCTGCCAAAGTTCTTCCCAGATTTTAACCACTAGGCCAAAATGGCTTGGTGCTTCATGGGGCATACATTTCATACTTAGCCTATGATTTAATATGTTCAATGATAAAAGGCTAGGTATGAAACGTGTGAAAATCCAAACAATAGCATCATTGTAGCATAATGGTTAAATGCTGCTTTTCAAACTCCTTAAGGTCAGGGTTCTCTAATAGCAGTGTCCGGCATAAATGTGATTTTTCTATTATTTCATTTTTTCTGTTTTATAATGTCGCCAGAGACGGTGTAGTCCTCTTTTTTAATATATGTGCAGTGCAAGGGTGAATGTGTGGTGTGAGGGTGTGAGTGTCATCTAAGAGGGTGTGCATACAATGTGTGTGTGTTTGCTGTGTGTGTATGTGTACATGATGTGAAGTAGTTTGTGAGGCTACTTGCATGCAGTTTATATTGTTGCAGTAAATAAATGTGTTTCATGTTTAATATGTTTTTAATTATGAAAAGATGGTGTAATACATGTCCCATCCTGTTTTATAATGTTACAGTATATAAATCTTTTTCACGTTTAATCCATATTACAAAATGCAAAGTGCCTGCAGGTTCATGCCAATTGTGCCCTCCCTGGCAAAAACATCCTTTAACCGAGAGATGCAAAATGCAAAGTGCCTAGAGGTTCATGCCGTGCCAATTGGGTCCTCTCATGCAAAAACATCCTTGCACCGAGAGGCATCTGCCCCAACTGGCTGAGACTAACCGGGCGCGCCCAAACAGAACCTGTGGAGAAAAGATCATGCCATAATGGCGTGCACCTAATTGGCCATGCCAAAATGTCCTGTTCCATGCTCCAAGCCCCTTGTTTTATGGTCGGTCTCTTGGTGACTATTGTGATACATCGCAAAACCCCAACTACCTGCATTTAAGCAGCACAGAAAAGGGTAAAAAATGATTGGCTGCAAGAATAACAAATGCCCAGGTACTTTTGTCCCATAGCGAAAATCAAACACTGGCACCTGTGAATATACGCACAGTATGTGGCCACATATTTTAAAGTGAAATAAACAAATGTAGTTCAATTGACTTTCTCCTTAAGAGAAAGTGCGCAAGACAAAATAGCATTGGACGTTGAAAAAAAAGTAACACCATAAAAATAACCTGAGAGAGGAAATCTTTCAATAATTATGCTGGCAAAGTACAAAAGGTCCCCAACTTTTAAACTCAGCAATCTGTAGTGAAATATTCCATGGAAAACAAAATCCCAATATAAAACAAGTGCTTCTGATCTTATGGGTAAGATTTTGCACTGGGAATGTGACAACCTGAGTAAAATCCTGGTATCCGAAAACTTGTGCAAGGTTACTGACTATAAAAAAACAAGGGGTTGCATTCACCGTCTGACAAAAAGTCATGCTGTCCACCCACACGTGTCCTTTATTGGTGCCCTGAAAAGCAACCACAGTACTCTGCTTTATAAAGCAAATTTCAAAAGTGCACATACCAAAGTGTCACTCAATTATATAAATCCTTATAGAACTATGTTAGGCAAAAGTTGTTTTACGACAGAATCATTCGAACTTAGAAAGGCCAAAATAAAACTCGAAAGACAATGGCACAAAGACCCATCTGAGACAAATAAAGAAAATTGAAAAAAAAACTGACCATACGTATAGAGCCAAACTAACTGAACTGAAAAAGTACTATTATAATGATCAGATATCCTCCGCCACAAACTCTACTTGGAAACCTTTTCAAATATTAAAATCTATTGAGAAACCACCCACTCTTTCTCCATCATTCCATGTGAAAATGTACAAACGGCCTTCCAAAATAAGGTAAAAAAAGCATGAGAAACAATAATAAACTGCAACTAACAAAGGAGGATTCCACCGAATCTAAAAAGCCCAAGTTCCAGTTCTCCCCTGTCTCACTAGAAGACATGTTGAACACTCTCTCTTCTATAAACTGCACCTCATGCCCTGAGAATATCCTGCCTCCAAAATGTATTCTAGAAAATGCAGAGGTTTTCGCTCCTTACTTATGTCGCTTGACAAACTCTTCATTTAGGGACCGAAAAGTCCCTGCGGAAATAAAAACTGTCACAGTTACCCCTCTAGGGAAAAAAACAGGCTTGGATCAACAAGATCCCTCCAATCACAGACCAATCACAAACTGTAATTTTCTTTTAAAGATACTCCACAAAATAGCCACACACCAACTTCAGGATTACGTTGATAAAAATAATCTTTTACACGCACAACAGTCAGGGTTCAGAAGTGCACACGGCACTGAATCTGCCCTGTTCGACTTGCAAACCAGGATGCTTGCTATCCTGGACAAAGGAAAAGCAGGCCTGCTAATCCTCTTGGACCTCTCGGCGAGAGGCTCTGGACACTACAGGAAACTGCTCTGAGGAAGCCATTGATTAGGACACCTCTTTCCTCGAAGACAGAAGCTCCAAAGTCACCTGGGGAGTGTACTCCACCACACCCAGACCCGTGGATTGTGGCATTCTGCAAGGAGCCAGTTTTTCGCCACTACTTTTCCACCTTTATATCTGCTGTCTCTGCTCCCTTCTTTCACAGCTCAGGGTTTATTTTACAAATTTTCCAGACCACATACAATTAATTTCAGAATTGTGCGGAGACCACACGCGCGACAACAATAGACTTTCAGCCATTTACAACTACATTGAAAATTGGATGAAGTCACACTGGATGTGCCTAAATGGCTCAAAGACAGAGTTTATGACATTCGGCTCAACTAAAGCCTTAAACAACTTAGGCCCGGCATATTCCTTCTTGCTTATAAAGGACTCCATTATCAAAGTGTCAGACAAAGTTAAGACACTTGGAATTTATTTACAATCCTCACTAGGAGCAGAAGCCCAAATATCATACCTTAAGTGCACCTGCCAATACTATCAAAGGATCTTGTGCCGCATCAGGCCTCTGTTAAATAAACAAAATAGTGCTACAATAGCTCAAGCCACCATTCTGTCACGTCTCGATAATGGAAATGCCCTGCACTTGGAGCCAGCAGTAAATGCATCAAACACTGCCAAATAATACAAAACAACACAGTTTGGTCAATTTCAGGCAAATCCAGACGAGAACATATAAGAAGTGACAGAAAAGACCTCCACTGGTTAGCAATAAAGGAACACTGGTCCACCGTTGTCTATATGGAACAGCCCCTGCCTACCTCAAGCAGGAATGGAAATGGTACAAACCAAATCGTAGCCTTCGATCTGAAAATCAGGGACTACAGGAACCAGGTCCCCCTAGAAAAAAAGCTATCGGCCTGGGCAAAGCCTTCTCTACCAAAGCCACTTCCAGCTGGAATAAGTTACCGCACCATCTCAGACTCGAAAACAATCTCCACATTTTCAGGAAACAACTCAAAACTACCCCTTTTAGGTAGCTCCTGAACTACTGTCTACTTCTCCTCTAATCCGACACTGCTGTCGCTCTTCTTCTCGCTGTCCTGTGCTTCATTCACGGGTCCTTGTTCGCGCCCTGATGCTTGCGAGCTTTGGCACGTTATAAATATATAAATGAATAAAACAATGTAAAAAAAATAAAAGTGTACTATTGTGGCATTATTCACTCCTGGGAGACTACAAATACCACAATGCAATTCAGCAAAAGGCAAACAAATTGTTTCTGAGTGCAAAACTTCCAAGGACTGACAGTAGCAAGGTTTAAAAAAATAAATAATGCAGAAGACATTTGTTATGAGATATTTAAAACTTTGAGAACTCACAATGTTTTTAGGCAATGCGCAGTGGGATAACATTATTTGCCATGGATCACACACTTTGGTTAAGCAGCGTTCTCCAAGCGCTACACCCCTTCTCAGCTCCTTCGTTTTGGCGCAGACCAATTTGGCACGGGCATTCTGCTGCTTCGCCCATTTCGGAGTGCCCTTTTCAGCACAAAGGCCATTCTTGACCCGTTATTTTGGCACGAGGGATGTTTGGACGTGGCTGACATTGCAGCCACGTCTAAATGCCCTCATGCTCAATAAGAACACAGGACTGCACTGCAACAAACTTCGCCACCTTCCACTTGCTTTGCTTTTTTGAATTTTTTAAATTAAAATACATTAAAAAATGTAATACAGCCTTGAAACTTGGTGTGCCAGAGTTCGAGGCCCAGCATTTAACCACTAGGCCACAATAGCTTGGTGCATCATGGGGTATATATATCATACTTAGCCCATAATTTAATATGATTTTCAATGATAAAAGGCTAGGTATGAAAACCCAAACAGTAACATCATTGTACCATAATGGTTAAGTGTTGCTTCTCAAGCTCCTTAAGGTCAGGGTTCTCTCAGAGAATTGTTCTGCATAAATGTCATTGTTTAAATTTCATTTTTTCTGTTTTACAAAAATGTGGATGCTGTGTTTAATGAGTTATTTAAACCTAAGAAAACACACAGCATTCAGGACGTGGACTTTCTGCCATCCATGCAGTAACCGGGACCGACCCTTCTTAGTTTCAAAGCGAGGAAGGATCCAGTCCCTTTTCGGCCATGTTTGTCTAAGTGTACTTCTAAGGGGGGCCCATATAGTAGGCAACATGGCCTTAGTGGGGCGACCCTTAACACACTTAGAAGCTAAGCAGGGTTTGTCCCCTTTACTGAAGGGTTGGGAAACCAACTGTTGCTGTAAAAATACAATTTTTTTAAATTTTCTTATTATTGACTGAGAGACTACAAATACCAGAATGCAATTCAGCAAAAGGCAAAAAATTGTCTCTGATTTCAAAACCTTCAAGGACTGGCGTTAGCACGGTTTAAGAAAAGTTAATAATTAAGATGCCCATTCAGTCGGCCATACATGCAGTAGCCAGGACTTACCCTGCGTAGCTTCAAATGGGGCTAAAGTAGCTTAGCTTTTTTAAAGCAAGAAAAGGGCTGGGCCATTCCTCTAAGTGGTCTTGTAAGTATGGCTTGCTTATCAGGCAACATGACCTGAGGAGGCTGGCCCCTTCCTCACTTTGCAGTGAAACAGAGTCTGTCCTGGTAACGGCTGAATGGGAGACCTGGATCGCAGTTGTGTCATTGTCCTTTGCCTTTGGCCTTTGGGAGCTCCCCCCACCGCCAGACTGCTCTCTCTTTCAGCCCAGAGCACACGCTATTTCTGTTTGCTTTCAGATGTCAGCTATTCGAGGCTACAGAAAGCTTTGTGTTGTAAACTTAGTCCCTGGACCCCCTCCAAATTTTACTCAGTGCTTTTTAGATATTCCCCCACCTCTATCCTATGTTTTTTTAAACTTGTAAATAGCTTTTTACTTTGTTTCATTTTCCCATAACCTCGGCTATAGCCACGAATATCTCTCGCATCGAGAGAAAAACAAGATGGCTGCCGTTCATTTAATTTCTGAAAACCATCATCCTGCAATGCACCATGGGAGATGTAACTGTAATTTTTGGGGAAAAAGCAACCACATTCTCCTTCAAATGTTTAAATAACTACTGCATGGAATAACCCCAAACCATGCATGGATTAGCAGTCATGTTTTGTGCCCAAGTTGTTTCGGATCTGTTTCAAATCCGTCCCATGGTTTAGTCTGTGCGCTTTGGCAAAAATTGACCTTTTTTTTTGGCTATGGGAAAATGAATGGGAAGTGGCTAATCTTTTGGAGAAAACATTTTTTTTAGGCCGCTTAATAACTTTTGTATTTGCTAACAAATCTTTACAAAACTTTTGAAATCTGGGGGGGGCCCAGACGTTTAATCACTTTCTCCTCGCTCCTCTTCTCCAGACTTTTCTACTGCTCTACTCTTCTCTTTGGACTCGCCTCCTCTCATCTCTGCCCCCTCAAATCTGTCTACCACTCTGCCATTCGCTCCCTCTGCCTCCTCTCACCTCACAACTCCATCTCCTCTTCCCTTAACTCACTAGGCTGGCTCCCATTCCACTCCCAGATCAAATTTAACTTCCACTGCCTGGTCCTCAAAGCCCACTATGGTCTTGCCCCTCTGTACCTCTCCTCCCTTCTCTCTTTCTATACTCATTCTCGTTCTCCTCATTATGCAGTTCTCTTTCTTCTCTCTACTCCACCTCCCCCCGTGCCCTCTCCCGTTTCCGCTCCTACCAACTTCTTGCTCCTTTCCACTAGAACCGCCTTCCTCTTCCCGTCCGCTCCATCACCTCCTATCCCTTATTTCTCTAAAATCCTATCTCTTCCACTCTCCCCCTAGCACCAATTGTTTCCTCTCTCAACACCTAACCCACCTCCACTCTCTCCTCCTACCATCTGTCCCTCTATTAGTACCTCATCATAAAAGTAAATTGTTTGTTGTACTGTTTTCTGGTTTAGATTCATTGTCAAGTATTGCTTGTTGTATTCACTTGTTCCTCTTGTAAAGCGCTTTGGATTAAGGCACTATATAAATTAAAATAAATACAAATACTTTCAAAATGTCTGCCAAATCTGTTACTTGAATCAAAAGTTATTAACAATAGAATTTTGATGGGTTCTTATGTGTCCCCGAGTCATGTTAACTATAGGGAGGCGTATAATGCTGGTAACGACATTCATTATTGGTGGCCTTTGAATGCCAGTATTTTCACCTGAGAACCCAATAAATGTGGCCATTAGTAGAATATATTGGGGGTAATTCATAGAATTCGGCACAAAAGCCATTTCAGCGCACAGCGTATTCATGCATTTCAACATCCATAACCAGCCGTGGCGCAGAGCGGTGTAGCGACCCAGAAGCAGCACCAGTAATGCCCACAATCCCGCCCTGTGTGCCAAAAACATCACACAAATGCCCTACATGGCGCAAAGGCCAGTGGACCAGTATACAGCCCCGCACCACGAAAACGCGTGGAAAACTCCCATGCACCCCTCGGAATACACGTACCCCACTCGCACTAGTGAAAACGCATGTAAAAGTCCACCCGCACCCCCGGAATACACATACCCCACCCGCGCTAGCGTAAATGCATGTAAAAGTCCACTCGCACCTCTGGAATACACGTATCCCACCCGCGCTAGTGAAAACACATGTAAAAGTCCACGAGCACCCCCAGAATACACACAGGCATCCCATAGACCCTCCAAATGCCCCATAGGCAGCCCATCCACCCTCCCCATGCCCCACAGGCAGCCCACACCACAGGGGGGACTTTTTCAATGCATTTTACCTAATGCAAGCGGGTATTCCGAGGGTGCGTGTGTACTTTTACATGCGTTCTCGCTAGCGCGGGTGGGGTACGTGTGTTCCGCGGGTGCGCATGGACTTTTACATGCGTTTTCGCTAGCGCGGGCGGGGTACGTGTGTTATGCGGGTGTGTGTGGACTATTACATGCGATTTGGCAGTGTGGGCCCTCCCAGGTGTGCCCTTTCCCCCCTCCCCATGTCCTGCAGGCAGCCCACACCACAGGGGACTAGCCTACACCCCTGGGCATGCCCCGCAGGCAGCCCACATGGCACCATGCACTGACACATGTCCCCCACCCACCCCCATTGACGGGCACCTGCCAGCAGGCACCGACTCATGTCCCCCTGCACACCCACCTACTGTAACGCTCACCTGATTCTCGCAGAGGCGCCGGTCTTGACTGGGCGACTATCGTATCTTCAAAGGTGATGTGTAGCACCCGGTTGGCTCTTTGGGCTGGACCTCTGTGCACTGTATGCCTGACGTGTAGAGTAAGATGTCTGCAGATAGAAAATATGGGGTTAATGAACTGGGGTTATTGGGGTGTCCCTATCTCTTTCCTCTTCTCCTCTCCTGTAGACCCCCAAAGGTTAACGCTCTCACCTTAGGTAAGTGAATGCCGAGCTCTCCATCTGCCTCGGGGCAGGGTGCTGTGACCAGTTTCTTCACTGGATAGGTAGCGCAGGCCTCTTGACTTCAGAGGACTGCTGTCCGTCGTTTACTGCACGAACGGTAAGTTTCGAGTCATTCAAATGTCTTTAAAGTCTTTAGTAATGATGTCTCTTGTTTTGCAGGGTTCCGGCGATGGCGGATGACGGGCTGAAGTGAGTTGAAGATGGAGCCCGTGTGATGAATAGAAGCGCCTGGAAGCACGTAAGTAAGCGCTTGTTGCCTGCTTCACTGTGCGCTCTAACTGTCTTTTTATTTTGCAGGTACGAGTTTGGAGCGGCTGCAGGGTGCCGGAATACCCACTGGATTAGATGTGGAAAGGAGTAATGGCACGTGAGTATTAAAGTTCCCCAATGTCTTTAAACGCACCTTGTTTTGTCTTTCAGATGCGGGATGCAGCGCCGAAGGCCTCCGGAGCGTGCGAAGAGTTGGTAAACTTTTGTCTTTCAGATGCCGGAATGCTAACCTGTTCTTTCTTGTCTTTATAGGTGTTGCTGAAGACTGGATTCAGGATGGTAAGCCTTTGCCTTTCAGATGCCGGAATGCTAACCTGTTCTTTCTTGTCTTTATAGGTGTTGCTGAAGACTGGATTCAGGATGGTAAGCCTTTTTCCTTAGGCCCAGGACCGGATGCAGAAGACACGATGAGCGTTCTGCTGCAGAGGTTGCAGAATAACACAAAGCAAGATTCATCCACCGGGTGTGGTTTAAATAGCCTCCTGTAGTGCTTAGGTGTCTCCTTCCACAGCCACGCCTAAGTAAGAAAAGAGTTCCTGGTAAGAAAAGAGTTCCTGCCTTCCAGAAGAGTTCCAGTGTTCTGAATCTAGGGAGTGGCTCCAGCCCCACCCAACAGGAAAAGTAGTTCCAAACAGAAGAGGATCAGAGGCTCAACTGGCAGGCAAGTAAGCAGCATGGTCTGCTGAAGGTAAGTCCACCCAAGCATTATGAGCCCGGCGCTTCCAGCGCTGGGACTGGGCATATTTATGAGCCTGGTGCCACTGGCGCCAGGACTGGGTCCAAAAGGTCCCAATTGGGACTGGTTGGCACTCGGAACCTGGGTTATGGATCTGCTTCCAAGGGAGTTGGGAAAACCCTGACCTTTTGGAAGCAGAGATCATGACAGTACCCCCCCTCAAGGCCCCTCCCAAACCGGGCTTCTCCGGGGGTTTTGGCTTGTCAGGAAATGTTCGGTGAAATCTTTTGATTAGGCGAGGAGCGTGGACATATTCAGCAGGTTCCCAGGATCTCTCTTGGGGGCCGTAGCCTTTCCAGTCAATTAGGTAGAATAGTTTAGATTTGGAGATCTTGGAGTCCAGAATGCTTTTGACTTCAAACTCGAGTTCTCCATCCACTAGGATAGGTTTTGGAGATTTCGTTAGTCGGGTTTGAGGTTGCACGGGTTTTAATAGAGAGACGTGGAAGACCGGATGTATCTTCATGTGCGGGGGCAAGTCCAACTTGACCGCTACTGGGTTTACTATGGTAGTGATGGAATTTGGACCAAGGTATCTTGGGTTGAATGTGCGTGGCCCCTTTAGAGATAGATATTTGGTGGATAACCAGACTTGATCCCCTACTTGATAGTGAGGGGCTTCCTTCCGATGTTGATCTGCTCCTTTCTTGTATTGTTCTTTAGCCCTTTGAAGGTGAGAAACAGCTTCCTTAAAGGCTTGGGTGATTGTAGAATGCAGGTAGTCTACTGCTGGTGTTTCAAGATCTTGGAGGGGATCCAACTCCGAGGTTCGAGGGTGACTGCCGTACAAAAGAAAAAACGGGGTTTTCCCAGTTCCCGAATGGACAGAGTTATTGTAGGCATACTCGGCTATCCAAAGGATATCTTTCCAAGTTTTTTCAGTTTGTTGCAGCATGCAGCGTAAATACTGTTCCAGAGTTTGATTGGTCCTCTCGGTTTGTCCGTCGGTCTGAGGGTGGTGACTGGTCGATAGTCTCACATCAATTTGAGCCGACCGACAGCAACTTCGCCAAAAATGAGAAATAAATTGACTACCTCGATCCGAAATTAGAACCGAAGGAAAACCGTGCAGTCGGACGATGTTTTCGAGAAATTCTCGGGCCAGAGTTGTTGCTGTTGGCAAGCCTTTGAGCGGAATGAAATGCGCCATCTTGGAGAATAAGTCCACGATTACTAGAATCGTATTGTATCCGGAGCATGGAGGTAGATCGGTGATGAAGTCCATAGAAAGCGTATGCCAAGGGCGAGGTGGGATGTCAATAGGGCGTAAGAGGCCTGCTGGTCTTTCCTTTTGACTCTTGTTTTGGGCGCATACTCCACAGGACATTATAAAGTCTCTGATATCTTTTTTCCAAGACGGCCACCAGAAGTAGCGTTTGATCTTTTCTGAGGTCTTGGCTATACCGGGATGACCTTCCATTAAAGAGTCGTGATAACAAGAGATTACTTTTTTCTGTAAATCTGTGCTGGGTAGGTATAATCGTTCTTGGAAATACAATAAGTTGTCCTTTACTGCAAAGTCCTTTCCCTGCAGATGCCAATTCTGTATGTCTGCTGGAGTTACAAGTTGCCTGGCTTTATCCTTAACTTCCTCTATGGATTCTGTGGCGATTACACCCAGAATTCTTTGTTCGGGAATGATTGGTACAGGTTTAGGGTTGACCAAGTGTTCTTCCACTCCCATCCGAGAAAGGGCATCGGCTTTACCGTTCTTTGTACCAGGTCGATAGGTAATTATGAAGTCAAACTCGGCAAAGAATAATGCCCAACGGAGTTGTCTAGAGGATTGGGCTTTTGCGGTCTTCAAATATTGCAGGTTTCGGTGATCCGTAATCACAGTAACGGTGTGTCGGGCCCCCAGCAGATAATGCCGCCAAGCCTTAAAGGCAGACTTGATAGCCAGAAGTTCCTTGTCAGTAATCGTGTAATTGATTTCAGGAGGCGAGAATTTGCGGGACCAAAATGCCACGGGATGCAACTGATTGGTTACCGGGTCCTTTTGTGATAGAACTGCCCCCATGGCAAGGCTTGAAGCATCAGTTTCCACGATGTAGGGGAGTTCGGGGCGAGGGTGTTTTAAGATTGGTGCAGTGATAAATTTAGTCTTCAAATCCTGGAAAGCTTGTTCCGCCTCGGTAGACCATTCAAAACGTTTGTTTTTCTTTAACAAGGCAGTGATGGGCTGGACTATTCGAGAGAATTCGGGGATAAACCTGCGGTAAAAGTTAGCGAAGCCTAACATGCTTTGCACACCTTTTACGGAGGATGGTGATGGCCATTTGAGAACTGCATCGACCTTCTTTGAATCCATACGCACTCCGCCAGGTGATAATATGAATCCCAAGAATTCAACTTCAGTCACGTTGAAAACACATTTTTCCAACTTAGCGAAAAGTTTGTGTTGACGCAATCTTTCGAGGACCATTTTCACGTGTTTCCGATGTTCAGATTCCGATGAAGAATAAACGAGGATGTCGTCAATGTAAACAACAACACACACATCTATGAGCTCTCTGAGGACATCGTTCATAAAATATTGAAAGGCGGCCGGGGCATTGCAAAGTCTGAAGGGCATGACCTGATATTCAAATAGCCCATACTTGGTGCGGAAGGCCGTCTTCCATTCATCGCCCTCTTTTACTCGTACCAAGTGGTAAGCTCCTCTAAGATCCAGCTTTGTATATATGCATGCTTTTCTGACTTGGTCCAGGAGTTCAGGGATCAAAGGTAACGGATATCTATTCTTAACGGTGATCTGGTTCAGGGAGCGATAACCGATACAAGTTCTAAGGTCTCCTTCTTTTTTTGGAACGAAGAACAAAGCTGAAGAAGCAGGGGACTTGGAAGGACGAATAAACCCATTTGCCAGGTATTGATCCAGGTATTGTCGAAGGTGAAGGTTCTCAGGCTCGGTGAGGGCATAAATTCTACTACAAGGAGGAGTAGATCCAGGTATCAGGTCTATCTGGCAGTCATAAGACCTATGAGGAGGTAGAGAGTTAGCCTGATCCTTCCGGAAAACATCTTGGTATTCTAGGTATTCAGGAGGTAACTGGGGAGTCTCTGAAGAAATTGCGGCCAGTGCAACACCAGGTGGAGGGTGACAAGTAGAGACACATTCTGGAAACTGGACCGTTCTTGCTCGCCAATCGATCAGAGGATTGTGTTTCTCTAACCAAGGTATTCCTAGAATAATCTGAAACTGAGGGGCCTTGATCACATCGAACACGATCTTCTCATGGTGTCCATCTTGACTTACTAGCGTCACCTCTTGAGTGGTATGCGTTACTGGCTCGGAGGCTATCTCCGTACCATCCACCGTAGTAATGACGTCCTTTACAGCCTTGGGACAAAGAGTTAGATTCATCCTCAAAACCATTTCATGATCCACATAATTGCCGATGGCACCGCTGTCGACGTAAGCTTCAATTGCATGTAATCGATCCGGATTATCAGGGCTAATGAGGACCATAGGTATCACGAAATGCGAGGTCACGGAACTGGTTTTCACGCTCGGCAAGAGGACCTCTATTCTTGTCGGGCGAGGTCGTTTCCCTGCTCAGAGTTTGTAACTTTGGTAACTGCAGCTCCTACTGCCTTCTTGGCAGGTTTCACCGGACAGTCTCGAAGAAAGTGCCCTGAGTTTCCGCAATATAGGCATAATTGCAACTGTTTCCTCCTTTCCCGCTCCCTTTGTGTTAGAGGACCTTTCAGACCCCCTATTTGCATGGGTTCCCCGGAGTCTACTCCTTTGGAAGGAGTTGGCGGTTTGGAAAATACTCGAGCATCAAACTTGGAACGATCGGCCTTCCTGTTCTGCAGCCTGTGATCTATTTGAACGACCAAGTCTATATAATCCGAACAGTCTTGTGGGGGATTCACTACTTGGGCTAAAACGTCTTTGAGCTCTCCACGTAGACCTCTATAAAACAGCGTAATCCTTTTGTCCTCAGGCCATTGAGTTTCCACTATTAGTCTATTGAAAGATGCAATATAAGCCAAAAGGTCTTGATTACCCTGTCGCAACGAAAGAAGCTCATTGTCCAAGGCCTGCCCCTGTGAATGTCTTGCGAACAGTTTTTCCATACTAAGCTGAAAGGCTTGAAAATCATGGAGAACCGGATCATCTTGATTAACTAGAGGGATCGACCAGTCTGCCGCATTGCCACTAAGGTACGAAAGTACAAAAGCTACTTTTGCTTGATCAGTTGGAAAGGCTGCTGGCCGGCATAAGAAGTGCAACCGGCACTGATTGATAAATACTGCAAACCTCTTTGGGTCACCAGAAAATCGTTCGGGCGGAGCCAGAGGTACATTCCCAGGTAGGTTGATCTGCACTGGATTCATAGAGGATGTTGAAGGAAGATTTGCCCCTGATGCGGGTAACGGGGTCTGTCCGGCATGTGACTGTAGCACTTGTCTAGCAAGATTGTCTGTTCTCTCCTTGGAAATAATTAGTTCCCTTCTTAGAGCATTCGTTTCCTGACGAGCTGCATGCACTTCTGCCCTTAGTTCCCCAAGTAACCGGGCTGGGGGTCAGTATCCGAGGTTTCCATAGCGCCTGGGCGAGAGTTTTGCGGTAGGCTTTGTGTTCTGTAACGCTCACCTGATTCTCGCAGAGGCGCCGGTCTTGACTGGGCGACTACCGTATCTTCAAAGGTGATGTGTAGCACCCGGTTGGCTCTTTGGGCTGGACCTCTGTGCACTGTATGCCTGACGTGTAGAGTAAGATGTCTGCAGATAGAAAATATGGGGTTAATGAACTGGGGTTATTGGGGTGTCCCTATCTCTTTCCTCTTCTCCTCTCCTGTAGACCCCCAAAGGTTAACGCTCTCACCTTAGGTAAGTGAATGCCGAGCTCTCCATCTGCCTCGGGGCAGGGTGCTGTGACCAGTTTCTTCACTGGATAGGTAGCGCAGGCCTCTTGACTTCAGAGGACTGCTGTCCGTCGTTTACTGCACGAACGGTAAGTTTCGAGTCATTCAAATGTCTTTAAAGTCTTTAGTAATGATGTCTCTTGTTTTGCAGGGTTCCGGCGATGGCGGATGACGGGCTGAAGTGAGTTGAAGATGGAGCCCGTGTGATGAATAGAAGCGCCTGGAAGCACGTAAGTAAGCGCTTGTTGCCTGCTTCACTGTGCGCTCTAACTGTCTTTTTATTTTGCAGGTACGAGTTCGGAGCGGCTGCAGGGTGCCGGAATACCCACTGGATTAGATGTGGAAAGGAGTAATGGCACGTGAGTATTAAAGTTCCCCAATGTCTTTAAACGCACCTTGTTTTGTCTTTCAGATGCGGGATGCAGCGCCGAAGGCCTCCGGAGCGTGCGAAGAGTTGGTAAACTTTTGTCTTTCAGATGCCGGAATGCTAACCTGTTCTTTCTTGTCTTTATAGGTGTTGCTGAAGACTGGATTCAGGATGGTAAGCCTTTGCCTTTCAGATGCCGGAATGCTAACCTGTTCATTCTTGTCTTTATAGGTGTTGCTGAAGACTGGATTCAGGATGGTAAGCCTTTTTCCTTAGGCCCAGGACCGGATGCAGAAGACACGATGAGCGTTCTGCTGCAGAGGTTGCAGAATAACACAAAGCAAGATTCATCCACCGGGTGTGGTTTAAATAGCCTCCTGTAGTGCTTAGGTGTCTCCTTCCACAGCCACGCCTAAGTAAGAAAAGAGTTCCTGGTAAGAAAAGAGTTCCTGCCTTCCAGAAGAGTTCCAGTGTTCTGAATCTAGGGAGTGGCTCCAGCCCCACCCAACAGGAAAAGTAGTTCCAAACAGAAGAGGATCAGAGGCTCAACTGGCAGGCAAGTAAGCAGCATGGTCTGCTGAAGGTAAGTCCACCCAAGCATTATGAGCCCGGCGCTTCCAGCGCTGGGACTGGGCATATTTATGAGCCTGGTGCCAGTGGCGCCAGGACTGGGTCCAAAAGGTCCCAATTGGGACTGGTTGGCACTCGGAACCTGGGTTATGGATCTGCTTCCAAGGGAGTTGGGAAAACCCTGACCTTTTGGAAGCAGAGATCATGACACCTACCCAGCAGTGACGGGCACCTGCCAGCAGGCCCCGACTCATGTCCCCGTGCACAACCACCCACCCCATTGATGGGCACCTGCCAGCAGGCCCTGACTCATGTCCCCCTGCACCTCAACCCACCCAGCAGTGATGGGCACCTGCCAGCAGGCCCCAAGACATGGCCCACAAAACAGCATGTCCTAACAAAACAGACCCATGTCCCTAATGCCCACCCAAATCCCTCTTACCCCCAGTACAAGCATGCAACCATCCACAGAACCCACTCCCAAATTACCCATGCCATGACAGTCTTAAAATAAAAGAACCACCATGCCCATGCATGAATGCACAACAGCGCCGCACAGTGGCAACACATGACTGAGGCAATGTTCATTGAGACATGCACAAAACCAATGATAGAACACAACATCAATCATGAAGTTAGAATTTTTTTTTATTAAAAACATAATGAAGTAATATAGAGGAAATCAAACTTGAAAATCAATATACAATGAAAGATAAAATAAAATAGTAATACAAGGGAAAAAAATGAACGACATGTTGAATAAAAAAAGTGGACCATTGCAAATGTCAATAAGAAATGAATAATCCAAATGAAAGAAAACCATTGATCCCTGGGAAAATCGAAAAAGAAAGTATGTACAAGTCTGCAACTATATACAATGGAAGTCCAAATGGTCCATGATCCACAAACAAAAGGAAACCTACAAAAAAAGTCCTATGAATAAAAAACTATATACACGAAGTGGAGCAATGTCCATGAACTCCAAAATAAAATAAAACACAAAGGAAACTTAACACTAATGAACTATGTACAATGGCGGCCGGCAAGTCTAACGGCTTACTTGTTGATGTTCCGGGCCAGGGCATCATTGAACTCCATGGCGATGTCCCAGAGGCGGGCCTCTCCCCTGGCCTCAACATCTCGCAGGGATGCAGTCATGGCCTGTTCCAACTGCCTGTGAGGTGCCTCGAGGCACTCAGCCCATCTCAATGCCCTGCGCATGGAATTCTCTGCCGAGACCATAGTGAGCCTTGCCTCCACCGCCCACCACCGCTCCACATCTATCCGCTGGCCCAACCGCTGCCACACGGAAGACACTCCCAATCCAGGGTCCTCCTGCCCTCCGGCCGATGCCTGCCCCTGTGATTTTGAAGGCCCGAGCCATCATGGCTTCCACCCTGAGCCTGCTGCTGCCGTGCATGTGCCCTGCTGGTCGATGCCTGCACGTCCTCCTCTTGCTGGGGTCCAGTTGTTGGGGAAGCCACCCCTGCTGGACCTCCGACTCCCTACTGTGGCAGGGATGTGTCCTCCACCAGCCTGGCCGCTGGTTCAGGGGCTGCTCCACAGGGTGCCCAGGTGATACTTGGGCAGGAAGATGGCACGGAGGACGACTGGCACATAGGGGGTCCAGTTGAGGAGGGGGTTGCTAGAAGATCCAGCACACGGAGGAACCCAGCCTGGGTGACCTGTCCTAGTTGGCCGACGCGGTCAATGAGGTATTCAAAATGACGTGCATTGTCCTTATGATAACCCTGAACGTCACCCCGAATACCACGTTGGCGCAATGCCACCCCAGCTAGGACAGGCTCAACCCAGTCCCAGATTGCCACGTCCGCAGGGAGAGGAAGGCCAGGTTGTTCGCGCATCACCTCCCTGAAGATGGGTCTGGACGAAGGCGTGCCTGCTGGTGCAGGATGATGCAGTCACAGGATCGGGGACAGGATTACACACAGGCACCTCTGTTGTGGCCTGTGCTGCCTTCTTTCCCTGCCCTTAACTGCACCGCTAGCACAAGTGGCTTGCCCCCTCCAGGCCCCGTGTGTGTGCCTTCCACGGCCTTCTCCTCAACCAAACTTCCCACCAACCTGGATGACTCTGTGCCATCTTCCTTCATAGGCCCCTGTCTCAGCTGCCCCTACTGCTGCCGAGGAGTCCACCTCCATCCTCCGCCTCTTGGACTTTCCCTCGGCAGCTGCGGCCATGGATGTCACACCAGACTCCTCACTCCCAGAAGAGATGACGTGGGAGGAGAGCTGGGCCTTGCGTCTCGAGCTGGCAGTGGGATCCCTGCCTCAGTGCTACACAGCGCCGTCTCTGCCCTCTTCATCAGTCGACGCTGCAGACAGGGAGAGACAGAACACAGGCATCAGGGCACTGTACAATGGTCGGATACACATGTCAAAGTTGCACATGAGTGGCAGTGTCAAACTTCACAGAAGCCAACACACTCCCCAACACTCATATCATTGAACCCACACACATGCAGAATTTGACAGGAATCGTGCAGCAGGCAGCAGCATCCATACGCACACAACAGCATGAACATCCGAAGGTTGTCATGACATCACAAGCAACATGGGTAGTGCCGAACACATGCACATGCGCCAACAGACAGACATGCATGTGTACATATCCACCACCTGTCACAGTGCAATCATTGGCAACTATGTCACATCTGCCAATGGTGTTCCTACATGTCTGTGTCACATGCATCCATGGCGTATCAAATTTGCACACATGTCAAACACACACACGCACATGTATGCCATGCAGGTACATGAAGGTGGAACCAGCATCCATGTGTCACACCCCAACCATGACATAGTACATACACAGAAATGCTAACATGTGTGCATCCCCACATGCATTTGTGCCTCATGCATTTGAACACATACACCATTGATGTGCCTCACACATGACTGGACTCTCATGCGGCAGGCTCATGTCCCTGCACATACACATCCATACATTGGCCTTTCAAGACATATGTCCAAGCTGCACACACCTGGCACACCTCAACATGCCCTGCTTCCAATCAGTACACATGGAACTCACCGCTCGACTCCGGACGGCTATGCCTCTGAAAGACCTGGAGGTGAAGTGCTGGGCGTATATGTTCCAGGACCCTCATCTGGTCATTGGTAAGGTGGACCCGGCACCCCTCTGCATCAGCTGCCTCCAGGAGGTGCCAGGCCTTCCTGAGGGTCCTGGACCTGAAGTCCTCCCATCGCATCCAGACGTGTCGTATGTCACGGGCTGCCACCCCCTCCACGTGGATGGCAATCACAATGTCCTTCCAGATCTTCTTCCGTCCAGCGTTGTCAGCGTGTGGTCTTCCGAAGAGGGCATCATAATGCACCAGGACTTGCAGGATACCAACTTCTGCAGCACTGAAGCTGGTAGCCCTCTGCTTCTCTGGCTGGGGGGTTGACAGTGGTCTCCGATGGTGTTTGCCCCGACATGGCAACCCCGAGGCAGTTGTGGGTGGGCAACTGGGTCCTGGTGCTGGGCTGTGGAGCGATGGAACTTCAGTCGGGAGTCTTCTCTTCCAGCAGGGGTGGTCACAGCAACTGGACCACTGCAGATGGCTGATGTGCAGGCACCAAATGGCAGGACACGTGGCCAGCAGGCAGCAGCAGATGGCAGGTGGGAGTCTGCTCAGGGCTCTGGGGGGCAGGAACATGGCCTTCTGGGAAGCAGCGTGGTCTTCTGTGTGTTGTCGCATGGCCAGCTTGATATGGAGTGATTTGGCATGTAAAAAACAGCACATCAGCATGTAATCGTGTAATACGAGGAAAGGTCCTTAGCGCGTAAGCACGTCTGTGGTGTAACATGCGCGCGGGCGTTTCCCTGGCATGGGTTGAAGGTCCCACGTGGGTTTCCATCGCTCTATACGTGCTTTTCCTGGAAAGCGGTGCGTGTGTTTTCCAGATGTTGGGGTTCACACGCGATTACTTCACAGCGGCTATAGTGCGTACTTCTTCTTTTGGAGTGGGTGTTGGCTACGTGTTCTTCTTCTACATGTGGAAGGTACTAGTGCAATATGTGGAAGGTACGGATGAAATATGTGAAGGGGGTGCATAAAACAACTTAGAACACATGGAAATGATCAGAGTGCATGGAACGGATTGGAGTGCATGGAACGGATTGGAGTGCATGGAGCGGACTGGAGTACATGGAGCGGACTGGAGTGCATGGAACTGATTGGAGTGCATGGAACAGACTGGAGCGCATAGAAGTGCGTGACATACATGGAATGATTTGGAGTGCACGGAACGTTTGAAAGATAATGTAAACCATCATATCACATCACCACGCTTACTCTCCTCTTTACACCAACATTCAACTAGAACACAGAAATACTATGACACCATTCGGTATAGCTGTTCTCATACCAACATCTGCCTCATACTCCACATCACTCTAACTAAACACTGCTGGTTTCACACCCTCCAGCCAGGCGTTCTCCTTACGCCTAGCTGTATATACGTTTTTGTTGTTTGCGTGCACTTTTGTAATGCGCAGGGACACTACTGCCTGCCTTTGTGTGGCAGACGTGTTTGGCCTGTGTGTGTCTTTGGCCGTGCGTGGGTTTCCCCTATTCGATTCCATGAATACGTGTAGTTTGCATGCGTATGTGCGTTCCGTGTATTTCCATGCAGTACTTCCCCAGTTACGCCTTCTTTTTCACGTGTTGTTCCCCATTCCACGTGTTCGCCCCGTGTTCCGCCCCCTTTTTGGTGTGTGCGCTGACTGTGCACTTTGGCTGCGCGTGTCACGCACAGCGTTCTGGATGTTGCAATGACGTGTGCGCCCATGTGCTCCACGTTCAGATTTGGCACACATCACCGGGAAAACATGCGCAGGGCCTTCCATGAATCGCATGCTTTTTCACGCTTGCGCCAGCTTGCACCACGATTTTCGGCGCACATTTGTTCCATGAATCAGCCCCATTAATTGTATACGTTTTTAGAGAGATGCACTTTTTTCAAGTGAAAAGAATACTGACATATCCCCTTTCTTGTTGAGTCCCCTTGACCATCGAACAGGTAGTGGAATGTTTTGCTATCAAGTTCTTCTTGACCCCTAGAAATAGAGGAATTTCAGATTTCAACACCCTATAGAATTTAAAATGAGAAAGTTGGCCTATTAGATCTTACATTTAGCAGCCATATGATCACTTTCAAGAACCTTTTCTTGTGCCTGCTGACCATGATCCCAATGTAAACAAAACATGCAACCTGCAAATGCAGAGAACAAGGGAAAACCTGAATGATGCAAGTGCCATGCGAATACAATATAAGAAGTGGAGATGATATGAAATAGCACTCAAGCCATAAATTATGATTGTTTTGCATTTATAAATATCGAATGCAATTTCTAGGTGTTTGAACATGTTTGAAACAATAATACAAGTATTTCTCATGATAACTTTTGGGATTAATAATACGGATATCCATTCTCGCAAATGTTACTCCCATAACATGACTTGTTGTAAGATACAATGGAGATATTTATCTATGCCTCCGTTTCTTTGTGTTACCTCATTCGCTTGTTGACAGCGCGCCTTCTGTTCATGCAACAATACACATAATCCCATAATTGCCCATCTTAAATTATACTTGATTAGCTTTTCATTTTTTCTTTTCAGAGACGCATTTAGGAATTAAATGAAAAAAGCAAAGGTTAAATTAGGTTGTTCGAAAATGTAAAATTAAGTCGACAGGTTCCCGAAATATATTTTTAACAGGCGCTGTTTTCGCTGTGTTTTTAACCATTTTAATCAATCAGTATTTTCTCGACAGAGACACGGGCATGCGTTTATGAAAAAGAGGTTATGAGATAGGAAACACACACTGCAGGTGTTTTCATAGAACAAAATATGCCTCTTTTTGTGTGAATATCCGTTTGAAATAATCAATTTAAAATACATTTAAAAACATGTTTTGGTCCCAGTTGTTTAAATCCCATGTTTTAGTTGGGTCCTGTTTAAAGAAGGTATCATATTGCAAACTATTCTTCGAAATTTGCAAGCAGAGGTTTTTGCAAATACATTGTGTTATTGCCAATATCTAAGCAATTCTCACGTTCAGCAAACAAGCACGTGGGAGGCAATTTACACCAATCAGCACTGCTTAAGGGAGTGGGACCCAGATGATGAATGCCTCATTTGCATGGGAACGCCCATCCCTGCAGGTGACTGCTGTAATCAAAGTCAGTTGCATCAGGGAAAACAAGATCAAAAATGTGCCCTAAGCATGCCAGCTCACCCTGCCTCCTAATGGCAAAATACAATCAAAAACAACTAGATCAAAAAACATAATATTCAAGCATCTATCTATAATCTAAAGACATTAATCACAGCAGCACCAAGCATCCAAGGCACAGCGAGAAAGAATCAATATGGAAAACGAGCGGCACAAGCATCGCAGTGCTATCAATTAATATGAGCGAAACCATGTAGTGTGTGACATTGCAGTTATTGCGAGGCAGCTATTGCACACGATCCTGTAAGCAGGTAAGCAGTGTCTTCAATTTCAGATCACAATCGCCACACACACACACACACGCAGAAGGTGCACGGAGCACTGCACAGTGGGAAGAGGTACTCACACCCCTTACACAGACAATGGCCCTCATTCCAACCCAGGTGGTAAGTTCCCTACTTTACCACCATGGTGTAAACTTCGTTTACACCATGGTGGATGGCGGATTTACCGCCCCATTCCAAGGTGAGTGGGGCGGTAAATCCCCAATCCCCATTTACCCTTCCCCATTTTTGCCCCATAGGGCATAATGGGAGTGGGGAAGGCGCTAATTACGGCACCGTAAATTACGGTTAAGGTGGAAATCAGGCGTTAAGGGTTAACGGCGCCAACGGCGCCATTAAACCCTTAACGCCTGGGTTGGAATGAGGGCCAATGAGTCAAGAACCAGGGAAAAATCATTCATGCCACAGCCAAACACTTCATGACCACCAACACTGGAGGCTCTGCTTAAGTAAATGATGAAGGGTGTATAGCAGAATCACTGAGACCATTAAAAAACCCACAAGTGCATCGGAAGCCGTATTTGTTGAACTGAACCTTTTCATTTCTATCAGATACTATATTACTGGTTTCCTCCACATACTCTTGGCAACTCACAGCTATCCATCAGAAAGGCATCCAAGCAGGTTACTGGTGAACTCAAACAACATGCACACAATATACACCACTCCAAACAGACGTGCAGGAAATAAGAGCTAGTAAGAGAAGCTTCTATAATACTGTTGACTTTAAACTCACCATGGGGTCTATTTATTGAACCTGTATCACAATAAAGACGCCACTGAGCATACCCTTAACTTGTTTTAATCAAAAAGGGAGCCAAGACTCAACCTATTGATGGCTCCCTTGTTTCACCACCTAATAATAATACATGTTTGGTATGTAGTGCTTCAATACAGACTAGTTCTACTTCCAAGGGTTGTAATGCTAGATGATATTATCCAATTTAATGATGCCCAGTTTAACGCCCTTGGAAGGATTTTTTATTTTCTTATTGGTACAGTGTTTATTGAGCATGGACCTAGCTTTGTGAAGGATGAACAACTGAGTCAAACCTGCTAGGATTCAAACTTGCAAAGTGCAGGACATCCCCCAGGTACAAGGCGAGTGCTTTACTTGTGAGCTATCCAGCACTTTCTTGGTTTACAACATGATGCAGCCATCTTGATCGCTATTCATGTGCAATGATGATGGGGTATGGTAAGGGGTTGTAGACACATGTGCCACAACTGTTCATGTATAGGGGAGAAGTGAACACTCTGGGGAGCAGGAGGGAGAGTGAGTGTATGGGCAGGGCTCCACGAAAAAATGTGGCCACAGATGGCAAGCAAAGTGGTCAGACCCTGCTAGGGGTGGCGGTAGAGCAGCAGAGGCAGAGTTGTGCTACACCATGGGTGGAGACAGAGGCGGGGCATGAGGTGGTATGCCCACACATGCCATGTGCAGCAGGGTAATGTGTAGGCCAGCACCCAACCAGGTAGGAGCAGAGATATGTGGGGATTCCACCCCCTGGTGGGATGTGAAGGAGTCAGGAGTATGGTGTGTGTGTGTGCAGTGGTTCTGGGTGCTACATGAGTCGTGAGGGTGTATTGATGGATTTATAGGAATGGAATGTTGATGACTGGGGAGGTACAGGGCAAGAGGGTTACATAGTATAGAATGGGAATGTAGATTTAAGTGCCAGGGGTAGGAATGGGACTGGGGGTAGTGGGGAGAGGGAAAGTAAGATCAACAGGTACAGTGGCTAGGCAGCTGCTGATTTTCCCCATTGCAGTAGCATGTGCATTGTAGAGGTCAGTGGAGGTAAGCAGGACCAGCAACAATGGTGCAGAGGAACACTGCATCAAGATGGCAGTCAGGTGAGCCTTTTTTGTTCCACTTGGTGCATGCAACTTAGGGGAACACATATGGTATGGAGCCATTATACCAGGCTTTCCAATATTTTGAAGGGCATACGACATGGACAATTTTCTTCCAACTTGACATGAGTATGGATGTGGATTGTACACTTTATGGCAAGGATGATGATGAGGTGGCAGTGTTCCTGTAATGTTATGTGGCACACAATGTTTGCCAATCAAAGATACACATTCACAGGGTGTTGTTATGAGCAAGTTTGATTAGATCGATTTCATCATTGATGGCCAACAGCGGTGTGGCTTTAGTGTTTGTGTTCCACAGGGATTGTACTTCAGGTGAATTAGGTTTGTATTACCTAGTTGCATGTGTCCAGTCCCTGTGCCCTTTGGCATGCTAAGATAATGGATGGGGCTTCTGGATGAGGGCTATGCCACGACGTGTGGCAGTGTTATGCAGAACACAACATGCCACAATGATTTTATATACTGCAGTGGGTGCATATAGCAATACACCGCCTGAGTGGTCAAGGGAGCGGGAGCATGAATAATTGTAACTCAGAAAAAATGTATTAAAGTATCTACATAAGTTACAAACTAATACAAGTAGTAGATCACTGGCGATTTTACAAGCTTATTTGAAATAGTATTAATTTGGCTATGGAGGAAGGGACAAATTACAAACTGAATGCCTTTAATATGATCTTTGAAACTATCAAGCATAGATAAGTAAACCTGAAAAATATGTAGGTAATCTTAAACAATACATACTTAATTTGAAGGCTAAAAGGCATACTAAGCAGCCATTTGTCAGTCATCGGCATCAACTCGACGATAGACAATGGAAAGAGAACAATTTGAAAATATTTGAGATATACTATGAAAACTAGGAAATTATTGACACCTATTAAATAGCCTGTACATAGAGCTGAGGGATTCAAACTGTGGGGTGCGACCCACCAGGGGGGCGCGGCCGCATACTAGGGGGGGGGGGCGCCAGAGCCCAGCATGAAATGTAAAAAAAAAACAATCTTTTTTTTTTTTTTTAGATTGGAGGAAATGGGAAGGGGCAGCTCACATGGTCAGACTGGGCCATAAAACGGTCTTAGGCACCAATGAAAAAATAGCCAGCAGTTGAAAATGGATATTCAGTGTTTAGTCACAGACTGTTTGAATAGTACCCAAGGGTTTTTTTTTGTTCAAATGTAAACAAATGGTGATATTTAAAGAATATTTATTCAGCAACAATGGTCAAAACTACTAGCTGCATAGTGAAGTAACTCCTCAAACTGGCCCACATTGGCCCAAAGAAGTGGCCCATTTTTACTGGCCTACATTACCATTTTGCATTTTTGGTACGGTCATCACCCTATTGCCCTATAGGCCAGTCCAAGCCTGCCGTCTCATTCATAATGGGTGAGGGGGTGTCCACCCAATGGCAACCTCACCCATTATGGATGAGCCGAGGAGCCAGCCCAGTGAAACACTGAGCACTCCCTCAGCTGCTATTTCCAGCTGAGGGAGTGCTCCTGGGCTGGCTGAACTGTCAAAGGGAAACTCTGTTTGCCTTTGACAGTTCATTTCCCCAGCCGCACATGATCACTGAGCCATGCAACGCTGGGGATGTTTCGCTTCGCCAGCCTCGCATAGCTCATTGGAAATGCTGGCTGGGGCACTGCATGTTGTATGTGCGATGGGGAGTTCCTGCGTCTCCTCGCACATACGGGCAGAGCAACCTGGAGCGGGGCATTTTAGCAACCACGCGAGGTACGTTTATGGCTATTTTATTTTTTATTTAAATGTGTATGGATGTGTGTATGCTTGTGTTATGGGACTGTGGTGGGAGCAGGATGGGCGGCAGCACTGGGATAGTGGTGGGATTAGGGTGGGGAGAGCCCAGGGTCTGTACTGGGAGTAGGGTGCGGTGATGGCACGCAAAAGTTCATAGCGATTTCTACATACTGTCCATCTGGCACTTTTGGGGGGGCCGGCCTGCCCAAACTTTGCTCAGGGGGGTCCCAGGCCAAAAAAGTTTGAAGACCACTGACATAGAGGAAACATTTGAATAAGAGATGGCTTAAAGAATATTAAAAATAGCTAAGTATACACACTTGTCAGGACATGATGCACATTGTCAAAAAAAAACGAAAGATGAAGGATTTGGAAATATGTGAATGTTAATGTGGGTCATATTAAACCATCTAATTATGTCTCCCAAAGGGAATGGGATCAATATGTGGGCACTGCGATTGGCTCAGAAATAAATATTTCTTGTAATTTTAATATATTAGAGAGAGGTGTTTGGCATTATACCCGGCAAGTAAATTACATTATTAATATATCACTAACCATGAAAATATTAACAGCTCAAAGGAACAGATGCATTACGCAGCATATCATTAAAAATAGGTTCTAATACTTGGGGTCATATAGTACATAACCTATTCTGTTCCATGAGTCATACATTTAGCATTCTGGACAGTCAGTGACATATCATCATTGTCCCTGTATTCAAACGTGCAGTTTGAACAGAAACCAAAACTATACAATACTAGGCATGTTGGCTTTGCCTACACATTTGTTTGCATAATCTTGATGGGATTAAGTATCTTTATTGAGGCTAACAATACTATTCCATTCAACCACAACAATTTAGGCGGGGACAGGATCTTGCTAAACCTTTACTAATATTATGACAATAATATTAATTATCTAGCAGGCTAAAGACGCCTATAATCATCCTTTTTATGTTGCATATATCAACGTTGCTACTATGTTCAACACAGTGAGACGTAAACAGATATGAAGCAAACATCACTCTTTGGGAATCCCAATGGGACTGCTTGTAATGAAAATAGCACTATATGACAAAACATCTGTTGTGGACCGATAGAACATACATGGAGCACTCAGTAATTCTGTATCTACCTATAAACATAAACAAGGCTGTGTACTTGCGCCAAAGCTATTCAATGTATAACTAGTAGACTCGACAGCAGGCTTAACATCAGATAAGATATATCCCCCTAAACGTGGCACACCCTCCGTACAGTGGTTAGAATATGCCAATGATTTAGTGTTACTGGATTATACACCATCTGGGTCACAGACACAACTGAATTAATTAACTGTATTCAAATATTGATGGTTTCATCCTTAATACTGTTAAAACTACGATAATGATCTTTACAAAATCCTATAGGACAAAAGACATTGAAGTTGTTTCTAAATCCACTTATCTAGGTTTTGCAATCAACAATATATTAACATGGGAAGAGCAGCTCATGTAAGTGCAGAATTCGATCTCACTCATTTGTCAGGAGCAAAAAGCATCATTAATAAAATGCATGGGTTTTCTTTGTTGCCAATCATCGGTCTTTATACATTGCAATTGACACCTATCAGGCTCTAATGTTATGTTATGTTGCTTTGCATTTATATAGCGCCTTATGTACCATTGGTATGATCTCAAGGCGCTGATAGGTTGAACGCCCTCGGAACCATAGTTCAAGTCAGTAGAGAGAGAGAGAGAGAGTCAATTGGTGCGTGTGTGCACCGGATATGTGTGCAGCAGGTGTGTTCCTCGAAAGATAGCAGCTTCATAGCGGTCGGTGTGGTGGTTGGGAGATCAGGAGTATGTGTTCAGTCTGGCAGAGTGATACCAGAAGGATTCTGGGTGTGTTAGGCCTGAGGGAAACGCCAAGGCTGGCGGGTGTGTAGCCAGTTCTGTTTAGATAGGATGATGGGGAGTATGTGGCAGGTGTTGGTATGAGAACATCTATACCGAATGTGTCATAGTATCGCTGTGTTCTAGTTGAGTGGTGGTGTATAGGAGAGAGTAAAGTGGTGATGTGTGGGTGCTTGAGATCGAGCGCCTTCATGTTCCATGCATTCTAAACCGTTCCATGCACTCTAAACTGTTCTATGCACTCCAAACCGTTCCATGCACTCCAAACAGTTCCACACACTCCATCTGCCCCACGCGCTCCATCCGTCCTATGCGCTCCATCCGTCCCACGCGCTCCATCCGTCCCACGTGCTCCATCCGCCCCACACGCTCCATCCATCCCACACGCTCCATCCATGCCACGCGCTCCATCCATCCCACACGCTCCATCCGTTCCACGCAATCCATCCGTCCCACACGCTCCATCCATCCGATGCGCTCCATCCATCCCATGCACTCCATCCGTCCCAGGCACTCCACCCGTCTCACGCACTCCATCCGTCCCACGCACTTCACCCGTCCCACGCACTCCACCCGTCCCACGCACTCCACCCATCCCATGCACTCCATCCGCCCCACACACTCCATCCGTCCCACGCACTCCATCCGTCCCATGACCTTCATTCATCTATTCCATTTGTTCCATTCATTCCCTGCACTCTGTCATTCTATGCCATCTATCCGTTACATGCACCCTATCAATTCCAGGCACACCATCGGTATCATGTGCTCATCCGTTCCATCCACTTTATTCCTCCCATCCACCTTGTTCCTCTCTTCCATTTCATTGATTTCATCCATTTCCTTAATTTCATCCGCTTCACTGCTTTCATCCACTTTATACCTTTCATCCATTTTACTAATTTGATCCACTTCACTCGTTCTATTCAGTTTACCTGTTTTAAATTTACATTGGTGGTTATTAGTTTCTCGCTCGGATCATGATGATGGATTGTTATTTAAGATTGCTTTGGGCTAAGGTCGTTGAGTGCTGTTATCCAGTTTGCGTTAAGAGTCGATTTTAGGGGAAGAGCCAAGTTTTCAGTAATTTGCAGAAAGACATGAGGTCCTCGGTGAGTCGGATGTGGGGTGGAAGGGCTAGGGCTGAGAATGATGATCCGCCTAACCTGACTGAGTTGGTTTTTGGTATGACTAGTAGGCTGGCAGAGCTTGATCTTAGAGCGCACGGAGGATGGTAGGGTTTAAGTTTGTTGTGAAGATATTGAGGTCCCATTTTTATGCATTGCTCGGTGAGAGATGCATAAGGTTTTGACTAAGGTTTTGAAGGTCACCCTTTCGGGCAACCAGAAGCCAGTGTAGAGTTTTGAGGGATGGGGAGTTGTAGCAGTTTGGCTGCAGCGTTTTGTGCTCTTTGTAGTTTAGTCAGTTGGTACGCGTGGACTCCGAGTTAGAGGGGGTTAGCATAGTCCAGTCTTGACATAACAATGGATTGGACCGCGGAGAGTCTGTTGGGAAAGGAGAGGTATGGAAAAATGTGCCTAAGAGTTTTAAGGTGCTAGTGGCAGGACTTGGAGACATTGTTGACTTGGAACGAGAGGGTTAGGTCTGAGTCTAGGGTGCATCCAAAGTTTTTTACTGAATTTGAGGGTATCGGCGAATTGCCCAAGGCAGATGGCCAGGGTAGCAGGTACGGAAGAAGTTCGGTGTTGCCACAAACCATGATTTCAGTTTTGGAGGGGTTTAGCAAGAGGTGGTTTGTGGTCATCCAGTTATCTATGCCGAGGAGGCAGGAGGCAAGGTTGGGTTGGCAGTTGGGTTTTGAATTCAGGAGTTTCAGGATTAGTTGAGTGTCATCGGCGTAGTTGTCGCACAGGATATTGTGCGAGCGGATTATTCGTGGGAGGGTGGACATATAGAGGTTAAATAGGAGGGCTGATAGGCATGCTCCTTGTGGAACTCCAGTGTTGACTGGGCGGGTGTGGGAAGCATAGGTGGAGAGAAGGGTTATTTGGTCCCTATTGTCGAGGAAGGATGCTATCCATTTGAGAGCATTTCCATGGATTCACAGGGAGTGGAGGCAGTCAAGGAGGATTCAGTGGTTGATTGTGTCGAAGGCGGCGGATAGGTAAAGGAGGATTAGTGCAGCGCATCCCGCAGAGTCAGCAGTGTTTTCAAGGTCATCCCAGATTGCGGTTGGGGTGGTTTCGGTTCTGTGGCGGGCTCTGAAACCTGATTGTGCGGGGTCTAGGAGATTGTTGGCTTCGACAAAGGCATTAAGTTGGGAGTAGGCGGTTCGGTCAATGAGTTTGGCAAGGAACCTGGTGTTTGAGTTGGGGCGGTAGTTTTTGGGCTCGAGAGGGTCGAGTGAAGGTTTTTTTAGAAGAGGCTTGACATGAGCAGTTTTCAACGCATCTGGAAAAATTTCCGAGGAGAGGGATTCATTTATGATGGTTCTTGTGTGGTCTCCTGCGAAGGTAGATGCGAAAATCTCTTTTTGTGGCTTGGCAGCGGTTGAGCGGGGAGCTGGAAGGTTTGCGGGCGGAGAGAAGTTTGAGAAATTGGTCAGTTGAAATTGGAGAGAAGGAGTCGAAAGTCGGTTGGGTAGCGGGTGCAATCAGTGGGAGCGCAGGTAGGGTGGGTGGATTGCGTGGTGGGTGTAAGAGAGCTAGTTTGTTGGTTAGAGATTTGTTCTTTCGAGAGTTGTGGTGTAAAAGTGTAGAGAGAGTGAGTCGCACAGTGATTGTGAGCGGTGGGAAGGGCGGTGGCATATGATGGATTGGTGAATTCAGCGATGATTTTGTGAAGTTCTTTGCTGGGGTTTTTACAGTTTAGGATTCGGGAGTTGTAGTGGGCTTTTTTAGCTTTCTGGATTTTGTCCTTGTAGTGGCGATGGTGATGGGCCAGGGAGGATCTGGTCAGGGTGGGTTTGTCTTTCCGCCATTTGCGTTCTAGGAATTTATATTGCTGTTTGGTGGCCTTCAGTTCTGGTGTGAACCATCTAGGAAAACGGCCATGGCGAGCTGATGGTTTGCAGGAGGGAGTGAGCGGAATTAGTGAGGTGTTGAGCCACGAGTGAAAGGCGTCGGAGGTTAGGGGTTTGTTGGGTTGGCGGGTAGGGGGAGGAGACTGAAGGAGTGCATTGGCTAGGTCGGGAAGGATTCTTAGTTTCTTCCAGCATTTGCCTAGATTTGGAGGTTCTGATTGAGGTAATGGGAGCGGGCTGGCTGAGCGAATGGTGAAAGAAACAATGAAGTGGTCGGACCAGATGATGGGAGCGGGGGGGTTTAGATGTATCAGGCTGTGGGAGCTGAACATGGCATCAAGTGGGTGTCCTTTATAGTGAGTCGGCCCGTTTATGTGGGTATGGAGGTTAATTGCGTCTAGGCCGTCGACCAGAGAGTGGGTCATAGGGTTGGTGGGGATGTCGAGCCATATGTTGAAGTCTCCTAGAAGGGTGAGGGTGGGATGGTTTAATTGGAGGGTGGCAATTGAGTCGCAGAGATTGTTTGAGAATTGTCTATCATTGCCAGGGGATCTGTAGATGATTAGGAAGCTGTGGGAGAATGAAGGCGGGAGGGATAGTTTTACGAGGAGTGATTCGCAGGAAGGAATGGATAGCTGGTTGTCGATGATTGAGGCGTGGAAGTGAGACTTGTAGGCGATTGCTATTCCCCCTTCTCTAGAGGGACGGTTCAGTGGGATGAGGGAGTAGTCAGGGGGGAAGGCTTCATTGGCAATAGGGGTCAAGTCGTCAGAGAACCAGGTTTCCGTGATAAAGACCAGGTCTGGTTTGTCAGAGGCGAGGCGGTCAAAGATGCTGTGTCTGTTTTTTGCAATGAGGTCAAAGAAGCTGTTTCTGTTTTTTGCTACAGATCGGGCATTAAAAAGGATGTAATTTACTTCGGTACAGGAGGATGATGAGGGCGTAGTGGAGGTGGAGGGTCGGAGGGGGAGGGCGGAAAAAGGGGAGACAGAGGGGGGGTGTTTGGTGGGCAATGAGAAGAGTAGGTTGGCAGTTGCGATGGTGGTTTTGGGGGGGAGGGGTTGGACTGGTGTGATGGGTAGATTGGATTTGGGTCAGAGGATTTGAAGGTGGGATGGGGGTTTAGGAGTTGTGGTTGGAGAGAATTCGAGGGAGAGGGGTTTCAGGTAGGGTGAGGAAGGGGGGGTGGGTGGCTATGTTCGCGATTGGGAGGATGAGGAGGCAGGTCGAGACACGTGTGGTGAAAAGTACTGGGAGATTGAGGGAGACCAAGTACGTTTTTTCTTCAGAGTTTTTGTTGTGGTTGGTGTGTGAGAGAGGTTAGGGGGGTTAGAGGGGGAGAGGGAAGCGGCTACTGTTCTTGCCAGGGTGAGGCGTGCAATTTTTAGGGAGGGGAAGGAGTGGGGTCAGGGGGAAGATGGTGGGAGTTGATGACAGGAGTGGGGAGTGGATGGTAGGATGGTAGCGAGGATGGGTGTGCTAGGGAGGTTAGGCTGGCCGCTAGTCAGGGGAGTGGGAGGAGCGGGTATGATGATAGGAGGCGGGTGGGAGGAGAGGATGGGAGGAGGAGTGGTCTTAGGATGGTTGGCTCGCCATCGCACCCCTCTTGCTTGGTGTTTGGATAGGGGATAAGTAAGATGTGTGGTGGGGGGCAGGATGGTTTGAGGAGGGGTGTGGGGGGTATGGCAAGCAGGAAGGGATGCGGGCACGAGGGGGTAATTTTCCACAGACCTTGGTGGGTTTGGCAGACTCATGGTTTGGGTTGGTTTGAGCTGCGTTATAGTTGACGTTGGATGATTCTGGTTCACACCTTCCCACTTCAACTATAACGCTGGATGTTAGTTGTACACACTCTCTGTGATTAGCTATACTACCGCTGTACCGCAGCGATAATTCACACTTTTCTAAATTCAACTATACCACCGGGTGAGATTATTCACAGTTGCTGAGTTTTACTATAACATAGGGTGATATTATTCATATTTCTGAATTCAACTATATCAAAGGGTGAGATTAAGCACAGTTTTAAATTCAACTATATTATAGGGTGAGATTAGTCAGTTCCTGAGTATCACAGGGTTATCTTATTTACAGTCTCTAGGTAAAACTGTACCACAGGGTGAGATTATTCAATGTTTCTAAGTACAACTATATCACAGTTTCTATTTAGACTTTCAGAATGCGACTAGACCACAGATGTGTTAATAGGCCGACTTATTTAAAGCAACTGAACCATGGGTATTAGAGCAGTGTTGTTGAGAATAGTGTGTATTCTATTAGGCAGATATTCTAAATGCAGCTAACCACTGATATGCTATTGGGTGGAGTTTCTGAAATCTACTAGGTAACACTTATGTATTAGGAGGACTTTCAAAATGCAACTACATCACAGATATGTTGTTAGGCAGATTTTATGCATGCAACTAGACCACAGATATGCTCTATGAAGCAGACATATGAGGATCTACTAGTGGAATAGATATAATTAAACTAGATAATATTATTCTTAAAACAGATTATAAGACTTACCTATGTTTGTGGCAACATAATATATTGTATCTAATTAAATGTGGCCTCAAGGCTTAGACTACTTTAACAAAGGGTACATTATTATCAAATCAATGTAAATACTTGACTAAAATCCCTACATGTACAAATACATGGCACACAAGAGGAATCCTGCCTTCTTAAAAAATTATCTTATTGGCAAACGTATACACAATTGTTATAATTGGCTAGAGAAACTAAATATAGGAAACATCCCGGATGATCCAAGATGCTAAATATTTCCAAGAAAATTGCCAATACAGGAATTTGCACATGAACAGCATCAGGAATCATTTCGGCACATAGAATAGTTATGACTGTATATTGGGTATTGTATACATTTGGATCTATGTATTATGTATTATGAGTATTTAATAATGTTGTATTACATTTATGTCTATTTAATGGAATGAGAAATCCTTATATGACTATGTTGATTGTGCCATATTATTCTAAATAAACAATCCACACAATCATGTGCATGAAATATGGAATGATGTGTGCCTCAAGTACAATCAAAATGTGTTGCATTCCATTTCAGCACCAGGCAACACTACTAGCGTTTGACTTCCACTCACAAAGTGGTAGAGGGTCACCAATAAGTGAGTCATACAATGTCAGTGTTTATCATGAAATCCTATTTTTTAGTGAATTAAAATCAAATGATTATTTGTATTAAAAAAATGTCATTAAATCTTATGCTTTTGTTTAACCTTATCAAACCGTTGGACCCTTAACTACTAAATACATTCCATAGAACAATAGTACCATACCTGTCCCAATTACTACTGTACATTGCCTGGGGACATAGTTTAAATCATAATTGAGCTGTAAATTACACAGCAAAGTTGGGCGCTTAATTGCTTAAATTTTGACCTCCGTAATTGTAGATGTTGTCATGAGACAATGACCGCCAACATCCTCCACAGTTGGTAGGGCTTACTCAGGGCGTGTGTCTCCATGCCCTTAGCAGTCCAGTGGTTAAATGATCTGGGGAAAAACACATTGAAGATATCATTGAAGATAGACATTGAATACCCCTCTCGAGCTCTTCGCTCCTCTACCTCTAACTCCCTCAGGATCAGTCATTTTTCAAAGAAACAAGCTGGGGTAGATCTCTTTCTTCGGCTGGGGGCTCCCTTTAGAACAGCCTCCCTGCTACTCGGAAACTTGAGGAGAACCAAATCCGGTTCCGGAAGCACCTCAAGACCTTCCTCTTTGCTTCTACCTTGACCCCCTTCTCCCCTGCTGATCTGTTTCTCTCTTGGAACCGTGCACCTGGCCACCCTTTGTCATCCGGGCCCAGGTACCTACTCACCCTGCCACCCTCCTGCACTGCCTCTGGGCCACCAATTGCACTGGGGTCTGTATCTGCATCCATGCAGTCTCCCACCCCCTTTCTTTTCTTCTGCACTTATCAGACATACCCTGTCTGCTGACTTAAACACAGCACTTGCCACTTGCTGCCTGCACTAGCACAGTTTATTCCTGTATTATTTATTTTATTTATTATTATTTATCTGTTTCTCCTCTGCTCCGCACTTTCCACTTCTCCCCCCTTCCATGCACTTTTCCCCTATCCCTTTCCCATGCACTTGCGCGTTCTCATTGTCACTGGGCCTAGTAAGATCGCTGTTTTGTTCTCCCCTCTTCCCCTCCCTTGCCTTGTCGCGCTCTGAAACACTTGTGTACGAGCACGATATCAATAAAATATCATATCCTTTCATATCTTGAAGCTCTAGATATTGCAGCCAAACTAATACTTTTCGACCCCCAATGCACCCGCTTTGCCAGTGTTAAAGATGCGGTTTGAGACTATAGGTACAGCATGGTGTATTCTGGACATTTGAATAATGCGAATGGATGTGCTCTTAAATGGTCCAGGCATGCTCAAAGTCAGGCACAGTTTAGAAAATACAGCACAGTTTAGAAAATACAATGAATGGGTTTCAAATATGCGTCTTGGTTATTAATGTTAGGACATTGGAATTGATATTTGGAAATGTATGCACATTTGAGCAAGAAACCGATAAAACATTTTTTAAAAGTGAAGCAAATTAATGAAAGTGCACTACGCAGCATGTCAACAAGACACCAAACATGTCAGTGATAAAAGAAAAATTTAGGAGACAAACAATCCATTCATTGGTCAAGTACTCCTCTAATAGGCAAATGTGTCTATGAGCCTTTGCCTTGAAAGCAATTGAAGAGAATGTATTGTTAAACACACACACACACACATTCACGCACCCGCCAATTTGCTATGAATAGGGCGGCGCTCTCGGTCTCACTTCCAGGAGGTTCCCAAAGGCCCCCAGGGTGGCAGATCCTAATGGAACTTCACACGCAGGTGTGGCATGCCGCTGGAAAACTCAGTGAATGGTGTGAGAGGAGGTACGCTGTTATATTTGCTTTTACTGTGAGATGGCCACAGACATATAAATGAATATTTCACTTGTATGTTTAGAACAAAAACTACGTTTAACTCCTGATCAATGATAACCCTCTTTCCTCAGAATCAATGACCTATTCTCCATTACAGGTTACCAGAGAGACACAAAAATAATTGCGGTTGCGATGGAAACGTACAGAGTAAGGCTTAAAACACACGTTTTTTGTTTGTTTTACACTCAGTGCCACTTCATGTCAAGAGGTTGTAATGGCTGCTTGTAAGAAACCTTTTGTTCTGTTTACAGAAAGGATGTTCCCAATTTCTGAAATGGGCGGCATCACTGACGGATCGACGATAATGCTGGACACAATACGAGTTCTGGCACTTGGAGAAAAACACATCGGGACTGTAGTTTAGTTTAAAGCAAAGTGAGATTGAGTAAAACATTGTTTTTCTGAATCTAGTAACAGAACTAACAGAAAAGGTGAGGTTCCATTTGGGTGACAATTTTTCAAAGCAAACCTTGTTATATTCATTTGCATTTTGCCTCACTGAAATGAAAATGAACATTATAATTAAGAAGCCTCTGATTTTTAAACTAAATGTGGGAGTAGACACTCCCCTCCAACCACTACCGACCTTCTTCCCATTCATATTGCCTCATTCAACCCCCCTCTGTATTTTGCAGGAAACATTCAATAAAAACGTGCAATAAAAGAACTTACTGCAGTCGTGAATACCTGTGAACTTTGTAGCCGTTACTGCACATGCTGCATATTCCTGTTGGCTGGAAGCAATCTTGTCACACGTCCATGTTCAAGCATGACTCAAAGCCCACATTTTCCAAGCTTTCTTTCTACATCATGATAACACATGATACAGCTCCAGTTCAGGTTTCATAAAAGGAATGTGCATTTCATTGCCAGAGAATACATTTCGTGGGTTTTCATGTTTATTTCCTTGGAAAGATTGGTTATTCTAAAAACACCATTTGAGAAGTATAATTTATTTAGTTTGTCAAAAAGATGAACATAGAATGTGGGGCGTTGCAGAGCCAACGTGTGATCCTGCTGGACAGATTTGTATGGTACTCAGATTACACCAATACAAAAGATATGTTTTTCAGAAGGGCCAGTGGTGAGGAAACTCTACTAATGATAGCAGTATTGAAGCTTGTGGCCCAAGCTGGGGTAGTTAAGTCAAGGCAGAGTCAAGGTGCCACATGTGAACCAGTACAACAAATTGGCATAGGAATTACGGGACAGCTTGACATTTAAGTTGTGTCACATGATATTCTATCAGAATTCGAATAGTTTCAGGAATGTTGAAGTCTGATACCTACCTATTAGCATACTTTCTTACTGCGTATTTGTACAGAAGGAAGTAAAGACAATTTGCTATGAAATTAAAATGTAATTTGGATGGGTGGGGCTATAAACCTATGAACTTATACAAGCGTATTTGCACAAGCCTGTACTGCTCATTTGCATAAGAGGGACGTTTAGTAAGGAATTCTGGGAGTAGGTATTTGTATTTCAGTTTATGAGAACATTTGCACTCTCATGGTATTGTATTAAGGGGAGTTGAAATGTGCTGTACAAGTTCAGAAAAACTTGGGGTCAATAGGAGTATGAATCCTTTTGTTGCACATTTGCGTATTTGCACAATTGACTTCAGCATATTTGCATATATGTGATTTGGGAACATACATTTGGTAATTAAATCTGAAAAAGTTATAGTGTGCATAGTGTGTATTTTATTTAATATGTGTTGTGGGATTTGGCTCTTATCATTTTGTCTGTGTTTTTGTCGATTTAATATGAACGTTATATATTATATGTATGTTAAGACTGCTTCCTATTTTTAATGTTTTATATAAGGTTCACTCGTTTCAACTAGATTCACAATAAATAACAAATAAAAAAAAAGAACCACAAGTAACTTGATTGAAATTGTAGACATATGTCACTCGGTCTAAAAAGTCTTATTTTGCTCTGGGAATGAACACAAGCAATATTTGTGGCTGAAAGGGGAGAGTAAATAGACACAAATAGACCACTCCCACCTATCAGTTAATCAAACAAACGTTTAAGCTTGTACATTAAGTTATATATTGTTGCTATGCTTTTGTACTTCAGAACATCACCACCATAGTAGTTTCAAAGCACTAAATCCTTACCCGAGGCGTATTGCACCCCTTTCTGGGGTAACCAAGCCTTTGTGTGCTGGGAGGAATAGCATGAACAAGTGTGAACTAAGATGTAGGGAAAACAGTAAAGAGGTTTGTGGACAGGGGAAATGAGTTATGAAGGGCTAAATGCTTGTATTAGTATAGATGCTTGCTGGTCCATTATGTATTAACTTACTTTTAGAAAGAATCGATATGTGTTGAGCTGATATACAAACACAGTTTCCAAGGCGGGTTTGAAGTATTATCCTAATAAGGTAGAAATGGAGTAGTGTTGTTTGTTTGAGTGACTCGAGAGTGTGCTTGGTCACTCCTGGTAGATGTGTAGCATGCCATGTCACTGTATGGTACCACATGTACATTCTGTGAATAATAATTCGGTTGTTTCCAAGCCAGCCCAGAAGGGAGACTAAACCTATCGTAGGACATGTGAGAGGTGAATGTTTTGAGTAACAAAAGGCAAAGAAGTGGAATGGACAGAATTACTAAAGTTGATATGTTATGTCTGGCCCTAGGTATAATGTAAACAATGCCTGTGTTCTGCATGGTGCTTCAGCCCTTGGTAAGGCTACGTCACAGCACTGAGGAATATGGAGGGACTCTTTTAGGATGCAATGCTACAATGTAAACACCATTTTGCCCAAAGGGTAGCACTGGATGGCCACACATGGCCAGTCCTATAGTAGGGGTATGTGGGTGACCATGTAGACTCTTCCATGTTAGGTCCACATTCTGTATGCAGGATCCCTGCAGAGGGTACAACCCTATAACACTGAGGCTTCTCTCCTGGCAGACATGGTGCCATGCTGCCAAACCTTTGGCGGATGCTTCCTTTCTATCCTCCTCCACGAGCCCAGAATAAAGAGAATGGGCTTGAAAACTAAATAAATGTGCTCCAAGAACAATTTATGAGGTAGGGAAATGGAAATCTAGTGAGTTTATAAACTCGGAATCCCCTTTAAAAGCAATGGGCAAGTTTGCTTTAAACCTGTCACAATACCAATTTGTTTACTACCATGCTGACTCCCAGACCTAGGCCCTTTGCCAGCAGTAGGATACGTGGGGATTGGGGCAGTGTATAAGATGGAACATTGTACAAAAGCCTTTTCATAACCCAAGCAGGATTACATTAAATGCCGTGGAAACACACAATAATTTGCACCAACACTGAGCCACCCCCTGACAAAACATTTTCCGACAGCAGAAAAAGTGTATTTTTTTATGCTTTCAAAATATTTCCAAATACCTTTTTCCTTTAAGAGGTTGTTACCGAGAGCTTGAAGGAGTATGTTTTCTGTGTGTTTGAGTGCCCAAAGATATAAATATTTAAATGTTAGGGACTGTTGCCAGTATTGATTGCCTTGTTTAAAGAAATTGAACATACATACTTTTCTTCATTGACTTTTCTACTGACAGTATGAAAAATCACGCCTCCATACATTTGTTGGTATAATGACATCATAAACCAAACTCAGCATTATTTTGCAGGAATTGTATCAAGAAAGAGCATGAATGACCACACCGCAAGTCTGCTTTGGACTATTTGAAATTTTGTGAATTGAATTACAGATATCATTATGGCGCATCCCTTGATGTAATGCCCTCTTGATATACAATCCCAGCCCCCAATTCTGGGACAAAACATAGGCTGCATTAGTAACCAAAATGTTGGTTTATTTAAAAAAACATTTTTTAAAGGTGGTCCCCTAATTTCGTGCTGGCAAAGTCACCACAATGAAATATGGAAAGATTGTAACTGGTTTATAGAAGCTAGAATTGACCGGCCTGTGCGATTATCACCAATAAATTGTGGACACATGCAATCAGTCCATATATCGAATGATGATATTGCTAACATTTCCAATACTAAATGATATAATGCTATATTGCAGTAGCACACTTAGTGCTATGGCAACATTACCACTCATATGCCAGTGTATTAAAACCTTCTTCATTTATAAACGTAACACATTTTGTTCTTTCCCGTTTCAACAGCAAGTATAGGTATCAGAGAATGGCTGCATAGAAAAACAACATATATGTAAAACCCATTTAAATAAATTCCCCCCTGTGTTGGTGTGATGCTCTAGGTTTCTTGCACTTGCATAGAAATACAATACATACTATGTAGGTTGCATTAGGATTACTGGCTAATGTGTTCAGGGATACTGCTACCAGTTAAGGGCTCAGACTATGTCGGGTCATGGTTAAAGATCCTTATAAAGTGTAAAAGTAAAATGCCTAACTAGCCCTACCACAATGAAGGACGTTTGTTACCTAGCAAACTTAAAACTAATGATGCGCATCAAGTCCAAAGTAAAGGGTTTCTGTCCGAATCCTATCCACTAACTGGCATACCACTTTAGAAAACACCTAACAATAAGGGAAAGGGGATAGCTTGCTCAGTAGCCTCAGTGTGGGCTTCAGCCTGGCCCAACTTGCAGAAAACTTGCTCTCAGTTCTAAAGGTTCCTTTAATCAAAAATGATATCGTTTTCACAATCTTTATATAGAGTCTCTTGGTAGAAATGATAGTTTTCCTATATGTGGGTTTCACTCTCCCCTTTGATAAAGAAAACTGTTTCTTCTCATCCTTTTCTGAGGTTGTATTTCAAATGTCCAAATTCCTTCAGAATTACTTGACAAGCCACTCTCTCTCCCCCCTTTTGTGGCAGTGGGACTCCCCACATCTCTTTCAATCTGTTTAGTGGGGGCCGTGTGCCCATTAGCTTCTCTTACTTTCTCAAACTTTTGGAAGCTTTTCGAGCCATGAAATGCAATGTTCGTACCTTTTTCAGCCAGTTTTTCCTTGGTAAGGGGTTTGTCTCGCTCTCCCAAGCCTTCGTATGGTTGTCGACTTCGGCCCTCTTGACAGCCATAATGCTCATGGGCATCCTCACGTTGGAATGTTTGCTTCCCTCTGGGTTCTCGTCTCTTGGGCAAAAACACTTGCCTTGTGGAGCTCAGGAATCTGAGCTCTGCTCTCCCTCCTGGTCTCAGCATCAGTTGTCAAGCACCAAGCCCACGGCTCCTTATTGAATCATCTTCACCACCAGGGAAGATGATTCAATTCACAATTCACATCTTCTTTTCTTTCCTGACCAGAGCCACTTGCTTGGTCAGGTTGCCCACCTCAAGCCTCCAGCTAGCAGGTTTCTCTGCCTGCATGCGACTGCTGGCTCCCTGGCTCGGCATCACTCTGCCCCTCCAGGATGGCGTCTCCACAGAGGCTTGCCTCTATGTACCAAGAACTATCGTTCCTCCATAGGAGTCGCTCTCCCATTCACAGTCCACGCTGCTCTTATGTATGCCACTACAACAAACAAGATTGAGTCCATCTTCTTTAATTATGGTATTACCTGAAGCCAATAGTGTGAACAAAGGATATTTGTTGTTTATATGTATAGCAAAAGATGCCAAAGTCTTTTACGTCACCATATATGCAGAAAGAGTTGTTTGGAGTAGGAGTTTCTTCATTGAATACGAGTCCTTGTCCCCAAGAGGGGAGTCACACTCCAAGTGAGGTCCCACTTTCACAGACACCTAGGGAGGGTCTTGCCTAATGGACTCACCTCCCTATCCTCAAAGGGGGTGGCTCCCCTTTGGAGAGAAAGGACAAATTAGCCACATTCATCACAATGTATGGCATAGTGGTTCACACATTCAACATTGGATTATAGTTGTATGATTATCCAATAAAGGAATAAATACCCCACCCATTTTACTTTGCAGATTGGGGTCCATTTGGGTAGAGTCCTCCTCTGCTTTGCAATGGTATGAATGAGAAGTTAATGTAATTAACTTTTGCTACATTTACTACAGCAATGGAGCAATGGAAGTAACAGTGCTACCCTTCCTTGAATGCCCATTTTGGCTTTTTACATATCTATGGTGTATACAGGTCACAAGTTATAAATTAGTGCTGAAGATATGGAAATGTATATGCTGCCACATATCTGGTGCCAGAAAACACCTGTGAAAATCTGCAGGATTCATTTGGCTGGCTTTGGATTTACAAAGACCTGTGCTTTATCTGGAGATAAAGCTTGTTCATGTAAAATAAATCTTGCTTGGTGTTGAATGCAGTGAGAGAGCAAAGTGCTGTTCAAACTTCACATGCTCAGGCATTTTATTTGAAAAGAGTGCCCCCCCAGCAGAGCAGAAGTCACCTCTGAGCCCACCCTTTCCTAGGATAGAGAAATGGTTGTACATTGCATATGTCCGATTACATGGCTGGATTTAAGGTGCAGAGTCTGCAGGGACTGTCACATGTTCCCAGGGAATTCCCTCCCAGTCAACTGCCCCCTTCTGATCTATTTCTCTCTTGAAGGAAAGCAAGTGTGAATCATGTAAATCTGCTTCAGGCTCCCGAATGTAAAAGACATTTTCATCTCCAGATATTATCCAGGATAAGCACTCCATTTAGAGCAGGGGTTCCCCTGTTAAGCAGCTTTCAAAATCCTAGCTTTCTCTATTCTCTGCGTTTTTATACGTTCCTACACTATGTCATAATTACCCCTCACTTTTGTATTGGACAATGTTTTCCATTTGCTTCTTTAACAGGTAAACACTCCCAGAGAATGCACCCCTTAATTGTCGTAGGCTGATAATATTGTTAAACATACAATATGGAAGGGGCTGCACACTATGGCCACTTTTGAATTCATATCACGTTTTCTTTCATATCTCATTGTTGCAACATGACACATCAATGAAATAAGGATTTCTAGATTCCCATGCTCCCCACACACTCAGGGATACTCATCATGAATATGAGTAATGTGTGAAGGCCTCATGAAGCAAGACACAGACAACAGATTTCCGATTGAAAGAAAAAGGTTTGATGAACTCAAATCTCACGATGGTGGAATGCCTAACTTGCCTTATCCTAAGGTGGAATTAACCTACCTAATGAAACTAAGGAAAGTCTCAGTGAAAAAGTTCTAATTAAAAGTCTGTGTTCAAAAACCTATACTTGACCTCACAACTAAAGCTAAACAATGTGCAGGGATGTCAATCATGAAATAAATAGTGTTAAAAATAATGTTCTGAGCTCTTTCCAGATCCTGGCTTAATCTTCAGCTACCCTTCCCCAAGTTCAAGAAAGTTCTATCAAAGTGTTGGGATTTCAAGCAGTTCCACAAAAACCTTGGGGTTCCTTTCCCCAAGTTCAAGACAGTTCCATGACAACGTGGACTTCCCTTCCCCATGTTCAAACAGGCACCTTGTACTTATTCTCAATCTCTCAGTTCAAGATTAGTTCCAGATCAATTTTCATACAGCTTTGGTTTTCTTACTTTTCCACCCACTACAGGTCGCACAACCAGGAGCCCTAGGCTCTCCTGCCCACACAGGTTTTACTGTGTTTGTATCTGCATCAGGATTCACACTTAACAACCTTCTTATATTCTCACAGTTGGTGCTCCTGATCTAGGCATTGTTGTCGGACCACACGATACATCCACAACAGATCACAGAACTAGGAACCCTAGGCTCTCCCTGATCACCTCTTGAATTTACCAGTCTTTGGCCTTGTCACACTGTATTCTTGCATATATTTCACTGTTATGGGGATTTTGTTTCTCTACCACTTTTCTCTTGTGATCACTTTCAACTTCCCATCTCTGCTTTCTTTTGTGAGTCATACAGTTTTATATTTTGCTTTTAGATGGGCAGTATCTGTAGTTCTTCCACATTTGTCATAGGCTCATAGCTTTGCCCAAAAGCTTTCATTTAGTTCGGTATTCAATCTGCACAATCTTTCACACCACTGCTTGCAGGTTAAATGATGTTTAATATTTTCTCCAGTTCGGTTTCTCATGTGCATGCAATTCATTCATTCAGATTATGGCCGCCGCATTTTCCAGCCCTAGCTGCCTTTGCTGGAAGCTCAGCGGAATCACCAGACTACAAGCTGCATCCCGCTTGGCTGCTGTCTGCATCAATTTGCGAGGCCCTGCTGAGCCGGGAGGCGAAGCCAGGCCCTGCACACATGCCTGGGTCTAAGGCCCCGGATTATCCCTGTCTGCACTGGGCTGCCTGTCATCCCGTCGAGAACACGACCTGCATCAATCTGCAGCAATCTGATAACGGTACGAACCATCAGCTATCATCACTGCCCACTTGCACATCATTAAGCATATTGCACAATCCAGTTAAGAGGCACTTCTGGTCCTCTACTGTTCCCCTCCTCCTGAAGGACAACCCCCCCACTTTTGCAAAAATGATCACCACCACCAGGGTCCCCACCCGGTTACATGCTATGCCTGGCCATTTTTACGTTGACTGTATAACTCTTTTCACGAGCCAGCGGCATGTACCCAGATGCTCCCTACCTCCACCAACCATATCCTTGCCCCCACTGTCCCGGAACAGATTACGGATATGGTCACACTCCCTTGCACCCTTCTTGCCACGCATCCCAGACTGCGCAAGCCAGCTTCAATCATTCCTTCAAGCTCCAAATCGCAAGCGCGCTTGCTGCTTCCTCCACATCTATACATTTGTTGACTCTAGAGGTGATGAGTTGACGTCCTCCATCTGCTACCCTCTACCTTGTTGAACACTCTGCCCACGCTATCAATACACACTGGGCCCTCCTGCCAGATGACGCTGCACACCACAACATAAATGACTCAGCCAACAAACTGGCTCTCCACGATACCCACAACCTTGTTCCCTTGGCCCCTTTGCATGGCACCAATGAACAAAACAATCATGATGCCTGCAATGTTATGACTCCAACCGCCATACCTGGCACAAATGTGTTTCATGCTCCTGATGCCTGCAATGTTATGACTCCAGCCCCCATGCCTTGCGCAAATGTGTTTTCATGCTCCTGATGCCTACAATGTTATGACTCCAGCCCCCATGCCTGGCGCAAAAGTGTTTGTTGCTCATGATGCTTGAAATGTTAAGTTTCCAGCCCCCATGCCTGACGCAAAAATGTGTCATGCTCTTGATGCCGGCAATGTTATGTTTCCAGCCCCCATGCCTGGCCCAAATGTGTTTCATACTCCTGATGCCTGCAATGTTATTTTTCCAGGCCCCATCCCAAGTACAAATGAGTATCACGCTCCTGATGCCTGAAATGGGATGTTTCAATCCCCAATGCTTGGCACTAATGCGAACACCAGACCTTATGTCATGAAGCAACCCTGGAGGTTGTGGCGGTGTTGGAGAATGCATTGTAATACTTGCATTAGTAGCGGAAGGCTTCACTCTAAAATCATTCCTAACGTAAGCCGGAGATGCGGTCTAGCATTCAACCAAGATGGCCGCCGACGTATTACGGTGTTACTATAACTACACGCTGTGTCTCCCAATATGTGTGTCGTATCTTTCTCCCTTGGTACCCCAGTGCTACACTTCTCGCAGTTACACTCCCATTGGAATTGCCCTTTGGAAATCCTTGCCTTCCTTTCTCTCTTGGGAGTTTTGCCTTCACAGATCTCTCTTCGTCCTTTCGATTATTAGTTTCATCCGAGGATCATCCTCGACTGGTACCCGCCTTTCACAGGTATGTCTTTTCTATCTTCACTGGCTTTGCCACTTACCTTGTTTTCTCCTTTCCTCTCGGACCGGACAGAATCTCTCATCCAGACCGTACTTCCATCTTCTATTCTGTACCCTGCACGACCTGGAGCCGGTCTGGCATTCTCACTGTTAACTACCTTCCCGTGTCATTGTTCACTATTTCCTTACCTGTTTACGGAGACTATTTTCCTTTCTGTTGGGGTTCCATTCATCATCCTCTGCTCCCCCATCGGAGAGAAGCACTGTCTACCACAGTCTAAAAACTTCCCTACTTGAGTGGTATCCGAACCCAGCTTCGCACCGCAGCCTCACGGACACTTGTAGAGCTCCGTATACCATCCGGAACAACATACCTGTGCCAAGAGCTTTTTCCCTGCACTTGAGGCTGGCTCCCTGGGATCCCCTTTGGTCAGGAATCTCCATCCTGCCAAGGTGGCCTCCTGTGGAGCCAGTCCTTACGTACACGAAAAGAAGGTTAAGAACAAGAAGGATATAACAGACAGGAAGAACTGGAGAAGAGAAACATCTGAGACCCTGACCAACTCTTCGGAGGATAGAGGTCAGGAGGGGTCATGAGAGGGTTCCCCTAATTCAGCCAGGGCTGACACCTTTTGCCTTTATGAATACTCCCCAAGCCCACCAGCCCTGCACCTATCTGAATCACCATCCTCCAGATTACCTGATTATCAGCAAAGATAATCTTGCCTCCACCACCCCTTCCCCGCCTCATGCCACGCCTTCCAGCACAACTTCCCTCAGCCTCACAGTACTCCCATCACCAATCCCCTTCCTTCCCTCTTTGGTCTGGATTGGCTCACCGACACACCACAGAGGCCTAAATACTATCCTCAGGTACCACATAGCATCACCCATGCCTAAACCCACATCAAGCCACACAGGCAACCATACTGATCATACGACCACTTCAACACCTCCCACAGCACATAGGGTGCCACCCGCAGCCCCTGCCGGAATCCCTAAGTCTGCCCCGTCTCCCCTAAAAGTGCCTAACCACCTCCCTAACGCCAGGCATATAAGTCCTCCTTCTGCAGCCTTGATGTTCCACCTCTCCAACTTGCACATAGCACCCTGCCTGGGCATAGCACGCTTACACAGACTTTGCTCCAGATTGGCTGGCCCCTCCAACCATTCTAAGCTCAAAAACTACCAAGCCCATACAGAAAGGACCAAATCACCACCTCACACACTGACTCCATGCACTCCATCTACTACCAAGCCCACCACTGACCTCCCCTCACCACCTCTGCCACCTCCCACACCCAAGCCCTTGCCCGGCACAACCACTCCTACCAACTCCCGGATCACCCCCAGTCCCATCAGCACAGAACACCTTGCCTGCACACTCATGAATGCCCCTGACATTCACAACATCATACTCAATAACAATCTTTACCTTCTGGCCATAACGGAAACCTGGTTGCACGAAGCAGTGCCCTCCCTATCTCTTGCTCTATCCTCCAGATGCTCCATCCTACGAGCTGACAGAGAGGGTAACCAAGGCAGAGGAGTTGCCATCATGTTGATATACTCCCACCACATCAGACCCTTCACCCTCCAATCATTGCTGGGTTACAAACTCCTGCTAGCTAAGATCGTATCCAACCCCCAGACCAGCATCAACATCCTACTACTCTACTGCCAACCTAACAACCTTGGTGCCCGGACCCTGACATCTCCATGCTCATTGCACCTCTCCTCAAGCCCAAATCAAAGTTTCTACTCCAAGGTGACTTTAACCTAGGTTTCAAAGACCCTTCAGATCAGAAGTCTACTGCCCTCACAGCAGATCTGGGGGAGATGAACTTCTCCCAAGCTTTTTTTGCCCCTGCATGATAAAGGACAGTTTCTTGACTGGATAATATTCATCAACACACTCGTCTAAGTCACCTCCATTGACCATGTACCCTTGACAGAACATTCACTGACCTGTTTCACCATGGTCACCGGCTCCACCAACAGCCACAAAATATGTGACCTCCCACCTATCACTGTCAGATACACCCATAAAATTACCAAGGAACTTTAGAACCCCCCATCCTGGCCTCCGTTGTGACATGGCCCGACAGCACCAACCCCAAAGCCATTCTCACTGCCTATAATTCTGCGCACCTCAGCACACTAGACCAGCATGCCTGCCTCAAAACTACAACTCGCAAAAAAAGTAACTACCAGAGCTGGTTCACTGAAGAACTAGTTTCACTCTGAAAATTAAAACATGCCACAAAAATCTTTGGAGAAAAAACACTGCCCCTGCCAACAAGGCAGCCTTCAGCCGCTCTGCTAGTACATACAAAACAGCCACCCTTACCACTAAAGCCAGCATTTACAACATCAGAATTACTGAAGCCACACACAAGAGCTCTTTAAAATCCTCAACAAGCTTGAAACTCCACCCAACCCTACTGACAGTTTCCCGAAGAACAAAGCATGGTGTTCCCTAATACCTTAGCTACCAAAACTCACAACCTCAGGGACAAAACTGTACTAAAGAAATCCCTCCTCCCCTCCATGGTGTCAGGCCCCCTCAAGCCCATCATTCCCCACTGTGCCCATGGCCCTTTGTTTGACATCTCCCCTGTCTCCCCAACGAAGGTGCTCACTACCATCCAGGGCCTCAAAGCCTCTAACTGCTCAGGCCACTTCTGCCTAGTCTACCTTGTCAAGATGTGTGCATACCCTCTGTCCCCCCACCATTGCCAGCTTCACCAACACCTCCTTCGACTCCAACACAGTACCCAACTCTATCAAAGAAGCCTGGGGCATGCCACTCCTGAGAAAATCCTTCCCAGACCATGTCTTCCAAACCAACTACCGCCATATCATGACAGTGCCCTATCTCCTGAAAATTCTGGACCGTACAACCTGCTCACAACTCTAAACCCACCTTGAAGTCCATAATCGACTGGGCCAATCAGGGTTCAGACCTAAACACAGCACATAATCCACCCTCATCAACCTAAAGATTCTGATTGATCACATCCTTGATGCCGGGGAGCTCGACATCCTACTGCTACTATTCGTGTTGGCGGCCTTTGATCTTGTTGACCACATGATCCTAGCCACCACCTTACTGCCACCTTCAACCTCACCCCTGAAGTGGCCTCCTGGATCAAGTCTTTCCTGACCGGAGGATCCTTCAGGTTCTTCGAGGGTGCGGAAGCAGCGGACCCCATCCATGTCTCCTACGGTGTCCCACAAGGAGCCTGCCTCCCACCAACTCTGTTCAACATGTATATCAAGCCCCTCTTTGACCACCTGGACAGCCTCAACATCCTACACACAAACTTTTTCATGACACGTATGTCCTCTTCAAACTCACCGGCAATAAAAAACTTGACTCAGCCAACATTAACCACATTTACAGCATCTTCTAGGCATGGATGGCTACTTACCATCTCTGTCTGACTGATGACAAAATGGATATCTCTATCGTTGGGTCACTGCACTCTCAAATACCTCAACTCTGCCTATATATGATTGTGCATCGAGAGGAACATCACCCCTGTATCTTCCCATGTCAAAACTTTTTGAGTTTTCCTTGACTCAAACCTAAACCTGCAGAAACATGTCAAAGCAGTCGCCTTGTCTGCTGCCTACTTAACCAAACTTACCAACATCTCCAGAAAGTCCTTACCACTAGCAACTGCCTCACCCTAGCTAGGGCCATCATTGAAAGTATACTTGATTATTGCAATGCTATCTGGCCGGAACATCAATAAAAAATCTCAACAAATGGCAACTGATCCAAAATAATGCCATCAGACACTCAGGGCTGGGGTCTGAAATGTTCAGAACACTTTTCACTAGCTAGATGCCAAGCTCACTGGCTCCCAATTAATGCACAAATTTAGTTCACAATCCTGTCCATCACTCATCGCTGCCTGCATAACACTGCCCCCTTACCTCACCCGCCGCATCACAAACAAAAACAACATACACAGCCTGCGCTCATCTTCCTCCACCTCACTTTACCACCCCAGATTCAACAGAAAGAGAGCTGGAGGCTCCAGCTTCACCGTAATCGCTCCCACCTGTCGAACTCCCTACCACCCTATATCCAAGAACAACCCTCATACATTCTTTTTTTGGAAAAAAGGAAGAACAGCTGTTTAATAAATACACCTGATTTTGTTACCCCCTGGAAATATACCATCAGAAACCTACAATTGCCTCCTTACTGTAACTTCCACACAATACTGTTTTGCTTGAAACAAATATTGTAATTCCTATTACCTGTACTGTACAATTTTTCTAGAGCCATGATACCTCTGGGACTGGGCGCTATCAACAAATATAGTAAATAAATAAATAAATATATTTACTGTATTCCTTAGAGCTCCAGGAGTGCCCAGACACGAGTGGCTTCCATCTGCACTCACTGGTCCTCAGCAACTCCATCGGGCAGCTGTGCACCTTGCTTCCACTTTCGCCTGCATGGCTTGTTTAGTTCGCAAGCACCGCTCACACTTCAGTTTTGCTCTGCACGCGACCGGCAGCTCTGCTTTTCTTCGCCGGATGCTGTTGGTCACTCGCACTCCTCTCACTATGCTCGCCACTCCAGCGGTGCACCTTGGACCAAAGAGGCCTGCACAATGGTGGATCTCTCACAGTCCATCGACTCCTGGCCTCCAGAGTCTATTGGGATCTCCTTCTGCTGGTGTCCTGTCTATCCTGTCTAACCACTTGACAGGTTGCAGGTGTGCACTCCAGATTGTAATTGCCTGGTTACAATTAGAGGAGATCTTGGGACATGCCTTGCCCTTACAAAACTCTGCAGGCTTCTTCCTCATCTGAGTACTAGAGTTGAGAAATGTTTCCCTAGTGTTCACTACTCCTAGTTGCCTCTTCCTCGCCCCAGTAGTAGAGAGCTTTGAATGAGGGGAAATGTGGTGAGATGTGTTGCAATGGCATATAAAGGCTGGTGAAGGGTTAGATTAGTCTTCATCAGGAAGAGGGGGATACCATGCTTCGCCTGTCACTCCCTTAAGCCTTCTCTTCTTCACCCTCTTCCTGGTGTTCTTATATTGATAAGAGCTCCTGGTGTTTTCTTGGCATGGGGAACAGGGGTAAAGATACTCCATAACTGCTTATGGATAAGTGGTACCACATCTCACCTAAGGATGTCTCATCCCCAATCCCCATGGACCATCCACCCAGGTGATCTTCCCTCGCTTCTCCACCACCAGGGTCAGGATCCAGAAGCAAAAGCAACAGCCTATTCCTGGACCACCTGGGAAGAGGATTAAGAGGATTAGGAGCACCTTAAATACCGGAAACTCCTCAGACCTTCCTTTTCTCCTCCTTCGCTCTCCCCTACTAATCTCTTCTTTTTTGTCTCCACCCTCCTTCCCTTCCCTAACTCTGTTCAGTTTTGGCTGACTGGTTGCCTGGTCCACCTTCAGAGCCTACAGGTCCCAGGCTCTCTGCCAGTCTTTTGCACTTACCTCCTGGCCGCTGCACTAAGTTCATCATTACTGCACTTTCAGCTTACGCTCCTTGAGTGGGGCAAGCTCTCTGCACTTAACCCAGGGCCTGGCTTGTCCAGACTCTTGTGCCCCCAGTAACCTCCCCCATCTCTGTACCTCCGTCAGTATGTATGCATGATCTAAATGTACTATAACCAGTTAGTTCATCTGTCCTGTCCCCATCACCGCCACCCCCCCCCCCGAGCTTAGGCTCAACTGTATCACTTCATGCAGTTGCACTAGGAGAACTGCCATCAGGCCTAGTATGGTAGTTTTTCTGCTTAGATCATTCAGAATCTTCAAGGCCTAAGAATGATTACTGTATTCCCTTGTTACCACCCCGCCTTGAAGCGCTTTGAAGCACTTCACCTGTGTACAAGAGCTATATAAATAATAAATAACCCAGGATTAAAGGGGAGTAGATGTGAGGATGCCCTCAGGTTTCTCAAAGATGTTGTATGACTTTGTTATTAATAGTTGAACAAGAAATGTCCCCACAGAAGGTGTGCTGGTGAGACTTGCAAGGAACTATGTGAAAGAATATACCTGCATAGATACACACTCTTGAGCTGAAAAACAGAAACATCATTTGGTCAACATTTACACCTAATGGATACACACTGCAGGACCTGTCAGTGAAGGTTCTGAAAGGTGTCCACCTGAATGCCACACAACAAAGAACATGAGAGCTCAAGTACGTGAAGATTCTCAACCTGAGAAATGCTTGTCTGATAATAGACAGAGGATGTATGGCACGGCACACTATTGCATACCTTGAGCCTTGCACCTCAAGGCAACCACCTCCTTAGTACCAGATGATGACCTTAAGTTACCACTTCTCACATATCACTGTTGAACACAATGCTTAAGAACCCTGAATAAGTAAGGACACAGGAATAATGTATGGACATTTTGGATGTCTGAGCACACATTATCTGTGCCCGTAATCGAACAGGAGGCATGCCCAGTCCACAGTAGAATGTTCACCATTCTAACAGTGGTAACATTTATTTTCATTTGCCACTTTGTATGTGAGTGAGCAAGGCACTGTCAATCATGGGAGACAACTACGATACATTTGAACATGGTACCGTAGAAACCCAGGGAGGATTTCTGTATTGATTCTACCATATATATACAATTAGGCCTAATTAAATCAGGTTAACCTACTATGCTGCCCTAGCAGAGCATGGGGGCTTCGAAAACATGCACTAACCTCTCGCAATGTTTTTGTCCCAACAAACTGGTGAATGGTGTTTGTCTAAGTCTGATTAGGCATGACAATCGCTTCCCCCAATTATTTGGCTGTGGCATCCATTAATATGATAATACACACTGTAGTTGGAAACATGAGGGGCTGGTTGAAACATTTGAAACTTAAAATCACTGCACATGTGTAAAATCTTAGACTGTGCACGTAGGTTGTGAAACAACATATCAATTACTTCTCAAACTGTAGGCCTTAGAACATTTTAAAACTTCTCTGCAAGAGCATCCCTGCTTTTTTCATACCGGCTCTCCTTGTTAGACTTGCTGTGTTTAATTGTTTGGACACATTACATATTACATGCAAAATATTGGGTGAATAACATGGCTCAACTTGAAATGTAATTTCTGAGTGATGAAAATGGCTTCCCAGTGCTCGAGTCTGTGTCTGTTCTTTTTCTATCTTCATGGCCCTTTAGATGAAGGGACATGCAGGACTGAATTTCTTCCATACTTTCTTCCTGCAGACAACAGAATTGAAATGGCAGAATCCTGTGTCCTTTTTTGTCTTCCTATGTAAAAGCTATGTCCATCTCTGTGTGTGGCTTTCTGTGTCTGCTAATTTTTCATGTGACCACCACTCAAAACCATAAAAATGATGTGTTTAGACTCGTTATTATACAGGCGAACTTCATAGTTTCAAAAACACCTTTCCTTTGGATTCTACGTCATATGGTTATGATGTTATGGGAAAATCATTTAAACATGTCTTTCTTTGTTCTGCTACATCTTTAAGTTTAATTTCTTCAAATTATGCAGCATTGTGTACAGGTATGTTTTTCAGTTGATAAATAACATGATTTGTTAACATGCCTCCTTTGTTTGTAAATCCTTTCATTGCTCCATCTAGAGAATTGTATTGGAAGTCCTAGTTAAAATCTTAAATGCAGTAATCTTTCATTTAATCTGAGGAGTTTAGAAAACAGGGCTCTGCCCATGTAGTCAATTCTGAGTTTGATCTTTGCATAAGACTATGGATTCAGCCTTGCTGGAATTTAAAAGTATTTTTTCCTGAAAACATATTCCCCTTGATATGACTCCATGTAAGTGGGAGGTAGCTCATTAATAAGGGGGCCTTGAACAGATGGTCATGGCCCAGAAGGTCTTTGTTATGGAACTTTTTTCAGCTTTCTTGATGGATTTTAATTATGTAGGCGTGCCTTCTCTTGATCGCCAAGCTAATCCCTGGGATTTCAACCCTAATTCCATGCATCCATGTATGCAGTGCTAAAGTGGGGAGCTGAGAAAACCAACATTGCCCAAGCTATTTCAGAATATCAGATTCGGCTACACAGATTTAAACAGTAATGCAGTCCTTATTTTAGATGACTTCAGGAAGCTTTATTTTACCAAAAAGGCTTTCAGCATTTCTTGCTGGGAGTTTAAAGGGGATCAATCAGTGTTTTGTGCTCGAATACAATTTTGCCTGTACAGTTCAAAGGAATGTTCCTGGTGTGTGGCGAAATCCACGACGTATATGTTCAGTGCTGTACCCAGGTCATATGGTAACTTACCTCCGTCCCCAGTTGCAGCCTTTTATAGTAAATTGAGAATGGCACAAGCCATGAATAAAGGGAGGCATTACTCTGGTGTCTCTTAACTTTAGATGCACTCTTCATTTCCCTTTTAATTTTCCATAATGGTCGCAGCAGGGTCACACTTTCTGTCCGACATTTGATCTACAATCTCACATGGCCATGGACAGACCTAGAACTTTGCGTACCGGATGGACTCCTTGAGCTGCCTGTAGAAGGATATCATCTGTTAAAGTGAGCAGGGTAGTTTACATACTATGCTTAGAACAGAACCTGGATTGAAATGGATCAAAGAATAACAGCACCCCAATAGCCACCCTGTGTAGTGAGTGCAGATTCTGGTTATGTAATTTAAGGCAACATGTGCATGCAATATGTGCAGGGAATATGTGCAGTGGATATGCACGATTGAAACATCAACTCTACAAACATAAGCTATCCATGCCTTGGTAAACGCAGGAAGTAATTAACAGAAAGTGTGCCATCTCCAGATAGGAGAAAACACGACCAACTAGATTTGGATACTCACCCTGAAATACCTCCACTCAACATGCAGGGCCATCATCCCCACAGTCAAATCAAACTATTACAAAATGACCATCATGGAAGCATTCAACAAGAGCAGAATGATCTTTAAAGCCATGAAGCACTGCACAAACTCCCTGTCAGACATTGAAATACTGGAAACCCAGACAAAGGCAGTGCCATTAATTACTTCTTCAAAGACATTTTAGAAAATAGAAACAACACATTAACAGCTGCAAGCACACGACCGTCTGAACCATCAACTGTGACCTTTCATGGACAATATGCAATACCATAGCCAGAAAGCCCCAAACTTCTCAAAGGATAACACTTCATACCTAACTGGAGTTTCAGAATATTTGTCCAGCCCTTGGTCATTTGCCACCTGGTAATTGGCAGCACCCTAATGGTAGGAGTCGCAGATGGCAACTTGACTCCACTGAAAGCGGTCCCATGCATTGCAGCATGCCTCATTACAGGTTTAAGAAAATTCAGCCAAATCACCTCCATCCTCAAGGAGCTACACTGGATAACTCCTCAAGCACGGGTCACGTTCAAGACAACGTGCACTTCCTACCAAGCAATCACAACCAAGAGACCACTGTATCTGACAGGTAAGATGTTTTTTTTTTTAATTATAGATTGTTCTCCCAAAGAAAGAGAGGGTATCCCAGGTTGTTGGTCTCTTACTTACTTCACCTCACAGGTGAATGCGAACAAGGCTGAAACACATCCACGCAGAGAGGACCTGGCTTAGCCATTTGGGATGGACTAATATCATTAGTGGCAGTACCAATACTAAATTGCATATAGTTGGTCACCTTCTGCAATGGCACAGTTAGGCCAAAGGTCAGTGGTGCTGGAGGTTACCAAGAACAATGCCAGTTTTTGAAATTAATTCAACACCTTCAACCCATCATATTTTTTACTTATAATTGATGTGTGCGTGCAGCTGGTTCTAATTGTGATCTGTATTTGGGGTTTTCGTTGGCAAGTACAATATTAAATCTCTTGGTGAGTCAATGTTTTTCAAAATTGCAGGCGCACAAAATGAAGAATTGCATCTAAAGTTTGAATGTGCAATGTCATGTTGTATGGAACTGCGATTTTGATGGTAATGAGGGTATTTGTGTATAATGCTTTTGCAAGGTCACATGTTTCATTTATTGTGCACTATGATATATTAATTGATTCATATTTTTAGTTTTGCATGTTGATAATGTGAATTATGAAGGAAATAACATAATAAAAACAAATATGGACAATAAATTAATGAAAGAAAAGAAACTGACTGTGTATATATCAAAATACATTACAGGAAAAGGTAGGGTTCGCAGGCACATATTATTCTATATTGAACCACATGGTGCTTTTTCGTTTTTTCCCTCACGTAGGTCCTTTCAACTGAAAGTATTAAAACACACTCCAGAGAAAAATGTATTCCTGAGAAACATGTTGAAATTCCGGAGAAAAGTGACTGCACGCTGAGTTTGTCTTACTTGGAAGAGCTGGAGAAGCACAGATTCTCTGTCTGGTAGGTGTCATGTGCTGGCTTCTGTAATGTTTTGCATTACAAGCCTCCACAATCTCCTAATATTGCCATAGAGTGCATTCTGTGGCAGATTATAAAATGTGTAACTCTCGGACTATTGACATTTCTTAGTACACCTTCTTGCAGCAGGGGGGCGAGCCACGTTATCTACGACTGATATAAAGCAGAGGCAGAGGCTTTTTTTCTTGTAGTGTTGATATTTTTGTGAAATATCTGATAGCATGGTTTCGAGAACAACTTTCAAAAAAACACACAGCATGAATATCCGGGATTGATGCTTATTTATCATGAGCAAAAAGTACAAATGTATGTGTCATTGTAAAATTATGAAATTATTTAAACATATATATGTATTATGTTATTCAAGCACGGTAGTCCTAGGCGAACTCACCCAAAAAGTGAGAAGAGCATATTTGCTGGTAGAGATTACCTGGAAATTCAGGTAAACTGGGAATATTTGTGCCACTTGCAGGTCTCCCAAGTCCAAAGGACTTGTGGTGGCATTCAGGGGCATGTTGAGTGCCTGCCGACTCCTAATGACCACTGTTGACCAGGCCAGGCGCACTCTATTCATCCTTCACCAGGAACCCTGGCCAGAATGGACTGGTCTGCATGCTCCACTGACACTCTTTAGATGATTTGACTTTCTACTGCTATAGTATGTTGAGGCTTCATGCCACACCTTTGTCTCCTCTGCTGCAAAAGCAATATGATTCCTGGCTGACATGCTGCTGATAGTACCTATTGTGATGCTCTTACATTGCGTGGGCTGGTTCTCCATCTTCCCAGTGCTCTTGCATTAGGTCTGCACTGCTCCTCCTTCATTCGGATCATTGTAGGATCCCCCCTCGTGTCCTCCTGGATGCTGGATCCAAAATGGCTTTCTTTTGCCTCCCTGTTCTCTCCTTTCCGCCCCTTGCTGTCACTGTTCAAATTCATCATGGACATTTACATTCCCTTATACCGCCATTTCTGTGTAAACAAAGCACCTGGAAATGGGGCTATTACTGTAATTTTCTGTCCTATTGAAAGTGATTTTTGTTCCAAACCATGTATTTTTTGCTATCTTAAATCAAGTAGAAAAATACTTAAATAAAATACAAATGTTCAACAATCTAGAGTGAAGAGAGATCTAATCAATATTCGGACAATAATTCTAAAAAAAGGAATCCAAAGGAAGTTATTTTCCCATTTTATTTATTTTTTATTATTGTGTATAAAGTTTGTTAAAACTTTAACACATTATTTCCACTGTAAGCAATATAAATTCATTTAATTTAACTAAGCAATAAGCCACTTGCCGTGGGGACATTACCGAGTGAGGTAATGCCCCGGGGCCCATAGTTATACTCGGTAATGCCCCTGTGGCGAGGGTCTTATTGCTATTAGTACCCTGGCCCGCAAGACCGGGGTACTAATAGCATTTGTTCTGTTCCGAAACGCTGCAGCTTTTCAGAGCAAAATAAAATTTAAAAAGTACTAAAAATGGCGGCCGGGAAAAGGAAAACTGAGTCCCTTTTCCCTTTCCATGATGGCCAGCGGGAGCAGATGCGCTGGGGACAGAAGTGTTCCCAGTGTGTTCGCTCCTGAAAAAGGAGAAAAAAAGATGGTAAGTGGTGTTGGGAAGGCGGGCAAAGGATAGTTTGCAGGGGAGGGGGGTGGAAGAAAGAAAATACGTACCTGAATCCCCGGTGGGGGATGATGGCAGCCTCCAGCCGTGTGGAGGCTTGGAGTGGGGATTGCCCCATTTCAAGCCTCCTCATTGGCTGAGGGGCTGCCACGCCCACTGCCGGGAACAAAGGATAGGAATCCCGGCCGAGGGATTCACAGTCGGGTAAAGCCCTGGTGAGGGCCAATCAGAATAATTGTTACATTCTGATTGACACTCGCCGGGTACTAATGTCAAAGACATCATAAATAACCATTCAACCCTAGACATACATTTCTCAAATATCTTGTTATTCCCCTTAAAATCCATAGATTGTTATTAACATGTTTAGTAGTACTATATGATTAATGCAGCTGAATGGCTATTCAGGAGCCTTGCCCAAAATTATTAATTTTCTGAAAACTATATATCAATTACAAACCTTTGAAACCAAGTAGCTCTAATTTTCAATGTTTAAGAGCAAGATGACCATGTTCCTTAAATTATCTGAAGTATCTATCGTCTTTCTTTATCCCTCTCATTGGATCCCACCTATCTAAGGTGCCAAATAAATTGAACCTAAAATGCATATATATATACACATGTCTGTATTTTTGCCTAGGGAACCACATAATATACAGTGGAACACTTTTATAACGTCTATTAATCTTTTGTTATTTTGGAATAGAGTTTATATTTTGCTGTGCGATCATGGTCGGCAGACCATTAAACTAACTTCCCTTTCTTATATAGCTTCACCAGGCTCACCAAGAGTCCCGTCTTTTCGCTGTCCAATACATCTAGAATTTTCCCACAATCCGTATCGAATTGGAGCAGTGGTGCCAAGGTTTTACCTTCTAAGGCCAAGTTAAGATTTTCATAGAATGATAATGGTGGTGGAAGTAGTATATTATAATATAATATTCACTTGGCACAGGTTAATATTGTCCGCCAATAAGGAAGACAGAACTCATGTCTTATCACAATGAAAGGGATCCCTGCTGGGAGCCCCAACATTGTTTTTTTTCCAGAACTGCCCTTCAATACACGTTCATGATATCCAGTCCAGGTTTCACTATTCGAAGCCATAAAGGATAGCAGGTATCACCTTTCCAAGGTAAAAACGAGTTACCTGTGTAGGTGAATATTTGCAAAATTTGAAAAATATTTACCTTGTTTGTGTAGACACATTGCCCAATTTAGGTTTCATTCTAATAGTTACCAGACTCACATTCTCTTTCTTTCTTATCATGTAGCCATGGTGCCAGAGTATGTTAGCTCCTTTACAGGTTGTATTCTTGCTTCTCTGATCCAACAGTATAATAGAGGTACAAAAACACACCCAGTTGCTTCACCCACACAAGAGAAAAGACTATCACTACTTTCTGGGGTCAGAGAACATATAATAACCTCTAAAGGAGGTAGAAATGCAACGTGACCCACTGCTACTCTCCAGGTACTCCTAGTCGCAAAAAGTGGACTCAAAGGTCATAATCTAAAAATACAAATGTACTTTACTTCATAGAGCAATGACTGTAACTACTCTAAATAACGTGTTATGCCCAACCAGAAAATCAATTGAGAACATCTTTGGTCCTCTATCGCACCGTTCTAATTGGTCCCTCAACCATAGGACCAAGTCTACCACACCACAAGCCACCCCCTTCGCCTTGACAAAGCCTCTTCCTTTGGTTAAAACACTTGTTAGCTGTTTCGTTCTCAAATGCTGTTAATTAGTTTCAAAAGTTGCCAACTGCATTTATTCGGATGTAAAGGCTTTATTAGCCTTCCAGTAAAATACAATTGATAATGTGGAATGTTCCAGCACCAACCGGCAATAAAACACTGTTACAGTTTATCAAAATAGCCACATGGGCAAAGTTGCCTTTGGTTTCTCCTTACTCATACTTCACTTGTAGTCGATAAATAAGTGTTGGAATGTTTTCTGCTTCCGACATATAGTCAATAGTAGACTTACCCAGCCCCTTTCTCCATGCATGTTTTCTTGGGATATCCCCCTCTGTGTTTCAATTTAGTTTACAAAGGGAACAGCTGTGCAAGTATTCTGCCCATGTGTGGCACTGTTGACTGTTAAATATATGTCATTCATTTACGTTAAAGGTTGATAACCTATAATACTTATGTGTTGAATGTAACTTGCAATGACTGGTTGCGATTAATAGCCCTGCCTTGATGAGGACCATATGTGGTCGAAACACATGTTGAAATAAAGACATTTAAATAATAAAACATGTTTTGAAACACAACTAATTGTATTGACATGGGAGGATAGTTAAGGGGCAACGCGCTTGCCTTGGAAGCAAGACGATGCACATTAACACAGATTGGATCCCCAGATCCATGCTTAGAAACCTCTGGGTATTAAGCATGTTATACATAACCAATTAAATAACCAATTCAATAAAACTGAATATCTCAATTATTGAAGTGGACAGATTGCATGATAAGTGGTGACCCATTCTATAATATTTCCAGTCAAGGTCTTTGAGGATACCCTGGGTCATCCCCTTAAGCGACAGTCCCCGTATGTGCATTCGTTACATTTTTATCCAAGTGACAAGTGAAGAGTGGCGTAATATCCTCACAGTCGTTTTTTCTTTCCCTAAAGGCAGTGCTAGTATTTGTGCATCTTCAGTTTTACCATGTCAAAGCTGGCCAGGACCAGTCAATGTACCATGCGCAATGTGATTCCTTTGATTTTTCCATGAGAACCCTCCTGCTGAGCTCCATAGTTGCTGGTCATTTCATTTTAGAGTTTCCAACCCTCAACCAAACTGGCGAGGGGCTCTGTGGAATTTGACTCTCCTCCTGCTCTGTACATGGGTATTTTTTGAACCACATGCTCAAGAGTACCTCAAATGCCTTTAAAATCAGGTTATAAATGGTTTTGGAAGGTACACGTAGAACCACTTCATCAGTTTTCCTAATGTCAATGAATTCCACTTGAGTAATGTCTCTCAATTATATGAGTCTTAAAGGAAGAGTCGCTAACCAAGACCCAGAACTGCCCCTTTGTTCAAGATGAGGCACTCTGTGTCCTTGACCAGGGCCTCTAGTACCAATGAGTTGATGTCCTTCATTGTAGGCAATCTTTTAGCTTCCTATTTTAATGTATACAATTCTTGGTCACAGAGAGACTTTAAGCACACCCTGTGTCCATTTTTGCATAATCGACCACTCTGGCAATGTTGCAGATCTGTTCACTCATAGCCCTGCTATTTAGTGTCCCAATGTAAGCTGAATTTGCAGTGTTCATTAAATCCAGGACCCAATTTATCTTGATTGAATTAAGGTGCTCTTCCATTCACATTTTTATTTTGGCGGGTACCACGTCATTAGTCTGCGTGTCTGAATTTACTTCCAATATAGACTGTGCACTCTTATCGGGCTCGCTATCATTGCACTTCTCATCCGTTATTTCAATCATTTGCTTTTATTGTTGGATTCATAATAAGGTGAGGAAGGATGACTATTGATCCTGATCCCACACCTTGAAAGCTGGCAGACCGAACCTTTTTATTCTTTTTTAATCTTTTCGTTCTCAGTTTTGTCGATAGTTGGACTGGGGTGGGAGTCAAATTGTGGTCTCCCAGCATTATCATAAGATCCACATTTTCTGGATTTAAATTACAAAGAAACTTTTTCGAGTGTCCCCCTCTTGCTTGCCCGAGAGATTACACCTTTCCTTTGTTGTTAGCATTTTTTAAGGATTACTCTTGGCATGTCTTTTCGCTATTTTCGATTGTTTCTTGTTCATCCTTGAAAAAGATTCCACTGGAATAATTGGCCTTTCATTTCTGGCGTCCATTTCCTCCTGCTCAAGGACCATCTGGGGTCAAGACAATAAAATCTCTCCAGACTTGTCTACTCTGCCCCCTTTGAACTGTATTGGGATTTTTTCTTCTTCTATGCCAAACGTTTCAGCGTCAACAATTGAGACCCTCTTTGTCCTTTGAATCGCTGTCAATTAGATGTTTTATTCTTGGATGGATTTCCACAAAGAGTATAGTGTTTGGGAAATTATTTTTATCTCGCCATTTAAGGCGTGGTACAACCTAACCAATGGTTGGAGGGTCACATGGATTTCCAAGTTTGTGGGACTCCCTAGATACCCAACCTCTAGTGATTGTTCAACAGGAGAATTTTACCAGGTTGTAAAAAGTCATGTTTCGATGATAGCTGTTTGCCCATATTATTACCTCCATTCTCTTTAATGCATTTGTCACTCAAAATCTCTGATTGCACCATTAAATTGTCAAATATGGTAATGGCTGCCGATAAATTATACTACTGGGCCACTTGTAATATCCTTATTCGCCTCATTTTCCAAACTGAAGCAGAGCTGCAGGAAAGAGCATTCCACCTCTACTAGGGGCCGCTCTACCAAATTTGCCACTCTTAACCCCTTGTTTTTCCTTGAAATATTAAAACTCAATATATTTAATAAACAAAAGCCCTCATTACGATACTGGCACTAAACCATGGCGCTATTATTATTGGTTGGTGCTGGTATCGTAACGAGTCCGCCAATGTTCAATGGGGAATTACCACCCCAAACCAACGTTGGCAGGGCAGTAATTCCCCATTGAACATTGGCCCTTCCCCATTCCCATTTTTGCCCCAAAGGGCTCAATGGGACTGGGGAAGGTGCTAAGTATGGTACCGCAAGTTGTACCGCTACGTCAAGACCAGCCGTTCAGGTCGGGTCCCGCAAAGGGACCTCGTAGTAAGGCGCTAAGTGTTTAACAGCGCCGCATCCTTTTACGGCGCCGTTAAACACTTAGCGCCAGGGTCCTAATGAGGGCCAAAGTCTCACTTTGGGGGGCTCTTGCATATTTGTTAGTTTGATACTATGGCAGCCAGTACATTCCTCTACATTATTTGTCAGGGTCCCTTCTCCCGAGTCGTTTGAGTCGAGAGCATTCAGTATCGTACAATCTGACAACTCATTCTCCTGCTGTGGTGATCCTCATTCAGTAGCCATTGGATGGATAGTTCTGAGGTGTCACAAGTTGGTGGATGTATAGTCATGAGCCCCTCACATTACCCCAGGATCACAAAGTAAATAATATTTTAAAACTGCAAACAGCAGCTTTCCCCCACTAGGTGATTCAGCGGTGCTGGTAGTGAGGACCTCTTCATGCTTCCTCCGGTGAGAACTGTTGAAAACGAAACTCTATGTTGCACTCTGCAGCGACGCTCAGTGATGCAGGATCCCCTTTACACAAGCAGCTATGTCACCTCCAACACTGTTTGGTTTGCAACATGCACAATAGCTCCACTAGCTTGCCGAAAACTCCGCCCTGTGATGCACTCTGCGATGGCACTCCCTGCTGCGGGATCCCCTTTTCACGAGCAGCAGTGTCACCTCAAACACTGTCCAGGCTGTAACACGCACATCAGCTCAATTGTTCCAACAGCTTGATGAAAACTGCACTCTACGTGCTCTTCCAAAATAAAAGATACAAAGCAGTGCACAAAGCTCATTTTGATATAAATCCTTCCAAGAATATTGTTCATGCTAATAGAAACTATAAAAAATAAAATTCTATGATATTGTTCAAAGAAGATATGAGGGCACATTCTGAGTTAGCGGGAATACGGTAAAACTGCTGGTAATAACATTAAACAGAACTTTTACAAGACAGGCCAAGTACAAATGTACCGGAACACTGTTGCCATAATTACCAGCACCAGTATCAATGCATCTGGATTTACCGGTGCCCATATTACCGGCAACGGAAATACTGAATGGCCCTGAAACCTGTGCCAATAAAACCAGCACAATGGTATTACCGGCATATCCCGAGCCAGTAACAGCAGCAGATAGTTGCCGGTATTAGCTGCAAAAGCTAGGTGGAGATACTTTTTTTAAAATTATTGTTTATTATTAGAAACTGTATTTTAAATATATAACTTAGACATAAAAATACGATTAAAAACACCACAAAGAAAAGAAAGCAGTACAAAGTACTACAAAGAAAAGAACGACAGCATTTTTTTTTAAAAGGGATTGAGAATAAAGACCGGTGTGTAGTAGACAAACACATTTACACAATGCTACTACTTCTTCCTGTACCGTTCAACCATTTATGAAAACAATTCTATTGTAATGAATGCATAAAAACTCACTCCACAAAATTCATATAACCAATTCAGTTATTTAAAAGAAAGAAGGTAAAATGATTAAAATGATTAAAACAGACACTACTACGCAGTTAAGTGCATATTCGTCACGATCTTCCTTAGCTTAGTCTGTCTCACTGTGTCGTTCCCTCATGCTTTCTTATAAATCGTAAAAATAATTCACATTTCAAACGTTATCAGAAACGCTTCTCGTTTAAAGTGCATTGTGCATCAGTCCAGCAAGTAGCTCCCCCCTTGATCATCACACTTACAAGAGCAGCAAATATTTTCTTTAATAGTCTTATTAATGCAAGTAGAAGAGATGTATTGGTACTCGTCATTAGTCTCATCCACAAGTCCTTAGCTACAATTGACAATGTAGAGTGTACAAAAAGTGCCAGTGTCATCATTCTAAAGGTGGCCGTCTCCAGACACTTTAACACAACATGTTATAACGTTTTTTGACTATCGGACTTACAAAGGCGACACTTACGAAGCTTGTGTGATATTCCGAGTCTTGGTCCAATGAATTCCAAAGTGGGCAAACAGTTCAGACAGCATCTGAAATACCAGTCTATGTGCCTCTGTGATGGAAACCAACCCAGATACAGTCTCCTTTCTATTGTCGCACCGTAAACACCGTAAACAATTACTCTGTTTTTGTATAGTTTCAATCTCTCTAGATCTTAAATGTTAGTTATTCTGTCCCACCGTTTGATCTTGTTTTTAATGGTCGGTTCCAAATCAGTGTCTGCAATCTCCAGCAAACTCATAAAACGTACACATGGCTTGTTGAACTTATTCAAAAAAGGCTATGATTCACTTGCTGACATGTCCCCTAAAAGACACCAAGAGTAGGCTTTTCTGATTTCTTAAACTTCAAATGTAAAGATATTGATTTCTTTATATATTGCAACCACCAGGATCGTAAACCAAGTTTTAACCACAGAACACAAATAGGGACTGATTTTGACAGGCCCAGAACTTGATTCAGAGTTTTTCTCTCCAGAGAATCTAAGTAATTCCTTGAAGAAAAATGCATCATCTCTATTCCGTACAGCACCATATGGGAAACCTTCAGGTGAATAAACTCAATCAGGGGGTCTAAAGAGAAGGCACATAGTCTACATTTTATCCCCTTCATTAAGGTTACACATGATCTGGTCTTTTCCTCAAATGTGTTTTTGTGATTTGGTAATACCTTTTTCGAGGATATCACCAATCCTAAATATTTGAATGAGACCACTTCTGTAAATGTAGCCTTATTCATGTTCAACAAATACATCTTTCTTTTTTTTATTATATGTGGTTTAAAAAACTTTACAAAACTTAGTAATTGCAAAATACTGATAAAAACATATGAAAAAGGAAATCAAACATTTCACCTTCCAATCATAAAATAAACACATTTCATCTATATTATATAGGATTAAAGCATAACACCACTTATTCCAACCAATATCTTAAATAGTGCTATGAGTTAATTTAACGCTCTTAACACTTTCAATTCTCCATCTGCAACACTGGATTGTTCTTTAAATCCAAATTGGCTTGAATAACATTCAGGAATGGAATCAGTTTGAGCAATAACTTTTGATTGAATCCCCACATACCACTTTCCCATAGGCTTTCCCTGCTTAACCAAGATGCTAAGGATATATAAGATCCAAAAGTCCTATATCTAAGAGTTTCAAAAAACTCACAGTATATGGTTAAATGCTTTAAAGATTCCAATGCAGAGGTATGTGTACAGAAACAACATTGTCCAGAAGGTGGGCTTATGTCCTCCTGCTTCCAGCATTTAGTCCTTTCATTAGTAAGCAACTGATTCAATGTAAAGCGCATATATGTCTTGCGCGAACAATTACATGGAAACAACTCCAAATAGCAAAATCTGTCACCCAATTTTCTGCGAAATTTTGAGTATACATAATAAATTTACTCTTGCCCATTTGATCTAACATAAGGCACCACTAATACATCTTTCGTTTCCTTTTACCACTCACTGTCATTGTGCAGGATTTTAACTGGTTAACAACCAATCTATTTGCACTCAAGGAGGCCTCTACCCCATTCAGAGTTCACTGTAAACCTGCCGGAGTGAAATCCAGAATAAAGATGTTGTCAGCGTAGGCAATGCAGTTAAGTCATAAGTCAATGCGTTTTGGTGGGAACCCTTCCCAGCCGTTTTCCACATCCCAAAGATCTACAATGTATAGGGTTGGGGCGAGAACACAGCCTTGTCTGACTCCCTTCTCAGTTACAATACTTCTTGCCAGGTCTCCTTCAGTGTTTAGCCTAACTCTAGCTCTGTTATTTGAATGTAAAATCTGTAACATTCTTAACAGGCATCTGTCAACACCCCATAATTAGTTTTTTCTTTAACCAAGACATATCTATGTTGTCAAATGGTGAAGAAAGATCTAGGGCCGCCATATATAGTGTGTGCCCTGACCCTCACCCAGCCGGTGACATACACACAGACACTGCCAAAAACCACTGAAAATCGTTCTTGTGCCCTTTCTGTAAACAGTCTGCAAGGGACTGAGAAGCCTTGAATTCTCTGCTGGTTGCGTTAGGTATTTTAAAACCAAAGTTGCTACAATTTTAGAAGTAGTATCAATTAATGCTATGGGCCTACAACTACCTGGGTTTTCTTTGAGACCTTTTTTAAAATATTGTTACCATTGTGGCCTGGATTTATGACTTGGGACACATCCCAGAGACGGCTACTTGCGTAAATAATAGGAATAATATCTCTGCCCAGAGCTCAATGTTATCCTTTAGCAGAACATTAGTGATACTCTCTGGACCATAAGCTCATGAACCTTTCAGATTCCCTATGATGTTCATATTATCCACTCTGTCAAACAGAATGGATCATTTGGTCAGTGCAGTACTATTTGCCAAAAATGTTTCTGTGAAATGACTTACGTCATCCTTAAACTTTCCGGTAAAATAATCCACCCAAACACCTTCTGAAACACACAAGGAATGAAGTGTTAACTGCGCCTTGTTTTTCTGATTCAGCCTCCACCATATTGCTCTAGCATCCTTATTAATGATCTTCTCTAGTAGCTCCTGATTCTCACCTGTGCATTTCTGAAACTTATGATGTTTTAACAATATCTTGCATTTCTGCCAAATACAATGTTTTGTAGCTTTTATTTCGATCCAGTCTAATTCTTAGGATTTCGTTATCGCTCATATTGAGCGATTGACTTTACTTTTTTTTTCTAATAACTTTGTCAAACTGTTTGCCATTGTCTGCTGCAAAAAAAACCTGTTTTCTCAACTTACAAGTGACTTGCTTGAATTCATCAACATGAGTAACATGTTGGAAAATTCAAAGGGGCAACAATGTGAGATTATTTTCTCTTCACTCAATGAATCCCACCACTTTGATAAAAGGTTGTTTACTTTCTTTGAGTTTTTGCTGAATTGAGAAACTCTGTTCTTGGAAGCGTTTAGAAATTAATTTCTGCATCCAGACTGGAGCCTTTCGTCTCTGCTGACATGCGTGAAAAAGGAGACTACTAACATTGCAAGATCAAGGTTTCTGGTGGTATCTGTCTTGACATTTCTCGATCACAGAGGACGATGAGAATCCGAACCAGGTATGCTCTGGGGGTTCACCATGCTTCAAAACTGTGTTTGTCTGAAAAAACCTGCACCTGGTCAGGAATCGTCTTCACACTTTACCATCCTTCTCCTTAGCACACCCTATTGTTCCCACTTTTCCAAAATGGACTGTTTCTGTGTTCAACTTCTCGAATTCAGCAACCATAGTTGTACACGAGGAGTTGAAATCCCCACCTCATATGATGGCCCAGTTACTACCATCACTCATCCACTCAGTCAAGATGTTTTCAGATTCATCAATCACTTTGTCCACATTCAGGCATACCGGGTTGAAATAGATATTAATGATGAGCAACCTTTTCTCTGTGCCACCTAAAATTGTTATGTTGCTAAGTTACAAAGGAGTATGGGAGCCCCTCTACTGAGAATGAACATGGGTCAAATACCCTTTTCTATGAAATTTTGTCCACTCAGGAGGGTCTACAACCGCGTTTCATCTCACTGAACCCATCACAGAGAAGAAATATCAATTTACCTATCAGTCTTTGTCCAACCCACAAAGGCAGTCCATCACCAAAATGCTAGGCAAATCTCCTCTGAACAAGAGTAACATCATTGACCCCAGACACATGTTTCGGCCTAGTCGGGCCTCATCCCGAAGTGAAGTTGAGCCTCTCTTGGACACAGTGAGCAAGGGGTCCATGTCTGGCTTATCTTGGGTTATGTAGGGTGGAACCCCAAGTTTTACAAAGTTACAAGTACTGTTTGCTGTGTTTGCCCCGAGTTCTGACTATTTTTCACCCGGAGGACGTCTGAGGCTGCGACTCCGATGCCGTGCCTGACCTTAACAGGAAGAAGGTACCACTTCCGTGTTGGAAACCCCGCCTTCTGCCTGGGAACGCCTCTTCCTGGGTCTTCATAATCCTCCCTGCTAGCCCACCGCGCGCGCACTGTCAAGTACCATACAAGTACTTTTTGCTGTGTTTGCCCCGAGTTCTGACTGTTTTTCGCCCGGAGGACGTCTGAGGCTGCAACTCCACTGCCGTGCCTGATCTTAACAGGAAGAAGGTGATTAAACCCTAGTAATTTCCTCTACAGCTGAGATAGGCCTGAGCACTAGTCGCTGTTCCAGGGCGAACTTTAATTAGTGTATGCTAAGCATTACATTAGTGCGCATATTCAACGTGTGCTAAGGACTACATCAGTGATTGTATTTACTTTATTAGTATGCCCAAATTTATGGGGGTGTTTTTGAAAGTATTGTTACGTGTTTTGTCATCACGTCGTAAGTAAACACACCTTTTGGTATTTGTTGTTCAAGGTACCACTTTCGTGTTGGAAACCCTGCCTTCTGCCTGGGCACGCTTCTTCCTGGGTCTTTATAATCCTCCCTGCCAGCGCACCGCGCGCGCACCGTCAAGTACCATACAAGTACTGTTTGCTGTTCGCGGTGCGCGGCAGGTGGTAGGTCTCTCTAAACCTTCTCTATTTGACCTAATTTATGAAGACATTTCCACACTATGTTAGTTAATACAAGCTAAGCTAAGCTCATCTATCCACAGAAGTCTTATTCGAACAGCTTTGGATAGTGAGTAAAGGGGACATGAGAGCTAAGTATATTAAGTCTGGGTTTGCATGAAGCCAATAATTTTGGGTTAATAATATCTGCTTGCACGAGTAGTTTACTCAAATACAGGAACATAGATTAGCTAATCACCTGCAATCATATTGTTGAAACAACTAAAACTAATCCTTGGTATTGTTGTTTGGAGAATATGTCCTCGTGTCTTCGAAGTGGTCTTAAGGAGACCATAGCAATTCCAAAAATACGTAACATTGATGCCACAATGGCCAAACTAGATCTAATGTACGGGGCCTCCAAGGACTTGCCCAGTAATCATCCAAACACCTTGAATAGCCTTGAAAATGCGCTGGACAAGTACTCCATAGCTTCCAATACAAGGCGAAGTTTCCTAAATGTCCCTGATCCTGAGATCAATCACGACCTAGGCACTATTGAGATGTTAACACAGGCCCACCCTCTGATATCTCGATCTTGGCACCTGCAGTATTAATGGAGCTAGAAAAACGTATAATCCTCTCTGATGGCCCATCAACGCCAGTCACAGTGCACCCTATTGGCAAACACAAAGTTCACATGCATTGTGATGTGCCATGTATACCACCAGCACAAATTCTCGCATTTCACGTTGTTTTAGAAAATTCACCTAAAAAACATGCGACTGCTGATTCATATAATGAAGATTCTGCTCAATCTAAAGACGGGGTTGTATGTTCATCACCTGAAATGCAACACTTTACTCAACCTAATTTGATCAATGACGAGAACAATTCGAACTCTCATCCAAAACCAACCTCCGAAGCTGAGGATCTTCTAATCTTTGAATCATCATACCCTGTTATGTCAAGAATTCCCAATCTGCTTGGCAAAGGGCATGATTATACTCATTACGAACTCTGTGATCTAAAAATCAGCATTACTTGATATTTCCTCAAAATTGAATAAACTTGAGGGTTATATCTTTGCTGATAATTATAAAAAGCAAAAAGGCTGTCACTCTCCAAATACGCCTCTCATGATCATGCACATGACTGCATCACAAACAGAGAGTCAACAAATTGGGACTCAGGATTTCTCAATAAAAAGGTGGGTGGTCCAATCTATGAATTTCCTTCGACTTTTGCTCAGACAGTTAACTCACAAAGAAATATGGAATCATTCAAATGTATACGCATGCTGAGCTATGCCAAATGGTAGCTTACCTTGCAGAAAAAATTGACCAGTTACTTTTTTGTAACCAGGCAAACGACCTGGAAATTACAACGAAAGAATCGAACAAAGAGACTCAACAGCTTCAACAATTGAGTCCAACACCCGATAGTCCAATCGATTTGATTAAAATCTTAAATGAAGAGACTGCGAGGGAAGTTGTAGTAGTGGACCCCCCACAAAAAGAGGAATCCTCTGACCCTAGAGGACAAAAACAATTAATTTCTAGTAAACAAAAAAGATTCCACACATGTGCAATGAACAGACTTAATCTACGCAACAGAAAACTATTGGAAACACAAGAAAAAAATCAAAAACAAAAAGAAATTATTCAAAAACAACTTTCAAACGGTGATCCAAAAGCTAAGACCAATGTAACATTAACCGATCCAAGTGTAAATATTCTGCCTCCGCAGTTAAACATCGATTTGGGGATCAATATGGAGGAGCTTACTCTTGAAAGTAGATTAGCCTTACAGCTGCAATCGAACTTGGTTGGCGTTAAGGAAAAAAACATTTGTCAGTGTCAGAAAAATCCATTATGGATAAACAAAACAAATGTTCTGCTTCATTGTCTTCGACTCAACAATCCTTGCTCTCAGCCTTTTACAAACCAATTCCAAACAAAAAAACTACTGAACGATCAACTATAGACCAAGAAAGGGTTCCTGAAATTTCATCATTAAAATGCCAGGAGTTAATTCAACCAACCTATATAAGTGCAGATCTGGAACGCAACACTAATACTCAGGACAGTCACGAACAACGACCCAACTATCCACAAAAAGTGCCTCGAGTGCATTCGGGGAATAACGAGAATTTTATCAGCACGGAGGAAACTGTTATTCCCTCTGGTGAAAAGAGTCAGTCGACTCAAAGAGAGATCCACGAATAACTTGGAATGTGAACCAACTTCTAAAAAATCACACAAAACGGTTAAATCTATTGATCAATTAATGCTGGACACACCCACATCGAGTATTTTGGGCTGGATTAGTTCAACCAAAATACATGGAGATCAAGATCTAAATCGATGATTCATGTTACAGACTTTTAAAAAGATTCCAGCTCGGAGAACTTTGGTATCTAGGGACATCATTTGGATTACACTGCCTGCGGCAAAAAATCCCAGGATGGTCTTTGAATTGCAATCCCTAATAATTACAGAATTAATATGGAACCACAGAAGGGAACTAAAAATGCTAGGACTATCTATCATCCAACTCCAGACGATTGAAGAAGCAAAAATCTTCAATGAAACTGTTCCGCTCACTATGGTAAACACAAACAAACAATCAACATTACCCACTAGTCCGCAGGTTTCGGAAACTGCAGTCTTGACACAGTTGGTAGCAATTTCTGCCGTTTCCAAAGATTGGTCTTGGCTATCAGCTCTAATAGGGTCCCATAAGGACTCAACAAAAGACGAACAATCATAGTAGCAAAGAGCTCCTACTAGTAATGTCTTGGAATTCATGCGGAGTACAACATTTGAAAAGGTGGGCATTGATGTATGTCCCTCAGGGAATTGTGGACATAGTTTTATGTCAAGAAACTATGGCTGTCAAGCAACTTGAAATTAACGGCTTTGTTGTGTATTCGACTCTTGCGACACGAGTGTTGAAAGGTAGACCATCGGGTGGAATCGCCATCTTGGTAAACACAGAGCTTGTTTACACATTAATAGTGTCATTGTATTACAATCCTCTAAATACCGTAATAGCTAACTTGTTTAATGATCTTGATGTCCTGTTTGATGAGATCCTTATCAAGTGGCCCAATGTAAAAGTAATTCCAGGAGGCGATTTCAACTCCAACTGCCTCCAAGAGTCCTGTACTGTTATAAAAACTTCACTCGAAAATCAATCATTGATGAACAGGAAAAGAGGTTTACTCTTTCAGCTCTTTATGAGCGATGGATCATTGCTTTTCTTCCCTTTCGTTCAAGTAAGAATGTTTTCACATGGTCTCGCAATAATAGAAAATCATGTATTGATTACATTGCAGTATCAGTGGAGTCATCTTCAAGTTGTACGAGAGTAGAAACGGCTATGATTGAACTAAGTGACTATTGTATCTTATATACAAAAATGCAATTAATCATCCCAAAATTGGTACAAGATCCACTTAGCATATTTATCATGGAGGATCGACCAGGTGCATCAATAAGATGGAAAGTGAAAACTTGTAGAAAACTTAATGCAATTATGAAAATGCTAGCACTGAACTGCATGAAAGGCAGTAATATTTCCATTAAAGGGTCGATAAAAACATCACAAAATTTGATCATTATAACAACTGCACTCACATATCTGGTTTTGCTTAAATCAAACAAACCAGTAAAGCCTTTAGCTGTTCACTTCCTTGCCGTGAGAATAAACATGCTAAAAAACAAAAAAATTGGGACATTGGGCACTTATCCAAAATCGGCTTATCTAACTCTGAATTGCAAATAACAAAAAGGAAAATCATCAATAAATATCATAGCAACATAAAAAACTATAGAAATTATCTCCATCACTCAACAAATCAAAAAATGATGGCATCACTGTGTTCTAATGATAGTCGATCCACCTGGGCACTGATAAGGGATAATGAACACTCAAGAACTGACGATCAATCCTCTATTATTAGTGCAGAAACATGGACGCTTTTCTACAAGAAAAAATGTGCATAACCTGACAGATATCGGGACTTATCATCTAAATTTACGCATCACTCAGTAGAGCTACTTAAGGGCTGGTCAACAGAGGATATTGTATGGGCCATAGGAAAGTTAAACAAATCGAGAGCCCCTGGACCGGACTGTATTCTACCATGCGTACTCAAGGAAAATGTGCAACTATGGGCACCGCTGCTCAAAACACAATTTGATTAAGTTATTCGGGCATCTTGTGTTCCACCTTCATGGTTGCAGTCTGTTATAGTGCCTATACACAAGAAAGGAGATAGAACAATTCATAGTAATTTCTGGCCCATTGCACTAATTGATGCAAGTGCAAAGACGTTTGCTATATTACTATTACAGCGTTTAAAACAGTTTGTAAATAGGCTTGCCATTCTATCGCCATTTCAGATTGGCTTTCGTGCTGGTATGGGAACTGCGCTGAATGCAACTGTCTTAGCACATTTAATAGCTCGCTCAAAAATTCCAAATTCTCGTGCTCTCTAAATGGCATCCGTCAACTTATCCGCAGCATTTGATTGTGTAATCAGGAACTTACTATGGGAAAAACTTGTTGCAAAGGGGATCCCACAGTCCTTAATAGCGATGTTGGCCAAATTACATCAAGGCACTTCATATTTGGTTCGTATCAATAATTCTGGATCGACAACTACTGCCATTCCTACTAAGGTGGGGGTTAAACAGGGCTGCAACTTGGCAGCTACCCTGTTTAATCTCTACCTCTCTGACATTGAACAGATATGGAAAACTGAGATTACTTACCCTGCAATGTTGGGACATCTCCGCATTCAATGGATGATGTCCTTATATTTGATCGCACATCATACGTTTTCCAAAAAAAGCTTGTAATATTTGCAGAATATCTGTTAAAACACAACTTAACATGAAATGTCGAGAAATCCAGTATCTTTATCTTGAAAAACATGAAAAAGAGTATCTCTACTATGAAATGGTCCATAAATTCCATCCCTATGCCCATATGAGATATTTGGGTTACGATGTCATAGATTCTTCATCAAGGAAAAACTTGTTACTAAATTTAAATGCGAAAAAAGCTGTCTTGGTGACACAGATGCGGATAATATTTATGAAATACTGCACATTTTCAATTCAACCACTCTTACAATTTTACATGTTGAAAGTAGAAGCCCTTTTATTATATGGGCTTGACTTATGCTTGTGCAATATTGATTCAATTCTAGACCAAATCCAAGGAGATCTATGGAAATCTACATTGAGGCTATCAAACTCTTTACCAAACTGTATATTACGACAGGAGTTAGGAATCTCAGCTTTATCAGCGAGATTCCATTGGAGACAATTAACAAATTATGGAAAGATGTTATTTCCTCCTCCGCAATCGCTCTACGAGGAATTCTTAATTATGATTAAGAATCAAGCGCCTGCTTCATTGGTTATTTTCTCAAATCTTATGCTCAACAAACTCGATGAATGTGGCCTCAAACCAATAGACCTCGAATTTCGTGTGGGTCATGTAAAGAAACGATTATACGAACATGATTGGCTAAGTATGTTGAATGAGATGCATTCTAAAAAACAATACTCTGAAGCAGCAAAATGTGCTACTCTTAGAAATCCACATAGAGCATATTTGTTAAAATTTCTTTTATTTTTTTATTTTTATTGTTGTATTGTTAGTTTACATAAAACCTTATACAACATTTCACACACAAAAAAAAGTATACATTTAATTTTTATAAAACAAGCATATAAAGATATATAATGGAGACAATGCTAAAATGCCATACAATGGAAAAAGAAAAGATTTCATCAAAATCGCAATCATTTTTTTTTCCTGGTTGTGTTCATTGCCGTTATTCCACTGTAGAGACATTACACATTAAATTCTTTATTTTTTACCTCCAATTCCTCTGTTATGTTTTGGAGCAATAAGTTCAATGCAAGAATTAAGGAAATATTTACGCCCCACATACAGCGACTCCAAAACAAGTTGGTAGATATTTCAAAATCCCCATTGAATCTATCTTTAAGATAGAGAGCTTGTTTAGATCCAAAATGGGTACATGTTAAGACAAGGTGCTTAAGGGTTTCTAATATGGCAGTCTCTCCACATAAACGACATGTAAGGCTAATTTGGTTTGAATTAAGCACCTTTTCTTTATGTATCCAGTGATGTATTCTTTCTAAAGGCGGCATCTGGTTGAGTCTAAACCGCATAAATATTACTCTCGCCCTATGGCAAGGGAATCTTTGTAAATAAAGGGGAATACATTCCCTTGCATGCCCGAAATTAGCATATTCCTTAGAGGTTGCATAGGACTCTACGCCATTTACTGTATCCACCCAATCTGTCCTAAGTAAAAGTCTCTTGACTAGTCCAGGTCGTTGAACCAGGTCATCTAAGCAAGAACCTAGAGTATCTAGCAGAGAATTCATTCTATCACTGAATCCCCTGAGAGATTTCACTGCCCCGGACTCAACGACCTTATTTAACAACTCATATAGGGTGTTAACGGGAGGATCATTCATTTTTCTAAATAAGGATAATTGTCTCCACAAATATCTAGCTTTGAGTGAGATAAAACATAGCTCATGATGAATAATAGCGTTAGGGATTGCCATAGATAGGCCCAGTACTTCTTTCCACATTTTCCCCTGGACCACGTTCAAATATAAGCCCATGTCATGGGTACAGATGTCCAGACCATACAAAAGAACCGGCTCACATTTTGCAAGATAGAAACGTCTTATTGATAAGAGCGAAAATTTACATACACTCAGAAATTTCATTTGAGCCTTTATTTTAGACGCTTTTTCTACAAGACTCAATTTCCACATCTTTATGCTAGATTTATTACAAAACGTATACCCTAGGTATGTTATAGCCTGTACCTGTTCCACCTGATCATCTCCCATCTTCCAGATGTACAATTTGACAATTCTCTTCTTAGAAACTACAATCGTTCGTGATTTCGATGCATTAGGGGAAAGATTGTTCATCATTGCATATTGATAGAAAATATTCATCTTTCTACGAAGTCCACGTGGGGTACGGTCAAAAATAATAAAATCATCCGCAAAGGCCATCCACTCGATAACCAAACTTCCCAACCTGCAAGTGAGCAGCCCTGCTTGACCCCAACCTTAGTATCAATGGCCTTGGAAAGAGAACCTTCTTGGGTTCAGCGCACCCTGACCAAGGTATTCCTATGTAGCAGAGCCAACAGTTGGACAATTTTACGTGGCAAATTCATTGCTAACATTTTAGTCCACAGTCTTGCTCTGATAACCCAGTCGAAAGCATTAGAAAGGTCCATGGATGCCATAAAAACTTCACCCATGTTGGATTGATGGACTGACTCTCTTAAATGGGCCAGAATATTCCCATTCAAGTCTGTTCCTAAGCCTTCTCTCAAGCCAACCTGAAATTTGCTAAAGCAAGTATTCCTTTTAATCACTTTATTAAGGTCCCTTAGAAGTAAAATTCCAAAGACCTTACGAGCTGCATTTAAAAGCGCTATAGGTCTATAATTCTGGGGGTTTAAAACGTCCCCTTTTTTGAATGTAGGGACAATAATGCTTTGGGCCCAAGATTTCGGGATAATATGATATTTGAAGACCTCATCAAATATGGGTTTGAGCAACTCTGCCCACATTTCAGGGGCCGCCTTTATGACAAAAGGGGGAATACCATCCAGGCCCGGCGCTCTGGATGGTTTGCGTTTATTAATAGCCCACATAATATCCTCAATATCCCACAAACAATCATCCACCACTGGTGCACCTAAGTCCAAATCCTGTTCCCTAGAGAAGGCAGAAGGCAAGGCAAACTTTTCCTTATAGCAGGAGCACCACACCTCCGCTTGGATGGGGCAATCGAGTCTGTCTTTTACAGGCATAAGTGTAGTATTGACAGTTGCCCAAAATTTTACATCTCTGCCCTTGCAGAGGTTATGCATCATCAATTGGTGCATTTCAAGATATTGATACATTCTCAAGGATTTAATCAAATTTTTGTGTTTCAGGATAATATTTTTCTTTCTAAGCTGTAATTCAGAAAAGGAAATGGGTAGTTTCTTCAAGGCTTTGATTTCCCTATATTTAGTACGTTTAGAGCTTTGGGTCACCTGCCCTCCCCCTTGGTTTTAACGCCTCCATATCACTAGTCCTACTAATTATATAAACACATGACATTATAATCTTATAGTAGGATCCCCCCAAATTAATGTCCTCCTCCCTATTAATTTGTTGCAGCACTAGGGACAGGTTCTCCAAAACCAAAGTATTGAATTTCACAATCATTTTCTTATTCCATGCAATACTTCTCCCATTATTTTCAGCCTTCAGGCCCAAAAGCATAGGATTAATGTGGTTACCAGCATTGGGAATTGAAAGGGAAAAACATAAAGGAATGTGGTCACCCAACTCTACCTCCATAAGTGTCAGTTTTCCACAAGCTTGCTTTCAGCTATTCGATACATAAAAAAGTCAATTCTGGAGCTATTACTTCCTCTTTTCCAGGTATATTTAGGTAAATTCCAATCCAAGGCGTGATCTAAAAGACCCAAATCCCAATGGTCAAGGTAGTTATCCCACCATATACCTCTTTTAAGATTGGGGTGAAGAGATCTAGGAATCACCCCTCTTTCGTTTAACATAGAGTCCTCAGCACAGTCCGAATTAAAGTCACCTCCTAAAATAATACGATTTCTTAACCCCTTCTCGAACCAACGTCCCAAAATTTCATCCAGAGCGTCTTCCACTACTTCAATGGTCACCTTTAGTGGGTTCCAGTATAAATTCAACAGGAGGATCGGCTCTACATTATTCTCTGATGAAAGAACAATGCCCAAAAGCCAATCACTACTAAAAATCACATCACTGTGGAACCCTAAGTTACGATCAATGGCAGTAATCAAGCCGCCACTAGGCCTACCCGCCAGCCCCATAGATGCTAATGAAGAAAAAGTATAAAAACCTTCTATATACATTTCAGACAGCATCATAGTTTCCTGGAAAAAGTAAATACGGGAGCAGGTGTAGTTTTCCCTTTTGTTCAAAAACGTATTCAAGTGTAATCCCCCACAAGAATTCCAGGAAATTACATCAATATCAGAGCTGTTAGGAGCACCCATTACCCTGCCTAAGTGTCTCTAAAGTTGTAAGCGCTGGTTGCAACCATGACCAATCCTGGGCACTGTTAAGGAGGCTGGAAATTAGAGCCAACCCTAGACCGGAATGTTCTACTTTATTCTTTCCCAATTGTGTGGTTTGTTGTGTTTGAGTATTATCCGGTTCCTTATATTGGAGGAAATTGTTGGCCTCTTTGTCATCTGCTAATGCAAATAGATCATAGCTCAAAGAGTTAAGGTTTTTTTCTTGAGCATGCACCATATCTGCTACCATCACTGAATGAAAACAGCTTACCATTCTATGGTTATTGTGATTGGGTACAGAAATAGCGTCTATATCATTTGTTGTTATTGCTCGTAATAAGGGAATTGTTTTGAACAAATTTAAGAGATGTGTTCTGTTTAAACTAGCCAGAGAATCTGTTTTATTATTGTTAATCCAACCCAAACTTTTCCCTCTATAGATCTTAGAAAGGGGCTGGGGCAGAGTAGATTGCTTCTTAATGTTATCAACAGAAAATGTACTCGATGCATTTCCTTGAGAATCCTGGATTATAAAAGATTGTGTATCTAGGGGGTTTTCCCCCATATCATTAAGGGTTAAACCACTCCCACTCTCAACCATAGCAATTGGCCCATTAAGGGAGGAGGTGCTAGAACATACTACCAGTGTTATTACTTGAGCAATAGTAGGGAGCTTAGTTTGTTGTGTGCCTATAGATGTTCTAGCGTGTTTGATACTGGTTATTTTACCAAACGCTGTAATCTTTGTTTGTTTGGTTTGTGGGCGCTCTTGCCCAAATTTCAATAAATTACTCTCATCCATGTTAGGGTCGATATTATTTCCTCTCCTGACTAAAGAGTCTTTTTTTATGGGCTCGCCCTGGACCTGACTCTCTTCCCTATTAGGGCCCTTAGGTACCCCAGTATCCTCCCGCTCTTCCTGAACCGGGATGCTTCTGATTGCTTTGAGATTCGAATTTCTACCTTTAATTTTAGTATTGGGCATATTTTTAAGCATCTTAACCTGCTTTTTTGCCTTCTTACGTCTACACACTGGAGATTGGGCCACCTCATTTATATAATAGTCAGAACTATTGACAGGGCTTATTTCATCGGTATTGGTCATGGCACCTGTTTCCAAGGCTTGTCCTACTAATTTTTCCTCTCTATGTTTTGTCTTTTGTTTACATTTTTGCCCCTTTTTAGGAGGAGTATGTTGAATAATTATCGTGTCCTCACTACTAATATTCAGACATTCCCCCTCCGTTGCTATTTCTCTCCCATGCTCCTGAGCATTAAGATTTCCAAAATCCTGTTCTTGAGTAGGCCCTTCTGTTGCCTTAGTAATAACCTCCAAAAGGACCGAAGGACTATCTGGACAGCTCAGTTCCTTTCCATGGTTTCTATTCCTAGATTTATTATCTCCTTGGCCAGGGAAATCTAGATCTCCTATCCCTTTATTTGAAGAGGTAGGACGATCCCCTGTAAGCATAACTTCCAACAAAGTGGTGAGTTTAGCATCCATGGTTATTAACCTAGTATCTTGTTCCTTTCTATATTTATCCAATAGACTCTGTTCTTTAATATTCTGTTCACTAATGGTTTTACCCTCCACTATGCCCTCCAAAAACGCCAAACGAGTCACCAGTTGGATAAAAGCAGCTTGTTGCCCTACCATGGAGCCACAGAGAGTCTCTTGTGCCTCACTCATGGTTTTCAAAGCCAAATTCAAGCTAATATGTAGGTTAGATAGGAGTGGTAGGAGATAGTCTCCTCTATCCTCCCTACCTACATGAGGCATTTCCTGTTTATCCTTAGCTGCAGTGCAATTTTCTGATATAATTTGATGGGGATCAGTTGCTCTATCCACTTTTTTAGGTTGAACATGCCCTTCCTTATCTGTTTGAGTATAAGCTATCTTCCTATGTATGGGTGTTTTGGGTATCTCTAAACTGGTCTAATAGGCGGTTGTTGCCTACCCTCTTGTTGTTTCCCCATCATAGAAGTATTTCTAAATTGTGAGAGTGTACCACTCGGCGCACCCTCAGATAAGCTCCTCGCCCCCTTCTCTTTAGATGGTAATCTACCTACTGGTATCTCTAAATCAATCATTTCTTTTAGCAAATCACCCGTAGCATCTGCCATAAGAAAAAAGAGTCATCCAAATCACTCTTCCCAATGGGTTGATTACGATTATGCTTGGAGCGAATAGGGGTCCCTTTAAAATTTTCTCCCCAACCAGCAGGCTTATTGTTCCCAAACTGGGTAGAATCGGAAGTACACTGCATCTTATCCTGATTATCCTTTCCAAAGATAAATATTCCTGGCGAGATGTGAGTGGACCGCTTAGTTCCAAGCGGGTGTTTTCCCTTATTATTTCCCACCATATTTAATGTTAGTGACGTGGGCCTTGAATTTCCCTAGCTTGCATTCTTCCATTTATAATCATCTTCTGAAGAGGAGTGGAGGCATGATAGCGGACCACCCTTTTAATACCCATTAAACTGTGTTGAAGACATTCTTCGTCTGTAAGTTCCTGCCTAGAATCCAACTTATACCTATGAGCCCCAGTCGCCTCTGTATCTAATATATCTAAAATTCCCTCAGTATGAGCTGCAACCTCCAAGGTTGCGGCATCAGTAGTAGGATATCCCATCAAGCTCCCTTCAGATCTATCGTTAACATTTTCATTGTTATTTTCAACAGATACATTTGGGGCAGCCATATTTTCTATATGATCTGTATTAATGGGCGCCACACAATGTATTGGAGAACCCAATTGGACTTCTACTATCTTAGTCTCTTGACACTCAACAGTTTCAAACCCGCTTCTTAGTGCAGGCATAATTAAGTGAATTGATTCTAAAGGAATACTCCCTTTGGATAGAACAGAAAAAAAGAGGAGAGTATGACTCGCAACCGAGAGAAAAAAAAGAACAGTTATATATAAAATGGCTGGGAAAGAGTTCAGTTAAAATGTGTATGACATTGAACAATTTTCTAAAATCAGTATAGCATCAAATTTTGATAAAATTACAAATGCAGCTTTGACTCCTCAACTAAATATCAAAAGTCACTTACAGCAATTAATACGTATAAGATATCACGCCTTGAGCCCGTAATATTTTAGCGAGGCTTTCTGGCTAAGCTAATGCACCCACAGTGCAACAAATTTCTAAAATTCAAAACTAAGGAAATGCTATAAAAACGTCATTAAATATAGCCAGGAAACGACTAGGATCAAAGGGTCTCGCCCCACAGTCTCCCGCCGTTTACTGGTCATGTTCACTAGAAACTCCCAAAAGGAGGCAAAATAATATGCAGATGGTAGCAGCTTATATAGAACTAATCATTGTCATCAGATGTCTCTTCTTACTGTGCACACCAGAGTGCAGGCGCCCCTCAGCGCCAAACAGCCGCACAACAGCCAGAGGGCTTGTCTCCTAGGGGCTTAACACCGCGAGGGTGGATGGCTCGGCGTTTTGGTGAAGCCGAGGTCACGTGATGCGTCACGTGTGCTGCACAAGCCCCGCCTCCTCCAGGAAGCACAGGCACCAGCAAGAGCCCCTTCACGGCTCGCAATGCTGGTAATCCGGGAAGAAAAACGTTTGTTTTTAAATGCACAAGTAAGTTCAGCAAATGCTGCAGCGTTCGCCCCTCGGGCGGATGGCTCTGCGTTTTAGTGAAGCCGAGATCACGTGATGCTTCACGTGTGCCGCACAAGCCCCGCCTCCTCCAGGAAGCACATGCACAGGCACCAGCAAAAGCCCCTTCACGGCTCGCAATGCTGGTAATCCGGGAAGAAAAACGTTCGTTTTTAAATGCACAAGTAAGTTCAGCAAATGCTGCAGCGTTTGTTAAAATTTCCTTCCAGCCCCTATAGTGATCTGTATATGAGATTTAAGCTCAATCAACTCCACACTCTGGAAAAAACTATTACTTGGAACAAGCAATCACTGATGTGTCAGACTCCATGGTGTCGATTTTGCGATGGTAACCCTTTATAGAAACTCTAAAACATCTAACCATGTATTGCAGTAACTTTGAAGCCTTGAGATATACTCTTATTGGTCCTAATGTGTTAGGTATGACACTAGAATCCAGAGAACGGTGTTGGAGTAAATTCATGTGGGGATACTCATTTAAAATGATTGTCTTATTTTGTAGATTCCTTGAGAAATTGGTTGTTGAATTAGAGAATAAGGGATTATATCCTACAATTTAGAAGTAGGCTCCTAACTTGATTGAATGAATATCTGCATTATGCTTTTAAGTTTTTTAAATTTTGTAAATGGTACTCAAACTTTGAACGTAATTAGTTAGTATGTTAAGAAAAATTATTTATTAACGATTATGTAGAAATTTTATAACAACTGTTGTAAAAAGTTTGTTAATCAAACTGATAAACAACAGCTTTTTAATAAAAAAAAAAAGTTACAAAGGAGTGTGGGAAACCCTCTACTGAGAACCAACATGGGTCAAATACCCTTTTCTATGGAATTCCTTCCACTCGGGAGGGTCTACAACCATGATTTAGCTCAGTGCACCCTTCAGAGAGAAGGAATACACATTTGCATATTAGTCTTTGTCCCACCCACAAGGGAACCAGCACCAAACTTCTATGCAAATCTCATCTGAACAAGAGTACCATCAGCAACACCAGACACATGGTTTTAAGCCTTGTTGTGCCTCATCAGTGATGTGAAGATGAACCTCTCTAACACACAGTGAACAAGACGTCTACGTCTGGATCACCCTCGGTTACTTAGGGTGAAACCCCAAGTCTTACAAAGTTACAAAGAAGTGTGGGAGCCCCTCTACTGAAAACGAACATGGGTCAAATACCCTTTCTATGGAAGGTCTTCCATTCAGGAGGGTCTACAACCACATTTTAGCTTACTGCACCCATCACAGAGAAGAACTATCAATTTGCATAATAGTCTTTGTCCCACCCACAAGGGAAGTCCCGTACGTAAATGCTAGGCAAATCTTCTCTGAACAAGAGTACCATGAGCAACCCCAGGCAAGTGTTTTGGTGTAGGTGGGCCTCATCAGTGAGGTGAAGCGGAGCCTATCTAAGACACAGTGAGCAAGGGGTCCATGTCTAGGTTACCCTGGGTTACTTAGGATGAAACCCCAAGTTTTACAAAGTTACAAAGGAGTGTTGGAGCCCCCATGCTGAGAATTAACATGGGTCAAATACCCTTTTCTATTGAATTTCTTCCACTCAGGAGGGTCTACAGCCACGTTTTAACTCACGGCACCCTTCACAGAGATGAAATACCCATTTGCATATCAGTCTTTGTCCCACCCACAAGGGCAGTCCAGCACCAAGATTATAGGCAAATCTCCTCTGAACAAGAGTACCATCAGCAACCTCAGATACGTGTTTCGGCCTAGTCGGCCCTCCTCTGTGAGGTGAAGCTGAGCCTCCCTAAAACGCAGTGTGCACATGCCTGGATTACCATGAGTTGCTTAGAGTGAAACCTCAAGTTTTACAAAGTCACAAAGGAGTGTGGGAGCCCATCTACTGAGAACGAACATGGGTCAAATACCCTTTTGTATGGAATGTCTTCCGCTCAGGAGGACCTACAATCATGTTTTAGCTCATTGCACCCTTCACAGAGAAGAAATATCCATTTGCATATAGTTTTCATCCCACCCACAAGGGCAGTCCAGCACCAAAATGCTAGTCATATCTCCTCAGAAGAAGAGTAACATCAGCAACGCCAGACACGTGTTTTAGCCTTGTCACTCACACCCTCTTTGTTCTTCTCCTCATGATCCTCTAACTTGTTCATCTTGTCCAGGTTCAGGCTAGGTGTTCCTCATTGGTGAACTTACAAACCCCTCTCCTGACCAATCCAGGTCCAGGCCACGCTGTCTAGCCAATGACCATGTCCAACGACCTAAGAGTCGTCTTTCTTGACTATCAGACCATCAACCTACTTGGACTACTCAAATCCATTGCTGATCTCTGAGAACAGTTTAAAAACCTGTCTGGGAGCCTCCAATTGCACACAGTAGCATTTTTTTTCCCACATAACAAAAATACATTGTCTATTCATTTTCTTCCTTCAAACTATTTTAAAGGCAGAACTGGCAGATATATGTGTTTATTATAAAACCATTTACTTTCAGTATGGACATAAAAAAAATCTAATACAATATTACATTATTTTTCCTAATGTTTTTATCAGAAAACGATCATGTTTATTATTCTTTGAAGAAAGCACTTATTTCCATTTGAAAGTGTGCAAATTGCCCTCCATGTTACCTGGTTTTGTGGAACCCCTGTGCTGAGTTAAGCATATTTTCTATACCCACTCCTGCTTGTGACCAACAACTTGCAAATGCAAACACTCCAAGACATGTGTACTAGGGATCTTTAATATTAAATAGTTAAACCGTAAATTGATCTTATTTGGAAGTATATTGTAGTAAAATGCAAAGGGATGGGAAGCATATCTTCTTTATGTTTAGTAGATTTTTATTATATTTTTAAAATATGAACAGAGAACAGAGGATAAATAAAACCAACAAGACAAAATACGACACACAAGGAAGAAGAGAAGGAATGAGAGGGCATGGCACAATGCATTTAACACTGTAAGGCCGGTGCACGCTACTCAAGGAACAGGAGATCATCCATTGTGTATAATAAACTAAGAAACATTTTAAGAGGCATAAACAGTCATATTGTGAAAGGTTCAATAATGAGTAAAGTACATCCATTTAGCATCGAATTTAGAAGTTAGGTTGAGACGGGTGGCCATACAATGTTGCAGTCTGTGAATGTGACAAATATTGTTCAACCAACCCTTAGCAGTCAAACTTTGCAATGATTTCCAATTGGTTGGAATTAGTTTAATCACAATAGCTATGAAGGGGTCAAACAAAAGAGAGGAGGAGTCATTAATAGCCTTACCACAGGCAATACTTCCCAATACAATAGTTGTAAGCGATAAAGGGAGATGCATTTTAAAGATCTTTTCTAGCGAGGCCCCAACATTCTGCCAAAGTTTGTGTACATAAGACCATTCATAGAACATATGAACATAAAACCCACAATTATTTACACATGACCAACAGCATCCAGTGAAGCCATATGGAGTCTTCAGAAGATTGGAGTAATAAAGGCTCTGTGCATGAAAAACAAGTTGTCAGTGATGTTTGCTACAGGAGAAATACATTTGAGTCTAGATATAATGTGCACCAGGTAATGTTATAAAAGTTAGTAGTACAGTCATTCTCCCATTGGGATTCAATAGGCCATCTGAGATCAGATCGTTTAAAAACATCCAACATCTTATAAAAATGCAAGTTTCCAATATCAGAAGCTCTGGCCAGAGTCAATATTCTAACAGGATCGGGGGTTAGTATTTTATTGGTAAAGTGATCAAATTTATCAAGACAGGCATTAACCAATTTATTATAGAAATTATATTCCGATGGATGTATATGGAATTCATTTCTAAGATCGTGAAAGGTTTTCCAACTATTCCCTGCTAAATTTGGTAAATAAACCTGATTCCTTTATTTAGCCAGAGCTTCCGATAAAGCTGCCTACCTTTAAAAGTAATGTTCTTATTGTGCAAAAGCCCTAGAGGGTGCATTAACCTTGGGAAACAGAAAAGTTCTTAGACCCTGTGTAGAGGCTTTGCTAGGACTGGTGAGTTTATAGCATGCAGATCCAAATATATAAAGCAAACCACAAGTATTAATAGGGGAAACTAGTTCCTTTTCCAAAGTGAATCAGGAAGGGAAATTCACATTAACACCCCAGGCGAACCAAGAGCAGGTTTGTTTGAGTATGAATGTATCATTATAGTGCCAAAAATCTGAGAATCTGAATCCAACTTCTTTATAAGGAGCTTGAAGTGTACTCACAGCTATTCTTTTACTTTTTGCTTTTCCCCAAAGAAAACCTACCAGGAATAAGTATTTTTTTTAAAACTCTTTTTATTGGTATTTCACAACTCAAAAACATCTGAATACTTTAAACACACATTGGAATACAGAAGAGAAGCATTTGGGATCGGACATTTGTTAAGCATTTTTAGAGTACCTTTAGGTCAACATACATCCAATGATGTCTGTTGTACAGCATGGTTGCACCACTGGCTCAATAAGTGCAGACCGCGTCCACATTGCACACCACTATAACAAACACATCTGAGCTCAAGCGGGGCAGCAAATCTCAAGGAGGGGAGCTCAGCAACCGTGAGGTCCATTGCCCCCCCTCCTTTACTCGGTGCATACAAGAACATACCCAATCTGCGTGTATATACTGGTCCCACATATTCGAGGCGCAAGAGCGATAGGACAGCCCCTTGAATCCCTTCTCCATATTGTTATGTTGTACTATGTCTTGGTGCCAGTCTTCTACCCTGGGAGATGTCAGGCCCTTCCGGTGCATTGCCACCCTCTGCTTAGTCAATAACAAGAGTAACCCTGCCAGCCTCCTTCTCCCCCTGGGGATAGATTTGGTATAACCCAGAAGCGCTACCATCAGGTTTAGAGCCAGGGGATAGCCTACCATTTCCCCCACAGTTTCAGACACGATTTCCTAAAATGTGAGCACAGAGGGGCACCGCCAGGCCATATGTATGAAATCAGCCAATGATTTGTCGGGGGGAAATTCTGCCGGGGTCGGCCGGGACGTCCGCAGACCTCCAGGCAGGGAGGCCCCAACTCCTCCCGTGTATATCCCAGATGAGATAGAGTATGAGACACACACAAGGAGCAAGGTGACTCTGCTGTTTATTAGACAAAACGGCAGGGATGGGTCAAGGAGCGTACGCGTTCGTCCTGACACACACACAATCGTGGGGCTCGCAGGCCCTTTTTACTGTATTATGACGCGCTACTTGCGTCACTTCAGAAAGTTAACAAAAAACCTATCGCCACTCTTAATTGGGTGTTCGAGTGGTAGGGTTAGTATAGCACACATATAGAGAACGATGTTAGTGGACAAAGGGTAGTCAGGTGGTATATCTGGGTTGTCCCTACAATTAGATACATGAGAATTGTTACATGAAGACTCCTGAGGATTGGCTAATATTACTGGCGTCAGTGATGAGAGCCCCATGTTCTGATTGGTGCGCCCGTGAGCTTCCCAGCCTGGGACCACCGCTGTTCCCAGCTCTCGGTGTACCTGCAAGGTGCAACAATGTTTCACTATGGGTACGTGCAGACAATGTGAGGACTTATTCATAGCTGGAAGGCTGACCGCTCCCACTGTCGCAGATGTCCATTGAGCCTTTCAAGTGTATCTGCCGGTGTCTCGTAGCGAGGGATCCAGACGCCTCTGTTCTCCTGGGTTTGGCATCTCGTCAGGTTCGGCTTGGTCACGTGGGGAGGGACCGTGAAAGAGGCAGAATTCTGCACAATTAATATTGTTTTTCTACTGCGCGTCTGGTTTAATTTGCCGGTGTGACTTTAACGTTGGTGCGCGGAGTACGAGGTTGCAACATCGTGCCTTTGATGATTTGTTCTTGGAATGTGGGTTTGCAACATTGCGACCTTGGCTGGTTGTTTCGCCGAGCTCATTCTGCAGGATCAGCAACCTGACTCTTGCTTTGTTAATGTCCACGGGAGCTCTTGTTTGAGGCCTACTTGGGCCTGGTGCATAAGTGGTCCGTTTGGTGCACAGGTGCTTTAGGTTATAGGAGCATATAGTTTCATGACCAGTATCGTGTCTTCATTATACTTCTCATGGTGGTAACTGGTTTCAAGAGAAGCGTGAGCAAGCTAATAGATGAGTTCATGACGCGTCTTGCGTTTCTGCATTCTGAAAGCCTATGTAAAAATAATAAAGATGCACGTCCGTGAATATGCCTGTCGCCTACGTCATAGCACTGAGTATATTCTTCGTGTAGGTTGGTGTGGGAATGTCCAGTGTGTATATTTGTATAGATGTGCTTCCCGTTGTCTAGGTCGTCATGGCATCTCTAACGACGTGTAGATTTTAGTATAGTTGGTCCGTGCCGCAGGTGTCGGCATGGCCAGTGCGGGCTGCTGGGCAGGCAGATGGACACATCCGTATGTTCCTGTACCAGGGTATCTGGTCATCTGGTAAATGGACAAACTCTTCTCGTGGCGGGTGTCTGGGTCGTGACCCTCTAGGCCAAGCGCGAGAGGTGAAGGACGGGAGCCTGGTCTTCCATTCTCCCACTTCAGTCCCCCCTCTGGTCGACTTGTCGACCACAAACATATCCTTCTCGTTATCTCCTCTTACTCGCCATATCTTAGTTATTCCTCCGAGATGTCCATAATGGTTTACATGATCTTCAAATGACCAATACATATATTCACAGGTTCCTCCAGGAGTACAGTATACCCATCTTCCTATGTAGCTCCTGGGGTTTCTTAGGTTCTCGACCTTCACTGATGGTGGGTCTAGATGGTTGGTGATTATTTGGGTGCGCAACTTCTCCCTCTCCTGTATTATCACACCTGTATGCTGGCCGTCATCTGCTGGCATCAAGGGGTGCATTCCCACCATTTCCAGCAACTCGTCAGTAGTGCGTGCCTTCCGGGCCTTCCAAAATCTAATTATGATCAGAGTAGCTCCAGCCAATATAGTACAGCCCACTATTATTTTCAGTCCATCTGACAGCCAGGATGGCATCCATGACCATAATAGTGAAAACCAGCTCTTATCCTTGTTTACACCGTTACTTTCATCCATCATTTTGGAGTGCATCTGGGCCAATTGTGAAACTGCTTCTGTCAGTGTACCATTGTCAGCATCATTGGCCGGTATGAACGTGCAGCATGATTGTCCTATCTTTGCACAAACTCCTCCTTCCATTGCTGTGAGAAGGTCCAATACATATCTGTTCTGGAGTGCTACCATCCTTACAGCTCGCAGCTCCTCTTTTATTGCGTTAAACCCATTCACTGTAGAATTGATGGTCATCATTAGTTCCCATCTAGTTATTTGGAGCCATTTTGCGTTTGCGTAAGCCTGCAGTCCCGGGTGTATTATTGAGGAGAAGAACATTGCTGCTCTGCTGAATAGTCTATGTTCTGGCGGTATTGATGTTAGTGCCGTTTCCGATCTTCCCCACAGGTAATTTCCTGTCAGTGGCTCTCCTTGTCTTTTTCTTCTATTTAGGACAGTATCATTGCTGTTGGTCCTGTTCCCTTGCTCCTCCTGAAGTGGTGCAGATCTCTTTCTTCTCTTATCCCCTTCATCCATTTTAGGAAATTTCGCCACATTGACGTGCTTCTTAGGTACCACTAGTGATGGTACATTGACGCGTACCATTGTTCACACACCATTCCACAGGGGAGGCAGTGTATGGTATGCTTTTTCTCCACAGGCCCAATAATGGTCCAATATTACTGCTGTTCCCGCTCCCCCCTCAGGTAACTCCATCACACTTGCACAATTGGTGTTATATCCTACGTCCACCTCTCCTTTATGCTGGTAGCATACCTTGGGCGCAGTCAACGGTAGTATTGTTATTGGGTCTTCATCTTCTTCTACCCACGTGAGCATTGGTACATACTTGATCCACGTCGTCCAACATCGGTGATTGTGTGTCTCGATGGTTGAGATAGTTTCTTTTGTTACCATGTTGCTGCCAATCACTCCTATCTCCCAGCTGTTGTCCAGATACACCTTTCCTGTTATCGTCACCAGCGGCCTCTCCCAGCATCCTTGTTTACCCGGAACTTCAGTGGCGTACCAATCACATGGTAGATACTGCAGCGTTACTTTCTTTGTTTCTCCTTTTGCAGGGCCACTTGTTATGTATTTGAATGCTTCAGCATGTAAACTGGTCTTGTGATAACTCAAATAGGTCTTGAGGAAGTTGTTTTCATATGGGTATGAGTCTCGTGTTTTCCATGTCATGTGCACTACTGTTCCTTGAAATCTTCCTTTCGTTTGGAACAGTGCCAAGTATATTATGCACTGTGCTGTCTTTTCATCTATTTCTGTGGCAACAAATGTTCGTGAAGCACTCATGGCGTATGGTATTAATGAGCAAACGTAGCAGCTATCCTCAGTTGTCTGCTTACCAATGCGGGTCATGTGTTGGTACCATATGTTGTTTGTGACGTGTGCTGAATCTTGTATATAATTATCAATACCTTTATTGTCTGAGTATGTGCTGCGTTTAACTCTATTTTGCTTGGGTGCAATGTTACTATTACCACCTGACGTAACACCTGTTGCAGCAGGGAACGGGGGTATATTAGGTTTGGGTGCAGCAATAAAATTGATAGCATAGCTGTACTGCCAGACAGAGGCAGCCAAGAACCCGGTGATCATCAAAATCCCTATTATTTTTATTACATATGCTAATCTCACCGGCATTTTGCTCTTACCTTGCTGCAGTCCTGGCAGCGTATTCTTGCGACGTTAAAGTTGCCCGCCTAAAAATTCTCAAAATGCTTTGTTATTAAATGTTAGTTTTGTTTCCTTTAAGCTCTCCCTATCAAATAGTCATTCAGTGCCCAGGCGAAGAGCTGCTCCCACGCTACCCTAAGTGATCGGTCTCTTAGGACCGGTAAGTATGGGCGGAGGTGGGGCATGGAATATTCTATGGCCAGGAGGAAGGCTGTGTAGTAGACACGTACCCTTCTCCTTTTTAGGTATGTTGGCCTTTTTATTTCGTATACAAATTGGTGTGACAATTCTTCTGGGTAGTTATCGTCTGGGAGTACCATCTACGCCTGGACAGTGGACTTGTTAGTTAGCTTTTTTCTTAACAATACAATAATACGCAGTTCCTGTATGTGCGAGAGAAAAAGAGAACATTCACGTGTTTACATGTGTATTTGTGCAGGCAATGTCTTTCAGTTTAAGTTATAACTGTACTATGGAGTCAATGGGCGGGGGGGGGGTTTGGGCTCAGATGGCGGAAGTATTTTTACTCTTTGAACGTGTGACCATGGGGTGGGCAGTATGGGGATCACCCCTTTCTTCGTCAGTTGTTGTCTCCGGGGTAGCTGGGTAGTGACACGGTAAGGGAACAATTGGGTCGTTGTCTGTGGTAGAACTTCCTTCCGCTGTCGGGGATGTTGTTGCTGTTCTTCCAATGGACCTGTTGTTGGCGCTGGGGCGGGTCTGCAGTTTGTAGATCTTTACATCATGTAGGTGGTTCCAGGCACGCTTGTCTTTTAGTTTTACTGCTCTTGTTGATACGTCCTCTACCAGATGGGGGCCGGTAAACCTCTTATCGTTCCACTTCCTATTGAAATTGCGAAGTAGCACGTGGTCACCTTTGGCAAGTTTGCACAAGTTCTCTTTTTCCAATTCTGTACTGGCGCCTTCTTCTTGATTTCTGGTAGACCCGCCCCGTGTGCGCTCGAGCTGTTGAGACACAAACACAACACTAGTAATCAAAGAAGACACATATTGATACATTTCATCACCTAACACACTCGCTGAACTTTCGTGGTCAGTGAATGCCCTTGACGTTGGCGTTAGGGGAAGGCGCATTTGACGTCCAGTAACCACCTCGTGAGGGGTGAGGTGGTGGTCGGACCCTGGCCTATTCCTTAATTCAAATAGGGCTAACGGAAGGCAATACAACCAACTTTTCTTTGTTGTTTGTTGTATCTTTGCAATTGCCTCCTTCAATAAGCCATTCAGGCGTTCACATACACCGTTAGCCTGTGGGTGGTATGCACATGCAAATTTGTGTTTTATGTTCAGCAGGGATGTGATATGCTGGAACATTTCGTTTGCGAAATGCGGGCCATTGTCTGATCTTAACACCTCGCACACTCCCCACCTAGGGAAGACCTCCCTTACTAGGAATTTGGCTGCTCTAAATGCATCTGGGTGTGAACAGGGCCCTGCTTCAATCCACCTAGAAAATGGGCATACTACTACAATCATATACCTATTACCTTGACATATGTTGATCATATCAACATAGTCAATGTGAAGGTGCCGAAAAGGTCCTTCTGGCCGGGGTATGGTACCTCTTATCACTTTTAGGGTATGACCGGCCGTAAACTGTTGACATGTGAGACAATTGCTGATAAAATTTGACACATGACAATTTAACTCGGGACAGAACCAATCTTCTCTAATTCGTGCTGCAATTATTTCCTTGCCTGTATGGGCTGGGTGATGTAATTGGCCCAGGGCGGTATTTAAAAGTGCCAACGGTATTACAACTTTCCCAGTGCCACCCTGGCGCCATAGTGCGTCGGTTGGTGACATTGTACATCCTCTTTTTACCCATATTTCTTTTTCGGCCATTGGTGCAGCCGCTTGTAACTCCATAATCTGTGTGGCTGGGAGATGGGTGTACCCTTCTCTTATTAACATCTCCCTAGCCATTCCCCTCCCTCTCCCTCTCTGTGAGTCTGTGGGGTTCCATATCTCACCAAAGTATGCAGCATATTTCGCATGTGCGTCTGCTGCTGCATTCCCTTTTGAGACGTGGTCTTCATCATTGGTGTGTGCGGTGCATTTGACTAGGGCTAGTTCTTGGGGGTCGTTTATTACTTCAATTAGTTCAGCCAACAAGAGGGCATGTTGCACTGGAGTGCCGTCAGCTCTCCTAAACCCTCTTCTTCTCCATTTTGATAGCCCTGAGTGGACAGTGGATGTAACATATGCACTGTCGGAATATATGGTTACTCGTTTGTCAAAACTTTCCTTCAATGCCAATATTAGTGCAACCAGTTCCGCGGCTTGAGCAGAGTAATGCTGTGGTAATTGTACATACTTCATAGCCACACACACCGGCGCCTCCATCATTTTTACCACTGCTGCCCCAGTCCTCCGTATCCCATCTCCTTGATCAATAGTTGATGACCCATCAATAAACAAAAGCTCACCTCCCTCTAGTGCGTTTTCTTCAACTTTTCTAGTACATGAGTACATTTCAGTTATTTGGGTACAGTCGTGGGCGTAATCTCCCTCCTCAATTACTTCTGCTAGGAACCTTGCAGGGTTAACCGTGCTACATCTAACAATTGCTAGTTCAGCCCTAGACAAAATGATCTCATAACCTGATGCCCTCTGTGTCGTTAGTGTGGACTTGGGTTTATTCAATATTGCAAATAGTGCATGTTCCACAAACAGTGTAGTTGGACACCCCATGGTTATTGCTGATGCTTTTTCCACTGCAAAAGCAGCTGCAGCGAGACCTTGTTCGCAAGGGAAGTGGCCTAACATCACAGGGTCTAAGTGACCGCTGTAAAATGCTACTGGTTTATAGCCCATGCTCGTTTTTTGGGCCAATACTGCTTTCATCACTGCTGAGTCGCAATGTGAAAATATAAAAAAGCGTCGCTCATAGTCTGGGGATGCCAGTACTGGAGCAGTTGATATCGCGACTTTCAATTTGTCAAAGGCCTCCCTCATTTCCATAGTCCACCCCAACTTTTTCTCCCCTTTATTGGCTTCCCTCAAACCCTCAAGCAGGGGTCCTATGTATGAACTGTAATCAAATACCCATGCTCTACATTAGTTGCCCAGCCCCAGAAATTGCTGCAGTTCTCTCACAGTCTGTGGCATGGGAGTGCTTGAAATGGCCTGTGCTCTTTGTGGTGCAATCTTTCTTCCATGTTGGGATATCAGTTGGCCAATGTAAAGTACCTGTTCCTGACAGTATTGTATCTTTTCCATGTCTACCTTGTACCCCTTTTCAGCCAATATCGTCAACATTTTTAAGGAGTCCTCTCTACATTTACTTTCGTTCGTACTGCAAATTATTATGTCATCCACATACTGTAACACTGTGCTTTCCACCTCAACGTTACCCAAATCCATCTGTATTACTCTATTGAAAATTGAGGGTGATTCACAATACCCCTGTGGTAATCTGGTATGTTTCCACTTTGTATTTCGGTAAGTGAAGCTTGTCAAATCTTGTGAGTCTGGGTGTAATGGTATTGAGAAAAATGCATTTTTAAGGTCAATTACTGTAAATCGTGATGCTTCTGCTGTAATGCCACACAATATTGTGGCCGGGTTTGCTGTTACTGGATACTCTGCTTCTACTATGTTGTTCAAGGGCCTGAGGTCCTGTATGAAGCGCCAAGACCCCCCTTTAGCCTTGCGCACTGGGTACACAGCCGTGTTACATGGTGATTCTGAGGGGACCAATATGCCATTGTTTATAAGGGCCGTTATGGTTTCATATATGCCCTCATCTGCCTCTTTCGACAGTGGGTACTGCTTCACTCTTGGTAGTATGACACCTTTTTTCAATTTTATCCTTACACCCCCTATGCTTTTTATGCATCCCACGTCATAAGGGCTAATAGTCCATAATGATTTGGGCACCTTTGACATATCCTCCTTAAAGAAGGGGACTGGGGTGCATGCAGGTGCCTCAAGTGCCATTGCAATTTTCTGTGCTACTTGTTTGTGAGCCACTCTTAGCCATATTTCTACACTCATCATGAACACCATTTCACCTTCCTCCTTTTCTTCTGAAAACAGCTCCTCATCTGACACCTGGGTCAGCCTACATCCTTCTGCTAGTGCTATCACTGCCCTCCATGCTCTTCCTTCTTTATCTTGGGCGTGCACAGCAATATAATCAGCTGTTGCAATAATGCTCTCAATGTCCATTACAAACACCTTTCCTTCTGGTTCATTAACAGGTGTTTCTGGTCGGAACAGATAGGCTGCTGGCCTCCTCCATATTTTCCCTTCTATCCCTGGCATCCATGCAAATGCCATGTCTGTTCCATACGGGAATAGCTCGCCATCTACTGGTTCCGCCCTAATCGCTGTCTGTCCACAGTATGCTTGCATAATCTGTCGTGCTGCGAGCATGTTAATCCCTGGAGTAGAGCAAATTATGCCATCCTCTGTAAAGGAGATCGTCATATTCAACCTGTTCATTATGTCCCTCCCCAGTATATTTACTGGTGAGGCACTATAATACAAAAGTGGAACTGACAGATCATAATCTCCAATAGATAAGGGAACGTTATCAGTAAAAGGAACCAACCCTTTAGCCCCAGAAAATCCTTGGGTGTTCATGGCTTCGCCTGACATCTTAAATTTACCTTCCCTTATGCAAGACCGGGTTGCCCCGGTGTCAACAAGGAATGATAATTTTTTGTCACCTATCGTTACCTCTATGCGTGGCTCCTCCGCACTATTAGGTGTTACTGACAGGATGGGACACACCAAGGCCATCTGTGGGCTGTCCTATTGGGGGTACAATGATTGGCCATTCCCTGTGTAAGGGTTGTGTCCCAAGACCGTCACCCTACCCAATTGCGTTTGTTGAGTTTGGGGTTGTTGTGTTAGCGCTACTTGTTGTTGTGGCAGTGGCTGTTGTTGTGTTATTTGTTGTTGTGGCAGTGAATATGTTTGTGGCTGTTGTTGTGTTATTTGTTGTTGTTGGTCACTTCCTTGTTGTAACATCTGCTGTTGTTGTATGCCCTGCTGTTCTTGTGAGGTCCTAGGTTGTGCCTGTTCATTCCATGCTGGTGTTCCTGGCCTGACCCTACACGTACGTGACATGTGTCCTAATAATCCACAACTCCAACACACGGTGGTTCCCTGCTCTGCCATGGGAAGCTCCCTGTGTTGTCCTGGTATACTGGTTGCCCTGTGGGGTAGGGATTTCTAAGTCCCCCCACCTGCTGTTGGGTATTATATCCGTATCCTCTCCCTCTCATAAATCCTCCTCTCCCCCTGTTATAACTATAATACCCAGCTCCTTGCATTGGGTACCCTCCTCCCATGTTTGGTGCGTGTAATTGCAGTGGCGGCACTTGCTGTATTACACTTTGTGGAGGTGCTATTTGAGCTGGATCTTGTGCAGCCACTACTTGTGTGGGGCTTTGGGCCATTGGTGTGGGCGTAGTTATTAGTGCCCCTACCATTGTGTATTTAGTAAGTTTTTTCTGTACTAGTTTGGCCTCTTCTGTTTTCCTGTCCTCTTCCTTTTGTTTCATTTTCCCTTGCCATGTCCTGCAGTGATGTACTATAGTCAGCTGTATTTCTGGCCATGGTTTTGCTTCCATTCCCACTACTTTCTTTAGTTGTTTCTGAACTCCTTCTGGGAGCCCTTGTACTAGTATATGATAAAATATGGCTGGTGTTTTGTCCCATTGTTCTCTAGTTTCCATGTGCCACTTCTCTTGAATATCCTGGATATAATCAACAGGATCCTCATTCTCACGCATCTTACGGGAAGTAATTGCTCCTATGTCTGATGTGTCTGGGTACTGTACTCTCAGTGCCTGCCATAGCGCATGTCTGCAGTTTGCAAATGGCGCCCCATCATGCGATGTGTTCGTTATTGTTACCCCATGGAATCCCGCTCTCTTCCAAATGTCATCCGCTCTATCCCCTAATATTGATATTAACAGGCCCTTCACATCTCCTACTGCTAGTTTCTGTCCTGCGGTGTTTTTTTCCATTTCATATATCCATTGACACGCACCTCCACTTAATGATGGGAGCCTACATTTTATATTTTCTTTATCCGTATGCTTCCAAGGTACATACTGTGGTCTAACCCCTCCTCTCTCCAACAGTGGCATTAAGTTGTGTCTTGTGTCACCCTTTACGTTCCATAATATCGAGTCCTCACACCCCTCCTCTTCTCCCGTTTCCTTTACCTCTTCAAGTTCGTCCTTATTACCCCTGCTCCTACCTCCTTCTCCGTCCTTTCCCCTTTTTTCGTCATTTCCTGTGTTTAATGTGGGCATGTTTATTTGTCTGTCTTGCCTGCGGCTAGGGAGGTCTCTATGCCGACATGCATAGGGAGTCAATTCGTCCATGAAGGGCGCGAGCTTTATTGTGCGCAGCGAGCGTGTGGCGGTTGAGCATGTAGGGTGCGATGGGGGAGGGCGTGATGGAGATGGCGATGGTGTGGCTTCATGGGTTTGTTTTTCCACTAGTTTTTGCACCCCCTCCTCACTTCTCTCCAGCTCCTCCCTTCTCCTACTGATCCATGGCGAGTCTATGTTTGTTCGAGTGAGGTACAGCTTATCTAAGCTTTCCCTTTCACTCTTTCTTCCTCCCCTCTCTACTCCTTCTTCCTCCTCACTGCAAAAATCAGTCATAAATGGTATCCCCCACTCTGCCTTTTTCCCTTTTACTGTTACTGTTTCTAAGTCTATTAGGTCCATTTCTCCTCTTCCTTTGTTACCAACTGCTCCCCCTGGTGCTGATGTTGTTGCTACTTCTCTACTTCTATATACATCCCCCCATTTTTCACTCTCCCTACTCCTCCCTTCTCTTTCCCCTTCACTCCTCTCCTCCATCTCCCTACTATTTTCCTCCCTTTTCCTTTTTAATTCCTCCATCACTTCGTTGCTCATCTGTTCCAATATTCTTTCATCCTCTTTCTTCCTTTCCCATTTCACCCTTTCTCTTTCTATTACTTTCCCCTCTTCATATTTCTTAGCTGTCTCTGATAGTACCCTCCTCCTCCATATTGCCATTTCCTTTTCCTTTTCTTCTTCTTCCTTCTTCTTTTCTCTCAGCACTACTCTTGACACCCTGTCTGCTGCTGCTTTTACCCTTTCAGCTTCTCTCCTTTGCTCCTCACTTCGTTCCCTTAATTTTTCCAATTCGTCCTTACCTTCTTTCCTTTTCCTCAAACTCTCTCTTTCCTCCCTCTCAAGCTGTTTGATCAATTCATTCTGCTCATCCCTTAGCTTTGCTAATCTTTCCTCCAAAATCTCTTCCTTTTGCCATAATAGCTCCTCCCCCCTCATTTCACTCACTCTTGCACTACCTTCGTCTGTTCTCTTTACTACCTCCCTCTCTTCTCCAGTTAGTGAACCTCGTAATTTTAATAATATCTGTGCAGCTACCCACTCATCATTTCCTATCTCTACAGTCTGCTCTTCTCCAATCCTCCCCTCCCCCACTGGCATCTTCCTATGAGCCACATATGGTGGAGGGCTGTACGCCGGGTTCGAGTATCCCTCAGCCGCCCTTAACTGTCCTTCTATTTCTCCTAATTCTCTTAAAGGGTACAACCCTCCTCCCTCTGTTTTCACTCCCGGTGTTATGGGTATCTCGTTGCTCGGTTCCTTTTTTATGTTGTCTGATTTATCAATCTTTTCTCCTCCCTCTCCTCCGTTCCCCGTATTCTTTGTGCTTTCACGCCCCTTTTTCCCATCCTCTCCTTCTTTCTTAATCTCCTTTTCTTCTGGTGTTTCCCCCATAGTGAACATTCCATTTGGTCCTGGTCGTGACCCCTGGAACATCCTCCATAAGTTAAACACCTCCACATGGCTTGCCAACTTCTTCCCCTTGTATGTATTGTGCAGATGGTTTAGCAGTGAATGTTGGGCATATGGATCGAAACTACCATTAGGCGGCCATGGTGTTAACATTTTGTTATCCGTCCCCTGGGTCCACTCTATGCTGTACTTAATTAATTTCTCCCTATGGGGTGGCAGTGTGGTCCATATGTGTTGTAGTGGGGTAGTGAGGGTGTTTCCCCACCCTCCCGACCCTGTCCCGTATGACATAGTGGTGCTCCACTTGTTACCCTTCCCTTCACTAGCAGTTTACAATATGCAACCTTATATTGTTTACCTGGCCCCGTAAGTGTGGGGACTTACGACAATCCTTTGACAATTTATGCAATAAAATTAAAAAAAAATAAAAAAATAAAAAAAAAATATATATATATGTATGATTTTATATTGTATATTCCTTCCCTTACGGCCCCCTGCAGCCGAAGCGCACGCAGCCCCCTGCGGCTGCGTACCCCTTACGACGATCTTATACAGTCGTCCTGTTTCCCCATTCTCCTGCCCCTTTTACACTTGCCGTGGCCGGCGTTCTCCGTGCGCAGCCACGCCCCTCTCCCCTTCTCCTCTTCCGATCCACTCGTCTATCGTTTATCTCCGTATCCGCTCCCTTATCATGTTTCTCTTCCCCACCACTCTCAAACCCAAAGTTCCTTGTGCTCGCGATATCCTATTAAATCTCTACTGGTGACGTCACCGATCTCTTCGAACTACTGGTACATTCTTCATATGTTCTTTAAGTTCAAAATACACTTGCAATCTACCCCCGCTAACCCTACAGCTGTCTTCCTGTCACTCCTGGAACAAGGTAATCAAATCAATAATATAATCGGACTGCGCACGCTGCGTCGCCTCGCGTGTGATACGCCCCTCAACAGGAGGGCTTAACCAGCCAATTATCTTCCGTATTGGGCAACTAGGCAACTAGCTACCGCCTACAGGGAAACGTCATCTACCTATCGAGTTTCTTGCTCGAACAATAGGGAACCTCGTCTACTCATTGATCAATAAATGCCAAATCGTAGGAAACCACACATACCCACCCTTACACGTAGTCGCGACTTAGGCCAATCAGTGTCTACGAGCGGCCACACGTGATGTTTTCGTGCTCCGCCCCCTCTTTCGCGTGACGTAGCCGACTGCTCTCGCACTCGTTTCGCTACCATTCATTCCATTAGCAACACTAAGTTGTTAGACCTTCGCCGCGCATCTGTACAACACCTCCCTCCTCCCTTATTTACTTCCTCCCCCTCCCTCACAATTTCGCATTGCTCGTTGTGCGTGTCATGCTCACCAAGTTCTCTCGATGCAGGGCCGCTCGACTGCGTGCACCCCTCCAAGCGGCTCGCCACCTCCCCTCGTCTGGACCACGTCTGGACACTCGCCAACCGCGGGCGGGATACTTCTCAACCGGCTCCCGAGGGCCAATATCCGGATTGCGCTGTCCGGTCTTCTCGCAGCTCCGCGATGGTCCTGTAGTCCTCAGAAGGGGGCAACGGCAGAGGGGGCCGCGCCGCCGGGCCTCCTCGCAACGGGAGTGCCTGGAAAAAGTAAAAATAAAAGTCGATCTTAAACAGATCTCAGCAGTGCCTCCAACTTGTCGGGGGGAAATTCTGCCGGGGTCGGCCGGACCGTCCGCAGACCTCCAGGCAGGGAGGCCCCAACTCCTCCCGCGTATATCCCAGATGAGATAGAGTATGAGACACACACAAGGAGCAAGGTGACTCTGCTGTTTATTAGACAAAACGGCAGGGATGGGTCAAGGAGCGTACGCGTTCGTCCTGACACACACACAATCGTGGGGCTCGCAGGCCCTTTTTACTGTATTATGACGCGCTACTTGCGTCACTTCAGAAAGTTAACAAAAAACCTATCGCCACTCTTAATTGGGTGTTCGAGTGGTAGGGTTAGTATAGCACACATATAGAGAACGATGTTAGTGGACAAAGGGTAGTCAGGTGGTATATCTGGGTTGTCCCTACAATTAGATACATGAGAATTGTTACATGAAGACTCCTGAGGATTGGCTAATATTACTGGCGTCAGTGATGAGAGCCCCATGTTCTGATTGGTGCGCCCGTGAGCTTCCCAGCCTGGGACCACCGCTGTTCCCAGCTCTCGGTGTACCTGCAAGGTGCAACAATGTTTCACTATGGGTACGTGCAGACAATGTGAGGACTTATTCATAGCTGGAAGGCTGACCGCTCCCACTGTCGCAGATGTCCATTGAGCCTTTCAAGTGTATCTGCCGGTGTCTCGTAGCGAGGGATCCAGACGCCTCTGTTCTCCTGGGTTTGGCATCTCGTCAGGTTCGGCTTGGTCACGTGGGGAGGGACCGTGAAAGAGGCAGAATTCTGCACAATTAATATTGTTTTTCTACTGCGCGTCTGGTTTAATTTGCCGGTGTGACTTTAACGTTGGTGCGCGGAGTACGAGGTTGCAACATCGTGCCTTTGATGATTTGTTCTTGGAATGTGGGTTTGCAACATTGCGACCTTGGCTGGTTGTTTCGCCGAGCTCATTCTGCAGGATCAGCAACCTGACTCTTGCTTTGTTAATGTCCACGGGAGCTCTTGTTTGAGGCCTACTTGGGCCTGGTGCATAAGTGGTCCGTTTGGTGCACAGGTGCTTTAGGTTATAGGAGCATGTAGTTTCATGACCAGTATCGTGTCTTCATTATACTTCTCATGGTGGTAACTGGTTTCAAGAGAAGCGTGAGCAAGCTAATAGATGAGTTCATGACGCGTCTTGCGTTTCTGCATTCTGAAAGCCTATGTAAAAATAATAAAGATGCACGTCCGTGAATATGCCTGTCGCCTACGTCATAGCACTGAGTATATTCTTCGTGTAGGTTGGTGTGGGAATGTCCAGTGTGTATATTTGTATAGATGTGCTTCCCGTTGTCTAGGTCGTCATGGCATCTCTAACGACGTGTAGATTTTAGTCTAGTTGGTCCGTGCCGCAGGTGTCGGCATGGCCAGTGCGGGCTGCTGGGCAGGCAGATGGACACATCCGTATGTTCCTGTACCAGGGTATCTGGTCGTCTGGTAAATGGACAAACTCTTCTCGTGGCGGGTGTCTGGGTCGTGACCCTCTAGGCCAAGCACAAGAGGTGGAGGACGGGAGCCTGGTCTTCCATTCTCCCAATTCAGATTCATTGCATCTGTCACATCTGGTGGGTGCTTCGGGGAAATACTCACGTATCTGGGCCGGAGTGTAATAGAATTGGTGAAGACATTTCCAATGAATTAGTTTGAACCTGGCATTTATTGCTACCTTTCTGGTCCCTTTGCAGCAGTATCCCCACTCTTCAGGTGTTATTTCATGTCCTAGGGACAATTCACATTTTTGCCTAGGGGTTGTGGACTCTGGTCTGGCGCTGAGTCACATAGCATACATCACGGACACCAATCTCTTATTTTGACCCCCGGAGATAACCCTATCAAATAACGGGGCCACCACAGGTTGTTCAGGAAATGTGGAGAACACTATTTGAAGCGTAGTTTTCAATCTGTAATATAGGAACACCTACAGGGGATTCATACTCCCCTATCGCTTAGCTCTTCTAACGTCACAAATCTCCCACTAGGCAACAGATCTTGGTAACATTGGATTCACGGTTTTTTCATAAGCTTAACAAAGCTCCTTTCGGAGATGAGTGGCATCCTGGGGTAAAGGAAACCAGCAACAGGGGGGTGTAGAGTACCTCTGTTTTGACCTTGCGTTCAATGCGAGCCCACATTTTACGTGTTAGTTCCACGATATTGGCCACCTTGGTCACAGTCTTGGGGGCTGTAAGTATGGTAGATCGCAGCAAGAATGGCACAGCCAGAGCTCTCTCTCTGTCTCTACATGTCTGTTCTCCCACTGTCCTTCAAACCAGTAGAGAGGGTATCCGGCCTGTGCTACCATATAGAACATCTGTAGATCAAGTAGGGCCAGGCCTTCTTTCTGTATTGGCGCTGTTAGCTTTTCCCATGAGACTCTCTGCTGATTCCCGGCCCATATGAACTGCGTAATCAGAGATCTGACCTCACAGAAGTAATCTGTAGGTAGTGCAATTGGCATGTTGAGGAATATATAAAGAAACCTGGGGGGTAGCACCATTTTGACCAGGGAGATCCTGCCATACAGATTTAGAGGCAAGTTCCTCCACCTCGTAGCTGCCTCTTTTGCCTGATGTAATACCCTCTGGTAGTTGCTGACAAATAAAGTTTCAGTGTCTCAGGCTATAGTGACTTCCAGATATGAGGTCTGGGTCATGTGCAGTTGGAAACCCCAATTGTCCACATGTCATTCTATTCCTTCTGTTGACGGAAACAGAACTGATTTTGTTGTGTTAATTACAAGGCCCGACAAGAGCCCACACTGGGAGACATCTTCCATAATGGGGTTGAGGTTCTGTTCGGGCTTTTTAATAAACAGCACCATGTCATCAGCATAGAGTGAGATAACTACCCTATGATTAAAAAGTAGGATGCCCCTGTCTATGTGGACCTCTCTAACCCTCTCCACTAATGGCTCCATCGCTAGGGTCAAACAGTAATGGGGACAGGGGACATCCCTGATGCATACCCTTCTTCAGTGAATCTGAGTAGTGAGTTGCCCATTCACCTGTATCTTGGCGACTGGTGACTCATATAGTAAATGGGAAGGGATGTGTAGTGGTTCCACACTCCAATTCTGATTAAAACTGCGAACAGGAATGGCCATTCTATCGAATTGAATGCCCTGGTGGCATCAAGTAGTGCCGCCACGACATGGTCCTCTCGGCCCACCGACGAGATCAGTCCAAACATCCGGCGAATCCCCAAGGAGGTGGAGCATCCCGGGATAAAGCCAGCTTGTCCAGCTCTCACCATTGTGTTAATCAGTGGTGCCAGTCTAGAGGCCAGTATCTTAGCCAGGATCTTATTGTCCAGGTTGATGAGGGAAATTGGCCTGTATGAGGCACAGTCCTTTCACGGTTTACCCGTCTTGGGGAGGACTGCCACCAGGGCCTCCCTCAGAGATTAAGGGAGCTTCACTTCCAGGGCACAGTGATACATTTGCAGGAGGTGGGGCCCTATCTTTGCTGCATAGTACTTAAAATATTCTGCTACAAATCCGTCCGGCCCCGGGGCTTTCACAGAGGGAAGGGACCTGATAGCTGCATGTACTTCTTCCAGAGTTATTGGATGGTTAAGTCCCTCCCTTTCATCCTCTGTGCACCAGTGTAAGGCAATCTGGTTCAGGTATACCCCCAGGTCAGCTTGAGTGGCATGAATATGGGACGTATACAGGTCTTCAAAGAAACAACTGAACTCCTTCATGATCCCATCGTCATCAAATCTCTCCTCCCCTTCTCATTTATTATGGACACAACCCTCTCCCTTTGTGTGTCCTGTCACGCAGCCCTCGGCAGTAGTCTCCCTGGCTTCTGTCCCTCCCCATACTGTCTCATTGCGGTCCTCCACCCCAGCAGTTTCACTTCCCTGTGTGCCAGGGTCTTAAACTGCTCCATCAGTTGTTTAATTTCTGCACGTGGACTGTCGGGGACTAAGTTACCCTCTTTCTGGAGTGCCCCTAAGCATGCTTCCACATCGCTCAACTCTCTTCTAATCGGTTTTAGCATGTCCACTTTTTTAGCTATACATTCATTCCGTATCACACACTTGAAACTTTCCCAGAGGGTGCAGGGTGACTCCACCGAGGCAGCATTGACCTCAAAAAAGGCATCTATGGATTCTGATAGGCCGTCCCAGAACGCTATATCCACCAGATTTTTGAATCTCCATGGTTTCTGTCCTCTGAACTGATCCATCAGTTCTATTTTCAGTAGTACCGGGGCATGGTCCGAGAGTGAGCAGACCAGAATAGTGACTTCTGTCGCGACTCCCGTAAGTGCCTGGAAGATCAAAAAGAAGTTCAGGCATGATGCTGAATTGTGGACCGATGACTGAAAGGTCTTTTGCCTTACCCCAGGATTTTTAAGTCTCCACACATCTTCTAATTCCCATGTCTGGGTCACATCTACTAATCCTCTGCGACCTTTAGTTAAAGGACGACACTGACCCGCGGTGCAGTCAAAGTATGGTTCCATCAACTCATGAAAATCCCCAGCCCATATTATATCTCCGGTGGGGGCATCCCCTAGGTACAGGTCAAGCTACTCCAGTGTAGCTGCCGAATCCTGGTTAGGACAGTAATAGTTTACCAGGGTGTATAGGTGGCCCTGTACCGTGCCCCCCACCACTAACACTAAGCACCTCCCCTCCCGTTCCTCGTTACGGAAATCGTGTTGAACCCAGCTTGATTATGGATGAGGATGCCAACCCCCCCTCACTAGAATGAGTAGGGCGAGAAGTAGCGGTGGGTCCCCAAACTATTACCAAAAAGCAGCTCTGTTGCCAGCATTAAGTGCGTCTCCTGCATGAACGCAATTTCGACTTGGTGGCACTGCAGATAAAGGCGAACTCTACAGCACTTTGATGGGCAGTTCAGTCCCCTCACATTACATGTTAGACAGCTAATCGATCCCGCCATGTTCTAGGGTGGTGCCTTGCAAATCCCTGACCGTCCCGGGGACCCACATGTGTTGTGATCTGTATATGGTAACCCTTCCTTTTATGTGAACCGTACTTGCCAGTTTGATGTGATGCTTCTCTTCCCTTCCTTCCTTCCCCCCTTTCCCACCACCGCCCCCACCAACATCCCAAACCTGTCAGTCATTAAACAATCCCTCCTCTCCCGCATGCTGTCTCCCCAACATGCCAGCATTTAAACAGTTGGGTTGCTTTTGCTTGGGTAGACAGCTGTGGCCTGACCAGGGCTCCACAGACACCTTCATAGATACCGTTCTCAGTCATTCAGTGTTCTTAGTCCCCATTTGGCGACAGCTGCCGAAAATGGTGGGCGTACAGATGTTCAGAACTACTCAATCATTGTTACCTCTGTGTCGCAGGTTTTGGGGCATCTGTTCAAGGAATTTGTTCGCTTCCGTTGGGGTGGTGAAGAATAGAGTCTTTCCCTCATGCTCCACCCACAGCCTGGCTGGGAACATCATTGCATACCGGATTCCTCTCTTCTGCAACCTTTTCTTCACATGAATGTAGGTTCTGTGGGATGTCTGGACATTATCAGAGAAGTCCGGGAAGGTTTTCAACGTGTCGCCTTTATACTGCAGGTCTCCCCTCTCTCTTGCTTTACGGAGGGCCAGGTTTCTGTCACGGTAATTTAACATTTGAGTAATTATGGGTCGTGGGGAGGTGTCAGCTTCCTACCACTGGGGATCCTGTGCACCCTCTCGACCACAAACATATTCGAGAACCTCTCCTGCCCCAGGATTTCCCCCAGGATCTGCTCTACCTTTAATTCCATGATTCTCTGGTTGACAGCTTTAGAAACCCCTATTATGTGCAGGTTATTCCTCCTTCTAAGTCATCCTGCTTCTCAGTCAGTTCTTTCAGCGCCCTCTTCATCTGTTGGAGGTCTTTAGACATCGAAGTCGCTTCATCCTCCACTGTTGAGATCCTACCCTCCACCTCGTCCAGTCTTTCCCCATGTTTGTCCAAGCGGATCTGCATGTGATCCACTTTGCATGTCAGCGTGTCCATCTTCCCATCGAGGAACTGAATGCTGCTTTGAAGCTGGCTGAACATTACTTTTATGTCATGGAATGCTGTGGCATTGTCCTGGGCAGATTGTTGGCGGGTCCCTTCAGGAGGATCCATGGTCCCTATGATTTGGGAATGAGAGGCAGCTTCAAATTGGAGCTTAGACTGTTGCTTTTTGCTCTTGTATGCCTTGGCCATTTTTGTCCAGCCTACCTGCCCCGGTGGTCCACGCGACCCCAGTCTTGACTACCCCACACATTATGGACTTCTGGCGTCCCACAACACCACCCCCTTCCGTGTTGTGCAGAGCTGAGGAGAATTAAATGTACAGAGGGGACCTCGAGTCCGTCAAAGTGGTCCCACCGCTCAACCATGGACCACTGCGCAGTTGGCCCGCATGTAGTCACCGGACTCACGTTCCTAGTGTGCAGTATGGGCCAGGAGGAGTGCACTATTGATCATCCCCTGCTTTCCTCACGCAGCTCATCATATGGTAATGTTCCCAGGTCTGCAAAGGGTTATGGCCTCCGGATCTATGGGGTTAGGATTGCTCCTCAGGGGCCCCGAACGGGTCGTGGCGTTAACCATCAGTGATTGCTCCTCCGGGAATGGCGAGCATGGGACCTTGCAGCAATTTATTCAGCGATTTGAGGCAGCGCAGAGACTGGGCACAGGTTCTCGTCCCAGGGTCATGCTGACCTTATGTGCTATCAAGTCTGTAACTGATACCCCGATGTCCTTTGGAGGATGGTTCCCCCTGCATTGATATCAGAGAGGGGGAGACCCAAGCGCTGCATATGTTGAGCCAGGGCACCGGGCAGTCGGCTCCAGTGGTGCCGCGGTGCCCGTGGGCTCACCAAAAAGGGGGATAGGGGGGGCCAAATGCCGGAGCAAAGGCTGAGCAGCTATTGTCTGCAACACCGCCAGCCGCCACCAATGAAGCCTCAGGCCCCTGCTCAGCTCCAGGCAGCCAACTGCGCTCTTGTGTTGTGTGCCCACTGATCAATTATAAGGTTGCCCAGCTCTCCATCGGTGCATCATGAAGGATCCCTAATATGGTAACTACCATGCACTTCCCTGGGGGGTACATTTGGAGCAGCCCCCCCACTGGTGGCAGCCTCCACCTGTACCTTATCCGTTTGTGTCCCTGCTCCACTTCTGCAGCACACCTTCCGTGTGTTTCCGAATGGCTCACGGGGGAGTTTCACCGGTGTAATCCCTTAGTTGTAGCTGGGTGTGCGAACTGGATCGTGGGCCCACTCTCTCTGGCATCTCGCAGGACTCACCAGCCACTCTGCGCCTGCCGCTCAAGCACCTGCAGCAGTGCGCCTGAGGCAGCCGCAATGGGAGGGAGAGGGCTTCAGACATGTAACGGGTTCTGGGGTGGTCCTCTCTGTCCCTCCAACCCGCCGATGCCACCCAGGGCCGGTTTCCTATGTGGAGGGCAGTATGGACCACTCTCCGAATTTCCACGCTGAGCTGTGCCCCATCGCTGCAGTCCTCACCAGTCCTCGGGACGGGTCATGCAGCTCGGCGACACCAACCAGCAGCACCTCACTCCACAGTGGCTTGCCGTGTGGCTCTCCGCACCCAGGCAGCGGGGTCGTCTCTTCGAGCACCAGGTCTGAAATGTACTCTAGGTCCCCCTATATTGTCCCATGCCACTGGTCTGAGACGGGGACTGGCCTCAGGCACGCAGCGCCGTTTCTGTCATCTGACAGATCTCCTCACTGCAGGGCTCCAGGGCCTTCAGATTTTGGGCGATGTGCCCAAGATGCTCCGACACCCTGGCGCACCTCCAATTATTATAAAATGACCTGATGAATGGCCCGATAATGTTCCGATATTAATGTGTTGTGGCGAGATCACAGGCCTGCGGCCATCTTGGTCGAGCTCTCTGGCACCCCCCTACCAGGATAAAGTTGACATATTTAAAAAAAGGTAGAAGGAAGGGGGACTGGTAGCATTTGTAAATAGTAAATATTGTTAGGCGAGAGAATCATTTTGATTGTTTCAATCCACCCCACCAAGACAAGTACAAAGGTGACCAAATTGATGTTGATTGACTAAGTATATCTAGGAGGACATCTGTGTTTAGGCAGAAGGAGTTTAATGTGAGAATCTCAAATGTATCTTTGCTTATACCCCGAAACCAAGGAAAAGGAGTCTAATACTGCCAGTACTGCCAGTAAATTTGTGAGATGATCCTTAGGGTTTTTTAAGAGAATGAGAATGTCGTCTGCATAGGCAGCTATCTTGGATTTGAATTTACCACATCCTATAACCCGGATACTTGTATCAATTCTAATATATTCAAGTAATGGTTCAAGGGATAGGATGTATAAAATTGGGGCTAAAGGACAGCCCTGCCTAGTACCCCTCCTAAGAGTAACAAATGCTGATGATTGCCCATTGATATGGATAGAGGATTTAGGATCAGAATATAATAGATTAACAAGGGACACAAAACCATCATCACACCCATGCCAATGTAAGGCCCTAAAGAGATAGTCCCAGCTGACACGATCAAAGGCCTTTTTTAGGCATCTAGAGCAACTGCCGCATATCCACGCCTGTCTGTTTATTCTTGGCAACAAGGTGTACAATATCAAATAACAATCTTGCATTGGAGGAAATAATCCTCCCTTTCACATATCTTACTTGGTTAGATATTATTAGTTTTGGTAGAAAAGATGAAATTCTGTTTGCTAAAATTTTGGCGAAGATCTTGCATTCTACATTAATTAATGAAATAGGTCTATAATTCTTTGGAAGGTCAGAATCTTTTTGAGCTTTGGGGAACAGAATTAATAATGTTTCAGTGAATGTTGCAGGCGAGACATGCCTGTTACTGAAACAAGAAAACAATGCCTCTAGTTTAGGGGAAATAGAATTAGGGAAGTAGTCAAAGAATTTGATGGATAAGCCATGTGGGCCGAGGGCCTTGCCTGTTTGTAAGTGAGAAATCTTATGTGTCATCTCAAGTATAATAATAGGATCATCTAGGCCTTTAAGAATGACTTTGGATTATGAATCCATTTTAATGTTATGGAAAGAGGAATCCAAATCTCTTGATGCAGTATTTGATTCCGGGGAGTATACATTTGAGTAGAATGTTTTGAATACATGCAGGATATCATTAGATTTGGTGACAGTAACACCATGCAAGTTTTTAATATGTGAGATTTCAGTTTTCTCTTTTTGGGCTTTGAGATACGAAGCAAGAGCCTTGCCCGCTTTATTGGAGGTTTGATAGATTTTAGAATTACATTTCAATATAGTACCAGACACCAGTTCAGTTAGTTTCTTATTAATTTGAATTTGCAAAGACAACACCTCATGATGTCCTGTTTTGGAAGGGGATAGATAGTATTGTTTCACTGCTTTATTAAGTGAGTTAAATAATATATCTAACTCTTTTTTGTATTCCTTTTCTTTTTACTCACGTAAGCTATGACATGTCCTCTAAAGGCTGTGTTAAAAGCATCCCAGTTTTTTGGCGTTGACGTTTCATCATCCTTATTATCCCGTAAAAACTGCTGCATAAAACTAGTAACTGTCTGCGTAAAGTGTTTTGTAATAATATATTGTTGAATCAACTCTCTGGTGGGGTGTTTTTGAAAATCAAGGGAATCAAATGTCATTATTACGGGGAGTGATCTGATATAATAATATTGGCAATTTGGGAGTCGATGATTGTAAATGACAAGCCTTTAGCAGCAAACATATAATCAAGACATGATAGAGTGTCATGTGGGAGAGTATGAAAGGTATATTTAGCATGTGTAAGGTGAGAGAGCCTCCAGGTAGCTAGCAGGCCCATTTCAACAATACACCAGATGAATGAGTCATTGGATTTGGAGCGTTTAAAGATGTATCTAGACCTCCTGTGGAGGAACGGATCAAGAACCTTATTAAAATCACCACAAACAATAAGGTTGTTAAGATTAGACTGCAATATTTTTTCTTTGTAAGGTATCCCAAAAAACTGGATTTGGGGCCGTTGGTCCATAAATGTTCATTATGGAGATTACATCAGGTCCAATTTGCAGTTTTACCCAAACCCATCTTCCTTCATTAGCCATGCCCTGATCTAGTAACTTATATGGAAGATTGTTGTTGATTAATATAGCAACCCCATTGTTTCACCAAGGGCAGGACAAGAGATAACCTCCTGAACCCAAAATGACTTAAAATGAATCTATGAAACGGAAGTTTCATAGATTCCATTTAGGACAAATGCAACTCTTGAATGCAGGCTACAGAAGGATTACATTTCTTAAGGTGCGCAATTATTTTATATCGCTTGATTGGGTTATTTATACCATTAACATTCCATGGCACACAACAGAATCCCATCATAATGACTCAAGAGCAATTAATGAGGCATATAAACATCACAGAAAGAAAATTAAGCAACAAATGATGAGAAAAAGACAATTTAGAGATCTGTACCCTTGCAATTGTAAAAAGTGCACCATGACGGGAAGGGTGGACCAAATGGGGTAGACACAAAAGGAAGGGTGAGGAAATGTAATAACTTGACCTTAATGTAATAGATATAAGAGGCGGATACGAATATAAGGAGGCTGAGTGAGGAGAGACAATGTAGGAAGAAATAAACACATCAAGTTTACAAAAGAGGGAAGTATAGAAAATAGCAGAAGACTGTGTGACACCAAGAAGGACCAAAAACAGATCCAGTAGGAAGATGACTACCCAGACCTCGTCCCAACCCGTGAACTAGAGAGTTGTTGATGTAACCGCAATGTAGATAAATAACAAAATATGAGGTGAAGTGAAACACCTTACCAAACTCATGTGCCAGAGGCAGCATGATAAGGAGGCAATCAAGTGTCCATCTTGTGATTTTTTAGGGATCTAATAAAAGCCTTTAAACCAGCCACATCAGCGAAAACCGAATTCTTCGGTTGATGATAACCTTAAATGAACATGGATGGTAAAGGCCATATCTCATGTTGCGTTGTTTTAACGTGGATGATACGTGAGGAATTTCTTTCTCTGCTGGACAGTCAGCTTCGCTACATCCTGAGAGATAAACATTCTGTTGCCTTGCCAAATGAGGGAGCTATTTTCTTTGGCTTTGGTTATAATAAGCTGTAGTTGAGTAGATTCCAACAATAAAAAGTACGTGGCATGGGCTGAGCAGACTGAGAAGATCTCACAGGTGTCTTCTAAGACTATCTAAAGAATGTACAATAGTAATACCTATCTCACTATCTAGCTATCCATACATCAAGCTGGTTAGGTATCTATCTTAATATTTATGAAAACCAAACTTGCACCCCAAAGAGTGCTGTGGCTCTGAAAGGGCATGCTATGTGCAGATTGTAACACAGGACTGAATGTATAACAAAACAATAGTGTTCTACAATGTTTTCTGAATTTAAAAAAGGTTAGCCTGCTTTGCGGTGGTCCAGAGGAAGGAAATCCTGAGAATTCATGTACGGAAAGAAAACTCAAAATATGCATATATTTTTTTTAAAACCATCAGCGATTATGTAGCAATTCCATTATTGATTTTTTTTCAATTTATTTATTTGTAATGCGCCGGTAACTCGCAAGTTTCGGGGCGCAGAAACATGGACACGAAGACCAACAGAAATGGGACGAGACAGTTCCTAGAAATCAAAGGTTTAGAGGGTCAAGAGTGGCGAGGTCAGTTAAAGAGATACGTTTTCACTAACTTACGAAGGCGTAAGTAGTTGGGTTCTTTCCTTATGTGGACTGGCAGATTGTTCCAGATACCTGCTGTAATGACTGGGACAGATTTTCCAAGTCCAGATTTACGTTTGTGAGGCATTACTGTGATCCTACTTTGATCCGAGGATCTTAAGGCGCGGCTTGGGGCATAAGGACGTATTTTTGATTTTAGATAGCCTGGTGCCTTCCCGTGGATGCATCTGTGGTCTATTGTAAGAGCCTTGAAGTGGGTTCTGCTCTCAACTTTGAGCCAGTGTAATTCCTTCCTGGCTGTACTGATGTGGTCTGATTTGGATTTGCCTTTGATTATCCTGACTGCGTTATTTTGGATAATCTGGAATGCCTGTATGCTTTTTTTGTTGGCTCCTAGCATAAGTGCATTCCCGTAGTCTAACCGAGAGAGGATGGTTTCTCTGGCCACTGTGGTACAGTTGTTCTCTGATAGATACGGTCTAATAGCTCTGAGGAGTCTCAAGTAATAGTTGCATGTTTTTTTATGTATTGAGTCTGGGCTTCTGCTCCTAAGGATGCTTCCATCATCATGCCCAGGGTTTTTACTTTCTCAATTACTTTAATGTTGATGTCTTTGATCTTGAAGTTTGTGTAGTCGTGGGGCAATGTGTTTCTGGCTTGGGTGGATCCGAAAACCATTAGCTCGGTTTTGCTGCTGTTCAAGCACATCCAATTGGAATCCATCCAATGTTCTATGATGTTATAAATTCTGTTTAGATGGTCATTGTCATTGTCAGTTTTATGGTCCCCGCATTGTAACAATTCATCTACAGGAATAGCAGGCCATTGCTAAGTGGGTAGCTAATACTGTACACACCTACCTATTTCTGAGAATGTGTTAAATATATCTTCCAAGGCAAACATAAATGATTAACCACCATAATATTTACAGTTTAATGCAGTGGTATTCAAAACATGTTTATGCTGCTCCCCCCACCCCCTTGAGTAAAAATATTGTTGCTGAGCCCACCTTGAGCACACATAGGCCTTCATTACGACCCTGGCGGAATCCGCGGTGCTAAATGCACCGCGGAGCATGGCGGAAAGCCGCCGATAGCGCCATGGGGGTTGGCGGATTTACCACCCCATGCCGACCTTGGCGGAGCGGTAAATCCCCAATCCCCATTTTACCCTTCCCCATTCCCATTCTTGCCCCATAGGGTATAATGGGAGTGGGGAAGGAGTTAATTACGCCGCCGTAAAGTACGGCGGCGTAATTAACAACGAGGTCCCTTAGCGCCATGGTTTTCTCTGCCCGGTAAAACCAGGCGGAGAAAACCTCCATGGCGCTAAGGGAACTCGTAGTACGGCGGACGGGTCCGCCGCGATTAGCGCTGGCGGAAACCCACTCCGCCAGGGTCCTAATGAGGCCCATAGTGTTTCCACCACCCAGATGCCATATCTGCTTATATTGTCTATTGAAAGCAATCACAGTACTAGCCCCCCTGGCCATCCTTCAGACCACTCTATGGGGGTAGGAGGCCAGCCTCACAGTTTGAAGACCACTGGTTTAATTGAGGTATTATTTTAGCTCTCAACCATTTGTCTCGCAAAGGCGGGTGAAATCTCCCGATTTTCTTTTTGGCGGATGAGACGCCCATTGGAATGAATGGGCGTGCAGGAGGCTTGGCGGGTGAGTCAGCCCTTTGCAAGGCGGGTGACACCCGCCAAAAGCGGGTGAGTTGAGAGCTATGGCTGCCATGCACAGATCTTATCTAGGTGAAAAAGTATAGGTTCCATAATTCCGAAAATGTGTGTGCATCGTGCTCTATTGTCAAATCTATGCTGTTAATTTTCCCTGTTTATAATTTGAAAAGCAACTAGCTGAAATGCCCTGCTTGAATACTAATGACATAGGGAAGAGGTTCTTATAAATCTGCCCGGTCCATGGTTAGCTTTACATCTCCTACTACCATCGCCAGAACATGTTATTTTCCTCCTCTCCAAACAGCATTTACTTTCTAATTAAGCAACCGAAAGAATGAGGAGTTCTGGGTGATTGCCTCATTTCCTAACCCAATTCCTTCACTGCACATTTAAACAGCAGAAATAATTCTCAGCCTGTTTAATGCTGGAAGTTTGCACGCATGCTCTCCTAAATGGCATTCTACGTGCTTTCCCGAGGACTGGTCGAGATAATATGATAACATTTAATTAGCAATCTCCAAACTATTCTTTTCCAGAGCAGACACGCCTGCTATCATCGAAAACGAGAGAGTTCTGCCCGTCATTGAGAGCATTTTCATGGGGCACAAGAAGGCATTTTAACGAATGTGTGATGTTTCCTTATGATTATCGATTTTTCGGTGCTTGGCCTCTTTATCATGCTAACTGCATGAGACTCTGCATGCAGCGTGTCTATCCCGTGCCTCTGGCAGTACACAATATCAATAACCTATTCACTGGTTGCCTGTCATGATTTTTTTGTTTTGTAGCAGCAATTCCCTTATGGGTCTAGCATGGAATTTCGTAGAAATATTTTGGGGCTAAATCAAAAACAATTATACAGTTGTTGGCAGGCCACCTGCAAACGTAGTAACACGCTGCATTCTTACATTATTTGTAATTCACAAAAGTAAAAGCACTTGCCTTTCCTTGTGTATATTGACAGTAGGAAAGGGGGCTTTTGCATCTGATGTGGCTCTTTTATTGACACGTCCATTATGTTCCTTGGTAATGTAATTTATTGCGTGTGGAGTGTTTACTAAATTCCATCTAGATATTGAAAAAACAGCCTTTTGTGCCTAAGGACGGCTGAATTAAAAATAAGTATTTTGCCATATGTCTACACCTCCGACGCTAGCAATGGGCGCTTTCCTTTTTCATGAAAGAATCGGAAATCATTGTGTTGAAACCCTATGGAATGTTCGAGATGGTGAGCTATTTGGCTGACGGGCAATGAAACTAAAGTCCTCGTTAAGTTATTGCTTACAAGAACATGATTTTGGCTCACCATTTCACTCACACGCCTAAATCCGGTGCTGGCATACAGTTTCATGGGTGGAAGAAGTATTAGCTCCTAATTAACAACTTTCAGATTCAAAACAGAACTAGAAAATCAAAGATTCTTGATGGAATGTTCTATTAAGTTGGAAGATTCAGGTTGGACATTGCTGGTAAAGATATATCAGATTGTGCCAAGCACGCCCATGTGCAACCATTGCCTTGTGAGTTCTCAGGGCTGTTACTGGACCTGCCTGCTTCCTAACAGCTAGCAAAGTGTATCATCGGGGTACTGTCAGGTGTATGCGGGCGCTTGCGTTTGAAAGTATGTGCTTATCAACTTGCAAGTAAGTGCAACAGCTGCAGACGCTGGCACTGCTAGGCTAACCCCTGCCTAGAAAAGTAACAGACACCGGAACTATGTGTGCCAGTATCAATGTGCTTGTGCAAGCAGTACAATGTGTCAGCTAATTATGGTGTCTGTATAAACTCATACATTCACGGTTAACCCAATAGACAAGTGACCATATTTTATTTTTCACCCTTGCAACAATTTGCCCTTTATGCCAACACGTGTTTCGACCTCTGCGGTCTTTTTCACGGCAATATACAAAATTGATAACAGACTGTTGCTCAATATAGATCTCTCGGGGTATCGAGCTCCCAATATGCCAACGGATGGCTAAGTGCCAATGCACAGTAAAAAGTCTGTTCAATCACCAATCCACGCGGACGCCAGGCGGAGGCCGGGTCTTGCACTGTCAGGCACCCAACAGGAAGGAGAGACTCATTCCAACAGGAATTGGACGATGAGGAATTAACTTAGCGGGAAGCTCGCATTATGGGGACAAACCACAACATGAACAAGGACTTGAACATACTTTTTACTGCGCATTGGCACTTAGCCAAACAGCTATTTTGTGTACTGGAAATCGGTTTGCACATCGTATGCAAGCCCAACCTACTTTAAAAAACCTGCAAACTTAGATGGGTAGCATTAGGAAAGGTAAGGGGAGCTTGTCCCTTTAGTATTCCTAATGCCGATATGCAGGCGAGCAGACAAACGGGGAGTGAGAAAGAGGAGCATCTGCCTGTGAGGTAATTTGTGGGTGAGGAAAGAATTGAGTCATCTTGAGGGGGAAGAATGCAACAGATACAGGATGGGGCATTGGCTAAATCTCAAAATGGCAGCCAAATGCTATGAGAAAATGTGTCCAGTAACTGCTAGATTTCACCTATGTTCCGGAGTTTTATCAATGGGTGGAAATCTGGCCCACTGTTGCTTGACAGAGAATCCAAGCAGAGATGTCTGCTCTCATTTCTGCTTAATTTGGCAATGTGCAACTGTTGATTGTGATCTGCTTGCACTCTGAAATGTACATTGATTGAAGTAGACTGCAAAGCAATGCTTATGCTTCTGTTGCTATACAAACTCCAGCAACCTATTCCAGCTTTGCCCAATTTGGCACAGGATGTAAACATTCTTGCAGGATACAGAACAGACTTGGACAAATCCACACTCATGCCTTTACTTAGTATTACTTCTGGGAGTGATTTCAAGGATTGGTCCTTTAAGTTGGCTGGCAGGAGAATCAAATATGTGGCCATTCTCTTCAATTTAAACCTGCATCATAAATCTACTCAAATCAGTGTAAACTGTTGACACATCTGTATTTACAGTCTGAAAGACAATAAACCTAATGATCCATTTAGGCCTAAGATCATTTTTTGGAGATGGCTAATTTGTTTTGATGTATGTAAATACTGAATAATTAATTAACCTGTGACACACCTAGTGGGGGATCTAACATGATTCAATAACTAAACATTTTTATACTGAGCCCCTTCAATAAAAATATTTGTTGCGCCCCTACAAGCTAAAACACCTTATATTTTAAATACAATACAGTCACTGTAATTCCTTTTTAAAGAGCCTTGCCGCCTACCCAGACATCTTTTGTGCCCCCCTAAGGGGGCAGCTCCACACAATGACCAATGGTCTAAGTTAAAGGACAAGAAATCCAGAGCCCAATCCCTTATCTAGTTTACAACACAAACTCCTAGTCATCCGGCCAGGGCAGTATTCAGCAAGCCACCCACAGTATCTTGGTTTTGAGTGTCCCGGCACACTTCTTTCACAAAGACTTAATTCTTGTGATAGCTTGGCTCTTTCTCAAGGCTGTGGTATTTGCCTTGAATTAGTCCTGGATTGCAGAATGGGACAACACCCTCACAGAATGTAGCTTGCACAACCGGGTATGGGTGCCCTCTTGCACTAGGAGTTTCTATGCAGATAAGGTGGGTATGTATCGTCACCCACACCTTGAACTTGATACCTGTCTATACTCAGCCCCGCCTGGGTTTGAAAGTGTTAGCAAGAATTCCTTCTTTAGACTTGCTGCTTTGTGACCCCTTCAGGGTCTAGGTATAAAGCTCAGAGCTAACGGCACTCTCTCTATTTCATGTTCAGATCATAGGGTTGCCACATTCAGGTCCCAGCTAAATTGGCCTCTCTATCAAGTCTGCCCCTTCAACCTGGATTCCTCTAAGCTTTGGTACCACCTGCTTAGCCAACTGCCCTTCTCACTGTGCACATTTTCTTGACCCAATTGGCCCTGCCATCTCAGGTGTCCCTCTTCTTGTTCTCCTCCTTGCATTATTCTCACAACTGAAATATATTGGCCAACACAAGTTCTTCTCTCCTGCGTCAGATCTCCTCACTAAAGAACCACTTCCTGTCAGGGAAAAGGTTCTATCACCCATCAAGTCACGTGTCTTCTCTTCTTTTTTTTTTATAAAGGATCTGGAAAAGTGATTATTACTATGAGAGCTCTGATTCACTGCCCCGTTTTGCCATTCACTTTGAGGTTCCTGACTGACCATGGCTTTATAATTCCTTCTCATCCTCAATTATGTCATCTGTGTTTGCACTTCCTTGTAGATATCAAACATGTGTTTATAATGAGGAATGGCGTGTGCCCCAGATCCGTTGGCCCAAATATAAAAATACTCTACCATGTTGAAAGTATGTGATATTAGCATGTTGTCTATGGATCAGAAGATCCAGATTCCCTGCTTACCCGTGAGTCTCTCGCCAAAGATCAATGCATTATGGATAGCAAAAGAAACTCATCTTGTGTCCGATTTCCCGCCAGAACGGCCAGGGGTAATAGTAAACAAGTAAGGCCAAATAAACTTAGCTAATTCGTCCATACAAGTAATGAAAGATCCTGTTCCATAAAAAAAAATTAAAATAAACTCTTCCCGGATACTGTCAGTGAGATGATATTGTGGGGCAGGCGCTACAATTTTCATTTCCCTCCCTCTCACATGCTATGTGGATAGTCGTAATTGTGCGAAGTAACATATTTTCCAGATGTTGTGTCCATGGCAAAATGCTTAACGCGCTGAGTGGAAAACCTTAGCCGAAAACATATTGAAATGTAACACAGTTATATGACCCTTTTGGTACCTCTGTGAAGCCAGACAAGGTCTGACTTTGGAGAATAAAAAGAAAGCCAAGAAAAGGAGCAGGTTGTTTTAGCTGGGGCATATAATCTTTACCATACCACTGGTACCTGTGGCCATTCTCGGCCTCGTTAAGAGCGAGCGTTGCATGCGCGACTTGAATCAAAGCTCTTGGAAGGCAGGCTATGAGTTAATAACAGTAAACAGGGCAGCAGCAGTGTTATTCTTTCATAAAAAAAGATCTATAAACTTGCATTTAGAGCACACCCGTGAATTGACATGGAAATCCGTGCAGATGCGTCTCTGCTCTGCCTATTCCCTGTTGTGCTTTCCAGAACACCTTCACATATGGTTTGACTCGTTTGCGGGAAAGTGCTTGTTGTTTATGTCATGCATGCAGCACAGATTGAGTTTACTGTCCGTGCAGCCGAGGAATTAGACTTCTCCACAAGAGCACACCTGCCCATGTGCTGCCGCTGTCTCTTCCACGACATTTTTACAATTTTGGCAAGAGCCACTTTACGGCCCATTGACTTTGACCCTGTGCTGTCAAATGGCAAAGTAGCAAAAATGCTGGCATTGTACGGGAAATGGTGGGTTGCACATGGGGAAAGTGATGCTGAAGATCAAAACACATACACTATTTTAAAACGTGATTTGTTTTTGATAAAATGAAGGGAATCATTGTGTAGGGCACCTGGCCTACAGGATCCAGGTCTAAATGTAGGGCAGAGATAACTAAAAACACAAGGGGATCGAGCCACGATGCTTTTGCGAGTGTGACTCCTTTTATGTGTGTTCCTAAAAAGCACAGGTTTTGTACATGAAATCTGTGGGTTACTCACAAAATGGAAACAGAAAGACAATGGGCCTAATTTGCAACAGTCTTTTCTTATGAGAAAAACCCCATGGGAAAACGATATGTAAATCAGGCCAGTGTGTGCAGACATTCTTGCACTTCATCTGCACGGATATCTATGTGCACTTAGTGAAGAGGCACACGCATGTATATGTTACTTTATGTGCTGCAGTGGCATGGTCCTCCACTTAGCCACAATTTGTTTATGCAAAACGGGAAGATTGGAGCAAAGACCACGCACAGGCTGTGCAAACGAGTGGCACTCCTGCAAACGCATGTACAACAAGCCGATGTTCAAAAAAAGGGAAAATAATACTTGATCCTTTTCTCGCAGGTTACAATTTGCACGGGTACCGCACTAAATAGGATACGAATTGGGAACACCTAAAGGACTATGGGCCTCATTACACGGATGGCGGTAGGTATTTAAAGTTACCGGTAATGGAATACCGGTAACGTTAAATGCCCATGCGGATTACGACCCGGCTCACCGCCATTAGCGGCACCGCTAATTACGGTGCCACTAATAGCGGTCAGTCCGCGTGCGCGCAACCTGCCAACCCGTAAATAACGACATGCTGCTAATAGCACACCATCACAAGGCCATTGCACACGGCAATAGCGCCATGGTAAATACCCCAAAACCTCTTACCGGCATGGCGGCAATACCGCCATCGCGAACCAGCCGTTAAAAGAACTAAGCAGTGTCAACATCTGCCACAGGTGGCCAAAACCAGCACAGGTGGAGGCAATGGAGACTGTGGCTGCTCAAAAGAAGCACACCACACCCCTTCCCGCACCCCTTCCCACACCAAGATGGTTCCAATACTGGGAGCATTACATGGCCTTAGGACCTGATTGCAGCGCTGTTGCTACAACAACAGGCTGCACAGAGGAGAGGCAGGAGGAGGAGGAAGACCAGACAGGCACAGCAAGCACCACCACGCCACCTAATCATACCACAGAGGCACCCACCAATTCCCGGATCAGAGCCAGTCCATTTAACCTAACACCTGAGCAGATACACACCCTGTACCGTCTGGACCGGGACACTATCACCAGCATCGTGGACATGATACACAACGACATTGTGAGCCTCATAGATATCCGAACTGCCATCCCCCCTTTACTCAAGGTGGTGACAGTGCTCCACTTCCTGACCACAGGAACCTACCAGCATACAGTGGGGCAGATGCATGGCATCTCCCAACCAGTATTCTCACCCATACTGAACCAGGTACTCGATGCCCTCCTGAAGCATGCACCTGAACACATATCCATGCCACGGACTGCCCAGGAGATTGCAAACACCAAAGTTGGCTTCTATTCACTGGCAGGCATCCCAAGTTGCATTGGGGCCATCGACTGTACACATGTGGAATTGGTCGTCCCACATCACAATGAAGTAGTCTACCGAAACAGGCAGCAATTCCACTCCATCAATGTCCAAATGGTATGTGACGCAAACAAGATAATCACACATTGCTGTGCCCGATTTCCAGGATCTACCCATGATTCCATGGTCCTGCGGAACTCAACTATCCCCCGCTACATGGAGCGACAAATGGGACAACGTTCGTGGCTACTTAGTGAGTTCCATGCTAAGCACATAGCAGTGTGATTGGGGGGGGAATAGATAGATACTCCAACTGGGTGTGCATTGGGGGGGTAGATAGATACTCCAACTGGGTGTGCATTGGGGGGGATAGATAGATACTCCAACTGGGTGTGCATTGGGGGGGGGATAGATAGATCCTCCAACTGGGTGTAGCCTGTAGTCCGTCGCCCAAATGCACATACAGATGTACGCCAATGGGCATCTGTGAGGGCAGCAACGTACTTGGGATGAACGGACATGCAAGTATATGCCACACGACAGAGCTGACAACCCAAATCTGGTGACATCAAACATCAATCCTCATCCACATTGCACGACACTCCACGCCACGAAATACACAAATGTCATCCATGCCGCCAACATAGTCATGCAGCGTTCCTACAGCACAACATCAACAATGCATTGTGCCCTTGGATGCATGCAAAGGTATACCCCCTAGCTATGGCAATGCATCACAAACCCATGGCACCACTGAAGCGTTGCCTCTCAGCATGGCAACAGCAATGTCGGAAGGACAGTACACCACCAGTGTGGTACCAAATGTGCCTGCCCACAGGGACACCAATGACCTGGCCTCACCCAGGACATAGCAGTCACTGTTGGAGGCATCCATCGGGCATGTCTACTTGCATGCTTGTGCTCACCTTTGCACAAAGCAGTCACACAGACCATATTCATTGATGCAGTTGAATGTGTACATGAATCAAAATGATAGGCCAAAGTATGTGACATGAACAGGCCACACATGTGTCAAAAAAATAACAGGAACCCATTCCTCCCCCCATGTAGGTGATGCCGGCTATCCCCTGAAGAGGTGGCTCCTCACACCTGTACGGAACCCACAGAACAGACACGAAGAAGAATACAATCATGCACATACCCGTACCCGCCTCGTCATCGAGCAGACTTTCGGACTGCTGAAGTCACGGTTTAGGTGCATTAGCAGGTCTGGTGGCGCCCTCCTGTATGGCCATGAGAAGGTTGCAAAGATCACCATGGCATGTGTCATGCTGCACAATATGTGTATGAGACGGAATGTGCCACTGCCCCCTGACGTTGAAATGGAGGCACCTGATGAGGATGATGACGGGGATGAGGATGGAGGTGAAGGGGATGCAGGTCATGCAAGAGGGGATGGCCAGGAGGGACGTGCTGTGAGGCAGCATTTGATTAACCAAATATTCTGAGTGACATGTAGTCATACTGTCACCTGTATATGGCTGGTGATGCACTGGTGTCTGTTTGTTAGCTCACAATGGACCTTGCCGTCAATAAATTGAACACACACAATGAAGGAGTCAAGGCCTGTGTTTTGCTCAAACAACAGTGTATTAATGAACAGAAAAAGGAAAATGTGCAAGGCCCCAACAATCCCGCCACCCTTCCCCCACCCACAACTGTCCCATCACACCCTTCCCCCCACCCCCACAACTGTCCCATCACACCCTTCCCCCCACCCCCCACAACTGCCCCATCACACCCTTCCCCCCACCCCCACAACTGTCCCATCACACCCTCCCCCCCCGAACTGCCCCTCATGAGTCTCCAACAATGTATGTGTCCAGGCATGCACAGAGGCCAATGGATATTCACGCCCTATTGTTCATTGCCAGGGCCAGCATTTGGGGGCTGGCTGGAGGTGCACCTGGTGGTGCGTGTAGAGCGTCTGATTGGGCTTGTCTGCCACAAACTGGTGGTCGAAGAGGTGGCAGACTGTCCTGGTGGAAATTGGCGCTCCATAGCATCTGCGATGCGTGTTAGCACCTCCCGGACGCGTATCAGCTCCCCACACAGCCTGTCTGTGCACGACTCCATTCCCTCCCTGGAGTGCCTGGATGTCTCCCCCAGGTCAGCCCTGAGACGGGCAACCTCCTCCACATGTTGACCTACGAGGTCTGTGAGAGCCTGCTGGCGCTGGATGACGCTGGCCAGGTCAGGGGAAGTGGCGGCCTGTGGTGGTGTGTCTGCTGCGCATCCTGATGCTGGCTGGTGTGCAGATGCCGCCTCTTTGGGGCTACTGAAGGCCTCCATAGACTCGTGAACGGTGACGTGCGAGCAAGGTGTGTGTAGGGGTGATTGCTCGGGGGTTACAGCAGGGCTTGGGGTGTGCATCGGCAGATCGATTTCCGTGGGCTCATCCACGTCGGACAATGGGGCAATGGCTGCTGCCTCCCCTGCCGAACTGGCAGCAGCTGAGGGTGGACCCTCGGTGGCAGTGATTTGGGGGGGGGAGTGGACCTCCACAGCCGGGGCAGTAGGGTTTTGCGTGGCACTGGCAGTGGCGCGCAGGAGTTGTTTTGGGCGCTGCAATAGGGGCCTTGGCCTTTTTCCACTTGATGTTGTTGGTGCGTCCTCGCTGGGCTGTGGCCTTTTCTTCTTTTGCACAGGGGGTGCCTGGGGTGCTCCCTCGCTGTCTGTATGCGACCCTGTCGGGGACAAGAAGGGGGATGTCATTGGTTATGTTCGCATGTACTCAATGCAGGCTACATCATGAATTCATTTGGGGCCGTTTGAACTTCATTGTGGATGAAGCAGGTGAGGTGTCATTTTGGTGCCTCATCCATGCAGTGTTGTGTGTGGCACTTGGCTCTGTTGATGTATGCATGTGTGTGTGTTGGAGTCTGGCGCTGACATGCGCAGGGTGGGATGCATGTGTGGATGCCGGGCCATCCATGCAGTGATCCAGGGCTGCCATTTGTGGGGACTTGTACATTCACATTGCATGCTTGCATCAGTGCACTTACCTCCATCAGAAGTGCCCGGCACGCCGTGCTCCATCCTCCCGACTCCCTCATAACATTCTACCCCGATGAGGTTTGCACATGTTTCCTCCCACTCCTTCAGCTTGATCGGTGACCCTGATCCTCCAGCGGTGGCAGTCTTGTGGTTCTCGGACAGGATCATCCTGACCCGGAGTCTCAGGTCGTCTCATCGTTTTCTGCACTCGCATACAGTGCGCGTGCTGGTGCCTACAGCACTCACTTTTGTTGCCACTTCAGCCCAGATTGATTTCTTCTTTAGGAGGGTCTCCCGCCGCATGTCATTTGCGAAAACCACTTCTGCATTGTCCGCTAAGGTTGAAGTCAGCATCACTAACTCCTCGGTGGAGAACTTCTCCTTTCGCTGGCGGACTGTTGTTTTTTTTAATGCCTTGGGCATGGTGACAGTGTAGCAATGGGTCTCAGGCAGCAAGGTAACACAAACAGGTCCAGGGGGCAGAGGTTGGCAATGGATTGTGTTTTTAAAGATGGCCGCTGTGCTCTTTCCCGTTCCTGTGCGATGATGCTATTTCCGGTTCCGGTATTTAACGGTCACCACTATTAGCGGTGGCTGCTATTTGCACGATGCGTCAAGGCGGAGTCGCTATCTGAACTGTCGTGGAAGGCGGTAAGTGACTTTTGGGGGAGATTAGCAGCAAGGCTGGAGGGGCATTACCGGCATGGCGCAAAGCTCGTGTCCGCGTACTCGTAATGGTACCCTATTAGCGCACTCCTACGAGGGCGGACACGTTAAGGGCGCCATGCCGGTAATTTGCGGATTTTACCACACAACGTGTAATGAGGCCCTATATCTTCTTATTTCAAACAATTTTCTCCAACATTGTTTCACTTCCCTTACTGTCTGACACCAGTTTCATTTAACTTTTACTCTTTTCACTTCTCGTCTTCAGATTTGCCCTGTGAATTTGCTCTTTTATTTGAAGTCATGATGCTATTTCTTGTAAGCAAAACATGCATCAGGTGCATATTCTTTACTGTTGATATGGGAATCGCCATGTACCCATTGTTTGCTCAGAAATGCAAATGTAGACCAGAGGTCTTCAGTGGCGAACCAAGAAAATGATAATCCAAAAGGAGGGTACACCCTGCAAGAAAAAAAAACAGCTTTATTGAACAGTCCACTCGGAGAACTAACAGCTCTGTGGACCTGAGATGTATACATTTTCAAGTCTGCCCAGATGTACTACAGTATTTGAGCAAGAAAATCACTCATTAGCATAATTTGTCAAGGAATACAATTTTAGGGATGTGCTAATACATAATTGATGGTTCGTCACATGACCCCTATATGTTCGTATACATTACATGTCCTGATTGGGTAAAAACATTTCGTGGAACACCACCCTCAACACCCCTTAATGAGGTCATGACCCTTAAGCGTCCCTCCCCTCAATTACATAATTATCTGCTGAGCTGCAGAAACTCTGGCCTGCCATTGGTTGGCATCTGTTACTGTACAAGTTGATACATCCCTAAATGCGATTGGACCCCTTTGTTGGAGACAGCGCGAGCCACAGCATCCGACCAACTCACTTCAATAGAATTATGAGGGAACAGCAACACGGTCAGGGGCATCGTTACATCCTCTGAAACATCCATATCCCAGCCCCCTGATTGGTTCCCGTCTTCCCTCACCCCCTGTACCTGTACACTCCTTGTCTCCTGTACCAGCTCCAGGTAGAAAAAACTGTGCAGGACACCGTTGGTGAAACTGAATTTCTCCAATTTAATTCTCTTTTGCTATTGTAATCACTGCCTTGGACCCAGCCTGATGTCCTTCAATTTATCATGTGGGACTGCACTTGGCATCTGGCTGCAGTTCTCTTCCCATGAGAAACATTTCCTTCTTGAACAATTACTTAGCTATTGTGGGCTTCTTGATGTCTCACCCTTGGTGAGCTGATCTACAATGTCTGCAAGTATCAAGAGAACTTCGATTCTACTGTGAGCTGTGGCCTTTCAAACCACAACAAAATGGCTTCTGTTTAGTCTGCCCTGGGCCTACTAAACTATGGCCAAAGTGTTATACTGTTATTCATTTATATACCTAACCCTTAGACTCATTACACTTCTAAGTTACGTTTAAAAAGTTGTACAAATATGACTCTTGCTGTACGTGTACTTTTTATCGTGGCTGCCATGCTTACCTATGCCTAGTTACCTACCAATTAAAAATACATATAGGTTCTGTGTTTTTGTGCATGTACTTCAACGCGCAACGCCCTACTCCTAAACGTGTGGCACACTAGCTGTAATGTAGGTGTGATGTACGTGCGTGATGGCATCCCCCTTCACGTTACTTTTGGCATTACTGCTTTAACTTATAAGTGCGCCCCCCCTTGTGAGCATTGGATCTGCATATTCACATTCGCCCATTTGATCAATGCATTTATCGACACTTCTTTGTCCTTCCTGCCCAACTTCTTCTGTGGTATCCAAATTCTAGAGACCCCCCCGCAAGTACCCTCCTGCAGCAACATATTTTTCCATAGTGCATCCTAAAAAGCAGCACCCTGCATCTCCATAACAATCATCCCAGTGGGCGGTATCATTTTCCAGATCAGAAGGTGGCATGGAAAGTGTCTTCTGGGGCCACAAATCTCCTACCCCCTGAGCCATATCCCTTTCGAGAATGGTTTGTGTTTGAATGTGTCTGGTCAGGGGTATCGCTTCCGTAACATTCACCATTCCTGGCATCATCATATATTTCCGCCTGTTTCTCGCCCCTTGGCACCAGGTCAATCCCAACTGACATGCACAAATGGCACTGAGAACCAATACGAGAATCTAAACCGCTATTTTCAAAGGCACTAATAACCATGTGCGTAGCCAAGCAAACATACTCTTAAACCATTCTTGTTTGGTCACTGTGCTCTTTTTTTCGTGAACCATAGTCCTGTGGAGGGTGTGCAAGGCATTGATTTCTTCTGACAGTGTGCTTTTTGCAGTGTCATTTGTGGGCGCATACAAGCAGCAACTGCTCCCTTTCTTTCCACAAAGACCATCCTCCATGGCAGTTAACAAATCCAGTAGGTAATTATTCTAAAGAGCAACTAACCTTAATGCCCTAATTCCTCCTTTACTCCCTTCAGCTCTTTCTCTGTCCCATTTGCCAATTGTAACAGCTCGTACCTTGTTATTTGCAGGCATTTGGTGCTGGCTGCAGTCTGAACACTAGCGGCAAGCAAACATGTAAAGAATATGACTGCCGTACTAAATAACCTAAATTCCTTTGGGATAGCACCCAGTTGGTCCTCACTGTGATGGGACCAGTCATTTTTCCTTTTTCTCCTGCGCAAGTTCCACGACCTTCTGATGCATGGATTAAATTTTTCTGTGATGCATGGACTTAAATTTGCAGTGATGCGTGGATTCAAATTCACAGTATTTATATATCTCATAACATGGGTGAAGGCCCCATTTTGTAGGGCCAAATGATCATCAAATGGCACAATCGCGGAACAGGGCACCTCATGGGCTGGGGAGTGTTGTCTGACCAAGGTATACTGGCCACTCCAGTTCAGTGGTTATTGGGCATATGCTTGGTACCCAGAGGCCCAGAAATAGTGGTTAAGGCCTACGGTTCCGAGCCATATCTTCGGCAGCTCAAGTGTCATATGGCAGGCAAGAGTGGTCCCAATTGGTTTGACCCCTTTGTTCCCACGAATCTGAAACATAAAGAACATCATGTCAGTGCCTTTATGTGCCAATGGCTGCTGTCAATCATCTATCCAGGTGAGGGCTTGGATATGAGAATTCCAAATAGTGTGACATTTATCATTCATCATTCATCATCACTGTTACTTCTTCAGTGAATCCTACCAATCCCTCTGCGCTACACCATGTTAGCTCTTCCCCAATGCTCGTGTGGAACACTGAGCCCTCTATGTGCAGCTGGGGCAGCATCCTGCACCCTGGTAACGGGTGTCCTGTATCATTCACACATGAGAGTGTGCTGTGTAGTAAATAGCTGCTCCCCCTTCTCTGGCCTTCGGTTTGGTATTCTAAAACAACATGTTTAGTTTCTTATACCTCCACTATCTTTTAAATCTTTATATAATTGATTGGGTCTACTTCCTCCACCCATTTTGCCTGTACTCTGTGTCCCTGAAACAACCCTTGAAGCTTGCAAAATGGCAGGTTTATAAAACAATGTGCCATTTCTATGGGCACTTCCTGTGGGAGGAAGAACTTGAGTAACCCCTTGGCATGTGGGATGAGAGAGCACACGTAACATGTGTCATTTGCCCTCTCTCGGCTGACCATCTTCAAATGGTTATATCAACCACTATCAGAATCAGTTGAATGCTACTTCCCCACACTGTCTACAAACAGGCCTGGATTCAATACTTCCCTGAGGTCTGGCCATTTCCTTGTTAAGCTCTTCATGAAAACTGAATAAAGTGGAAGCTGTAACAATAAGTCCTCTTCCTCCTGTAGGGGTGGTACTTCTCCTGCGGTGGTGGCCAGCCAGTTTTGACGAGGCTGTAGCTGTTGTGAAATATATTTCATGGAGTTAGTAAGCCATTTAAGATAACATTGAAACTCAACCCCAGAACCTGCACAGCGCTGTGCACATCAGAAATAGTATGTGCAAGAGTCAATGGTGCCCACATTCTCCTGCCTGTAACTATTTAATGCAGGGTGAGATGGTGGTCAAAGCCAGGCGTGTTATGTGATGCAAATAAAGCAAGAGGCAAAAAATGAAGACAGCTTTTGTGAAGTGAATCACAATGTTTTGTGACATGCTGCTTGAACAGGCCATTTAAGCGCTATATAACACTGTTGGGTTGAGGATGGTAAACAGAATACAACTTGTGTTTGATGCCCAATAAAGATGTTATTTCTCTGAACAGGTCATTGGTGAAGTGTGGTCCATTATCAGATCTTAATTCCTCACACACTTGCCACCTTGGCTATACTTTGCACACTAAAGATTTGGCTGCAGATTTGGCATTGTTATGAGCGCATTGATCCACCTCAAGCCAGTGTGAAAATGGACTTGCAACTACAATGACATAACAATAAGAATTACACCTGGGTGTCATTTCTTTGTAATCTATGTGTAAATGTCGAAACAGTCCTGATGGACCGATAATGTAGCTTTTATTGTCTTGAAAGTGTGACCTGTGTTATAACGCTGATAAATCAGACAATTATTTACAAATTTAGTAATATGCTCCTGTAAATTGGGTATGAACCATTGCTCTTTTATTTCTGCAGCATCATATTCCTTAGAGGTGTGCACTGGGTAATGAAATTGATCCAGTGCTTTGTGGAGCAGTGCCTGCAGCATCCCTGTTTTCCGTGTACAATTCTGACACTATATCAAATCAGTGGGTGATAGGTAGCACCCTCTCCTGGTCCACAGCTCCCGTTTCTCTGGAGGAGCATGCCCCTGCACATCTATTAGTTGGGTCACAGACAAAGGCCCTCATTACGACCCTGGCGGAAAGTAACTGACCCGACCGCTATAGCGTAAATAGCGTTTCCGCCATTGCACGATGGAGTAAAGTGCGGCTAATTCTGACCCATCGGGCACGAGCATTACGCCATGGCGGAAGTGCAAAGTCCGCGATGGCGGAAATCTCCCCAAAACGCCCCTCACCGCCGTCGTACGGCGCCCTAGGTGCAATACCGCCACCCATCATAGCGGTCACCGTAATGAGCGCTAATCGCAAAATACGGTGACCGTAAATATACGGAAACGGAAGTAAAAACATGGGGCCGGAACGGGAAACAGCACGCCGTACACCTATAAAATCAGAATCCCAACACAACCATTAAAAATCCGACCCTGAGACACATCCCAATCCGTTAGCCACCCTAGTTAAAACAATCAAAATGGGAAAAGTTGCCAAAAAAGCATGCGACCGCAAGCGGCAGGTCCACTTCTCCCATGAGGAACTCACCGTGCTCACAGAGACCCTCCAGGAGAATGCTGGCGTCGTCTTCTCGACGCAAATGACCAGGACGGCACTTGCGAACAAGAAGGCCATATGGGCCCTGGTGGCACAGCGGGTAAGTGCGGTGGGGACCGCACCCCGCAACCCACAGCAATGCAGAAAGCGATGGGACGACTTGCGGATACGCGTACGGAGCATACTATCAGCCAACCGTAACATTGCCACAGCTACCGGGGGAGGATCGGAATCACCCATCAAGTTGACCCCATGGGAAGAAATCTGTGCCTCCACCATTGGAATGGAGAGTATAGAGGGAGTCGGAGGGATGGAGAAAGGAGTGCAGACATCCGAAGAATCAGGTAGGTGGGCCAAATAAAACAATGCTAAATCCACAATGTCCAATCATGTGAAGTACCATGTGTCCACATAGTGCAACAGAAACACATGTCCAGGAGAACGTCCACATACATAGGCCTGATAGCGCACTTCAAAAGTCACATTAAAAACATAAATAATTGAAAATCCTAAAAACACCCTCTACACGTGCAGCATTCACACCCTAACTGCAGGCTGCAAAACAACTGCATCCTCAATCCACACAGAAATGAAACCACCTCCAAGGCCCTGACCCAAATCACCCTCAGGTACCACCCCAATGCATGTGACACATTGCCATTCCAATTTCCACAGACCCATAAATAACGCTCGCCCTCCTTTACTCCACCACAGGGTCCGAGTCAAACGACGAGCTGCAGGACACCCCTACCAGCACACCTGCAAAGAGGGCCAAGACCAACGGCCAAAGACCCTCCACCTCAGCTGCACAGATCAAGACACGGCAGCAGCACAAATCAAGTGGCAGCACACAGGAGGGGACTTCAACAGGCACCCCAGCAGCCAGCATGCCCACACCAGCAGCACTACAGGTCCCCCCAATGGATGCCACAGAAGGCACTGCTTCTGATGGCAGCAGCACCATAGGTGACACTGCATTAATGCCAGCATGCTCCGACACAGACAACGGTGCTGTCGATGTAGGACCCATCCATGACCTGTCACAATCCCCCTGTTTGTTTCATCCCGTACACCATGAGGATACCACGCAGGGGCACCCACAAGACGACGACTGGCCATCCCCCACAAGCCCTGTGGCAAGGCAACATGAGTTGATCAGCCCCTCTGTGACACCACCGCAAATGGCCATGGCCCAGCAGAGGCAACAGTCCCTCGACCAGGTGATCGTGCAACAGCAGCAACTGGCCACACTCCTCAAGGAGCATGCTGATGAATGTGGGGCATCTAAGGCAGCCATAGAAACATCTACTGAGACACTTAGGGCACAAATGGAGCGAAGTACAGAGACACTAAGGGAACAAATGGAGAGAAGCACCGAGAGCCTGAGGGGGGAACTGCATGCGACGTCCAAAGACGTATGTGGTGAACTTGCCGCTGTGCGCCGTGTGCTCACTGAGCTCTCACAAACCCTTAGGGACATGCATGGGCGTGAGCAGGCAGAGACATCATCCGTTGCAAGTTCCGTCCAGGGCAGCCCCCAACGTAGATCTGGGAGGAACCTGCGCTCCGCAGGCAGGGGTGCCCCTGATACCCGGAGAGGGGGCTTGCAATAGCGTCTGCCCACTGACAATGAGCATCTTTGGACACTGGTGTTCGGGGAGGAGGTAGGAGGGTGGAGGGGGGGTTTTGGGCTTTCTTGGGTGGCGGGTCAATGGGGTGTGTAACATAATTTCACATATGCTATAAACATTACATAATCATCCAATGAGATGTGTGGACATTGTTCCTTGTGTACGAGGCCTTTATAGGCGTACAGTCCACATTGTGCATGTTCCCGACACACACAGTGCCACATGTCCCGTGTCCATGCATCAGCCACCAGGCGTGAGTGCTAGAAGCATGAATCTATGATATTCTGACGAATTTCACGGGCCTCCTGTGCCTTGCGGACTCCTTGAGGTGCTGCCACATCCCCAGCCTCATCATGACCATCTTCAGGTGCTTGCAGTTCTGCGTCAGGGGGCATGGGCACATTTCTACGTACGCACATGTTGTGTAGCATGACACATGCCATGACTATCTTTGCAACCTTCTCATGGCGGTACAGGAGTGCCCCGCCAGACCTGCTGAGGCAGCGGAAACGAGCCTTCAGTAGGCCGAATGCCTGTTCTATGACTACACGGGTACGTGAGTGGGCATGGTTGTAGTCCTCCTCATGCTGGTCCTGTGGGTTCCGGAGTGGTGTAAGGAGCCATCTCTTCAGTGGATACCCGGCATCACCTGTATGTGGACAAGAAAGGATGTTTGTGGGATGACATTGCTACGTACGCATCCCCCCCCTTCCTGCCAGGTCATTGCCGCATCACATACCCCACATTATCATGCATGGATTGAGACTCACCGAGTAGCCAGGATCTGTTCCCTGCGTGTCGCTCCATGTAGCGTGGTATTGTAGAGTTCCTCAAGACCATAGAATCATGGGTTGATCCAGGAAATCGGGCACAACAATGTGTAAAGATCCTGTTGGAGTCACACACCATTTGTACATTAAGAGAATGATATTGTTTCCGGTTGCGGTACTGGACCTCCATGGCATGTGGGACAACCAATTCCACATGGGTGCAGTCGATGGCACCAATGCAACCCGGTATGCCGGCAAGTGCATGGAATCCCACTTTTGTGTTTGTAATCTCCAGCTCCGAGCGTGGTAATGAGATGTAGTCGTCTGCGTGCTTCAGGAGGGCATCGAGCACTTGCAATAGTGTCCGTGAGAACAGTGGCTGTGAAATGCCATGCAACTGTCCGACTGTGTGCTGGTAGGTGCCTGTGGCCAGGAAGTGGAGTACAGACACCACCTTCAGTAGGGGTGGGATGGCGGTTGGGCTATCTATCATGCTGACAAGGTCAGCGTGTGTCATGTCCACAATGGAGATTATGGTGTCCCGGTCCAAACGGTAGAGGGTGTGGATCTGCTCAGCAGTGAGGTTGAACGGATGAGCTCGGAGGCGTGGGATTGCGGGCTGCCTGCGTGGTGATAGTGGCTGTGCTGGTGGGCCTTGCTGGCCCTGCCTTGCCCTCCTCCTCCTCCTGCGTCTCCTCTGTGCGGCCGGTTGTTGTAGTAGTTGGTGTTCGTCTTCTTCTTGGAGTTGGAGTACTTGCAGTGCTATCAGGTGCCCCAGGCCCAACATCGCTAGTCCTGCCGGTAGCATTTTGGAGTGGGTGTGGTTGTGGGAGGGGGTTGGGTGTGCAATTTATGTGTTTTCAGGCTGTGTAGCCTCCACCTGTGGTGATTCATTCCACCTGTGCCAGCTGCAATCCCCTTTGGGCGAGCACTGTACCGAGGTTCACCGACGGGCGGTGCGTCCCATTTGTGAGTGAAGCCAGTTGCCATTTTCACACACTGCCGCACTACATGGATGAATTTGTGATTTCAAGCGGTCACGGATGCCTTTTCGACGTGATGTTGCAAATGAGGAATTCGAAGGACAGCGCTTTCGGTTTTCAGCTAGCGGCGAGGAGACGCCCACAGGTCTGACTGCAAATATAACGTTCTATTGTTTAATGTCCTTGGGACAGGGGCCATGGCGAGAATGCAATGATTGATATGAATAGTATGGGATGCGCAATAGCGTAGTGGACGAATAGGTAGGACGTTCCCACATACATGTTACTTCACAACACTATTATTCCGGCCTGGAGCACAGTGGATTTTGCAGGCTGCATTACGCACAGACTCAATGGAGATTTCAAATGTTATGTGAGTAAATAATCAGGCGTTTTAATACCGGGATGAGGGAATGATGTATGGATGCATGGACAGATGATTTAATTGAGAGTTTGCCATGTACATGGCTTATTGGAATCTATCCCCTTCCCCTGTGCTATGTGATGCAGAGCTGCCATAGTGGGACCATCGTCTATCTGCCCTTGTTGAACCCTCCCAGTCTCGACGAGCCTTCCAACACTTGTGTCTATGCACGTTACTAATCCCATCTCATGGATTCTGTTTTAACAGACGCATGCACACAAACACTCGTTTGTAATAGTGTTTTCACCTCGATTTATATGGTTATGATTGGCAAGTGATTTTTGGGTGGAAATAATCCTTTTGAGTGGGCTAGCATGCATATGGCTGTAGATTTAGTGTGATCATTGAAGTGAGTAATACTAATGAAGTTCTGATGGCCATACAAATCTTTTTCATTTCATTTGGGTGACAGGTATCTCCTCCCCTTTTGCCGCTGCCATCTGTATGCCACTCCTGCAGATGGCTTTTCCTCCCGACACCTGCTGCTTCGAGTTAATCAGTGGAGCACCATTACGATCTTATGGGACGATCGCCAATGGGCCACATGCCCTTACGCAGTACTAGTGGCTAGGAGCAACATATCTACCTTTCAGCTGGACTAGTGCCTACCTAATGGGACGGCCCTGCGTTTCTAGGCGCTTCCATGTTGCCTTTTTGAACGTGAATGTAGCCCCTGTGTACCATGAAGGAACAGGGCGTCACACAAGGAGTAGCTGGTCATTTATTGCGGATGCAGCCCACAGTAATGTAGATATTTTGGGGTTTATGACCTAATAGCTGTATGGGCTTGGTGAATTTGATGTGCATTAAAATTTTATTCTGATGTTAACCGTGTAGCGTTATTCTTTGCAAGTAATGTAGCATATTCCTATTTGTGGAGCGATGTATTGTGAGTAGATCTGCATTGGGTTCCGGCTTCTGAGTATAGTTGCGTGGTAGTGTACTGGCCGTGTTTGCCTACGAAGCCCACTAAGGTCAGGGATGGGGCTGCCATTATGACTGTTTTAATGATGTCATGCTTAGGGGCGGGGGATTAGCTTTTGTGTAACAGATGCCGGTCAGCCAGGTGGATTGGTGGAATGACGTGATTATCAAAATATGGCTGGTCACAGGTGCCTGTGTTTGCGTGCGTTTCTTGGAGGGAGACTGAGGTCATGTCCATTGGAATAGCTTCTGTATTCGTGCCATCTGTGCCCTGCAGCTCCCATTGGCCCCTCTTGAGAAGAGCCTGGCTGCTCAGTCACTCTGCCAACTTGTGTGGTACATGCTTATGCTGATGGTTGGTTTGTTTACTGGCATGTGTACAGGGCTGGTGCAGTCTGCCTCGGGATACTGCTTTGAATGTTGCCTTACACTGGTGTCAGGCGATGGGGGCCTGTTGTTGTTTTGTCTCATCTTTCAGTTCATTTTGCTGTACTTGAACCTTCACATGCCTGTGCTGCATCAGTACGGCAATGGTGACATGCCAAATATGGATGGCCACTCACAAAGCACTTGGAGCCCCTACATTCATTTGTTCGTTGGCATGCATGGGTGACTTGTGCATTTCACTGGTTGCATTGTGTATCTTCATTGCACCTACGAGGAGTTGTGCAATGTGGCCAGGGAGTGGTGTACAGGCACTCAGTAGGGCCATTTACGGTTGGTTCACGATGCCGTAATTCTCACCATGGCGGAATGGTACTTTCCGCCTTGCTTGATGGCGTTAAGTAAATGTCCGCTGGGGTCAGAATTCGCGTACCGTTGCGCCATGGTGGTAATTACGGTTTTGCATGGCGCGCGTGCGCGTACTTGGTGCAGTTAGCGTTGGCGTTCACTACGGTGTCGCTAATGGCATCGTACTTTACGGTGACGGGTCATAGTCGCACCGAGCGGTATTCGATGGCGGTATTACATTTCCGCCATCGTTTTTCGATTTCCGCCAGGGTCGTAATGAGGGCCAAAGAGTTGTAGTACCCTGTCTGTGGTTTGGGTGGGGATGTTGTGTGTGCAAGCATTGATACTTTGTGTGGTGAGGTATATGTTCTCTTTTGTCCAATAATGTATATGCTGCTTTATTGGCCACTGCATTTGCCCTGTCGTTCCCTTTGGAAATTGCGTCTGTCCTGTTGGTATGGGCAGTGCATTTCACCACCGCTAATGCTACAAAGAGAGGCAGTGCCTCTATCAGTCTTGTCAATAATTCAGCATGTTGTACTGAGGAGCCATCGATCCTCTGGAATCCCATCCTTTTCCATCTTGCTAGTCCTGAATGTACTGTGGACGTGACATATGCTGCGTCAGAGTAAATGGTCAAACAGTGACCCTCTGACATTTCCACTGTTGCTATTAGCACCACAAACTCTTCTGCTTGGGCAGAAAAAGTGCATTGGCAACCTTATTTGTGCCCCAATCTTGAAATCTGCCTTGTGGTGAAACACCACCGCTGCACCCACATGCCAACACCCCAATTTCTGATCTATCATTGATGACCCGTCAAAGAAGAGCATGTCTCCCTCCCCCAAAGGGTCTTCATGAACCACTTTGTCCCCTTCCATGTTGTCCATATATGTAGTGGAATCATGCATGCAATCTCCTTCTTTAAGTGGTGGTGTTATGAATGTTTCTTGATTCACGAGATGGCACCTCACAATTTGTATAGTGGAATAGGGGGATTTGAAGCACTGTTGGTAGTCAGGGTCAATTTTGATTTGTCCAATATGGCGAACACTGCATGCTCTACATAGAACATCACTGAACATCCCATTGTAACCATGGCTGATTTCTCTGTTGCGAATGCTGCTGCTGCAATTGACTGTTTGCATGAAGAGTGTCCCTTCATTACTGAATTTAGGGGACTGCTGTAGTAGGCCAAAACAGTGGACCTCATTATGAGTTGGACGGTATCCCCACGAATACCGCCCAACTGAATTACTGTTACCACCACTAGGTCTGGTGGAATTACCGCCTGATTAAAAGTGGAGGTGGCGGTGTAATTCGCCATTAATTTTGAATCCATTGCACCCAATGGGGCTTTCTTCGTGGACTTACGGTGGGGGAATTTGTGCCGCAGTAATTCCGTAGATTCTGCCGATATTTCAGCAGTGAGTGGCAGAATTTACCTCCACTCCAGGCCCAAGCTCATAATTTGGGATAGTGGTAAAACTGGCTGTAACTGAGTCTCTGCCAATTTTACCACTTACCACCACACTCATAATGAGGCTCACCTTTTAATAATCTGATGTTGCCAGAAAGGGGGCAGTGAAAGTGACTCTTTTAATTCCCTGAATTAATAAATCATCTCCTCGTTCGAGAGCAAGGGGTCTTTTGCTTTCTGTGCTTCCTTAAATCCCTGGAGAAGGGGTTTAGTATACATGTAGTAGTCAAATATCTGCAACCTACAGTAGTTGCACAATTGCAGAAATTGCAGCATTTCTTTTACTGTGTTTGGTTGTGGGTTTGTGCTATATTGCTGCTGTCCTTGTTGGTGTAACCCTCCTACCCGCTGCTGATATTATCTGTCCCAAATAAACAACACTTCCTTCTGACAATATTATAGTTTGCCCTTATCCACTTTGTATTCCTTTCTGCCAATAATGTGAGTAGTGCAACCAAATCCTCCATACATTGGTCCTCTGTTGGATTGCACACCAAAAGATCCTTAATGTATGTGTCACTGTCCTATGCATCTGTATGTTACTCAAGTCCATTTGAAGCACCCTATTAAACAGATGATGATTCACAATATCCTGATTCACAATATCCTTGTGGTAAACATGTGTGTTGGAACCTAGGCCATGGTAGGTAAACGCAGAGAGATACTGTTAATCTGGATGTAATTGAATCAAAAGTAATGCATTTTTTAACTCAATCACTGTAAAATGAACTGCTCCAGTGGGGATTTTACATAAGATGGTGGCCAGATTTGGTACCACAGGACCCTCTCCCCCCACTATGTTATTCAATGTTATTCAATGGGTGGAGATCCCGAATCATCCTCCACGAACCCACTTTTACTTTTTTTGAAAGGTTCAATGGCCGTTTTACATGGGAATTTCTGAAGTCTTGATAAGGCCCTGTCACCACAGGGCCAATATTGTTTTTTATATTGCCTCATCTGCCTCTCTTGACAGGGTGTACTGTTTTGATGGGGTAATATAGCTCTTTCTTTTAACTTTATCTGGACTGCCCTATCCCTTTCAGCAAACCTACATCGTGGGAGCCACTGGACAGTATTATTGCTGGTACCTTGCTCAAATCTGCTTTTGTGTGTGTGTAGCTATAAGGTCCATAATTTGTGTCTTCTGGGGGACTTCTCTGTATTCTACCGTCACCTTGTATGGCATGCATATTTGAAATATAAGTTGCCCCTCCTTCTCATAGTCTGCAAAAGGTTTGTCATCGGTCCAGTCAGTCAAATGTTGTGTTGGCTCAATGCATAAAACCATGCGCCAATCCATTCCCTTGTCATCTTCCCTTGTAAAAGTACCATGTCCTTCCTCATGAGTGCTGCTTCTAAGTGTATGGTGATGACGGTACCTGATACTATTTCCATCTGTGCTGCTGGTCGAAGTACAAATTCTGCAGGCTGTTGAAACGTGGGATCCTTGATCTGTGGCATCCATCCTAACATACTTGTACCCCATACAAAAATAGTTGTGGGTAAAATTGTCTGCCTCGCAAAGTGGTATGGGCACAGCAAGCTTGAATGAGTGCTACAACCCGTTTGTAGTATATGCCTGGAGTGGAGCACACTATGCCATTCTCAGTGAATAAAATGGACATGTTCAGTTTGCTCATACTGTCTCTACCTTATATGTTGATGACCGTGTGCTTTGAGTATAAAGCTACAATGTGTTGTGTGCCTATGATAAGAGGCAATTGTTTAGTTATAGGAACCATTAATATAGCCTCAGAGAATCCCTGCATGATCATTACTTTGTCTGACAGGGGAAAAATACATTTCTTAATACCCTCCTTGGTTGCTCCCGTGTCGACCAGAAACAACACATTGTTCTGGTCTACCTTCACTGCTACCTTGGCTTCCTCCTCTGGGTCTGCAGTTACGGAAATAACTGGGCACACCAGGGCTCCCTGTGGACTGGCCTATTGGGTATTTGTGGTTGACCCCAGGAATGGGAAGGGGTTCACTCCGAACACTGCCACCTCTGTGTAGTGGGGTACTATATTCTGTACTAACAAGTTGCTGTCCAAATGCTGTGCTTTTGCGTGTGATTATGCCTGGGCCTGTAGGGTATTCAGTTGTGACTGCCGGGGCACCTGGTATTGTAGAGTAACTGTCTGTGGTACCTGGGAAACAACAGTTTGCTGCAGCATTCCCAAAAAATGGTGCTTGTATCTGCATCTGTTGTGGTATTTACGTCTGAGCATGTGTGCTCTGCATGAGGGTCTAATACACTGAGTGCCCACCCTGGCCATCACTACATTCTCATGCCATGTGTCCCATCTGACTACAAATAAAAGATGGCCCCATGCTTGGTCTTGGCTGTCCATATCCGTATCCCACCTCCCTTCCTCTTGGTGAATAAGCCCTGTGTGGAACTCATGGTGGCAACAAGTAAGATAGACAGAAGTGATCATAGTTCAAGGGTGTTTATTGAACAATGAATGCTGTATGCAGGTTGGAAAAACACCAAATCTAAACCTAAATCTAAGGTAAGAGCAAGCGTCAACCATCAAACAAAAAATAAGGCAGTCCTAGTGGTGTTGTGTCAAAATAAAAAAGGCCTATACTAAGAAACCTATTGCCAAACCTTACAGCTACTACAAAAAGGGTTGTGGGTTTGTTTTCAAGAAGTGTTTTCAAATAATATATCAGGATGCGGTAGCTTGGGTCTCCCTTCCTCACGTTTTGAGCACGGGGCAAGGTGGGATCTTCGAGCACAGCACAGTCTCGAGCTTTCCCCAGCACGGGACGACAGTTCCGGATTTAACTTCTCAGAAGCTCAATGGCAAAGTCTCTTTTCAACAAAAGTCTCTTGCCTTCGAGGGTCAGTAAAATAACAAACAAACACATCGTTCCTTTTCTACAGTTCACGTTGGGTGATGGCTTCACCCCTGGGTGCCCTCTTCTGGGTTCTGATCCCTCACATATTGCACTCCACAAATCAAATAACAATTCCTTCATAGACTTTGGGTGATGGCTTTTAACCCCTGTATCTCCCTCGGCTGGGCACGGACCCCAAATGACAAGCAGGATACTTTACTTCTCGTTGCCTTTCTATGCCATTTTTAAACACAGTTTACTGTGAACCTCCCCTTCTCGGCTTCACTTGATTAGAGTGATAATGGCTTACCCCTGGCTCCCCCTCTTCTGGGCACAGACCCTCTCTCTATTTTCAGCCACCCTCTGCCGGGTTCACTCTGGCTTTTCTTGGGTGATGGATTCAACCCTGGATCTTCCTCATTCTGGCTCATACCCTTCTCAAATGTCAATGGGCCTCATTCTGAGTTTGGAGGTAATCATGGCACTATTTGCGCCATGACTACCTCCAATTCCGGAATAAGTCCACCCTGGTTCATTGGGGACTTAACGGTCTATTCCAACCTTTGCGGGACCGGTAAGTCCCCATTGAAAAAGCCATTCCCCATTCCCATTTCAGCACCCATAGGGCTCAATGGGCAGGGGAAGGCGCTAATAACGGTACCACAATTTGCGGCTACCAACGACCGTACATTCAGTAAGCCGCATTTTAAGTCAGCCTGCTGTTTAACAGGAGAAGGCATCGTATGGGGTGGTGTAATTATAAATCCCATTAGTAGTTTGGTCTCAGGAGGGGCCAGTGAGCTTAGAGCAGATCTTTCCCATGTGCGTGGATGTATAGCAGTGACCTGGCGCCCATCCAGCACTATTCGTGCAGGTTGACGGTGTGCCTGCTGCGCCCGTCCACTGCGCAGGCGGACTCCTCAGCACATAGATGCCGGTAGGTGCTCGGAGCGAGGCGGGGGACCGCCCATTCAAGATAAAGAAAGAGGACTGTAGAACTGTTGGTGCACACGTTCGTGAGAGGGGAGAATCACTTCCCGTTCTCTTGGTACGTGTTCCAAAACACCCCTAACCTAATCACAAAGAAGTCAGACGTCTTACGCAAAAGTCATCAAGTAAAATCACAGCTAAAATCATACAAACAGTAATTAAAAAGTCTCAGGTCCATCAAATAAGAGGGTTTATAATGGAGATCCCGCAAGGGGAAGACCTCAACCCGCTGCTTTTGTCCTTCTGTTGAACTGCCAGTCTGGATTAGCTGTCCCCTCGTGCATTCGGTCTTGCTCATTGTGTGCTCTTCTGCTCTGTCTTTTATCCCTGTGGGAAAGGTAAAGGGCCGCCAGGTGTGTGTGGTTCTGGTCAATTGCCTAACTATGCCTGACCCTTGTGTTCGGACATGTCAGGTAAACGGCTCTGCTGTTAGTCCGTTGTCTTTCTCTGTGTTTGCGTCAGAAGAGGGGGCTAGAGCTTCTAAATATCCTATGTGGTTGGATGGGGAAAATGTGTCACAGGGAATGGGGTACCGTGTCTCGCCTGTTGATGTCCCACTTCCACTCCCTGAAGACCCCCCATCCATGTGATCCTACCCCATTGGTCCACCCCCAGGAACTTGATCCAATAGTGATGGCAGTTTCCTGGCCACCTGGACCGCAGACCCCCGGGGACTAGTAAGTGAGACACCTTCAGGTTTCTCACACCACTTTAAGCAAAATCTTTCCCAAAGACTATGCGTCTGGTGTAATTATAGTGCATCGCTGCGCCTCCCTTTTCTGCGCTGCCTTTTCTACTTCCTTCTCCACTTCTTTTAGCATTTCTTCAATCTGTCAGCGTGTGCCTTCTTCTGCCACAGGATTCAGACTTTCAGACAAAATGGAAACAACCACATCAGTGGCTCCTAATAGCTGGCAGGGAAGTGAAAGTGCAATAGTTTGTCTCTAATTGGAGCATACATGTTTATGAAAAGTGTCATGTAGGGATCACTATGTCCTAAAATCACCCACAGCAATGCCATCTTTTTACACTGCCCACCAGTGTGCATCATGCTTGCCCAGGAAGGTAAGAAGGGATCTTAGACCTTGCCCATGTGTTAGGAAAGATTTCTTAATTGTAGGTAATTTTCCTTCCATGTGGCAACCCCTAAACATTTTGCTGTTGTTTTCCCCCTGATCTAGATTTTGCCAGAGAAGTGCAGCCTTCCGCCGCACTCCTCTAGGCTTTCGCTCCATTATTACAGGGAAACTGACATGCCCTTAAGACAGTCAGTACCGGGAAGCGTTGTTTTACGTAGTTCTTTTCGCATGTTGCAGCTTTCGCGCAACATGACACAAGAGTGCACCGTAACTTACATTACCGCGCTCTTGGGTCTCTAGTCATTCTACAGGCCCTAGAAACTCTCGATGGATTTATTACGAACTGAGCAAGTATGTGACGGACGGGACTGGTGGCAGCGATCGTTTCTTTGTGTTTTTGAACTCCCTTTTGCCCTGTTAACCACGCTTCTCGCGTTTGGCCAAAATGGGTGGCCTGGCTTCCAAAATGGCCATGCCACGAGGTTCTTTGTCCTGTCCGTTGTCCGTGTTGACCCTTCACCTTCCCCAGGTCGAGGCGACCCGGGGCCATCCTTATTTGGGCATGTGCTTTCCCGCGAAATACAGATGCTTTCGCGGGCTCCTGCATGCCTTGTGTGCGCCTCCAGGATGTGGGCTGGGACGTCTGGTCCCAATACACATCCTGGGTGCAAGAGAGTCTAGTGTGTCTTGAATGCCTTGGACCACCGTGGTCCATGATAGATCCACGTATGGTGTGAGTGTTTTGTGAGCAGATCTCCCATTGGGTCCTCTCCGATTTGGCGCGAAGAGAACTCTGGATAAGAGGAGGATGGAAACAACACTACCATGTCGATCTCCTGAGTTCTCATGAACGACGGATACAGGAGCCAAGTATCCTACAACTAAGAGGCTGAACCGAGGAATCGCTGGTGACCCGCTGAAGGACGGCTCCTCTGCACTGCTGTTGCCCTGTGAAACCATTCTGCCCCTGATCGAACGAGAAGGCCTGTACTGGTACTTCGACCCTTTGGAATAGTGGGAACAACTATTCTCGGCATCTTCATCATCTCCTGCACGTAAGCCTTCGGAAGCGTCTCTGGGCCATCCAGTGGACTGACCAGCTTACCCAGGAGTCTTGCCCTGCAACCACTGTCAGGTTGCTGCTGTATTCCGAGTCCTTGACACTCTCACACGATTCGTACACTTGGCATTCCCAGGTCTGAAGTGAGAAGTGTATATTGGGCTGAAATACACACAGCCGCTTCGTTGCCCTGCTGTGGTAACAATCTGTGCGGGTTCACTGCATTTGGGACATCCTCAATTCTAACTTCTGCTGCCGCCGAATCTACACGACGCCGAGACATCCTCTGCTCGTATCTGAACCTGCCAGCACTGAAACTGACGTGGAGAAGCCTGGGTCTGCCTGCATCGGGGACCGGTGAGTAGCAACGCTAGGAACTGGTCGCCCTCCTGCAGTAGCCCATAGCTTTTCCTCGCTGTGTTAAACAGCACACCTTTTTCGCACTCGCGCTCTGCTTCTGCCCGCAAGTGGAGGCCGTGCTTGAGTAGCGGAGATCTGTTCGCCCTCCTTTGTTCACCACTCTGAACTGCTTGACTTCCTTGAAGAGACTCCCCTTGGCCCATCAGCACCAGCGTGTGCAGATACTTTTGAGCACAAGGCTCCACTCTTCGTAGGGCTCAGACTTCCTTCTAGTTAGGTGGCCTCTGAAGGCGAACTGGGACTAAACGATTACTTGCACTGCCTGTTTTCCTCCCCATCTAGGTGGTCTGCATATTTCGTGCTTCGAACTCTTTAGACCCTTCGGTAATTGTATATATATTGTATTTGATTGTGATGTATTGGTTTACTTGAGTTTTATCGTGATTCTTTGCTATGGTCAATATTACAAAGGCCTTGTAATAAATGTGTCTATATTTTTAATATAACACCTGCTTGGAGTAATTTGTAAGCGTCCTTGCTTTGTGTGCTCATTGCAGGCTTTCAGTCACCCTCACCCCTCTTGAGACGGACAGGGTAATTCATAGAAATTCACACAAAAGTGGCGCACGCGACTGGGGCACAGCGTGCCCGTGCGAATGTCTGCGCCAGCTGTGTGCACTAAAATCGATTTCCGCGCACAGCGTATTCATGGATTTTCGCATCCAAAACCAGCCGTGGCGCAGCGTGGCGCAGCGACCCTGCAGCAGCGCCAGTTACGCCCCCAAGAACGTCCTCGCGCAAGGAAAAGCCTTCAAAATCCCCAAATAATCACAAAGGGCTGCGCTAACCCTGGACCAGTTCACAGGGCTGGCAAACAGCAAACGCCAAGCGGGGAACATGTATTTCAGTGGTTCGCGGGAAGTTCCACACGCGATTGTCCTGTGTACGTGTGCATCAGGGGTGCGCGGGAAGTATCACACGCAAAATCAGCAGGGTACGTGTATTTCAGGGGTGCGCGGGAAGTATCACACGCGATTCCAGCAGGGTCCTGTATTACAGGGGTGCGTGTGAAGTTCCACACGCGATTTCAGCAGGGTACGTGTATTTCAGGGGTGCGCGGGAAGTATCACATGCGATTCCAGCAGGGTACGTGTATTACAGGGGTGCACGTGAAATTCCACACGCGATTTCATCAGGGTACGTGTATTTCAGGCGTGCACGGGAATTTCCACACGCGATTGGCCCCGTGCGAGCAGCGTACGTGTATTTCAGGGGTGCGCGGGAAGTTCCACACGCGATTGGCCCTGTGCGAGCAGGGTACGTGTATTCCAGGGGTGCGCGGGAAGTTCCACACGCGATTTCAGCAGGGTATGTGTATTTCAGGGGTGCGCGGGAAGTTCCACACGCAATTGGCCCCGTGCGAGCAGGGTACGTGTATTTCAGGGGTGCGCGGGAAGTTCCACACGCGATTTCAGCAGGGTACGTGTATTTCAGGGGTGCGCAGGAAGTTCCACACGCGATTCCATCAGGGTACGTGTATTTCAGGGGTGCGCGGGAAGTTCCACACGCGATTGGCCCCGTGCGAGCAGGGTACGTGTATTCCAGGGGTGCACAGGAAGTTCCACACGCGATTTCAGCAGGGTACGTGTATTGCAGGGGTGCGTGGGAAGTTCCACACGCGATTGGCCCCGTGCGAGCAGGGTAAGTGCATTTCAGGGGTGCGTGGGAAGTTCCACACGCGATTTCAGCAGGGTATGTGTATTTCAGGGGTGCGCGGGAAGTTCCACACGCGATTTCAGCAGGGTACCTGTATTTCAGGGGGGCGCGGGAAGTTCCACACGCGACTTCAGCAGGGTACGTGTATTTCAGGGGTGCGCGGGATGTTCCACACGCGATTTCAGCAGGGTACGTGTATTTCAGGGGTTCTGGGGAGTACTACACGTGAATTGGCCGTGTGGGTCCTCCCAGGTGTTCGCTCTACAACCTCCCTACTACCCCTGCAGGCAGCCCACACCACGGGAGACTACCCTGCACCCCTGCTCATGTCCCGCAGGCAGCCCATCCACCATGGGCATGCCCCCCAGCCAACCCACATGTCACCTTGCACTACTAATCAACAATGCATGTCTCCCAGCAACCCACCCCCCCCAGCAGTCAGGGGCACCCTCCACCAGGCCCCCACTCATGTCCCCTATTACCCCCACCCCCCAGCAGTGCAGGGGCAGCCTCCACCAGGCCCCCACTCATATCTCCCACCACCCCCACCCCCCAGCAGTGCAGGGGCAGCCTCCACCAGGCCCCCACTCATGTCCCCTATTACCCCCACCCCCCAGCAGTGCAGGGGCAGCCTCCACCAGGCCCCCACTCATGACTCCCACCACCCCCACCCCCAAGCAGTGCAGGGGTAGCCTCCACCAGGCCCCCACCCATGTCTACCATCGCCCCCACCCCCCAGCCACCAGGGGCAGCCTCCACCAGGCCCCCACTCATGTCCCCTATTACCCCCACCCCCCAGCAGTGCAGGGGCAGCCTCCACCAGGCCCCCACTCATGTCTCCCACCACCCCCACCCCCCAGCAGTTCAGGGGCAGCCTCCACCAGGCCCCCACTCATGTCTACCACCACCCCCACCCCCCAGCCACCAGGGGCAGCCTCCACCAGGCCCCCACTCATGTCTTCCACCACCCCCACCCCCCAGCAGTGCAGGGGCAGCCTCCACCAGGCCCCCACTCATGTCTACCACCACCCCCACCCCCCAGCCACCAGGGGCAGCCTCCACCAGGCCCCCACTTATGTCTCCCACCACTCCCACCCCCCAGCAGTGCAGGGGCAGCCTCCACCAAGCCCCTACTCATGTCTACCACCACCCCACCCCCCAGCCACCAGGGGCAGCCTCCACCAGGCCCCCACTCATGTCTCCCACCACCCCCACCCCCAGCAGTGCAGGGGCATCCTCCACCAGGCCCCCACTCATGTCTACCACCACCCCCAACCCCCAGCCACCAGGGGCAGCCTCCACCAGGCCCCCACTCTTGTCTCCCACCACCCCCACCCCCCAGCAGTGCAGGGGCAGCCTCCACCAGGCCCCCACTCATGCCCCCCTGCACCCCCACCCCCCTACAGTGCAGGGGCAGCCTCCACCAGGCCCCCACCCAAGTCTACCACCACCCCCACCCCCCAGCCACCAGGGGCAGCCTCCACCAGGCCCCCACCCATGTCTACCACCACCCCCACCCCCAGCCACCAGGGGCAGCCTCCACCAGGTCCCCACTCATGTCTCCCACCACCCCTACCCCCCAGCAGTCAGGGGCACCCTCCACCAGGCCCCCACTCATGTCCAACTCATGTCTCCCACCACCCTCACCCCCCAGCCACCAGGGGCAGCCTCCACCAGGCCCCCACTCAGGGCTACCACCACCCCCTACCCCCCAGCAGTCAGGGGCACCCTCCACCAGGCCCCCACTCATGTCCAACTCATGTCTCCCACCACCCTCACCCTCAGCCACCAGGGGCAGCCTCCACCAGGCCCCCACTCATGTCTCCCACCACCCCCACCCCCCAGGGGCAGCCTCCACCAGGCCCCAACTCAGTGCTACCACCGCCCCCTACCCCCAGCAGTCAGGGGCACCCTCCACCAGGCCCCCACTCATGTCCAACTCATGTCTCCCACCACCCTCACCCCCCAGCCACCAGGGGCAGCCTCCACCAGGCCCCCACTCAGGGCTACCACCACCCCCTACCCCCCAGCAGTTCAGGGGCAGCCTCCACCAGGCCCCCACTCATGTCTACCACCACCCCCACCCCCCAGCCACCAGGGGCAGCCTCCACCAGGCCCCCACTCATGTCTCCCACCGCCCCCACCCCCCAGCAGTGTAGGGGCAGCCTCCACCAGGCCCCCACGCATGTCTCCCACCACCCCCACCCCCCAGCAGTCAGGGGCACCCTCCACCAGGCCCCCACTCATGTCTCCCACCACCCCCTACCCCCCAGCAGTCAGGGGCACCCTCCACCAGGCTCCCACTCCTGTCTCCCAGCACCCCCACACCCCAGCCACCAGGGGCAGCCTCCACCAGGCCCCCACTCATGTCTCCCACCACCCCCACCCCCCAGCAGTCAGGGGCACCCTCCACCAGGCCCCCACTCCTGTCTCCCTGCACCCCCTACCCCCCAGCAGTCAGGGGCACCCTCCACCAGGCTCCCACTCCTGTCTCCCAGCACCCCCACCCCCCAGCCACCAGGGGCAGCCTCCACCAGGCCCCCACTCATGTCTCCCACCACCCCCACCCCCACCCCCCACCAGTCAGGGGCACCCTCCGCCAGGCCCCCACTCCTGTCTCCCTGCACCCCCTACCCCCCAGCAGTCAGGGGCACCCTCCACCAGGCTCCCACTCATGTCTCCCAGCACCCCCACCCCCCAGCCACCAGGGGCAGCCTCCACCAGGCCCCCACTCAGGTCCCCCTGCACCCCCACCCCCCAGCAGTGCAGGGGCAGCCTCCACCAGGCCCCCACCCATGTCTACCTCCACCCCCACCCCCCAGCCACCAGGGGCAGACTCCACCAGGCCCCCACTCATGTCCCCCTGCACCCCCACCCCCCAGCAGTGCAGGGGCAGCCTCCACCAGGCCCCCACTCATGTCTACCACCACCACCACCCCCCAGCCACCAGGGGCAGCCTCCACCAGGCCCCCACCATGTTCCCCTGCACCCCCACGCCCCAGCACTGTGGGGCACCTGCCAGCAGGCCCCCACTCATGTCCAACTCATGTTCCCCTGCACCCTCACCCCCCATCACTGTGGGGCACCTGCCAGCATGCCCCCACTCATGTCCAACTCATGTTCCCCAGCCAACATGTCATCACAATCTAGATCCCCGGTCCCTATGGTCAGCCTCCAAATGCAAAACACCCACCCGAGTATTGCATCCACCCACTCAGAAATGCCAATAACATGATAGAACTGCAATTGCAAGTTTGGAAACGAACACATGTCCCTCACATACACCCAATGGGTGTCAGTGAATCTCAAAACCCATATCATGATATGCATGAAACCAATGAGATGATACTACACATTGAAGTTTGATCAAAAAATATGTATTAAAGAAAACATGAATTGAATCAAAAATAAACTAACAAATGGGAATGTAAAAAAGTAAAAAGAAGCATGTCCATAAAAAAATGCAAAACCAAAAATCTGAATCCAAAGGAATGGTGTCCAAAGTCCCAGTCCAGAAAAGAAAATCCAATGGGAAATTATAATTGAAAGCCATTGCTCCATGGGTAACTTGTAAAAAGAAAAGAAAATCCAACAGTGAACTATGTACAGGTGAACAAGCCAGGGTCCATGATCCCAACAAAAGAAATGAAACCTATCTAACAACACTACCTAATAAAAAATAACTATATACAAAAATGTGGCCCATTGTCCAAAAGGTCTAAAGAAAATGCAAAAACAAAGGGAACCTAACACTAACTACATAACTATTTACATGGGCAGCGGGCTAGACCAACGGCTCACTGGATGTTGTCATGGGCCAGGGCATCATCAAACTCCTGTTCAATGGCTTGGAGGCGGGCATGTTCCCTGGCCCCGAGGTGACGCAGGGATAAAGCAGTGTCCAGCTCCAACTCCCTGCGAAGACCCTCGAGGCACTCAGCCCGCCTCAGCGCCCTCCGCATGGAGTTCTCCGCCCTGACCATTGTGAGCCGTTCCTCCTCTGCCCGCTGCCGCTCCGCACCTATCTGCTGGCCCAACCGCTCCCACACAGAAGCCACTCCCATTCCAGGGTTCTCCTGCCCTCCAGCCGATGCCTGCACCCCTGATGTTGATGGCTCCGAGTGTCATATATCGCCCTTGGAAAGTATGGAGCAGATGGGCGATATGGAAGAAGGACTAGAATCCGAGTAACTGCAAGGTGCGGTCTAGTCTTTCTGTTGTACTGCCTACAAACACCTGTGCGTTGCAACTTTCTTGCTGCCGACTTGAGTACACCTCGCTTGTGCTCTGCCTCCAGTGGTTACTCTGTGTTTCCTGTGTCTTCCTTACCTGTTAATCTGCCCGTGTCTTTCCGTTACCGCTGTTCGCGGTTCCTACTCCCGTATGTTCCGCTTTCCTGTCTATCTGCTTCCGCTGCTTTACGCGCTCTGCGCTGCCTTCTAATACTCACACCTGCTTCAGCGTCTTATTATCCATCGGACACCTTTTTGCTGGGAACTCTTCGTTGTCCAAGTTCTTTGGAGTACTGTACTGTTTGTGCTGTTCCGCACTGGACCGTAATACCTATCCACAAAGAACATTTACTAGTGCATGCTGGTTATTGAAGTACGGACACACGCCAACAACTTCCTGCCAGCTACAGCTACATAATCTTCCAGGGTTTTTCGGCAAGGCTTTTCCCTGGTTTGGAGTGGGCTCCCCGGAGTTCCCCGCTGCCGGGTTAATTGCTTATAGGCAAGGTGGCCTCCGGGGGATCTCGCTCCTATTTCGTCAAACAGAAGAATAAGATCGTCAAGACAAAGACAAAGACAGTCTGGAGGGAAAAGCCGGAAAGCTCATCAGACGAATCCGTAAAGACCCCAACAGAATCATCAGGTGAGGAGTGGGCTAGTGGGAAAGAAAGTGCGAGTGGCAAATCTACAGATTCTGAGACCGAGCCATGATGCCTCCCACGTCGAGCCTGCCGCTGCCTCCGACGCAACTGCCTGTGCCAGCACGACGGCATCCAGGCTGATGGTATCCACCGACACCGTCGTGCACGTGCCCTGCCCAATGATGCCGTCACATCCTCCATCTGCTGGGGTCCAGTTGCTGGTGTGTCCACCCCTGCTGGACCTCCGACTCCCGACTGTGGCAGGGATGGGATCCCCACCGAGCCGGCTGCATTGGTCGGGGCAGGTCCACAGGGGGCCCTGGTGGCATCTGGGCCAGAATACGGCATGGAGAACGACTGGTGCATAGTCTCCACAGAGGAGAAGAGGGTCGCCAGATTGGCCGACACATGTAGGAAACCCCCGACCATGGCCGTTCCCAACTGGGCCACGTCGGCACGGTGCTCTCCGTGATGACGTGCATGCTCCTCCTGGGAAGCACGCACCTCATCACGAATTGCACCTGTGCGCAACGCGACACCAATCAGGACCTTCTCCATACGGCCAGGGGTCCCTTCGTACGCAGGTGGAGGGGAGTCAGATGACATGGACATCCCCCCTACCTGCGGACGGGCCTAGGATGGGGCATCCCTGCTGGTGCATGGTGGTGCAGTCACAGTGTCAGGGACAGTGACATGCACAGGCCCCTCCACGGCGACCTGTGCTGCCTCCTGCCCCTGCCCCTGGACTGCAACACTTGCACCAGCAGGGATGCCCCCACCAGGCCCCATGTGCGCCTCAGTAGCGGCCTCCTCCTCCTGTGTGGAAACCACCAACCTGGATGGCTCCACCCTGTCTTCCGCCATTGCAAGCCCCTGTGGGGGCTCACCCACCCCTTCCGCTGCACCATGGGGGCATCCCCACCGCTTTGCTCCACAGAGCCGTCTCCGCCCTCTTCTTCACGTGGCGCTGTGTAGAGGGAGACATAGAACACAAGCATCAGGGTACTGTACAATGGTCCCCTAGACAGGAAGCAATAGCAGATGAGTGGCACTGTCAAAGATCACTTCCATCATGTCCCCCCACAACACATGGCTCAGTGCAGGTAAAACACATGCGGTAACAGGCATGGCGCATGCTATGGACATTAGCATACATGTCCAAGTGATTCTTGAAACATACACTGTTGTTTTGGAACTCACATGCATCATGTGCCATGCCTATCACATGCACACACTTCACCCTAGTTTCATCCATCTGGCCTCGTACACCACAGACACAGTGGATACAAGGATGACTAGGCTGCATCAGTGAACCTGAACATTGCGACAGACATGTGTCATGCATCCCTGGCATTCACAAGTCACAGACACGCAGGTCAGACACACAGACCTGGACAGCATACATGTACATGGCATCAGCACCCATCCCTCACCCATGTCCAGGAACAGAGACTGCCATGCTTTCATGTGGCCATTCCGCATAGGGCAACCCATGTTGCATTTGAACACATGCACCAACCGTGTGGTTCACACATTACTCGTCTCACATGCATGACGTCCCTGCACACACACATGCATACATGGCCTATGTCACACATACAGGCAAGTATCAGACAACCAGCACACTGCAACATGCCCTGTCTCACACAGCAATGCTTGGCCACTTACCGCTCAACTCCAGACGGGTCTGCCTCTCAAGGATCTGGGCGTGGAGCGCTGGGCCTATGCATTCCAGGACCCTCATCTGGATGGTACTCATGCGGCCCCGGCCCCCCTCCACGAGGCGCCGGGCCTTCAAGAGGGTCCTGGACCTGCAGTCATCCCAGCGCTTCTTGACATGTTGGTAGTCGCGGACTGCCACCCCCTCCGGGTTGATGGCAGTCACGATGTCCGTCCAGATCCGAGTCCGTCCTTCCATGTTGGCGCGCTTACTTCCCAAGAGGGCATCATACTGCCCCAGGACTTGCTCCACCAGGACACCAACTTCGGTGGCAGTGAAGCTGGTGCCCCTCTGCCTCTCTGGCCGGGGGACTCCCAGGACCCCCCTTGTTAAATCTGCATATTTAAGTAACTTTGGGTCTCACCCTAAGTTACTAGGGGAATCCAGACGTGGACCCCTTGCTCACTATTCTTAGAGAGGCACAGATCCACCCTACTGATGAGGTCCAACCAGACCGAAACACGTGTCTGGGGTTTCTGTTGGTACTCTTGTTCAGAGGAGAATTGCCTCGCATTTCGGTGCTGGACTGCCCCAGGGCAGGACAAAGACTGATATGTTTGGGATATTTCTTCTCTGTGAAAGATAGTGAGCTAAAGACTCTGGGTAAGTCTCTCGTAACCAGGACTAATGTCTGGCAGAGGGACTCCCAGGACCCCCCTTGTTAAATCTGCATATTTAAGTAACTTTGGGTCTCACCCTAAGTTACTAGGGGAATCCAGACGTGGACCCCTTGCTCACTATTCTTAGAGAGGCACAGATCCACCCTACTGATGAGGTCCAACCAGACCGAAACACGTGTCTGGGGTTTCTGTTGGTACTCTTGTTCAGAGGAGAATTGCCTCGCATTTCGGTGCTGGACTGCCCCAGGGCAGGACAAAGAATGATATGTTTGGGATATTTCTTCTCTGTGAAAGATAGTGAGCTAAAGACTCTGGGTAAGTCTCTCGTAACCAGGACTAATGTCTGGCAGAGGGACTCCCAGGACCCCCCTTGTTAAATCTGCATATTTAAGTAACTTTGGGTCTCACCCTAAGTTACTAGGGGAATCCAGACGTGGACCCCTTGCTCACTATTCTTAGAGAGGCACAGATCCACCCTACTGATGAGGTCCAACCAGACCGAAACACGTGTCTGGGGTTTCTGTTGGTACTCTTGTTCAGAGGAGAATTGCCTCGCATTTCGGTGCTGGACTGCCCCAGGGCAGGACAAAGACTGATATGTTTGGGATATTTCTTCTCTGTGAAAGATAGTGAGCTAAAGACTCTGGGTAAGTCTCTCGTAACCAGGACTAATGTCTGGCAGAGGGACTCCCAGGACCCCCTTGTTAAATCTGCATATTTAAGTAACTTTGGGTCTCACCCTAAGTTACTAGGGGAATCCAGACGTGGACCCCTTGCTCACTATTCTTAGAGAGGCACAGATCCACCCTACTGATGAGGTCCAACCAGACCGAAACACGTGTCTGGGGTTTCTGTTGGTACTCTTGTTCAGAGGAGAATTGCCTCGCATTTCGGTGCTGGACTGCCCCAGGGCAGGACAAAGACTGATATGTTTGGGATATTTCTTCTCTGTGAAAGATAGTGAGCTAAAGACTCTGGGTAAGTCTCTCGTAACCAGGACTAATGTCTGGCAGAGGGACTCCCAGGACCCCCCTTGTTAAATCTGCATATTTAAGTAACTTTGGGTCTCACCCTAAGTTACTAGGGGAATCCAGACGTGGACCCCTTGCTCACTATTCTTAGAGAGGCACAGATCCACCCTACTGATGAGGTCCAACCAGACCGAAACACGTGTCTGGGGTTTCTGTTGGTACTCTTGTTCAGAGGAGAATTGCCTCGCATTTCGGTGCTGGACTGCCCCAGGGCAGGACAAAGACTGATATGTTTGGGATATTTCTTCTCTGTGAAAGATAGTGAGCTAAAGACTCTGGGTAAGTCTCTCGTAACAAGGACTAATGTCTGGCAGAGGGACTCCCAGGACCCCCCTTGTTAAATCTGCATATTTAAGTAACTTTGGGTCTCACCCTAAGTTACTAGGGGAATCCAGACGTGGACCCCTTGCTCACTATTCTTAGAGAGGCACAGATCCACCCTACTGATGAGGTCCAACCAGACCGAAACACGTGTCTGGGGTTTCTGTTGGTACTCTTGTTCAGAGGAGAATTGCCTCGCATTTCGGTGCTGGACTGCCCCAGGGCAGGACAAAGACTGATATGTTTGGGATATTTCTTCTCTGTGAAAGATAGTGAGCTAAAGACTCTGGGTAAGTCTCTCGTAACCAGGACTAATGTCTGGCAGAGGGACTCCCAGGACCCCCCTTGTTAAATCTCTGGCCGGGGGTTGCCAGTGGTGCCAGATGTAGCAGTGCCCGACATGGCAACCCCAGAGGCAGGAGTGGGTGGGCAACTGGGTCCTGGGGCTGGGCTGTGGAGCGATGGTATCCCAGTCGGGAGTCTTCTGTTCCAGCAGGGGTGGACACAGCAAATGGACCCCTGCAGATGGCTGATGTGCAGGCACCAAATGGCAGGGCACGGTGGCAGCAGGCAGGCAGGCAGGCAGGCAGGCAGCAGCAGGTGGCTCATGGGAGTCTGCTCGGGTCTCTGGGGGGCAGTAATTTGGCCTTTTGGGCAGGAGCGTGGTCTTCCGTGTGCTTACGCGTGGCCAGCTTGATACGGAGTGATTTGGCACGTGAAAATCCTGCACGTCTGCGTGTAAATCGAGGAAAGGCCCTTAGCGCGTATGCACGTCAGCACGCATATGCGATTTCATTGGACCAAAGGCCCTTAGCGCATGAGCGCGTCTGTGACGTGAGGCGCGCGGGTGTTTCCCTCATTACACGTGATGACAGAGCACACGTGGATTTCCACCAATCGCCTGTGGAACTTCCTGCGCACCCCAGAAATACACGTACCAAGGCCAATCACGTGTACGCTCACTTCCCTCCGATTACACGCGATGACACTCGGACGTGCAGTTTTACCATGTGTGCTCGCATATGCGATTTCATTGGCCCAAAGGCCACCATGCGCAGCTGTGACATCACGCGCATGGCCGTAGAGAATGGCGCGTGTAAAAATGAAGAGATACACGTCCGAGTGTCAAAGCGCGTAATTGGTGGAAATGGCCTCATTGCGTATGCGCGTCTGTGACGTGTGTATAAAAGGTACGTGTAGAACGCCATTTCCTTGTACGTGCTTTTCGTGGAGAGCGACTGGGTGAAATCTGTACTTCTTGTCAGTTCACACGTGATTTACTTCACGGCGTTTCCAGTTCGTACTCCCTGTTACCTCTGCCAGCTTTTTCTCTTTTCTTCTTTTTCCTGGGCCTGTTTCCTCAAACAGCGTTCCCTACTACTGTTGTCCAGACTCCTCAGACAGCGTACAATTCTTCTTTTGGCGGGGGTGTTGCCAACGCGCACACGCGCATATTTTTCACGCTTTTGTTCCTGGTAGACGGTGAGTCGCGCACGTATTTAACATCTGTGCTTGCCCCGTGTGTCGCGTACCACTTCAGAGGTCATTCTAGGCTGCGTGTGACACGCATACGTTCATTCTTGTGTTCCTGGGTGCCACAGCGTAGTGCAGGTTTATTTTTCCACGCACGTGGTCTAGGAGGGTTTGCGTGCACCTTACTTCACTTTTTTGGGGTGCCTGTGCGTTGCGTGACCCGTCATCTTTCCCCAGGGGTGACATACAGCCTTGCTAGAGCATAGGGTACGATTACCATCTGACCCCCAATTGCCCAGGACAATAGCTCACATCGACTCCCATACGCACAATAACATCAGTGCCATGGCTGGGAGGCGAACAAGCCGTAAGGGTGGCAAAGGTGGCCGAGCCCCAAGTGGTGGCCGTGGTCGATCCGGTAGGGGACGTGGCCGTGACTTGCAGGGTGCCCCTAGCCCCCCATGTGTGGAGGAGCAGTCAGGGACACCCATGCCCCCCCCCTGGTTGAGGTTACCGTGGCTGACACCATCCATGCTCAGCCCTTGTTGGACCAGCCCACTGTGGAACCAGACCTGGCACAGCGTGACTCCATAGCTGACTTCCAGGTCAGCAGGTCTAGGCCACGTGCGCCGGTGAACGTTGGTGTCATCAGGCCACATGGATCAGGGGAAGCTAGGTCATCTGCTGCCCCGCATAGGCAGGCTGGGGAGGCTGCAGGGGCAGCTGCGGCTCCATCCACCCCACCTCTCACACACCCATCCAGGACAGTGTCGGTCCAAGTCCATCATGCTGACATTCCCCCTGACACCATCACACTTGAGATAATGCCTGCACCAACTCCCATGCTGAGTGTGCAATCCCACGCTCCTGCCCCTAGTGTCCAGAGCGGCGCAGGACACTCCGGATCGCCACCACCTTCCAAGCAGAAGAGGAAGAGTGCTCCTCCAGTAGAGGCTGATGCCCCAGACACGGCTACACAGTCCGGCCCGTCAAGGAAGCCCAGCTTCAATGAGGCCGAACTGAATGCACTTGTAGAGTATGTGTCCGCACATGACCGCGAAATGGTGATTGTTGCAGGATCCAAGACCACACCTGCACAACGTCAGGCACACTGGCAGACCATTGCAGACATCATAAGTGCCCTTGGAATCGTGAGGCGCACAGCTAATGAATGCTGGAATGACCTGAAGCGCAGGGCAAAGAATAAGCTGGCCTCAAGTCATGCCGCAACTCTAGTGACTGGAGGTGGGACTCCAGCAGACGACATAGAACTCACTCCACATGAGCAGGTTGCTGGGACCTACGTCACGGAGGAACAGATCCAAGGCGTGGGAGAAGTGGCAGATTACGAGGCATTGTCCAGTGAGTGCACATGCATGTGTGTGTCATCCATGTGCATGGTGTGTGTGGGAGGGCTTCTGTTTGGGTGCCTGGGGAGGGTGTGTGTGCCTGAGTGGTTCGGCTCACCCATGTGCCTCTTCCTATACATTCTTGGCAACAGCATTTGGGTATAGCAGCATCCCTTCGGCCAACATTAGACATCCAGCCCAACACCACGCCAGTTGCCCTTGGAGTGTCATCTTGCCACAACACTGTTGCTTATTTGCCTCTGTTTATTCAGGCAGATTGTTTGCATACCACCACTTTTACTCAGGATTTCTCAGTCCTATTGTCACATGTCTGACATGGCTATGGTACAGTGGACTGGCTCAGTTTCGTGGACATGATTAGTTTGGACATGTCCCTGTGCTATAGGACCATTTTTGACTGGCAGCTGCAGGTTAAACATTTGGACCATTACAATGGCCCTCATTAGGACCCAGGCGGTAAGGGGTTTACGCCGGCGTAAACCATGGCGTACCTTACCGCCTGAGTATGAGTTCCCTTAGCGCCATGGTGATTTTAACGCCTGCTTCCAGCAGGCGTTAAAATCCATGGCGCTAAGGGACCTTGTTGTTAATTACGCCACAGTAATTTACGGTGGCGTAATTAACGCCTTCCCCACTCCCATTATGCCCTACGGGGCCAGGAATGGGAATGGGGAAGGGTAAATGGGGATTGGGGACTTACCACCCTGCCAACCTCGGAATGGGGCGGTAAGTCCGCCAACCCCCATGGCGGAGTTGGCAGCTTAGCGCCATGGACCATGGTGCAAATTGCACCATGGTCCTCCGCCAAGGTCGTAATGAGGGCCAATGAAAATAATCAATTATATGAACAAACTGGACTGAATGAACAATTGGTGACCTCCTCTCCCTCTTCACTTCATGGCTAGGGTACATGCCATCTGTGTGATGGCATGTGTATTTGACCTGCCAATCACTGGCCAATGTGTGATGCCACTGCAAGGCAGCATGCAGCAAATGTGTTCATCTTCCATCTTGGTGTCATCAATGTGTGCCATCTGCCTCCCCATCACACGCAGTGACGGTGCATGCATGTGAGTGTTTTAGTCATGTGGGACATGTGTCAATTAAGTACTGTTTCTGTAGCCTCTCAGCCCTAATTGTGTACCATAGTGCTAATGCCTGTTTCCATTTGTTTTCTTTTATGTCTTTGCAGGGGAAGACGCACTTGATACTGCTGGGGTTGTGGAGATGGTGCAGACCCAGGAGGGGTCTGAGGGCCGACCGACCACCAGTGAGGGACGTGGTGTGGTGGTGGGTGAGAACCCACAACTGCTGCAGGTCGTGCTCTCAAGGGGTGTCTCTGGCTGCACCTCCCCCGAGCTGTACTCAGGTGTTGATTCGGATGAGACCTACGTGCCGTCGCAGGTGAGTGTTCCTGGGAGGGATTCTGTTCTGTCCGACCCACCTGCACCAGGGTTAGAACCCTCAATGGGGATGTCAGTGTTGGCAGGTACGCCTTTGGTGGTTACCGATGCAGGGTCACACTCCGCGACATCTGATCCTGTTCCTGGGCCAGCAGATCAGAGGGGGAATGCAGTCCTGCAGCCTCAGGCAGTGCCGGCACAGCAAGGCGCAGTTCGCCTTGCCCCAGACAGGTGTGGTGCCCGCCGATGTGGTGGCCGTACGCCACCTGGCAATACCGCATGGGAGCAATCCATTTACGGTATGGCAACCCAACAGGCAGCATCATCAGAGATGATGGCTCAGGCCATGGGTAGGGTGGCCACTTCCATTGTCCCCCCCGAAAGGCTGATGGAGCGACTACAGCAGGCAACCGACTCCATCTGCCAGTCACACAGGGAGGACATGTTGGCGTCCAACAGGGACAGGCGGGCGGCACTGGCGACTCTGCAGGAAGCCATCTCCATAGAGTCCCAGGGCCACAGGGAAGCCCTGAGGCTGGAACTCCTTCACCTCAGGACGACTCTTGTTGAGCTTGATGCTTCAACAAACCGAAGGACAGAACAGCAGCTGGAGCGTCTCACCCGTGCACTCTCAGCTGAGATGCAGGCAACTAGGGCGGAGGTCCGGGCATCCTGTGAGTTGTTGCATGGGGACCTCCGCACACTTATCCTCCAGAACGAGACCTACCACACCCGCATGCTTGCAGCCATGGAGGAACAGACTAGGGCTTTGCGTGGGCTGCCTCCCACAGTGCCACCACCTCCGGATGCAGCTGCAGAGGGTGAGAATAGCGACAGCAGTGATACTCCCACAATAGGGTAGCCGTGTAGGCCATGAGCCCATGGAGGTGTTTTTTTTCCGCAAGATCCACACAGGTGGGTTTTGGTGTGCACCCTGTCCTCGGACCTCCTGGGTGGCCTACCCAAACCCCCCCCCCCCCGGGCCCACTAATGGCCATTTTTTATTTTTATTTTTTATTTTTTTTTAATTTTTTTATTTTTTTTGGGGACAGTGTGTTGCCTTGTGTGGCTCCCGTGGGCATACGCTGCATTGTGACTGGGCACATGCAGGCTTGTCATGGATTTGGTTCAGATGCTTGGGTTTTTGTCGCACACACCCCTCCTGCTTCCCGTTTCCATGGGCTTGCAAAGGGTGTGCCCAAGTGACATTGACGTACATGGTGACATTGGACTCCCATGAGCTGTGTGGGCAGTCTGTAGTCAATACTGTGTATACATTCATAGTGCATATTGTTGTTGTATGGTACACTGCGTGGTGTATTGATATGTGCCTCTGCATCCATCTCATCCTCCATATTTGCGGGTCCATTCCTCATGTCTTCACAATGCGGTCCACCTTGGAACTGGAGTCCATGTTGTAAGCAGTGCACCTACACTCTTGCGTGGCGCTAACACTGAATACTTGGAAGTGTTCGGAGGGCTGTCATCATCAGGTGGTGAGGCTAGCTAATTTTTAAGTCTGTAATGTCATGTTTAAGGTAGGTTGGAGGTTGTGTAAGTGATTGGTATTCTTGGTAAGTATTTGGTAATGTGGGTTGTAGGTCCTGCATTACTGTGAGCATTTCATGTGTGGACATGTTTCCATTAGGGACACTGTAGCTGCTGACACTTGGTGCATGTTGTGGGGATTAATTTCTTTCCTCTCACATTGCATGACATGCCATGGTGTGTTGTGTGGCCGTGCCGGGGAGGGAGTGGGTGACATGGCACTGTTTTCATGTAGTATTTTGCAAGAGGGTATTCATTTCTGCAGCATGGAAGTGTCTTTTCATGACACTGCATTGGTGGTGTTTGTGTAGGTAGGGATGCACACATTGTGACACTTCCACATGAACAATCTCAGGCTGCTATGGTTCTGACAGTTGACAGTCCCTTTGTTCGTCTTAATTGTCAGGTCGAGTCATCATTGCTTATCAGATGGTATGTGCCAGGCCTGTGTGCACTCCACTGGGGTGTGATTTCTATGTGAAGTAATTAGCCACCAGCTGCGTACGGGCTGCCTCACCCCGTGCCCTCTCCCCTCCCATGCGCAGCGGGCGTGCATGTGGTTGGGGATGTGGGGGCACCACCATGTCCACGGCCAGGCCCCGGCGTGTTGCAACATTGTGCAGGACACATGCTGCCACTATGATCCTGCACACTACTGGGGGCGCATATAACAGCTTCCCGCCAGAACGGTCAAGGGAGCGAAAGCGTGACTTGAGCACTCCGAATGTGCGCTCCACTATGCTCCGGGTTGCAATATGGGCTGTGTTGTATCTTACCTCTGGAGGAGTGATGGGGTTCCGAATTGGCGTCATCAAGTGGGTGCTCAGAGGGTAGGCACTGTCCCCTGGTGAGGAGGTGATGGGTATCATTAGTGGGGTAGTGACATAACTCTGCATCTGACATGCATGCATGTGCAGTGGCATTCATACTCACCAATCAGCCATGTATCGCCATGCCGCCCAGCTTCTAGGTCCCGGCTTAGGGTAGACATTCGGTAAATGAAGCTGTCGTGGGTGGACCCTGGATAGTTGGCATATACTGAGGTGATGATTCCCTTAGCATTACATACTACCTGCACGTTGATGGAATGCCAGTGCTTGCGGTTCCTATAGATGTGCTCAGATGCCCTGGGGGGACGTAGTGCCACATGGGTGCAGTCAATGGCACCTAGCACTTTTGGGAATTGTGCCACACCGTAGAAATCGAGGGTGGCAGCCTGCCTTTCTGCAGGTGTCCTGGGCAGGTATATATGCCTACGGACTGATGGGCGTGCAGTGATGATGTTCAAGACCTGGTGTAGGCAGCGTGACTGCGTGGCCTGTGACGCCCCACCCACTATGGCACTTGTCTGCTGAAATGATCCTGTGGCCAAGAAGTGCAGTACATTGAGGACCTTCTCCAGGGGGCTGAGTGCTTGGGAGCTCAGGGTGGGTGATGTGAGGTCATCCTTCCACTCACTGACCAGGTCCAGTATTATGTGTGGGGGAAACCTGTACCTCCCATACACCTGGTCATCAGGCATCCCAAAAAGGCTGGTTCTGGGAGTGAAAATTCGGGCCCTCACTATCCGCCTCCTCCTCCTTTGGTAACCCACGGCCACTGCTGCTAGGAATGGTATATTCATCCTGGCGTATGAGCTTGTTTGTTGTTTGCGCGCACTTTTATGCTGCGTGGGTCGACGTACGCCTGCTTCATGCTGGCGTACGTGTCTCAGGATTGGACCATTTATTTTTCGGCACGTCGTAGGCGAACGTGTGAATCTTCCCGCCCACCCCAGGAATACACGTAGCACACTCTCACAGGCACAGTCGCGGGTAAATATTCCCGCACACCCCTGGAACACATGTACCCCACTCTCACAGGCCCAATCGCGTGTGGAAGTTCACGCACACCCCGAAGTACACGTACCCAGGCCAATCGCGTGTGGGACTTCCCACGCACCCCGAAGTACACATACCCAGGCTAATCGCGTGTGGAAGTTCACCCGCACCCCGAAGTACACGTACCCAGGCCAATCGCGTGTGGAACTTCCCGCGCACGCCGTAGTACACGTACCCAGGCAAATCGCGTGTGGAAGTTCACGTGCACCCCGAAGTACACGTACCCAGGCTAATCGCGTGTGGAACTTCCCGCGCACCCCGAGGTACACATACCCAGGCCAATCGCGTGTGGAACTTCCCGCGCACCCCGAAGTACACGTACCCAGGCAAATCACACAGCTGGGGGGCATGAGTGGGGGCCTGGTGGAGGCTGCCCCTGCACTGCTGGGGGGTGGGGGTAATAGGGGACATGAGTGGGGGCCTGGTGGAGGCTGCCCCTGGTGGCTGGGGGGTGGGGGTGGCGGGAGACATGGGTGGGGGCCTGGTGGAGGCTGCCCCTGTACTGCTGGAGGGTGGGGGTGGTGGGAGACATGAGTGGGGGCCTGGTGGAGGCTGCCCCTGGTGGCTGGGGGGTGGGGGTGGTGGGAGACATGAGTGGGGGCCTGGTGGAGGCTACCCCTGGTGGCTGGGGGGTGGGGGTAATAGGGGACATGAGTGGGGGCCTGGTGGAGGCTGCCCCTGCACTGCTGGGGCGTGGGGGTGGTGGGAGACATGAGTGGGGGCCTGGTGGAGGCTGCCCCTGGTGGCTGGGGGGTGAGGGTGGTGGGAGACATGAGTTGGACATGAGTGGGGGCCTGGTGGAGGGTGCCCCTGGTGGCTGGGGGTGGGGGTGGTGGGAGACATGAGTGGGGGCCTGGTGGAGGCTGCCCCTGCACTGCTGGGGGGTGGGGGTGGTGGGAGACATGAGTGGGGGCCTGGTGGAGGCTGCCCCTGCACTGCTGGGGGGTGGGGGTGGTGGGAGACATGTGTTGGTGATCAGTAGTGCAAGGTGACATGTGGGTTGGCTGGTGGGCATGGCCATGGTGGATGGGTTGCCTGTGGGACATGAGCAGGGGTGCAGGGTAGTACCCTGTGGTGTGGGCTGTCTGCAGGGGCCGTGGAGGGTGTAGAGGGAACACCTGGGGGGACCCACATGGCCAAATCACGTGTAGCATTCCCCGGCACCACCGGAATACACGTACCCTGCAGAAATCGCGTGTGAATCTTCCACACACATCGGAATACACATACCCAGGGCAATCGTGTGTGGAACTTCCCGCGTACCCCGAAGTACACGTACCCAGGCCAATCGCGTGTGGAACTTCCCGCGCACCCCCACCTACCCATGCCAATCGCGTGTGGAACTTCCCGCGCACCCCGTAGTACACGTACCCAGGCTAATCGTGTGTGGAACTTCCCACGCACCCCGAAGTACACGTACCCAGGCTAATCGCGTGTGGAACTTCCCGCGCACCCAGGAACACGCGCACACGCTATTTTTCACACAGCGGGTGTCCGTGTTTGTCGGTGCCCCTTTGCAACTCATTTGTCCTAGAGGGCCACTGTATGGGCCATTCATCATGGCTGTATATGGGTGCTTTTGGTTAGCGCACATTTTGGCGCAAATTTTTTTCAGTCGCAGGGGCGCTACTGCCTGCTTTCTTGTGGTGTACTTGTTTGGCCCTGTGCGCGTCTTTGACCGTGCGCTGGTTTGCCCTATTCGATTCCATGAATACGGGTTGTAGGCGAGTGTGTGGGCGTTCCGCGCACTTGCCTCCTGTACTTCCCCCGTGACGCCCATATTTTCACACGTTGTTCCCCATTCCGAGTGTTACGCCCCGTGTTCCGCCTACTTTTGTGAGGTGCGCTGCTCTATGTGCGATTTCGCAGTGGCCGTGGCGCACGCTGTTGGATGACCTGTGCGCCGGCGTGCGCGGCGCACATTTTTAGCGCACATCCGATGTTTTTCTCGCGCACGGACTTCAATGAATCGCTGTGCGCTGGTTTTCCTGCGATTTTCGCACTTGCACTGCGATTTTCGCACTTTTCCTGCGATTCGCACGTTTTGGCACCTCTGCGCGGGAATTTTCGGCGCACATTAATTCCATAAATCGACCCCCTAATCTTGACCGCCACGATCGCTACCTTGATTGGGCTGGCTTGTCCAGAGGTTACCCTGTTCCAAGAAACTAGGCTGGCCTTCTGAACCTCTGCCCCTCCAGGACAGAGTTCGGAAATCCATCTTAACAAATTGGTGCCGATGCGTGCGACCATCATTTAGAATGAAACAGATTGTCACTGGGGATCATACCCCGTTATTACTACATGGACATTAGTCCTACGAATTGGTTACATCTAATTTCGGCCCGGATTTGAAAAAGGCTCAGCAGAGCCGAAACATGTTATCGCATATGGGCTCAACGTGTGATGTTTAACAAAGGAATAAGATATAAAATATATATATATCTTGATGGCTATATACTTGTAATAAATGTGTCTATATTTTTAATATAACACCTGCTTGGAATAATTTGTAAGCGTCCTTGCTTTGTGTGCTCATTGCGGGCTTTCAGTCACCCTCACCCCTCTTGAGACCTAGGGCCTCATTACACGGATGGCGGTAGGGATTTACCGGTACCGGTAAAATACCGGTACCGGTAAATCACTACCGCCTTACTACGAGGTCCCTTTGCGGGTTGGGGGATTTAACGCCTGCTTTTAGCAGGCGTTAAAATCCAACCCGCTAAGGGACCTCAGAGCTAATTACGGCACCGCAAAATTGCGGTGCCGTAATTAGCGCCTTCCCCATTCCCATAGAGCCCTATGGGGCAGAAATGGGAATGGGGAAGGGCAATGGCGGAAAGGGGATTTACCGCCCCTCCAACCTTGGAATGGGGCGGTAAATCCCCTTTCCGCCAAGGCGGTGCCGGTATTTTACCGGCATGAGCCATGGCGCTAATAGCGCCATGGCATACCGCCTACCGGGTAATGAGGCCCCTAGTCTTGACCGCCACAATCGCTACCTTGATTGGTCTGGCTTGTCCAGAGGTTACTCTGTTCCAAGAAACTAGGCTGGCCTTCTGAACCTCTGCCCCTCCAGGACAGAGTTCAGAAATCCATCTTAACACCATGGATCATGTTAGCTCTCTGCTGGCACAGAAAAGTACTGGTACTGTGCTAATAAATGCACAAGAGCATTTCTGAAAGTGCAGTTATTGTCCAAATACAAAACATGTCAGTACTGTTCAGAAATGTGCATTACACCGCTCAAAAGGCATTTTGTATGCATGTTTCGTATATGCTCTTCTTCGAAACTCAAAAAGCAACACATCTTCATACTCCACTCTCACAATTCTCTAGCATTGCCCTAACTTTCCATTCAGAAAAAATAAATGCATCTGCTAGACAATAAATAACAGTAATTTGCCTGAAGAATGCACTCCTTAGACTTGTATATAACTGCTAAAAACGCACATTAAAAAGAATGAAGAAAAAAAAACACTTAAAAAGCAGCAGACGTTGTTATTCTGCTACTGAACATGACTAGTAGGTCAGGAGGTGCTGCAGCACCCCTACTTCCAGCGCCACTGATCTGCGCTCAAGAATTCTTTTCACTTTATGCATTTTTTTAAGAGTTGAGGAGAACCATTGTGGTGAGTGGAGTACTCTGTTTGAGAAGGATCTGAGGGGCGAGAGGGGGTCGAAGGCATCAGAGAGCCAGATACCAACATTTGAGATGGAGGACTGGTATGGGGAGAGAGAGGAGGTGAACCAGGAGTGTAGTAAGATTTTCAAGCTATGACCATGCCCAGGCCATGGATAATATCTAGGCCCAGAAATATCACTGATAAGTGTTTAAAACTACACTACAATACAATGTAAGTATGTATGTGCTGGCCAAATCCGAACTCATCCAAGAAAAAGAAAACGTTAATGAAAATGTAAAGTGGTAAAGTAAGGAGCAATCACCTGGAGGTTTTGTTCATATTTGACTTATAATACATTTATGAAAAAGTGACAAGCCATCACTGAAAGTAGTAATTGTGTGGGCCTCATTACAAGATGGGCGGAATGGGATTAATGGCGCCGGCACCGTTAATCCCATTCCGCCTTATTACGAGGTCCCCTCATAATGGTTTTACCAGATGTCCAGAGCGGGTCCAGCGAGGGGACCAGGGAGCTAACAACGGGCCCGTTATTAGCGGGCCCGTTGTTAGCTCCCTCCCCATTCCCATTGAGCCCTATAGGGGCTCGAATGGGAATGGTGAAGGACCGGGTCTGGGTTCCCTGAAAGAGGAAATACCGGGCCCTCCAAAGTCAGAATGGCCCGGTATTTCCCCATTCAGGGAACCCGGACACGATTTTGGAGGCAGCCATGGCGCTAATAGCACGATGGCTACCTCCAAACTCGTAATGAGGCCCTGTGTTTTTTCTTTAATTCATGTAATACAGCTCAGGAATGTTTGTAATAAAATGTCAAATATCATTCCATGAAAACTGAAGTGATGAATATCCAAATATGCTCTTTTTGACAAACCAAATCACGTCACAATATGATGAGGTGAACAGAAGCCTCAAAATGGCTGCCAGTTCTGTAACTGACATGAGAAAAGAGGCAACTAGTGCCTTCTTTGTACTTCTAATTGGTGCATCATCTATGTGTCATTCAAAAGAGACAGGAAGGAGCTTCCATATGGCTTGTTTTGAAATAGTAACTTTTTTATAGTGACGTTCCATATATGAAATCTTTGCAAATAGCATCTTAAAATACAAATTGCACATTGAAGGTACAGTAAAGTCAGAACGAGGCATGCCTGTCCCTCTGAATAGATGTCATTGTCTAGGTGTCATAGACAATAATTGCGGCATTTGATACTGTTTAAAACAAGGTAATAAATATAGCTTGTGTGCTAAGAAAAAAAGCCTTACATCGACAGCATTGTGTAGTTTGTTTTGTTACGTTATTGTTATGCATGTTGAGGGAATTAATTTAGACCCCTGTCGCATCTCCGATAAAGATGCCACAAAGTGACAAAAAATTAGAGGTATTTTGTTGAAATGCACGTTGACTTACCTGCAAATGGCTTTTTCTTTTCGTTTTTTGATAAACAGCAGATAGATAATCGAATTAATCTCACCAACCTCTCCATTTATTATTTGTATTGTATGTATTGCTTTAGTGGATACATGTTACAGAGGTGTATGAAAGTGATGTATATTTTGCCGCAGGATAGAGAGTAAAAATACAGCCTTCAGGAACATACAGCAACACAGTACATCAAATATTACATATTCTGGTCCCAGTAATGCATAGGCAAATTCCTCAAAGCTCTCTATACAGAAGAGCTTGCTAATACACCAGATATTTTACAAAATATCAAATAATTATGAGTGCAGAGGATTACACACGGATCATGTACATACCATAGGATCATACCCATAGCTGTGCCTTGGAAACACAATGAGCATACCATCGAGGGTTTTTCAGAATTTAGGTGGGAGTTTCTAGCTTCAAAACATCAAGAAACCTCTTCAGGCAAATGCAGTAAATATTTATCATTGATGTCCAAGGACCCAAAGCAGCAGGAAGTTATATTTTTCCAGGGGTCAAGACGGAGGCAAAACACGAACCTTATTGATCACATAGAGCAATTTAAAACAAAAGTGAATAGTAAAACAAACAAAAAAAAACACTGTTCTTAGGCAAAAGCCTATTTTATTGTGCAGCTTTTCACAATAACTGCTTCAGTCTTCCAAAAGTCACCCAATCTATTTAGAAGCAGCCATGTCTGAGACCAAGGGATATAGTACGTTACACTGAATGCAAACTTTTGACATTCACCACCTAATTCATAAATCTGCATTGTTTTTAAGAAGCTAAATGATACATTTGCCAGACCGACAGTGTTGCTGGTGTCTCATGCTGGATATTTGTCATTTTTGTTTTCTTCCCCTGCTTCGTTCGGATGTGTTTATTGTAGGCATTGGGGGTCTTCATTCACTATTAAATGCATTTAACATATGTATAACGTAGACACGATTACATTGAAAGCATGCCTTAATATGCATTGTTGTGCATCGTTTCAGAATCGTTGCAGTGTTGCAAGTGCAGTTTTGGATGGTATTAACACAGTATCAGGTAATAAAATTGTGGCAAAAATGCCGTGATTTGACCCGGTAAAGGTGTACATCATTATACCATTTAAGGGAAGGAGGAGTATCAGTGGTGTTCCCCGCTCCCCTTAAATGGTATAACGGGAGCGGGGTTTGCGGGGGTGTCCCCTGCATCCTTTACATGATTGTGGCGGCAAAACCACAGAATTTTTGCCGCAATATTTTGTATACATGGCCATTTTTGCCGCGATTTTCATTAACACTAGAGCAACAATGGCTATGCTGCAAAAACGTATACAAAAACGTATACTCTCACTGTGTTTGCACCAGGAAATGTTAGCCTTTAAGCATTAGCATTCAGGCAAACTTCAACCTGGTACAAAATGCATTGAAAGAATTCATATTTTCTGTAGGTTCATTTTTGCCCCAGTGTAAACTCCTTGCACAAATCTCCTTTGAACCTGTGCAAAGTTGCTACCTGAATAACGAAAATCACATTTCAGAAAAGTGTTTTTGTGCAATGTCAAATGCCACGCAGCATTGAAATGGTGCTAGTGTTAATGGCTTTTGTATTAGTGCTAATTTTCTTGCGTTCCGTTTCCTTAATCTGAGCCATGCTCTTAAAATAAGGCTCTTTTGATTCCTTTAATCAGTTTCTATCATTTAACATGTTTGGAAATACAGTACATTATTTTTAGGAACCAAAGAGTACATATATATATATATATATATATATATATATATATATATATAGATATATATAGATATATATATATGTTTGTGTGTGTGTGTGTGTGTTTGTGTGATTAGACATATTTTCAACAAGCAATAAATGAGTGCACTCGTAATGCATTTATTTACAAACAATTCAGTGATATGCATGGAATGTTGCGGAAGAGTTTTTACGCAGAAGTTCTAATGAGTGTAAATATCGACCTATTTTGTGCAAAAACAGTAATTTCTTTCAATGCACTATCAACAACAACCAGGTTCAATTGCGTTCTGTTGATACCGGACATTGCTCGATGCATTCTGAATCAGTTATAAGCATTGGCGTGGATGCAATAGTGGTCACTCAAATCCCCTGTGCACAAACGTGTACTGTGGACACCGACAATATAGAAAGAGGAAAACGTTACAGTCTTTAAAATAACCCAGTGTGGGGAAAATAGCGTCCCCACAAAGTTCAGTTTGTTGGGCGCTGCCAGGAATTGAACTCTGCCAATTCGCAGCTATGTATGATGTTTTGCACAGGCTAACCGTTTCAGAAATCTGGACTGCTATTGTTCGGTGATACCAAAAGGCAGTGCCATAGTTGAGCAAACAGTGCTGCATTGTTAAACTTCTGCGGTTCCCACAGCACAGCGCAACACTCAGTGCCATTTCCCAGAGGGCTTTTAGGCAGTGGAAACATTTGTGAATCAGGTTAGAAAAGGATACAGATATTTTAATGTCGTGTCCAGGATCAAAAGCATGGGAATAGAAATAGGCTGTTGCCCACACACAGCTAGGAACAATTGGCAAAGGCATGTGGTTGATTTCATGACCAGACTATTGATAAACACAAGTAATGAAGGTATTACAATATTTAGAAAAGGGCTATGGATCTAGTGACATTTCTAAAATATACAACTAGGATGGACTTCAGTGAAATTATCTCTTTGCAAGCTATGCAGCTACCTTTATTTTGTTTATACATCTGTACATAGATCTCACTTCATCTTTTCTCTACCCCTCTCGGTCTCTCTCTCTCCCTCCCTTCTTTTCGCTCTATCTCTTCCTCTGCAATATAGTCAAGATGACATTATACTTTACAAAGGAAAATGCAAGAATGCTTTCCTCTGTAGCTTTTGTTCTCATAAAAAATCTCCTATGCAATTTATGTGTCCAAATTAAAAAGTTTTCATCAACATGTTGCTCCCCTGTCTTGACGTGCAAAGAGATCCCCTTCTCAGGAGAGCAGCCCAGCCCCGAGGCTCAGGCACCCTCACCAGCCTCCTCCGAGCAGTCGGATGCACCTCTGTGCAAGAGAAGAAGCCATTGGCTACCTGCATCCACTAATCCCAAGGACCGGCTGAACTGGAAGACGGAGCCGGCCCTGACCAAAAGCCTGAACCATAGGCCACAGGCCATTCTCCCATGTCTTGACCTGTCTGGACTGGGAGGGGCTTGGGCCCTTTCTGTTGCATGCTCCCATCACTGGAGTCCACATCCAGCACAGACCGCTTCTTCACTGCCATCGTTATGCCATCCGGCAGGTAAGAATGCTCCTTGCAGCCCAATCCCTTACTTCAGCTCCATTACTGCCCCATGTATATTCCTCCTCACCAGCCTCCACTCCGCGAGTGATATGGGATCGTCGGCAGATCAGCCATTGCTCTTGCTCCCAAGTCGCTCACTCTGCTCTTCACTCTCTTGTACTCTTATGGGAACTAGCTGGAGGAAAAGTGGACTAGCCTACAACTGACAACATGCATAGCTCAAACACGGCGTGGCTTTCCCAACTTGTCTCATCTCTTCTGGCCCTACTGTAGGACTCTAAACTGCAATATGTCACAAAGGCACCTGTTCTGACTTTTTGGCTAGTGCTAAACCTGCAACAAATCTAGAAATACACTGATTCTGACTTCTTGGTATCTAACTGTGTAAAATATCTGAAACACACCGTTATTGTTGTCTGTTAGCATAATGCTAAAACTTGCAATATATGCAGAAACCTTCCGATTTTGGGTCCAATTCATGGAATAATGTGCAGAGATCCTGCAAAGCCCACGTGCCGAGTATGACTCCATGTGAGCCTATGCGCAGACGTTTTTCTGCATGCTCGCCATATTCATGCAATTGTTATCGCAAAGCAACCGTATACGCAAGTCACGGCCGGAATGCACCGACACGCCCCCACGCAGAGCTAAAACAGCCAGAAATGGCTACCTTTGCATGCTCCCCGGGCGCAGACACATTCACCTTTGAAACAGTGCATTGTGTCCCCCGCAAGCAGGCCTGCATCTTGTGGATACTGGGTGAAATGCCCCATAACTGTTACTGACACCCCGACAGCATGTGTACGATTTATTGCAACTCAAGTAAAACTTTGAAATTGTGCGTGCAAACCCCCATAAACCGTTCCTGCAACCCACTAGATTGCGTACACGCACCCCAAAGTTAGTTGAGAGCCCCGTCTGCTAAAAACTCACCCCTAAATCTGACACCCGATCTTACCTCTGCACATTGATTCACATTCGCAAGTGTCTGTACGCCTGCCTTCGGGTGGCGGATCGAATGAGGCCTTTGCGTGGCCATTTTCCTGCCAAGAGGTTGCATGGTGAGATCCATGAATACGTATCATTCCGCTCAATAGTGTGTGTGCCATGGACTGCCTGTGGCTGTTCCTCGTAATGCCCACATTTTCCCTTGTTCTTACTCATTTTACAAGTTCCACCACTTCCCTGCCCTTTGCGCAAGGCACACCCACGCTATGCGTGGTGTCTTGCGCACGGCACTCGGCCGCTTGCAGAGACGTGCCAAGCATGCGTGAAGTCCCCGCAAGGTTCGAAAAAGTGCTACACAGTCGTTTCCATGAATCAACAAACGGGATTTTGCATGCAGTTTGGCGCACAAAGTCCCCATTTTCCATGAATCAGACCCTTTATCTTTAGTGTATTGCTCATCCTGCCGTATGTCCCGATTACACCTGATTTTACTTTTTTTTGGCTTATGCTAAACCCGCAAGATATTTGAAAACCTATAGCCAAACCTGAAACATTCCTACAAACCTACCGATTTAGGGGCTGATTCATGAAATTTGTGCGCCGAAAAACAGGGATTTCTGCTCCATTCTGCCCGCAAATCCCTGTTTAACAAATGGGGATTTGCAGACAGAATGGCGCACAAATCCCTGTTTTTTGGGGCACAAATTCCATGAATAAGCCCCTTAGCCTGTAGCCTATTGCTAATCGTGTCATATCCCTGGAATGCACTGGATGTGACTTCTTAGCCTATTGCTAAACCGGAAGCTTATTTGATGTCGGTTCAGCCTCGTGCTGTACATATTACCTTCCTGTAACTGAAGCTACCTGATAATGACTGTTCAGCCATGTGCTGCACTTTTAACTTGCCTGCAACTGCAACCACCCTACCTGATTTTGTCTGTCCAGCCTCTTGATGTACATTTTACGTGCCTGTCACTGTAACTACCCGATAATGACTATTCAGTCAGGTGTTGCACCTTTAAAGCGCCTGCATCAGCAAGCAACCTAACTGATTCTGTTTGTCCAGCCTCGTGCTGTACATATTACCTGCCTGTAACTGCAACTACCTAATTATGACTTTTAAGCATGGTTACAGATGTAACTCGCCTGGTAACACCTGATAATATCATGTAACATATACACTGTAACTAGTGCCTAGATGCCTCAGGGCTTTGTGTGCTGCTATAAATGTAAAAATAAATACAATCTATAAATAAATTGCAGAAAATATAATGTGTTAGCATTGCAATGTCTGTTGCATTGAAGAATTAAGCTGTCAACCTCCAAACCTCAAAATGTTCCACTTCAATTGACGAGATTTTGTTCTGCACACAAAAATATCTACACAATAACATTAGTGAAACTCAAGGTATGCTCTTTTCAACGAAAGGATGGTACCCATCTATCCATACATGCACTGTAGGGCCAGAGGGACACAATGGAATGACAAATATACCACAAAACCCATACATACAGCCGCAGGTACTAACACACATACACACAGACCTAGTTAGCAATGAAAAGCGGGGTCCATCAAACAACAAATAATGACAAATATACTGGCAAACAGACAAATATTCTGCAAAATGCACATGATGATCTCCCATGCTCAACACAAAATAAGTTTGGTGTACATGTGCAGAAGGATCAGTAGGACAAAACAAAATTAAAACAAATCATAGAATTCCAAATGTTCAGCAATCAAGCGAGATGGATCAAATGAACAAAATGAAATGAAAAAAGTTATAGAAAATGAAAAATATTGCTCCAAACACAAAAGAAGATCAGTTGCACAGAACATGCAGTAACGCCCTAAGGCAGGCACCCATAAACACAGTGCCCCAGACCCAGGTACCCGTTTTATTTTTGTTTTTTTTTTATCTACCTGATGCCTCATGATACGGATAGACATATGTTGTTTCTATGGAGGATATACTGGTGCATGGGATTAGAGCTATGGTGGGTGTCCTCATCTGGTCACTGCGAAGGGTCAGATGCATATCTGTATCAAAGAGAAGAGGGGCATGGGTCCAGTAGACTGTGGCTTGATGGGGTGGGGGCCAAGGGAGCACAGGCAGGTAAGTGGAGATGGATGTGTCCTTGAGGAAGTAGGCCTAGGAGGGGCAGAAGTGATGTGAGTGCCGAATGTGGAAGAAGGGAAAGTAGGGTTAAATGAGAAGGGGTTAAGGGCATACAGGAATATTTAAGGTTCTACGTTCTATGTTTGGTGTTGTCAGTATATTTGTTGGTTTGTTCTGTTGAAATGTTCAATGGTTCATGTTTTATGTGTCCGTCATGACAATGGGCCTCATTCCGAGTATGGCGTTAAGGGATAGCGGCCACCGGTAACGAGACCGGTGGCGGTGATCCCTTACTGCCATACTCCGAGTTCCCTTTGCGCCCTCGCCCTTAACGCCTGCTTTGAGCAGGTGTTAAAGTCGAGGGCGCAAAGGGGCCCCCAAGCCAATAACGGTGACCGTAATGAACGGTCACTGTTATTTGCATCTTCCCCATTCCCATTGAGCCCCATGGGGACTCATTTGGGAATGGGGAAGAGTCTTGGTGAATGGGGAATTACCGCCCCGCCAACCTTGGAATGGGGCGGTAATTCCGCCATCCACCAAGGCGCTGCCGGTCCGGGTACGGCGTCAACCAAGGCGTTAATAGCGCCATTGGTTAGCGCCGTACTCGGAATGAGGCCCAATGTATACGTAATGTTTTGAAGTAAAAAATTGAAAATTGTGATTGGCACACCACAGGTTCAAGTTTGAAGGTTAAGAGGAGACAGAGTGAGAAAGAAAGTTCATTTGACAAATATGGGAATAGACACACCACTCTCACACATGTGTACGCACCTCCCCTTGTATACCGACCAAATAAAGAAATACCATGGGCAATGGGTAACTGAAATAAAAGGAGAAGGGTCCCCTCATGCATGGCCAGAAGAGGGGTCTTTTGACAAAGGGATATTGGACCATGTAGCAACTTATTTAATGGCAAAATACAAAGCGAGACAGCTCCAAAACAGACGAGAATTGCTAGATTTGTGGAGGATGTTTGAGGAAACACCCCTACAAATAACAAGTTTAAGGAGTAAGAGCCCCCCATAGTGCTGAATGAGAAAATGGGAGGTAAGGAGAAAGAGAGTGAAGAACCAAAGAAAATATACCCATTACTCACAAGACCTGCAGAGGGGCATGCTGACCCAGTGTACATGCCAGGAGGGAGTGCGGGAACCCAGCCAGTCACTGCACCACCCCCTCCGTACATTCCAACAAACACAACTCCTGTTACCCCAGGGCACACCACCCGAGATTTAGAAATTAGAAATTGTATTAACATCCACCCAGTCAGAATTCGCCAGATTACGAACACTTTGCGAAACCACCCTAGTACTATCCGGGGGAGGAAAACCACCATTACAACACCCAGTAAAGTGCTCTTCCCTGTTGCCAGAAGATGAATGGAAATTTGAGGATTTCCTTTTCTGTATAGACAGTGCCCCAATTAAAACAGTCAGGGTAGAACGAGAAGGGGAGATAGAAATTGTAGGATATGATACAGCAGCCTCAGAGAGAGAAGAGAAATTCTGGAGTGACCTTGAGGAGTCCGATGAAGGGGCAGTAAGAGGGGTACAGCAGATCCAGTGGGCAACTCCACAAATAACAGAAGGGGAAGAAGGATGGGAGGGAAGGCTCCAAAGCAGGATAGGGAGAATGGCATTGGCAAAAAAGAAAGGAGCAAAGGTAAGTAAGTGAATGCTGAGATCAAAACTACAGATGCCCCTCATCCACAAGGGAGCAGGACGACCCCATTACGTGCCTTGGGCACTGATGGATAAGAACAATCTCCTCAAAGCAGCTCCACCGCTTTCGGGCGGTGCAGGGGAATGGAAATATGCATTTGAAAAGAATACAGCAGGGGTCCCATTAGCAATCTTAGATATTAAAAGCCTCTTAATATCCGCAGTAGGAGGCCAAGCAGATGCAGTGTGGGTCAAGGTGGGGTTTCTGGGAGTGACCATGGGGAATGACATGCATGACGGGGCATCCTTTAATAACGTAAGAGCACAAGTATGGGTAGCACTGCACAGGACCTTCACTGACACCCCAGATGTACACTCTGTAATGTAATGCACTATGAAGGACGAGGAAGATGCTGCACAGTTTATTCTTCGGGTGAAGGAGAAGTGGCGTGCAGAGACGGGCATGGCCTGCGACCAATCCAACTCCCTATTCTATTTCATCATTAAGAGAGGCCTCCAGAAGGAGGTACAGAATGACCTTGATAAAATAGCTGGGATGGAAGCCAAAGGGTAGCCAGAGATACAAAGCATCATAGTACACAATTGCAGGATGATCAAAGAAAGGGGAAAAAAAGAAATAGCTCAGAGGAGATTAGCGGATGAAGCAAAGCTTGTACAAAGTAAGTTAGTGAAGGTCGCAGTAATAACATCAGTGCTGCCCCCAGAATGGCAGGGGGAAGAAGGTGAGGGGTCAGTAGTCCTGCAGGCTAGGATGGACACAGCATGGGCAGACAATGGGCAGGAAGAGCATGGTTGAGAACATTATGTGGGACCCCAATGGCAAGGAAGACCCGCGAGAGGGAGAAGTGGGTACCAAGGGCAACAGGGAGGAAGGAGGGGATATGGAGGAAAGGAAACAAGGGGATGTGGACCTGGATCATGTTGGTCATGCAGGAGGTGATGGCATTTTGCAAGGGAATGTCACATCTGACCTGTGGCCAATTACCAAAATAATCAGAGGCACAGTAATGAACAACAGTATGGCCACCCATACCTGGGTAGCCCAGATGGTCTGCCCATAGGAAATTATGAAACGGATGGGCAGCCTGACAGTAGACCCATACCTGGGTACAACACAATCTGACACTCCCCGCACTGCCTGCAGACACGTCAGAACCAAGTGTCACACACACATGCAAACCCATTCGTCACCAATTCCAACGATGCACCAGCGCCTTACCAGGGAACATGTGTACTGAGTGAAAATGTTTTTTCTAGCCCTGGAACAAGCACATACCCAGATTAGGACAGCCCACAGAGAGCACTTGTGTGTCCAGTTCTATCGACTACCTTATGCCCAGATGAGGAACCACTGGTGGGGGCAGAGAAATAATGTCTATGCAAAGGGGATTTCCCGTTATCTGGCAAAAATCTTGAGACGCAAGGATTCTCTGGGCCTGTGGTCATGGTTCCTTACACAGATGATTTTGATGTTAAAATTGGAGGAAAAACGGTTCAAGCACCTCTACTTTACCATCAGAACTCACCTGTAAATTTGTTGGGATGAGATTTGCTCAGTAAGCTCAATATGACCATCCCATTTGCTGACAGAGGGATAATGTGCTCTACCCTTGGTATGTTCTCAATCTGAGCAATGCTACTAATGTATACAATAGCTAACGAGACAGCCATACAAGGAATACCAAGCCACTACGTCTTGGACCTCCTCACAGCAATGGAGGGCGGTTTGTACTAATCACCCTCTAACCACTAACAAAGACTAACACATAACCAAGCCTTATTGATGCCCAAAGACTCCATCTTGTGACACACCAGACACCATCTTTTACTAGGCATGAAATGGATTTCTAGAAACCTGTCTCTCCCCTGCTCAGTGCCTCGCACAAACAGCCCAGGCCACCCATGCCTCCTGCCAGCTCTGCACAAGTTTGTTTGTTTGTTTATTTATAATGTGCGCCAGACTCAAGGGTATCAGGGTGCAGGATACATGAAGGTTTTAAGCTTAGTTTACATGGTTACATCAATGCAAAATATAATACAGTTAACAATCGATTTACAACAACATGGTATATACATACAGTAAGTTGGTAGGCGGAGTGAGGATAGACAAAGTGGAACAGGAAGGGAATGACGTCTTGCAATCTGATTTCTAATGTCTATTTACAGTGCGAATGAGAGTGGGCAGTGGGAAAGTGGCTGGTATAGAGTTAGTTAGTTGTCATTTTCTCTCAACCAGTTGATGATGTTATGTCTGAAAAGGGAGTAGGATTGATCCACCCTCAGGAAGGGGGATAGGGAGTTCCAGAGCTGCGCAGCTTTGACAGGAAAACTGCTGCCTCCAGTTTTCATCACTTTAAATTTGGGTACTTGCGGGCAGTTTGTGTGAGCAGCTCTAGTGGGCCAGAGGGTGGTTTTGCTAATAATTCTGTCTCTGGGGTAGTGGGGTGCCACATTATTAAGGCATTTGTGAGTAAGAGAGGCTGTTTTTAGCAGACTTTTATCACTGTTGGAGAGCCAGTTATTTTGTCTTCTTACCTCAGAGATATGCTCGGCCATGCCCAAGGCTGCCCTGAGGGCGTTATTCTGCAGAATCTGGATTCTACTGAAAAAATGTTTGTTGCGCCCAAATATAGGGTGTTACAGAAGTCCAATTTGTACAAGATGAATGCTCTAGCCAAGATAATACAACTGTTGTTTGATAAGAATGGTTTGCCCGCTCTAATCAGTTTACATGTATAAGCCGTGGCAGAGCATCGTGTTCCCATCAATGTTAAAGGAGGTGTATTTGTGACCAAGTTTGTTAATGTTAGGTGTAGTTCCTAGGATGATGGGTTCAGTTTTGTCATCATTCAGGCATAGACCATGGACTGTCATCCATGCCTGGATGATGAGGTATATTCTATTTACCAAGGCCAAATCCTTATCTTGATCCCCAGTAAGTGGTATGAAAATCTGGGTGTCATCTGCATAGTTTGTGTAGTCCTGTTCTCACGGAAGTCCATCCATTCATTGTTGCAACATTCGGTATCACCTGGGGGAAGATGAGCTCACTGCACTATGTGAGACCGGAGCAGGCCTCAGCCCAAGAACACATCCATCTGCACTAACATGCCTGTGCTCCCTTGACCGCCACCCCGTCAAGCCACAGTCCCCTAGACCCATGCCCCTCTGCTATTTGATACAGATACGCATCTGACCCCTCACAGTGACCAGATGAGGACACCCACCATAACTCTAATCCCATGCACCAGTATATCCTCCATAGAAACAACACATGTATATCTGTATCATGAGGCATCAGGTAGATTAAAAAAAAACAAGACGGTCACCTGGGTCTGGGGCACTGTGTTTATGGGTGCCTGGGTGCAGAGGGTGGGATGTCCATATAATCTGTCAGTGAACTCTGGAAGCACCTCCATTCATGTCAAACTTTTATGCTTGCCATTTGTCTCATACCCTCAGATTCTGTTATTGTAGATTAGACAGTTAGCAATGTAGCGTTTTACCAACATGACCTTCACCCCATGGAGATAAGCCCAGCTGACCTACGTTCTGCAGGATCGACACCAAGCAACAGCCAATCCAACGTGGTCACCTCGTATGGATGCATAATCTAGGATTGTGTCTCATCAATTGTACTGCAGAGTTGTGTACCTATAGTGTGGCGTCACTAGTGACATGATTTTGACTTATTATGTGCTGCACATGTAATGTTTGCCAGAGCGCTCCCCAGGCAGCAGAATTCTATGCATGCACAATTATCTTATATAAATATATTTCACTTGCAATCCATCTTCTGGTCTCATTCCCTAGCGGGGTGTCTCCATTGTTTGGTCCTTTTTGTATGACGTGTTGGGGACTGGGTGCTGGGATGAGGCAGTAAAAATGGCGTAGGAAGGTAGACGTACTGGGAGAGGGTATTAGTTACTTTAGTAGTAACGAAAGGGGGAATGTTAGGGGAGAGGCGCACTTTTCCACCCCCCTTACTATTCCTGCACTGGACAAATCCCACATATGCTAAAGGGGGGAGACGCTTCCCTCTCTACCCCTGAAGAGTATGCACAATGTGGGGAAAGTATAAGACATGTGTGCAGAGCCTGGTGCCAATAAAAGGTACTCCTGCCTGGGATGAGGCAGTAAAAAGGGCAGAGGAATGTAGACCTACTGGAGGAGGGTATTTGTTACTTTAGTAGTAACGAAAGGTGGGAATGTTAGGGGAGAGGTGGTCTTTTCCGCCCCCTTACCATTCACACACTGGATATATCCCACCTATGCTTAAGTGGGGAGATGCCCCCCTCTCTCCTGTGCATAATTTGTACTAATCACCCTCTAACCACTAACAAAGACTAACATGTAACCAAGCCTTTTTGAAGCTCAAAGACTCCCTCTTATGACACACTAGATGCCATCTTTTACTAGGCCTGATGATCTTTAGAAACCTGTCCCACCTCTGCCCAGCACCTCGCAGAAACAGCCCAAGGCACCCCGCCTCCTGCCTGCTCCGCACAAGTCCTGTTATTACGGATGCCCAGCCAATCATCGTTGCAACATTCAGTATCACCCGGTGGACCCATGTCCCTCTGCTCTTTGATACAGATACTCATCTGACCCCTTGCAGTGACCAGATGAGGACACCCACCATATCTCTAATTCCATGCACAAGTATATCCTCCATAATAATGCATCAGGTAGATCAAAACCCCCAAAGACGAGCACCTGGGTTTGGGGAACTGTGTTTATGGGTGCTTGGTGCAGAGGGTGTAATGTCCATATAATCTGTCAGTGAACTCTGAAAGCACCGCCATTCATGTCAACTTTTATGCTTGCCATTTGTCTCATGCCCTCAGATCCTGTTATTGTAGATTAGACAGTTAGCAATGTTGCGCTTTACCAACATGACCTTCACCCCACGGAGATGAGCCGAGCTGACCCACAAGCTGCGGGATCGGCACCCAAGCAACAGCCAATCCAACGTGGTCACCCAGTATGGATACATAATCTACCATTGTTTCTCAGAGTTGTGTACCTATAGTGTGGCGTCACTAGTGACGTGATTTTGACTTATAATGTGCTGCCGGCATGGGCGTTATTTTAGGGGGGGCGGAGGTGTTTGTCCACCCAACTTTCATGGCACACCATTTTGTCCCCATTCATTTGCCTGGGGCACCTTTTCTTCAGATATCATGTCTCCCCCAACATTTTCATCAAAGTTACTCCACTGGCTGCCGGTGTAGTGTTTGGCAGAGCACTCTCCGGTCAGCAGAGTTCTTTGCATGCACAACTTATCTTATATAAATCTATTTCACTCGGAATCCATCTCTTGGTCTCATTCCCTAATGGGATGCGCCCATTATTTGGTCCTTTTTGTAGGACGTGTTGGGGAGTGGGTGCCTTCAGCACCCATACAAGCTCAGCAGGGTTGAAGGAATAAAATAAGATGAAAAGCTTTGTTTAGACACATGCTACTGATAGATATCTTGCACTTTATTAACAAGCTCTTTAACAGCAAGATTGTAGTTGATGTACAAGTTTTAATTGATGGTTTAGCACTTTAATAATTGTTTTTCTCTGTTAAAGTGCATCTAATATTATCTATAATATTATTAATGTGCATTCTATCATGATTTTCACTATTTTCTGCTCCCTTCAACTCGCATGTCAAATATGAATACTGTAGGTCATATTTATTTTATTATATGAATGATATGTCTTTTCACTGTTTTATAAATATTTTTAATGCTTTTATGGGATTTTCCCATTCAATTAATCTTTGCCTGATTGATTGAAAAGCATTCAGCAAAATGAAAAATATCCCTTTAAATGCAAAAGGTAATCATCCTCATCTTACTTGAAGTAGGGTCACATGACATGTGCAGTAGAGTTGAAAGAACAACACACAGGACCCTGCCTGTATCCTGGATGGATGAAAGCCATCTGCATTATTCTGATTGGCTCCTAGAGGGCGATGTGACTGGATGTTCATTTGGAAGTAATGTCTATCTAAGGGTCCTTCCTAAAAAAACAAAGCGGCCTGGGCCTACATCATTTGCAGCAAAACAAAAGGGGGTGGGTGGAAGGTTTTGAATTAATCACAACCTCTGGCGCAGCTCTAGGCAACCCTCCAAGCCATCATTATTTAGCCTGCCAAGCCATTACAGAAGGGGAAAACCCATATACAAATCAGGCTTGGTCCCACGCCAAAAGGGGCAGTCCAGCCCGAATTGCTAGATCACATCCCTTCTGAACGAGACCACAAGAATCCCCAGACATGTTTCAGCCTCATTGGGCGTAATCAGTGAGGAGTAGCTTGGGTCTCTAGGCCCAGCAGCCTCGGGACCCACGTCTGGGCATACCTGTGCCACTCGGGGTGACTAAAGTAAAACAAAAGGGGATGGCTGGAAGGTTTTGAATTAATCGCAACCTCTGGCGCAGCTCTGGGCAACCCTCCAAACCATCATTCTTCAGCCTGCCAAGCCATTACAGAAGGGGAAAACCATATGCAAATCAGGCTTGGTCCCACCCTAAAAGGGGCATGCCAGCCTGAACTGCTAGCTCACACACCTTCTGCATGAGACCACAAGCATCCCCAGACATGTTTCAGCCTCATTGGGCATCATCAGTGAGGAGTAGCTTGGGTCTCTAGGCCCACCCTGGCTAGGAGTCTCACAGCCATCTGGAGCTCTATGATTTGCTCCCATTTGGTCACATAACACACTGCCACACTTGTTATTGAGTTTCCCCAGGGCGCACAGCCCTGAAATCTGCAAAGAGCCAAAAGCAGCAATGGGTAGTTCCCTGTTTGGGCCTGATGGTACTGGAAATGGTCTGGGTCCAGAACCCCTCCTCAAGCCAAAACCTCTATTCACCCCATGCCTGACTCCTGTTTCTACACATAAGGATCCTTCAGCACATTGACTGTTAATTCACCACAGAGCTGTTGTTACCTCACAGGAAAAAGAAAAACAGTCCTGTTGTAAGCCTGTCAACTCTATTTTGGTTACCTATCACAGCATTCTAGCCCAACTCACAATGTACACCTGCATCTCCTTATCCAACCTTTCCGCTCACCCACCTCTCTCTCTTGGGCTGAACCCTTTCCTCACTGTCTTCCCTTGCCTATTTAATCTACCCTCCAGCATGCAGATTTACTTTGCACCATTCCTCCTTATACCAATCTTCTCCTTCCCTTATCTATAGCCTTCAGCCTCAACACTAGGTCTACCACCTGCCTCAACCTCTGCCCTGCCCATCTCCCTCCTCCCCCTGCATCCACACCCCTAAAACATAACACACCTATTATGCAGGATCACCAAACTCATAGATCCCTTTCACCAAATGCACAATATTCTCCCCACGTCCTCTCACTTTTACTAGTGGTCTCTGGGATGCACAAACTCACTTCAACAAGTCTTCCTATATCATTGAGTACTTCAACTGTTAACACTCTCAACTTTCACTTCTTGATATCACAAAAGCCTGGATCTCGCCCTGTGACTCTGCTACACTTGTGGCTCTTCACACCAGAGCTGCTACCTTCTCCCACTCTCCACAACCTGTTGGGAATGGTAAAACTGTGGGGTTCCTTAATAATGAGGTCCTCACCACTGCCCATGTGGCCCCTCTGAGATCACCTCTTTCTCTTCTGAGTATGCCACTATTCCATTTTTCCTCCATACTCCTCGCACTGTGTTGGCTCTCTGAGAGCTCCTGGTCCACACAACTCCTGACCTGAACCTTTCCCTTGAGACACTTATTACCTGAAGATGTCTCTTTACTGCACCTTTCCTTACATTTTCATTGACCCCCAAACTGCTTTCAATTTTGATCCTGACCCGTACTTTTTACATTGCAGTGAAGCCTCAAGCTTCACTACACTATCTTTTGCTCATCTGTTATGGGGAAACTGACATTTCCTTCAGGCTGTTAGTACTGGGAAACATTGTTTCCCTTAGTCTTGCAACTTTGTTACTACTTTTAGTAACTTGATAGTACTTGTGGTAACTTTTGATCATTGTACAATGCATCTTACAGTGCTTTACAATGGGTTACACTTTTTGTTTTACCCTAGACTAACACTCAAAGGATTTTTTGTTACTCTAGGTGTGCTAAATGGACAAGCTGGTGGCAGCAGTGACTTTTTACAATTTATTGGTGCTTTTAGTTTTGGCCTTAACATGTTTACCGCAGGTGGCTACTAACTGTGGTTAGTGTCCACATATGGCTGTGCCACATGTTTTTACGCTTGTCCTTTGGCCATCTTGTTCTTCGGCCTTCTTCCTGACCTGTGAGACCAGTAAAATCCTTATATGGACTTCCCTTCCAGTGCCGGGAAAGCAGAAGCTTTTGGCAGGCTACTGGATGGCTGTGTGTGTTTGCTGGCAGGATGTGAGCTCGGACTGTCTGGTCCAATCCACAAACTGGTTTCAGGGTGTCCAAGTGGTATGCATGAGTGTTCCAGCCAGTGATCCTGATTGGACTACTGCTGGGGTGTGTGTGTGTGTCTCGTCCTGTTATTGGCTAGTGGGAGTTTTTTCTCGTACCTGTCATTTAGGAAAAGAAGAGGACCCCAGCACCAATTCGTCAGAGGTCCTGGAGTAACCTGAAGGAGCCAAGATGCCTGTCCAGCTGTGAGACCCGTGAAGAGACCGGAAACAAGACTGAAGGAGGCCTGGCAACCAACGCCTGCTGCTATTCTGTTGGAGCCCTATCTTGCTCGTGATCATCAGCAGTCCTGCGAGGGAGCTGCGACCCTTGATGTGGAGGGAACATCCATTCCTGAAGTCTGCTCAGTAGTCTGCAAAGAAGAGCCTTCGGCAGTATCCCGGGACCATCCTGTGGCTAAACAGCTCTGAGTTTTGGCTATCATGCTGCTGATGTTGACGTTCTGAGTTGCAACCTAGAACTTGGGAGATCCTCAGCTTGTCCTAGGAGACTTACCCCAGTGAAATTTCAGAGTCTTAGCTTCCGTTTTTAATAGATTAGCTGTTGTTTTCAAGTTAGAGTAGGCCTCACATTTCATTGTTTAGTTTGCCATGCAATATGTGGTTTGCTTTTGGCATTCAATTGTTTTTCCCCTCATAATTGTGCTTAGCAACATTTTCACTTCTGTGCACCCAGGGCCCCTTCTGGGAATTAGTAACAAAAGTGAAAATTCCACCTGCCATTTACACAGACAGCACTTCCAATGGATTCCTATAGAATCTGCCTGCTATTAGCAAGTACTAAAAATAAGTGGATTCCAAAAAGAATCCCTTGACTTTACCTCTGTCAGTCTGCATGCAACGGACCCGGAAGTCTAGCGCCACAAAAGGTTGCACACAAAAGTGCACCGTGCTGTGCCTTGAGCTTGGGAGCCGCGGCACACAGACTGACAGCAGGGGAGAGGAGCAGACTGCTGGAGCCCGCATCAGGTGAGGGGGGGAGGCAAGGGGGACCGTGGAAGGGGGCGCAGGGTTCCGGGTAGTGGCTGGGAGTTCAGAGGAAGGGGGCCCTGACATGGATGGGGACAGGGTCACGCACAAAAGGTCACACCCGTGGGAATGCAAACTTTCGTTATGCATTCGCGGGTGCAACCTTTTTGTGCACGACCTGTAGGCAAAGAACCGACTTTACACCAGCATGTAAAGGTCATGCTGGCACAAATGTATGTGTTTTTTGAAGAAAGAGTATGAACACTTAATAGAAAGAGTCATTGCATCCGGTGCCCCCACTCCAACCACATAAAAATTTAAATCGCCCGGTGCATAAAGAAAATAATTAAAACTGTCTGAAACATTTTTAGGCGAGATTCGAACAACTTTCTTGCACAGTGGGGGGCCATAAAATAAGCCCCACTCTTCCATGCACTCAAACTATTCCAAAACATTATCCTAGGCCATGCATGCGTATAATATGATCATCATATTTTCCTGTATTTTTATTGATGGATTGAGTGCAATATTTCCTTGTGATGACTCATTCAAATGGTGCCTTGGTGTCTGCCCGTCTGCCAAGCCATTGCGCCACTTCCTATTGTGCTTTGATCTTTCCTTTATGTACAGACACCAGTGGCTTAAGTCAGCAAACCTCTCTAGGAAATGCCCAAGGAAAAAACTGGAGCATCAAACCCTCGGTTTTAATGTCACATTTACAAACAAAGGCGGCACATGGTGATGTTACAGTCGCTGGACTCTTTGCACATCGAACCCAGAGCTATTATGCAAAACCCTGACCGCAAACTAAAGTTGGCAGGCAACGATGCCAAGTGCCAACTCAAAAGTGCCCGTGGTAGCCACAATATTGGCTTGAGAAACTGGCATGCGTGGCAGACAGCGATAACTGCATCCATAGAGAAGTGGCTAGCCACTGCATTTATTTATAAGAGACATGAGAAAAATCAACAATAATTAAACTAGAAGTGTCTCGTTTCCAATACAGTGCTTCGAGCAAGCAACGCAATTAAAAGGACTGTTACAGGCCCAGACACGTACTCCAACAGTTTTGTCTTGAGTGCAGTCAACCACGTTCATTGAGTAGTTAACACAACACAAGAAAAAAGAATGAATATGCATTTCGAGCCGCATGTTGCTGTAAAGCGGCGATAAACATTTGTAAATGGTTGACCCTATTAGTTGTGCATGGGGTTTCACAGTTCCAGCATCAGTGGCTTAGTATTGAGTTTTTGCAACATTGCGCAAACTAAGATAACTCTACTTTTATTTAATGGTGAATGCCTCGTAAGAGTCTCTGATTAAACGATCTGTGCTTATGTGGGAGCCCGAGGCTGACAGAAAGAAGACAACATCAAGCCTCTTTCTATATCTACTCTCTCATCTGCTTCCAGATGAGTTACCCGTGTTAACAGAGACCAGTGGCTCTGTATTGATGCCAAGTAGCACACGTTAATGCAAGAAGGACGTATTCAATAATGTATATGTTGAAAAATACACATGTTCCAATAAAGGTTACCTTTCCTTTTCTTTCTAGGTGTGTTTCCAAGGTTCCATGAGAGCAAGAACATTGAGAGTGGTGCCTGCATGCTCCCGCCTACCCCCTCAGCATTTCTCGCATGAACTTGGAACTTTTCCTTGCTTAGATATGCTCTGACATGACGCAAGGAGGCTCATTTTTAATGAGGCATAATGTAAACAAAACGCGTAAAAGCCTTGCGTAAGGTTTTTATGCCTATCTTTTGTCATGCCTCATTTTCAAGATTGTGCATGGCTGAGACTAGGGGTGGACGGTAATTTACGATTCCGCCTCTCCGTATGGAAATACTCCTGTATTTACGCCAGCATGACATTTTCATGCTGGTGCTACTGCTGTGGATTCCCATGGAGTCTGCTTCTTCTTCACACCAGGAGAAAGCAGACAGTCATTAACGGAATCCAATATTATCGCCACCTGCCATGGATCCATGGTAGGCGACATTTACCCAATGTGCACGGCAGAGTGCAAAAGGGATGTGTACAGGCATGTCAACAGCCTGTCAACATTCCCCTTTTGGAACTTTGCAGTGCAAATGAGGAAAATTACATGGCGGGAACCTGTTTAAGCAAAAGTATAAACGTAACAGGCACCTGCCCTGGTTTTTACAAAGAACTCGAAATTGAGCTGCAAGATGTTTTTCCACTTATTGAACCAAACGATTAGTTTTATCCCAATGGGATGACATGAGATCGCAGGTATGAGTAGGTCAATGACCAACACTGAAGTTTCCTAAAAGATCTGGATGTGGACGATCCGGGTCCCCTAACCCATTGACAATAAATTTGCATCGGGGGGTGTCACCGTTTTGTCCACTTTTAGCAAATGTATTTTTCCGGGAGTCAGCCTTTCCTGAATGGTAGCCTGTCAGGAAATAGCACATGTGTTATTTGCACATGCTGGAGGTGGGAGCAGAATTGGTGGTGGCACGATGGGAAAAGTAAGCAGAGGGACGTTGGAGGTCAGGGCAGGAGGGTATCTTGGGATAGGATGAAGATGGGGTGGGTGGAGTCAGGGAGAAAGGTTAAGAGTCAAGTGAGGCAATGGAGTGCAGCTTGTAGGGGGAACAGGGGTTACTGGCGTGTCTGCCACCGAAGATGAGGTAGATGTGTCGGAATTGAAACAATGTTATGCCTCCTATCGCAACAATTGTATGTATATTGGCCTACGCCAAGTTGTCTAAACATCATATGCGTGCAAACTCCACGGCAAGGTCTTGACCTTACAGAAAGTAATGTAAGCCGCCATCTTGGATTAAGCCGCCATTTTAGGTTCTCTTGTTATACGGAAGTCACCCTGAACATCAAAATGGAGGCCGAATGACATTCTGAGTAAAACTCTGGCCGTTGTGACCTCCGTACACACGAATAATTAATATGCCTTCAGGCCACTTATCGGGGTCGGAACTGAGACCTTGTCCTACTGTTGACCTATGTGTAAATGTACAACTATATCAGCGAAACTAATCAAAATGCATATATTATAGGATTGACCTGGCAAGGAACCCATAGGCCCGACTCCTAGAATGGTTAACCCGCGAGAGGGTTGGCCAAGGGCTGGATAAAAAGTATAAAAGACCCAAGTATTCTAATGTATGGTCTCTCTCACTAACACAGTGAACTCTCGTTGAAGTTCGTTATGTTACTCTGAGAGCCGAATAGCTATCCGTTTGTCAATTGACTTTGGTAACTGTTGTAGCTTTTAAATAAAGCACTTGTATGTTCTTTGTAACCTGTGTTGGTGTGTTTCTTTCTGGGCTTCCCGGCCTCATATTATTTTTATGTTTTCACAGTTGGCGCCCGAACAGTGACCCTCAAGATTGATGCCGGATCATTGAAGGTTGGCGCAGACTATCGAACCGGGATCGGACGGTGTGATACTGCGGGTCCGACCGAACAAGACGCGATACCTCGGCAGCGCTGCACAATCCGATCCTTGGACGATAGTCGTGTGGTCTGACACGGCATCTTGACGAGGGTCCATTTTTGAGGCGGGCAGATTTGTCGAAACCACCAAACAAGAGGTAAAATTCGTCAGGTAAGTTCTTTGGTAAACCGTACGGTCCTCCTTAGGTTTGGTCAGGTGCAGTCGTGACCCGGCTCTTAATTTAACCCTGACAATTTGAATTTGGCGTATTGTATCTGCAGACACAATTACTGACCAGGTAACACCAATTTTTTGTGAAATGCCTGGGAAATTGTCTAGCTGCTTTAGGGCTCTGTTCCGCAGCGATCGACAATCTTTGGAATTTAGCCGCCCGGCACCACAGGAGGGGTCGCCGGCATGTACTATGTACTGTAAGTATGGCATTGGAAGTATAGTATTTAATGATATTTGGCACAGACAAACCAGACATGCCTCCGAATTTCAGTGGCCAATCAATGGTAGTTTCGAGATCCCCCGTATTGAATACCTAGAATCAGTCTTGCTAAAAAAGAAGGCCTGACCTGCAGCATTTGATGTTTTGCAGAATTGGAAAAAAGAAGCGTTTCAGCAGCTTAAAAGTAGGGATAAACATGCACGCCATTATAAAACAAATGCCGAAAAGGCGTTGTTATATGATAAGGAAAAACATTCGGAGTGAGTTAAAAATATGGATAGGGCTTTTTCACTCGGAATCCAGAAAATGTATCCCGCTAAAGATTTTCATGTTTCTGAAGAATTTATTGAAAAATTGTTAAACGAACGCAGGCCTGGTGCCTCTGCGCCACCTCCGTATGATCCTCTCCCGGGTGCTCTGCCCATTCCTGCTGTTGTTCCTGCTGTTATTCCTGTTCCCCCTGTACAACCTATTGTTCCTATTCCTCTAGTTGTTGTTCCTCCACCTATCCCGCCACCCCTTCCTCTTGCGCCGATAGTCGCACCCTCATTGAATTTACCCATATCTCCGCTCCCAAGTGGTTCTGTATTGACTAACGTTGATCAGGGTGCAGGGTCAAAGATTGTCACTCGAAATACTGTTTCTGCAGACAAGAAACAGGAATTATTTGCATGGGCTAAGCACTGTATGGAGAAAGGTGATCAAGAGATAGAGTCCATTTTGCCGTCCTCTGTGTTCCCCTTAAGTGATATTGACTTGCTGTTCCCTGTACTCCTGCCCGTAGATTTATGGAAGCAGGTTCGGACAATAGACGATGTGCCAGGGTTGGGAGATACGTGGGCTAACATAACTAGGTTTGATGGGGAAAGACCAGCTGGTGAGATAGTAATACTTACTTTGCCTGATAGAATTGTCGCAAAATTGAAAACTATAATTCCAGAGAAAAGAATTATTTGGGACAAGCTTACAGCCTGTGTTCAAGGAAAAACTGAAGGTGCCACCAAATTCTTTAATAGATTCGAACAGGTATTCTCACACTTCAGTGGACAGGACTTGAGCACAGAGTCTGGGAAAAGGTTGTTTGTGGACAAATTTGTACGTGGATTGTTGCCCGACATCCAGTCACAGATTATGTCCTCTGAGAGCGCTTGGCAGGCGAAATCCCAATCTGAAGTTTTGCACATGGCTCAGTATTATGAGAACCGTGTTAATAATGAAAAGGAGAAAATAGAGAAGAGGAAAGGAGATTTGAAGACTAAAGTATTGTTACAACAAATTGTTAGAAATCCCAGAGGAGGTACTTCACAGATCGGAGGTCATTATGTCCCAAAAGGAAACACTCCTTTGGGTCCTGTGAATGTTAATCAATGTGCCTATTGCCGCCAGGAAGGTCATAGGTGAGTACAGTGCCCCGTCCTTCGACAAAGGTCAAACAATGCGTTTGGGAGTATGGGTAGACGACCTAGAGGTCGACCTGGAGCAGGGGCCCTGATAGAGGTCAGTTCTCGCAAGATCCTCAGCAACCTTTTACACGGGAAAATCAGACTTCAAGTGTGGATACAAGAAACATATTTGATCACCCTTCTGCTGCCTACTTTTCTGAAGAGCTTCCTTCCGACGACATTTTATTTAGTTAGGACTGCCCGAAGCAGGGTTTGGAACCTTCACCTATTCACGTTAAACAGAAAGGTCCCTACGTTGAATTGTTAGTGCGGAATAGGAAACATCAGTTTTTAATAGACACTGGAGCACAGAAGTGCTCCATTGATCATTCCCGGGTTCCAAACATTCCACTGTCAGGGCAAACAAATGTTTCTGTAGGGTTTTCTGGTATACCAATAGCTTGCCCGGTTTCTTCGCCGGTGTCTGTTTCTTTGGGTCCCTTCACAGACCATTGTCCCTTCCTCCTGACTTCGAACTCTGGAGAGAATTTGCTGGGGTTAAATTTGTTGAAGAAACTGAATGCAGTAATTCATTGTTCCTCTGATGGAGTACGACTGACGGTTTCACCACAGCAACTTCCCAATTCTCAGTTTTTGACTCGACCATTGCCTCCAGAGTTTAGTGTTGTTCCAGAATGTTTGTGGGCGGTTGACGACAATGATGTTGGGGTGCTACAGATTGAGCCCGTTAAAATAGTTTTGAAGCATGGAGTTAAACTACCACGCATTCCGCAATGTAAAATATCAGTTGAGGGCGAGCGTGCTTTGAAGTGCATTGTCTCCGATTTTGTGCATCGAGGGGTGATTGAAGAGATTGCAGGTAGTTTATGTACCAGCCCGATTTTGCCTGTATACAAGAAAGGCGACAATGCAATCCCATACCGTTTCATAATTGATCTTCGTGCTATTAACAAAGTTGTCGCCCCACAATTTCCAATTGTGCCTGATGTAACAACGATACTAACAATGATCCCTGCTACAGCTACGCACTTTAGTGTTGTGGATCTAAAGAATGCTTTCTTTAGTATTCCGATACACAAGGAGAGTAGATATTTGTTCGCGTTCACCTTGGGGGGACGGTCATTCACATTTACTCTTGCACCTCAAGGGTATACTGAAAGTCCAAGCATTTATAGTAGAGCTTTGAAAGAGCAGCTTGATACCCTTGAATTTCCGGCTACTTGTACACTGCTCCAGTATGTCGATGACTTGCTTTTGGCCGCAGATTCTGAAAGTGCTTGTAAAGAAGGCACTGTACTGTTGCTTATTCATCTAGCTAAAAATGGTCATAAATCTTCGCTCAAAAAATGTCAATATTGTTGTCAGGAATTCACCTATTTAGGCTACCTCCTGTCAAAGGAGGGGAGAAGATTGACACCTGAAAGAATAAAACACATTTCTGGCATGCCTGTTCCAAATACACAGAAGGAAGTCAGAGCCTTAATAGGTGTAGGTTGTGGATCCCGAAATTTTCACTAGTGATGTTGGCTTTGACGAAGAAGGGCATTTCTTTGCCGCTGCCATGGAAATCGGAACATCAACGATCATTTGAGCTTCTCAAAACCACGTTATACTCTGCACCGGTTCTGGGTACTCCAAATTATGACAAGGCCTTTGTGTTATTTGTGCATGAATGTGATGGATGTGCTTTGGCTGTGTTAACACAGGAACACGGAGGGAAGAATAGGCCGTGCGGCTACTACTTCTCCGCCCTTGATCCTGTCGCATGCCCTTTGCCAAGATGTTTGCGAGCTGTCGCTGCTGCTGCTGCGTCTGTAAAACAGAGTGAGGGAATGGTCCTAGGCCATGATTTAATTTTGATGGTACCTCACTCTGTAGATGTCCTATTGAATAAAACTCAAACGCAACACCTCACCTCTGCCCGGCTGACAAGGTATGAATTAACTCTGTTTGCCCCTCACATTCAAATGAAGAGGTGTTGTGTTCTTAATCCGGCTGAACTTCTACCTTTCCCGCAAAATACTGTTTGCGGTGACGAAGAATTGCATGACTGCCTGAACACCACTGAACAGGAAACGAAGGGCAGGATAGATCTTATAGATACTCCTTTTGCCAATGCAGAAGGGGAGCTGTTTTGTGATGGCTCCTGCTTCAAACTCCCAGATGGTACATCTACAGCTGCCTATGCAGTTACTACATTAAGTACGATTGTTGAAACTAAGAGAATTCTGCATAACTCCGCGCAGGCCGCAGAGATTATAGCGTTGACCCGAGCTTGTGAACTCTCCGAAGGGCATACAGTAAACATATATACTGATAGCCAGTACGCCTTTGGGGTGGCTCACAACTTTGGGAGGCTCTGGTCGGAAAGAGGGTTCCTAACCTCACATGGGACCAAGATTCAGCATGGTCCCCTGATAGTGCAATTGCTCTCGACACTCTCATTCCCTAGGCAGTTAGCGATCATGAAATGTGCAGCACATCGTAAGGTCATAGATGATGTGGGAAAAGGGAACACTTTTGCTGACCAGATAGCCAGGCAAACGGCCACAGACCTTAGCGCAGACATGTATGCTCTAAGGGAAACAAAAGATGCCTATGTAATAGATGAGGGTATCGGGTCTGTGCGAGATATTCAAACTGATGCTACAATAGAAGAATCTAAAAGGTGGGCCGAAGGGATGGTGAAACTGGATGACGATGGGTGTTGGGTAGATACATCTGAAGGAAAATGGTTGCTCCCTGATTCATATGTGCTGGCAATGGTTACGATGGCACACGGTCCTACGCATGTGTGTGTCCAACAGATCACGAAAATGCTAGAACAAGTCTGGGTGAATGATAAAGTTTTGAAGACTGCACAGCGGCATGTTCAGAATTGTATAATTTGCTTACAGCACAATGTGGGGAAGGGGACGGTAACTCCAAGGGGTAGTTTTGGGCCCCCTTCTGTCCCCTTCGAGGTCATTCACTTTGATTTTATTGAGATGGAACGGTGTAACAATCTAAAATATGTTCTTGTGATTATTTGTGCTTTTAGTAAATGGGTCGAGGCTTTCCCCGTTAAGGATGCTACTGCCATGACCACTGCAAAGACTATGGTAAAAGAATTCTTTCCACGATTTGGGCTTCCAAGGGTAATTTGGTCGGACAATGATCCCCATTTTGTTCCAGCAGTAATTTTGCAGATATGCACAGCGTTACACATTGAGAAGCGATTTCACTCAGTTAGACATCCTCAAAGTGCTGGGTTGGTAGAGAGACGTAACGGCATCCTAAAGAATAAGCTTGCAAAAACATGTGCCGGCACCAAACTGAAATGGCCAGATGCCTTACCAATTGTATTGTTAGCCATGCGTACCACACCTCAAACTAGGACTGGGCTTTGTCCATTTGAGGTAGTGATGGGGAGACCTGCTAACATTTGGGGTCTTCCGAAGCCTAAAGCCTTGAGGGAGGTAGAAAATGTATTGCTTGTAGACTACTGTAACCAGTTGACTAAAAATCTGTATCTCATTTATCATCAGGTCCAATCAGCTTTACCTGTACAGTTTACGGGCCCAGGACACAATATTCAGCCTGGAAGTTGGGTCCTAGTGAAGGCCTACGAAAGGTCTTCCTGTCTCGCTCCTCGCTGGAGGGGACCCTATCAAGTACTGTTGGTCACCCAAACAGCAGTGCGGTTGGCTGGAAAGAAGCATTGGATCCACGCGACGCATGTCAAGAAACTTCCTCACCCGACGCCACACGTTACAGAAGAAGCAGAACCCCTCGCTGATGCTACAATCTCTGATCCTGGAGTAGCAAACAGCGCTGTGAGTGCATCGGAGAATTTCTCTGAGCCCGTGGAGCTTGGGGAACAGTCCATTTCGTCTCTGCACTCTTTCAAAAAGTCACTTCCGGAAAACACTGTTTCAAGTTCTGCGACTTCCGTCGCCTCCGATACGTTGCTTCCCTCAGGAAGTGACGTAACCTTATTTCCGGATCAAACAGCATTGGGTACCACCAGATACGACCTTCGACGAAGAAAATAGAACTACGGCACAGGTTTTGTCTGTGCATCTGGAAAGAAAAAGTCATTGAGAGTTTTTCTCTTGCAAAAGGAAGTTTTTGTTGAAAAAAAAGGGGTTCTGCTGGCTAGGGTTGGGGAAGGACTAAGAAGTCGTGCGACCGTAGTGTCGCCAGCAACGAACATTGGGGTCGTCGATTGAGAAACTACGATGCCTGCCACCTCCACCGCTGCTGTTCGCATTGGACTTGTAGGGGGTGACCAACTCGGACAACGAACAATGTGCCTGGGCCTCGAAAAACGTATTGCTGTGTTGTGTTAGTAATAATTCGAAATTGTATAGTTAGTGCTGTGGGACTTTGGTACTTCGAAGACATTTACCCTCTAAAACCTTTACTGCCAATTGAAATTTTACCTACTGCTTTGACTCCCTCTGTACACCTTCACACTCTGTCACCTAGAGACTCCCAGCATAGATGAAAGTACCATAATAACACTTTAATGATAATAATGAATTCGACGCATGCCATTTTTAATAAGAGTAATTGCTGGATTTGTACCCATTTACCGCAACATGGTAACAAGGGGCTAGGATGGTATATTCACCCTTTACCTTTAACGACTGCTTGCTATGCCTCTCTTAGAGCACTATTCTTTGGCCGTTGGAATGATAGCATCTCAGGGAACTTTGATGGAACTAATTTAAATGATTTTGAAAAACGTGAATTGATTCCCCTGGGATGCTCGCTTTTTGCAAATAGAAGTAAACCTAATGTTGCTTCTATTAGGCCATCTGATAAACTATCTCTCCCTTTTCATACTCTAATTTCCTTTAAAATGGCTCCGATAGGCAATAAGGACGCCGTGCCTCCTTCCTACTCTATTAATCATAGCCCCGATTCAGTCCCCTTCTGTGTACAAAGAAATGGCACTTGGTCAATGGGAGATTTTAAAGGTTGTGTGAACATTGTAAATTTGACCGGAGAGAACATGCCTCTGTATGTAGGGGGGGCTGTCTATTTTGTTTGTGGTAGTTCAGCATTTCCCTCGTTGCCCAAGGATTGGCAGGGAACCTGTTATTTAGGAATCCTGTTACCTGGGGTATTTATAGCTAGTACATTGGAAGTTTCTAAGGCTCGCCCACGGCGGGATGAGAACGGAGATAGCCGTGGGCAAGTTTTGGGAAATATAGCAAAATCAGTTGTGACATTTTGGGGTCAGATAGCAAATTCTGAAAATATTAGGGGACTAGCAAAGGTACTGGAGAGAACCATCAACCGGACCATGGATATACTCTACAATATGACACTAGAACAAAAAGCAATAAGATTGGTAGCACTCCAAAATCGGATGGCATTAGATGTCATTCTGGCAGAACGTGGTGGAGTATACAAATTAGTGGGGTCCGCTTGTTGTGTTTTCGTACCAGATTCCTCACCGACAATTTTCAAAGCAATACAGAACTTGCACATCCTTAGTTCTGAAGTACATGTTCCTGTGGGAGATTGGAATATTAGAGCCTGGTTCTGGGATTCTCTACGATCCTGGGTTTGGAAGGTGCTTTCTGTTATCCTGGTTATTTTGGGAATCCTGCTATTCCTTTGTTGCTGTTTTCAATGTCTACCTAGTGCATGTTCAATACTAGGGGATGTTGTTCTCAAGCAGTGAGCACAGTAGGGCACAAAATATATGCCCCGGATACAGAATCTAAAGAGTTTGTGTTACAAGAAGTTCTGATGGACGACCTAATGGCTATAGGCATTACAGATAAGGATTCAGGATGTATGGATGACAATGCATGGAGTTATTTCCAAAGATATTAGAAATTATATTAGCACTTGGCATAGGCCAAAAGGAGGGTTTGTCGGAATTTAAACAATGTTATGCCTCCTATCGCAACAATTGTATGTGTATTGGCCTACGCCAAGTTGTCTAAACATCATATGCGAGCAAACTCCACGGCATGGTCTTGACCTTAGAGAAAGTAATGTAAGCCGCCATCTTGGATTAAGCCGCCATTTTAGGTTCTCTTGTTATATGGAAGACACCCTGAACATCAAAATGGAGGCCGAATGACATTCTGAGCAAAACTCTGGCCGTTGTGACCTCCGTACACACGAATAATTAATATGCCTGCAGGCCACTTGTTGGGGTCGCAAACTGAGACCTTGTCCTACTGTTGACCTATGTGTAAATGTACAACTATATCAGCGAAACTAATCAAAATGCATATATTATAGGATTGACCTGGCAAGGAACCCATAGGCCTGACTCCTAGAATGGTTAACCCGCGAGAGGGTTGGCCAAGGGCTGGATAAAAAGTATAAAAGACCCAAGTATTCTAATGTACGGTCTCTCTCACTAACGCAGTGAACTCTTGTTGAAGTTCGTTATGTTACTCTGAGAGCCGAATAGCTATCCGTTTGTCAATTGACTTTGGTAAATGTTGTAGCTTTTAAATAAAGCACTTGTATGTTCTTTGTAACCTGTGTTGGTGTGTTTCTTTCTGGGCTTCCCGGCCTCATATTATTTTTATGTTTTCACAGTTGGAGGTGTGGTTAGGCAGAATGGAATGGGAAAGAGAGTAGAGGTCATAATGGTGTCCCCTGCATTAGATTAGATACCAGAGGGCGTCAGAGAATGGTGTCTTATCAGAACTGAAAAGACGGCCCAGGAGCACAGTCTTTAGAAAATACGGACTGGGATGAGACAGCAATGATCCTCTATCCCAATACTTAGGAGTACTTAATTCCCTAAATGTGCAGCAGGAACAAGCCTGAAACATTCTGAGATGGTTTGACCTGCTCCATGGGATTTCTGCAGGATTTCCCAATGATCAAACCCTGCACTAGTCTTAAAGGAGGATTCGTGGCCCATCATCCCATTGCAAAGAACAGAGACACGAGAGGATTTTGAAAAGCCAATCACAGTCCCCAAGCCATTATAAAGCATGTTTTCAGACCTTTAAAAAGCCCAGATAGCTTCCTGCTTCTTTGTGAGATTAGTTTGGCTGTTGAATTAAGAGTGGACTGCAGATGATCATAGATTGGTTGCATTGGAGGAATATTGAGTGCTTTTAGTGAGTTTAGGAGAGTTTTGGATCTGTTTGTTAGTAGATCACTGCTGTATGACTTTTTGCCCCTATACTTTTTCAATTTTATTAAAGGAACGTCCTTGTGTTCTTCACTCATTCCATTTGTGTCATGCCAAATGTTTTTGGATAAACGATAGCCGCTTTACAGGTGTAGGGGACCTTTTGATTACTGTAAAAAATGGCTACGGCAAATAATTAGCTGGTAATCCTCCCCTCTTCCCCTAGGGTTCCATGAGTTGAGCTCATTTTGGGCTGAGTGGCATTTGGAAAAAGATCTTTGGTCTTTGTAGAAGGAAGGAAGAGGGGAGCGAGTTCTTCTTATGGAAGCCACAGCTCAAGCAGCCCCTCTAGAGGAAGGAGTGGACTCAGGGCTCTGGTCCCAATCATTGCATCTGTCACGAGTTTGAGAAAAAGAAAAGGGTGCCAGCCAACATCAGTGGGCGTGTGAATGATAGTGGGGACTGCCCTATTGGATCCTAATTTGTGTTGATGTTGCATCCTATGGTTTCAAAAGCCAGCTCCATGAAGGGTCCACTGAGAGTCAGCATTGCCATGTGCGCTTACAGTAGTGGAGATCGGCACCACCCTGAGGTGTTTGGTTGCCCCAGATGGGACACCATGAAAGGTTTGTCCAAGTGCAGAGAAGGACAGCCACACACTTGAGGGATCCACTGCTGATCCTGTGGTGAAGGATTGTAAGGGAAGTTGGGGGTCCACCTTGCCACCAAAGACAGAGGACAAGTAACCCAGTGGGCAGAGAGTCATATGGGATCTATGCCAGGGGGGTCTCAGCACAGCACAAAACTCTGGACACACATGACCACCATGTACAGCCTGTACTTCCTATGGTACGTGTGGCAATGCAGTGCAACGGCAGCCTTAGCTGTTCATTGGTAGTGCATGCTGGGAGAGTAAAAGAGGTGAGTTCTACAAGCCGATCCAGTTAGGAATGACTGACGTACATTTTGCCCAGTCATTGAGTGAGCGGCAGACAATTGTATGTTGGGTGCCCTTCTTAAAACTAACGTAAAAAGGAGAGATCTCTGGGCAGACTGCAGCTGCCTGCAGGTTATGTAGGTTTTTCGGGGGATCCAGTATTATAAGTATGAATGTGTTGCAGGAAGGTGACCTAAGAGAAATGGTCACACTCCATACTGGAGACAGAGGCACGTTTTGGGCCATGAATGAGGGATCAGGGCAGACGTGAAGGCAATAGCAATGGTCCATCTGCCACCCAGATGGCAGGGTGCTGAGATTAAGAATGAGTCCTCGTCTATGTTTGAATGCTGCTGATTAAATTCCTACGCATCCAACATCGCTGTGCTCCCTGTGAGCTTCTCCTTGTGGCTTTGGGCAAGAATCCATGAGCCACACAAGCGGATTCACTACCTTGTCATAGGGAGGGGCATTTTCCAAGTCCTGTGTATTGATATAAACTGATATTGATATTGATAGTTAATTTGTATAGCGCCTATACACACGTGTTTCAAAGCTCTTCAAGGCAAGGGAGGGAGGCAGCTAGGGAAAATACAATGACATTCTTACAATGCCTTGAGACATTAAGAATGTGGAACAACAAACAGGGTTACGTTGTTGTGGAAAAAGCAAGGGAGGGCACGGGCAAGCCGTTGGTTTCCTGTTAACCGTTAAAAGGGGTTAGACGTGGTAGCACAAAAACAACGGTTGTATAGGAAAAATGTTTAATTATTCGAAATATCTGAGGTAAAAAAATGGAAGTTCATATCCTCAAGCTCAAGTGCAGGGTGTGACAACAAAGCGGCAAATCCAACGAGGTTGGTATATCGCTGTCCAGAAATAAAGATTAACTGCGGTAACTGTATGATGGTGCTTCAACCTAGATAAGGTCAACTGTTCATATTCTGTTTTCCTGTGTTATTTATTTTAATGGTTCCCGTGGGACACAGGTAGGTAGAAAACTTAGGGGTCAACAGTTGGAGATGCACAAATAAAAGTGGCCGAGGGGCCAAAATGGTGAGGTGAAGCTCTTGTAAAAATTGCACACTCTTTTTATCTGGGTGCGCGCAGGAGTAGTTGTTCTGTGGCAATATCTGATCTCTTTCCATACAGATATTTGGTGTAGGTCATGAGAGCCCTCATGACCTATTAGGTCGACCGGTTTCAATGGCACTCGTAATTGGGGCCATCTTCCTCAGGACAATGATTCCAAAGAAGGAAGATAAATCCAAATGTTTCAGAGATGTCTGAAACGGGGCCAGGTGACTCCTGTAGGGATACAGAAAAGAGGGAAGGGGTGGGAGAGGGGAGACAATTGCATGAAGAATCTAGCCTTGTCAAAAAGTGTAATCTAAACCTTACACCGAGAGTGAGAGGATCGATGTGGATAAACATTCAATCTAATTGCGATGAAGAGTACAGGACTATTGGTGGTGCCTGGTCACCGGTGTCTAAACATATCTCATTGGGAAGGGGGGGGGGAGGGAGAAGTGCTGGAGTGAGTTGACTAGGTCACAGAGGGGAAGTGCTCAGTGGCAAAATGGGAGAAGAATAACCAAAGGTACCTCTACACACCTTGTGTGCTGGAGGAGGTCTGTCTGTCACAAGCTGGCTGGTGGCTCTGAAAAGCAAGACAGAGGGTCTGTAAACAGACAGCCAGGTGGCAGAAGTGAAAATTGAAAAAATGCAGCTGGAGTGCTGACAAATAGGTCTGTAAACAGACAGCCTGATAGCGAAAATTGCAGATGCAACTGCAGCACTGACTGCTCTGTAAGGCCAGAGTGACAATTGGGGCTGTACCTGTGTCTTCCGTGGAGGCGTCTGCTTCACTCGGTGCGACCGCTCGAAATGAGCGCGATGTCGAACTAAGGCCAACCGACTCTAAAAACAAGTGTGCAGCGCGCGCCCGCCTGGCGTCGGAATGACGTCGGCGGGCGTCTAGGCAACGTCCAAGCAAGAGCAGTATGGGTCCAAACGGGAAAAGCTGCCCAATCGCCCGTAAAAAGGAATTGGAAACACGGCTGACGGAGACTGCAGCTGTGTAGGACTAGGAGATGGGAGTGGACTCCTAAACCAGTGTGGATGACGGGGGGGAAGGGGAAGAAGAGAGAAGAGGGGGGACAGAGAGAGGGGGGGGGTTGGGGAGAGAGGGGGAGAAAATAAAATAAAAAAGGGGGGGTGGGAGGAGGGGGGCAGGTGTTGGGGGTATAGCCGGATGACCAGCTCTAGGTCAATGCCGAGGAGCGGGGAGAGGGGAGACTGCTCCCTCGAGGTGCTGTGAACACAGTGGGAGGGGGGGTTGAGTAGAGAAGGAAGAAGGGAGAGCAAAAGGGCAATTGAATGTAGGAACAGACCAGTACTAACAACATAGTGGCCTATGTTAGCACCGCTAGGTCGTGCCACTGGATATTCTCATTCAGTCCTTTAGAACATGTGTTGAGTCTATAAATCCACTGCTGTTCCCTTCGGAACAGAATGTTGTTGAAGTTACCCCCTCTCGCCGGAGGTGTGACCCTTTCAATGATAGTCCATTGGAAAGAGTCCGCAGTGTGTCCTTCAGCTGCAAAATTCTGGACTAAAGGAGCAGTCAGTTTGTTTGTGCGAATGCAGGACCGATGTTCGACCATACGTGTGCGGGCTGGCCTGGTTGTCATGCCAATATACCTGAGGTCACAGGGGCACGTGATCATATAGATCACTCCTTTGGAGTTGCAATTGGTCAATGTCATTTGTCTCCATGGTGTTTGCCATCCTATGTCAATCTCTGTGGTGCGTGATGTCTGGGGGCACATGGAGCAATTGCCACAGGGGGCGTGTCCTCTTGGTGGGGCTCTATCCCAGAGGGTACGCTGGCTAGGTCCTGTGATCGGGATATTGTGTGTTAGTGTTTTTACCACTTTGTCTCGCAGGTTTGGTCGTCTTTTGAGAGCAAAGCGTGGTACAGGGATGGTGGTGTGTCCGGTATTCAAGATCGGCCATAGAGTCTTTACTTCTTTCTTGATTTTGTTGAGTAGGGGCGAGTAACTGAAAACTGCTGTAATTCCTGTGGTGATGGCTGGTTTTATGTGTTGTTGCAGGGTTATGGATCTAGGGATGTTTCGAGCTCTTTTGTAAGTGTCCCTGATGATTTTCTGTGGGTATCCCCTGTCTGCCAATTGGTCTCGTAGGAGGCTGGACTGTGTAATGTAGGTGGAGGTCTGGCTGCACAACCTGCGGTATCGCAAGAATTGTCCGAAAGGGAGATTATCTCTGAGTGCTTTAGGATGGTAACTGGAATAGCATAAAAGGGAGTTTCTGTCAGTGGACTTTTTGTAAACACTCGAAACTAGTCTGCCGTTATTTGTGGAAATTGCAAGATCCAGAAAATGAGTAGAATGTTTCTCTTTGTCTAGTGTGAACTGTAAGTGAGGATTGAGTGAGTTGAGCCAAACATGGAAAGAAGCAAGTTCTTGTTCAGTACCTTTGAAGATTACGAAGATGTCGTCTATGTATCTACGCCATATGCCAAGATTGGCAAGAAAAGGGTTGGAAGTGGGGTAGATATGCTGTTGTTCAAAAAGGTCGACATACAAGTTGGCGAGGCTGGGGGCAAAAGTTGCTCCCATCGCAGTGCCAGATATCTGTTGGTAAATGGTATTTTGGAAAACAAAATAGTTCTTGGTTAGTGCGATCTCTGCCAATTGGTAGATGAAGTTTGGTGACACACCATGTAGTTCAATCCTTGAGTGTAATAGTCTGCTCAGCATATTCAAAGTTTCTTGTTGGGGGATCCGAGTATATAGAGACTCAATGTCGATAGTGACTAGCCATTCTTGTTGTGGATCATACTGCAGGGTATCAAGTAGATTTAGCATATTAGTGGAGTCCTTGACATAACTAGCCATTTTGGGAATTTGTTCCTTTATAAAAAAGTCAACGAATTGAGAGAGGGGTTCCAAAATAGAGCCAATGCCGGACACGATGGGGCGTCCTGGTGGAGGCGTAATGCCCTTATGGATCTTGGGTAGGGCATACATAGCCGGGATGCGAGGATGAGGCGGGGAAAGAAAGGCGGCCTCGCGGGCGCTGATGTATCCTTCAGCCTCGGCTTCGTAGATGATGGGAGCTATCGTTGCTTGAAGGGCAGATGTGGGGTCCGTGCGGAGCATTTTGTAGCTGGTGTTATCGCTCAGTAGGTTATTGACCATATTGATATAGTCGGTGGTGTCCATGATGACAGTGGCTCCCCCTTTGTCAGCCGGTTTTATGGTAATGGCTGTATTCTTGGCTAGATCAGAGAGTGCTGCTAGTTGGGTTTTCGTGCAATTGTTATTGATGAATGGAATGGTCTGCTCCAGCTCTGAGATTTTCTTGAGTAATGCTTGTTCAAAGGTGACCGATTCCGGAGTGTTCATACAATGTGGAGGAAAAAACTGTGAAGGTGGGCGTAAGCCCGTTGCATCAGTGGTCTCGATTGTCTCGTTGGTGAAAAACTGTTTCAGTCTTATTTTTCGCATCAGTTGTGTACATTCAACTCTCGTTTGGAACGGATCGTACCGTGCTGTAGGGATAAAGGATAGACCCTTCTGCAGAATCTCTTGTTCAGCTTGAGTCAGTATATGTGTGGACTGATTGACGATCAATGAGGAAGCAGTGCTGGTATGCTTCCTTGGCCTCTGCTGCGGGTAACTACCGTAGGTGGCGGATGGTTCTGCCATCGTGCCCCGTGTTGGCCTCTCCCTCGTTGGCCTAAAAAAGGAACCACAGGAGGGGTGCCTGGGTTAGATCCACTGAACTGTACGCGCCTTTTGTTCCAGTTAGCGTTACCTGAGCTGTTGCTCGAGTTACTGCTCGAGCTGTTCCAAGAGCGGTTTGCGTTGCCTCGTTGGAGGTTTTGGAAACGTAGCTGAGCGGCGTCGCGTCTGGATTGTTTGGCCTCTTCTGTGAAGTATTCTTCCCCTACATAGGGGTACACTTTCACATGCGTGAATGCTGCAAGGTCTTTTTTCAGTTTGCTAATCTTTCTACTGAGGTTGTTCTCCTTAAACTCTTTAAGTGTGTTGTCGAGCAGACTGAGTTTCGCTGTATAGATGTCGATGGCAATTTTAGTTTTCAGATGGTCACTTTTCTCATTAAGTTCTCTTACTAAATTATCTGTGATTGATTTAGCGGTATTGATGATAAGTACCAGCCAGTCTCGTGTGCACTTGTTGGCGATAAAAGACCAATCTTTTCTAAATTGTAAATTATCCAGAAAAATACGTGGTTCAATACGGATAATGAGGCCGTTGGGGGCTGCATGTGCCCTTAAGTACTCTGTCATCAGAGCTCCATGTAGTTCGGTACGGATGATTTTCTTTCTCAAAATTTCAATCTCGTTCCATTCGTCGTTGTTACTGATATTTTGTGGGGTGAGATCGATACCTAGCAATGAAGGATACCTAGCAATGAAGGATTGGCTAGGATCCCATCGACTAGTTCTTCTGCGAACGCAAGAAAATGTCCATCGGCCATTGGGCTAAGGGATGTGAAGGAAGTGGGGGAGGGAGGGGAAACTAATGAGAGCAAAGACACCGAAGTCTTAGTTGTAAACAGCTGGAAAGAGGGAGGGTGGCCTACCTCTTATTAAATATGAGTAAATCTAACCCAGCAACCGGACCGGTTGCGCGAAGAAACTGGAACAACAAACAGGGTTACGTTGTTGTGGAAAAAGCAAGGGAGGGCACGGGCAAGCCGTTGGTTTCCTGTTAACCGTTAAAAGGGGTTTGACGTGGTAGCACAAAAACAACGGTTGTATAGGAAAAATGTTTAATTATTCGAAATATCTGAGGTCAAAAAATGGAAGTTTTCCGTCAGCATTGTTTCCAATTCCTTTTTACGGGCGATTGGGCAGCTTTTCCCGTTTGGACCCATACTGCTCTTGCTTGGACGTTGCCTAGACGCCCGCCGACGTCATTCCGACGCCAGGCGGGCGCGCGCTGCACACTTGTTTTTAGAGTCGGTTGGCCTTAGTTCGACATCGCGCTCATTTCGAGCGGTCGCACCGAGTGAAGCAGACGCCTCCACGGAAGACACAGGTACAGCCCCAATTGTCACTCTGGCCTTACAGAGCAGTCAGTGCTGCAGTTGCATCTGCAATTTTCGCTATCAGGCTGTCTGTTTACAGACCTATTTGTCAGCACTCCAGCTGCATTTTTTCAATTTTCACTTCTGCCACCTGGCTGTCTGTTTACAGACCCTCTGTCTTGCTTTTCAGAGCCACCAGCCAGCTTGTGACAGACAGACCTCCTCCAGCACACAAGGTGTGTAGAGGTACCTTTGGTTATTCTTCTCCCATTTTGCCACTGAGCACTTCCCCTCTGTGACCTAGTCAACTCACTCCAGCACTTCTCCCTCCCCCCCCCCCTTCCCAATGAGATATGTTTAGACACCGGTGACCAGGCACCACCAATAGTCCTGTACTCTTCATCGCAATTAGATTGAATGTTTATCCACATCGATCCTCTCACTCTCGGTGTAAGGTTTAGATTACACTTTTTGACAAGGCTAGATTCTTCATGCAATTGTCTCCCCTCTCCCACCCCTTCCCTCTTTTCTGTATCCCTACAGGAGTCACCTGGCCCCGTTTCAGACATCTCTGAAACTTTTGGATTTATCTTCCTTCTTTGGAATCATTGTCCTGAGGAAGATGGCCCCAATTACGAGTGCCATTGAAACCGGTCGACCTAATAGGTCATGAGGGCTCTCATGACCTACACCAAATATCTGTATGGAAAGAGATCAGATATTGCCACAGAACAACTACTCCTGCGCGCACCCAGATAAAAAGAGTGTGCAATTTTTACAAGAGCTTCACCTCACCATTTTGGCCCCTCGGCCACTTTTATTTGTGCATCTCCAACTGTTGACCCCTAAGTTTTCTACCTACCTGTGTCCCACGGGAACCATTAAAATAAATAACACAGGAAAACAGAATATGAACAGTTGACCTTATCTAGGTTGAAGCACCATCATACAGTTACCGCAGTTAATCTTTATTTCTGGACAGCGATATACCAACCTCGTTGGATTTGCCGCTTTGTTGTCACACCCTGCACTTGAGCTTGAGGATATGAACTTCCATTTTTTTACCTCAGATATTTCGAATAATTAAACATTTTTCCTATACAACCGTTGTTTTTGTGCTACCACGACATTAAGAATGTGAAATTAACTATCGAACTAGGTCTGATGACATTTCAGATAGTGCAAGAGCTTTGACAATGTTAGGGAGGGGAGGAGGAGGTAGGAGATGAGACAGACAACGACTATCATACTAGGCCTGACAACATTTGTGGTAGTGCTGGAGATTGACAAAAGGTGAAGGGGGGGGGCAAAACAATTGACTATCGTACTAGACTTGACGACATTTCTGGTAGTGCTGGAGATTGACAATAGGTGAGGGGGGGGGGGCATAACAAGCAACTATCATACTAGGCCTGACATCATTTCTGGTAGTACAGGGGAATGACAAAAGGTGAGAGAAGAGGGGGTGGGGGAACAAAACAAGCGACTATTGTACTAGGCCTGACAACATTTCTGGTAGTGGTGTAGATTGAAAAACAGTGAGGGGGGAGAGGAACAAACAAGTGATCATCATACTAGGTCTGATGACAATTCTGATAGGGTAAGTGCATAGAATATAGTGAGGGGAGGGGGGAGAGGAGAGAGGGACAAGACAGGGAGAGGAAGAAAAGACTTAGAAGCAGCGAGTGTGGTGAAAGAGAGGAAGAAGCAAAGCCGGAGAAATACAGTATTATAGAGCAGATAATCAAGTGGTGAGAGCACATCAAGGTGCAGAATTCAGTACTGAACACATAATGTTGCAAGAGATCAGCAAGTGCAAGCCAGGATTCAAGTCGTAGATGGGCACAACATGACTAATGGTCACCATGATTACGTGATGATTAAAGAAGTCCAGCATGTGAATGACGAGATTCCAGATGGGTGAACCAACATGAGTCACATGAGTCCGAAAGTCAAATCAAAGCATCAGCAACAAGGCGGTGATGGTGTCACCATAATGTGTCAATACAAACTCCCACAATGGGCAGGGGGGGATTGTTGATGCAGGGGGGATAGCAGCAGAGGGCTGCCTTGGGGCGCGGGCAGCAAGATGAAGGATTTAAGCATACAGGCATTGCATGCATACAACAGGGGGGGCGGGTAGTGAAATACAAGAGGCAGGCATACAGGCATCACATGCATACAAGAGTGGGGACAGTGAAATACTAGAGGCAGTCAGCGTTACTCAACTTAGTTTAGTTTAGTTTATTTATTTGGATTGCGCGCCTGGCCTTGAGGCATCTGGGTGCATTTCTTGAAGGATACATAAGTTACAGATAATCAGACCATACGTGGTACAAAATGTAACATTACATGGTACAAAAAAGCATAATAAAGTAAAATAAACGTGCACAATTTACTATGCCACAGAGTACCTGTCCTCATCCCACCACCGGAGAAATTGATGTTGGGATTGTCTGATAATGGTGGGGATGGCCTGAGGGGACAGAGGGAGTAAACACATCTTGGTGCATGCTTACCTGCTGTCTGAGCAGGTGTTCGGGGCCTGGGTCCTCCTGGTCCGAACAGGTCAAAACAGGAATTTCCCTTTCCTTTGACTGCCCTTCGCTTCGGACGCCTGGGCGAGAGACACCCTTGATCTAAGAGTTAAGAGAAGTATGGGGTGCATTAAAAGGCCCTAAACAGAAATCCATTTCACCTGAAAATCTGCATTAAGCATTTCCACCAAAAACGGCCGTGCTTTGCTTTCCCTGTCACATGAGTGGCAAGCATTTGAACACTGCAACCCAAAAATGGCCCTGCATTGCTTTTATTTCACCTGAATGACAAGTAGTTATGCACTAAATCCAAAAACGACCTTGTTTGACTTTTAATTCACATGAGGGGCAAGAATTTCAACACTCCAACTAGAAACAGATTTTGGTTTCCATTTCACTTGAACAACAGCCCTTTAAACACTGCAAATGAAAAACAGCTTGGCTTTTTCTTCTGTTCAGGTCAAATCAAAGAACCATGTGCAGGGGGCCAACCATCCGTGTCAATGGGCCAACAGCAAATGCAAACTCACTCAAAAAGGACAAATTAAAGAATCCTGTGACATACAAGACAGGAGTTCAAATGCAGAAACGGCTTGCACACGTGTACAAAATAAAGAAATTACTTTAAAAACCCAGTGTGAAAGGATAGCTTTGCTCGCACAGAAATGTCAGTGACATATACTGTGGTGGGAAAATTAAGCAAGGTACATTATGTTTCCACCCACAAGACTTCAGTCACTTTTGAAGAAGGTGCAGAATAGTGGAAAAACCAGTTTGGGCTAAGGCAGGAAACTTCACAATTGAAAGCCCTGTTTCCCACTGGAAGTCGCACCTACCAGGGAATCATCCTGCAATGACATGTGATGTGAATGAGGGTATCAGAATTCCCTGCTCTGCCAGACTTCATGGCAGGAGCTTAGGGATTTCAAAAGAAAACAAGTGTGGCTACAACTTGACTGGGAGGTGTGAGCTCCTTCCTGCACTAACTACCAAGAATGAACTGACAACTTCAAAGGAGGTCATGAAAATCTTTGGTCACCGGCTGTGGGGGATAAAGCACCCCTCCCACAGGTGGAACAAGATTCTCCCAATTGACATTAAAGGACTGACTTCACTTTGAAGCCTTTTTGCAGCAATTAGAATGAGAAATAATTTTGTTTTATGCAATTTTTCCATTGTTATTTTCAGGCAGTTTTAAAGAGACAAGCTGCATTTTCCTAGGACTTTGGGGACTAAAATGGTCAGCTAAGACTAGTTTCTAGCTGCTCAGAACATGTGACAATTATGAGATTTGATGGAAAGATAGAGGATGAAAATAGGAACATGCTTGATCATTTACAGAATCATAACTGTTATATATTTTATGAAAAAGACAAAAAGCCACCAAAGTGCCATGCTACCTCATACTGAGTTGGGGATCGGCTAACCCAATTCCCTATGAGCAACGGAAACCGCCTATCTATTTCATTTGACTGTGGCTAGTAGAACTTTGAAGTTATGAGACATAACTGGTTTTTGTTCAAATGTGGCCAGGAGAACAAAGAATAGTGATAAATGCAAATAGACAGATGGTGCTCTATTCCCTTGAACCAATCACACCAGGGGGTGGAGAGAGGAATGGTAAACTGTCCTATCCGAGCGGTAGAGATAATTATAGAGTACTCCCCCTTGATTGTAAAGTTGGTGATGTCATTTCGGCTGTATAAGGAGGACAGTACTAGGTCAGAGAAGACACACACATTCGGGGAGACAGGAGAAGGAGGATGGAGAGGAGGCAGTTGAACCATACCAAGACAGAGTGCAGTGACCAGACCCCTTGCCTAGCTGTCCAGAGTGTCCTGAGATCCTTCTGGCTTTCCAGAATCCCAAACCAAGGCTTTCTTTGTAAGTAGCAAATAACCCCAGCCCTCAATTGCCTAAACCCATTCTTTTCGTAGCAAAACCCCATTGAAAACTCTCAAATTGCCAGTGTAATTCAGTCACCTTCCCATAGAAGAATCTGTGTTTAGCCTATGTATGTTAGCATATTACCTTTGGTAAACCTCTCTGTGTCTATGTAAATCCTTAGCATATTTTTCACTAAATCAATTAATTCCCCATTGAAAGTCACGGTACAAGTTGGTTGAAATTCGAAATTAACCACCTTGTCCCTGGAGTCTTTCTTTAATTACTATAGTCATTAAAGTCTTGCCTAAAAAGAATTAGTCTCCTTGTAACTAAAAAACTGAGTTTGTCCGGGTATTGTGTGCATCACCCCACAAATTCTTATTTGTACCTGTCCTATAAAAACCCCAAACTGTAGTCCCATTGAGAGCAATCCCTTTTGCCTACAAGTCTGTTATGTGTCCCTGTTCTTGTAATTGAAATCCGATTTTCCTAGTACAAGCAAACCTCCTTTCCTGAGCTGCCGGTCATTGTAAACCCCAGTGTCAAACAAATTTCATGTGCCACCTTATTTTTCCCTTCTACATTTGCTTCTCATTCAAAACCTATTTTCATATTCTGAGCTACACCCTTTCCCTGTGCTGCCTGTCATTGTAAATCCCATTGTAAACGTATTTTAATTTGCATTGCTTTCTCAAAAAACGTCATTTCGATATTTGCCCTGGTGTGCTGAATAGTAGTGTCTAAACCTTCCCTATCTCAAGTCTAAGCAACATGAATGTCCTTTTATTCTGTCACCTAGCAGTTGTGAGCAAGAATCAAAATCTATTTCTTCTGTTTTACACCAAAACGGTTTTCACTTTCTTTGTTAGCTTCCCATCTTGGGATGGTGGCCTTTACCCTAAATCTGATTTTTTTCTCTCTATTCATACTTCAGGCCACTGCCTTCCATTCAAAGGAATCAAGTTAGCTGATGTTTGGGGGTGAGCGTTGCAGGAGGGAGTGTTAAACCGTGGTGTTATCTCTTTACAAAATTGTTCTTTTTCTGTGTTGCTATTAAAGATTGTGTACATTGTAAGAGGATATTTTAAGCTAATTGTTTTTTTGAGGATATTTTAAGCTAATTTTTTTTTTGTGATTAGTGCATTTGTGTAGTGCCACAATTTTGGTGGCTGCTGTTTGTTGAATATTTTCCTTTTTCATAAAAAAATAAATTAATAACTATCTTATTGATACACACCGGCCTGGTTCCTAGTCCATTGTGACACAGGGTATTTGTGGACGTTGGGTGCGAGACGGGTTGGAGGCCTACTCAAAAGAATCTGTGGTTTAATAAATATAAAAAGCGCATTACTGTACGCCACATTCAATGTTGGGGAAGGAGTCCCTGGCTAGAGTGTGCCATGTAATATAACCGCAACAGCAGGAAGGAAGAGGCAGGGCTAAGAAGGTGGCGGGTGCTTAGGCCAGGTGACCTAGATCCACTTGCACCTGCTCCCCATCTGCCCTAAATGATGGTTAAAGCAGTTGTTCACTTTTATGGCCATTTTTGCTCGTTCACTGGATTTTTCTTTAATTGTCAGGCAGAGTTTGGAAGATGTTTTGGAGCATGTCCCCCTGATTTTCCATCTCCCCCAGAAAGATGCACCAGGTTTTCCATTAGCAATCATTAATTGTGGGAGGAATTTATGATTTTCCATCAATGTAGTGGAATTGTGAAGAGCAAAAACTATTTTCCTCCTTTATTTTACCCTTCAGTTTCCCTCTGTGTGGTGGAAATCAGGAGCATTGTATGGCGGGTCCTGTTTTCCCAAAATTGCAAAACAGAGGTGGCCGCCCATGTATGGTATGTGTCAGGAAGGGCCTGAAGGTAGAGGCGTGCTCACTAAGCCAAAGGGAGAAAAGCACACAAGAAGCTGGATTAGAAGGAGTCCTGCAGACAAGAAAGGATAGACTACAGAGGCTGTGAACAAAAAGGGGCAGGGAATATAAAGAGAACAAACACGTTTGTTTCCCTCTTGGGGTGTACGCAGAATGGGGGAAGAGTGTCCCACGGAACCAGGGAAACTCCAGCCTTCTGAGCAGATTGCTTTTACAGGGGCTCACTCTGAATGCTCATGGAAAGGAGCAACAGCAGTGGGTGTCTGTGTCCGAACCCTAAGGCACGAACAAGGTAACAGTAAACACAAGACTGTAGCCTGTACAGGTCGAGCAGGAACCAAACAATGACTGCTTCCTGAATCAGGAACCAGTACACTGTTAACAATGACACGTAGTACAACACTGAAACGCGACAAGGGAAGGGGCAGAGATTGCCGGCTGGAAATCCAGCAGCCAAACTCTGTACATAGGAATTACATAAAGCACAAGTGAAGACAAGAACAGAAATATCCAGGGGAAAGGAAGTCAAAGAAAGCAAGGTTCAGGACAGAGAATCGGAAGAAAAGAAGGGCAGAAAACTAGTATCTAAATGCAGAGAACGGCGACTGGAAACATTACACAGGAATCAAGAACAGTAACTCAGGGCTGCAAAAACTAGATTAAGCTAGCAGAGAGAAAACAAGGAAACAGTACTACTGAAGTGGATGAAAAAAGGGGAGGACTGAAGACTCAAGGATGCTAAGGACAGGAATCATGGGCAGTGAGCGCAGCACATGGCAAGGAACAAGATAATTGATGGCAGAAAGCAAAGTGGGTGTAGCCAGGGAAGAGAGGGCTACAAGCAAGGAAGAGAGCAAGGGAGCTGTAGTCAGGGAACAGAGGGCTTCAAACAAGGAAGAGAAAGAACAAGGGGCTGTAGCCAGGGAACAGAGGGCTGCAAACAAGGAAGCAGGGCTGCAGAATGGGAAGCACAGAGGTGCAGGCAAAAGGCTGGGGAGAGAACGCTAAGAAGCAGGGCTGCAAGGAAGGAAGCACAGGGCTCTGGAACAAGGACAGGAACTGGAAACCACAGGACACAGTACATTTCCAAGGAACAGAGGGCTGGTAGAAAGCTCAATGCAAGAGACCTGTGCTCCTGCAGGCAGCTGCTTAAATACTGACCTGCCCTGTGCTAAAGTAGGCTAATTAGCAGCACCTGGAGCAGCACACCTGAAGGTAATTGGCCTCCTCCCTCTCTAGTCCTGGGAAAGCAAAAGCTGCACTGTTCTCTAAGGCTTCTGGGGATTGTAGTGCTAGAACTGCTGCATAGGACTAGCCAGGGAATGGGAACTGTCACAAGGTGCATTATGGGACATGTAGTTTGTAAAAGTAAATAATAAAGTTCCAAAGCCTTGCAAACGGAAAGTAAAGACAATAATATGAATAGGTGTTGTCCAGGAAATATTACAGAAACAAATGAGTCCCAAATAGTCCGATGGGTGCCAATTGGTGTACCAGTGGCACAGTCATGACAGTATGCTTCCATGAACATGAACACCATAATCTTTTTTTATTTCAGCGTGGTGATTTAGTAAGATGAAATGTATGGTAGATACAATCAGGTATGCCTTTGAGTTTAAAAGTACATCGCCTTTGGGGGTTCAAATACCTATTGAGTGCAGTGTGATATTTTATGTGATATGATTACCTGCTTTATATATCACCAGGTGATGTGCAAATAATATTGACTGACCTGGGACACTTGGGATGGTGCTCAGCAAGTCATCATCAGAAGACTTTGGGTAGCAGCCCACACATGTTATTCTTTCTCTAGCAGGTTGCCTTATCTAACAATTACTTCCTTCCCAGGCAGACTAGGTGGGAGTAGATCTAGTGTCCTCCTCCGGCCTGGTGGTAATAGTCAGACAACGGGCCAGCTCAGATGGACCTGAGTTTTATTAGACACATTTGTGTTTTGCAGATTGTGTTTTCTAGCAACATGTCCTTTTATCTGGAGGGAATGCCAGGGGGACAAGATGAGGAGCTTGACTGTGTCTCCTCCTCTATGTTAGAGTTTGAGAGCCTCAGACAGCAAGGGGTGACAGATCTGCGTGATTTTTCAATCACGGAAAAGTCAGTTATGGAAAAGTTTGCATGGGAAATGTACGCACCACCAAAGGTTCCTACATTTCCCATGCGAACAAACACTGCAAATCACTACATACTGAAACCCCCACCCACACCCACAACACACCCACGACACACACCCCACCTACACCCCCAACACAAACTAACATAAACAACAACATAAACTAACCCTACTTACCTTTTCTTCAAGCTGTGATTGGGAACCAGCGCCGCAGGATCCTTTTCTTTGTTTTTTTTTATGGGCAGCTGTAGGGGTTTCCCCTGCAACCCCCGCTCTCGGGTGTGCTGTGGGGCTGTCAACACCCCGCTCACTATACCACAAAGTATAGTGAGCGAGGTGTTGCATTTTGTTTACTTACCTACAATGCATGCCACCAAGGTTTCAAACTTTTGGTGTTCGGACCTTTGGTTGTACACATTTTCAGACATTTTGTACAGTAGGACCTTTTTATTTGGTCCGATCGTACAATTCCGGGTAGACAAAGTCCTAGGATGAGCAGACAGCAGTTGAGATGAAGTGTGAGGTGGAGAAGGCAGTGGTTGATAAGTGAGAGATAGTTATTGAGAAGGGGGAGATGGTAGATGAGAAAATGGAGATGCTGGTTCATGAGGAGAAGACGGTTGTCGAGGAGGGAGAGACAGAGCATGAAGAGGGGGAGATGAATTATGAGGATGATGAAGTGGCTACAAATCTGGAGGAGGTTTTCACTGAGGAGTACCTGCAGAAGGAGGGTGAATACCTTGGCCTTGGTGGGGCAGAGGAAGTACTCCAAAAGCAGCAGGTAGAGATAGCCGCAGAGGTGCAGGAGGGGAATTCGGCAGAGGGTAGGCAAGCAGGAGGTGGTGGTGCTGCAGGAAACCAAACAGCATGAGTCCAAGTAGTTTGAGATGGTAACCCAGAATATAGCTAAGTAGTAGGAAATGGAGGGAGGCCCACCACATTGCCTGTCCATGTTGAGTGTTCAAGGCATGCTTAGGATTTCCTAAAGAGGATGAAGTCATGTCAGAAGACATCCCCTACCTATTACATCACTGGGCACCTATCCATGGGTGTGGGGTTTTGATTGTTTTTGATTGTCAGTGGGAGGCAGACAATGCAATGTATAACCTCTTCCAGGAGAAAATTCATCAGGGTAACCCACCTAAGAGTGCATTGGGTTCCTCCTCAATGCACAAGCACTGTATTCTGTGGCACAATTATGTGTTCAAGAAGTGCACATCATGTGACACAGCTGCAGCTAGTGCAGCACCCTTGTTCAGTGGTGACGGTGGTCACAAGCAAGTGTCAACTGCCAATACAGCTAGTCACCAATCATGCTCTAGCAAGTAACCTCCATAACTCTTGCCTTTTGCAGGCAAAGAGCACGATGTTGTGTGCCGCATGTGCGCAAGCCGCTAGCTGACCTTCTGTAGGGCTTAATTTCTGCTATGCATGATGAGACACATGCTAAGATCTGCCGCCGATTGTATAAAGACTCAACACCGAAGCCCACTGCAGCGAAACCCATGCAGGCATTGGTGCGCATTGTTCAGTGCCATAGGTGTGCAAGACACTGGCCGACCTTCCATTGGGCCTAACTTCCGCTCCGTTCGACACAAGGCACACTAAGGTCTGCCACCGATCGCATAAAGACTCGACACTGAAGCCAACGCAGACAAAGGGCGCAGTGTTGTGTGCTACAGGTGTTAGGCCCTGTGTAGTGGCACCCTCAGTACGCTTCAACGGCAAACCCCGATCTGCTCCCCCCTCCTGGCACTTTCTTACACCCGCAATTTTCCCACTTCAGATGGGTGCATTGGTGCAACTTGCTCCACAGTATTCATCACACTTTTTTTCTGCTGATACCATGGCACTCATTACTTCCCCTACCAGTCTACCTCCCTCACTCCCCACTAAAAACCATAGGCTTCAGTACTGCACCAGGAGATCTTTCACACCCAAGCCCACTCCTCCATCCACAGCACTGCCCCCATACCAAACAAGCTCCTCCATTTGCACTCCCCACTCACCCCACCCCCCAAACGCCCTGCTCGTTCCACTCCAGAGGCCACCGCTAATGAACCCCTCAAATGTTTTCTGATCAACACCAGATCAGTCCTAGCTCATGCCCTTGAAATTCACAACCTCCTTATATCCAACGACCTTGACCTGCTCTCTATACCTGAAACTTGGCTGCAGGTACTGCATTATCTATCGCCATCCTCCCAGGATATGACATCCTACGCAATGATAGAATTCACAACAGAGATGGCAGAGTTGCATTAGTCTACAAAAATGCCATCGCCATCAGAGCCACTAACACATGCCCAATCCCGAACTGTAAAATGCTCTCCACCAAGCTCTCTCTCTAACCGACACCATTAGTCTCCACCTCATCTACCAACTCCCTGGCGGCCTCATGCAATCCTTTGAGGAGGACCTCATGAAAACATAAACCCATGTTTCTCTCCAAACTCATAGAAAGTCCATATGACCACAAGTACAAAGAACGTTTGACCTGCACCCATCAACACCACCGGTTGAACATCTGCCTCCCCTTCTGTCCCTCTAATATGCACCATTTTGTATTCATCATCATCAAATTGTTTTATTCAGCATAAGACTGATACACAGATACATATAAAAATGCACAGAAGTAATGAAATAACAATTCATCAATAATAAAAACACAACATTCATTAAAAACACACATTACATAAAATTCCTATGCATAAGTGTATCAATCCTCAAAGAAATTAAAAACAAAGCACCCACACGGATTTCAAATCGAGATAACATCCCTAAAAGAGTAAAACATAATTCATATCAAAATTTGCTCGCAACCTAATAAACATATAAAATACCAATTTTAACTTACAGATCAGTTAAAATGTACTCTTTACCATACTGGACCTACTAGACCTTCTGGAACTACGCAACCAAGCACAATTGTACACATTTTGACATCAAATTCACCACCAGTGGCTCCAATGTACTTCTGCAGCATTCTAAAGCCTCAAGAATCGCTGCAATACCTCTTGCCCGAAGCTGGACTTCAGATACTGTGATCTTAAAATGTTCGATTCAGAACAGAAGAACATAAAAAGAGGCATTGTTTCATTGTTCATGGCACACATGAGGCATGTACTAGTGTTTGTTGCCCTCCAATCACTGGTGAATTTAGCCAGCCTAAGCGTGCCCATCCTAAACTCTAAATATTGGGTTCTTGCATAAACTGGACTAATAACATCCAAATACTTTTCATGTCCAAAATGCCCTTTGATCGCAAGATATCTGGGACCCAAACCTATTTTATTACAAGCATCCTCCATATTTCTTCTGGTGTGGTATAACGCAGCCTCCTTAAACCTAGACAGGGCTGCTTCAACCAACGAATCAGGACATGTCCAGAGGGCTGTCTGTTATACAGTTAAAAAGGTTTCATTCACATGGGTTACCCATGGGAGGCTCCTGGACTAGAGCATCTCAGTAAATCTGAAGACCCTTAGTGGACCATAACCGACCCCCAGGCAGCCCCATGCAATCCTTTGAGGAGGACCTCATGAAAACCATCAACCCCACCATCAAGCCAAGCTCTAAAATCCTGATCTTAGGAGTCCTCAACCTAGGCCTCAATGACCCTGCATACACACACACAAAAAGCCTAGCAACAGCCCTAGACCACGCTGGCTTTGCACATCTGACATCTGAACCTACCCACATCCAGGGTCACACCCTTGACTCGATTGCTGATATCAGCAGAAACACCTCCAGCCCCATCATCACAATTTGCTCATGGTCAGAAAACCACACCATCACCTTTGACATCCCCATCAGCAAAAGGTCCAGCCCCTGGCACTGAGTGAAACCAGGAGCCCTAGCCTGCTGCACCAAAATCCTCAATAAGGACTGCCTCATACCGCTCCTCTCAGACCTCAAAGACCTGACGGACATAAAATCTAGCCCGAGGCCTTTGTCAATCGATACAACAACACTATAGTACAAGCGGTCGACACACTTTCCCCGTTCAATCAGGGCAAAGCCAAACACCCACTAAAGAAAAACTCCTGGTTCACCCCCGTGCTCCTTGCCTCCCACGACAGGAAATGTGCATCAGAAATGGCTTCGAGAAAAGACCCCAATTTAGCCACCAATGCACAGTTCACCTCCATCGCTAAAGACTATAAAAAGTGATACACACCACCAAGGCCAGCAGCTACAATGCGAGAATTGACAACTCAAAATCCAACACTTGTTAACATTTTACGATCCTGCAAGAACTTGAGTCTCCAGTTACCCCTCACACCCGACCTCACCCTAGACACTTTTTGGTGCACCAAGGTGCAAGAAGCCTTCATGGGAAAAATGCTCTCCCTCCAGGATATGATCAGTGCCAAACAACGGGCCATTCACTCCAAACCCCCACCCACCACCCCAACGCCTAGCACGGCACCTAGTCCACCCACCCCACCCTTTGACTTCCGCCCTGTATCAGAAGTGGAAGTAGCCAACATGATTAAAAGCCTCAAGCCCTCCCGCTCCAAAGGAGATGCCTGTCCTGCACCCATCATCAAAGACTGCACAGACACTCACACCCATTATCACAGCAATAATCAACTCATTCTTCACCACAAAGATTGTCCCACCCTCCTTGAAGAAGTGCGGATCCTCCTATTGCTAAAAAAAACATCTCTTTACCCCACCATCCCTACAAACTACCAACCCATTACTACCATTCCCTTCATCCTAAAGATCCTCGACTATGCAGCTCACATCCAAGTCCAACAATACCCTGAGGAAAACCACATCCTGGGCATCCATCAGTCAGTCTTCCGCCCAGGACACAGAACTGAATCTTCCTTGCTGGACCTGAAAACCCAACTGGACGGCATTAAAGACACTAGTAAGCTTCCCCTTCTCCTCATGCTGGACTTATCATCAGCATTCAACCTTGTCGACCACCCAACACTTTGTAACCACCTCACCACAAGAGCAAACTTCTCCCCTGCAGACGCAGACTGGATCCAATCCTACTTGGCAGACAGATCCTCTAAGGTCTTTGTGGATGATCATGTTGCCAAACCCAGCTGCGGTGTCCCACAAGGACCTTTAGGAAAAACCTGAAAACCCGGCTCTTCACCTAAGACACCCTGCTCTAAAAGATACTTTGATCCTGCAACTTCTCCCAAATGGACAAACCGCCTCCTTTATTGTATCCATGTCTGATTGTACTTTCTGATTGGACCATATGATACCTGATACCCCATATTTCTCCCTTCCCACTGTACTTACTGTGCCTTCTTACTCAATTTAACTAGTGCCTAGATAACAGAGGGTTCAGTGTGCTGCATCAAATACAAAATAAACAAATAATAAATATATTCCTGTGTCTAGACCCTTCACAACTATCTGTCTGCAGTCCCCATGTAGGGTCCAACACAGCCTAAACCAGTGGCTCCATTGATTAACAGGGCCACTTTACAACTAGAAGCAGCACAGCCAACTTTTGGTTGTGGTAAAATTCAGGGTTTGGTGACAGTTTGGTAGAATAGGTAGGACAGAGCAATGAGGAATCCATGCATATTACATGCACTCCCTGACCTCTTTCAACCAGCGGAACTGGATGACGAGTGAGTGGTGGTTGTCATGGAGAAGCACATGTCCTTGAACCTCCTACCTTGGTCTGGATAATTGGTCTAGAGTGTAGTAAAAAGGGGGCGTTGTGCACTAAGAAACTGCAGAACAAGGCATTTGTGTCTCTGATTGTTGGAAGTGTGTTGTAATGGCTTTTCCGGTTGTGCTCTTCACGAGCGTGGAATTCTCAGGAGAATTCTACGCTCGTGCGGAGTCGTTGGCAGTTGGAAGGAGAGGAGGGACGTAGTGAGAGCGGCCGAGGACACGTCTGTTCAGGTTGAAGAGAATAAAGCTGTTTCAAACTTACCTGGCTCCTTCGCGTCATTACACTGGCGACGAGGATGGGATATTGAGTGTGGTCGGGATCCCGTTTTGAAAAGTATTAAGTCAGCTCTTGCGACTGGTGCGGACCAAGAAGGAAAAGATTTCCAACAGCATGCAACCAAAACAAGACAACACCACTCCCTCGGTCACACCTCAAGGCCACAAAAATAAAAAACAGAGCACTTACGCCTGTCCCGAGCTGCCCCTCAGGACCTAGGGCTGCCACCCCTAGCCAAAACTATTGTTAGCGAACACTAACACAACTAACACCTAACCAACCTACCCACCTTAGCACAAATCACCTTCCACTTCGGTCTGCCACCCCAAAGTCTCAGAGCTGCCCCTCCAAGCGCTAACCAACCGCCCCCAAAGGAAGCAACAACAAATGCCCAACAAACCGAGGGACCACTTAAACAACTTTGACAACAGTATGAGGAAGAATCACAACACCATGCTGCTACTCTGCACAAAACCGTTGGCCATTCCCTCTATCCACCAAATCCATTTCGAACACACCAGGAGACAACCTGACATACCAGACTCGGAATCAGGAGGCACACTGGCAAAGCAAAATTGAACACCACCTCGTCCAATAGGATAACACTATGGACAGTAAGAAAAACTCCACTCAACTCAGGCATAGCGACCAAAACAGAAGATAACAACGCTATGAATCACTACAGCGAACAACTGCCCTGAGAATAAGACTCCGCCAAAAGTGACTTACCCTGATTTAAGCTCAGGCACTAATGACCACAACATACAGGCCAAAGTGACCAAACCTGATGAATTTATGACTTTTTCCCGTTTTTTTTTTTCTGGGAAATTTTGGAACTTGCCTTGTGGATTATCTTTAATGAGGGAATGCCTGTCAGGGCATTTCGTTTCTTCCGTGTGTTCCTGAGCGTGTTTCCGGATAGAAACTCTGTGGCCTGGTTTCATAAAGTGCGGGCCTTGGAACAAGTTCCGGATTAATGAATTGCCGAATTTTGGGGTCAGGTTAGTGTGGGGCCGCGTGCCTGTGTTTGAGTGTTGTATCTGTTGTGGCCCATTTGTTTAGAGATATAAGTGCCTTTTATTAGTCTCAAGGCGGGGATTTCCCTCACTTAGGTGTATGTGGCCGTTGTTTGTTTCCTGTGGTGTCACTGTGTTGTGGCCCTGTGGGGAATCTGTACCCTAGCATAGGGGGCTCGGGGTGGTCCCTTTTTGCAATTGAAGGGTTGGTGTGGGTGGTTTGTAATTAAATGCTCTTCGGAGGTGTACTTATTAACCACTTTTGCGATTGTAAATGCCAATGCTATATTAATGTTTCACCTGGTGGATGGAACGTTACTGGGACTAATGTTAACCCCTAGTGGTGTAGATTGGGGTGCGTTGTTACTTATGAAGTAAAGTGTGGGGTCTAGAATTTTCATGGACTTGAGGGTGGTGGTCCACGTGTCAACTTTCATTGGGAACACTGATTTCAAGCAAGCAACAATGACATTGTCTTTGCACATATTTTAGTGCTATTTTACATCTGAGGACTTTGCAGGGGGGGTCATCATTTAATCTAATAACATGTTTTGTGCAATGTTTTCAACATGTGTTGTGCAATGTTTTCAATCTTGTAATGTGTTTTTATGATGCCTGCATTAATGCTTATTGCTATGTCATGTTGTGTATGGTTAATGTTATCAGTGTTTGGTCCGAGAGTGCACTGTATGGGTGCGTGCAAGTGTTCTGGCGCATCTGAGGTCATGTGTTTTCAACTGCATTTGGTTCTTAGTGCCTGCCATTGGTTGTGCTAGGGTTGGTCACTATGTTTGCGTGTGTTGTTGATCTCTTGACCTTTGGTTGCATCTACCTGTGTGGTTTCAGGTTAGGTGTCTTGGAGTGAGGTGTGATTATGGTCTTTGGTGCCTGGTCTGTCCAGGATGGGTCACTTTAGATGTTCTTGGGTGCCTGGTCTTTCCAGGATAGGTCACTTTAGATTTAGTATCTCCCTCATTACTGTGGTGATTAGTGCCTGATAGTTCAGGTTTGGTCACTTTGGCCTGTATGTTGTGGTCATTAGTGCCTGAGGTTAAATCAGGGTAAGTCACTTTTGGCGGAGTCTTATTCTCAGGGCAGTTGTTCGCTGTAGTGATTCATAGCGTTGTTATCTTCTGTTTTGGTCGCTGAGTTTGCCGATGATTGAGGATTTTATTTATGTCATTCTTTAGGACAATACTTTTCTCCTTCCTACTAAGCAATATTCTTTCTTTGTGTTTCTTTTGTTTTCTCTTCCAGTTCCTTCACGTGGTGTTTGGGGCATGTTCGCGCTCTTCTCCTGTGTGTGTGTGTGCGCGCGTGTGTATGTGTGTGTGTGTATGTGTGTGACGGGGGGAGAAGTGTTGTAATGGCTTTTCCGGTTGTGCTCTTCACGAGTGTGGAATTCTCAGGAGAATTCTACGCTCGTGCGGAGTCGTTGGCAGTTGGAAGGAGAGGAGAGACGTAGTGAGAGCGGCCGAGGACACGGCTGTTCAGGTTGAAGGGAATAAAGCTGTTTCGAACTTACCTGGCTCCTTCGCGTCATTACAAAGTGCAAAATAGATTTTGGGAGAAAAACCACTAAATCCAATGTTGGTGTTCTGTGGTGTACACTAAATAGAAGATATTGGTGGGTCCACTGGCTGGTAGAGCCAAATAAAAGAAGGCACAAACTTTTTAGCACTTTTCAAGGGCACCCTTAATAAGGGCATGGCTGCCTTCATATCGGTTCCCAGTACCGGGTTTCTTCAATGAGGAATAACCGGGTCATTCTGACTTTGGAGGACCCGGTAATTCCTCCTTGAAGGAACCCATCCCCATTCCCATTTGAGCCCCCATAGGGCTCAATGGGAATGGGGAGGGAGCTAATAACGGGCCGGTTAATAGCGGCCCGTTATTAGCTCCCTGTTCCCCTCGCGGGACCCGCTAAAGACGCCTGGTTTTACCAGGCGTCCTTACCGGGTCCCGCAAAGGGAACTTCGTAATAGGGCATCCCGTGATGAAGGGTGCCGGTCCCGTCCCGCCTAGGTTATAATGAGGCCCAAAATAAGAAAAATACAAACAGGTCTTAATTTGCACAGAAAAAGTAAAGAATTGAATTCAAATGACAAAACAGACTTCATTTTCAGAATCCATTGAACAGATAGTAACAATTAACAATTATAATCTATACCATTCAGAAAACGTACAAGTGCAATAATGAATGAGATATTTGTTCCCCAGATCAGTTTACACCAAAACAGTTCTCTGGGGTACTGAGATAAAAAAAAAAAACTCTCCTGTTCTTTACCAAAGGCGGTCAGCCTTATTATACTGAGTGCTTAACAGTCCAATATCCAATGTTTAAGAGTTTCAGTGACAGTCACTTTTGTTCAGACATTGTAATGTGATCATGACCCCCTGACTGGTTTCCGATGCATATGTTGTTATTACCTCTTACTGCATTTCAATAAATAGAGCACATCTTGCACTTCACTGTCTCCCTGCTTGGGATAGGAGGCACATTATTTACAATCAAGGTCTGGTCCCATAAAAGCTTTAGTCTATCAGATCTTGGAATCTTTCTTATATGTAACAGACACCCATGCTTATCCCCAAACTCATAGAAAGTCAATGCGACCACAGGAACAAAGAACGTTGAACTGCACCCATCACCAACTCAGGTTGAACCGCTGCCTCCGCTACTACCCCTCTGATATGCTCCATTTTCTATTCATCATCAAATTGTTTTATTCAGCATAAGCCATAAGACTGATACACAGATACATATAAAAATGCATTGGAGCAATTAAATAACAATTCATCAATAATAAAAACACAACATTCATTAAAAACACACATTACATAAAATTCCTATGCATAAGTGTATCAATCCTCAAACAAATTAAAAACAAAGAACCCCAATTTATGGTTTTTGACCTTAATTTTCCTGGACAATCTTTTTGAAGAGCTTTGGGTTAAAACACATTGGGCCTCATTACGAGTTGGGCGGGAGCCCTGTCGCTATTGGCGGCATGGCTGCCGCCGAAATCGCGTCTGGTTCCGGGTCCTTCAATGAGGAATTACCGGGCCATTCTGAGTTCGGAAGGCCCGGTAATTCCTCCCTCCAAGGACCCGGACACGGTCCTTGCCCATTCCCATTTCAGCCCCCATAGGGCTGAATGGGAATGGGAGAAGAAGCAAACAAAGGGCCATTACAAGTTTGCCCGTTGTTTGCTCCCTCTTCCCCTCGCGGGACCCAGTAAGCACGCCTGGTTTTCCCAGGCGTGCTTACCGTGTCCTGCGAGGGGAACTCGTAATGAGGCGGTCCGGGGTTGACGGCGCCGGCACCTTTTACGGCACTGTTAATCCCGTACCACCAGGGTCGTAATGAGGCCCATTGTATTGGTTTTACTCACATTCAAAGTAAGCCCCAGCTTGTTGCATATGCCCATGAAAGATGCCATTAGAGATTTTAGGCCCATGTGCGAGGTGGATAAAAGGACTGTGTCGCTGGAAAAAAAACAATGCTGGGACACTGTCATTACCTAGCCTTGAGGCATCAAAACTATTATACAACAGTTCCACAATTACCTCATCAATGTTCAAAAATGTTATGGAGGACCCGCCACAAAAAATCACACAGGACTACATCAGATGCTGTTTTTAGGTCTACAGCGACCACATCAAGTTTCATTCTCTTAAATATTACATATTTTTGAATAAGGACGAACAGGCGAAATCATTGGTTGATGGTACTCCTATGTTTTTGAAAGCCAGCTTGCAAATGATTGATAATATCGTGATCTCCTACCCACTTCTGAAGATGGCCCAAGATTGTTTCAGCAAACATTTTTCCTGCACTGTCCCAGATAGGTTGGTAATTGATAGGTTATTCCCTCCTGCCTTTTTCAATAGATTGGGATCATGACTGCTCTACGCCAGGACTCTGGTACCATGCCCAAGTTAATCACTGTGTTAAAGAGCCTCCATAACATTTTTGTCCAAATAATTGGTGCATCCTTCAACAAATCTGTTGGGACTTTATCGGGGCATGCCGCATAAACCCCTTTTTGGAGACAAATTGCCTCAAACGCCTCTTTCGGCTCTAGATAAAATGTAACATCACTAATGTTATGTGCTGTTTGGGGAGTCATCCCTGTTATGGCTCTGTCAGAACTCTTCTCAGATATACAGTCATACAATTGTGAAAAATGGGAGCGCCATGCATCTGGTCCAATACAACACTGAAGGGAGATGTCTGCATTCACATCCTTACCTGATATAAGCTTCCAACAGGTTGAGTTATCCCCTTTCTTTTTTTTTTAACCATTTTTATTTTTCAATGGAGACATAATCAATTACAACATATGATCATTACACTTTGTTGTCATAATGCATAGACCAACCTTCCATTCAGGGTTAACGTCACCCGTTGCTGCGTATATTGTCTCCAATTTCTTCATCTGTAAATCATCCTCCCACCCTCCTCCCCACTGTCCCTTTATAACTTTTGTAACCGTTTTGAAAAGGTAAAAATATTTTGACTTTCAACAAATGTGCAAGTGTATAACCTTTGGTATTATGAGTCCACATTATAATTTCGTTGTCTGTTACTATACAATGCTTATCTCCCCGTTTTATCATTTCATTCTTAACTTCCTTCCTCCCTCCATCCCAGCTACAGATTCTGGAAGGGGGGCCAAGTGGACCGGCGTCTCTGCAGTGTCTAATTCTTTCATACATAAGTTCTTGGGTGTAGATGTTACACAGTTACTTCCCTCTTCTCCTTTATTTTTCCCTCCTTGTTCTCTTTTCTCGTCGTGCTGATTCTCTATATCTTTCTCTGTCTGGTGTTAAGTGATTGATTTATTTCTGAGGGTCCGTGGTTTATAGAAGTGGGCTTCCCTGTCTCCAACAAAGTCTCTGAAGGGGGAACATATGGATAGGTATCTCTGATATGTTTCTGTTCTTATGGCAGTTACCTTCTCCATTGCCATTACTCCCCATAGTTTCATCCACCACCATGGTGTCGTCGGGCCTTCTAGTGTTTTCCACCTTTGTGCTAATGTTATTCGTGCTGCTGATAGTAAGTGTGTTATTAGCGTGGATATATGCCCCGATGATGCGTATATTCCCTTTGCCTCTACTCCCAGCAGGACCATCTTAGGTGATAGTGGTAAGTCTCTGCCAGTAATGTCTTTGATGTGTCCCAGTATCTCCTTCCAATAGGTAATTGCTTTGGGGCATGTCCACCACATGTGGAATAGATCTCCTCTCCCGCCACATTGTCTCCAACAGTTTGGGGGATGTTCTGGGTTCATTTTGTGTAGTCTGTGAGGGGACATGTTTCATCTGTAGCATAATTTATATGCAGCTTCTTTAATTGCTGTACATTTGGAGGATCTGTGAGCTCTTGTCCATATTTGGTCCCACTCTCTTTCCGTTATTGGTTCACCTACATCTTTTTCCCAATTCTCTTTATATTTTAGGTTGTCCGTTGGTTGTGCTCCATCGAGCAGTCTGTAGATTCTAGATAACCCCTTCTTTGGTTCACCTGCTTGCATTGTTAGTTCCAAGCCTGTTAGGGTTCTCGTTCCCGCTCTTTTCACTGAGGGATGGGAGATCCAGTGTCGTACTTGCGTGTACCTGAACCTTTCATTTTCCCCTAGATCAAATTTCTTTTTGCATTCTAGGAATGGGATTGGGTCGATGTTTTGGTACATGTCTTGCAGTGTAAGATTGTCTGCACCTTTCCAGCCTTTCCAGAAACTTTTCTTCAGGCCTGGGGTGAAGTCGATGTTATGTGCTATTGGGGATAGTGGACCCAGTCCTCGTTTGATCTTTTTCATTTGCATGGCTTTGTCCCAGCTACTCAGGGCTGTTTTAGTAGCTCTTAGTAGTTTTCCTTCTGCTTCGCGGGCCTTGGGGTTCAGTGCTAGGAGCGCTGTTATCGGGATCTGTGTGGGTGCTTGTTCTATGGCTCTCCATCCTTTGATGTCGTCTGGTTTAGCCCACTGGAGAATGGGGGCCAAGTGCGCTGCCAAGATGTATCTGCCCAGGTATGGGACCCCCAGGCCTCCCAGGAGCGGGGGACGGGTCAGTATGCGTCTCTGTATTCTGGGTCTCTTTTTCGCCCATATGAATTTAAATACTGCGTTTTGAAGTTCTTTGATTATCTGTGATGGGATCTTCGCGGGTATTGAACTCGTCACGTATAGAAGGCGGACGAGAAGGGTCATCTTTACCGCTGCTATTCTGGCGAACCACAATAGTTCCTGATTATCCCATCGCAGCAGGTCTGCTTTTAGTTGTTTCCAAAGAGAGGGGATGTTTGATTTATATAAGTCCTCGAATTTCTTTGGCAGTTGAACTCCCAAGTTATCTAGCATATTTTCCTCCCATCTCAGGGGGAATCTTTGCTTCATGCAGTTTATTGTATTTGCGTCTTCAGTTATGTTTATTGCCTTTGATTATTTGTATATGGTGGCAAATTCCTCCAGTGTCTCTACAGCTTTCGGTAGTGTATTCGTAGTGTCTCCCATATAGAGCATCACATCATCAGCATATAGTGCTATTTTCTACGGGTTCTCCTTGATTTGCACTTCTTTTATGTTGGGGTTTCCTCTGTATCTTGCTGCTAGCATTCCATAGCCATTGCAAATATTAGTGGAGATAGGGGGCAGCCCTGGCGCGTACCCCTCCGTATCTCCACTTGTTTTGAGTCGCAGGCATTTATCCAAAATGATGTAGATGGGCGTTGAAAATTTGCCAGGATCATCCTGCTGAATAATGTTCCGCACCCGAATTTCTCCAGGATCATCCGTAGATATTCCCAGTCCAAGCTGTCGAAAGCCTGTGCGGCGTCCAGGGCAGCTATTGCAAATTTCTGGTTTGTCTGTCTCCCCCATTCGATCACATCTATGGCTCTTCTGACGTTATCTTGGGTGTGTCGTCCCCTGACAAAACCTGCTTGGTCTTCGTGGATGATATCTGGGAGGATCTGCGATAGCCTATTCGCTAATATCTTTGTGTATAGCTTTGTATCCGTGTTTAGGAGTGCTATCGGGCGGTAACTTGAGCATTCGGTGGGATCTTTGTTTGGTTTCAGCGGAAGGACCATGGAGGATCTTGCCATATCTGAGGAGATCGATTCGGTGTCTCTTATTGTGTTGAAGAGTCTGGTGAGGGGTCCCAGTAGTTGCGTTCGGAATATTTTGTAGTAGGCATTTCCGAAGCCGTCTGGACCCGGGGTCTTGTTCCTTGGTAGTGAAGAGATAGCCTCATTGATTTCTTGAGCTGTGAATGGCCTCCCCAGGATTTCTGCGTCCTTGTCCGAGATTTGTGGTAGATTAGTAGCCAGTAGGTAGGATTTTTGGTCTGTCGCATTTAGGTTTGTTCCCTGTAGTAGCTCTTCATGGAATCGGACCATTATTTCTCTTTTCTCTTCCTCTTTTGTGATCTTATCTCCTTTTTCATTTCTTAAGGCAACTATATAGTTACGGGATTTCTGTTTGTTTAATTTGGCCGCTAGAAATTTATTTGCCTTGCCTCCGTGGACGTAATATGATTGTTTCGTGTTCAGCAACGTCTGTGCCACCGCGTCTGCAGTGTGACTTTCTAGTTGGGCACGAACCTTCGTTAGCTTTGGCCAGGATTTCTGCGTTTGTCAGGCCTTGTGATTTTTCTCTGCGTCTTTTAGGGATAGTTCCATCCTTCAGGTTAGTATTGCTCGTTCCCTACAGTTGGGCCATGAATTCCCCCCGGATTACAGCCTTCCCCGCATCCAAGACTGTTTTCCAGTCAACCTCGCCATTCTCTTTGAAATCGTTGTTTATGGTTTCCTCCATGTGTGCTCTAAGCGCAAAGTCGCGCAGGATCATTTCGTTGAGTCTCCACGGTGGGCGTTGCTTATTTTCCCCTCCGTCTATTTCCAGGCTAACTAGTACTGGGGCGTGGTCTGTAATATATTGTGTTCCAATTTCCACCTTAGTCACTTTGGGGATTAGAGTTGCTGACACCAGGATCATGTCTATTCTGGAGTATCCTCTATGTACTCCAGAATAATGAGTGTATTCTCTCGTGTCTCCTTGGAAGAAGCGCCAGGTCTCGATTACTTCTAGCTCTCTGAGGAACTTTCCCAGCGCCTGTCTGTTTCTCTGGTCGGCTGCCGTAGGAGGCAGGGTTTTGTCAAGGTTAGGGTCCATTATGCAGTTGAAGTCCCCTCCTATGATTGTTTGGCCTTCACACCAGCTCCCTATTTTCAGTAGGAGATCTGTGATGTATCGGTCTTGTTTGTCGTTAGGAGCGTATATCGTCAGGATTGTGTAGGTCTCCCCTTTTATAGTTCCTTTGATTCCCATGTATCTCCCTTCATTATCACTAATCATCTGTTGTTTTCGGATGTTCAGCCCCTTAGCCAGCAGTATTGCGACCCCTTTTGTTTTCGAGCCGCTGCAGGCGAAGTATTATTGTGGGAATGCCTTGTTACGCATTCTTTTTTCATCCGTTTTCAAGAGGTGGGTTTCTTGTAGGAGCACTATCTTTGCAGGCATCTTCTCGAGCCTGTTGAGAATCGCACGTCGTTTCCCAGGGGTGTTCAGCCCTTGTACATTTAGCAATATGACCAGTGTATCTGCCATTTTTGAGTTATCCCCTTTCTTAAAGGCTATCAGAAGCTTATGCCATTTTGATCTTGTTAATGAATCTTTCTTCACTTTTATTAATCTTTGATAGTTTGTGCTACAACTCCTTAGGTGCATTTTATCAATATGATAACCAGTGGCTAAGCCAAACATGGCCATTTGCTTGGCTACACAACATTCATCATCAAACCAATCTTCTCGGGAGAGTGCATGATTTTTAAGAACTGACTTATGCTGACGAATATAAGGTAGAATACAATGTACCATAGCTTTATACTCCTTTATAACTGCTAGGTCAGTTCTTCCTTTTCTACAAATGTTGCCAATATGTTCCAAGCAATCCTCATACATTTCAGGTTTTATATTGCACTCCATTACTTTAGCCATTTGATTGATTTATGAACATGGCTTATCGCCAAAATACCTTGAACATTATTATTAGTTATATTGGCCACTAATATTTCTCCCCAGATCTTCAATGTGGCAGCCAAGGGCTCGTATTTGTCTAGCACCTCAAAATCAATAGGCATGTTCAGTCGCTAGCCGAAATTAATAAAAAGGTTACCTAAATAAGTATCTATTGTGGGTTGTTCATTACTGTGTCGCCCATTACAGGCTCTCATCTCCAGGTCATAAATAATACGAGCTGTATCGATAGCTTGACTATGACCCCTTTTCGGGGGATCAGATATTAGGAGTGGTATAACCAAACCATTATCCTGGTACTCTCCCAAACCTTTCAGTTCTTCTATGGGTTCGAACTGAAGGTTAAAATCTCCTGCTATAATAATATGCGTTTTCTCAGGGTTACACCTCCCATACACCATTAATCTCTTATATCTTGTTAAAGATGATTGGTGGATCCCTAGAAATAGGTTTGTTAAAGACATTAAAAAGAAGATTAAAATGTTCACCATTTGCATGGGCAATAAGGTGTTGAAGATCAACAAGACCAGTTGAGCATTCAGGTCTATGTCCACCCATACCGTTAATCCCCTGCTCGGCCTACGTAGGTGTCCCCTTTGTGCATGGATTAAAAAAGATTGGTAGCCCTGTAGATCTATACTATTTATGGCCCAACATTTGTGGGAAAAAATAAAATAATAGAATTTTCGTATGAAAGCACACCAGCTAGAATCAGCCAAGTGCTTTGCAATGCCAGCTATATTCCATGAGACCAGTTTGCATTGAGGACTTAAAAATACATCGCTGGTCTCTGGGGGCAGTCTGTCAACTACTTCGAGTCTCTCACCCACAAATGACACAAGCTGTCTCACAATAGTAGATGGAAGTTCAGGTTTAGTCGAAGGATGTTTTTTCTTTGCTTTGCGTGCAGGCATGTCGGGGGTGTTCTGGCCATGACTTGCGTATACAATTACTTTGCGCAAGTGTGAATACGCAGTGTCATTCTCGATGCGCGACACATACGGGAAAAGTACGCACTTTTCCATGTATCGGCCCAATGTTTCCACCCTCAGCAACCCAATTTGAGCAAACATGTCTGCTAACATTATTAGAAGTAGCTGTATTATCTGTAAATTAGGCCACATTTGGTGGTCAAGCTCGGGTCGTTAATGTCCTCCAAAAGACGCTGTATTTCTGAAATGAACACGTTAAACTCTTTAATAGGTTTGAACATTTTGTATATCTTCTTAGATCTGTCTTCAGGCACAATAGGGACATTTGCCCGCCTTTTTGACGTTGTGCACAAAGTGAGGGAAAGCACACTAGGGCCACCAAGTTATGCACCTCCTCGCTTCCTCGAATCACGGGGTCTATTGTGCACACACAATAAAGCAATAAGTAAGCAATAAATAAGTGTGTTTAAATGTTAAATGACCAGGCCAAACAAAAATCAGTTAGCGGATGTTCCACAGGCAAAGATGGATGATACCAGCAAGGCAATCAAAGCGATAAAATACAATTTCTCAACACAGGCTTAAAAGGATTGTTCACAGTAGGCAGTGAGGCAAAGATACATAGGGATTAGACGGGAGCAAGGAATGCACACAAACTGCTTAGGAGACGGCCATAGCCTGTCTCCCCCCTCCCCCACTCCATTGCTCCCCAGACTCCCTGGACTCCGCCACCATTAGGTGTTTTAAGTCAGGTCCTCTCAGGCTCCCCCAATACAGTTCCAGCGGAAAAACAGAATCCAGCCTCAGTAAATCACTTATACAGTAACAAGCCAAATTCAAACTGCTCAAACGTGGTTGCCAGGGGCACAGGGAGGTCTAGAGAAGGAGATACCTCCTTCTTCCACAAGGCAGCAAAGGAGGTCAAGTAGCACACTGATATCACCTGCTAGGCCCTCCGATCAGATTGCGTTCAAAGTATCACAGGTGTCAAAAGGACTTTTAGCTCAGGTGTTTGCAAGCCACACCAAAAGCCTCTGATACTGCAACATCGGTTCCTACTACAGCAAGGTATGTACCAGAAGATTTACACAGCACACAGTGCCAAAGCCCCAGATCTAGAAATGCGGGAGATGGAGCAGAGCCAACCTAGCTCAATTCATAGCGTGGGGTCAGAGTTTTAATCTCGTACCTCTGTGATTCCGGTGACACTGTATGAGGCAAGAAAGTTCCTCCATGGACTGGATTTGCTGGCTGCTGCGCAAACACCCATTGGCACGCAAACACCCACGTCCTTGTCTCCTCTGGGCTTCACCACAGCGGGGGAAGGATAGAAATCTGAAAGGCAGGTGGGTGGGGCTTGGCAGCTCCATTCAGCTTCCTCTGCACTTGTGGCACGTAAACACCCGTGCCCTTGTCTCCAGCAGGCTTCCATTTTATATTGCAGAGCCACGTGCCGCAAGGCCACCAAAATTGGCATTGGGGCGGTATACAAGACCACTAACATTACACTACATTACATCAATTCAAATGAAGGCTGAAGAACTTCTTGCAACCAGGCAATGTTCTAAACATCGAATTTGGAGATAAAAAACTCCATTGTCTCATAAAGAAAAATATGCAGATGCAATGAATGAGTTGCACACTGTTTTGGAAAAAAGAGGAATGGAACATCAGGGGGTCCAATTATACTAAAGGAGAAGCGATGCAAATACAAGCAACTAATCTCTAAAAAAGAAGGTGACTATTGAATTAGCTTGGGAAAAGTGAAGGTAGCGAGCATTGCAATTAAATGGTGGTACCTATTTTGGAAGTGTAGTGAGTAAGGATCATCTGCTCCATCCTGCGAGTTAGTTTGTGGTTCAGAGATTGGTGTGCATTCATGGGGGACATTCCTCTGCAGTTAATTTTGGCCGAGGGGACTTGGACTTCTGCTGTATTTTCATTAATTCCACAGTTTTGTTGTGCAAATGTTGACACAGAGAGATGAGTCACATTGTATATTTGAGAAGTGGGTTCCATGAGTTCTGATTTCAGTATGCCAAGTTTGATTGGGGGAATAGCTTTCTGAAAATGGAGTTGATTGTTTAAGTGAAATTAGATTGGTATAATAAACAGAAGATAATGACTTCCCAGGTGAGAGGTTGGTTTAGTAAGCGATAGATACGTTATAGAGCAATTTTCAGCATTTGGTTTTATTGAGAAAATGAGGTATCTCTCCATGTGAGGATGGATTCGTTTTCTCCCTGTAACAATTGGTGTTGGTCTTTTGAGTAATTAGCCTCAATCAATGTAATTTTCTAGAGTTTCTTCTTATTGTCTCTGATTTATTTTGCATTTTCTATTCAAACTGGGTTGACCATTGAATAAGGCATATAGGTTATATGGCTCTAGTTTTCTTTTAGAAGAGACTAATGGGGGATTGTTTGCCTCTTCGAGAGTATTGTTAGCTTTCTGTTCTTAATTAGAAGTTCATATCATTACTTATATCTCCATTGACCAAATGATGTCTGAATGCACCCCAACAATTTAAACATGTTTGGGTCACATTGTGGAACCCACTACAAATATACACAGATATCATTACATTCAGGGTCACTCAGAAGGTTCTACAGAGTAGGAATTCATTTTTCAGTATATTCCAAGACAAATATGTGCCAATCTAACATACAAAATACCCTTGACCTATTACTGAACATTCCTGCTGACTTGAAGGCAGATATTAAGATGTTAACTTTTTAATACAATTGAATAATTACCTGGTCACATAGCAGTAATCTCCATTATTCATAGTCCTACTCTTTCTCGCCCCTGTCCTAATGTGGTAAAAATGTGGGTGACCCACACCCTAGACAGAATCCTTGATATCTCAATTTAAAAAAGAAAAAGAGCTTTTCTTACTATTCCTTTTATCAGAGGCAATTATTGCCTCCCACCTGCATCTTTCTTGTTACATGACAAGTAGTACTAATTACCAGAGCGGTCGCACAGTGTTTGGGTAGTAGGAATGTGATAAGAAAAATAAAACTAGGAGCAATGGCGATTACTATAAGTAATGAAAGCATTACTCCTTCACCCTCCTTCCTTGCCCAGTCCTAAGATATTAGGACATACACAAAATTAAAGGAGAGATATTGAAACATATATGCACAAGGAGACTAATATGTTGCAGTATGTGTACAAATTTAATCAAACTCAGTCAGTGTCAGACACAGTCCCGTACAACTGAAACAGATGAGGTGGATGAACCCAAGAGAGACAACTTGGGTCCATATTTGCTAAAGCTTACTGTATTTCTAATAAGTGATCAACAACACTTTGGGCCTGATTACGAGTTTGGTAGTAGCGGTAAAACATGTGTTATTTGGGAATACTTCATTTTTTACTGCTTCAGCAAATTATCAGTTTCCATTCCGAAACTCTTCAACTCTGTTTGAATTTGTGTGGAGGTAACTATCTCCAACAAAAGCATTACCACACATGTCATTACCCATGTTGTATTGGTTCTACATTATTTCGCTCCGGTATTTTTCATCGCAGGTTTTGTTATCACTGTTTTTTTTTCGAAAAACTCGTTTTAATTTTTTTGAGAGGGTTACCACCCCAAGCCCCCCTTTTTTTTTATTCCCTTACACCCACAACCATATATTTAATTTTTTAAGCCCCCCAAAAAAAAAACAGTTTTTTTTCGAAATAAAAACGGTGATGAAAAAACATGCGATGAAAAATACAGTGGTGAAATGCGTGTATACCGTTGTATTACTGCACGTGTTAATTCATACATGCACATGTTGCCAATGAAGTTCTATGGGACTCCAAAATTGGAAATAAATGAAGGGTTTGCATAACTGTAAATCCTGTTTACCCTTCAAATTACTGCATGCTTACTGCATGTGGTGAAGGAAAACACATTTGACGTTATTTCGCTTGACCCACAGGGCCTCATTTACAAAACCTTTTGTGCGGCACACAGTAGACTTTGCATCATGCACAAAAATAATTACTGATTCACAGATTGGACTTTGCAGTACCTTTCTCATTTTGCACTGTGCAGGAGTGCTTTGCGTGACACGGAACACAGCAGTCAGGAAGGGCCAGCGCAAAGAACTAAGTCGGGGGCAGAACATGCAAAATTCCCATTCTAGTAGCAAAGTGAGGAAGAACATGGGCGTGCAGGGGGTGGTACCGTGCAGGCAACAAACACATCCCTACAAGCGCTAAGGAAACCCTATTCCTAGGAGCTATCACGCAATTGGCTGGAGCCCAAAGAAGAACTCACATCTCGTGATCTTACCGCCACCCGTTACACGTCGCAAATCCAAAGCGCAATGAAAGCTCATACATAAAAGAGCAATGCAACCCCACTGAACATAGATTGCCACAATGCTGACTCCTGCATTGCTAGCACTGATACTATTACATGGAAGGAGGATGAGGATGAGGAGGAGGCCCAGAATATTCCATCTACTAACAACATTATCTGGGATGCCAGATGAGGAGGTGCATGGAAGATACCACTTACCACCCCATGTCATCCTAGACCTGATCAGGGAGTGGGAGAATGTCCTGGTATCACCTCCATGTGCTCACAGGATGTGCCACCTCTGGTCAAAGTGCTATCAGCTCTACACTTCCTAGCCACAGGATCATTCCAGCATACCACAGCCATTATGGGCAGAATGTTACAACCCACACCATCAAGGTGCCTCCATCAGGTCTTGTGCTACATCCTAGCACGTGTGGATAGGCACATACACATGCCATGCACACTTCATGCAAGGCAGAGTGTGTGTGAGGATTTTTATGCATTTGCACACTTTCCCGGGTTCTGGGAGCACCATGTAGCACTGCAACCCTCACCACACCCCCCGGAGAGAATAAGCACATCTATCGCAACAGGAAACATTGGCATTCCATTAATGCCCATGTGATATGTGATGCCAAGGGACACATCATGCATGTCAAAGCCAATTATCATAGATGCATGCATGACATCTACATCTTCCGCTATTCCGCCATATACCAGGCCCTTGCATCAGGAACCTTTGGAAACATGTTCCCGGTGGATGAGTATTAACTATCACCCCACACACAAGCAGTCACCTTACATACAGAAACACAAGAAATGACAACACATGCAATTAACAACCAATCACTCCTTTGCAGGGGACAGTGCCTACCCGCTGTAAACACCCATCAGAAATTCAGCCAACCGAGGTGAGGCGCACTACAACACAGCACACATTACCACTAGGGGCATAGCGGAGCACACATTTGGAGTGCTCACGTCACACTTATACTTCCTTGACCACTCAGGTGGTGTCTTGCTATATGCACCCCCTGTAGTATGCAAAATCATGGTGGCATGTTGTGTCCTGTACAATATTGTCACATGTCGTGGCATAGCAGTAGAGGTGCAGGAGGACGTCTGCGCTCATCCACAGGCACAACCCATTCCTTTAGCAGGCCAATGCGCACAGGGACAGGACACATGCAACCAAGCAGTACAAACCTACTTCACTTGAATACCAGTCCCTGTGCAACACATATAGTAAAGCCACATCCCTGATGGCCTTCAATGCTGCAATTGAACCCATCCAGCTTGTACCATAACTAAAACCCTGAGAAAGTGCATCTTGGACAGCCAACTGTGTGTGCCCCATAACACAAAAAGTACAGTGCCATGTCATCGACATCCATCACATGGAGTGCACAAACCACCACCACAGTCATTACAAGTGGAATGAAAATTCACCATGTCGCAGGCCAAATAAGCAAGTCATAGTAAAGCCAGCCCCAGGCAAAATGTTCCCATACCATGTGCTTCCCTGATTGGCATGCAACAAGTGCAGAACATGGCTCACCTTACTGCCATCCTGATGACGTGCCCCTTAGCAACATTGCTGCTGGATCAGCACATGTCCACTCACCACTGCCATGTCCAAGCACCTGCATTGGGGAAAATTAGCATCTGCCCACCCACCCATGCACATGCACTGCAAGCATGTCACTGAAACCCTCAACATGTCACGTGTCCAATCAGGAATATGCCCTCTAGAAATCCCAGAATGCAAAGTAGCCAACGACAGGATACATAAACAGGAAAAAAGGCAAGGTAACACACCACTCTCCAAAAACAGCCCTTTACGACATGAATGGGAACACATCAACAACATTACACATAGCACATGAGAGAGACATGTCAGCCTCTGACACACACACCTCACCAGCAATGCACTGCATACTACACGGATCATCCACCTCTGTGGATTGTCACAGTCAGGTATCTAGCATGCACATGCAACATTGACAGGGGTGGACTGGGGACCATAAGAGGCCATGGAAATAATACTAAAACTGGACCCATATCACACTTCTTCTACATGACCAACCCTATTCCCATGAGAAAATGTGAAAACACCACACAAAAGAGGCACAGGGTGCTGAGTCCCACCGTGAAAGAAATGTAGTTCCCAATAGGCAAGTCCACATGTCTGGAGATTGCATGCAAGGCTAACATGACAATATGCAAATTAAGGCCACACGGAAAATGAAGCTACTGCGCCAGCCCTTACCTAAAACATGTGCACAGGAACATCCCAAGGAGACTGACGCCATGCAGCAAGTCGTGGATGTGCAACCAACAACCCAAAGCACATACACAGCTGATCAAGGAGACATGTACACACAAGATTATGTGGGACAACTCATATCTTCAGTGAGAGTGACCATCACCCAATCATCACCAAATCACACCATCCATGTAAACCCTACATGTGCCTTATCATGTCACAATTGAAATGTATATGTCGACAACATGAAAATGACTGACAGTGCTCCACCCTAACACGTGGTACAGTTGTGCTGCTGTGAATTCCTCAGAACCTCATCCTAACACTGGGCCACCACATTGGTGCTAGGAGAGCCAGTGTCCACCTGAGGCAATGGGGACTTGGGTGCAAATTGGGCGCTGGGGAGATCTCTCAGGGAGGCTGGGCAATGGATGAGGCAACATACCTGAAATGCCATCTGACATTTGTTTGGACCATCCAAAGGGGTATGCCTGACAGATTGCACATATACACATCAATGTTTAATGGAATATTCACCTGTAAGTGGGAGGCTGTAGAAGTCCACAACACCAAATCGGTTTACTCCACTGAGCATGGCCGTATGTCCTGTCCACAGTCCGAAATTGTGTCCACTGCCATGAGCAGTTGGCCCAATGCCCTTGTGAGCACAATGGCTTCACATGAGGACACCAAAAATAATACAGTCCACCCTGGACGAGGACCAAAAAAAAATGTAGTGCACCTTGGACGGGCGTAAAAAACGAAAACATGTCCACCCTGGAGGGAGAGGGGGGGTTAAAAAAAAGAAATACATGCTCTGCTCCCTTCAAAGGTTCATGGACACCAGGGTCCATGAAGAAGGTGTGATGGTGGCAGGAGAAGTGGTGTGTGTGGGAACATGCAATTTCCATCATTGAGGGCTTGCCTTTTGACCCTAAGAATAATACTTCAACTGGTATGGATATTGAATCCTTGTACAAAAATGTAACCCAGCAACAAATCTTGCAAATCGTGAAGGACCACCTTTAAAGTAATGTCAATGATTTGTCTGCTGCTCACATTGTACTCATATGTTGGTGTACAGAGTCAATGCTGGCATACAATTGTTTTCGGTCCTGGGAGACTATCTACCATTAAGTGGAAGGCACCGCTATGGGCTCCACGGTGGCACTGTACTTGGCAAATCAGTATGTCAATGATTTTGAAGAGTCATTCAATTATGCCATTTATAATACATTTCAAAGACATATAAAATGATGGCGCATATATATTGACGACGTGTTCGTCATTTGGGAAGGGCCTGAAGAAAGGGTTCCGACCTTCTTGGCATGTCTGAAATGTCTAGACTCGAAATAACACTTTACCCATACCATCAGCACATCTGAAATCTTTCTTAGACATCTCAATCTTTAATGAGAATAATATTATCAAAGTGAAACCTTTAAAAAAAACTACCAATACTAACGCCTTATTGAACTTTCAAAGTTTTCACTCAAAACCTTTACGTGAGACTCTGCCATTCGGACAGTTCATTTGTCTAAAACTCAACCGTTCGAAGTGGTCAGACTATGACGAGGGAGCCAGAGAGTTGTGCCTGAGACTAAGGGCTAAATATTACCCCAGTTAATGCATCAGGCAAGCCAGAAAACGGGCTTCCAATATCCCATGGGAAGTTCTTTTGGAACCCAAAAATAGGCAGTGTGATGAGGACAGACTAACATATGTCTTCACGTTTACTGACCAATCCTGGAAAAAAAGATGTATCAATAGAGACTGGCACTTGTTGGAAAAGGGACCCTGGCCCTCTTTCAACCGTTGTTTGCATTTAAGAAGAGCAAAAGCATTAGGAACATGGTTATCTGAACTGATGTGACAAAACACACCATTTCTAGAACCCCCACATTACAAGATATGTGGGGTCTACCTAGACTATCTGGTCATACCTCATATGTCAATTGCAATTTGTGCAATTTAACTAGTAGATCCTACAGGGTTGAAATTGGTCTTGATCGACCATCGGAACATCGGTCATTTACCAAATGCAATTCTAAAATGGTTATTTATTGCATCAAATGTCAGTGTATGAAAATCTACATTTGGATGACCACTCGAAAAATGAAAACCTGCATGACGGAACATAGGATTTGTGTCCGTACCAAAAATATCAGTGCACGTTTTGTATCCCATTCCGTAACATATCACCATATATGGAACATGACATCTTTTGGACTGTGTTATTACAATTTGAGGTTCCAAAAGCAGATACAAAATGAAGGTATTGGGAACAAAAATGTATTTTCCTATCAAGCAGCCACGTTGTGGGGCTCAATGAAAAAATTGGATGGCCAGTGTAAATCTACAATACTCCTGTTGATATGAGTCTGAGAGATACCTCTTTCTAGGATCCCCCTCCAGTCTAAGATGGCCACTTTGTTAGCTGGCTATACTATAGGATCTGCAGTCGGGGCTCATACAGATCACATGATCAGCCCGACATTAAATGTCAGATTTTTTTCTGCCAGCAGTGCAGCAAGTGTACTTTGCTTTCACCAGTGGCCTGGATAGAAAGACGTTAGCAGAAGCGGTCCAGAAATAATGATTTAAGGTAACTTTCGACTGCCATACTATGCATTATAATGAGTCATGTTCCCACTCTCAAAGTTGCGTGGAGTCAGACAGCTCACTTTTTTGTGTAAACGCCATATTTTGCATTGTCCCGGGTTACCCGACAATTACTTTACTCTGTCCTGTTATTTTCCCATAGAGTATCTGATGATGCAGATTCCTTGTCCAGCCTACATTTTACTGAGGGAAGCAGCACAGCCGATTCATGACCGTACCACGTTTCCAAAGATTTCACCCTCCGGAGCCACTCCACTAGGTCATTTCATACACGTATCGGGGGTCTTGGCAAAACAAACACGAATATGTAACAACATGTGATGTTGAAGTTTTGAATGTAGACTTCAGATGACGCGGCCAGTATTTCTAAATTCACAGCAGAATAAACATACAACTTCATTCAATGGTGAAGGTCTGAATATATGCATTAGATTACTTCACCTGTTTGTTTAAATTCATTAGTTCAAGGGGAGTGGGACCCAGTGTCTAGTGGGATACTGTGTTGGACTAATGCCTTAGTTCTGCACACAGGGGAGGCAACCTGGATGGTGAAGCCTGTTCCAAGGTTTGTACTGACGCTCTACTTGGAGAGTGCTAAATGAGTAAGATATACATATTTTTTAATGAAATTGTTGTTTTTGGCATAATAATTCAAACATACAGTGATACAGGCCATTCAATGTTTCGAGTCACATAATAAGTAGGAATTTCATGCATTGTTGCAGATATCAGCTGGTGGTACATCACTGGTACATGAGCCAGCATGGAGAATTGAAATTTTACCTGGAACTGTAACCCAATGTTAATAAACAACCTCCCCTGAAGAATGTTCCACACTATCAGGAACAGAAACATGTTGGGGCAAAATAATGTGTGTAGGCGACAATACACACTGCTCTTTCTCCAATTAATTTGGATTTATTTCCTATGCTTTTTGTGTTTTTATGATTAGTTTTGTGTCCAGACTATGTCACTTGGTATGTTGGTGATTATTTGTTAACATAAAGAAGTCTATATGAATTTGTAGAGGTGGTTGTACCGCTTCAGGAGTAATGTAATGGAAACAAACTCCTGCTTTTCATTGAAAAATAAGAATGTTGAATATATATATATATATATATATTTTCTGAATAATTTGGTTTTACAATTCCTGATTTCTAATAAAGATGGTATTATGTACCCCAACTGGCATCTGATGCACTATTAATAAGCAATTGTGCCTGTATTTAGCTAGGAGCCCTCCAATCTTTTTTGATCACATGGGCAATGACATCACCTGCATGGTTCAACTTGAACCGCCATCCTGTGACCGATCCGGGAATTGTACTCTCTGACCGTGCAATGCCACAGCCTGGTCCTCATTGGCTACAGCCACTAGTGAATGGGATGCATGCATGAGGGTCCCAATAGCTACAAGGTCCTGGTGATGGATGTCACAATTGGCCAAAGAGTCAACATGCATCGTGACACTTGAAGTCTACAACTGCATGTTGAGAGATCATCTCAAGGAATCCATCTCTTGCCGGAGGTTGTCCCTTGTGGCAAACATTTCATCATATCATGCAGAGATTGCTGCAAGGAATCCGTGTCTTGACGGCAGAACTCCCTTAAGGCCAACATCTCTGCCTACAGGCATTTACTCTGGGATTCCACGTCTTGAAGGCAGGATTCCTTTTAGGCCAACATCTCTGCCTGCAGGCAATTACTCTGGGATTCCTCGTCTTGATATTGGGATTTCCTTGATGCCAACGTCTCAACATGCAGTATTTCTCTCAAGGTATCCATCTCGTACCGCTGGTGCTCCCTTGAGGCAAAAAACCCATCACTGTTTCAAAGCCAGACCATCATCGCAAATCACCTGCCTCAATTTTTTCATGTCTTGTGTCCTCTCCTGCCATGATAGGCGGAGTTCAGCAGTTTGTGCAGCATTTGAGGAGATGGCATTTTCTGCCAGGCAATGTATGTCCCTGGCCATCTCCTGCAGGACCTCGCCCGTTGGGCATTTGCATGTAGCAACTGCTCCTCCCGCTCTGAGTGCCCAGCAGGCACATGTTCACCAAGTGTGGGGACTACCAAGCCAAGATGCCAAAGCCCGGGCCTGTTGCAGTGAGTGCACTGAGATTGCCTGGAGGTATACAACCATCTGACTGACACCAGCTTCTGCTGCTGTCTCCATGTCCGGCGAAGGCAAACTTGCAGTCACTGAAGCTAACATTGACACAGGGCTTCGCACTGCCAGGCCCAAGTGCTCCTCGCTCTCCTCATCCAACTCAGCAGCCTCAAGGCACTCAAGGAGCTCTGTGATGTCCAGCCTACTAATAACCCTCAGTATGCCGTCCACATCAGATTCAGCATCATCTCAAGAGTCGGCTGTGAGAAACCTGACAGTATTCTCCCACCTACTCCTCTGCGGTCCTTCATTCAGGTGGCCAGGTAAGGGCCATCGCTTTGGATCCTGACCCTGGGGGTGGACAAGCGAGGGAGGATCATATGAGTGGAGGGTCACGGGGGATTGGGAGGGGAATGCCTAAAGGAGAGACATATTATTCACCCTTTTCCCATTATACATCAAAACCCTCTCCCTCAGCCTTTATGGGATGTTTACAATTCCATTCCATCTCCCCCTCCCCATTTCCAACATTTACTGTGACAAAGAAGAGGTGACTGAGAGTAGTAAGTATTACCCATAGGAATAACATTGGGATGCAGGAAGAGGCCTACTACATTTCACCACTAGGCTGTCCCACTAATAGATTCAGGCAAGGTCAGGCATTTCACCTTAACCATGCACACCTGAATCCACTTGACTCTTAGTTGGGGTATAAAAGTTGTGGTTCTGCCAAAGAAGGAGTGGGAGCTGGGATTGCTGGTTGGAACGTGGAAGCCAGGGAGCAGGAGGCAGCAACCAGAAATGCCTAGAAGATCCAGAGGAGAGGGGGACAGCAAGAAGCTGACCCGGTATGTCAGAGGGGTTGCAGCATGGCGAGAGAGGCGTGTCTCCAGGGAGCCAGAGTGAGGCATGCTGCCAGCTGACGGCCATGACCAGGCCAGTGCTCATTCCCCTGGGACGTGTGCTTGTCCCGGGGTTTCTGAGGGACAGGTGGTAAGACCCTGATCTCAACCTACAGATCCCGAGGACATGCTCACCAGCGCCACGTTACAGAGTGAGTTTCGCACAGAAAGAGAAAGAGAAACTCAGTTGCATGCAGATGGCTAGAGAGGGAGCAAAAGTGATGAAAGATGCAAGCAGCTCGTTAATCATAAAGCAGAAAGAAAGTGAGGAAAACCAGTGAAACAGTGCTCTTGTGATGCGAAGACAGAGAAAGACAGAAAAAGCAAATTGAAAGGTAGCGGAAAGCAAAGAGAGGGGGCGAGCGACCCGACAACAGGAAAGAGGGCGCAAGCATCCCAAAAGTAGAATAAAGAGACTGGAAAGCAAAGAGAAAGCAAGGAGAGGGTGCAAGTGACCTGAAAGCAGGAAGACAGTGCGAGCGACCCGTAAGTAGGAAAAAGGGTGCGAGAGACCCAAAAAAAGGAAAGAGGGTATGAGCGACCTGAAAGTAGAAAAAGGAAGGTGCAAGGGTGCACAATCAAGTGAGAAGAGTGTGCTAGGGGCACAGTAAAGCAAGAGGAGTGTGCAAGAGGTACAATAAAGAGAAAAAGAGGTGCAAGTGTGCACAACAAAGTGGAAAGAGAGGTGAAAGAGAACGAAGAGCAGTGTGGGAAAGGCACCAGAGGGAATAGGTGCCAGACGACAGATACAAGGTGTAAATAGAGGCATCAGAATTAAAAGTGGTCATGCAGAGGAGGAGCAAAAGCCCAGCATTTTGGAAAGTCTCTGACACTGCCCCATGAAAGAATTATATATTGAAAGGTACATGCTCACAAGGTGAACTTTTGTTTGAAACCAGAGGGGCCTAAGCTCCTAAGCTTGGGAAGGGAACCCTGAGAGGCCCACAGAGACATTTTGAACTTTGCAAGAGAGGCCTAGACTTGGGGAAGTAAACCTTGAGAGGCCCAAATATAAACTGTCTGGAACTGGAAGGATGAAAACTTGGGGAAGGGAACCGCAAGAGACCCAGAGACATTGAGAACTTTATTGACTGGCTGCAAAAGCCCTACGTGGAAGGTTCTGAGGGCAACCCTTTTGAGTTAAACTATTTTTGTAACTGGCAGAACTACACCTGATGGTAAGGCTAGCAGAAAACCAGTCTTGGTTTGCATTTCTTTCTTTTTTTTAGCAACCATTTTTCCTTTAAGAAGATCCCAGAACATATTTTGTCTGAGAGTGAGGGCAAGCATAGGTTGTGACACAGATGGATTTAAATTTTGGACTTACGGACATCAGTGGCCCTCAGAAACATCAGTTGAGGGAACAACCCCATTAGAGTTGGGGTCAGTTAGGCATTACACCACTCCAACAAAGATTTTCAATAAAGGTGTTTGAACTGTTGCTTTTGAGTCTGTGTCTCTCTCCATAACATGCCTGTCTCACATATGATGTAAGGAATGGGATGAAACTCAACTAAACCATTTTGGGGGACCTTGAAATATGAGAAACTAAGCAGTATAGCCTCCAGCCACACAGTGGCTACTAAAGGCTCTCTTGGTTTTGACCTTTATAGTAGCCAGTCAGAAACCATCCTGCCAAAAGAAATACATCCTATCTCTACTGATCTTGTCCTTAAACTACCCCCAGGAACTTATAGCCAGTGTGCACCCAAGTCAGGACTAACCTGGAAATTTGGTATCGATGCCCTGGCAGGGGCGATTGATCTGGATTTTAGAGGGGATGTGAATGTACTACTCTACAATCACAGTGAAGCAGCCTTTCAGGTCCAGGCAAGAGATCAAATAGCTGAGGGCATTCTTGAGAGGATGATGTTACCTATCCTCAAACAAGAGGCTGAGAAAGATACTGCTTAGAGAGGGGACGTAGGCTTTAAGGAAGCCGATGCACACCTAGTTCCTCCCGACCCACACTAATCATTGATGAAAACTCTGGCACACTCCCTGATTTGGCCTTTGCTCAGCGAAACGATCCTTTACTAGCTGAGGCCCTCCTACAAGTTGTACCTGACTCTGAGGGTCAGAAGGGAGGGGGGCCATTTTAAATTTTTAAAGAAAGGACTCCTGTGTATGTTTTTTGTTCCAATCCACAAATTGGCCTGGCTATGCATAAGGGCTTTAACTGCCTCAAAATGTCTCCAGTATTCAGGCTGTGGCACCCAACATACCACCTTAAAAAAGTAATGATTTAGCTCCTCAATGTCTTACCCATGCCCAGCCCTTTCAAACTTATAATATCTTCCCAATTCCCTCACACCGTGCACTCAGCTGCCATTCTAGATTTAATGTAACGGTCCCCCCTCCTCTTGAGCAGCTGTGTACTTAAAGAAAAAATCTGCAAATCAAGACACAGGTATTCCATAGGTGTTGTTGGGGGAAGGTTAAGAGCCCTTCACCAAAACAACCCCTCCAGCCAATTTAACCACTCCCCCTCTATCATTAAGAATGTCTCTAATCCATGTAATACCATGGGGTAGAAGCATTGCTTGAAGAGTATTAATAGCCCCTTAATAGTATAACCAGCTGTGTTTCTGGCAGATTTACATAAGAGGTGTGCCAGCTGCTGTGCCTTTCTTATTTTGGTGTCCTTTATAAACTGGTAACTATTATCGCAACTCATCTCCAATCCCAGATACTTATAACTATTTACATAATCAATGCTACCCAACAGAGCGGTCATCTCTAGTTTATGTAATTGTTTCCCTGTAATCAGCATGTTTTTTGTTTTGAAGATGTTTATTACCAACTTGTTCTCAAGTGCATAGATATATAGTTCACTAAGCATACATTTCATCCCTCTGAAGTTGTGGTCTAATACCACTAAGTCGTCAGCGTAGCGCATACTAGTCATGTGCTCTGCACCTGATTTTGTGGGGCAGTCAGATTTAATTAATAACCATTGTGAAAGATCAGTCAGGTACAGATTGAATTGCAGGGAAGCAAGCACACAAGCTGGCTTGCCTCCCCTCCTTATACCAATCCCTCCCAACAGTTCACCACCATTGTTCAGTTTCACACAGGCTGTAGTGTTAATGTGCAAGAGCTGTAAGGCATATACTAGCCAATCTGGGCAGCCCACTCTCAGCGGTTTCAGCCACAGAAGTTCCCGATCAACATGATCAAATGCTGCTTTAAAATCCACATATGTTACATATAATAGTGGTCTACTTTCCTTCAGCTCCCTTCATGAATCTGTCAAGTAGCCTAATATTATGGGTTGTTGGTGAACCTGGGTGAAAGCCTGTCTGGTATTCCTAGAGAACCCCCCTGGTCTTTACCCATCATTATAGTTCCTTAAACAGGAAAGACCCAAAAGGTTTCCCTGTGAAATCCAACATGGACAGCAGTCTATAGTTGTCCGGGATATTCCTGTCACCCTTCTTGAAAACTGGAACAAGTATAGACTGCTGCCATGAGGACGGCACTTGGTGATCGAGACAGACCCGCTCAAACATCACCAAAAGAGTATTCGCCCATGCCTCGGGTGCCTTTTTCAGTACCAAACTGGCGAGTCCTTTGGGTCGCCGAGCTCTAGAACCTGTCAAGTTTTCTATCGCCACCACCAACATCTCATACGTAATAGCAACAAGCCACCTATCACCAATGTTAGGGACGATTGGCTTTTTAGGCTTGTTCTCCTCTGCCTAGTGAAAATGGCAATGCCACTTTTCTTACATAATTGGGTTTAAGATCTTCTTGATGTTATCACCCCAGCTCAAGATAACATTTGCCATATAGAGATCACATATTTCTGCCACGTGGCACTTCTATCATTCTTTGCCATTGTATATTTTTGAGTGAGAACCTCCAGTGGCTAAGCCAGTTGTTATACCTGCATTTTTCAGTTTTTATTCTAGCAGTACTCAAGTCCCAGTATTGCTCTGATTTTCTAATTATCCAGACAGTTCTCAATTTGCATTTTGCATCTCGAATCGATGGTCATTAACTTGCCCTTACTAGCTCCAGAACAGTCTGCCACCCACTTCAGCCACTCTTCAAATTTGTGTGGAATGAGGGTCTTCAAAGTATCTCATTCATACTGAGAGGCTTGCAAATCCGCTTTTGTGACCTTGTTTAAATTTATGAGTGACCAGTAAATATGGTTACCTGCGCAACTACGCTCCAGGCCCCCGTTTATCCTCAAATTTGCTTCAAACCCGTCTATTACAATAGGCAAAGAGAGAATAGCATGATCGCTACTCTCAGTGTATTCGATCCTGAGCTCTTGTACCCTTTCCAAAACAGCATTGTTACCGAAATGTAGCATAGTGTTGCCCAACTCTTCCCATTTTTCCATGTTGACTGGCCCGGGATGACCCTCTTAGTTTTTCCATTTATTAGGTACATTTCCCATCCTTTCATACATTCTACACATAGCTTGCCATTCCTGTTTCTTTTCTTCTGCAGCATATTGCACTTACTCACTATATTCTCATAGACAGCACATTCAGATTCATCGCCACAACGAGCATTAAGATCATCACCCAACAGGATTGCCACCTGGCGCCCCCCCCGCCCCATTTTCCAGTAATAGCCTCAATGCAGTCGTAAATTGTGTCTAAATTCTCTGCAACTGGTGGCACGTAAACATTTACCAGGAGACGTTTTTCCGACCCTTTCCCCTTATTTCGGAAGACCTCCACTGCCATCACATTGTCATTTACCTTGGTTAACAGCATGGCATCTGATTTTAACTCATGGGATACACCTATAATAAGGCCTCCAGAAGGCCGACCCCCAGGACCCTTCTTGGCAAAAATGGGTCACTTTCCACACCTATTGTAGAAGTCAACCAAGTCTCTTGTAGCATAAAAATGTCATGCTTTATAAGGACATCTAAGGACCCAGTTTTCTCCAATAGTTGTACGTGTCCCCTGGTGTTCCAACATGCAATCTTAATGTATCACTTTGTCTCTACCCCTTTTGGTTGTGAAGAAATCCCTTTAACCAAGCTCAACCCTTCTCATTCTCGTGCGATGCCACCTGGAGGTCCAACCTCTTGCCTCCCTCTGTGCTTTGTCTTGTCAAATCCCAGTTTTGGCATCTTTCACAGCATACTATAGGCTTATCATCTACCCCCTCCTTATCGAGGGTATACCCGAGATTTGATAGGGTAGATTGGTGGGAACTTATCGGGCTTGCTATTTCCGGCAAGGCACAATGATTACAATAGGTTTTACCCTTTATCCAGACTATTGGTTCGACAAACTCAAAGTCACTGGAGTTCAACACTCTTAAATACGGGATTTTGTGTAAAATGTGCAAACGTTCACTTTGGTTAATCCTTCCTTTTGTGGAATCTGCTGGATCTACCTCCATAGTGAAGATCTCTTTGTCCAACTCTCGTTTTGGAGGTTGCACTGAGGGATGGATCTTTACCGAGGACAATGGCACAGTCTGTATCTGGTGTTTGTTTTCTCTGCTAACCGCTGGTGCAGACACGGCACTCAATGACTTACTCGTGTTGCACCGTGCAGGCTCGCAGGAAACTAAAGACTTGTCACTTGATATTTCTTCTATGAATTCCTCGTCATTGTCCATAAATAACCAGCTGGACGGGGTATTAGGTCCCCTTAGGGCCCTTCATTTGCGTCTGCAATTCCTCTTTCTAGTATTTTGTGATTTAGGACAGTCCACCATGTTAGTTGTAGAGTTTAACGGGTCCTTTTGAATGTTGTTAATTGGCACCTTGTTCTCAATCGGCTCTTTTGCCCCCTTTTGGCAGTGTTTTGCCAATCGCCTTTGCTTCCTTGTCTGAAAGATTGTAGATTTGTCTTCTATTTCTGGACCAACCGTCAAGACCCCCAATGCAGGATCCGCCGTATTGGTTTCACGTTGGGGGTAATACTTGTCTCAGTCAATTGTGATGTTTCTCCCGTTATCAACTTCTCCACTTGCCCAAATAGATGTGTAATTGCTCTGCCCTGGAAGTTGACTTCCTGTAGAATGGTGCCACAGTTTCAGCAAGATTTTTACTGCTAACTGCAGTGTGCCCATGCTCCCGTCAATCCCCCACCCCCCTTGGCTTCTATTGTTGTGAACTATAAAATTTAAATTCCCTGTGCCACTGGCAGTCCAATTACTCTTGTTTCTATCGAGTCGGGGTACAGCAATGCTGTTGCTGACATTCTTTGCGTATGTATAGGCTCAGCATGAATACAATGTGACAGCTGCTGTGGCAAGGGCTTGCTTTCCAGAGCTCCCAGCTGTTGGAATTCCGGTGTAATGTTAGTTTTAGCCACGCCTGACTGTAAGGTGTCATGTAGTGTATAGCATAGGGCAAGGAGAGAATTATTGTCAATACTTCCAAATTCTGTGCCATAATGTACAGAGATCTCATTCTGGCTTTTCCCTGACTGTGCCGCTTGTATGGGAATTGCAAGTTCTTGTTCCTGGCCCCCAATCGATTATCACTTGCCTGCTCGGCGCCTGTACCAATTAGTGCCCCCACAGGCTCAATAACAATACCCGGAAGTCGGGTCTCAAACCTGGTGTCTATCTCCCATAATGTAATGCTGACATGCGGAGGTGAGCGACTCCTCTTCTCCAGTGGGCTCAGTGTTGGGGTCTGCATGCTTCCAATGCCAGCTGCTTCTTTCAAAATAGCACCTGCGGTCCCTCGCATACAATGGTTCACAAAACGCTGCTACCTCATCATAGAGGAAAGGACCTAGCAATGTAAGCAACGTCAGATCATCAAGCACCAAGCTGCACCAATGCGTCAATGCTTCTCTGGCCACTTCCGACAATCTGAAAGTATATTGTTGCTTACTGCAAACCTTTCCCTAGTGCTAAAACCATGCAAAGTTGCACTTGCACCGGTTTCTGTAATATGGTCCAAGTATTCCACTTCTAAATATTGTTCTCCTATGTGGGGTGGAATTAAGTTGGTCATGAATAATTCTATCAGTGCACTGCAAATGTTCAAGACAAAATATATATGGAAAGGAAAACTTCAATGCGCCAACCAGAGAATGTTCAATGATGTATGTACTATTGTTGGCGAGTCAGAGGATCAATTAGCTCCCTGATACTGAAAAAAGAAGAAAATACTTGTATGAATTGGACCCTTTTTTGAAAATGATATCCAAGTGTTACTTCACACTCACTTGTAATAGTCAACAATGATTCACTGTGTAATGTCCATATACATCTGTGTAGGTAACTCACAGTGCATCTTCACAGCAATGCTCATATTCATATCTCTCGACACGTGTTTCCCCATTATCATTGTAAATGGCTCATCAGAAGAGAAGCAGTTGTCTACGTAAAAGAAAAAAGAGAAAGAATTTTTGAAAACTAGGAATGTAAAAAAGACTAAACTATACACATTATGGTTCAATTAAAGTTAGAAATAAATGCATTTGTACTGTAATTGCACTGCCGCCTTTGTGATTTCAAAATGTGTCTGTGCATGTGCAAACATACCACAATTCTTCCCATGGCATTTTGAGTTTCTACTTTAACCATCATGGTGTTGCTGCCTCAAATCACAGCATCATGGCCTTTACATTACATGGTACGCAAGTAGTAATAGGGGTAACCTGTCTTTCAATGTTACATTTTGACAGGTGGCCCAGTCCCCATTTCTGGTCTTAGCCCTGCCCCTTTTCCTCTGCCCCGCCCCTTGGAGGCTATTACATATGATATGATATGGCATTTATAATGCGCCTATACACAAGTGTTTCAAGGAGCGACGAGGCAAGGGAGGGCGAACAGAGGGAAGACAAAGACAGCGATCTTGCTACACCAGGTGACATTGAGATTGTGCAATTGCAGCTGAGGGGGGAATCGAAAGTGTGGGGGGTAAGGGAGAGGGTGCAGTGAAATACATAGGATCAACAGTAAAGAATAAAAGAAATAAATAAAAACAATAGGTAAAAGTGCAGCCAGCTTGTGGCACGTGTAGGGGTAAGTGCAGACATCAAGTGTCAAGGGTTGGGGGGGCTGTAGGGATACAGGAACAGCCCCCAAGTGCAGGGGTTACCCGGGAGGCAGTGCAGGTGTGCAGCTGGCGGGGGAGGGTACCTAGGCCCGAGATCAGAGGGTAGTCAGGTGACCAGTGCAGTTTCAGTCAGCAGTTCAGAGGAGGAGAGAAAGCAGAAACAAAGAGGAGGGTCTTAACGTGCTTCCGGAACCGGAGATGGTTCTCCAAAAGTTTCAGGGAGGCAGGGGGACTGTTCCAAAGGGAGGCCCCAACCGAAGAAAGAGATCTATCTCCAATGTGTTGCTTGGAGAAGCGACTGACCCTGAGGGAGTTGGAGGCGGATGAGTGAAGAGCTCGAGGGGGAAGATATTCAGGAAGAGAAAGTTGGAGGTATTGAGGCCCCAGGCCACAGAAGGCCTTGTGGACTATGCAGAGGGGTTTGAACTTAATCTTAGCAGCCACTGGGAGCCAGTGCAGAGATTTCAGTCCTGGAGAGATATGATCCCTGGGCTTGAGGCCAAGGACAAGTCTTGCAGTCCTGTTCTGGTTGAGTTGCAGAGGGCGGAGAGTAGAAGCATGCAGATTTAGAAAGAGGCTTTTGCAGGTAGTCCAGCCTAGAGAGAACCAGAGCTCTAGAGACCCTGAGCTTCTGGGGAAAGGAGAGGAAAGGAAGAATACCTCTGAGGAGGTGCAGCTGGTAGTGTGACTTCTTAGAGACGTCAGAGGTGTGAGGAGAGATGCAGAGATTGGAGTTGAAGATGACCCGAGGTTTTTAGCCTCACAGTGGGTGAAGGAAGAGGGCCAAGAGAGGCCGGCCAGAGAGTGACAGGAAAGGAGGGACCATGTGTGCCGATTAGGAGAATCTCAGTCTTACTGACATTAAGGCAGAGATCATTGGCGACACACCACTCCTGGATAGCGGACAGACAGTCCGAGATGAGAGAAGGAGAAGAGGTGGCGGAAGGGAGCCTGAAAATGAGCTGCTTGTCGTCCGCATAGCACTGAGAGTTGGGGCAGAGAGCGGCAATGTAGTGGGCAAGAAGTGCCAGGTATTGGTTGAACAGCCATGGAGAGAGGTTAGACCCCTGGGGAACACCACAGGTACAGATAGAGATAGAGGAGAGGAAGGACCCAAGTTGGACCTGGGAGGGTCGATCAGAGAGGAAAGAGGTCAGCCAAGCCAGGGCCTGATCAGTGATACCCATATGAAGAGAGAAACCAGGCTTGTAGGTTTTGTTAGTTTTTTACACACCCATTGACTGTTCATGGCCATGCTAGTCTCTATGGCCATTCTCACCCATTTTCTGACCCTTCCCACAACAAACACATCATCTTGGGATCTATTTGAGCTCACTCTATCAAGACCTATCAGCAAAGTTTGTGCTGGAAGTGCCTGTCAGTGTTTTTTCAATGCAGTGTTTTGAGAGTTAATGTAATAAAAATGTCTTAACCAGGTATACCTTTAACCACTAGATTTCTAAGCTCTATGTGTGTGCTTCACTGAAGTCCTGTTAAAAACAAGCATTGACAAAGTCAACAGTTTTGTCTTTGTATAAGTATTAGGCATTTGGCAGGCACTGCTGTCTCACTCGCACCATTTTGCAGTTGCTACTATTGATGGCCAGTTAATGCCACTATGGCACTGCCTGGAAAATACATTTCCCATGCCTACACAAAAGAAATAAACTGCTGGCATTGCCAATGTGTTTTTTTACATTTTTACAAAGGGTGAAGGGGCGTGGGTGTCCTGATCTGCCACCTCCAGTACCACTTTGTCATTGCCATCATACCGGAGGGTTGTGTGTGTTTTACAGTCATTGTGTATTTTAAAACTACGTGTCTATACTGGCTGAATGTTGTACGTTCTAGTGTTTTCATTATAGTGCTGCCTGAACAGAACATGGTCCCATTAGCTGCGTGCTTTTTACTTTACATGAGTGGGGCACTGCAGCCCAGCATAAGTACTGGGGGTTGTTCTGCACTTCTCCTCCTTTCTTGGCAGGGTTATTGCACTCCATTAATTCATCCCCATATCACCAGCACATGTATGATAAAACTTGCGGACATCTCACATTCTTTGGTGAGTACAGCACGTGGACCTTAGTGGATGTAATCACCCACCCGAATAAAATATCTCTGTGGCAACGCATCACATGAGACGCCACCTAAATTATCCTATTAAGAGATTTACGGTAGTTTTGGGGCAGTTGAATATGGACATATTCCTTTTGTAGACCTCAGACATTTCTTTCAATCAAGACATATGTTTTTAACCGTATTTCCCATCATCTTTTTACAGGCTGCTCACTGTAGCTGCAACTATGACCCTAGTTCTTTCCAGGGGTGCACTGGGACCCAAAAGAGGCCCTGGAAATAATGTTCAAAGTGGCCCCATATTACACATTTTCAGCAAGTTCAACCCTTTTCCTATGCGAATATTTGGAAATAAAATGGATAACCACCAGGGGCGTTGATAGGTCTGGAAAAGACCCAGGGCTACACTGATGTCAAAACTGTCATGACTTGGGGCTAGCTAGCCTTTTTAGTTGTAGCTCCTGCGATTCTATCCGGGGCTACAACCAAAAGATCAGGGGCTATAGCTCCCTTAGCCCCCCCCCCTAGCAACGCCTCTGGTAACCACACAAAAGAGGCCCATGGTGCAGAGGCCGACCTGGAAATCTCCAGAGTTCCCTACAGGCCGGTCGACCCCTGGTTCTTTCCCGTTGTCGCAAACTCTACTGCGACTGCAGTACAGTCTGTCTTTCTTGTTCTCCTCCCATGGTTACTTGGCATGTACAATGCAGAGGAATATTCACGACACCCCCCTGTGAACAGGGGCACCTGCAAGTGACAGCTGTACTGAAGAAGCAGGGTGTGTGCACGGGCTTTGTTCCGCCATGCCCACCGTTGACATGAACATATTCACATATACCTAGCAGTACGCTTCAGCAGCCATGCACGCCTCCAAAAGACACACAGACCATAAGCACCGTGACACAGCAGACACAAGCATACCCCGAGCTACAGCAAGACGTGATAGGACGTGACGCATAACTTGATGCAACCAGACGTGTATTTGTGTCTGCTGTGATTTTATGGACTAATATTGATTTTCTCCAGGAAGACAACTGTCTTTTCTCTGTGTGCTCACACAAGCGTGTGGGATTTTAATGCCCTGCATTTCGATTCGGTTTCGTACGCGTTCCTTTATTAATTTATTTTTGTACGTTCTTATTTGTTCTCGTCTTTATGTGCTTATTCATTCAAGGACATGCTTATGTGTTTGCTTTTTAATCGCACTGCTTTGCATAGAGCAGGGCTGTTGTCTCGTGGCCTCTTCTCTAGGCTGTTGGTGTTGATTGCAGCACACAGGGCATTGTTCACAAAGCGCTGTGTGACTTAGGCCCATGGCTCATGATGTTATGGAGATGCACAGTGGCTTTTCATTGGGACAGTTTAAAGGAAGGTCTGTTTTCGTGATATGAATATTTTCTTTGTGGTGCACTTTGCTACTCTTTTATTAGTTTGCATTTGCTTTCTATGTGAGCCTAGGAACTAGTTTGCCCACAAGGTAACACTTTTGGTGCATTTTGACATTTTCTTTAAGTTTATTGGGGCTTTTGGATGGCTGAATGCAAGTAACAGAAAATGTAGTTCGAATACAAATGTGCCATACACAGGAGTATGGCGGCAATGGTAAAGACGGAATAAATACCTTTTATTCTTGGAATGCCACCTAATTATGAGTTGGGATCACATAGGATGTCTCTTGAGCAGGGCACATAGAATACTGCATGAGGTAAATTACCTATATGTACCCCATGCAGCACCGCATGTTTGTACCATATCGAGGACAACAGTGCAAGGAGGGCCAGAACTGACTGTCAAACCAATTTTTCTTGCCAGTTGGTTACATACAGGCACATACGAACAGAGGATATATACAAGCGGGCACTTTGAAGTCAGAAGATATATACAAACCTAATTTCGCATTATAGGTCAGGATCTGTCCTAGTTCATGCAGGGTAAAATAGGTACATGGCACAGTCAAAGCAGTGACTAGATGTGGACTATATACAGAGGAATCGGTAAGTTTCATGAAAGATAGGCCTAGTGTCAAGCCTATGGGCCTCATTACATGGTATGCCGCCGGTATTTTACCGTGTCCGCCTTGGTGGATGGCGGAATTACCGGCCTACTCCAAGGTGAGCGGGGCCGGTAATTCCCCATTCACCAAGGCACTTCCCCATTCCCATTTCTACCCCCATAGGGCTCAATGGAAATGGGGAAGGAGGTAATTACGGTACCGCAAATTGTGGTACCTTAATTAGCACCAAGGTACCTTTGCGGGCCCGTTCCTTAACGGCTGGTAAAACCAGCCGTTGAGGTCGGGTCCGGCAAAGGGACCTCGTAGTAAGGCGGTAAAGGTTTACCGGTACTGGTGCCCTTACTAGTACCGGTAAACCCTTACCGCATACCGTCTAATGAGGCCCAATATGTCAGCGTCTTTGAGCCAACTAGTAATGCTCTGACGGAACTTTTGGTAGGTTTGATTTGTTCTTAAAGGGGATGGTAGCGAGTTCCACAAAAGGGCTGCCTTAACCTGGAAGCTGCTGCCTCTGAATTTGGATAGCTTATATCTTGGGACCCAAGGGTAGTTAGTATTGGAAAGTCTAGTTATTCTAGATGCCGGCTTCAGAGTAAATCAACCAGACAAGTAGCGGGGTGCTGCATTATTCAGGCATTTGTGGGTAAGGGAGGCAACTTTTAGTTTTATTTTATCATGTGTGGAGAGCCAGTTGTTGGCTCTTCTTGTCTTAGAGATTTGTTTTCGCTTAGCAATTCCTAAGGCTGCTCGCAGAGCATTATTTTGTAAGATTTGGATTTTTTTGATAGTTTGTTTGTTAGCCCCTATATACAAGGCATTGCAGTAGTCAAGCCTGGATACAATGAGAGCTCTGGCCAGGGTGATACAGCTAGACTGTGTCAGGAAGGCTTTGCATGCTCTAATCAGCTTGAAGTGTATACCATGGCTGAGGCCAAGGCATTGATCTGTTTATCGAAGGAGAGAGTAGAATCCAGATAGAAGCCCAGAGTTTTTTTCCTCCTTGGCTCACTGCTGAAACTGTTAGACTTGTGGAACTCCTGTTTTTTATTTTTTAAGAGGCCTGAACAAGATTGTTTTTTCTGTCCGCCATTTTGACTAATATCACAATAAATAGATTGTTTTTTCTCGAATATTTTGAAAGGAAGTGATTCAGCAACATTTTCCGACCTTAGCCACATATTTTACAAAATGTTCTGCTCTGTTGCCCCATTGCTTTGTGTGAAGAGCTCTTTTGTAGGAAAGCGACAGCTGACAACAGCAGGACTTCATTAATCACCTTAAACATTAGGGTAGTCTTATGGTACATTGCTAATGGTCAAATGCTGTTTTCCCTATGCGAAAATGCATTAGGGCACTGCAAAAAGATTATACCTATATTTGAATTTTTGTGACTGTGCATACACCAACATCATTTGCACATGGTTAAACAGCATTTGCGCAAGTACAAATGTACAATCTTTAAAATATGAACAATAATTTAAATATGAAAGGCATCAGTGGGATAAAAAGACACCAAGGAAAGAAATGTAAATGGTGAAAAACACAGTACACTAGCATCGGAAGAACCACCTCCACAATGTGATTACCCAAATAATGTACTTTTACTTGATGGCCCCGAATAATCAACATAAACCCCAGTTTGAGGTTACTTCTTACAGAGCGTTGCATTGGATATTGCAGTCTCAACTATGGGGATTTTATCAGGGATGGATTGGAAGACACGGTTTGAGGAGTACCCTGAAACATTGGGTATTAACTTACTTATTCATTAACTGAGTATGCATTCTATAGAGTTAACATCTGCTGTGGTCACATGACTGCTTCTAGTTTACTTTTCTTCATCCAGTATTTCTAGCACATGGATCAACTCAATAGCACCTTTAAACAAGGATTGGCAATGGCAACAGTTTGGGCTTTTGTGTAGGAATGGAAAAGGCACTTGCCAGGCACAGCTGTAGTGGTATTAATAACCCATTATTGGTAGCCGGTGCAAACTGGTGTGAGTACCTGGGCATCTAATATCAGAGCCTGGCTTACAATTTATGCACAAGCCAAACATGTTGGCTTTGCCAATGCTTGTTTTTAACAGGACTAAATTGAGTGGCTGAAGGCAAGCCTGGTAAGACATTTTTATTACACCAGCAAAGTGTTTATAACTCCAATTGAGTCATTAACTCTAAGAAGACTGAACAAACACTGGCAGGCACTTTGAATGCAAAGCCTAATGGTAATGCTTGATTAAATCAAACTCAAAGAGGTGGAGTTTTGTTCAGGAATGGGTGGCAATACCCATAGGGATTAGCATGGCAATGGGAAGGCAATGGGTGGGCACATAACCAAACAACACCTATAGACTATGTGCCCCTCCTCATATATCATTCTTCCCTACCTGTACTCCAATGCAATAGCTTTGGTTTATAGTAGTAGTAGTAGTAGTAGTAGTCGTCATTTATATAGTGCCTTTCCCCATTATTATGGTCTCAACGCGCTGGTGTGGGAACGCCCTCTGGAATCGAAGTCCAGGTATGGGAACATTCTCACAAAAGGCTTATAATGCATGTGTGCATTTGGCCAAGCTTAGGAGTTAGGTGGGCTGGTAAGGCTCCAGTAAGCAACTCAAGAGGACAGGCATGTGAATGGGTGCAGAGGGAGGTCACAAGCGTGCGCAAGTCCAAAAGACTTGTCGTGTGTCCAGCTAGATCGACTTTTGTCATAGGTTGTCACTGTATTCTGATGGTAGAGGTGTTGAGGCTAAGGCTGGTGTATGGAGGACCAAATGGTAAGGGTCCAGCTAGACGAGGGGTGCACAACTGATTTTGACAGAGGGCCGAAGGTACCTTACATAAGGGCTATAGTGGGCCGAAAAGTAAATGGGGGCGTGGCCATAGGCGGGGCGTTGCGGGAGGCTTTTTAAACCCCCAATTTGTATTAAACACATGGAAAAAGAATATGTTTTTGAGGGGTAACGATTTTTATTTGCATCTCAAACTTACATTTTGTACTACACGTTTTCCATTGTTATAATTTATTTCTATTTAGTTATTGTATCTCGTCTGTTTAATTAACTTATATATATTTTATTGCCCCTAGATTGGACATTCCGTTATTTTGGACTGCTATAGTTTGCTGTTTGGGTTGCCCAAGAGGAGTATGGCCTTCGTTGAGTCAGGTTTCCTCAAAAAGCAAAGGATGTACGTCTCCTAACTGTGCCTGTTTTAGCTTTATTATTGGGTTCACTCTTGGAGTGAAACACTATGCCCCAATGCTCCCACACCCAACCAAACACTATGCCCCATGGCCCCTCACCCCCAACCAAACATTGTGCCCCATGGCTCCCTCAATCCCAACCAAACACTATGCCCCATGGCCCCTTCACCCCCAACCAAACACTATGCCCCATGGCTCCCTCAACCCCCAACCAAACACTATGCCCCATGGCACCCCCACCCCTCAACCAAACACTATGCCCCATGGCCCCCACCCCTCAACCAAACACAATGCCCCATGGCACCCTCACCCCCAACCAAACACTATGCCCCATGGCACCCCCATCCCTCAACCAAACACTATGCCCCATGGCACCCTCACTCCCAACCAAACACTATGGCCCATGGCACCCTCAACACCCAACCAAACGCTATGCCCCATGGCCCCCACCCCCAACCAAACACTATGCCCCATGGCCCCCTTACCCCCAACCAAACACTATGCCCCATGGCCCCCACCCCTCAACCAAAAACTATGCCTCATGGCACACCCACCCCCCAACCAAACACTATGCCCCATGGCCCCCACCCCTCAACCAAACACTATGCCCCATGGCGCCCTCACCCCTCAACCAAACACTATGCCCATGGCGCCCCCCACCCCTCAACCAAACACTATGCCCCATGGCACCCCACCCCTCAACCAAACACTATGCCCCATGGCACCCCCACCCCTCAACCAAACACTATGTCCCATGGACCCCACCCCTCAACCAAACACTATGCCCCATGGCACCCTCACCCCCAACCAAACGCTATGCCCCATGGCACCCTCAACACCCAACCAAACACTATGCCCCATGGCCCCCACCACTCAATCAAACACTATGCCCCATGTCACCCTCACCCCCAACCAAACACTATGCTCCATGTCATCCTCAACCCCAACCAAACACTATGCCCCATGGCCCCCACCCCTCAACCAAACACTATGCCCCAAGGCACCCTCACCCCCAACCAAACACTATGCACCATGGCACCCTCAACACCCAACCAAACACTATGCCCCATGGCCCCCACCCCTCAACCAAACACTATGCCCCATGGCACCCTCACCCCCAACCAAACACTATGCCCCATGGCACCCTCAACACCCAACCAAACACTATGCCCCATGGCCCCCACTCCTCAACCAAACACTATGCCCCATGGCACCCTCACCCCCAACCAAACACTATGCCCCAAGGCACCCTCAACCCCAACCAACACTATGCCCCATGGCCCCCACCCCTCAAGCAAAAACGATGCACCATGGCACCCCACCCCTCAACCAAACACTATGCCCCATGGCCCCCACCCTCCAACCAAACACTATGCCCCATGGCACCCCCACCCCACAACCAAACACTATGCCCCATGGCACCCCCACCCCTCAACCAAACACTATGCCCCATGGCCCTCACCCCTCAGCCACACACTATGCCCCATGGCACCCTCACCCCCAACCAAACCCTATGCCCCATGGCACCCACACCCCCAACCAAACACTATGCCCCATGGCATCCTCAACACCCAACCAAACACTATGCCCCATGGCCCCCACCCCCAACCAAACACTATGCCCCATGGCCCCCTCACCCTCAACCAAACACTATGCCCCATGGCCCCCACCCCTCAACCAAACACTATGACAGTTGGACCCCCCAACTCAGCACACACACAAACATGCACCCATACAGACCCGAACCCCCAACCCCAACTCAGCACACACACTCTCAAGCATGCACCGATACAGACCCGAACCCCTCACCCCCAACTCAGCACACTCTCAAACATGCACCCATACAGACCTGAACCCCCCACCCCCCAAATCAGCACACTCTCAAACATGCACCCATACAGACCCACACCCCCACCCCCCAAATCAGCACACTCTCAAACAAGCACCCATACAGACCCAAACCCCCTCACCCCCCAACTCAGCACACACTCCCAAACATGCACCCATACAGACCAGAACCCACCCACCCCCCAAATCAGCATACAAACTAGCAAGCATGCACACATACAGACACTGCATCTCAACATACACTGCACTTACTCTCCAAAACAAACATTCATACACATCCGACACCCCCCACACCCCTCCACCCCCGCATTTCAACATACACACAAAAAACATTCAAATCCAAACATTCATACACATCCGACACCTCCGCATCTCAACATACACACAAAAAACATTCAAATCCAAACATTCATACACATCCAACACCCCCGCATCTCAACATACACACAAAAAACATTCAAATCCAAACTACACATCCGACACCCCCGCATCTCAACACACACACAAAAAACATTCAAATCCAAACATTCATACACATCCGACTACCTCGCATCTCAACATACACACACAAACATACAGCAAAACAGACCCGACACACAAACACAAACAGACCACTTACCGGAGACGTGCTGGAAAGCAGGTAAGCTGGAAGTCGCTGGAATCGTACTACGGCTGGCGTGGTCCAAGGCTGAAATGCCTTCCGGCATTAAGCCTTATGGACCACCCCAGCCGTAGTGCTGGCCCTCCATTGGTGCAGCACACACGCACTACGTGGCTCGTAGGAGCGACGTGGTGCGTGTGTGCTGAGCCAATGAGGGCCAGTGTTTTGTCCGGCCCGGAATACAACAAAGACTTTCCTAATGGAGGGCGGCCGATGCTGCTTGCGGGCCGCCCTCCATTAGGAAAGTCTTTGTGCCTCGTGGGCCGTACAAAAGAGCATGGCGGGCTGCAACTGGCCCGCGGCCGTATGTTGTGCACCCATGAGCTAGACCAAATTTGTCATAGGTCATTGTTGCATTCTAATGTGTGTGGATGGATGGCCCTGTCTGCCGCAGATGTCCACCAAAGTGGTGCATTTTTGCATACCTTGAGCTCGAATGGAGCTTTAACATTGATGTCGCTTTGTGATCCGATCATGCAGAAATCAACCTAATAGCCAAAACGTAAAAGAAACCATTAATGAAGTAACAGAAATGTGGTTTGTATTCATTGGTTTGTGAAAAAAAATACTGTTGTTTTTAACTTGAAAAAACAACATATTTCTTCGAAGCATGGGATTACCGGCCTGCAGATTCTCAAGTGGTTCTCACCCACCCCTTAGATCCTTTCATAGCCTGGACTCCTTCAAGAAAAACTTGAAACCTGGCATTTATAGTCAAGACTTCCCATCAGTGACCAATCCTCCAGGACCTTCTCCTTCATTAATGAGGGGAGAACCAGGGCCGGACTGGGAACCAAAAGTGGCCCTGGAAAATGTTTTTCAAAGTGGCTCATATTTCGTTGAACGAGCGAGCACAGGGCATGAGCCCAACCCTTCCATGAGGGAATTCGGAGTAACCCCAAGAAAATGTTGAAGTCAAAATGAGTGCATTTAAAGCATGCTTTAAACATATAAGGATTAAAAAGTGATATTTGAAATAAGTTCATGATCTCTCAAAGTAGAGCTTTAATGATAGAGGGGCCTGGGACATTACACATTTTGCAGATGAGAAAAACGAGTACATCCGGTATTAAAGGTGCCAGGCAACATACATCCCTAATCCATTTCATCCTATTCTTGTGCTGAGAAGAGCATGCAGATAAAAGGCATTCTTAAACAATCATTGGCAATGCCAACAGTTTTGTCTTTTGTGTAGGCATGGGAAAGGCATGTCCCAGGCATTGACGTAGTGGTATTAACTGGAATGTAGCAGCTGCAAAGTGGTGAGAGTAGCTGGGCATATAATCGCAGCGCTTTTCAATGCCTAATATTGATACACAAGCTTAAACTTTTGGCTTTGCAAATGCTTGATTGTAACATGATTTTGTTGAAGGAAGGGCATAAGGCTTATAAATGGAGTGGCTGAAAGCAGACGTGGTTGACATTTTTATTACACCAGTAGCGTTTTTACCGTTCCAATCAAGTCATTAACTCTCAGAAGACTGATTTGGGAAAACACTGACAGGCACTTTGAACACAAAGTTTGATGGGAAGGCTTGATAAAGTTAGCTCAAAGAGATCCCAAGAGGACGTGTTTTGGATGCGGAGGGGCAGAGCACAGGTGGAAATGGCAATAGGGATTAGCATGGCCATGGGCAGTCAATGGGTCAGTAAATAACCAATACAAGCTTTGTTTCCCACCTTATATATTTTTCCCTAGCTGCACTCTAATGCAAGATTTTCATCTTATAGGTGGCACTTTAGCCACAACTAACAAAAACGTTGACTTGGTATAAGATCAGTGAGTCATGCCAACGTAGTGCCAGCAGTGTCCCCACAATGTGGCACAGCACCTGTGCGTTCAACCATAGTGGTATGCTTATCAGTGGATCCCCTTCGCCAATGACAACGTGTTTGCAGGTTGCACTTTTTGTTAAGGTGAAATCCATATTGAGAGTTTGAGGCCTTCTTCAGCAGCATACATCCAAAATGTCAAAACATCAGGTGGGTGTGTAGTCACAGTACATGATGACATTGTTGTTGGGGCATTAAGTAATACATGCTTTCTTCTAAAATACGAAACACATTTTTAAACTGTCAATAAGCACAAATGTATAGTGTGGATATTAATTATGACTTGTGCAAGGACTGCTGACTGATGGCGAGAGTGGGTGAGGATGAGCACAGGAATTCAGTGAGGAAAGTCATGATGACATATTGGAAGTGTGTGCATGTGGATGAGAGGCCCTTCTGGATATGCAAGCGGTGGGCTGTTACAAAACACTCTATCACTGGCTCGGAGTGCATGAGCGGAACGAGTGACAAAACAGTGAATGAGCGAAAATTGGTCACTGAGCGTGTGTAAGTGGCAAGGGGCAGGGGTAGCGATATATGCATGCATGAGGAGGGCAGCAACCGTCACTGTGGGTTGGATAGGGGAACAGTTATCATTGTGTGGAGCGATTGTCCTGAGAGACGTGGTAACAGCCTCAATGAGGGCACGAGCGTGGATGAGTGAGTGGATTTAGTAAAGGTGCACCAAGCGTAGCTGAATGATAGCTTTTGGCAACAGAGCATGGCTGAGGGAGCGTATTCAGTATATGTGTAGAGCTGGAGGTGAAGAAGTTAGGGGTGCGTGCCCCAAATGTGAAGGCCAAGTAGTGGCGAGAGGCAGAGCGTAGCTTTAAAAAGTAATCTTTGTTATGGGCCAGCGCCAACACTAAGAAAAGTCCAAGTGCAGAACCACAACCTTATTTCCTAAGTCTCTTCACTCACCAATCCCAAGAGAAAGTAGCCTTGTAGTTTAAACCTATGCGTGTGTCCTGCAACTGTAAATCCAGATGCACAAGACCACAGTGCTTAATACAAGACAGCAGGATCTACAAGATAGCTGTTCCACATAGCACCATGATGCACATATACAATGTTGGACATTCTTGTTTATCTTAAACCGCTGTACAATTTAATTGCTATCATCACCATTTTAATACGCCAGTCTATGCATTTTTTACAACGAGACATGACGTCATATATTTAAACAGACAATTGCTTCATCTGAATTCTCAACAGGGTGAATTCTATTTCACATGAATGGCCTTGTCTTGAATCTTTAACATACTGCCCATTCTCTTTTTGGGCACCATGGCTGCCTACCAAATGTATGACAATGTTCCTATGTTATCTGGTAGGTGGGTGTGAAGAAGGATGTTGTAACAGCTAGAACGCCAGGGTGAAAAACTGTGGGGCATACTCAGTACTCTGCCTTACCCCCTGGATTTGTTTTTGTAGGCAGCACACAAGCACCCTCTAAACGTAGTAGACATGATGTCCTGAGAAAACAAAGAACCGTTCTGGGTATGGCTCCTCCAGGTAGTAGTTCACATGGTGGCAAAGATCTCGTACACGTACTTCATTTTTGTAGTTTAGTATTTTTATTTTAAGAAAAAAGCTGATTATTTTGCTGTACTTTTATTTTTACTTTATTTTAATATAAAAGAAAAAAAATAGGTCCTAGTGTTTTGAGCCAGTTCCCACTTAGCAAGGTGCTGACTCAGTCCTTGCCTTTTTCTCTGATGTAGAACACTTATTGGCCGATTCATGGAATAATTAGCGCGGCGCAAGTGGGCAAAAACGTGCGAATCGCAGTGGAATAGCGAAAATCGCAGTGCAATTGCGAAAATCGCACGAAAAGCAGCGCACGTCGATTCATGGAAGGCCGTGCGCGAGAAAACCAGCGCATGTGCGATAAAAAAGTGCGCGGCGCACGTTGGCGCACAGGCCATCTAATAGCGTGCGCCAGGTCACAGCGAAAATCGCACAGGCCACAGCGAAATTCGCACATAGCGCGGCGCACGCAACAAAAGTAGGCGGAACACGGGCGTAACACTCGGAATGGGGAACAACTTGCCAAAACGTGGGCGTCACGGGGGAAGTACAGGGCACAAGTGCGCGGAACGCCCACACGCTCGCCTACAACACGTATTCATGGAATAGAATAGGGCAAAAAAGCGCACGCTCAAACCAGCGCACAGGCACAAACACGACCGCCACAAGAAAGCAGGCGGTAGCGTCTCTGCGGCTGTAAGAAATGTGCGCCAAAAGGTGCACCAACAAATAGCACCTATATACTGCCATGATGAATGTCCCATACTGTGGCCTTCCAGGAAAAATGACGTGCAAAGGGGTACCCACAAACACAGACACCCGCTGACAAAAAATACGTGTGCGTGTATACCGGGGTGCGCGGGAAGTCTAACACGCGATTTCAGCAGGGTACGTGCATCACAGGGGTTCGCGTGAAGTTATTCATGCGATCGGGCCTGGGGGAGCGGGCTACGTGTATTTCAGGGGTTCGCGTGAAGTTTCTCACGCGATCGGGCCTGGGGGAGCGTGCTACGTGTATTTCAGGGGTTCGCGTGAAGTTTCACACGCGATCGGGTCTGGGGGAGCGGGCTACGTGTATTACAGGGGTTCGCGTGAAGTCCCTCACGCGATCGGGCCTGGGGGATCGTGCTACGTGTATTTCAGGGGTTCGCGTGAAGTTTCACACGCGATCGGGCCTGGGGGAGCGGGCTACGTGTATTACAGGGGTTTGCGGGAAGTTCCACACGCGAATAGCCTGGGCGCGTGTATTTGAGGGGTGCGCGGGAAGTTCCACACGCGAATAGCCTGGGCGCGTGTATTACAGGGGTGCGCGGGAAGTTCCACACGCGAATAGCCTGGGTGCGCGTGTATTTCAGGGGTGCGCGGGGAGTTCCACACGCGAATAGCCTGGGTGCGTGTATTTCAGGGGTGCGCGGGAAGTTCCACACGCGAATAGCCTGGGCGCGTGTATTTCAGGGGTGCGCGGGAAGTTCCACACGCGAATAGCCTGGGTGCGCATGTATTTCAGGGGTGCGCGGGGAGTTCCACACGCGAATAGCCTGGGTGCGTGTATTTCAGGGGTGCGCGGGAAGTTCCACACGCGAATAGCCTGGGCGCATGTATTTCAGGGGTGCGCGGGAAGTTCCACACGCGAATAGCCTGGCGCGTGTATTTCAGGGGTGCGCGGGGAGTTCCACATGCGAATAGCCTGGGTGCGTGTATTTCAGGGGTGCGCGGGAAGTTCCACACGCGAATAGCCTGGGCGCGTGTATTTCAGGGGTGCGCGGGAAGTTCCACATGTGATTTGACAGTGTGGGTCCTCCCAGGTGTACCCACACCACAGGGGACTACCCTGCATCCCTGGTCATGTCCCGCAGGCAGCCCACCCAACATGGGCATGCCCCCCAGCAAAGGCACATGTCTCCTTGAACTAATGAACACCAACTCATGTCCCCTTGCACCCCCACCCCCCAGCACTGTGGGGCACCTGCCAGCAGGCCCCCACCCATGTCCAACTCATGTCACCCACCACCCCCACACCCCAGCAGTGCAGGGGCAGCCTCCACCAGGTCCCCACTCATGTCACCCACCACCCCCACCCCCCAGCCACCAGGGGCACCCTCCACCAGGCCCCCACTCATGTCTCCCACCACCCCCACACCCCAGCCACCAGGGGCACCCTCCACCAGGCCCCCACTCATGTCTCCCACCACCCCCACACCCCAGCAGTGCAGGGGCACCCTCCACCAGGCCCCCACTCATGTCTCCCACCACCCCCACCCCCCAGCAGTGCAGGGTCACCCTCCACCAGGCCCCCACTCTTGTCTCCCACCACCCCCACCCCCCAGCAGTGCAGGGGCACCCTCCACCAGGCCCTCACTCATGTCTCCCACCACCCCCACCCCCCAGCAGTGCAGGGTCACCCTCCAACAGGCCCCCACTCATGTCCCCCTGCACCCCCACCCCCCAGCAGTGCAGGGTCACCCTCCACCAGGCCCCCACTCATGTCTCCCACCACCCCCACCCCCCAGCCACCAGGGGCACCCTCCACCAGGCCCCCACTCATGTCTCCCACCACCCCCACACCCCAGCCACCAGGGGCACCCTCCACCAGGCCCCCACTCATGTCTCCCACCACCCCCACCCCCCAGCAGTGCAGGGTCACCCTCCACCAGGCCCCCACTCATGTCCCCCTGCACCCCCACCCCCCAGCAGTGCAGGGTCACCCTCCACCAGGCCCCCACTCATGTCTCCCACCACCCCCACCCCCCAGCAGTGCAGGGTCACCCTCCACCAGGCCCCCACTCATGTCTCCCACCACCCCCACCCCCCAGCATTGCAGGGTCACCCTCCACCAGGCCCCCACTCATGTCCCCCTGCACCCCCACCCCCCAGCAGTGCAGGGTCACCCTCCACCAGGCCCCCACTCATTTCTCCCACCACCCCCACCCCCCAGCAGTGCAGGGGCACCCTCCACCAGGCCCCCACTCATGTCCCCCTGCACCCCCACCCCCCAGCAGTGCAGGGGCACCCTCCACCAGGCCCCCACTCATGTCTCCCACCACCCCCACCCCCCAGCAGTGCAGGGTCACCCTCCACCAGGCCCCCACTCATGTCCCCCTGCACCCCCACCCCCCAGCAGTGCAGGGTCACCCTCCACCAGGCCCCCACTCATGTCTCCCACCACCCCCACCCCCCAGCCACCAGGGGCACCCTCCACCAGGCCCCCACTCATGTCTCCCACCACCCCCACACCCCAGCCACCAGGGGCACCCTCCACCAGGCCCCCACTCATGTCTCCCACCACCCCCACCCCCCAGCAGTGCAGGGTCACCCTCCACCAGGCCCCCACTCATGTCTCCCACCACCCCCACACCCCAGCCACCAGGGGCACCCTCCACCAGGCCCCCACTCATGCCTCCCACCACCCCCACACCCCAGCAGTGCAGGGGCACCCTCCACCAGGCCCCCACTCATGTCTCCCACCACCCCCACCCCCCAGCAGTGCAGGGTCACCCTCCACCAGGCCCCCACTCATGTCTCCCACCACCCCCACCCCCCAGCAGTGCAGGGGCACCCTCCACCAGGCCCCCACTCATGTCTCCCACCACCCCCACCCCCCAGCAGTGCAGGGTCACCCTCCACCAGGCCCCCACTCATGTCCCCCTGCACCCCCACCCCCCAGCAGTGCAGGGTCACCCTCCACCAGGCCCCCACTCATGTCTCCCACCACCCCCACCCCCCAGCCACCAGGGGCACCCTCCACCAGGCCCCCACTCATGTCTCCCACCACCCCCACACCCCAGCCACCAGGGGCACCCTCCACCAGGCCCCCACTCATGTCTCCCACCACCCCCACCCCCCAGCCACCAGGGGCACCCTCCACCAGGCCCCCACTCATGTCTCCCACCACCCCCACACCCCAGCCACCAGGGGCACCCTCCACCAGGCCCCCACTCATGTCTCCCACCACCCCCACCCCCCAGCAGTGCAGGGTCACCCTCCACCAGGCCCCCACTCATGTCCCCCTGCACCCCCACCCCCCAGCAGTGCAGGGGCACCCTCCACCAGGCCCCCACTCATGTCTCCCACCACCCCTACCCCCAGCAGTGCAGGGTCACCCTCCACCAGGCCCCCACTCATGTCCCCCTGCACCCCCACCCCCCAGCAGTGCAGGGTCATCCTCCACCAGGCCCCCACTCATGTCTCCCACCACCCCCACCCCCCAGCCACCAGGGGCACCCTCCACCAGGCCCCCACTCATGTCTCCCATCACCCCCACACCCCAGCCACCAGGGGCACCCTCCACCAGGCCCCCACTCATGTCTCCCACCACCCCCACCCCCCAGCAGTGCAGGGTCACCCTCCACCAGGCCCCCACTCATGTCTCCCACCACCCCCACACCCCAGCAGTGCAGGGTCACCCTCCACCAGGCCCCCACCCATGTCTCCCTGCCCCCAGCTCCTGACGATACACAATCATGGCAGTAATGGGCAGCATACCCAGCACAAACACCCAGGCAAGGATTGCATCCACCCACATAGTGAATGCAATTACATGACACAACCCCAATGGCAAGTATGTAAATGAACACATGTCCGTCACACACACATACACAATGGCTGCAAGTGAATGTCAAAACCCATATCATGACATGTATGAAACCAAAGACAAAATAAGACAAGTGGAAGTAAAAATAAAAAATGTATTAAAGATTAAAAATAAGTAAACAAATCAAACATACTACTATCTGGATAACAAAATAAATGGTCCATGTTGTAGAACAAAAGTAAAAATCAAAAAACGAAAAAGGAATAAAAAAACAAATGTTGACCAAAGCAATATCAAGTAGAAGCAAAAGAATGAAAAACCATTTCCACATGGTGAACACAATAATGAAAAAAAGAAAATTTTCCTTCAAAAAACAAACTAAATACAGGAATGTACCAGGGTCCATGAGCCCAACACCATAAAGGAAACCTACTACTACCTAATGAAAAAAATATATACAAAAAAGTGGCCATTGTCCGAGCGGTCCAAAATAATAAAAACAAATAAAGGAAACCTAACACTAACTAACTATATAACTATATACAAAGGCAGCGGGCAAGTCCTGCGGCTCACTTGTTGATGTTGCTGGCCAGGGCATCATCGAACTCCATGTCGATGTCCTGGAGGCGGGACTCTGTCCTGGCCCCGAGGTCTCGCAGGGATAACCCCATGTTCAACTCAAACTCCCTGCGAGCTTCCTCGAGGCACTCAGCCCGCCTCAACGCCCGACGCATGGAGAACTCCGCCCTGACCATGGCGAGCCGCTCCTCTTCCGCCCGCTGCCGCTCCGCACCTATCCGCTGGACCAACTGCTCCCACACGGAAGACACCACCATCCCAGGGTTGCCCTGCCCTCCGGCCGATGCCTGCCCCTCTGATCTTGATGGCCCCGAGACATGATGCCTCCCACGTCGAGCCCGCTGCTGCCTCCGACGCCACTGCCTCTGCCAGCACGACGGCATCCAGGCTGATGGAAACCACCGACGCCGTCGTGCACGTGCCCTGCCTGATGATGCTGTCACATCTTCCATCTGCTGGGGTCCAGTTGCTGTGTTGTCCACCCCTGCTGGACCTCCGACTCCCAACTGTGGCAGGGATGGGATCCCCACCGAGCTGGCTGCATTGGTCGGGGCAGGTCCACAGGGGGCCCTGGTGGCATCTGGGCTGGAAGACGGCAAGGGGAACGACTGGTGGATAGCCTGCACAGAGGAGGAGAGGGCCGCCACATTGGCCAACACATGCAGGAAACCCCCGAACATGAACGATCCCAATTGGGCCACGTCGGCACGGTGCACTTCGTGATGACGTGCGTGCGCCTCCTGGGAAGCATGCACGGCATCACGAATCACAGCCGTGCGCATCGCAACCCCAATCAGGACCTTCTCCGCACGGCCAGGGGTTCCCACGTCCGCAGGTGGAGGGGGGTCAGGTGACATGGACATCCCCTCTACCTGCGGACAGGCCTGGGACGGGGCATCCCTGCTGGTGCATGGTGGTGCACTCACAGGGTCAGGGACAGCGACATACACAGGCCCCTCCACGGTGACCTGTGCTGCCTCCTGCCCCTGGCCCTGGACTGCACCACTTGCACCAGCAGGGATGCCCCCACCAGGCCCCATGTGTGCCCCAGTGGCGGCCTCCTCCTCCTCTGTGCAAACCACCAACCTGGATGGCTCCTCACCGTCTCCCACCGTAGCAGGCCCCTGTGGGGGCTCACCCACCCCTTCCGCTGCAGCCGGGGGGGCATCCCCGCCGCATTGCTCCACTGCGCCGTCTCCGCCCTCTTCTTCACTAGCCGCTGCGTAGAGGGAGACAAAGAACACAAGCATCAGGGCACTGTACAATGGTCCCCTAGACAGGAAGCAATAGCAGATGAGCACCACTGTCAAAGTACACTTCCATCATGTCCCTCCACAACACATGGGTCAGTCCAGGCAAAACACACACAGTAACAGGCATGGTGCATGCCATGGACATTTCCATGCATGTCCAATGGACTCTTGAAACATTCAATGATATGTAACTCACATGCATCATGGCTCATGCCTATCACATGCACACACTTCACCTCAGTCACATCCATCTGGCCCCAAACACACCAAACACAGCGGATACAAGGGTAATTTGGCTGCTTCACTGAATCTGTGCATTGTCACACACATGTGTCATGCATCCATGGGATGCACAAGTCACAGACACGCAGGTCAGGCACACAGACATGGCTACCATATATGTACCTGGCATCAGCACCCATCCCTCACCCCCACCCATGTCCAGGTACAGAGACTGGCATGCTCTCATGTTCAAAATCTGCATAGGGCTCCCCATGCGGCATTTCAACACATGCAACAACCATGTGGATCACACATCACTGGTCGCACATGCATTACCATGATGTCCCTGCACACATACATGCATACATGGCCTATGGCACACATACAGGCAAGTATCATAGAACCAGCACACCGCAACATGCCCTGTCTCACACAGTAATGCTTGGACACTTACCGCTCAACTCCAGACGGGCCTCCCTCTCAAGGATCTGGGCGTGGAGCGCTGGGCGTACGCGTTCCAGGACCCTCATCTGGATGGAACTCATGCGGCCCCTGCCCCCCTCCACGAGGCGCCGGGCCTTCACAAGGGTCCTGGACCTCAAGTCCTCCCAGCGCTTCTTGATCTTCAGGACGTCGCGGGTTGCCACCCCCTCCGCGTTGATGGCAACCACACAGTCGGCCCAGATCCTCTGCCGTCCTTCCTTGCTGGCGCGGGACGATCCAAAGAGGGCATCATACTGCCCCAGGACATGCTCCACCAGGACACCAACTTCGGTGACAGTGAAGCTGGTGCCCCTCTGCCCCTCTGGCCTGGGGTTGCCACTGGTGCCAGATGTGGAAGTGCCCGACATGGCAACCCCAGAGGCAGGTGTGGGTGGGCAACTGGGTCCTGGGGCTGGGCTGTGGAGCGATGTAATCCCAGTCGGGAGTCTTCAGTTCCAGCAGGGGTGGACACAGCAACTGGACCCCTGCAGATGGCTGATGTGCAGGCACCAAATGGCAGGGCACGGTGGCAGCAGGCAGGCAGGCAGGCAGGCAGCAGCAGATGGCACGTGGGAGGCTGCTCGGGGCACTGGGGGGCAGTAACTCGGCCTTCTGGGCAGGAGCGTGGTCTTCCGTGTGTTTTCGCGTGGCCAGCTTGATACGGAGTGATTTGGCACGTGAAAATCCTGCACGTCAGCGTGAAATCCGAGGAAAGGCACTTAGCGCGTAAGCGCGTCAGCACGCATACGCGATTCTATTGGACCAGAGTCCCTCAGCGCGTAAGCGCGTCTGTGATGTGACCCGCACGGGTGTTCCCCACTCAGCACGTGATGACGGGGCACACGTGGAAATACTGCACGTCAGAGTGTCATCGCGTGTAATTGGACAAAAGTGCGCGTACACGCGATTGGCCTATGTACGTGTATTTAATGGGTGCGCGGGCACTTACACACGCAAGTACGTCAGCGAACCTGTATCCCGTGGTGCGTGTGAATTTCCACACGCTATTGGACTGGGAACTGGATTCCAGGGGTGCGCGGGTCACACGCTGTATCCCGTGGTGCGTGTGAATTTCCACACGCTATTGGACTGGGAACTGGATTCCAGGGGTGCGCGGGTCACACGCTCGCCTAGAACATGCGCAAAGCATAAATTTGCGGACTTTAACAATAACAAGCTCAGACGCCAGGATGAACATACCGGTCCTAGCAGCAGTGGCAGTGGGCTACCAAAGGAGGAGGAGGAGGATAGTCAGGGCCAGAATATTCACACCCAGAACCAGCCTTTTCGGGATGCCTGATGACCAGGTGTATGGGAGGTACAGGTTTCCACCACACATTATACTGGACCTGGTGAGTGAGTGGGAGGATGACCTCACATCACCCACCCTGTGCTCCCAAGCACTCAGCCCCCTAGAGAAGGTCCTCAATGTACTGCACTTCTTAGCCACTGGATCATTTCAGCGGACAAGTGCCATAGTGGGGGGGGTGTCACAGGCCACCCAGTCACGCTGCCTACACCAGGTCTTGAACATCATCACTGCACGCCCATCAGTCCGCAGGCACATATACCTGCCCAGAACACCTGCAGAAAGGCATGCTGCTGCCCTGGATTTTTACGCTGTGGCATGATTCCCCAAAGTGCTAGGTGCCATCGACTGCACCCATGTGGCTCTACGTCCCCCCAGGGCATCTGAGCACATCTATAGGAACCGCAAGCACTGGCATTCCATCAACGTGCAGGTAGCATGTAATGCCAAGGGAATCATCACCTCAGTATATGCCAACTATCCCGGCTCCACCCACGACAGCTTCATTTACCGAATGTCCACCCTAAGCCGGGACCTAGAAGCTGGGCGGCATGGCGATACATGGCTGCTTGGTGAGTATGTATGCCACTGCACATGCATGCATGTTGGATACTGAGCAAGGTCACAACCCCACCAATGATACCAATCACCACCTCCACAGGGGACAGTGCCTACCCTCTCAGCCCACACATGATGACGCCAATTCGGAACCCCACCATGCCACCCCAGGTAAGATATAACACAGCCCACATTACAACCAGGGGCATAGTGGAGCGCACATTCGGAGTGCTAAAGTCACGCTTTCGCTCCCTTGACCGTTCTGGCGGGCAGCTGTTATACGCTCCCCCAGTAGTGTGCAGGATCATAGTGGCAGCATGTGTCCTGCACAATGTTGCAACACGCCGGGGCCTGGCCGTGGACATGGTGGTGGCCCCACATCCCCAACCACATGCACAGCCGCTGCGCATGGGAGGGGAAAGGGCACGGGGGGAGGCAGCCCGTACACAGCTAGTGGCTAATTACTTCACATACAAATCACACCCCTGTGGAGTGCACACTGCCCTGGCACATTCCATCTGACAATCAATGATGACTCAACCTGACACTGATCCTGAATGTCTGGAGAATGAACCGGGAATACCATGTCAGCCTGAGATTGTTCACCTGGAAGTGTCACAATGTGTGCATCCCTACCCACACAGACACCACCAATGCAGTTTTGTGAAGTTACACATTGAAGCAGCTAAAATGAATACCCACTTGCAAAATGCAACAAGAGGACAGTGCCATGTCAGCCAACCCAACCCCAGCACCGCCACACGACACACCGTGCCATGTCATGCTAATTGCAGGTAAACAAAGTAATCCCCACAACATGACAGCAGTCTCACTATGTACAGTGTCCCTATTAGAAACCTGCAACACCTGAAATGCTCACAGCAATGCCGGACCAACAACATACTTGAGCACGTACTACCATTAACATGACATCACAAATGTTACATATTAGTAGTCTCACCACCTGGAAATGCCTGCACTCCCACCACTACCAACTGTGCAGTGTTGTCGCCATGTAGAGTTGTAGGTGCACTGCTGCCAACATGGACCCCATCTCCAGACTAGAGGTCCTTGTGTGGACATGAGGAAGGGACGTACAAATTGGGAGGTAGACACAGAAGAAGAGTTACACATCAATGCAACATGCAGTGTACAACACAACAGCAATATGCACTAGGAATGTATACACAGTATTGACTACAGACTGGCCACACAGCTCATGGGAGTCCAACGTCACTGTGTAATTCACTGTCACTTGGGCACACCCTTTGCAAGCCCATGGAAACGGGAAGCAGGAGGGGTGTGTGTGACTCAAACCCAAGCATCTGAACCAAATACATTACAAGCCTGCATGTGCCCAGCCACAATGCAGAGTATGCCCACAGGAATCACGGAAGCCAACAGATCGTCCCAAAAAAATTGGGAATAAAAGAAATCAAAATAAAAATAAAAATAAGAAACAATCAAAAATGGCCATTGATGGGCCCGGGGGGGTTGGGGAGGCCACCCAGGAGGTCCGAGGACAGGATGCACACCAGAACCCACCTGCGTGGATCCTGGGAAGATAAAACACCTCCTTGGGCTCATGGCCCACACGGCTACCCTATTGTGGGAGTATCACTGCTGTCGCTATTATCACCCTGTGCAGCTGCATCCGGAGGTGGTTGCACTATGGGAGGCAGCCCACGCAAGGCCCTAGTCTGCTCCTCCATGGCTGCAAGCATGCGGGTGTGGTAGGTCTGGTTCTGGAGGATGAGTGTGCGGAGGTCCCCATGCAACAACTCACGGGATGCCCGGACCTCCGCCCTCGTTGCCTGCATCTCAGCTGAGAGCGTACGGGTGAGACGCTCCAGCTGCTGTTCTGTCCTTTGGTGTGTTGAAGCCTCAAGCTCAACAAGAGTCGTCCTGAGGTGAAGGAGCTCCTGCCTCAGGGCTTCCCTGTGGCCCTGGGACTCAATGGAGATGGCCTCCTGCAGAGCGCCAGTGCCGCCCGCCTGTCCCTGTTGGACCCCAACATGTCCTCCCTGTGTGACTGGCAGATGGAGTCGGTTGCCTGCTCTAGTCGCTCCATCAGCCTTTCTGGGGGGACAATGGAAGTGGCCACCCTATCCATGGCCTGAGCCATCATCTCGGATGATGCAGCCTGTTGGGTTGCCATACCGTAAATGGATTGCTCCCATGCGGTATTGCCGGGTGGCGTACGGCCACCACGTCGGCGGGCACCACACCTGTCTGGGGCAAGGCGAACTGCGCCTTGCTGTGCCGGCACTGCCTGAGGCTGCAGGACTGCATTCCCCCTCTGATCTGCTGGCCCAGGAACAGGATCAGATGTCGCGGAGTGTGACCCTGCATCCGTAACCACCGAAGGCGTAGTTGCCAACACTGACATCCCCATGGAGGGTTCTGACCCTGGTGCAGGTGGGTGAGACAGAACAGAATCCCTCCCTGGAACACTCACCTGCGACGGCACGTAGGTCTCATCCGAATCAACACCTGAGTACAGCTCGGGGGAGGTGCAGCCAGAGACACCCCTTGAGAGCACGACCTGCAGCACTTGTGGGTTCTCCCCCACCACCACACCACGTCCCTCACTGGTGGTTGGTCGGCCCTCGGACCCCTCCTGGGTCTGCACCATCTCCACAACCCCAGCAGTATCAGGTGCGTCTTCCCCTGCAAAGACATGAAAACAAAGAAATGGAAACAGGCATTAGCACCATGGCACACAATGAGGGCTGAGAAGCAAGAGAAACAGTACTTGATTGACACATGTCCCACATGACTAAAACCCTCCCATGCATGCACCCTCACTGCGTATGAAGTGCAGGCAAATGGCACACACTGATGACACCAAGATGGAAGATGAACACATTTTCTGCATGCTGCCTGGCCGTGGCATCACACATTGGCCTGTGATTGCCAGGTGAAACACACATGCCATCACACAGATGGCATGTACCATTGCTATTGAGTGAAGATGGAGAGGAGGGCAGCACCTATTCATTCAGTCCAGTTCCCGCATGTAATTGCTTTTCTAATTCTAACAGGTCAGATTTTTCACCTGGAGCTGCCAGTCTGAAATGGTCCAATTGCACAGGGACATGTGTGTACAAATGATATCCAGGTAACAAAGTCACTCCACTTTACCATACCCATGTCAGACATGTGACTAGTGGACAGCGACATGCCTAGTGAAAGTGGTGGAATGCAAACAAACTGACTGAATGAACAGTGAAAAAAAGCAAATATGTTGTGGCAAGGTGACACATCAAGGGCAACTGGCGTGCAGTTGGGCTAGATGTCTACTGTTGGCAGAAGGGATACTGCTATGGCCAAATGCAGCTGTGCAGGAAGTATTGCATGAAGCACATGGCTGACCCATACGACTCAGGCGCACACACTCTCACCTGGCACACAAACAGAAGCCCTCACACACACACCATGCACATGGATGACACACACATGCATGTGCACTCACCGGACAATGCCTGGTAATCAGCCAGATCTCCCACGCCTTGGATCTGTTCCTCCGTGACGTAGGTCCCAGCGACTGACTCATGTGGAGTGAGTTCCATGTCTACTACTGGAGACCCACCTCCTATCACTAGAGTTGCGGCATGACTTGAGGCCAGCTTACTCTTTACCCTGCGCTTTAGGTCATTCCAGCGCTTATAGCAATCATTGGCTGTGCGCCTCACAATTCCAAGGGCACTTACGATGTCCGCAACGGTCTGCCAGTGTGCCTGGCGTTGTGCAGGTGTGGTCTTGGATCCTGCAACAATGACCATCTCGTTGTCATGTCCGGACACATACTCGACAAGTGCATTCAGTTCGTCATCCGTGAAGCTGGGCTTCCTGGACGGGCCGGACTGTGTAGCCGTGTCTGGGGCATCAGCCTGTGCCGGACGAGCACTCTTCCTCTTCCGCTTGGAAGGTGGTGGTGATCCTGAGTGTCCTGCGCCGCTCTGGACACTAGGGGCAGGAGCCCTGGTGGACTCTGTATCAGGAGTGTGGGATTGCACACTCAGCATGGGAGTTGGTGCAGGCATTGGCTCTAGTGTGATGGTGTCAGGGGGAATGTAAGCAGCATGGACTAGGACCGACACTGTCCTGGCTGGGTGTGTGAGGGCTGGGGTGGATGGAGCCGCAGCTGCCTCTGCTGCCTCTCCGCCCTGCCTCCTTGGTGCAGCAGATGACCTTGCTGCCCCAGATCCACGTGGCATGATGGCATCAAAGTGCACCAGCGCACGTGTCGTTGCCCTGCTGACCTGGAAGTCAGCCATGGAGTCAGCCAGGTCTGGTGCCACAATGGGCTGGTCCAACAAGGGCTGAGCATGGATGGTGTCAGCCACATCAGCCTCAATGGGAGGGGGGGGGGATTATGGGTGCCCGTGACTGGTCCTCCACACATGGGGGGACAGGCTCACCCTGCAAGTTACGACCACGTCCCCTACCGGATCCACCACGGCCACCACTTGTGGCTCTTCCACCTTTGCCACCCTTACGGAATCCTCGCCTCCCAGCCATGGCACTGATGTTAATGTGCGTATCGGAGTGGATGTAGACTATTGTCCTGGGCAATTGGGGGTCAAAGGGGTTGGGTACCAGATGGTAATTGTACCCTAGTGCTCTAGCAAGGCTGAATGTAACCCCTGGGGAAAGATGACGGGTCACGCAACGCACAGGAGGCCCAAAAAAGGGAGATGACGTGCACGCAACCCCTCCTAGACCACGTGTGCAGAAAGAAAAACCTGCACTACGCTGTGGCACCCAGAAACACAAGAATGAACGTATGCGTGTCACACGCAGCCTAGAATGACCTCTGAAGGGGTAGGCTACACACGGGGCAAGCACAGATGTTAGATACGTGCGTGACTCACCGTCTGCCTGGTAAACGAGCGTGTAAAAGGAGCACGTTTGGTTGACAACACCCCCGCCAAAAGAAGATTTGTACGCTGTCTGAGGAGACAGGACAACAGTAGAAGGGAACACTGTTTGAGGGAACAGGCCCAGGTAAACCAGTAAAAGCGAAAGAAGAGAAAAAGCTGTCAGAGGTAACAGGGAATACGAACTTGAAACGCCGTGAAGTAAATCGCGTGTGAAACGACAAGAAGTACAGAATTCACCCACTCGCTCTCCACGAAAAGCACGTACAAGGAAGTGGTGTTCTACGCGTACCTTTTATACAGGCCCACACGTCCAGCGTCACTTACGCGGCGTGTACGCGCTAGGGCCATTTCCACCAATTACACGCTTTGTCACTTCTGCGTGTAGGGACATTTCCTCCAATTACACGCTTTGTCACTTCTGCGTGTAGGGCCATTTCCACCAATTACACGCTTTGTCACTTCTGCGTGTAGGGCCATTTCCACCAATCACACGCGATGAGACTCTGACGTGCAGTCTTTCCACGTGTGCTCTGTCATCACGTGCTGTGTGGGAAACACCCGTGCGGGTCACGTCACAGACGCGCTTACGCGCTGAGGGCCTTTGGTCCAATAGAATCGCGTATGCGTGCTGACGCACTTACGCGCTAAGGGCCTTTCCTCGATTTTCACGCTGACGTGCAGGATTTTCACGTGCCAAATCACTCCGTACCAAGCTGGCCACGCGTAAGCACACGGAAGACCACGCTCCTGCCCAGAAGGCCGAACTACTGCCCCCCAGAGCCCTGAGCACGCTCCCACCTACCATCTGCTGCTACCTGACTGCCTGCTGCCCACGTGCACTGCCATTTGCTGCCTGCACATCAGCCAGGGGTGCTGTTGCTGTGACCACCCCTGCTGGTACCGAAGACTCCCGACTGGAATTCCATCGCTCCACAGCCCAGCCCCAGGACCCAGTTGCCCACCCACTCCTGCCTCTGGGGTTGTCATGTCGGGGCAAACACCATCTGTGACCACTGACAACCCCCGGCCAGAGAGGCAGAGGGGCACCAGCTTCAGTGCCACCGAAGTGGGTGTCCTGGTGGTGCAAGTCCTGGGGCAGTATGATGCCCTCTTCGGAAGTTCCCGCGCCGACAAGGAAGGACGGACTCGGATCTGGACTGACATCGTGACTGCCATCAACGCGGAGGGGGTGGCAGTCCGGGACTTACAACATGTCAGGAAGCGCTGGGAGGACTTCAGGTCCAGGACCCTGAACAAGGCCCGGCGCCTCTTGAAGGCAGCGGATGCCAAGGGGCGCCGGGGCCACTTGTCGGAAGAACAGATGGGGGTCCTGGAACGCATATCCCCAGCGCTCCACGTCCAGGTCCTGGAGAAGCAGACCCGTCTGGAGTCGAGCGGTGAGTGTACATGCATCCTGATTGTGAGCAGTGCGTGTGGTGATTATTCGGTATTGTGCAGGTTGCACATCTGTTTGTATGGGGTCGAGTATGGGTGGGGGTGTACATGGCCGTGGGGCTGACACATGCGAGGGCTGTAATGTGTGAGACATGGATGGTGCTTGTGTGTGTAGGCTTGCATGGCAAATGCAGTTGTGCGTGCACACATGTTTGTATGTATGTGTATGTAAGTAGACATGTCCGTGATGTCACGCATGTATGTTGTATTGGGCTGCATGTATGAGCACTGTGTACATGTGCATGTGTGTGTATTTGACAAGGGTGCAACAGTGATGCAACATGGATGCATGTGACTGCGGTATGTGTAAGCCTGATTGGCAGATGTGACATGGATGCCTGTCTGAACAGTGCGACACTTGGCAGAGGTGTACACATGCATGCAAGTGTGGTGGTGTGTGTACATGTGTGGTGCACTTCCTGTGTTGCATTTGATGTCTGGGTCACCTTTGGCTGCTCATGCTGTTGTATGTGTATGGATGGTGGTGGCAGTTGCGATATGGCTGTGGTATGGCTCATGTGTGCGAGTTGCAATGACATGTGTGTTGGGGATTGTGATGACATGTCTAAGGTTTGCCAATGCCACTCATGTGCAACTGTCATGTGTGTATGTGTCCATTGTACAGTGCCCTGATGCCTGTGTTTTGTTTCTCCCTGTCTGCAGCGTCAGCTGATGAAGAGGGCGGAGAAGGTGCTGTGGAGCACAGCGGCGGGGATCCGACCGCCAGCCGGAGACGCAAGGCCCGGTTCCCCTCCCGTGTTGTCATCTCGTCGGGGAGTGAGGAGTCCGGTGCCGCGTCCCAGGCCGCAGCTGCCGGGGGGAGGTCCAAGAGGCAGAGGTTGGAGTTGGACTCCTCGGCAGCAGAAGGGGCAGCTGGGACCCCACAGGGCCCAACAGGGGAAGATGGCACGGAGTCATCCAGGTTGGTGGGGGGTCTGGTGGAGGAGGAGGCCGTGCAAGCACCAGAGACGGGGTCTGGAGGTGGGGATCCCACTGGTGCTAGTGGTGCAGTCCAGGACCAGGGACAGGAGGCAGCACAGGCCGCCACGGAGGTGCCTGTGTGCAATCCTGTCCCCGATCCTGTCCCTGCATCATCTTGCACCAGCAGGGATGCCTACGTCCAGACCCGTTTCCAGGCAGGGGATGAGCTGACGTCAACTGGCCTTCCTCTGCCTGCGGACGTGGCTATCCAGGTCCAGGTTGAGCCTGTCCTGGCTGGTGTGGCGTTGCGTCAACGGGCCATGTGAGGTGACCTGCAGTCTTTTCATGGAGAGACTGCACGTCATCTCGAATGGCTCGTTGACCACGTCAGCCTGCTGGGACAGGTCACCCAGACCGGATTCCTCCGTCTGATGGGGCTTGTTCCGACCCCCTCCTCAACTGGACCCCCTACGCGCCAGTCGTCCTCTGTGCCATCTTCCCACCCATCAGTCACCTGGGTGCCCTGTGGAGCTGCCTCTGACAGTGCGGCCAGGCTGGTGGAGGAGGCATCCCTGCCACAGTCGGGAGTCGGACGTCCAGCAGGGGTGGCCACATCAACAACTGCACCCCAGCTGGCGGAGGATGTGCAGGCAGCAGGAGGCAGTGCACGGGCAGAGGCAGAGCAGCAGCAGCAACATGGTGGGAGCCATGAAGGCTCGGGGCCTTCGACATCGGAGGGGCAGGCATCGGCCGGAGGGCAGGAGGACCCAGGACAGAGAGTGTCTTCCGTGTGGCAGCGGTTGGGCCATAGGTGCGGAGCGGCGGCGGGCGGAAGAGGCGCGGCTCACAATGGTCAGGGCGGAGAACTCCATGCGGAGGGCCCTGAGGCGGCCCGAGTGCCTCGAGGCAATCCGCAGGGGGTTGGAGGAGGACACAGCGTCGTCCCTGCGGACCCTCGGGGCCATGGAACTGGACCGCCTCCGGGACATCGAACAGGAGTTCGATGATGCCCTGGCCCGGAACACCACGGAGTGAGCCGCTGGACTTGCCCGCCGCCTTTGTATATAGTTCTTTAGTTTTAGGTTTCCTTTGTTTTTTCTTATGATTTGGAGTCGACGGACACTGCTCCACTTTTTGTATATAGTTGATATTTAGGTAGGTTTTTTAGGAGGTTTCCTTAGTTCAGTTGTGATGATGGACCCTTGTTATTTTTGTACATAGTTCTTAGTTGCATGGAGAGTTTTTACATTTCACTTTGGCCAAAATTTTATGGATTTGATTTTCTACTTTTGTGTTTTTATGCGGACATGCAGCTTATTTTTTCACATTTACATTGTAGTTATTTTTCTTTCTTTACCATTCGTATTTTTGTCCAATACATTTTTTTTTCCATTGTTCACTGTGTGGGGTGTAACATGTGTTTTCATTTCCATGTGGGTGAATGGGTTACTTGGTAGGGCTTTTTGGCTGTGGAGGCTGACCATTACGCACATGATTGGGGATTGTGAGGACCTGGTGGGGGCTGCACATGGTGGCAGGGGGGTGGGGGTGGTGGGAGACATGAGTGGGGGCCTGGTGGAGGGTGACCCTGCACTGCTGGTGGGTGGGGGTGGTGGGAGACATGAGTGGGGGCCTGGTGGGGGCTGCCCATGGTGGCAGGGTGGTGGGGGTGGTGGGAGACATGAGTGGGGGCCTGGTGGAGGGTGACCCTGCACTGCTGGGGGGTGGGGGTGCAGGGGGACATGAGTGGGGGCCTGGTGGAGGGTGACCCTGCACTGCTGGGGGGTGGGGGTGCAGGGGGACATGAGTGGGGGCCTGGTGGAGGTTGACCCTGCACTGCTGGAGGGTGGGGGTGCAGCGGGACATGAGTGGGGGCCTGGTGGAGGTTGACCCTGCACTGCTGGGGGGTGGGGGTGGTGGGAGACATGAGTGGGGGCCTGGTGGAGGGTGACCCTGCACTGCTGGAGGGTGGGGGTGCAGGGGGACATGAGTGGGGGCCTGGTGGTGGTTGCCCCTGCACTGCTGGGGGGTGGGGGTGCAGGGGGACATGAGTGGGGGCCTGGTGGAGGGTGACCCTGCACTGCTGGGGGTGGGGGTGCAGGGGGACATGAGTGGGGGCCTGGTGGAGGGTGACCCTGCACTGCTGGGGGGTGGGGGTGCAGGGGGACATGAGTGGGGGCCTGGTGGTGGTTGACCCTGCACTGCTGGGGGGTGGGGGTGCAGGGGGACATGAGTGGGGGCATGGTGGAGGGTGACCCTGCACTGCTGGGGGGTGGGGGTGCAGGGGGACATGAGTGGGGGCCTGGTGGAGGTTGACCCTGCACTGCTGGGGGGTGGGGGTGGTGGGAGACATGAGTGGGGGCCTGGTGGAGGGTGACCCTGCACTGCTGGGGGGTGGGGGTGCAGGGGGACATGAGTGGGGGCCTGGTGGAGAGTGACCCTGCACTGCTGGGGGGTGGGGGTGCAGGGGGACATGAGTGGGGGCCTGGTGGAGGTTGACCCTGCACTGCTGGGGGGTGGGGGTGGTGGGAGACATGAGTGGGGGCCTGGTGGAGGGTGACCCTGCACTGCTGGGGGGTGGGGGTGCAGGGGGACATGAGTGGGGGCCTGGTGGAGGGTGACCCTGCACTGCTGGGGGGTGGGGGTGCAGGGGGACATGAGTGGGGGCCTGGTGGAGGTTGACCCTGCACTGCTGGGGGGTGGGGGTGGTGGGAGACATGAGTGGGGGCCTGGTGGAGGGTGACCCTGCACTGCTGGGGGGTGGGGGTGCAGGGGGACATGAGTGGGGGCCTGGTGGAGGTTGACCCTGCACTGCTGGGGGGTGGGGGTGGTGGGAGACATGAGTGGGGGCCTGGTGGAGGGTGCCCCTGCACTGCTGGGGGGTGGGGGTGGTGGGAGACATGAGTGGGGGCCTGGTGGAGGGTGACCCTGCACTGCTGGGGGGTGGGGGTGGTGGGAGACATGAGTGGGGGCCTGGTGGGGGCTGCCCATGGTGGCAGGGGGGTGGGGGTGCAGGGGGACATGAGTGGGGGCCTGGTGGAGGGTGACCCTGCACTGCTGGGGGGTGGGGGTGGTGGGAGACATGAGTGGGGGCCTGGTGGAGGGTGACCCTGCACTGCTGGGGGGTGGGGGTGGTGGGAGACATGAGTGGGGGCCTGGTGGAGGGTGACCCTGCACTTCTGGGGGGTGGGGGTGCAGGGGGACATGAGTGGGGGCCTGGTGGAGGGTGACCCTGCACTGCTGGGGGGTGGGGGTGGTGGGAGACATGAGTGGGGGCCTGGTGGAGGGTGACCCTGCACGGCTGGGGGGTGGGGGTGGTGGGAGACATGAGTGGGGGCCTGGCGGAGGGTGACCCTGCACTGCTGGGGGGTGGGGGTGCAGGGGGACATGAGTGGGGGCCTGGTGGAGGGTGACCCTGCACTGCTGGGGGGTGGGGGTGGTGGGAGACATGAGTGGGGGCCTGGTGGAGGGTGACCCTACACTGCTGGGGGGTGGGGGTGCAGGGGGACATGAGTGGGGGCCTGGTGGAGGGTGACCCTGCACTGCTGGGGGGTGGGGGTGGTGGGAGACATGAGTGGGGGCCTGGTGGAGGGTGCCCCTGCACTGCTGGGGGGTGGGGGGGGTGGGAGACATGAGTGGGGGCCTGGTGGAGGGTGACCCTGCACTGCTGGGGGGTGGGGGTGCAGGGGGACATGAGTGGGGGCCTGGTGGAGGTTGACCCTGCACTGCTGGGGGGTGGGGGTGGTGGGAGACATGAGTGGGGGCCTGGTGGGGGCTGTCCATGGTGGCAGGGGGGTGGGGGTGGTAGGAAACATGAGTGGGGGCCTGGTGGGGGCTGCCCATGGTGGCAGGGGGGTGGGGGTGGTGGGAGACATGAGTGGGGGCCTGGTGGAGGGTGCCCCTGCACTGCTGGGGGCTGGGGGTGCAGGGGGACATGAGCAGGTGTGCAGGGTAGTCCCCTGTTTTGTGGGCTGCCTGCTGGGGCCGTGGAGGGTGTACAGGGAACACCTGTGAGGACCCACCCAGCCTAATTGCGTGTGATAATTCCCGCACACCCCTGTAATACACGTACCTGGCCAAATCGCATGTGAGAATTCCCGCGCACCCCTGTAATACACGTACCCAGCCGAATCGCGTGTAGAACTTCCTGTGTACCCCTGTAATACACGTACCCAGCCAAATCGCGTGTGATAATTCCCACGTACCCCTGTAATACACGTACCCTGGCCAATCGCGTGTAGAACTTCCCACGCACCCCTGTAATACACGTACCAAGCCAAATCGCGTCTGATCATTACCACGCACCCCTGTAATACACGTACCAAGCCAAATCGCGTGTGATCATTCCCGCGCACCCCTGTAATACACGTACCCAGCCGATTCGCGTGTAGAACTTCCCGTGTACCCCTGTAATACACGTACCCAGCCAAATCGCGTGTGATAATTCCCACGTACCCCTGTATTACACGTGCCCTGGCTAATCGCATGTAAGACTTCCCGCGTACCCCTGTAATACATGTTCCCTAGACAATCGCGTGTTGAACTTCCCGCGTACCCCTGTAATACACGTTCCCTGGACAATCGCGTGTTGAATTTCCCGCGTACCCCTGTAATACACGTTCCCTGGACTATCGCGTGTTGAACTTCCCGCGCACCCCTGAAATACACGTACCCTGGCAGCCTGGCTAATCGCGTGTATAACTTCACGCGTACCCCTGATATGCACGTTACCCGCTTTGCGTTCCTTGTTTGGCAGCCCTGTAAACTGGTCCAGGGTTAGCGCAGCCCTTTGCGATGATTTAGCGATTTTGATGGCTTTTCCTTGCGCGAGGGCGTTCTTGGGGGCGTTACTGGCGCTGCTGCAGGGTCGCTGCGATACTCTGCGCCACGGCTGGTTTGGGAGCCTAAAATCCATGAATACGCTGTGCGCGGAAATCGGTTTTAGCGCACGTGCCTGGCGCAGACAATCGCACGCGGACACTCTGCGCCAGCCGCTTGCGACACTTTTCTGCGAAATTCTATGAATTACCCTGTTAATATCAGAACGTTTTTCATAGTAAGCATTTTTTTCTGATTCCAGTTAATTTTTCATCTCATGTCAAGCTGTATAACATTTCTTTAATCTTCTCCTTCAAGTTGTGTGTTGCTCAACTGTTTTCTAAAAGTAGGTTTTTTCTATTTAATTTGTTCTAGTTGTTTCTTTTGTTATCTTTGCCATTTATTTTGTTATTTTAGGGAAAAAAAGATAAATGTTTGTCCAAGCCACTGTTTTGCGATTTAGTTGTAGAGTAGTGTTTTACATTGTTATTTAGCTTCTTTTTACAAAATAGGCATATTTTGTGGTTTTCTTTACAAACACTTCATTCCTTCTTAGGTAAAACTGTTCATTTCTTTAGCAGGCGGATGATTGTCTTGTTCCAATATGTAAGGAAGTAGCTGTTGCGTGAGGGAGAACCAGAAAGCTTATTAGTGGCATTTCTGTGAGTCTGTGAGAGAGAGTGATGCCAAAACTACCATTGTGGTATGGAGTCACTTTTCTGTGACCGAGAGCATTATAACAACAATACTGTTAAAGAATGTGCAGATTGAGACAATAGTCATCACAGAAAATGTTGCAGAAGACAGAACAGGTGCCTACAAATCTTGTAAAAGGGCACCAAAAATGGAGTGCTTTACAAGTACTTATGAACATTTGTGTAGAAATAACTTCCACAGGAAACATGAAAGGTCTATGCCTATTAATGATTAAAAACAATTTGCAACCAAAAAAGGAAGCCCTACACATAAATATGACCATTTCTGAGGCAGGTAGGCAGAATGATCCCATGGGATTTATGGCAGAAAGTGAAACCTAAAACGGTGATATACAGGAGAGCGAAAAACACAGTATGACAATGGGCCTCATTACAAGTCCGGCGGTAGCCGTGCCGAAGAAACCGGCAGGCTACCTCTGATCTCGTAGTGAATTACCAGCTCCGGACTTGCCGGAATCACTGGGGCATTACAACCCCAGTGATCCGGTAATTCTGGAGCCAGCACTCCCGGCTCCATGGGAATGGGGACCAGTGTTTCCATTTCCGTCTGCAGGCGGGTGGCGTTACTCCCGCCAGGTCAGAGCGCCCGCCTGCAGAACTCATAGTTTGCTGGTCCGGAAACAACAGTGGCGGCGGGTTTACCGCCACCTTTGTTTCCGGACCGGCAACCGTGTAATGAGGCACAATATTTCCATATATTTAATCTAGGCAATCTGCAAATGAAATCACCAGTGGTCTGACAGAAAAAAAAAACATGTTGTTATTACCCACACCTAGAAAAGACCTAAATACTTGTACCATCTGAAAAATACAGAAATACGAGGCACCATTATCTCGCTTTTAGAAGAGCCCTGAAAACCTATCTGTTTTACTCTTAGGTTCTTCCTCCTCAAAGTTAGAGTATGAAGTGTTGGTTGTCGTGGGATTGCCGCCCCTCTTAGCGCCTAGATGCCTTTGGGCCTTAGTCCACGCTCTATACATTTTCAAGTAATTAAATAATAATAATGTTCCAGGTTTAGGCACTGAACTGTCAAGGTCCATTGTTTGGAGCCACATTTAAAACAACCCTGAAGATATTACTACAGCTATCTGTATTATATTTCAATAGAAAGTCAGACAGGGGGATTGACTGCAACGACCCTTAAGCTCCATTTTTGCACAATGCCATCGAGTAATTCTTAACTGTTAAATTGACAGCACAAAGGTCATGACCGCACAACAATTGTAGTAGAAAATGATGCCAGCACTTCCAGACGGCCTGCAATATCCTCAGATTGTAGCCTAACATCACTTCACCAGAATACTATGTGGCATGTTAGAAAAGGGAACGGCCTATCCCAAAACCCACAGAGTAACTCTGGGAATAAACCAGTTAATTGGAAAATCTAATGCCAACAACATGCACTATTTGAACAGTGGTTTTAAATCCCTTATTACATTCTTTTCACCATACTACATGTCAGTTTGGACATTTTTCAACTGCTGAAGTTCTGTAATTGTATGGAAACCTGTAGAAAACTGTACGTTCTGCCCCGAGACTCGGATAAAGTCATACTGTTCATTTAAAATACAATATGCGGACCAGCTCCCAAACAGAAAGCTGCATGTGCATCACTGCACATTGTGTTTCGTTCCAACCTACAGTATAAGACATCTCTTCTTTCCTGTAAACATGTTGTTCCACCAGCAACACAGGTAGTGGGATGCAGAAAACAACTTCTTTCTGCACCTGTTCTTTTGCGGAAACATGCACTCCCAGTAACACTTTCGAAGAGCTGCAAGATTTTTTTATATCTGAGTTGATGCCCCTGCTGTAGCTACATGCCAGTGTTTGGGATCTGGTTATGGGGCCAACTTAGTGTCTGCATTCTGATCGGCTGCTTGTTCAATGAGAAGAGCGGCATTGTAACCTTGGTTGGAGCACCAAAACAATATGTTGCCATTTTCACTCTTCTGTGAAGACCGGGCAGCATGGCTAAACATTCAGGAAAAACACAGTTTACCAAGCCAGATGTCCCCACAACCTGGAATTCCACTTTCTACAGGTTTGACTTTTTTTTTTAGAGCGAAAGGAGCCATTAAAGGAGTATAACCTGCACCAGAACGATTGTACTGCCTGCTGCATCTTATGTAACTATGTAAAATGTACTCTGATGTGTTTTATATATATAAGCAAGATGTCTGTAACTATGCCGTGACACCTGTGGGTTTGGGCGTATAATAAATGCAATAGATAAATAAATAAATAAATGGAGTAACAGATAGTGTTATGTTTACTTCATCACTGTAATTCATGTTGGAGCACCTAGCCCACCTTCTGAGATCTTTTCAGGAAGCCACTCATCGCATTTGCAAAGGGAATGCCACACCTAGAGAAGTTATACCACTAATAAAGATGTTAATTCATCAAGTTGAAATTCAGCAGTGTGCCCTTCAAAGCAAAATGTATGTTTCTGGCCCTTGCTGACAGAAAGCTTCAGCTGCTTGAAAATTGCAAACTATTTAACAGACGGATTAACAGACGGATTAATAAAGAACACAGAAAGCTAGCAACCCTACTTGGCTATTGGTTCATCTTATAAAATCGTTCTGGTGTCTGCTGTATGAGAAGACATGGAAGTTTAGGCAGAAGATTGTGGCAAGGCCACTGGTAACCAACACACTGCTTGCACCCAACATCACAAGTAGTTGAACCAGCTCAAATACAACTACCATGTTAGAAAGTATTTAACACCAGATACAACACATTGTACCTGTTAAGAAAACCTGTTGGGACAAGCTACTCCTGTCCCCATAGTACAGCACTTTGGTTGTGTCCACAGAGCACGCTAAACAGCGCATTGTTGGTAGCTATATTAGGGAAGGTGTCACACCATTTTACACTGATCCATTCAAGTACTGCAGAGGAAACAAGCTGGGAAAGATTGAGCGAGGTCAACCAAACGCAGCACAAAAAATTATAGAACAATTATCGCATGTTATTTTTAACAATTATGCAGGTTTGGCACATGCTAACATGGCTCTAAATCTGTCAGAGGCCAGCTTTTCTAGAGTCAGGACATTTTTTGTCAGATACTGGCTTTCCTCCATTTGTCAGCGAGCAGCCTTTTCTGGGAGGTCGTGCTATAATGCATACGTGTTATTCGACTCAAGCCAATCAATGACTCGTTGGGGCAGGCAGGGTACTAAGGAATCTTAGTAGCATACATATTATATCACTTTGGTAGATGTAGAAAAGGCATTATAGAACATTAAGGGCTAGAAGGCTCCTGGCCATGACAAAATTCCAGCAGACCTTTGGAAGGATGATATCTGGGTGCCGATACTACAGACATTGTTTCAAGTAGTAGCCAGCCTTAGCACGGTGCCAGAATCATGTCATTGTGCCGAGATTGTACCTATTTATAAGAAAGGTGGGAGATAAAGCCTGGCAATTGCAGGCCCATTTCATTACTCGACGGAACTCAAAACTCTTTGCCAAGGTGATTCTACACAGCTACAGGATTGGGTGACTAGTAAGGCTCTCATTTCGCATTTGCATTGCAGGCTGGGTTTCAGCAGGGTATGAGCACAGTTGACCAGTGTTTTCGCGTGGCTACAATCGTACAGAAGTACACTGTGTTAAAAAGAATGCACATTCACGCAGTATTCATAGACTTACGAACCGCTTTTGACAGTAAACCCAGGGTTCAGATATGACAGGTTCTGCTAAACCGAGGGGTACCTTTACAATTAGTGTCATGATTGGCCTGCTCTGTTCTAGCAACAAGGTCGTTGTGAAATGGGGCTCGGCAGGTGAGACTACTAAACAGTTCCCAGTTGACAGAGGCATGCAGCAAGGCTGTGTCCTTTACCCGCTTTTGTTTTGTCTCTATATGAATGAGATTATTTTGGACTTGGTGGCAGAATGTTCTGGGGGTAAATTGCACCCGTCTTAGTTTTTTGCAGATGACTCGGTTCTGCTGGCCACGTCTCCTATGGGGATCAGGCGTGGGTTGGAGTGCTTTGTTTTGGGGTGTTCCGGTTAGGCTTGATGCTCAATAGAAGCAAGACAAAGTTGTTGGTATTTAGACGAAAAAGGGGAGGGGCCACAAAGCTCTGCTTGGAGGTGGGAGGGATTGCCCTTGAACAGGTTAGATAGTATGACTATTTGGGAGTGAGATTTGCAGGTACAGGTTCGTGGGCATCACAGTCTAGTAGGCACAGACCATCCTAGAGAGAAATGGGGGTGGGGTTAAAAGATATTTTGTTTCTCACTGAGAGCGGGGGATCTCACCTGCTATTAACATTTATTCGATCCAGACAATATTTTATTTTTATTTATTTATTTATTCGCATTTGTATAGCGCACTTGCAGCCCATGGACATCGAGGCGCTGTTACAAGTAAGTGTTGGATTCTTAATTCAGCAGATATGCATGAGACCAGAGGTCTTATGGATACACAATTACAGGCATAGTTGCAGGTGAGGCATGATATTCATAATACAGTAACAGAATGCAGTAAGGTACGTTTCATACAAAGAGCTTGGTTTTGACAGCTTTACGGAAGGCTTGGTGGGATTCAATCATTCTGATGTGAGGTGGCAGTGCGTTCCAGTGAGTGGCGGCCCGAGTGGGAAAGCTGGCACCACCGGCGCGCACCTTGCGTGATTTGGGCGTGACAATCGTGTTGGAATAGCACATTCTTAATGGTCTGGTGGCAGAGTGCTTGGTGATTCTTTGGGTCAAGTAGGGTGGAGCAAGTTCATGGAGGCATTTGTGGGTGAGGGCGAGTGTTTTGAAAGCAATCCTCTCTTTCACTGGAAGCCAGTGTGCCTGTCTTCTGATTTCTGAGATGTGGTCTTTTCTCGCGGTGCCTGTGGCCGCCCTAAGTGCATTATTTTGAACTAGCTGAAGTTTGGCCAGGTTCTTATTGGAGGTCCCAACGAGTAGGGCATTACAGTAGTCCAGCCTGGATCCAATTATTGCCCTAGCAATGGTGAGGCAATTCTGGCGTGACAGGAAAGGTCTGGCAGCGTTGAGGACTTTCGAGTAATAGGCTGAGGAGGAGGCAATGGCATTGACCTGTCTATCCATTGACAAGTCGGAGTCTAGGTAGACTCCGAGTGTCTTCACATGATTGGAGACCTTGATGGGAATGTTGTCAATAGTGAAGGAAGTGTACTGTTCACCGAGGTTCCCCAGCGTGGAAGGTGCTCCTATGAGGAGGAGTTCGGTTTTTTCACTATTGAGGCATAGCCAGTTATCTGCCATCCATGATTGGATAGTGGAGTAGATGGTGGTAAGAGTTTTAGTATCCGCCAGGTAATCGCCTGTGAGTGGGATGAGGACCTGGGTGTCATCCGCATAGTTTGTATACGAGATGCCCAGGGAGTCAAGGATGCTGAACAGTGGCCTCGTGAAGAGGTTGTAAAGCGTGGGCGCGATACAAGAGCCCTGAGGCACACCGCAGGTGATGTGGCTAGGGGTGGCACAGGCTGAGTCGGAGAAGACTTTCATGGCCCTTTCTTGGAGGAAGGAGGTAATCCATTCGCAAGCTTTGGGGGAAAAGTTAGCTTGGGTAGCTAGATGGTGACACAAGGTGTTGTGGTCTACCAGGTCAAAGGCGGCGGATAGATCCAGGAGCAGAAGGAGAGCAGGTTTCCCTGCGTCTCTTAGATCGTCCATTTGGTTCTTTAGGTCCAAGAGAGCCGTTTCGGTACCGTGTCGTGGGCGGAAGCCAGATTGCCGCAGGCCGAGGAGACGGTTTTCTTCAAGGAACTTTTGGACTTGCAGGTAAGCTGCTTTGTCCAGGATTTTCAGCAGGAAGGGTACAGTGGTGATAGGTCGATAGTTCCCCGGGATCGTTGGGTCCAGCGAGGGTTTTTTGAGGAGTGGGCGTACCCAGGCCTCCTTAAGTCCAGTTGGAACATGGCCAGACTGGAAGGATGAATTAATGAATGCTGTGAGGAATGGAGCTAGGATCTGTGCTGAGTCTTTAATGAGACTAGCTGGACAAGCATCTCCCTTACAGTTGGAAGGTTTGATGGACTTGAGCAGGGCGATGACCTCGTGCTCAGTAATATCTTTGAAGTCAAAAGATGGAGAGGGATTAGTGGTGGAGGGTGTGGTGGGTTGACTATGCAGGTTAGCTATGAGGCGGGAAAGGGCTTTTTGGTGGCCACGAATTTTAGTTTGAAGAGTGTTAAGCTTATCTAGCATTGCGGATTGAATGCTATTGCACCAGTTGTCATCTTTGATGAGAGCGGGAGGAGGAGAGGATGGTTTTTCCAGTTCCCTGAATATGGTGAAGATTTCCTTTGACCCCAATTTGGCGTCATAGATCCTAGCGTTGAAGGAGGCAGCTTTAGCTAGGGTGATGTTAGTTTTGTAGGATTTAGAGATGGCTTTGAACGCATTTTTGGTGGTTTCTGATGGGTTAGCTTTCCAGGTGGAGAGGGCAGTCCTCTTTTGCGCACGTTGTTCAAGGAGTTCTCTATGGAACCAAGTTATGGGGTCACACGAATTGTCCAAATTTGGGAGTGGCTGAGAATACATTTTTTTTAAAGTATTGAGACTACCGAGCAGCTCTCCAAGTGCACAATCACTATTTGAATGTGGGGTAGAACCTATTATCTATCAGCTGATCAGGAAACGAGTCTTTTATTGTGTTAAACTGTGGGGGTCCCCTGAGCTTGAAAAGTATCAGGAAGCATACACAGATGTGTTGAATTATCCGGGAGGACGTTCACTACAATGGCCTAACCACGTAAAACACCAACTTCAAGCGGTGGGTGTGAAGGAATTTTGGGGGAACCCTCTAAGCACGACCGCTATTTTGAAAAGAGGCCTGAATTTGGCTGTCAAACCTGATATCCAGGAACGCCTTATAAATGCGTGCCTGGGTCTGAAACTGGGCATGGATTATTTTCTGGTAAAACTAATTCAAGGAGGGGAGAGATATTTGGATTTAATATCCCCAGCCTATGCACGCACGCTGTATCTGGCATTCAGGATTGGCACCCTCCAGATCGCCACTTTTACTCGTGACCAGAGGGTTAGCAATTCTGAAATATGCCTTGCCTGCGGATTGACCCCTGAGTCTGTTACCCATTTTCTCTTTTTTGCATGTGTTATTTTGATTTGAGAAATACGTATCTTTACCCATTGTTAAAAAAAGCACAGGTTAAAAACAATGTAGGGGCTGTTGCCCTATGTCGATCTACTGTGATGATAAATGATACATATTTTGTGGCAAAATGTATTTATCGTGCTTGGCTTCGGCGAAAATGTTGAATTGTCACTTGATGATCTTGTGTGCTTTCATGTATTTTAATGGATTCTTAGTGGTGTAACTGTGTGCACTAAAGAGCATTTTGTCTGAATTTTGTATTTTTATGGAAATTATGTATCTTATCCAGAAGGCTTACTGTGTGGGCTAAAGGCGAATTTGCTGAATAAAGATCAGTCTGCATCAAGTAGTGAGGAGTCATAAATGAGAGTCAGTCACAAAGTTGTTGTATTCTTAAAGGCAGACATTTTGTTAAACAAGTGGGTTGGAAAAATGCCTCTCTAGCCCTATTCTAAAGAGAAATTTCCATACCTAGAAATCTAAAACTAAAGATCAGTCTGCATCAAGTAGTGAGCAACTTAAAAGCTGTTCTTGTGTCCAAAACGATCTACGCACACACTCACACTAGAAATACAACAACAAAGGGTGCAAAGAAATGTCTTTGACTTGATGTTAGCAAAAAGTGTTCACAACCAAAAATGTAAGGATACATCGAATACAAATGTCCTCCAAGGAAAGTGCCATGGATCAAGAGGGTGGTTTTAGGTAGGATGGCAAGAGTGGCTTTTTTTTTATATCCAACACTTCCTTTGTGCCTTTGTATTGGATTCCCAAATTTCTTGTTCAAACAATCCATTCCATAACAGATTTTCGTGTAACTTTTGCAGATTGTCTGGTATACTCCCTTGACAGGAATCCTTCTATAGGGTTTTCAGATCCTCTGGTATACTCCTCTGCCAGGAATCTTCCCACAATGTTAGAATCTTTATACAACCTCAGGTTCCTGGTGTACATGCCAGCCAGGACTTCTTTCATGGGCTTATTAGATCGCCTCGTATAGTCCCCTGCCAGGTATCTTCCCACATGTCAGAATCTCGATTTAGCTTCTCAGATCCCCTGGTATACTTCTCTGCCAGGTATTTTCTCAAAATGTCAGTTGCCTGGTGTACTCCCCTGCCAAAGTTCTTATTTGTTTCACTGTACTCTTCACTACACCACAGCAACACATATCCTGCGTTGCTCATTATATTTGTCTATGGTAGCATTTGCGTCAGCTTTTCCCCACATTGACATCTCATGCATTTGTACTTGCTTGGGGCTTGTTGCTGCACTTGTTTGTCTGCATTCAAATAGTCTTCTTATTGGGTATTGAATTGGTATTGGGTTTTGTCTGCATTCAAACCACTCTTGAATATTGTCCATATTAGCAAACTCATACCGTTCAGTCACTTGGTTGCATGCATGTCGGTACGTCCCAGGGTCCCCAACAACTTTGGGCAGACTCACCGGATGTTCGAAGCATCTCCAATTCTTGGCGTGCTTCTGTGATGAAGCTCCCTCACTGGTTTCTCTTCTCACACTCTTTGTTGTTTTCTCCAGCATTTTCTGCAACTCCGCATTCACTCGCCGGCTTTCCTTCATGACCTGGACTGGAGAGCACTGCCTTGTTGTTTGACTATACCTCCAGGACCTACTCTGTGGCTCCCAGTGCTTCCATTGTCGTTCACCTGCACCTCCTGTGTCTCTCCTCCTTTCTCTCCATGCCAGTATGTGTGTCTCATGTCTTCTCTCACACTGCTTTCTGCTTCACGGTTCTCTCCTGTACTGCCCTTTTTATTATTCTGGATCCATTTTTAAATGTCCTGCACAGGGTGGATCCAATAAAACAACTAGCCTGTGTTAGGCTTAACACTTCTCTTGGTTTGCATGAACTCCTTCCTCCTCTTCCTCGTCTCAGTAGCTTAGGGTTTACAGGAGTTGAAGTCCATAGATATCACTGGATTTCTTGGATGTTGTTGTTCAAAAGGCTCACATGAAGACACAACAAAACCAGAAGATGTTATGTATGAGTTGTGAGTGTTGGAGTCATACACGGGGATTTGACTAGAGTGATATAAAGGAAAGGGTTTCTGACTTTTACTATAAGGAGGACCCATTAGGTGACAACAAGCCATTGAGAACTTAGTTATTATAGGGTCTTCCTCTGGGGAAAAGGGGGAATACTGCATTTCATCTGATGGAGTCACCACCTCCCACCGGTAGTTGCCCCCCCATGTGATCCTCCCTCATATAGCATCCCCCAAGGTAAGGATCAGGTAGCGGTTGCCATCCCCTTGTCCCATGGGAGGAGGTCACTGTTGGGAAATCAGTGATGATTCCACAGGATTCATCACATACCTTTCCCCTAAGGACCTGGCTTCCTGCTTAGGGCTGTCATTTTGATGACAATCAACAGCCTCCTGTTGTGTCACAACATATCAAACCCAAGACACAACACCTCCCTCATATAAAGAAGAGGGCTCGTTAGACTGGGCTTCCCACTTCCATTAAGGGCCTACTGAAGAAAATCCCTCTTCTTTCCATGAGTGAATGGTGCAATATTGAAGATATGTCTTACTGGCATTTCTTTGGATTGTATCAAAGTTGGGGAAGTCTCTGCCAATAATCATCTCTTCGGATAGTCCTGGAATCACAGCAGCATTGATCTCTGTGGCCTCCCCTTGAACCCAATAGTGACTGGGGTTCTATGATACACTTCTTCACCCCTATGTACAAAGATGACCTTGATTGGGTTTCCTTTTTTCAGGTCCCTGGGAGATACTAAATGAGTTTTTACAGCTATCTATTGCTCCCTGAATCGATTATGGCTTTTACTGGGACTCCACTGACTACTGCAGAGTCCTACACCTTGAAGGTAGTACAGGTGAGAAAGAAATTGCTAGTAGTCTCCATCTCTTCCTCGTTTAACTCACCCCTTCCAATCGTGTCCAACCATATATCCATCCTCTGTTGGATCTTCATTTTCATTCAATGGACACTGTCAGACTGGATGTCCTGGTTGCCCACACAAGAAATACACCAAGGATGTAGGTCTTGGGATTCGTCCCTCTTCAGGCCTCGGCTCTCCCCATTCTTTAGTTATGACAGGCTTCCTCTCTCCCTGGACAGATCTCTCACCATGGATTTATAAGGGCCTTCTTGGGTTTTATCTTTACCCGAGAGGGGCGTAGGGGGATGGGAACATCCTTTCATGTCCTTCTTGGCCTCCTCAACCCAATGGAGTTTTCTCAGATTTGACTTCTGCAAAGTTTTGAGCTAGCTCAATGGCCAAGGCTAAACTAGGATTATTCATTTGGAGGATGGCCTTTTGCAGTTGGAGAGGCAAGGAATGTGAATTGCTCTATGGCAAGGGTCTCCCACACATCTGCATCAATTCCCTCACTCTCTTATCCCCCCTCCCCCATTCAGGCATGTCCCTCTTTCATTCACCTCAGGCCAAAACACAACAGCCCTTGAACTTTCAATGACTCTCCCAGACACACCACAAATCTCCCCCAATGGGCCCCCACAATGAATGCAACATATTTTTCATGCATTTATGTATCTATTCATGTCGAATTATGATTTAATATCTGCAAATAAAGAAAATAAAATACCTGTGCCTTTACATCTCAGGTCCCGAGAATCAGTAGCAATTTGGGACGGGGTAGCTAGACCGGTAGACAATCAAACATTTTCCACATCATTTGACATTGCTAAACACAGAACTTCATTAGCAACCTGTGCCTCTCCAAATGTTTGGGACTACAATTCACATGATGTTTCTTAAGGGCAGATAGAAAAATCAAAACGTCATATATCCCATTACATTACTAAATATAAGGAGTATACTAGGCAACCTGTGGACAAAAAGATCACCTGGATGATGACCACTCTATCGTACCAAGAGCAATTAGGAAAGGGGTCTATAGCCTGCAGCTCTTCAGATGTTTTGGACTGAAAATCACATGATGCCTCCCCATTGATTATGCTAGCTAGGGCTTATGGGAGTTGTATTCAAAAACTGCTCCCACAACAAAAAGCTAAATATGGTGCAGTTAGAGCTGTGCCCCTTGCATCATGACTCCTATTTCCAAAAATGCTAACCAGTAAACAGAATGGTAGCACACCTTCAAATATATCTACAATATATCTTACTTGGTCATAGTTGCAGAATAATGGTATTGCTTATGAAGATGAGTTTGGCTTGTGTGCAAATACGTTTCCTAGGCTTTGAAAGTTGCCAGGAGTAACATGCCTCATCCTGATTAATAGGGTTCTAATATTGCCAACCGTAGCATGCACATGTTCATAGAAGCTGAAACCTCTCTTTGCATGGCAGAGGATCTTATTAAATTCTCATTTGTAGGTATTGTAGAACATTATATTTGTAAATCGACCTTGGAACAAGGGGAACACATTATGGACATGGCTATTGTTGGAGTGGGGATCAGCAACATCACACTGTAGAAACCGCTATTAGATTGATGCCATAATAATCATATTCAACTGGCCTCAAATGTCGTGTAGACAGACTCTCTGATTGAAAATGTGAAAATCCTCATCGTAGATCTATGAAAGTGAAAACAAACGTAGGACCATCATGCACAGTATGATGCCTAGCAGGTGGCTGACAAGAGGGTTGAGCATAACCCAGATTCTTACAAGTATGCTGTTATATACCAAATGTGGTCACAGGATTGATCCTACCCGATTTATCTGCTAAATGCATTATGAGACATGTATTCATAAAAGGTCAAATGATGAAACTAAAACAAATCATCAAAATTTAAAAAGGGTATCATCCCATAATTTAGCAGCAAAACATGCAGAGACCAAAAATACCAACCTTTTAACTGCGCATTTCTATGCAATGTATATGTGAGGGGTTGGACTAGGGTAATTTGGTGTTCCATTGAGCAGCGTTGAATTTGATGATCAAGGCCCTGACACCTATCACCGCTGCGGCTGGCACGCCTGCCCTCCTGAGTTGCCCTGGAGATCAGTGCCATCATTGCATGTGTTCTTGGACATCACATGTGCTCCTGGATACTGGATAACACGGTATTGCTGTGCTGTGCTTGGAGCACTGCTCTCTGTGTCCTGGGTTCTTCCCAGTCGCTATATCCTCCTCCTCCTCTGGAGAGTCTTGTGTTAGGCTCCGAGCCTTGTGCTTTGACCCTGTCTTTCCACCACTAGATAGGGTGAGCCGAGATGGGCATCATGTGGTGGGTAACATCTGTTGTACTGATGCTCTGGTGGGGACAATTAGTGCCCCAGATATCTTGATTGCTTGCTGGGGGCCCCATAGCAGGTCTCCCGTTCATCTCAGGCTCAACCTTCTAGGGGGCTCTGTAGCCTCCTGTGCTTTTTCTATAATTTTTTCATTTCTGCACATCTTCCCACCATCCCTCCATCCCCCTTCTCCCGTTTCTAAGTATTTGCTAGCTTGGGTCTTGGTTGTGGCTTTTCTCGGGGAGGAGGGTCACTAGAGGTGAATGGGAGCAACTATTCTGAGACCCTTGTGCACCCAGGTTTCCCGGCTTGCGTCCTCCCCCGGAGCTAAACTGCTGGGGAAGCACTGTAAGCCTCTTTACCTACTTCTTTGGAGGTAGTCTGCACAAGGCTGTGGCTGGGAGTTCTTACAATCTTAGGGAAAGTGCATCTGCTACCCCTGCTGTCTGCGCCTGGGCTTTGGCCTAGGTCACTGGAACTTTTATCTTCGTCTTCTTGTCAACATCTTTTTTGACTTTTCACTTTGTGACTTCCGTGGAGCGATACCTGCGCTGTCCTCCCATTACCATCTGCCACCAACCTTGTGCCATCATTACTATACCTCCAAATTGACTTCTGTGTGGCCACTGCATCACCATTTTATCGCCACTGCAGCGTGTCTTACATCCTATCCCACATTCTATGGCTGACACCCCCTTGAAAGGCTTTGACTTTCATTATTTATTTCTGTCTGTGGCAAATCATGTGCCGACTAATCATTTACTTGTAAATGTTCTCTCTTTCCATCTTTCATTCTCCCTTTATGTCTCGTAATATCCCATTTAGGATAACCCATCACACTTCTCCAGTGCTACCTTCTGCTCATCTACATAATGCTTTCAACTTGCCCGGCCCTCCTTTTTCCTTTGATGCTCTTATGCAACTCCACTGTGGTCTTCTAAATGCTTGTTCTATCTGCAATAAATCACATTCTATTCTTGACCTTTTTCTCCGTTCTAATTTTCACTTTCTCTGTTTAACAGAAACTTGGATCACCCCTGATAAATGTGCTGCTCCTGCTTTTCTTCACACATCCTCAACTTCTTTTACCCATAACCACCGCCCACTTAGGCACGGGTGGAGGGCACTGGAATTTTCTTGGACACTCATATTTCCTCACTCTAACCTTGCTAGTTTTCCCTTCTTTAAATACCACCTTTTCTCCTTTTCTAATCCTTTCCCTGTTTCTCTTCTTGTTGTTTTTCGTCCCCATGGTCTATTGACTTTCATGAACATCTTGACCTCCTTCTATCTCAACGCCTTCTGTATTCTTCCTCTTTTTTACTTCTTGTGGATTTTAACTTTCCTGACAATAATTCTTCATTCCCTTTGTTGCTCTATCTTGCTGACTCTTTTCACTTGCACTTTCTTCCTTCTTCTTCTTCTCATCAGTCTGGCTCTTGCCTTGACTTCATATTTGCTTCTTCTTCCTCTGTCCCTCCTGTTTCTTCTGCTCCCCTTTGTGCCTATGATCATTTACTTCTCTCTTTTCCCTTTCTTTTTATGTTCCCGTTGTCCCCCTCCTACTATCTTGATGCGTTGTAACCTCTCTTCTTTTGACCCTTCATCTTTTCTCTCATCATTGAGCTCTTCCTTTCCTCCAATTTAGCTTTTTTTCCCTTCCTTTCTCCTGATTTCGCTGCTAGTACTCTACACTATTCGGTATGATCTGTTCTTGACTCTACTTTCCCTCTACATCCTTTTTCATCTACTCACAAAACTTCAAAGCCTTGGCTTACTCCAAGTCTTATTTCCCTCCGCTGTAGCTTGCATAAAACCGAGCGGCTTTGGAAAAGCTCTCACTCCCTACCCACCTTACTACGCTTTCAATGTTTCATTCTTCGTTTGATTCTGCCCTACTCATTGCAAACAAATCCTACTTTTCTGAACTAACACTTTCTCTATCTGACCACCCTCTCTGTCTCTATCAGCTTCTACACAATATTCTTTCCCCTACGGCCCCTGATCTTTTTGCTTTCTCCTCCCTTTCTTCTACTGATTTTACAAACTACTTTAAATCTAAAGTAGCTAATATTCATCTAGCTTTTACTCCCTCTCCCTCTCCTTGTTCTTCTCTCTTTTTCATCGTTCTCTCCTCTTATGGATCTTGACACTTCTGCTCTCTCAACTCATTCTCATCCCACAGCTTTGCCTTCTGACCCTCTTCTTTCTTCTTGTATTCCCCAAGTATAGCCCCATCTTCTTCCCTATCTTACTTCTCTCATTTACTCTACCCTTCTACACCCTTGCTTTTCTGCCGCTTTTAAGCATGCGCTTATTCTCCCGATTCTAAAAAAAACATTCTCTGCATCCGTCTTCCCCAGCTAACTTGCGTCCTATTTCCCTTCTATGTTTTTTCTCTAAAATTCTTGATGGGGCTGCCTATAACCAGGTAAACCGTTATCTGAGGTTTCATTTTCTTCTCCCCCCTTGCAGTCTGGTGTCTGCTTCTGTCTCACTCCACCAAAACTCCACTTATTAATGTCTCTAATTCCCTACTCACAGCTTGTCACTTTAAGCTTTCTTCTATACTTATTCTTCTCGAACTATCTGCGGTTGACACTGTTGATCACTCCCCTCTTATTGCCTCTCTTACCACTTTGAGTTTTTTGGGGTCTGCTCTCAAATGGTTCCACTTTTATCTTTCGCAATAGACCTATTCTGTTACTTGGTCTGGACACTCTTCTTCTTCACTTCCTCTTCTTTATGGTGTCCCCCAAAGTTTGGTACTGAGCCCTCATCTCTTTTTTCTGTACACTGCTCCTCTTTCTGCTCTTATCTCCTATTTTCACCTCTCCTTTCACCTTTACACTGATGTCACCCAGATATTTCTCTTGTTTTTTTCTTTTGATTCTGTTCTACATTCTACTGTCTCAAACTGTCTCTTAGCTGTTCAGAACTGGATGCCTTCTCATTTCCTACATCTCAATCCCTCAAAAACGGAGGTATTGTTCTTTCCCTCTTCTACTATCTTTTCCACCCAATCTCCACCCTCTCTTTTCTTTCCACCATCCACTCTTTCCTTTTCTTCCTCAGCGAGCATCCTGGACATTATCTTTGATCCTTCCCTTTCTTTTTTCCCTTCATATCTCATCTATTGCTCGTTCCTGCCACTATGCTCTGTTTAACATTTGTTGTGGTTTTGCTTATCTTTCCTTTCACGCCACAAAACAACTTCTTATTTCTCTTATCTTTTCTCGTATCTACTGATGTTCATCTTTATTACTTGGTCTCCCTGCATGTTACCTTTTCCCTCTTCGTTCTATCTATAACTCCTCTGTCCGCCTCCTTTTAGCTCTACCCCCTCGGTCTATACTCCCACTCTATGTCCCCTCATAACCCCTATGATGGCAGAATCTATTTTTGTTTACTGTTCCTAAGCCCCCTTGCGCCTTGTCTCGTTTCCACTATTTTTATCTTTTGGCTGATAAACACTGGAAAAGAAACCTCCCTCTTCACTTTGTTCCTCTGCATCTCTTTGTATTTTCCAAACTAATCTTAAACTCTACCTTCTTGCATCTCTAGTCCTTTAAACAATTCTCTGCCTTTCTCTGTTGATGTAGCTTTTTGCTCATTTGAATCATTTTGATTGTACTGTTTTTTTTGGGGGGATTCTTTTATTGGCCAGCGCATTGGCAAAAGGCGCCTTAAAAAAATGTAATAAAATACAATACAAATTCAAATACCAATACATATAATTCCGTAAAAATGTGCGAAAAGAAAAAAAAATATTTGGTATTTTTGGCTTCAGTATTTGTTTTCCGAGATATTCACATAGATCCTTAACAAAGTCAGCACAAACAACAGCACATATTTCACATTTCAAGAAAACATCATGGTTTTTAAAGCATTGTTGTTATTAAAAAAGTGCAATACTGTTTGATGAGAGGGAAAACAGCATTGGGAATACAGGGGCTCTGGTATGCACTTCATTGCCACATTGACCACAGGATGCTTCCAAACACACATACATATTTCCTTGGCTACCAAGCCAAGAGGCTAATTTCTACCGCAAGCATAAATAAGCTTCAACCTTTTATTGTCAATATTAGATTTTGTTTGTGAGTTTTACTGTTTGCAGATCGGAAAACAAAAGCAACAGAATAATATAAAAAAAACAAGGCCAATTCCAACAAGGCATCGGCTGATGTGAGATATGAAACCAGCCCCTTTGGCAGCTCTCTTTTTAGATACAAGCTGTCATTCCACTTCACTACCAATCTCATGAATAGAAAGCCCGTAGAATCATACATGAGCTTTAACCAAGTGAAAGCAACCCAGCCAAAGTAAAAACGCTGTGCATGGGCAAAACTTTTCAGGTCTAGTAACACACCATACAGAGAGCAGAGAGGTACTGCTAGTGTTTGAGTTACTGGAAAAAAGGAATGACTTCACAAGTGAACACTTTTTGCGACAAAAGATGTTTTGCATGTCATCTGATATTGCAAATGTCCATCACAAGTACAGCACCAGGAGCTAGATAACATGTCATCATAGATGACGTGAAGAACATTGAAAAGGTAAAGAGCAAGTTAGCATCTCCCATTCTTCTGGTTCCAAAATCAGCTGGCTCCTGGAGGTTTTACATCGACTTTAGGAAAGTGAAAATTATTCCGAATTTGATACCTACACCATATTTCATATTGTTGACCTGAGTAAACAGTAGGTCAACCCAAGGTCATCTGTTCAGTTAATCTAAGCAAAGTTTATTGACAAGTGCCCCGACATTATGACAAAGTGTAAACATAATTTAGTGATTTTTCAATTTGTATTGGATGCCACACCAACTAAATTAAAAAAAGGTAGAAGCATTAGCTGATGGAGAAACACCTGCAGTTTGCCAGCACATATTTAGATGGTTTTGCAACCCACAGCTCAAATTGGGAAACACACATGAAACACCTGTAACTAGCGTGCAAAACCCTGAGCAAAGCAGGCCGGTGTGCAAATCCCACAAAATGAACCTTCAGCACATCTTCAGTACAGTATCTCAGACATCAGACGTATATTCTCAACTCTCTTCTCATGTTGATTCGTGTTCCCTTCTTCATATCTATCAATCCGTCTTTCAACCTCTACACTCTACTAAAAGGGCTCTTCTCTCTGTCTGTGATTCACTTATATATGCTCGCCACTGAAGGCAATCATCTCTTCTGGTCTTCCGTTTCTAAACACGTTCCATTCTTGTCTTATTTACAGCACTTACTCAGTGTCTTGGGCCGGTCTTAATTCTTCCACCCTTCCTCTTAGCATGGGCCACCTCGGGGCTCGGTCCTGGATTTCCTGCTTTTCTCTATTTACACTATTCCACCTGCCTCTCTTAATTGGTCTTTCCCATTATCTCTATGCTGATGATTCATAGCCCTTTCCTTCCTTCACCTTGTTTGTTCCGTCAATACACTCAACTCTTATCGCTTTCCTTCATGCAAATTCAGTGTTGGATGTTGGCCCACTTCCTTAATTTAAATCCTTCCAAGACTGAAGATTCTTTCTTCCCTGCCACAACTGTGCATCCTCCCTTGCCTGCCCCTTTATCTCTTTCCCCTTTTTTCTCTACCCATTTCTCTCAGTGCCTGGAATCTTGAACTTATTCTGAACTTGTCCCTTTCTTTCTCTAATAATAGTTCCACTCTTACGCACTCCTGTTGGTTCCAGCTTTTTAATATCCATAAGGTTAGGACTTTTTTTTCCTTTATTGCTACAAAAATTATTGTTTCTTCTCTTATTTTTTCTCATCTGCTCTAGTCTTCTACTCTTTCCCTATTTCTTCCTGCTGCTCATCTCTCTCCTCTTCGTTCCATCTATAACTCAGCTGCAAGCCTCCCTTTCACCTTATCCTTTCATGATTCTATTGACCCTGCTCTTGCCTCGCTTCATTAGCTCCCCTTTGAGTCACACTTGCTGTTTAACTTTCTCTGTCCAGTTATTAAATGTCTTCATGAACTTGCTCCTTCTTATCTCTCCTCCTTTGTTTCTTTTTATGTTCCATCTCACCTATTTCACTCTCAAACTCTATTTCCTATAACTGTTCCTTGTCCATCTTGTACTAATCTGTCTTTCTACCCTTTCTCCCTCTTGGCACCAATACACTGGATGTGCTTCCCGTCCCTCTTCGATTGTTGTCTTCTTTTTTCTGTCTACAGTTCATACCTGAAAACCCACTTGCTTACTGGTTAACTTGTGTTTTTCAATTTGTTTTACATGATCTGTACCATTCTACTTTTGGTGTTTAGTGCTATATAAATTAAAATCATATCAAATTAAAAAATCATGTGTGTATTTGCAAAATAAGTGTCTCCGGTTCATCCCACACACAATATACACACAATATACTGATAACTCAGAAGAAGAATGATGTCTGACCTTTTCTAAGATTTGAAGTATTTTATCTATGATTTGAATGAAACATTTCATCCCTGCCAGCCCTCTAAAAGATATGCTTTCCAACAACCAGCATAATCCCTCAATGAGACTTGATGAAGGTCCTGGGAGAATGGTCCTGGTGGAGCCTCTGAAGAAAGTAAATAAACACTGTGTCCACAATCTGATGGATTGTTGTATCCTGGACCTCTTGACAAACCTTTTCAGAAATATAATGATTAAACTCTGTAGAACCTGTCTGATAATTTATTTTAATAATTTGCCAAAATGCTTAGCAGTCGGAAGGCATGTGTGCATGTTTTGTATTAAGTTTTGAATTTAAGATTTACTGATGAATGATGCATGAGGCCTAAGATATTTTTCTTGATCTCATCACTTTACAATATCATCATCTCTTTGTATCATCATCTTTAGAACATCTCCTAAAACATAGTGGTCATTAGAAGTTTGCCCGTATCCCAGCAGTAAATCTGCTGGAATACCAGCAAATGGTATTACCGTTCCCGCTGCCTGATATCCTGGGATTATCGGGATATTACAGGTGGCGGTAAGGGTGGTAAATCTCCTATCCATGGAGTCGGACTCCATGGAGGGGATTGCTGGTAATACAGCAGTTTTTTGCTCGTGGGGCAGACTAACTACAGCTCTTAGCTGGAGGTAAATAAGTTAAAACGCACCAGGAAACCTGTAGTTTGGCAGTGCAGGAAAAGTGGCAGAAACAGAATTACTGCCACTTTTAGCTGCATTTTTCCTGCACTGCCAAACATGTATTGACCCCCATAGACACAGGACACATTCACCTGCCTTCTCCCTAAACCCAGTACGGATTAAACCTCATGTGTTCTTCATCAAGGTCAAAATTACTTCAAATGAGTGCCTTTGAGTTATTTTTGTGTGACTTTGGAGCACATGTTCAAAAGTCATTCAATAGTAAGACAAAAACAATAACTTTCAGTCTTAGCTCCACTGATTTTATATATTTCCATTTGCTTGATGCAATTCGATATTTACTTTCTCCTTCTTGAGGAGTTTAACAGACTGTTATAGCCCCCTCGTGATTCTCAGTAAACCTCAAAAGAAAAATTACCAAAGTGAAACAGTATCTCATCCATTGTAACTCAGACATTTTCATTCATTGCTATTTTGTACCTTAGCCTAACTTTCTCAGTGGTAAGCAGTCAATGTATTTCAATATTTCTTTTCTTGTTATCATTTAGTCCATTTTCCAATTGTGATGGCCTCTAAGAAAATATAGACATGCACAATACATTAATTAATAAATACCGTATGTGTTTTATTTAGGTTCTCACTGGTTTGTCGTCTCCACTCTCTAATCCCTTTGTCACAATTACACATGATTTGTTTTAAAAATAAACTATAACTCTATTGCTACTATTAATTTAGATGCACCTTTAAATATGTTTTGAACTATTCCTTTGAGAAGAGTTTGAGCCTTCTTATTACTTCTTTATAGTGGCTTCACTCACTCCACAATTTGAATTTTGATGTCAACGAGTTGCTTGGTCCATTTAAAGTTGTGCTACCCAAAACTCTAATGTTTGTGTTATATGCCGAACTTTTGCACTTTTGATCTAAGCTTACCTTTTCATAATCTGTCTATCGACGACATTCCAAAGTGTAGATAATTCCAGGGGTGTCACATGTCACAAAGTCTCATGCTTTGTTTGATTTGCATGCAAGTGGACTTCCTATTGTGTTACCATGTATTCCATTGGCCCATGGTTTTGTCAAGTTAATTACTTTCATGTTATTTTGTACTTTTATTAATATATCACCAATATTAATGTTTTATTGCACATGCCTTTTGGTAGATGTTTGTCTCAGTGGTATGCAGATTTCTTGTCTTCATTAATCATCAAACGCCAGTCCAATAATTATTTGATACATCTACTCCATTTGATATAATGTGCAATTCATTTGATCCTTTTCTTCTTTTTCTGAATTAGTGTGTTGACTTTCAGGACATTTGCCACCAGGATTGTGATTGTCTGTTGCTTCCATTAATAAGGTTGTGTCCTTTCTTGTTAACGTGTGTATGTACTTCTTTTGCTCTCTCATGATACATCATGTCTTCAGAACATACATTTGTATTGGTGAGAGCTGATATATGGAACATTGTTTATTGCATTGCTGGGATGGAAACGTGTTGCAAGTAGTGAGTTGATTTAATTTGTGTTTAATCCTACGTCCCGTCCCCTTTCCTCCATACTTGTGGGACATCTCTCCGTCCTGTGGGACGGGACTGGAGCACTTTGTAAAACGCATACACATTTTTTTCAAAAATGTGTCCGTCCTCTCGCTTCGCCCACCAGTCCTTTTCTCCGCTCGATCGGGGCCAGACGCACTTGCATCCTCGGAAGATTTTCTTCCCTTTTTTCCTCTCTGGCTCTCGTTAGCGTTCGTTTACTAATCTCTCTATGTCTTTCAAATTAGACTTTCCAGATTGTTCATCTTGTCACTGTCGCTTCGCGAGGGCGGATCCCCATCCTCTTTGTTTAGAGTGTTTGGGTCCGGAACACCGTTGGGACTCCTGTTTTTACTGTGACTCCCTTTCTCTCCGGGCACTTCAACGTCGGTTGGAGCGGTGGGAGGAGGTGTTCCGACGAACTCCTCCTTAGCATTTTCAGGCGTTCATGGACGTGAAGAAGAAACGCCCGGTAGGTTCTTTACTTTTCAGAGTACCCCGGCCAGGGGATACCTTTCCGGGTTCCTCTCGGTCCGGGAGGGGGGTTGATCGCTCTTTCACCGGGGTTCGCCCTGAGGTGCCCGTCGGGACTAATAATTCTACTGGAGTTTTCTCCGAGGGTCTCCTTAAGGGGCCTGTGAACACAGGAGTATGCTCCGAGGCCCCTCCTTTGGGGGCTGTTTGTAGACCCAGTTCTACTGAATCGTGGGGTACAGGCCTCTCTGTCGGCTTCCCTCAAAAACAAGACCGGGGAGCGCCCCAAGGCCTTGGCTGGGCTGGTTGTTACCGAACGGATGTTCGAGGCTCGTGCAGATAAGGCTGTTACCGGGCCTGGGTCCGAGGTCCCACGTTCAGAGGCTAAAGCTACCAACAGTTATGAGAGGCCGGACAAGGCTTTGTCAGTGAAAGCGGTTGCTCACCGTTCCCGCTCTTGTGGTGATACCAGATCTGTTGAGGGGGCAAAGAAGCAAAGTTCTTCTTTTACCGGCAGTGCCAAGGTCCTTCCTTCAAAGGCTAATTTGGCAGTTGGTATGTCACAAAAACATTCCAGGCATCATAGTACCGGCTCGGCCGAGGTTCCTTATGTTAAGGCTAAGATTAAGACCCCTGATCCATCGACGGGGACCCCTGCCTCACTTCCTCACGTGCCGCAGTTCCCCTCGGATGAGGACAAAATGGCGCCCGTTCCCGCCACGACCACGGCGGCCATTTTAGGTGCTACTACTACAACTATGCCATCGGCCTCTGGTGTAGGGCTCGGTCCCTTGGGTGAACCTAAGGTCCCTTGTGCGCATCCTTACCAGCCGATTTATGATTGGAACGCCTGGATGCCTCTTCCGCTCAAAGTTTCGTTGCCCGCGGGGGCGGCTCCTTTGATTTATGTGGATAGGTCGGTGGAGGGGCCGGTGTGGCACCCTTCCCCGTTACGTCCCTGCATTTGTCCACCTCATGAGAGGCCTCCTCAGGTTCTGAAGCAATCTCCTGAGGACGCCTTTTTCAGTACATTTCAAGGGCTTATGTGCACCGACCCCATGAGGGAATATTTCAAAGGGCTTTTCAAGGAGATATGTCCACCTGCGCTTCCGGCTCCACCCGTTCCTCCGGTGCCTCCCTTGCCCGTGGTGCCTCCCCTGGCTCTTCCGCCTGTGCCTCCATTGTCCCCAGTGGACAAGGCAGTGTCTGACATGGCTCAGCAGGATCCTGACCTGTCAGTTGACCCTCAAGGTGATCAGGACAACGAGGACCTTCCCCGCTCTATCAGAGCCTTTCAAGACCAGGTAATGGACATGATGAGGTTCTTAGATGTTCCGCTCTGCAGGAGGGCGTGCTTTCTGGGGCGTTCACCCTTTCTCCCTTGGAGCGTACCGGCCTGTTCCTGCAGAAGGACGTTCTGGCCGAGGTCCGAAGAGTCTGGGAAAAGCCACACTCTGGACTTTTTGTCAATAAGAAGATTGAGGCGAGGTACAGGCTGCATTCTTTGGAAGAGGTGGCCCTGTTGTCTTGTCTGTCTCCCTCCTCCACAGTGGTGGCTGCGGCTAGGTTGCAATCCAGACCTGCAGCATCCTCTTCCACGAAGGCTACTCAGGGCTTGGGAAAGGAGGACAAGCTCCTGGACTCCCTTGGGAGGAAAATCTTTGCCAACTCAGTCTTGCAGCTCAGGCATGCCAACGCTGAGTTGATATTGTCGGGAGCTAACATGCAGATGTGGAAAGGTCTGTCAGAGTTTGAGGAGCACATCCCGGTCGAGAAGTTGGAAGACTTCAAAGGAGGCCTTTCCGATGCCAGGGTCTTAGCCCAGGATCTCCTGGAGGCTGCGGCCCATCACGTAGACACCTCGGCTCGGAGCCTGATGCTTGGGGTTGATACCTCACGGCAGGCGTGGCTGCATGCCACTAAATTTTCTAAGGAAGTGCAAGACAAGGTGTTGGACCTTCCATTCGATGGTAAGGAGCATTTTCATTCTACTACTGATGTAGAGCTCACCAAGACCAAGGATAGCACTCAGACGGCTAAATCATTGTCTGTTCTGGTCAAAGCTCCTTTCAAATCCCAGAGACCCTTGTCGCAAAGTCGAACCTCCTCTGGTTTTAGGGGCTTCCTCAACCGCAAATCTCGCAGAGTGGATACTTCTGCGGGGAATAACCGCTGTAGACAACAACGCACGTGGTTTTTTTCCCGCTCCTCAGCCTCCTCATCGGGTTCAATAAACCTGCCAAATGAGGTTTTCCACGCTTACATGAGACCCCGGTGGGAGGACGCATTGCGTCTCATTGGGAGGCGTGGCAGACCATCACAGAAGACCCGGGGCGTCACTAGGGGGGGCTAGAGGGGCTATAGCCCCGGATCATTTGCTTGTAGCCCCAGATGATGATCACAGGGCTACAAGCAAAGGCTAGCACCAGGCCCGAACTGTTATCGATCATCCGTTTTTCCCCACTGCTCTGCCCTGCAGTGCTGTGCTGGAAAGGCGGGTAGGTGGCAGTGGCACTGTGTGCACATCGATACAGAAAATGAATCAGGCAGGCCAGGAGGCAGCGCAGCAAGCAACGTTTGATCGTGATTTATTGAATAGAAAAAAGATTTGTGAGTACACGATTCGAACATGATGGCTGCTGGCTGCCTCCTGGCCCGCTACTCGTGCTGGTGCTGACCTGACAGTCTGCGCTTGCGCAGCAGCAGGGAGCAGCCGAGCCACTGCCCACACAGGCACAAATGCATGTGCCCTGGGCCTTCCCTGCATGCGCTGCGCACTTGCAGTATCAGGTCACGCCCAGCCCCGTGCTAGTCGCCAGCTCCACCCATCTATACCTGTGTTTGTGTGACCACTGACCCGGACGCCCCCAGCTGTGTTACCGTGCCCCGGGCCCCCCACCCCTGTGAAGCTGCCTGCCTAGTGCTTACTCCGGGACCGAACCGAAGGTAGGTGACTGTTGACGTGACCGAACAAACGTCAATACAGTAGAATGGGGAGATGCGTTTGAGGGGAAAGTAATGTGTTTCTCGCGTTATGTTTGAATTCTACCATGTGTTCTGGAATGCGAATTGCTGGCACCTGCACGTTTCACTTTGCTTTCATTGCTTTGCGAATCTAACCATATGGTAGCTGAGTGGGGTAATGCTTATGCTTAGCCTGTAGTTTGACGCACCTTCAACGTGTTCGTGCCCAGTTCACTGTTATCACCTATCTGGGTTGTTGTATGTTTGTACAGTGCTTTGAGCTAGGGCAGTAACTTAAGTGCTCCACATTTCAGTTATAATGGCTTGCTTGTGTTCAGTGTCCTCTTACGTTTGATAACTCCCTCTCCTCCTTCTCCCGTGTTCTCTCTGTGCAGCATTTTGGGTCCTCTGTACCCCCCTACCCTTTGTCACTCTCTGCTTCCCTCTTGCCACGCTCATTCTCCTGCCACTCTCAGTGCCCACTTACTCCCATCCCGGCTACTTCTCTGTTTTCCTCTGCCCTCTTCCTTCGCAGTATCCACCTGCCCCTGATGTCCACCCGTGTTTCTTTGGTCTTGGTCTGGGTGGTGGGTGAATGGGAGGTGAGAGGTCTTGGTGCTATGGGGGAGATGGATGGGGGGCGAGAGGTCTTGCTGCTGTGGGTGCTGAGTGGATGGGGGGCGAGAGGCCTTGCTGCTGTGGGTGATGGGAGGATGAGGGGGCGAGAGGCCTTGCTGCTGTGGGTGGTCGGTGGATGGGAGGCAAGAGGCCTTGCTGCTGTGGGTGGTGGGTCGATGGGAGGCGAGAGGCCTTGCTGCTGTGGGTGGTGGGTGGATGGGAGGCGAGAGGCCTTGCTGCTGTGGGTGGTGGGTGGTGGGTGGATGGGAGGCCAGAGGCCTTGCTGCTGTAGGTGGTGGGTGGATGGGAGGTGAGAGGCCTTGCTGCTGTAGGTGGTGGGTGGATGGGAGGCGAGGGGCCTTGCTGCTGAGGGCTAGTGAGTGGAGACCGAGATGGGATGGGGCGAGATGCCTTGGTGCTGAGGGCTAGTGACTAGAGGCGAGAGGTCTTGGTGCTGAGGGTGATGGGTGGATGGGAGGCGAGAGGCCTTGTTGCCACTGTCAGCCTCTGTCACTTTCCCTCAGTGTCTCTCATTGCAATGCTTGCATCTCACTCTGTCATCTCTCGCTCCTGCACGTGCTCTCTGAACCCATCCTCTCCACCTCTGTCTCTTTCACTCTCCATCACTTCTGTTTTTCTTTCCTTCATCTTACATTCCCCCATACGTCCCAAAACCCCCTCTACCACTCACCTGATCCTGCGGATCACTTCTATATTTAGACCACTGCCCCCCACCCTCCAAACCGCATGTTTTTGAGGCAAGAGGAGGGCATTTGTAACAGCCCATTTTCCCCTCCTTTCATTACTGCAACCCTGTAGAGAAGCCCCAATCCTCTTAGCCCCCGGTATCCCTCTTTTGGAGGTCTTTCTCTCGCCACAAACTTGTGCCCATTAGCAACCCCTCCGCCCGCGCCCCCTTGCGCGGCTCCCAGCACCCCAACACACTCCCACACTTTAGTGTTGTGTATAGATGTCACTCAGTCACCTATTCTTCGTCTCTACCTCTGCGTGCTGTCAGGCCCCCATTGTTATTGGTTGGTTTCTACAAACTTTCCGAATTTCCTTCCACCTGTCCTTGACCACCCGAGCAATTTATTTGTACATTGTTTTGCTAGCGAGATGTCAAGAGGAAGTGGCCACCCTATCGTTTTTCATAAAATGATTTACACCTTCGGTCAACGTTATATTTATTTACAACCATTTAGTGAGCAAGTGTCCTTACACGCAGTTTAATAAACCATTTAACAGGGCGCTCTCTAGACAATAATGCGCCGTCTTGGTGTAAAAAAGAAAACACCAGAATACAAGCCAGCCCCCCTCACTCCCGCTTTGCTCCTCTACTGCACTCCCGCCCCAAAGCCATTACATCTTCGTAATTTAAACACCGTTTTGTTGCATGTACTTAAAATGTATAAGCAGATAACATAATATTTTAAACAGGAATTCATTTTTTATCTCGTGTTTTTTTGTACACTGTCTAAATGTAAGGTGCTCTCCTGGATGTTGCTGCCGCAACACAGTATAGATCAGGGAAATTATTTTCCCACAATTTCGCTCTGAATGAAAACCATAGCAAGAGCCAATAGCTCGCTTCGGTTGGTGAACGCAGCGCCCAGAGGCCATTCAAAATGCTTTGGCAGTAGAATGGAAGATGAGTGTGAACATGGAAAGTGTTAGCCGGTGGTGAAAAAGGAGGCAGCTCCCAACTGTATTAAGTAAGGTTAGGTTACAAAGAGCTCCTTGAAGCTACTTCAATGCACTGTAGGTGAAGACCAGAGAAGGAGGTAGACAAAGAGATGAAGCAGTAATGTTGCCATATGATCGGCGTACCTAGACAACATAACAATACCTGCCAAATGGCGTGAGTGCATGGGAATGTAATGGGAAACTATGGTGAGAGTACCCAAGTATAGGATTGCAATATCTAGAAAATAGAATTAGCACCGGATTAGCCAGCCAATCAGGTGGCTAGGACCGCAGGCTTGAACTGCCTGTACAAGCCCGTGTTCCAAGCCGCCTGACGGCCGGCTCCCCCTACCGCCATCTTCCCCCATTCTTTCATTTTTACTGCAGTATGTTCTATCCATACTGCATTGCTACTAAATGCAACTTCATGTGAATGCAAATGGAATGAAACCACAAATGTACTTGTTTAAAAGGGTATGTTGGAAAAGAAATGCTTTTCATTTGTTTGTTATGTTATACTCGGCATTTTTATCCCACCTGCTTGCTGCAGCTTATTAGTGGTACAGTATTCAGCAGCCATTTAGATCACTAAGAAACATATGTACTATGCTGGTTATTTTGGAAAAATAATGCTCAAATGTGTGAGTTTGGCTGAATTTTTTCAAAAATGTTCTTGTGGCGGGGGAAGAACGTACCCGTGTACCACCCTGTTCAAGTTGAGGCTCGCTCGCTGCCCTCGCTCGCTACATAATTGCATTTGTTATGTGCCACCACTTCGTAAGCCCACTAGCTACCCCTGTCAGTCCAACAACATCAGTAAGTGACTGTATGGTTAATGTAGCAAACGGGTATCTCTCAGTTGCTGCTTAAAGGCATGGTCTAGTAATAATTTTTATTGTCCCTATGGGTCGGCCATGTTTTTTTAAGGCTAAGTGGCTCGATTTTAGAAAACTTTCCTATGGACCTTACCCGAGTTTTCGTCCATTAAACGCACGTGAAAACAAGCACCTGGGAGCCGCCATTTTCTGATAATCCTATCTTTTCCCCGATCGCCCTGGCTGACCTGCTTTTGCGGCACTAAATCAATTCCCCCGCCCCTGAGCCTGTCATCAGCAGACTCGTACCGCCCATTTCCCAACGCCAAAGCACGTCTCGTGTCAACATTTGCTGTGCTTCAGCTAATGACGTGTCGCCATGGAAATGGCAGGACGCCTCCCTCCTCAATAAGTATAAACAGACCGTTTCACAACACACAGCAGCAGATTTTCGATTCAATTCCTCTCTCTGTGTTACTTTGAGTATTCTGTGACTCGTTTCTGTGCTCTGGTCAGCTACCTTTGCCGCTTGTAGCCCGTGTGAACACCTGAACCATCTCTGTAAATTATTTTACTTTGTTTACCACACAATGGCTACAATAATGCCCTACATGTACGAGCCCGAGTATACCGAGGAGGAACTACTGGAAAGGGAAGCACGCGAAAACGATGGGGATTCGGACAGCAGTTGGGAGGACGATTCAACAGATGAAGAGCCTGGGCCTAGTCGCATGGACGGCGTCTCCACCTGGTGCACATGCAATCGGTGCGAGCTAATGCCAACCGAGGACGAGAACTGCTGCTGCCGAGAAAACTCGGGATGCCTGGCCTACATTTCGGAAGGCGAGCCACGACCGCAATGCATCACCGAGCTTCCAGACTTCAGGGCAGCCTGCCTCACACGGGCCGTGTTGAGAATAATGATGGTGCTTATGCACGAACTTCGAGCAACTGTTCGTCCTCGTAATCCGAGTAACGAGTAAGTATACTCTGCTTGTCATGCCACTCCTATTTCATGTTCTTCTACTATATCCAAAATTACATCTACATATCATTGTAACGCATGTAAGTCGTTCAATAGTGTGCATTGTCTAGATAGCATTTGTCCGTGCAGAATGCCATTAGTTACAAGAATTGTCATTGACAACAAATGTTTATTAAACTTATCTGGGTCATTTAAAAACAGTTTGTTTCATTCCTTTTCACAGGTGGTACAGGCTGGTGGCCTATCGTTCCTTTACATGGTGGCTTCACGGGAGGCTTGGACACCGCGTTCGAAGAGTGATACCCGCCTGTGCCGTTCGTGCCATTAGAGACACGTTCCCGAGTGATAGCGGTCAGTACAGGGGATTTTCTCTCGCTGTGCTGCAACCTGACCTGTATAACCTTTAAAGTCTTCTAATTTTTTTTTTGTGGCATGAAAATAAGATACAAAATAAAACACCACATTTATTTTAACAACGTTTGTCTTGATTTTTTAAATGAATCAAGTGTTTCTCCATTCAAGGATGGACGTCAGAAAACTGTGCAGGGTGGTCACTATCTATCTAAGCTAACATAACATATTATCAATAATGCATGCACCAAATAACACTTGTTCAAAGTCTTTCAGTAGGTTATGTCTATATAAAAGTCACACATATATCTGCACTATCAATTACCATTGGATTATACATGCCCTAGGGTCTTGGCCACTATAATACACCGGTTGAAGTGTGGGTCTGTGCTCACAAGAATCTCCGGTATGTGGCATTTGTTACTGATAAGCAACGATATACTATCATTGATATAAAGGCGATATACTGTATATTGATATAAAGGCGGTTCGAGCCGGTGGATGCGCGCTGGCATCGGGGGGCTGTCCGGGGCGCGAAAGGCCAAAGTGCCAAACTACATGTACACTTCAAAAGGTGTCCCACGCCAAGGGGCCATCAGTCACATGGCCTCCTCAGACCCTGTGTCTCCAGCCAGGCCTCCCCTTGAAGCAGGCCGCCCCCTGCAATCCACATAAGTGTGTCTCCATTCAGCAGTCTTCCTGTGCCTTATCTGCACGCCCCAGGCCCATCCATCCCACCCCCCTGTATCAAAGGCGGTTCGCGCCGGTGGATGCGCGCTGGCATGGGGGGCAGTCAGGGGCGCGAAAGGCCAAGGTGCCAAACTACATGTACACTTCAAAAGGTGTCCCACGCCAAGGGGCCATCGGTCACATGGCCTCCTCAGACCCTGTGTCTCCAGCCAGGCCTCCCCTTGAAGCAGGCTGCCCCCTGCAATCCACATAAGTGTGTCTCCATTCAGCAGTCTTCCTGTGCCTTATCTGCACGCCCCAGGCCCATCCATCCCACCCCCCTGTATCAAAGGCGGTTCGCGCCGGTGGATGCGCGCTGGCATGGGGGGCAGTCAGGGGCGCGAAAGGCCAAGGTGGCAAACTACATGTACACTTCAAAAGGTGTCCCACGCCAAGGGGCCATCGGTCACATGGCCTCCTCAGACCCCGTGTCTCCAGGAAGGCCTCCCCTGAAGCAAGCCGCCCCCTGCAATCCACATAAGTGTGTCTCCATTCAGCAGTCTTCCTGTGCCTTATCTGCACGCCCCAGGCCCATCCATCCCACCCCCCTGTATCAAAGGCGGTTCGCGCCTGTGGATGCGCGCTGGCATGGGGGGCAGTCAGGGGCGCGAAAGGCCAAGGTGCCAAACTGCATGTACACTTCAAAAGGTGTCCCACGCCAAGGGGCCATCGGTCACATGGCCTCCTCAGACCCTGTGTCTCCAGCCAGGCCTCCCCTTGAAGCAGGCCGCCCCCTGCAATCCACATAAGTTTGTCTTCATTCAGCAGTCTTCCTGTGCCTTATCTGCACGCCCCTGGCCCATCCATCCCACCCCCCTGTATCAAAGGCGGTTCACGCCGGTGGATGCGCGCTGGCATGGGAGGCAGTCAGGGGCGCGAAAGGCCAAGGTGCCAAACTGCATGTACACTTCAAAAGGTGTCCCACGCCAAGGGGCCATCGGTCACATGGCCTCCTCAGACCCCGTGTCTCCAGCCAGGCCTCCCCTTGAAGCAGGCCACCCCCCTGCAATCCACATAAGTGTGTCTCCATTCAGCAGTCTTCCTGTGCCTTATCTGCACGCCCCAGGCCCATCTATCCCACCCCGCTGTATCAAAGGCGGTTCGCACCGGGGATGAGCGCTGGCATGGGGGGCTGTCAGGGGCGCGAAAGGCCAAGGTGCCAAACTGCATGTACACTTCAAAAGGTGTCCCACGCCAAGGGGCCATCGGTCACATGGCCTCCTCAGACCCCGTGTCTCCAGCCAGGCCTCCCCTTGAAGCAGGCCGCCCCCCTGCAATCCACATAAGTGTGTCTCCATTCAGCAGTCTTCCTGTGCCTTATCTGCACGCCCCAGGCCCATCCATCCCACCCCCCTGTATCAAAGGCGGTTCGCGCCGGGGATGAGCGCTGGCATGGGGGGCTGTCAGGGGCGCGAAAGGCCAAGGTGCCAAACTGCATGTACACTTCAAAAGGTGTCCCACGCCAAGGGGCCATCGGTCACATGGCCTCCTCAGACTCCGTGTCTCCAGGCAGGCCTCCCCCGAGGCAGGCCGCCCCCCCAATACCACGACATACATACGTCATTCATTCACAAACACACCCCAGTTTCTAATACTTTAAAAACCACTTGATATGTCTCATGAGAACATCTTTGTGCTTTGCAACTGAACTCTTGAACGTGCTACCTGGGAACCACTGAGATCTATGCTAATCTGCTTGTCGTCGTGCTATCCGTGAACTCTGTGACCGACCGCTTCGAGCATACCCATCAGTGCGCTACCTGTGGCCATCCACCTATTCTCCCGCAACATACTGCTCTGCTTGCTGAACCCAACTGTTTGTTGGTCAAGGTAAGGCCATGTATCCTGGTTATATTCCGCAGATTTTTAAATGTCTATCTATTTTCCAGTAGAGTACAAAATAGTGCTATGTTCATTGGTCTCATTGGTATTGACTTCAGTTTCCATTGCTATGCTATCAATAGATCTATTTATTTTCATCTGTGACTATTGTGATTGAATTGCATCCTTCGGGGCTCCAGTCAATAATGTTAGCATGTTTCCTTCTCGTGCAAGACAAAACATCCAAGGGATGAGTCACATGTTCAGATTTCAGACACATCAATTATACATTTCTGCAACTTATGCAAATACTAAGCAGCACATAATGAACTGGAATAGTTCCTGCAACCAAAACAAACCTTGCATTGATCATTGTATGATTCATTTACTTTTGTATCAAATCTTTACTCTTGAAGATTGTATAATAATGTCGATATTTACTTTTCAGATTTATCAACAATGCCTGCCTGTTCGATTAGCAGTTGCCCTTCGAAGACCCATGCGGAATCTGAAGGAACTACAATGCATGTATTCCCGAAAACTGTTGATCGAATAAGAGAATGGGTCAGACATTGCAGATATCCACTGGATGAGCTGGAAAGTAGAGTCCAACAAGTCTTAGAGGACAAGAGGGGTGATCGATACCGCATCTGCAGCCGGCACTTTTCCTTGGACATGTACACAACTTCTTGGGTAACAAAGAAGAATAAACGGCGAACGACACGGAAATTGCGCGAAAACACTATTCCCACTCTATTCGTCCACATTCTGCCACCGGTGAGTCAAGTGTCCCGATTTAGCTTTAGGCCTTGCGGTAGTGTGTAGCCGAATGGATTAATAGATATTGTAGGTGTTCTATCCCTTGTAATCATTTCGATATTGATATGAGTGTATAGTTTTTTGAATAATGACATTTATCAATATATTCTTTTTCGATTTCATAACCCACAAACGCAATGTATATATATGGGAACAGGGAACTGTGCTGTATTGAGCATTTTTCAAGTATTCTGTCGGCTTACGTGGCTATTTTTAATATTGGCATTTCACTATCAATCATTAATTGACCTTTATAACTTCTTGACTATCCCTTGAATCTGAAGCAAGAACATTCTACATCCTTGACGTGGTCGCAGTTATCAACCACTTCTAGCGCGTATCAGGTAATCTTACTAAGCTAATCCGCTACATACTTGTTTTATGCATGTCAAGTAATAGTTTTATTCTATCGTGTAATTATTTTACCGAATGTTTGGTTACTGCTTTCCAATTAATATACACCTTAGTTATCGTCCACTGGTGTTTGTTTTCAGTTATAATTAGTGTTATCCATACTAATGCAAGTACTGTCTTTCAGGGAGATGCTGAAGCGTCCGCCACATCTACAACGTTTCTAGATGTTCCTCACCAGCAGGAAGTATGGATACTGACAGCTCCATCGAGCGTCATCATCAGAGCTGGAATTCTTGTCGTTTGATTGATCTACACAATGTTTCATTCGTGGTTAGCCGTTGATATGTACCTGTGCTGTCGACCCCAGGTGTATGTTATGTTTTCACAATTGTAATCCTCACTAATGCAAGTACTATGTTTCAGGCAGTTGATGGAGCGTCAACCCCTACACTTGATGCAGAGCCTGACATTCAAGTATACAAATCGGCGCAACAGCTTTCGGAAGTGCGCACTACATTTGCAACATCCATAGATATTCTTCAGCAGCACGAGGTATGGATACTGACAGCTCCATCATGCGTGATAATATAACGTGATTCCATTTGCTATACTTTCCTCCCTATTAACGCAAGTGCTGTGTTTCAGGGAGACGACGAAGCTTCCACCCCAATCACAACATCTCATTTAGATGATGCAGATGAGAAGGAATCGTTGAAATAAGTCGATGCAATGTGATCATATTTGGATTTTCCTTGATTCTTTTGGACAATGCATCTTTCGCGGTTATCTCTTTATATGTACCTGTGCGTTCGACCCCAAGTGTGTGTTATGTTTCCAATATTGAAAAGCATACTAATGCAAGTACTGTGTTTCAGGGAGACGACGGAGCTTCCACCACAATCACAACATCTCATTGAGATGATGCAGATGTAAAGGAATCGATGAAATAAGTCGATGAAATGTGATCATATTTGGATTTTCCTTGATTCTTTTGGACAATGCATCTTTCGCGGTTATCTCTTTATATGTACCTGTGCCGTCGACCCCAAGTGTGTGTTGTGTTTCCAATATTGAAAAGCATACTAATGCAAGTACTGTGTTTCAGGGAGATGCGGATGCCTCCTCTCCAATACAACCATTCATGGCAGTCCATGCAGAGCCAGAGGTATGGATACTGACAGTTCCATCGAAATAGATCATCACTGGTCGAATACTTGTCCTTTGATTGTTGCACACAATGTTTAAATCGTGTTTGGCTATTGAGATGTACCTGTGTGTTCGTCCTCACGTGTGTTTTATGCTAACAATATTTTGATACATAGTAATGAAAGTACTATGTTTCAAGGAGACGACGGAGCCTCATTCCGTGCTGTCTATGCGGATACAGAAAATATAGTTGTTGCAGCGCAAGAGGAAGGGAGGACATGCGGAAACGAATCGGAGCTACAGCGTGCAGATGTTGAAGGTCGAGTCAAAAAAGTTGTAAAGAAAAAAACAAAAAAAAGGTTAGTTACAAACAGTTCATAACTTTAAAAAAATGTTTGTGCTGGGGACTATTTTCTGTTTTTTTCCAGTCAATTCTACTACACTCCATCTTGTGTTTAAACTGAACATCCCTTTTCCAATCTCTCCTCCAGTTACCCGTGGGCGTCAGAACTATACACACACAGACAGTGAAGCGAATGAGAGATGTGGCTTGCCAGACCATGTACACTATGGAGGAACTATTAATTGAGGCGAGGCGTGTTCAGGCTCGAGATGCTCATGTCCAATGGCCAGAACATGAATTAGCTATGTTTGGAGACTACAGCAAAGTTGCATTGGACCATAGCTACTGTGCGACCGGACCACCACAAGAAGATGTTATTGAATGTATTGAAGATAGCTCTGAAGTAGTTGCAGATCAATTTACACAATCTACACCCGGCAAAAAATTGCCACCAAAAAACATGTCGACATTGTTGTGTTCTCCCATCAATGTTGAATTAGCAGATGTTGAAATGAGAGAGAATGAACCAGCCGCAGCATCCATAAACGCAACAATACTTGATAGCAGCGATATTACTTTCCAATGTGTTGATATCTCCACAACGTCAAAGGCCGAAACAACGTTGACGCAGGATGACAGTCTAATGAAAGAGAGCAAATACATAGTATTCGACAGTTGTTTGATGGAAATTATAAGTATGCTGAAATGTGTGCCGCCTGTAGGTTAAATCATAGGTTCTCATGGTCTGCACAACCAATGCTGGGGAAATGCCAGCAGGCAATCTACTGTGTGCAGCTGCATCACTTTTTAGTGGCTCCAGTTTTAGAAAGTTAGAGGCTTTCTTTCAGTTTGTGGGACTCCTTTTCATTTCTAAAGCGCTGTACTACACATACCAACGTGATTATCTGTTTCCGGCCATTAGTGATGCTTGGAGAATTGAACAATTGTCTCTAGCAAGTACATTCAAAGGCAAACGATTCAGGCTAGCCGGCGATGGACAGTGCGATAGCCCCAAGTACTGCACCTACCACTTTCAGGACATGGATAGTAAGAAAATTGTGAGTTCGGAGGACGTGCAGGTAACACAATGTACATCCTCAGTGGCCATGGAGAAACTAGGTTTTATAAAATCAGTGGAATATCTACAATCGAGGGGGATGCACATCAACCTCATAGCCACGGATAGACACGTTTCAATTGCCAAGACAATGAGAGAGCAGTTCCCACATATTAAACATCAATTTGACGTATGGCCTCTTGCTAAATCAATCAATAAGAAAATCTCGGCTGCAGGAAAAAAAAAAGGTTTTGAAAGTATTTTGCAGTGGTCACATTCTATCACCAACCATCTTTGGTGGAGCTCAAAAACCTGTGAAGGTTCAGTGGAAATACTACTTGAAAAATGGCGGTCACTGATGCACCACTGTACCAACGTTCACCGCTGGACAGCAAATGAACATTTCCACCAATGTGAACATGGCCCTTTGTCCCCAGAGGAGGCACGGAAGAAGAAGTGGTTGATTCCATCTTCACCGACACACAAAGCCATTGAGAAGATTGTTTTCGACAAAACTCTATCAAGAGATTTGAGAGGACTGACAGAATTCTGTCACACAGGAGATTTGGAGGTGTTCCACAATATGTGCCTAAAGTACAGGCCAAAGCGCTTGCATTTTAGCTTTCGGGGCATGAAACATCGCACTCTACTAGCGGTCTTGGCCCATAACAGCAATGTTGGACGTGAACAATCTAGGACTAGGGGTAGAGTAAGGATGCCTCGTTACACTAAGGTGTTTTCAAAAAGAAGTAAGCAATGGGTGATCAAACCAGTCTATGATGAAATGCAGTTCGACTTTGTGAAAGGCCTTATTGTTGCTGTGTTAGAGAAGCACAGATAAGGAATTTTGGACGTTTCTGTACAGAGCAGTGATCCATTGCCACCAAACATTGCGACTGTGCCATGCCCACCCGATGCACAGCTGATTGTGAAGTACAAATCGCGGTTTAAATAATTGCAATAGGATTGTATTTTTGTAAATAAATGTTATTGTACAGTGTACCTGTAAACCTAACCCCTATCTTCACCATCATGGGTGGCGAAGAAGCTGGGTGTCATCTTTGAATTCTCTCTATTCACCTCACATATGTGTATGTATATATTTTTCTCATGTCTCATCTCATGTAAATGTAAATGCTGCGCACTGTTAACGGAGGGGAGGCTTGCGTATTGCAAATAATAAAACAAACAAACAAACAATAAATCTCACTTTTAACTCAACTCCTGTGGTACTTTATACTTTCCCTGACCTTCCGCAAAAAATTAAATGTCTCAATTTGGGCTGCAAAGCTCACAGACAACGGGGACAAAATTGGGGCACTTAGAACCCGCCAGCCAAGCGGGCCGTGGCATTTGGGAGAGAAGCCAGTTCGCATTTGCACATTGAGGCACACTACATAGACGGATTCTAAACTTCAAGTTCTCATAGATGCTTATACTACGTGATGTTGCAAATAAAGAATGCGAAGGACAGTGCCCAGATGAGGCCCACAAGTCGCACTGGAAGTATAAGGGTCTATTGTTTTTTGACCTTGAGACAGGGACCATGCCGAAAGAACTTCATTTGAAGGGAGTGCGCAATAACGTAAGAGACGACAAGGCAGAAAATTCAGAAACTAGACCGAGTTTCAGTTTTAGGTCAGTATACGAAAAATCATTGTCAAGAGCACGGTCCGTTTTACAGACTGCATTACGAAGAGACACAATGGAAATTTCAGATATAATGTAAGTAAATCTTTACACGCTTTTATACCGGAATGAAGAATTAATGAATGGATGCATGAATAAATGAATGAATGAGGAGCTAGGAAAAGCAAGTAAAACTGTTCGTAGTGGGCACATGGGCATGCAGGTCCACTGGTCTCACCAATCTCGCTCCTTGGGCCAGCCACTTTTCCCTGCACTACGGGACTGTATCTGTATCCTTCAGCCCCTTGTCCCGGCATTTACCTTGCACTTGCCACCAGCTGGCCCTATTATTTAATTTGTATTCAACTATCCTTGTGCAGCCCATCCCCATGCGCGATCAGAAAGACACCTGGCCTAGTAGGATCGTTGTCTGTGTGCCCTTGTTCCCAACCTGCCTCGTCACGCCTAGAAACACTTGAGTATACGCGCGTTACAAATGCCATATCATATATCAGATCATTCCTCACGCATGTAGACTGTCGTTTATCATTGTGTGTTGGCCTCAATTTATCTCGTTACTTTTCGCATTTATGTTAGGGACGAACATACTCCATTGAACTACCCTTGCAAGCAAATAGTTTCTGATCGGCCGTAATAAATAAAATGAGTAATATTAACGAAGTTCGGCTAGCTAGACTAATTATCATTTTTTTGTTTTCATAACAGGTATTTGATCCCTTTCTGCCCCTGCCATCTGTTTGAGACACCGGCGGATGGATTCTTCAGCAGACACCTGCAGCTTCGTGTCAACAACTGGAGCACGATCACCATATTATGGGACGATCCCCAAGGGCCCACATGCCCTTACGCTGTACTAGTGGCTAGAAGCAACATAACAACCTTTAGGCTGGACTAGTGCCTAGTTGATGGAACAGCCTTGCGGTTCACTGTGCTTCCAAAGTGATTCTTTTTATGAAAATGAACTCCCTGTATGCCATAAAGGAACAGCGCGTGACTCAAGATGAAACGGAACAGTTATTGCGGATACAGATAAAAGAAAATAAATGGCTTCCGGAGTTCATATGAATATTCTCTAAACATTTAATGCCAAATAAATGTACTTTACCAAATGTACCGTGTTGCTGTTTCATTGTAAAGTACAGTTTCATATTCCGAATTGTGGCACGCTGTGTTGTGAGTTGATCTGTGTTGGTTTCCGGGTTCTGTGTGGAGTCGCGCAGAAGACGACTGGGCGCATATGCCTACGCAGCACAGTAACGTCACGGGGAGAGGCAGGGAATTTGAATGTTTTGATAATGTAAGGCTCAGGAGCGGGGGAATTGATTTAGTGCCGCAAAAGCAGGTCAGCCAGGGCGATCGGGGAAAAGATAGGATTATCAGAAAATGTCGGCTCCCAGGTGCTTGTTTTCGCGTGCGTTTAATGGACGAAAACTCGGGTAAGGTCCATAGGAAAGTTTTCTAAAATCGAGCCACTTAGCCTTAAAAAAACATGGCCGACCCATAGGGACAATAAAAATGTTTACTAGACCATGCCTTTAAATACAATTTCTCAATCCTTGCCAAGTCTTTGGCTGTCCTGGCCAAAGGCTTTTCTTTGTCATATATAACCTCATAAAGTATTACATACCGTAGCACTACTGGATGAAGACTCAGGTTTTGGAGTGGCAAATCTTCCAAATGAAATGAGCATGACTCGCACTTTGAGCAGTATAGTTTGCAATATTAACGCTTGAAATCGCAACGTGGCGCGGCACGTACGTTCAGATCATGTAGTTATGTGAAATCCAAACTTGCAATGGGCTCTAGCAGGGGAAATCCAAACCTAGCAACGCCCCTGCAGAAGACAGATGGGTCTTGTCAGTCGCTCGAGCGGGTTTCCGCTTACCTTTACCCCCTACCCCACCCCTCAACCCTCCTTTTCAGCTGTCGGGCTCACCTTCCCTCAAGGCCGAAGTTCAGAAACTTCTGGACCTCAGAGCTGTGGAACTCGTTCCCCTTGGGGAGCGAGGGGAGGGCTTCTACTCCCGGCTGTTTATGGTGCCCAAACCCAACCAGGCTGGCCTGCACACCATCCTAGACCTTTCGCAGTTCAATCTTTTCCTACCCCAAGAGAAATTCAAGATGATCTCGCCCAGCCAGATACGCTCCTCCTTACAGATGGGCGATTGGCTCAGCATTGTGGATCTTCAGGATGTGCATTGGCATATCCTGATTTGGAATCCACACAGGAGATATCTCTGCTTCTCTTTGGGAGAGGAGCACTTCCAGTTTCGGGTGCTTCCTTTTGGCCTCAGCTCGGCGCCGCGTGTCTTCACGAAGATGATGTCGGTGATTGCGGCCTATCTTTGTCTCCAGGGAATCCATGTGTATCCTTATTTGGACGACTGGCTCTTACACAGCCCTTGTCCGCTGGCAGCAGCGGGCAACCTCCAGTCTCTCCTCAGCTCCTGTTCTATCTTGGGCTGTCGGTGAACTGGCGAAAATCCTCCATGACGGTCTCACAGGACCTGATCTTCCTGGGTTTTCATTGGAACATGTTCAACTGTAGAGTGTATCTGACCGAGGACAGAATGGCGATCTGTTAGCCACGTGTCAGATGTTTGCGCAGTCGGAGAGCATGTCGGCCTGGTGGTTCCAGAGGCTTCTGGGTCTCATGGCCTCATGTGTACTGGCTCTTCCTCTTGCTCGTCTCAAAATGAGACGGACCCAGATGGCTCTTCGGACTTCATGGCGTCAGGCAGTGGATCCGGATTTCATGCGGATAATGATTCCGGATTCCATGAGAGTGGACATGGATTGGTGGTCATCTCTCAGCAATCTGTCTGGGGGCGCAGGGTTTCAGGACCCGTTCCCCATGGTGACGATCACGACAGGCTCCTCCCTTCTAGGGTGGGGTGCGACATTAGATCTTCAGGTTTCAGACCTCTGGTTGCCTCAGGACAAGCTCCTGCACATAAATCATTTGGAGCTTCTGGTGATCTTCAGAGCGCACAGGGCATTCAGACCGCTCATTCTCAACAAGGTGGTCCGCATAAGAACGGACAATGTGGTGTCAATCTATTACATTAACAAGCAAGGGGGAACAAAGTCTCCCCCCCTCGTGGACCTGTCCATCCAGATTTGGGAGTGGGCCGTGCTTCATGGTGTCTGGATGCTTGCAGTGCACATCCCGAGCCAGCTGAATGTCACAGCGGATGCCCTCAGCCAGTGGACAGTGGTCAGCTACGAGTGGTAATTGACGGCGGAGGTCCTCTCATGGATTTTCTTGCGTTGGGGCACACCGGAGGTGGACCTCTTCGCTACGGCGGTGAACAAGAAGCTTCCTCAGTATGTCTCCAGAGGGGGGCTGGGAGCCTCCTCTCTGGGGGATGCTCTCGAGATTCCATGGCACAACATGAGAGCTTACGCCTTCCCGCCTCTGCCTCTAGTTCACCGTGCAATTTGGAAGTTGAAGATCTCAGCAAACTGTTCCCTTCTACTCATAGCACTGTGGTGGCAGGCCAGGTTTTGGTTCTCAGAACTTCAACACCTGTCGGCGTATCCGCCGATCAGGTTGCCAGTAACTCCTGATCTTCTTCACCAAGGGGAACAAAAGATGTGGCACCCCTCCCCAAAATCGCTCAGCTTGGCGGCATGGTGCCTGAGTTCAAGTCTTTAGAGCATCTGAGTTCGTCTGCGGATAACATGCAAATTATCCAGGCAGCCAGGAAACCCTCGACCAGATCTCAATACAAGAGTAAATGGCTCAGGTTCTGTCATTGGTGTTTGGAGAAGAAGTTGGATCCGAGGGTGGCCACAATTGACATGGTGCTGTCCTTCGTGTCCTCCCTAGCAGAGTCAGGGGTTCATGTCCTGTCATGCAGGACTTATCTCTCAGCGGTTTCCGCTTACCTTTCTACAGACCTGTGTTCTTATTCTCTAACTAACCCAGTGGTGAAGAGGCATTTTTCGGGCTTGACACGCCTCTACCCTCCGGTTCGTAATCCGCACCCGCCATGGGACCTACATGTAGTCCTGATGGCGCTGTGCCATAAACCCTTTGAACCAATGGCTACGGTGGACCTCAAGTACTTGTCTTGGAAAGTGTCCTTTCTGGTCGCCGTTACATCAGCAAGGAGAGTGAGTGAGGTCCAGGCATTGTCGGTGGAGCATCCTTTCTTGGTCTTTCACAAGGACAAGGTAGTCCTTCGGACAAACCCGGCTTTTCTACCGAAGGTGGTGACCGAATTCCATCTGAATCAGTCCATCTCCCTTCCGGTCTTTTTTCTGAACCCTGCCTCAGAGGCTGAAAGGGTTTTACACTGTCTTGATGTCCGAACAGCTCTTAAGTTCTACCTGGACAGGACTTCCGAGCTTAGGAGTTCTTCTCAACTTTTTGTGACCTTCGATAACCCTCAGGGCAAGCCGGCGTCTAAGGCAACTATTTCTAGGTGGATCGCCACCTGCATCATGGAGTCTTTCACCATCCAAGGGCTGAAACCTCCAAAGGGTATCCATGCACACCTGGTGCGGGGCAAGGCAGCCACGGTTGCTTTTCAGAAATATGTACCCTGGGAGTCCATCGCTAGGGCAGCTACTTGGGCCTCCCCGTCTGCTTTCTGTAAGCATTACTATCTCGACATGAGCTCAAGAGCTGACGCTCAGTTTGGTCAGGCTGTGCTGAAGAATATGTTTCAGTAAGGGGTATTTCCATCCACCCGCAGTTCCTGTAAGGAGTGCTTGGGAATCTCCTACAAGTATGGAGGAAAGGGGACGGGACGTAGGAGTATTACCAGGTTACTCACCGTAGTGACCACCATACTCCTCGTCCATAGTCCCCTTTCCTCCATACACCGCCCGCCATCCCCTCTAATAAGGTTCCTCTGTTATTGCTAATGGGTCTTTGACCTGGCGATAGAAAAGGACATGTGGATGCTTTTACAAAGTGCTCCGGTCCCGTCCCACAGGATGGAGAGATGTCCCACAAGTATGAAGGAAAGGGGACTATGGACTAGGAGTAAGGTGGTCACTACGGTGAGTAACCTGGTAATTTGTACATACAGAACTAAAATCATTTGTGTTCTCTTTGATGGTAACTTTTCTCAGCAGATGATTCCTGTGTTAAATGCAGTAGAGGATATTCATTACAATTAAATATAAATTCACCTTTGGTAGGGCAATAAAAACTGACATCATTGGACATTGTTCTTTCAAAAAGCATTGTTAGGTATTGCTAAGCGTAACTCTTAGATGCTCATGAAGTGTCATTTGATTAACAAAGAAGTTAATCAAGCCTTACTCTGAAAAAGTAACTTCAGATTTACCCATTGTAAATTTGTTGTGAATCACTAGCTCTATCCTGAGTGAGTGACTTGGCTCTTTATGTTCATGTCTATCTCAACTATCTTCTAAAGGTTGAAGTTGCATGCAACAAAAGCCTGTGTTTATTTTCAATCCAATGTAATGTATTGTGTATGTGCATTCAACATTTCAAATATCTTTGGATTGTTCTGTTCCATGTTCATAATGACCACAGCCTCACCTTTATCTCCATCATATATGGTTATGTTTACATCTTTGTATGACTCAACTAATGCCTTCTGCTGCTTTTTTTTAATTTTGGAGTTATTTCTTGAATGGCAAATTCTTCATTTCTTTAATGTTTTGGTTTTTAAAATCGAAAATTAGCACAGATATTTCAATATACTACATTAAAGCAATACAAGAATAAAAGAAAATAAAGGAAACATGGCAGCACATTCAGCACATAACCTATTTACAGTGTAAACAAATGTTAAGCAACATTTCCTTATAAAAATTGGAATATATGCACAGAAAAGTCACATATTGATAATATCCAAAGTAGGGAATAGAATGGAGGAAGAATATAGGCCAACATTAGGCTACATTACGGGTTTGTCGGTATACCAGCAGTAAATCTGCCAAAACGCTGCCAAACTCAGTTACCGTTAATGCCACTTAGTCTGGCGGAGTTACAACAGGATTACAAGTGGTGGTAATTTCCCATGTTTGGGGGACTGCATGGGGATTTACTGCTGGAGGAATTACCACAGGCTAGATCTGCTGATTTTTGGAGGCAAAATGGAGGATTTACCTCCAGCAACATGTTGGATGTGACTCTGCTACTTTTCCTATAAAAATCAGTGACTCTACCATACAGTAATTCCGCCAGTGGTAAATCAGTCAAAAATTACAATTTGGCAGTATGGGAAAAGTGGTGGTAACAGAATTGCCACCACGTTTTTCCTGCACCAACAACCTTGTAACGAGGCCCATCTTGTTTTTTTTAAATATACAGGTCATTAAAGAAAGTCCACATTTTCTCATATATCGCTTATATTTTACTTCTCCAGTTTGAAATGTGTTGCCTGACTGGCAATACAATCATGTCTTTAATCAAGTCATCGAGGATATGTGGGCTGGATGTTGATTTTCAATTTTCCAATGCTTATATTTTCTCCACAATCAAAGCATAGTGCATTCATATGTCCATTGAAGACATTAGTTTCCTATCATCTGGAACGTTTTAGATAACATATACCCCCATGTAAGTTCTAATTGTAGAGGCGTGCAGCCAAAACATATGAACATATATGTCCTTGTGTATATTACATGTCTATCTGAAATCAATGGATAATAATTTAAATTCAAACTTTCATTATATGATTTGATGTGCTCTATAGCCCAAGCCCAAGTCAATCTTAATTTCCTGTTGATTCAAACAGATTATCTGACATTGTATTTCAGAACGATGGCCGTGCAGCTTCTGAATCCTAAATAATTTGAATGGTTTTTGAATATATAACTCAGCAACAAGAGTCACCATTAGACTATAAAATGCACATGTTAGGATGGAGCACAGTTCTGCAAGTCTGTAGAAAGAAGGAGAGTCTGGAAAGGGAAATTCGCAGTTCTGTGCTGTGATTGGATAACGGCACTAGAGCAGAAGACAGCATTTTTAAGGAAAAAATAATATTGCATTATTGATTAACAACATTGGGCTCTTCCAAAGCCAAGCACCACTAAGAAACATGTATTTCTCCACCATCAATGACACATTGCCAGTGATTTATCATTTTTATGAATGGGAGAGACATTGTTGCACTGTTGTTTAAAGGTTTAAACATGGTGTGCATTGGCTTAAGTGGATCTGAGTCACTATCCTTTCTTTTCAAAGAGACCCAGTTTGGCTTGATAAATCAAAGGGGCTTATCAAAAAATGCAGTTGCCCGAAAGTAAAGGTACAGAGTTATCTAAGGACATCAAATCCCTTGTGCATTACTCTTCTGCAAGACGATAGCCATAATTCTGCCATGACCTCCGGCTCCACAAAAGAAACGTTTAATCATTTCAATAACTCTTTTGTCATCTGTAGTGCAGGGGGAGCATATTAAATATGTAAAACCGAAGCTGCAAATGGATCCTCCAGCATTTTAGCTGTTCTCACTAAGTCCTCACAAATTTAAAATGTTAAATATTCAGTTGTGGATGTAATATGCATTTCATCATGACATCGTTACATTTATTTCAGTTTCTTTGTTTTTGTAATTGTGTACATATTTCCATTTGCTTGTGAAATATTTTCACCTTATGTCTGCATCAATCATTAAATAATGCAGCTAGTGGTAGAAATGAAAGAACAGTTTCACCTATTTGACAACTTGGCTTTAAGGAACGAAAGAGATAACCTCAAAGAAAGACACATGGAAATAAAAGAGTTAATTGGGATTCACCATTGTTTTCATTTTGATCAAGTGGCTGGCCACATGAAGAGTTCTCTCTACAGTATAAATGACAGCACACGGATTTGCTGGCGTATAGGAAAATTATGGCTATCGCGAAGAAAGGTCAATTACAACTACAAAATGCATCGAGTCAATGGAAGACCTGTAAAACCGATGAATGGAGCTAAGAATCCAACATAATCACTGAATTGTGTTGTCTTACTTTTAAATTACTTTAAAAAAAAGTTGCGTCAGAATTACAAAAACGTAATTTAAGAGAACTTTGCTTAATTAAGACATACTTTTTATACTTAGTAATGCCGCTACCATGATAATTAATTGTTGCTATGAATGCACACTGAACATAAATACATACATTGACATATTCGGGCATCCTAAAAAAGTGACCGTGGCATATTACAAGATAGGGAATACTCTTCTGACAATTCCCAGGATGACATAATTACCACATTCCATATACCAGTTGCCCAGTCCAATGGTGCACATGGTAAAAAGGTGCTCATCCCCTGTACAAGTCTTTTTCTCTGTATTGATGTGTTATATTCCTACTATTGTAAGATTTTCAGATCTGTGTCAATACGTTTTTACTGTAAATTATATGTAATTGTCACTTGCTGAGTGTTTTTTTATTTATATAGCTACAGAGACCATTTAATCAAGCATTTGTTATTTAATGTTTTGTTTTATTCAGGGTCTGCTTGTGTGGTACTAGAGCAAAGTGGTCTCAGAGAACCGCATTTTTAAATAACTGCATCTCTGTTTAAGAACATGCTAAAAAGTAGAGTGCTGACAAATCGAATTTTATCAAATTGTTCGCTCACCTGAGTTTTGGGTTTTCTCGTGATCAGTGGGGCCCATAGGGTTCTCGAGTCACACATATGCCCCACTATATAGGGAATTATTCCAGTGAACCTGAATAATTGCCATTAAAGACCCTACTTCTCAGCATGTCTATGAGGATTTTGATCAATTTTTAGACAAAGCCCAGACAGATTTGGTAGTCTCTGCACTCACCAGTTAAAGGCATTGAAACCAAAACTGCAACTGGTCTCACTTTCACTATGCATTGCAGTGTAAATAAAAAAAATAGAACAATGTTAGCCCAGCCTTAAAATGAAATGTTATGGAGATCTGAAACAATTCATTAGCACTCAAATTCCCACAGACTTCTGCAGAGTGAAAGGATTGGAAATGCATCTTCCATTGGTCAGTTCAGTCTCCAAACAACAAAATAAACATTTTAAGTTGAATTGACATTGTGTGAAGGAATAGTATGCATGGATTGCAGGTTTGGAATTGCTACCTCAAATAAAGGACCAACACACCACTGACAAAAGGGAACCGACAACAGTTTCCACTCAAACATGGCCTGTTTTCAGTGACAACATTTGTGTGTTCTCTGCTTCATGCGTGCCTCAATTTTGTGTAACTACACAGTGCAATGGGTCATGTGATATCTCTGCCACTTGCCTATGTGCATGGTGGAGATCTGTTTGGTAAATATTGCATCATGCCTCTGCCTCATCAATGTATATGGACTAAGACTACATTTTTCCAATGCAGAACAAGAGGACAAGTCTGCAGAAGTCTAGCCAGTCTTTCTGGGATCACACTATTTATACGCTGACCTGGGAAAGGATTCCTTGCACTGTGCAGAAACCCCATGTCGAAACTCTTCTCTGGAGTTCCCATGTGGGGCTCCATCACCATGCAGGGATTCCTTTTCAGAAGAGGTTGGATGTTGGGGATACGGTGGCCCACATTGTTGTTCACTTTTCTTCCACATTTGCCCCATTTCGAATGAGGGCCATAGACTTGCTGGTCTATCTTTCCGAATACACAAGCATGTCTGACATATATAATACATCCCCATTCTCGAGTCCAACATGTGCGCCACCATATAGCTTTGAATGCATACATTACCTAATGTTAATGTTAATGTTATGTTAAAGGACATTTGTACCGCGCACCATCACCACCGAAGTGGTCCCATGGCGCTCTGGCAGCTCTGAAAAGGGAAGCAATGGGGTGGTAGTGGGAAGGAGCTGGAAAAGTGCAAGAGAGCAGTGATGTGATGTTGGCGCACTCAGCCCGGTTGGTCCGTTCGCTGGGCCTGGGGTGTTTTGCGGCCTGTAGTCGTCATTTACTGTTGTACAAGTCTATGTGTGTTTTTGTTTTGTTGTTGCCATGTAGTGAAGTTTGTGTGGTTTGCTGTGCTGAAGGTTTGTGGTTGTGTTTGTTTTGGAGTTTGAGAGATGTATGCAGAGGGGGAAATTGTTAGTGCAGTTGATTAGTTGGCATCTCTATCCAGATTTGAGGTGGTGGGTTTCTGTATTCTCCCCATATGGGTTTCGGTAGCACCCCTATGCATCTGACATGATCTGAGACCATCCAGCCTTCAAGATCCCTTTTACATCTTGCCCCCTCCTCCTCCCGCCTGTCTCGCAGCGCTACCTATCTTCCCTTCCCACTCCTACAGCCATTGCACCTGCCTACGCCTATGTATCCCAATTCCAATCACTGTGGTACCTGGTGGGAACTAAGGGACGAGTTTGTTTGTTGGGTAGGATTAGGTAGGGTTTGTTGATTCCATCTCTGTGGGTGTCGCCTGTGTTACACTCTACCCGGTGAGACTCATCCGGGTGCCATGGGAGCTTCCCAGTGGGTTCTTGGAGCTGTCCGTGTCTGGTTTACTCTAGTTATCTTTTTTTCTTTCTGTTTCCGTTTTCAGTTTGAGTCTGTGGTGTTGAATAGCCAGGTTTTTAGTAATTTCCTAAATTTTAGGTGATCTTTGGTGTTTCTTATTTCTTTTGGGATGTTGTTCCAGGTTTTTGTAGCTAAATGGTAGTAGGAGGGGCCTCCAAATTTTTTATTAAGGTATGGTTTTGGTTCAAGGTGGATTTCGTTGCATGACCTGAGGAATCTAGTAGGCTCGTAGATTGTTATTATCTTTTGTGGGAATTCTGCTCCTTGTCCGCTGATTGTCCTGTGCATTATGCACATTGTTTTGAAGGTGATGCAATGTTTTATTGGGAGCCAGTGTTGTGTTTTTAGAGAAGGAGTGATGTGTTCTCTTCTTGATAGTTTGAGGTGTAGACTTGCAGATGTATTTTGGATGCGTTGTAGTTTCTTCAGAGGTATTCTGGTATTCCGAAGTAGAGGCTGTTTGCATAGTTGACTTTTGACATGATCAGGGCGAAGATAGTGAGCGTTTTGTGCATGAAGGAGAGGAAAGGTAGGATTCTTCTTGCCGTGTGAAGGAGGAAAAAACATTACTTGACAGTTGCATTTATTTGTGGTTCTAAGGTTAGGAAGTTGTCCATGAGGACCCCCAGATTTTTTACTACCTTAGATGGTGATGGTGCGGTTCCCATTTTAGTTGGCCACGGGATGGCGGTTTCTTTTTTTGGTCTTTGGATATGATCATGAGTTCTGTCTTTTTTTCTGGGTTGATTTTCAGGTTGTTGGCAGTCATCCAGTTGAAGACTTCTTTTAGACATTCGATTAGGGTTGCGTGATCGGCTTGGGTGTCTTTGATTTTGTAAATGATTTGAGTATCGTCGGCGTAGTTGTAGCAAGTGATGTTGTACTTTTTTAAGATTCTGATAACCGGTGTCTCGTAGATGTTGAAGTACAGTGGTGATAGTGAGGATCCTTGTGGCACTCCGCAGTCGTTAACTCTTGGAGTGGATTTGAAGAATCTGATCCAAACGGTTTCTGTTCTGACCGCTAGGAATGATTTAGTCCAGAGTAGTGTTGTGTCAGTTATGCCTATGTCTTCTAGACTTTTGGTTAGGGTGTCATGACTAACTGTGTTGAAGGCTGCGGAGAGGTCGAGTAGGATAAGGGCTGAGGCTGTGTTTGAGTCTGCATTAGTTTTTAGGTCGTCCCAGATGGATAGTAGTGTTGTTTCCGTTCCTCTTGCAGGTCTGAAAGCGACCTGAGCTTGGTCTAGCAGGTGATGTTTTTCTTCGTGTTCTTGGGTTAATTTATACACGTAGGTTGCCAGGGGTTTTGCCGGGTAGGGTATTTTGGAGATCGGCCTGTAGTTGGAGAGGTCTTCTACGTCGCCACTTGTGTTTTTCAGGAGTAGTTTCATATATGCGGATTTGAAGATCTTCAGTACATTTGCTGTTGCTAGTGATTGGTTCAAAAGGTTTCTATAGTATTCTGCTGACGTTCCTTGAGCGAGGATTGATTTGTAGATGTCTAGGGGACAGGGATCCATGGGTGATCCAGCTTTCTTGCTGTGTTTTACCAGCATTGCGAATGCCTCTGCCGATATTTCAGGAAAGTTCTTGAGTTTGTGCTGAGGTTCCAAGATAAGATCGCTCAGTATTGTGTTGTGGTCGGTTGGTATGTTCTCTATGGTTTGTCGGACGTCATTGATTTTTGGTCTGCCAGGTCGTTGCACAGTTTCTCTGAGGGGGCTGGGGTGTTGTCACAGCCTGGTGGATTTATCATCTCTTTGATTATGTTAAACATGTATTTTTCAGTGTTGGTGGCATTGGTGATTCTGTCATCATAATGCCTTCTCTTTGCCTTTTGAATTTCCTTCTTGTATGCGCAGATTTGTCTCTGGTACATTGTTTTTTTGTCTGGGTTGTATTCTTTCCTCCATTTCAGTTCCATCTTTTTTGTTTTCCTTTTTCATGGTGATTAATAGTGGAGTGAACCATTTTGCCATAGCTCTTTTTTTGATGGGGTGAAAGGTTTTTTTGGGGCGATCTTGTCGATTGTGTCTGTAATCCATTTGTGTAGCAGCTCCGCTTTCTCGTCTAGGTTAGCCAGCTCTAGCTCTGTAGTTGAGGGTTTGGTTAACTCCAGTTGTTCGAATTGGTTGCTTTCTTTGATGTGTTTCCAGTTTCTTTTTGTGGTGGTTGTAAGTTTAGGAGGTTGGATGTGGATTTGAGTAGGCAGAGTGATGACGAATGGGATAATGAAGTGGTCACTCCACAGTATTTGTATCGGCGGTGCCTTGGTGATGAGTTTATTTTTGGTGAAAATTGCATCAAGGGTGTGTCCTGCCGAGTGTGTTGCCCATTTGACTAGTTGTCGTAATTTCATGATATTGAGTTGTTCGATCAGTGAGTTTTGGGAGTTGGCGTGACTTTCTTCAAACCAGATGTTGAAGTCCCCCAGGATGATTAGGGGTTTGTGGTTGATGGCTATGTTGGTGATGGCTTCAATGAAGTTGTCGATGAAGGTTGTATCATATGTCGGTGGTCTGTACACCAAGATGAATGTGATGTTGGTTTTTGAGCTTTCTGATAGGTGTATTACCATGGTTTCGCAGTTGAGGATGTTGAGCGGTTTGTCTGTTTTTATTTTCAGGTGTCCTTTGAACGCTATTGCGATTCCTCCTCCTTTTTTGTTTTTCCTGTTTATTTGGAGGCATTTGAAGTTGTTTGGAAGGCAGCCCTGGAGTGTGATTTTGTAGTTGTCGTCCAGCCATGTTTCTGTGATGAACAGGTTGTCAATGCTGCTGTCATCGAGTAGATCGAAGATCTCTGTTGAGTGTTTTGACATGGATCATGTGTTTATAAGATTGCAGTGAAGTTTGGGGTAGCTGTTTGGTTTGGACTTTCTTGTTGAGGTCGTCTTGTTTACATCAGGTTTGTATTCCATGAGTTGTGGTTGTCAATTGGAAGTTCTTCTTGCTTTGGTGATGTAAGGTGTTATCGCATCGGTCGTGTGTTTGTTGTTTCTTGCGCTGCTCGTTCTTCTTCTATGCATTTGTGCTGGGTAGTTTGATGTTGCTGCTTCCAGTGTTGGGCTGGTTTGTACTGGTGACCACTTGTCAGCAAGGTAAGCAGTTAAGTAGAGGGATTTTTCTCTTCTCTGAGTGATGGTTCAATTCTTGTTCTTGACTGCAGGGTTGTGTACTGTAGTTGTGGTTTTTGCTGTTCCCGAGTGTTTGTTCTTTCTTCTCTTTTTCTTTCCCTTGGAATGGGTCGTTTGCATGGCATTATAAGATAGAGAGTTGTTTAGTCTTTGTTTGTTGATGTCCGGTTGGTTTTGCTTTGGTCCGGTTGTCTTGTGGTGTAGTAAGGGAGTGGAGGCCGTCCGCTAACAATTGGGTCCTGTCTGTGGGTGGTATTTTTGGCTGATGTAGCCGACTCGTTCAGTCGCCGTCTTGAAGGGGTAGGGGAGGTGGTTGGGGGTTTATAGTTTGTTTTTATCAGTGGCTCTCAATTGTGTCAGTTACCCTATACGCGTTTCACTGCAATGGACAGGCAGTGTCGGTTTGTGAAGGATTTCTAATAGTTGAGACTGATTTTGGGTGAGTAGCTAGAGCTTAAGCCTGAAGAGGCGAGTGTCCCTAATTGGGGTGTTCCTCCCCAGCGATTCGCTGGTTGGTTCTGTCTCCCTTCAGGTGTGTCTCACTTCAGGGGTGATTTGGATAGCAGGATTGGGAGACGTGTCTAGAGGTCTATACGATTTGAATATCGTACTCTGCAGCTCGGAAGTATAACCCTTACTAATAATTGAGAGACCTGTTTTGTGGTACAGGGCCTATCAATGCCATCTCAGTATCACAAAAGGCAGTGTGGACCCAGAACCCCTATAGAACTAGAGAGACCTGTATAGTGGGAGAGAGGCCCATCAGAGCAATCTAAACATCACACAATGCAACATGAACCCAGAACCCTTATAGAGTTATAAGGCCCACCAATACAGTCCGAATTTCACACAATGCAAGAGCTGTGTGTTCAATCTGAACAATACTCAATTCAGCCTGGAAATAGAACCCCTATTAAATTTGAGAGACCTGTATAGTGGGAGCGAGGCCTATCAATGCAATCTGAATATCATACAGTGCAGCCTGGAAACAGAGCTAACACAGCATCACACAATGCAATATGAACCTAGAACCCCTGTTTAAAAAAATTAGAGAGACCTTTATTGTGGGAGAGAGGCCTATCAATGTAATCTGAATATCATACAATGCAGCCTGTAAACAGAGCCCCTATCAAATCCGAGGGACCTATATAGTGGGAGAGAGGCCCGTCAATGCAATCACAACACTATATGCAGCCTGGAAATAGAACCCATTTTCAATTTCAGCAGTGGTGGCTGGTGACTTTGAAAGGTGGTGGGGCGGAAATTTAGCGCGCCAAATTTGTGAGTTAGCGCAGAGAGAGAGCAAGCTCAACCCATGTCAGGGAGGGTGTGGGGGGATTTCCCTGATGAACACTTTTGAAAAATTGCTTCCAAAATGTGCAATTTACTGTCAAACCCACAGCCATTGTTGGTAGCAGGTGTACAATGGAATGAGTGTTTGTACATCTAATAGCAGTGCCTGGAAAAAGCTTCAAACTTATGCACGAGCCAAAAATGTTGGCTTTGCCAATGCTTGTTTCAAACAAGCCTTCAATGGCTTTGCCAATGCTTGGTTTGAACTGGACTTCAGTGAAGGACACGCAGAGTGTTCATAAATCGAGCGGATGAAGGCAGGCCTGGTGAGACATTTTTATTACACCAGTAGCGCGTTTACAACTTCAATGAAGTCAACTAATTTGCCTTCCCTACTCCCTCTATAGTTTGCATTCTGTCTCATCGCGTACCCTACTGTAATCTCCCAGAATGCAGAATGGTGCCTTCCCCACGCCCAATAGTATTTCGAGTTCACCTACATTTTCTATTAGCACCTGAGGGATTTAGCCCACAGAGGGTGCTAATAGCAATAATACCTGCTGCTGGGGCAAGGCTGCATCAGCCAGTAACAGCGCTGGGGCCCAGCATTATAACTTAAGTCCTGGGCCAAACCAGTCTGCAGACAGAGGTATTACTCCTTAGCTAAGTTTTTGTAAAATTATTTATACGTAAATATGCTTAATCATAAATGTATTTTAGACCACAAAATAATTGTTGCTTGGCTACGTTTTAAAAAAGAGAAGTATAAAATGTTTTCAACTACTCTCCCCTTACAGAGATGAAGAGTAGGATGTCTTCAATTACACCCTCCTTGGGGACAAGACTAGTATGATTGCTTACACTGCTCTCTTATTGCCAGAGTTCTAGCACATCTATTCATTCACCAGATCACCCGTGGAGGTCATGCAGTTTATGGTATCTCTCACTACTATGGCGGGCCATATCTTTCAGTAACAGCCTGAAACTACGTTTTCAGATGCTAAAATGCAAGTGCCTTGAACCTTTTCATATCCTTGTGTTTGCCATATGAAAATCATCCTGCTACTTTGTCTATTTTAGTACTAACATGCCAAAGTGTCATGTTTGTATGCAGTGCGCTCCTCATGCGTTAGTAGCAGGGGCTATTATTGCGTGATTTAATGGTACTCAGTGTTCCATCTGCAGAAGACAGAGGGGTTGTCTGTGCATGCCAGATTCGAGCTCGTGCAAGAAGGTTGCAAAACATACCTCTGACGTAGTGCCTAAATGCCTGAAATATCTTGGAAACAACGATCCTCGGTGCAAACATTACCTGTTATTTTTGAAAGAATAAAACGTTCAGCAACAATTGGTGTATTGTATACTGCAAAGTCATCGTCTCGTACTAGAAAATCGCATACTACAGTCCCTTGCTTCAATAGAAAACGAGACCTGCGTTTAATCAATCGTAGTGCAACCAGTGGCGGCTTAGATTAGGCAGCCACCTTCCCCTCTCCCCCGAGAGCGGCCTTCCACGAACCTTGCAGCACGAATGGCACACATGAAAAACAAGGCACCTGTCACCGGGTCTGCTGCGGTGCAGACACTCTCTCCTGGTCCCGACACAGAAGCACTCTTCAGCAACCCTCCACACTGTTCCATGACACCTTGCATGCACTTTTTCCCATTAAATTCTCTCGCGTATTTTCGTTCGCAGTATTTAATTTACCGGAGTTGGCATTGCTGTTCTCTGGGCAGGTAAACCTGGCGCACGCGCACACCCTCTGCCATCACCCCACCCCCACACTCAAATGTCATTGGGTGGCCAGAGTATCGCTTCTTGTTTGCGCTGTTAGCGCACATTTTGAAGCTGGCGGGGCCACCCCTCAAGCGCCCCGCCAGCCTCCTAGTTTAAAGGCATTAGAAACGTTACCTAGAGTGCTTGGAGCTCGGAGCTCTACGCACTCTATTGTTGGAAAAGCTGCGTAAAATGGGACGTGCCCCGCTGTAGCAGCCGCCCCATAATAGAAACTCCTATGGGCCAGCTGCCACAGCAGGGCACGTCCATAGGACGGTATTCGCCGCAACGCCCACACGCTGCTGGCAAATGTTAACAGATTCAGAAGAAAGTCTTCTGAATCTGTAAACTACTGGGGAACACTGTCACACCTGGTGGGGGCCTAGGTTGGGGGGCGGCGCTCTGCCGCCCTATGATAGCGGCCGCCACTGAATTTGAGAGCCCTGTATAGTGGGAGAGAGGCCTATCAGTACACTCACAACATCATACAATGCAACATGGACCCAGAACCCCTGTCTAATTGGAGAGACCTGTAAAGCGGAAGAGAAGCCTATGAATACTATCACAGCATCACACAATGCAATATGAACCTAGAATCCCTGTTAGAAGATTAGAGACCTGTATAGTGGGAGAGAGGCCTATCAATGTAATCTGAATATCGTACAGTGCAGCCTGGGGCCAGAGCCCCTATCAAATCTGAGAGACCTATATAGTGGGAGAGAGGCCCGTCAGTGCAATCACAACTATCAATGCAGCCTGCAAATAGAACCTCTATTCAATTTGAGAGACCTGTATCGTGGGAGAGAGGCCTATCAATACACTCACAACATCACACAATGCAACGTGGACCCAGAACTCCTGTCCAATTAGAGAGACCTGTATAGTGAGAGAGAGGCCTATCAATGTATTCTGAATCAAACAATACACTCACAACATCACACAATGCAACGTGGACCCAGAACTCCTGTTCAATTAGAGAGACCTGTACAGTGGGAGAGAGGCCTATCAATGTAATCTGAATATCATACAATGCAGTCTGGGAACAGAGCCCCTATCAAATCTGAGAGACCTGTATAGTGGGAGAGAAGCCTGTCAATACAATCACAACATAACAAAATGCAATGTGGCCCCAGAACTTCTATAGACTTGGAGAGACCTGCCCAGTGGGAGAGAGGCCCATCAATGCAATCCAGACATCACGCAATGTAATATGGACCTATGACCCCTGTAGACAATTAGAGAGTCCTGTATAGTAGGAGAGAGGTCTATCTGTGTAATGTCATATGGAACCAGAACCCATACACAATTAGAGAGACCTGTATAGTGGGAGAGAGGCCTATCAATGCAATCCAAATATCACACAATGCAATTATGACACCAAACCCATGCTGAGCTTGAGAGACCTGTATAGAGGTAGAAGGCCTAATCCCCCTGTGTAATGTTGGTTTGCTAAGTGGCTAGGATTCTGGGTAGAGTTGTAGCTCTCCCCTAAACCAGGCCACTGCTACCTTACTCGTCCTTGTAGTTGATGGTTGACGGCTGGTCAATGGGGGACGCCGGCTAACACTTCCCGGAGCGCCTCTGGTGGAGCCGCCTTTGTCCCTGGGCTGCGTGGGCAGGCAATCACTGGAGGGGGTGGGTTAGGGAGGCAAGAGTAGTGAAGTTGGCGAGGGGGAGGTGAGCGGAATACACGGGGCAGGGGTGAGGGAGCACACAGAGGCAAAAATTAAAGTGAAAGGCCAGGGAGAGAGATATTACTGTTGGCCTATGGGGCTCAGTGATACAGGAGTCAGTCACCAGAGGGGAGGGCCACTCACCTGCACGGCCCCGATGGTAGTCGGTGCAGGTCAAAGTGGGAGCTACACACAAGGTCAAGGCGGCCTATCAGGGCTGGTGGGAGGGAGCGAGGGTGGGCACAAGGAAAGGCAGGAAAGGACACGGCCTGCGCTGGGGGTACGCGGGGCCTGGAGGGCTCTAAAGTGGTAACGGGCAGAGGACTCGAGGCCTAAAGAGGCTGGGGGCTCACCCACTAACCTGCATGGCCCGGATGGTAGTGGCGTGCAGGTCGAGGTGGGAGCTACACACGGGGTCAAGGCGGCGTATCAGGGCGGGTGGGAGGGAGCGAGGGTAGGCACAAGGAGAGGCAGGAAAGGACGCAGCCTGCGCTGGGGGTACGTGGGGGCTAGGGGGCTCTAAAGTGGTAACAGGCAGAGGACTCGAGGCCTAAGGAGGCTGGGGGCTCACCCACTCACCTGCACGGCCCAGATGGTAGTGGTGTGCAGGTCGAGGTGGGAGCTACACACGGGGTCAAGGCGGCCTATCAGGGCTGGTGGGAGGGAGCGATGGCGGGCACAAGGAGAGGCAGGAAAGTATGCTGCCTGCGCTGGGGGTATGCGGGGCCTGGGGGGCTCTAAAGTGGTAACAGGCAGAGGACTCGAGGCCTAAGGATCCTGGCGGCTCACCCACTCACCTGCATGGCCCAGATGATAGTGGCGTGCAGGCCGAGGTGGGAGCTACACACGGGGTCAAGGCGGCCTATCAGGGCTGGTTGGAGGGATCGAGGGCAGGCATAAGGAGAGGCAGGAAAGTATGCAGCCTGCGCTGAGGGTATGCGGAGGCTGGGGGGCTCTAAAGTGGTAACAGGCAGAGGACTCGAGGCGTAAGGTTCCTGGCGGCTCACCCACTCACCTGCATGGCCCAGATGGTAGTGGCGTGCAGGCCGAGGTGGGAGCTACACACGGGGTCAAGGCGGCCTATCAGGGCTGGTGGGAGGGAGCGAGGGTGGCCACAAGGAGAGACAGGAAAGTACGCGGCTTGCGCTAGGGGTACGTGGGGGCTGGGGGGCTCTAAAGTTCTAACGGGCAGAGGACTCGAGGCCTAAGGAGCCTGGGGGCTCACCCACTCACCTGCACGACATGTATCTCTCACACCCTCCAGCAATTGCAGTTACGTTAAATGTTGCTTCCCTGAATGTTGTATGCACTTTCCCATCGTTGTCTGAGATTTCCTACACAGATTTCCAAATACATTCACAATCATAAACTATTATTTTAATTTATGCATAGCTTCAAGGAACATTTCGTATGAGAATCGAATGTTGTGGCTGTGATTGTGGCATTGGTTTCTATCAACCCTGAATAATTTTCCCCATTGCAGGAAATGCAGGCAATGTCTGCAGAAATCGAGGTAGTCCACAATGGTCAGAAAGATGTTCACCATAGACAGACATGAGGATTCGCTCCACTCTATGGGAATTCCATGCAGCTGTGAGAGGGATTCCTCGTGAGACTGGAGTGGACTTGGGAGGGGATGGGGAAAGCATGGGTTTGTCCCTTTCTTCCTGCATACATCCGATGCGGAATGAGGGACCTATACCTGCAGGAGTATATTTTCTAAATAAATACAGTATATCCTAATAGACCTGCATGCCTGACATATCATATTCACCCCAGTAATCAAGGGGTGCCTTCACACCCCCAAATACACATGGAGTAATTGATTTCTTAATACACGAGCATGTCAGAAATATGCTGTTCAGTTCGTTCCACTATTCTACTGTTAGCTTGTTTTATTTTTCAATTTTAGATTTCCTCCAAAGATTGCAAAGTACAAAACCAACAACAGCAATTATTGTTATATATGCATGGATTTAATTGAACTTGTTTTTTTCAATGTTAACCAAGGCAGCAGTGAGCAAAAGCTGACAGATGACATGGTCAGGATATATACCTTTCTGCAGCATAGCAAGCCTCTCACTGGTTTCCATTGTAAATCATATGATCTAAAGAGCATTATGTTGTCCGTTGTCTTTTATGATTAGTTTTGTTACATTTTTATTCCAGCTGTAATTCCAAAACCGAACTAACAACCTACAGGAGAATTTTCCAAAAAACCCAGTTTGTGACATGGGCAGTCTTTTCAGAGCTGGGATTGGCTCAATGGCGCTCCAAGGATTTCTGGCTCATCATGCTGTTGGTAGCTGTAATGTGGTTTGTGCGGCTCTACCTGCATTATTGCAGCCAGTGGCTCTTCTTGCAGTCCATCTCCGTCCCCATCACAAAGTAAGTTCACCCAGCCTGCAATCTGAATCTGAATCTGAATCTGGCCTATACACATTAAGGGTGAAACTAAAATGGTTCTGTTTCTTTTAGGTTAGCTGTTCATCCTCAAATAGTAAAAAAGTTGTTTTTGAAAATGCTTGTATTGTCTCCATTGAGATTCTGCAGTACCTTTTGATACTATTTTCTTGTCGACAATGACATATGGAAAACCATTCAAACATTGACTTTAATCCTTTCTTCTCCTGCAGTTTACTTCATTTTACTTAGGAGTGCTCGCTAATTCCGAGGTCGATTAGATCCAACCACAACAAAATTCAACATTTATTTCACAATATTATTCTGCATTGGTTTAATATTTAATGCATGTTTGTAGCAATGTGTTTATCATTGTTTGACACTTACCGACTTATTGAAGTCAAACTCACTCTGCATAAACTGTATTCAGGTCTGGTATTCTATTGGGATGTATACTGTGCACTGAAGCCATTTACGTGGTCTCCAGGCGTGCATGTGGTCCTGAAAGAGTAAAGGGGTGTGGCTAAGGGAAGAGAGGCAAAAAGACAAGATGTTATCCTTAACTGTTGGTGCGTGTATAACCAGGAGGAACATTTGTTTGTGTCATTGTTTTTTCTAGCTGCATAGTGCATTTGTACAGCAGGACGTGCATCAGAAGCCCTTTTACTTATTATTCCTTTTTCTTCCTCCTTCCTTTTTTCCCTTTTTGTGGCACGTGTTAGGTCGTCCCCTTGTGATTCTTGATGTTTTATGGGCTGGGCCTCTATGGGATCGAGAGCGGTTGGAGTTAATGTGATATTTTGTTGGTAGGTTAGTTCCTTGCTGAGTTTTTGTCCATTATGTTCCTCCTGGTGTGAATGTTTGTTGGGTGGTCTGGATGGTGATGTGGGATGTTTTTATCCACACATCCAAGCCCTACCTCAAAACTGTGCAGTACTGACATGGAAAACATCATGATGGCCAGAGCTTCCCAGAAAATGCACAGGGAAATGCATGAAGAATAGGCTGCCACTCATTTTTGCCGATGTTATGGGCACAGAAGGACACTGCCTAAAACCACCATTGGACTACCCACACAGTAGTCTGAAACCATTGGGAATGGCAATGCTGATTGCCAAAAGCAAACCCATGACTGTTGGGAATTCATTTTTTTTTTCTTAAATCCCAAAAAGGGGTGCAGTACCAGTACTCACCACTATCAGAAAGCCGGCGTTTTAAAACAACACCAGATTTTACTTTTTTTGTAGAAAACTGAATAAATGAACCCAAAACATGCCAAAGAAAGACTTACTGAGAGGTGGATCCAATGTAAAGTTATATTCTGAAGTGACTTGAAGGTTTATAACAAGACTGGCTGAGCTGTGGATTTCAGCAGTTTAAGTAAATTTGGACTGAAAGACACTAAAAATCTAAATGTTTAAATTGACTGAGTGACCTACTTTTTAGTGTCACATAGGTTTCAATTGTTTAAATGTCATAGTTTTAAACTTAGAATCAGCATTCTAGCTGCATATGTAAAAATGTTTCGTTTTATTTGAATGCAGAAAACTGGGGAACAGAAATGACATGTAGCTAAAAACTGGCTTAAAGAGATTCCAATTTTGCCTGGCAACTACCCCCATCCGGAGTGAAACTTGAGTCACAGCTGTGTTCCCAGGCCTATCTGCCTTTTGCTGGCTACACTAAGGATATGCCATCTCTCTGATAATTGAATTAAGGGGAGCCCCCACAGAATACAGGAGCTCTGAACAAAGCCCTGTCCTGACTCAGGCAAATGTTTTATTGGCGGGAGTCGTAAATGGAGCTTCCTCCTGGAAGGACAGGGGAGGGGCACTGCCCGTGAGAGCAAGCTGGCTTGGCAGAACTGGAAAAACCAGAAATTCAACCTTGTGCTGGGGGGAAACCACACCCCTTTGGGGCCAGAACATAACTCTAAAAAGATGGATCATTCATAGAGCGGACTTGTGAAAATTTTATAAATGATACCATAATTCTTGTGATTTTTCTGCCCACATTTTAAGAGGTTTTTAGAACCGGTGGCATGTTCAGGGGGGTTTTAGCGGAAAAGAGGATATTACTTAAAATGTATGCATGTTAAAAATCTGACATTTCATCAAGTAATGTCCATACTCCTTGCGCACATGTGTGTAAATTTGGGTTAATGTCCGAAATTGCAAAATCAGTTAAAAAGTGCAAATGTTGCCATTTCTGAATGCAAGCCCCCAGGAAGAGCAGATTTGGACAGGGTATACCTCCTGTGATATGTGAAGGGTGCATGTAATTTTAAACAAATGTGTACCTGTGCAAATATGCCTTTTGGATCAAAAGATAGATTGTGTGTAAGTTGACAGGGGTGGGTTCTCTGTACCATAAACAGACCTCATCATGATGACACTTCATTTCATTCCCCCAATCAAGTGGAAGCGGATGAAGTGGCCAATGGCAAGTGGAGAGGGGTAGAGCCTAGTGATACTGCACACACACCCATTTTAAAAACAGATAAAAGCAGACAGACAGGACAGATAGGGACCTTCATTTTCCACTTGCAGCTGGAAGCTCTGCCAAAATTCCATACCTTACCTCCATCAAACCTCCAGAGAGCCAAACTAGAGACTTCAATCTATCCAGAACTAGAGACCCAGACCAGACCAGCAGAGCAGAGCTGATCCAGACCACTGTTAGCAGAACCAGAGAGAGCTGACCCAGATCACTGTGAAGTGCAGAGACCGGAGTCCAGTCCAAAACCTGACCAGATCCGTGGCGAGGCATATTTTAAAAGATATTGTGAGTACCTAGTAGAACTGTGCAGAACCAATCTTTTAGTTAAAATAATATAATTCAATCTATTTTAATCTAAGTAGAACTGCCTCCTAACTGTCACCTGTCATTTGCAAAGCTGTCACCTGTCATTTTCTAGTTGCAAGCTGCACTTGTCTTTTTGAACTTTAAAATTTCAAATCTGAAAAACGACCTTTATTTAATCGCTCATATCTCCGTGACCGTTTGTGCTAGAGACTTGCAGTAACTTTCCTCAGAAAGCTTAGAATCTCAGCTTTTACACGAACCCAGAACCGCATTCCTATTCTTTATAGTTTTGCCGCAATCGCGAAAAACGAACTCGCAAATTTGCCGCGATTTGCAAATTTCTCCACGTGTGAAAACAGAAGTTTTCTTGCTTTCAGTTGCCAAAAATTCGTTTAACCTGCTAGTTACACCCTAGATCCTTGCTACAGTGAGCCTGAACTCATCCCAAGTATATTTCACTCACCTAGAACCTCTAGAGGGAATTAAAAGCATTTTAGCATATTTTTCACTTCATTGCCAGCACATATAAAAGCATTTTGGGCCTGTGTTTTCAACTTCTGTAGTCTAAGCTTGCTGGGGTGAACTGAATTACATTTGATTGCATTTCTGAGAACTGTGTGCCTTCCTTCCATTTCCTTGCATTGCATAAAAGGGGGGGGGGTGAATTGTCCAAGAAAGTGATTACATTGTCTTTTGCTGAAATCCTATCAAGTTATTTTCTGTACTGCATTTCATTCCACATTGCATCCATTTGAAACCATAAAAGTATTGTTGCTAAGTTATCCATCCTATAACCACTCATCATTGATTATAAAGAAGTGTGCTAGTGCCAGACTATCCATTATTGATTACTGATCAGATTAAGTGTGATATTCAATTATTAATTTATTATAAAGCGTGATATATATATATATATTGTTTAAATTATCAATTAAACCTTTTAACTTGCAAAACAGAACTACTTCTTGGCTCAGTGGGGTCAGGAGGATTCCAAGAGAGGGGTGTTATATAGGGGTAGTCATCCAGAACGCATGAACTGGACATAAAGATATATCAATAAGGGTTTCCATTCAGTATCCCAGACTAGGCATTGACTTAGCTGTAGTGTTGAATTGAATCCTCTTACAGTGATGACTTTATGACATTGTGCTGTAATGTGTTAGTTGCTCATTACGGGTTGTCCTCTACCAGGGTGTATTGAAAAGCGAGGTTTTTATCAGTTTCTAAAATGTTAGGTGGTATTCAGCTGTCCTGATTCCTTTAGGGATGGAGTTTCACAGTTTTACAATGAGCGTGAATAAAGCTGGGCCTTCGTATTTGTTCTTCTTGTAGACCTTTGATTTAATGATCATGCCACGGCCAGATCTGAGGATCATATGTGTTGGATTGCCAGTGATTTTGAATTAAAGAAATTCAGCACAAGACATAACAGATCACTGAGTGTGATGCAGAGTGCTTTAAAATTGATAATTTCCTTCACTGAAAGCCATTGGAAGCTTCTTATGACTGTGCGTGTGTGTGTGTTTTCTCCTGTCTACTCTTAGTAGAAGTCTTTCCATTGCTCTTTTGGGTGTTTTCACAAACAAGCAGGATGTCAAAAGAGAGCAGTTTTAAACAAAATATATTTATTTAGGTAAAAGACAAACGAGACATAAGGCCTCATTATGAGTGTGCCGGTCCGGTATCAATGGTGCCGGTAAGCATACCGGCACCGTTGTTACCAGACCGGCACACTCCGAGTTCTGTGGGCGGCTGACCTCCTGCCCGCCAGGTCTGACCTGGCGGGTGGAACAGCACCCACTCGCAGACTTTGACGGATGCACCAGCACTGTTATTAACAGTGCCGTTGCTTCCGTCCTCCCCATTCCCATTGAGTCGTATGGGACTCAAATGGGAATGGGGAGTAATATTTTCCGGTGCCTGGCTTCACGGACTGCCGGGGCTGTAATCCTCCGGTAATTCCCCAAAGCCAAGCGACGTCAAAAATGTACAACTCCGGCGGCAGCCTGCCTCTTTTACTGGCACGGCTAGCGCCGGGTTTGTAATAAGGCCCATAGTATTTCTTAGTATTTGTCTTTTTTGTAAGTTAACTAGGATGATAACTTTTTAAAAGGGAATGTGAGGAAATATGACGAGGCCACATTAAAGCATACCCTTTGTCAGGATATTGGGGGCTGTGGGGACCCACGCCCCACCTCCTAAATTGTATGCATCCTGGATGAGGCACACGGTGCTTTCAACAAATCCCCTCCACCTGCCCATGTCATCTTGTGTCTGAGTGCCAGAGAGGGAGACATGGTCAATAGTAGTACTGCCCCCTAATTTTTGTCTACAAGGCTTTAGGGAACAAAAACAACATTTCAACTACCCCAGCACTGGGGATTGAGTTCTCTGTTTGGTTGGCCTAACCTAAGATGCCTTTGTGAATCTTTCCAAATCATCCAAAACCTTGTAGGGTACACCGGACAGGACCCATGTCGCCAGTTGCAAACACTTGCCATTTAGCTCACAGAGTCAGCACATTCTCTCTGACTGACTTGAGAAGGAAAACAATCTGTGGAGATTCAGTCTACCGTTTCTACAGGAGTTCATAGAGTTCATAGAGGGCAGTGCATTCTTCAGTCAATTACGTAAGGTAGTAAAAAACACAGTAACAATACGAATTACAAACAATGTATGGTGAAAATCCACTACCTTTATGTTCTCCCAGAAACAATATGATGATGTATCATCAGCTCACATATACACTGTCTGTTCACAACACTCATGCATGCCGCTCCCTTAAAATGCAGGGGTTCCTGTCCCTCTCCACGTATAACACATGCCAAACTTTTCTGTGAACAGTTTTTTAGAACTGCTTTTTGAGATGTTTTTCGAAATGTGTTTTGAAATGCTTTTTCAAATGTTGTTGGAGTAAGGTGTCAATAAGGGTTTCTTGTGCGTTTCTTGCCAGTATACGGCAATTCCTGTGTGGGCATGTGAGGAACTGATGGAGAACCACAATAGTCCATCACCTAGTGAGTAAGGCCCGGAGCGCCATGGTAACAGATATACACACGATCTAGCGAGCCGCCGCGTTGAGAATTCAAGCGCAGCCCGCCAGATGCAATACACGCCTGAGACGCAAGCAGAAGGTAAGCCCTCTGCAGGACCCGGCGCGCGCTCTGTCAATCCCCCGCGAGCGGGGTCGAGGGATAGAGGCGCGCACCGGGGGCAGTCAATGAAAAGAACAGACAGGATTTACTGAAGCCGATCCTGTCTGGAGATGTTATTTCAGAGCGAGCGCACGCGTTTAAGCACGGCTAATTTTTTAAGATAATGCTAACTTGCAAACTGGTTTTTAATAATATCTCGATGTAGAAAGATGCTCTAGATCTTGTATTTGATGCAATTGACAACAGACTCTGTCCTGTCCTTGCCCCTAGTTAACAGGCTGCCTTGTCCACCGTGTACTCACAACCCATCCCAGAAAGTACCAAGTTACCACTAAACATGGAGAGGGTAAGTTAACAATCCCCTGTGTTGATGGTACCGAGGAAAATGCAGTTTTATTTTAATTTATTTCACTTATTATCATGAGAGGATTTAAAATGGGAAATGTATCCCTTTTGTGTCTCTCCTCCCCCCTCCTGTCATCCCAAAAGGTGTAGAATTACAACTTTTGCAGACTACGCTGCACATTAAGTCAATAAGGCACGCAGGCTGGCACCTTCCACATAGCCGTGAAGAATGTGGTCTATCTACAACATTCCACAGAAACCGGTCGGCTTCAGAACACTCTAAACTAGTGCAAATTAACAACCTCACAGTTTAAGACTGTTCGTGTTTCTTTTATATCCCCTGCAAAAAACTAAGCAGGATATAGTATCTAAACTTCAAATAGAGGAATCTAATGAAGAATTGTATTTTAAACCTGCACCTGCTAAACAAAGAAACCCTATTAAAGAAATGTTTTCATTTGAATAGCAGCTGACACATGCCTAGTCCTTTCTAACCTAGCATGTGCTTTTTAGAACTACACATTGCATCAAAGCAAGATTGAGAGCAAATCAATGTACGCGGGCTTTCTTAAACTTGTACAATCAATTAGCATGTGTGGTTTATTCAGTGTGATAATATAGTTGGGTAACCCACAGTTGGAAATCCCCGAACAGTCCCTTGTGTTTTTGTAGTTCATATATAGATGCCATGTAACTCTAAAGGCTACACAATTTTGACTGAATCCAGCAACCTTCAACCCTTTTGGTCAGGCTGTACAAGATATGTTGATGTTTATTGTGTCCATGAGACTGAAGGAAGAAGAGAGAAAATGTGTCTTATAGCTGTCTTGTGTTGTCTCTTATGGGTGTCATATGTTTTTGAGTTTGCTAAAGATAACACTGACGTATAGGACAACCTGAAAAAGCAAGCCTATATAACTATGTCAATCCCAAAATAAAAGGTGGACTGTGAAGGTACATATTTCATTCTACCTTTCAAGGAGACCATGGGTGTTTTACAATGAGACTCAAAACCTGCATTAAGCACTGCGATTACCAAAATATGATGAAGATCTGAAATCACTGGTCATAGCAGGATGTGCATTATCTTCTTTCAGAAGAAAACCTCATCAAAATACACACTACTCTGATGATATAGTCCCAATGGCAAGATACTCGCTCACCAATGATTTTCAGACTAATGTTGTGGAACTGTGAACAAAAAACATGTCAATCCATGTGGTAGGGTCCAGTACCTGACCCTGTCAGGGAGCAAGAGGGACCCCTACTGGCCTGGGCAGGAGGCCTGTCAGGGTTTTTACCAGAGCCAGTCGTGCCCCAGAGATGTAGTGAATGAGTTAGGAGGGCCCCAGACTCTTCCTCCCATGTATGTGCAAGGATTGCAGCCCCTGGTACCATTTCTTTCACCCAATGCTTTGCCACCTTGATGCTGGCCTGAGCTCTTTATGTTTGCTTCAGAACAGTAAGTACCAGTATGCCTAGCAACAAAGGGAGGCCATAGCGGAATACAGAGACAAACCACTGGTCCCAACACAAACTCTGAAACACCCACAGTCAGAGAGCCCTGTGCTTTACCAGCACTGACAGACTCACCCTAGTGAAGGGAAATAGCAGCAAAACACAAAACCAGCTCAAACGGGGGCCAGAAAAAATGGCAAATCTCTTGCAATTAAGTGGGGACTGGGACAATAAGGGTGTATAAAGGCTGCCACATGAAGACCTGTTCCCCAGGGGATAGAGCAGACTCATAATGGCCTTTAGTGTCAAACCACCAACAGAAGGGGGGAGGAAGAATAGAAGCAGGAACATAAGGATATAAAAAGCCCATATGGGCAAAGCTGAGTGAAAGGTATTAGGGTGAGTTTAGGTGTAGCAGAGATGGACCAAGAGACCAGGTGCAGGGGGAATGGTGGAATGGAGTGTTGGGGATCTGGTGATGGTTCAGGAGTTTGTTACGGGTGACACATTGGTAATGAGAGAGAGCAGTACCAGAGTAAGTGTGAGTCAGTGAATGAGTGAGCACCTGAAACAGTGAGTGTAGCAAGGTCGTGCTAGAATGAGTGGATGTTGAAAGAGAAGGGTCAGTCGTGGGTAAGGGGAAGGCGTCAGAAAGAGAAGTGAAGAAGATGAGCAAAGAGAGGAGGAGAAGAGAAAAGAGTGGAGGGAATAAAGTTTGAATAGTTGGACTTTTTTGAGGTTCCTGGAAGAAAAGTTGTTTGAGTTGTTCTTGACCAATGTTCATCAACGTAGAAAAAAGGCACATGCAGACATATGTAACACTAATTAGGTTTGTGTGAGAAAAAACGATTTTGGCCAGAAGAAGTTTAATGTGAACAAAGACTACAATGGCCCTCATTACGAGTTCGGCCGTAACCATGCCGCTATTGGTGGCATGGCTGCTGCCGAAATCGCGTCGGGGTCCGGGTCCTCGGAATGAGGACTTACCGGGCCATTCCGAGTTCGGAAGGCCCGGTAATTCCTCCGTTCAAGGACCCGGACACGGTCCTTCCACATTCCCCTTTCAGCCCCCATAGGGCTGAATGGGAATGGGAGAGGGAGCAAACAACGGGCCATTACGAGATGGCCCGTTGTTTGCTCCCTCTTCCCCTCACGGGACCCGTTAAGCACGCCTGGTCGTGCTTACCGTGTCCCGCGAGGGGAACTCGTAATGCGCCGGTACGCAGTGAACGGCGCCGGCACCTTTTACGGCGCCGTTCACTCCGTACCGCCAGGGTCGTAATGAGGCCCAATGTGTTTTATGACAGGGTTAGGGTCATGACCCTGTCGGGGAGGCGACAGAGGGAGATGGGGGACCAGAGTCTATGAGACCACCTCATGTTGTTAATGCCATCCTGTATCGCAAAATGCCACTCAGCAGTTTTTATGGATAGTGTTGTTTTTCTTTTTCTTTTTACCTTCAGCTGCCAGGGTGTACCCAGGAGCAACCAAGAAAACCCAGACTGAAACCAAATGAATGAGATGAACAGAAACCCTGCAAATAATATGGAATTTGAGCCTTTGGTGCTACCCAACAGCATCCAGCTCCTCAGAAAAGCAAATACCTCACCGCAACAAATGAAAAATAACCTTCCAGACCTATAGCACACCAAAGAAACAGTAGGTAGACTATCAGAGACTACTAACAAAAACGTTCTGGAAAAGGGCAGGAGCTTAGAGGGTTTTCTAAAGCTTTCTGGCTGTGTAATAGAGCCTCTGAGTAACACAGATTGGTCATTAGAGTCAGGTGAGACCGGAAATCAATGGTTGGCAGCAGGCTAGAAGCAGGAGAGCCACAGTATAAAAGGGAAGCAGGTGAATTGCACAGTGTGGGTTGCAAGGCTGAGGCCAGGAGGAACAGGGGTTGACCGAGAGAATAGGTGGAGGAAGGATGGGCGAGTAGAGATGCCAAGGAGTTGATGACAGAATTGCAGCAAAGTGCAGTTGAAGTATTTGTGAGGGAGAGTAGCACCAATTTGTGAGAGTAAATCAGTGAGTGTGCGTTTGTGAAGTTGAGGTTTGTAGTGAGAGAAGAGTGGGAGATAGGAGTAGGGAAGTGATAGTAGTATGTAGAGTGAGAGTGCATGGGTGTAAGGAGAGAGTAAGTATAACAGAGAGGGGTGTATGAGTTGTGTGCAAGAATAAGGGTACTTGAGACAATTGAGGTGGTATAATAGTTAGAATGAGTGTATTGTGAGAGTGAGCAGGGCACAATATCACTGGAAGAATGTGATATTAGGGGTGTGATAGTAGAAAGAAGAGGGCTTCATTGAGAAGTGAGAGAAGCGGTGCAGTGAAAGGTACAGCAAGGTGTAGAAGAAAGATGGGAGAAGGAGGAGGCTGAGAGTGTTGAATATCAGAGAAGCAGGAGAGAAGGATGCACGGAAAACAGGTAGAGATAAAGAGAGGGAGGAGAGGGAACGTTGGAGTAGCACAAGAGAGAGAAGGAAGGAGAGTAGTAGAATCATGGGAAAGGAAGGAGAGAGGGGCAGGTGAGAGTGAGAAAAGACCAGTTTAACTGCAATCACAACAAAGAAACCATCCCCTCCATCGAACAAACTAGGGATAGGTACTATTATAAGAAGCCCAAAGGGAGATGGACAGATAATGCATTTGACTTTAAGCCTTCACCTAAGGCAGGTTAGATAGTAGGTCTTAGCGATCACTAGTGGGAAAACCTGGGATTTAGTGATGCCTGGGCTAGGGATGGAAAGTCCATGGGAGAGGAGAGTGGGATGCCCATTAGTGTATATTCCCCCACCCAATTTCCATCCCGGTGAGTTACATTAGGAATTCTGCCTATCATTACATTGAACAATCTGCACAATCTCACATTAACTGTCGATGCACCTTAAGCTGTTTTTGAATCCATACTTCTTCCTAGGGACTGTGCAAGTTACTAAGGACATATGTGACAGTTACTGGCAAACATTTACCACAATGTTTACTCCCTAAAACCTACGTTCACTCACCCTCCACTACCAACCCAACCTGTGACTTTTGGATCTGCTCCCCCCGTTTGCTCTCCTGATTGCTTGTAGATTCCTTGCTGCCAAATTGACAGCCCTCCCCATTTTTAGCTCCCCTCTCCCTTGTATCTCTGTTTCCCTCATTGTGTCTTTTACCTGTCATTTGGAAAGTGTACTGTTGCATCCTGAAGCTAGGTCAGAGCTAAATAAATACAACAACAATAATAATAATAATAATAATAATAATAATAATAATAATAATAATAATAATAATAGTATATTTTACCTCACTTGATTCTACTTTGGTAAAGTGGGCAACGGAATGGCTATACTCTCCATTCAGCAGCTGTAGCTTCCAAAGAGCTATAATAAGTATGACAATAAAAGTAATGTTTAAAGGTGTTTATAACATAGAGTATTTACACATAAAAAATGGCAAAAAGTGATTAAATATACTAACCACACACCCTTGTAAAGGAAATGCTCATTACATTAGTTCCATTCAACTTATTTTGGTCAAAATCATATTTCCTCACACAAACCTAATTAGTGTCTGCACTATATACTTGCGCATATTTTTACTTACAGGCCAAGTCCCCATTTAGTGACACAGCTTGTACACAAGATTCCCTCAAAATATACATTAACTTGCTGTCCGGTATTTAATTAATTTGTGGGACAAGTAGCTTAAAACACTGGGGTTATTGTACTCAGTTTTGATTTGTCTTTTAAAGGTACAGGGCAGGTAAGGACATCAACAGCTCCAGGTAACTCTGTCAGTTACACTCTGCTTTTCAGTGGGTTCCCCTGCTCCACATCAGTCTCAGGCAATATAGATCTATCTTGATAAAGGTGATTTTATTCTTCTCCCTCTGAAAAAGGACTTTTTAAGGAGTATTTCCATTTTCTACATCAAAATGGAACCCCCAATGGCTCTTCGCCTGTCAGATAGGTTTTCTTCTTCTGCTGCTTTCCAAAAACTCTCTCAACTTCCTATCTGTTAAAATTTAAATACCCAACAAACTCCACTCATGAAGCATGTCTTGATTGAGCAATTTCCAATTGATATGATAGGTTCCCTTCACAGACATACACAGGAATCCTCCTCTTTTCTTTCATTGGCTCAATACATTTTGCCATATCGTAAGGGAGTGTTTTTACTGTGGGCTAGAACTCCTCACGAATTGTGATCAAATTGGACTGAAATATGTCTTTCCCTTATGATTTTCGAAATTGACCTCTACTGTTACTGAGGCCTATATATTCAGAATCACAATACAATTCTGAATTCAGAGATATGCTTTGGGCTCTGTAGCTGCAGAAATAACAGAGACATGGACATCTGTGCATTTTTCAAAAATGCATACATGCTAACATACCCTTGTTATATGTATGTGATCGGGGATGCTTTGCAACATTTAAATTTAGCCAGAGTGAAAATTGCCCTCATCAGGAGGTTGGAGGTAACCATGCCGCTTTTAGCGGCATGATTGCCTCCTTACCGCAATCCGGGCCCGGGTCCCTCGAATGAGGACTTACTGGGCCATCACAACCTTGGCGGACCCGGTAATTCCCCGTCCGAGGAACCCAGACCCGGTCCATCCCCATTCCCATTCGAGCCCCCATAGGGCTCAATGGGAATGGGGATGGAGCTAACAACGGGCCCATTAATGACAGGCCCGTTGTTAGCTCCCTGGTGTCCTCACGGGACCCGGTATGGACACCTGGTTTTTCCAGATGCCCATTGCGGGTCCCGTGAGGAGACCTCGTGGTAGGGCGGAATGGGTTTCCCGGCACCGGCACCTTTACCGGTGCCCGTAAACCCATTCCGACAACCTTATGATGAGGGCCAATGTGTTTAATGATTTTGTCACTGTATATGCATTACCTTTACAAGGCCGTACCTAACATAATTTGTAGGAGTTTTGAAATGTACAGAAAAGGATTACTGAACAGATATACTGGGATGACAAGATCCATTTTATTAGGGTTCTTTTTGTGAAAAGGACAGTATTGGTAGCAGTATTAATGTGTCAATCCCCTGCTACCCATTCCCCATGTTTTGTGGGAGGCCAGGGGATCAACCCCATACCACCCCTTGGCCCAACATCACACTGAGAATGGTGTGGCCCAACCCCTTGGACATGCTCCCAAAATCATTCTTCTCATAATTTCACAATAATTTGAATTCTTTGGAATGCTTAATCCTATTTATAAGAATAGAAATAGAAAAGATCTAATTATTGTGAAATTATGAGAGGAATACTAACATAAAAATGAATGATTGCAAGATAAGGACCACATAGAAAGGTCTGTAACCTAACAAAAGGTGAACAATTAACAAGTATCCAACGACAATTGTGAGACATTAGTCAAGTAATATTTGATTAAATACAAAACCAATCAATTGGAGACTTACTCAAGTCTAATTTATTCACAGATACAAGTACGAAGGAAGTAGAAAGAGCTCACAACAAAAATTGTTCAATTAATGTAGAATTCAAGGACGATCTCTTCATAGTACAATTGCATGTGTACTCTGCAATGAAATGCATTTAATTCATTGAACTAAGACATTTGAAAAGAAAATGTCTATGAGGCGCTAAGTCTCCCAAATGCTGTGTTTTCTTCAACATCCTCTGTTTCGCTTTAGTTCATGCACTAGGGTCCCTCCTGATAGGATGTGGGCGAACCGCATAGAGCAGGTTCTGTCAAACTGACTTCTGACACTGTTTGTGATAATATAAGGGCAACTGAACATCTGTGACAGAGAGGATGTTATTCAAGATCTTTATTACCCAGGCTCAAAGGTAACTTGGGGTGGGGGTTTGACAAATGCATGCAATGATTTAGGGTGTAGTTACATGAAGCAGAATGACCTGTCTGGTCTACATAAATAAAACAGGGTGCAAGGTTTGATTAAACTAAGCAAAAGTGTAAAGGTTAATTGTCTTCAGGGGATTTTCTAACACACCAAATACATTAAGATAGACTAGGCTCAGTTTTCTTAACATGTCCCCTTTCCAACACATGGTCATAATCTCTCTGAGGGTACAGCAGGTGACAAATGTGTAACACACCTTGAGTTTCAAATTATAACACTAAACAAAGCTGGATGAAAAGTGCTAGGTTATAGAACAACACAAGCACAGAGCTTTACTCTTATTTTCATAATCTAGGTTTCCTAATACACTATTCATAGTCTCTGAGTTAAGGCACGTATTGTTGTCTCACTGAAAGTCTGATGCTATATACCACCCAACATTCTCTGTGGTTAACTCACAGTCCCAGGCATATTTCACCCACCTTAGTGTTTAGTCTACTTTGCCATACATGGTCACTCCAATGCAGAGGAGCAATTGCCTACCAGCAAGCATTTCATACAGCACCAATTGCTTTGGGGAATTACATCCAAAATTTGAATCCATGCTTGACAGCCTATTACTGTTATATTTATCAAAAAAGCATTTCTTTCCACCTGCCAAAGTTGTTGTCTGGCTGAATCTATTATCACCCGGCAGGCAGGGCCCAAACGTCTGGGCGTGTGCACTAAATAGGTTGTGACTCTCCCCTTCTATTTTAATAGAAAAAGGGATTGGAATATACCCTACAATATGCCAGCATCAATCATAATTTGTTTCTCTTGACCCTTAGTAAGGATCTGAGTCAATGCTGTTGTGTCTTTATCTCTTTAAGCTTTCTAATAAATGCTCACACCTTGTGATATGTCTTCATATTTCTTTATTCATATAACAACTGACCCTTAGCCCGCTCCCCACGTTCCAGAACACCCTTTCCTAACATTCTATGTTCTACCTAGACTACCATTCTACCCAGGCTCTAAATACACTAATATATATTAACAATACACAACAAATGCCCTCAGCTACAGATGCTGTTTTTCCCTCCTTTGGAGTTTTACTCCCATGACAACTGAATTGCACCCTTTCCAGGGTAATTGATTCTTCTGGCTTCTTGCTCTCCTTTTGCACCTACTTCTCTCTGGACCGCCATTCTGACAATGCTCATTCCTGCCCCCTCCTGCTCCCTTTTATAGGACTGTGGCTGACTTTAATTGCAAAATAAACTGTGGGATGTTTGGTTCTCTCTTTAGTTTCCTGCAGCTTGTCTGATTGGGTTTACCTCCTGTTCTTAGAGTGCTCAGTTGAGGGCTAGTCTGCTGGTGATCGCGACTGATCTGCTTTGACAGCTCTGAAGGAAGTGGAGAGCAGTGTGCTCCCCCTTCTACCTTAATAAGGGGTTTGTCATTTGGTTGGGTAATGCTTCTGGTGCCAAGTGACTCCCTAATCAGGGGGTCATTACCATACTATTATTTCTTTTTCGATCTACATGGGCCCCTATCTGGGAAAAAAAGTTCCCACGGGTAGAAGTGCTCTGTGGGACCTCGTTCATTGGCCTCAGTTTAGCTCTTCACAGAGTCACTCTGTACCCCTCACGTGGTCCCTCACATATGACATCATCACAGTACTTTCAGTCCTGCTCAAATGGAAGAACACAATTTAGTGTAGTATTGTTCTCTCCATTCTAATGTCTGCTGATATTTTTAGGAGGAATTTTCAGGACTGATGGTGTTGGAGATCATAAAAATATCCAGAAGGATGATTGTACTCGGTGCATCAGTATTGTTGTTTAGTGTGTCTCTAGTGAAAGAGAGAATGGATTCTATGTCATTCATTGGTCTGAATCCATGTACTTAGTTACCCCTAATCCCAAAGTTGTCATTAAGTGATCTTTTCTAGGACATTTTTAGTAAATGCAACATTGAATGTAGGACAGTAACTTGCAGAGTCTTTTAGAAGTTGAGCGGGCAAGGATCTTCACAGAATCCTGATGGGTTGCTACAGTTGACTTTAGTTTTGAAATTCCCACACAAAGACAAATCTGAAGGACCCTTCAGTCCCCAGGAGTGCCTTGCAAGGTGCTAGTTATGTTTTGTAATTGGGTGTTCGATTGTAGCCGTTTTTGTCCAGAAGGTCAAGAATTGCTTTCGAGTTGCAGAGTTTTTGTGATGTCGTCATTGTGCTGCTGCAGCCTTTTGGGAGGGCACCATGACTAGAAGGCTTTATTTGACATTATATTCTCTGGCCTGAAAATCTGGGATTATTGATAGTAAGAAGTTGCCCGCTCCATCAAAATGATCCCTTTGAATTTGCTCCATTCTTCTGTTCTCTTTCTTGAGTTTGTTTGAGTTTGATGGTATGTTAATAGGCTTTTTTTTGGTGGCTTTTGAAGTGCTTCTTCTGGGCAAGCGTATTGAATGTCTGCAATATCCATTCATTTGAAATTTGTGTTTCTCCTAATCTGGGGATTCTAGTACAATGTTGAGTTGAAATGGTTTAGAAGCTTCAAGGGGTGCAAACAGTTCATCCATATTGATGCTCCTCCAGACTCTGATACCTGTCAGTGGGGCATTAGCACTTTCAGGTAGACCTATAGCATGGTTTAATGAGTACAGTGGATTAGACAGATTGGGTTGGAGGATGACACTGTTATGAGCTTCTTGCTGAAAGATATTTCATCCAATTTGTCAATGAATGCACGTGTCCAATCAATAGATGCTTGAGGTGGGGGCATCAAGGTTTGCTGAGAGTTTGATTGCAATGTTTTTATTTTCCTCCAGCCACAGGTTGAAATGTCCAAGGATGATGAGCTATCAGATAGCGAGTGTGAGGGGAACTGTATATTAAAAGAAATGTAAGAGTAGATGTGTTTGGGGGAACAAAACAATGGGTATCCCCTGAACTGTGGACAAGGGAAGCAATATATGTAAGAAAATAAGGCAAGGAGTCACAAGGGTAAGTACAGAATTATTCAATTAATAATTGATTCAGATAAGTGTAGAGGGAAAAGAGGCTCAGTCAGGTAAACAAATATAACATCATATTTTATTATTTATCAAAAACATCATAATAGGTGCTATAAAAAAAGTGCTAAGTCACTTAGCACATTTTTTGATAGCACCTTCATATTGATTACTGTACACTGACCATCAAATATAGATGGATATGAATTATATCCAACAGTGTCTGACAAGTTGCTTTTAGATATTGTTCGAGATTTTTCCAATATTGATATTTTATGATGTTACTGAGTGAATGATTTTTTAAAAATTCTATTATGATGTTTTTGATAAATAATAAAATATGATGTAATATTTGTTTACCTGACTGAGCCTCTTCTCCCTCTACACTTATCTGAATCAATTATTAATTGAATAATTTCTGTACTTACCCGTGTGACTCCTTGCCTTGTTTTCTTACAGAGTAGATGTGTGTGCCACATTGCAATACATTAGGAGGGATTCAGTTTGGGATGGTATCTCAGTATCATATATTTACATCATGAATTCTTCATTATTCATTTTTTTCCTGTGTTGTCATCAGGAAAACATGCCATTTTTATAAAGTTGTGCAGATACCTTTTTAACAGCCCTACTTTTTGCCCATTATCTGGTGTTTAACAAGCTGCTGCCATTGAGTAATTTTTGTCTCGTCTTGGTGTGCCACGAGCTTTCGCGGTTTATCTTTCCTTCAGCATTTAAGTCTGAGAAAGGAATCTGGTTAAATTCTATATCGCAGCTGCGTGAGTGTGTGACCTCTCGCCTGCCCTTTTTTTGGTGCTTTTGTGCATTTTTTTACTTTTCTCCTTTACCGCTCAGGGTCTGCCATACCAGCGTGAGTGTGCAACCTTCATCCTGCCGTTTCTTCAATTTGTTGTGCTTCCGTGCGTTTTTCTGGATTTTCTCCCTTTCATCTTGGCCTCTGCCATACCTGCGTGAGTGTGCGACTTCTACCCTGCCCCTTCTTCCATTTTGTGTGCTTTGGTGTATTTTTCTGGCTTTTTGCGTTTTCTTCTCTGCCTTAGCCATATTCTGCATTTAGCATAATTGCGTAAGATAGCCACATTCTGCAGGTAGCCCAATTGTGTAAGGTAGCCACATTCTGAATTTAGCCCAGTTGTGTAAGGTAGCCACATTCTGCATTCAACCCAATTGTGTAAGATAGTCATATTCTGCATTTAGCCTAATTGTGTTGTATAGCCACATTCTGCTTTTAACCTAATTGTTTAAGGTAGCCACATTCTGCATTTAGCTTAATTTTGTAAGGTAGCCATATTCTGCATTTAGCCCAATTGTGTATGGCATAGCTCTTTGCTGCTACCATTTTGTTTCCTCGCTCTCCCACGGTCCTGCTTCCCCTGGCTTTGCTTCACCTCCTTCTGCAGCCCGCCTCTCTTCCCAACCTCCATCTGCTGATTGGCACTTCTGCACCACTTGCGGACACCGGAAACCTCAATGGGATCCAGCCTCTGCAGCTGAGGCCTAGGGGACACTTGATCTCCCAAGATCGTGGTGAGTGGCTTCATCGAGCAGAGTGCTCCCATTTTTGTTTCACTGGAAACAAAATTTGTTTTTAGCACTGTGCTGATACCCTTTAGTTTCCACGCTCTCCCACGCTCCCGCTTCCCCTGCCCTTGCTTCCATTCCTCCCACAGCCTGGTTCTCTGCCCACCCTCCAACTGCTGATTGGCACTTCTGCACCACTTGGTGCCTGGACACCATATTACTGAAACTCCCAGGGCAGCCCCTCTGCCTGACAGCCCTCCCGTAAAGTACCCAGAGGGAAAGGACAGCTCTCACAGGAACAGCTCCAGATGGTGTCTGCTGGTGTCAGCAGGGGAAGCAGGAAGATAGCAGCTTTCAACCTGTTGAAGCTGACCAGTTGGGGATCAAAGGGGACAGCACTCATAGCACCTCACATAACAGATACCCTCCCCCTTATAATACTATGTCACCTACTGCACCACGCATAGGCTTTTTGCTAAATTGCATGGTTTAGCCTCCCACTTTTTCCCTGTATAGACACATCCTTGGCATTGCTGCTGTATTTGAAACTAGGCCTTTTCCCTCTTTTAGGAAAGTTGAATCTGGGTGTTCTGCATTGCTGCTGTGTTTGAAAACTAGGACTTTTCCCCTCTTTTTAGGAAAGTTGAATCTGGTTTGTTTTGTAATAAGTGTGGTACTTCTAACTGTGTCTAATTAGGCTTCTCTCACTCCCCTGCTCCCACTCCCTGTTGGGAGTTCCTGCATACTGTTGAGTTTACTTATCTGCCCCTGTTGTGTGTTCCCTACCATGTGACCCCCCCCCTGTGCATCCTGTGCAGCGTTGGCTGTGCATACCTCCTCTCTCTTCACTCCCTCCTCCCCTACACCTCCTCGCACCCACTATGGTGCTTTCCATTTCCCCTATCTTCTCCAACTGCTACTCTATTTCCTATCTTGTCCCTCTCACTAAGTCTGAAAGGAATATGTTCAAGAGAGACATCCTGGTCTCCAACCCATGCCTCCCTATCGCTGATAATCATATCACTGCTTCCTCCAGAGAGACTTTTACCGACATCCTCTTTGTCATTCCCTCTCCAGACCTATGGACCCCTCAAATGGTTTTTGATCTCTCGCCTTTTTCCATCCTCTCCCATTAATGATGGCACTTGGTGGAAGGTCTTTTTGGCCCCATTCCCCTCCTCTAAGACCATCATTAATGTCTATCTGAATGGCACCATCTTGGTCCAGGGCCCTCACCCCAATCTCCTCCTTTTTGATAGGTGTCTACCGTGTCTTGTCAACTTCTTTCCTTCTCCTGCTACTCCTACCAGCACCTCTCTGGCTCCTCTGCCACCTTCATCGTCTGACACCTCTCTGGCACCCTCCTCATCCTCTCTGGCTGCACTGTCATCTCCTTCTTCCTCCTCTGCCCACTCTTGGGCTCCTATACCACTTCCCCAAGGCATACCTCAAGCCTGTACCCCTCCACGGAAGTCTTTCAAATATGGCAAACTGCTCCACATTGCTACTCTCAACTCTCACTCTGCTGTCAAACACTCCTCTGACATCTGCCAGCTCCTTGAAGAATTAGACCTGGATGTCCTCGCTCTCACCGAGACATGGTTCACGGCCAGGTCGGTCGAAAGTTTTGACACTCTCCCCCCTGACGGCTACAAGATCCTCTCTGAACCCAGAACCAACCATCCGGGAGGTGGAGTAGCTCTGACCTTTCCAAGTGGATCTCTGCTTCTGTCATTCCTATGCAGGCCTGCTCCTCCTTTGAATGCCTTGTCTGCAGGCTTTCTTTCTCTTCTGGAATCTCTCTGACTGTGACCACCATTTACAGGACATCTGGCAAGGTCGTCCTCTTCCTCTCAGAGTGGGCTGACCTCTTATTTTCCTTCCTTGCCTCTACCTCTCATCTTCTCCTCCTTGGAGCCCTCAACATCCACCTGGATGCTTCAAATCCCTCCCCGGGGCTCTTCCAAAATCTCTGCGACACTCTGTCTCTTACTATTCTACCCTCTGGCCTGACACACTCTGCCGGGCATACCTTGGATGTTCTCATCTCCTGAGACATCCCACTCTCCAATCCTCTCACCAATCCTCTCTCTTGGACTGACCACTTTCTGCTCTCCTCCCACCTGATGCTCTCTGTCCCCCGGGTAAAGCCGACCCAAGCACTGCCACCTACCATCTCGGTCATCTGGCTCATGAAGCGTGTGTCAGTAGAGGCCTTTGCCGCTACTTTCTCTCCTCCTCCTATTCCTGCAGCTAACTCACACTCTGACACAGCCCTCTTTAACCTGAATCTTTCTATCTCTAACACTCTGGATGTCCTTGCCCCTGTCATGAGAATCCACCCAAAGCCTACCTCCAAAGTGCAACACTTGGTATGACTCTGACCTCGCCACCATGAAAAGCAAGTGTAGGTTGGGTGAGAGGAAGTAGAGGGCATCAGGCACATCCTCTAACAAACTCACTTGCCGCCTGCTCCAAAGGCAATACAGACTCTCTGTCCTGTCCAAGAAGAGAGCCCACATCCAGGCCCACGTCTCTGCATCCTCTAAGAACATGGCCAAACTCTTCAAAATCTGAAAGGAACTGGCCAATCCTTCTTCAGTCTCCACCTCTCCTGTTCCCTCCGAGGTCCTCTGCACGGTTTTGGCTTCTCACTTCACCATTAAAACTCATGACATCCTGTCCTCTCTCGCCGCTTCCTCTTCCTCTACCTCTCTCAGCCCACCTCTGACCATCTCTCCCTCTACTCCTCCTTTCTTTCTTTCTCTCTGATCACACCTGACAATGATTCTAGACAAGTCTGATCTATGAAAGTGTCATCCAAGCAGGTGCTCCCCAGTTCCTCCAGAACCATCAAGGATGGCATTGTCACCCTTGCTCCAGCTGTGGGCAATTTCTGCAAACACATTTTTGCCACTGGAATGTTCCCCTCCCACTAAAGCACTCATTTGTGCACCCCCTTCTGAAAAAACCTTCCCCCGATTCTTCCTGTCCAGCAAACTATCGCCCGATCTCTATCACTCCTTTCCTGGGCAAACTCCTGGAAAAGCTGGCCATTTCCCCCAGCTTAGTCTCCCCACTGAATCTGTTGGTTTTCTCTATGACCATCTGTCTGGCTTCAGAGCAGCCAGAGGAATGGAAAGTGCTCTCCTGAGCAACCGTGAAGAACTGTTCACTAATCTCGACTTTAGCCTTCCTTCTGTCCTCATCCTCCTTGATCTTTCCTCTGCTTTCGACACGGTCAGTCATGCCATCCTGATAAATCCTCACTGTGAGAACCTGGGCATCATGGATCAGGCCCTGGCTTGTTTGACCTCCTTCCTCCTGGACCAACCCTCCCAGGTCCAACTTGGGTCCTTTCTCTCCACCATATCTCTCTCAATGTGTGACGTTCCCCAGGGCTCTAACCTCTCACCCTGGCTTTTCAATGTCCACTTAGCCCCTTTGGCCCACCTCATCTCTACCTTCAACTCTAACTTTCAGTCTTATGCGGATGAAACTCAGATCTCCTTCAGGCTCCCCTCAGCCTCCTCTGCTCTGTCGCTCATTCCTGACAATCTTCGATTCAGGAGTGGTGCACCTCCAACGATCTCTGCCTAAATGCCACTAAGACTGATATCATTCTCATTGGGACCCTGGCCGCCCTCCTTTGGCCCTCTTTCTGTGCCTTCCTGTGAGGCAAAAAACATTGGTGTCATCTTCAACTTCACTCTCTCCTTCTCTCCTCACATTGCAGAACTCGCTTAGAAGTCCCACTACCAGCAGCACCTGCTCAGAGGTATTATTCCTTTTCTCACTTTCCCACAGAAGCACACTGTCTCCAGAGCTCTGGTTCTCTTTAGGCTGGACTACTGCAACAGCCTCTTTCTAAATCTGCCTTCCTCTTTTCTCTGCCCTCTGCAAGTAATCCAGAACAGGACTGCAAGACTTGTCCTTGGCCTCAAGCTCAGAGATTGTATCTCTCCAGCCCTGAAATCTCTCCACTGGCTCTCAGTGGCTGCAAGGATCAAGTTCAAGACCCTCTGCATCGTCCAAAGTGCTTTCTGGGCCCGGGGCCCGCACTACATCCAACTCTCTCTTCCTAAACACCTTCCTTTTCGAGCCCTTCGCTCAGCCACCTTCAATTCTCTGAGGGTCAGATGCTTCTAAAGGCAGAGAGTGGGTGGTAGATCTATCTTCTCTCCAGGTTCCTCCCTGCCCCTCTCATACATGAACCGTACCACCTGAGTTTCTGGAAGCAGCTCAAGAACTTCCTTTTTGTTTCTTCTTTCACTCTCTCTCCCGTGCTGACCTACCTGTCTGCTGCACTGGCTAGTTGCCTGGCTACCCTCAGAATCTCACTGGGCACCAGGCTCCTCCATGACCAGTGGCCCCTGCACTGCCTGAGGGCCTACAGCGCACTTGGAGCTGTATCTTTAACCCTACAGTTCCCTGCTTCCTTGCACTTACCCTGATCCCCGCTGCCCTGGCTGCAGTTACTTAGAGCACTTCTCCTCTCCCTCCCGGCCTCCCCCCTGCACTTGCACGATCTGAATGACACAAGGCCTAGTAAGATCGTTTGTTTTGTCCTCCCTCTGTCTTCCCTACCTTGTCTTGTCTAGCCAAGAAACACTTGTGCACAGGCGTGTTATAAATGACTCATCATATCATATCATATCAATGAAATGTAGGAGTGTGATTCCTTCTCTTCTGTGTGGTTAAAAAATTATCTTGATTTGAAGTATATCTTCTAGTCCAATGGGTAGACGTGTGTTATACTGCCTAGTGATCGCCTGCTTGCCAGGCCTCAGTTCATGATGTGTAATTCTGTGCTTGTTTTGTTAAAGAGCAAGCATTCTTGAGGAAGACATTTAATTATATGGTTTCCTTCACCCCAATTGATGGGACCAGGGGCATTCATCTGGGTTGTTTTTTACTGGGGAGGATATTGTCAAGAGTCTCATGTGTCTTTAATTGCTCTTAGAAGAGGCTCAGGGGGTTCTCCTTAGATTTAAATTGTCTGTTCTGATCCAATATATGTTGTCTTGAGGGAAATATTTAGGGGTGTGCTCTGAGGCAGGTCAAGCTAAGGAGGAATACAGTGCCGGTCTGCTAGGGTATGGTTGTTGTATTAAAGGTCAGTACTATTTTATGTGAGGGTTGAAAGTTGGAGTCTGTCCTCTCTCTCCTTTGTCCATTCTTGTGTATCGTGTATTCTTCGGCATGATGGCTATATTTCCTCTGCTGCTTATTGCTGCTATCATTTGAGACACACCATTTTGGTGATTTCACAGAGGCATTGTGTCTGTCTAATTTGGTGATTCTTGTAGATTTGTTGGTTCTGATCTCATTCCCCACTCCTCTTGGTGCCTTGAAGGCAGGGTCAATTTCTTGCTGATTAGATTCTGTTGTATTTATGGTTCTTCGCTAGGTCTTGTCAGCTGTTTGTGAGCTGTCCCAGACTGTGTGTATAGCTGTTCCAAATGTTTGTTCTATTAGCAGGATTGCATGTCCTGAAAGGCAGCCTCTGTATCAGTGCCTGGTATGACACTGCAAAGCTGGTAAAAAATGGCGCCTTTTTTAGAAGAACAAATGCCACTATACTGAAACATGCAGTCTTCGGGGTTACCAATAAATGGTACAAATTCCGCAAAAATAAAACAGTTGTAATTAGCACTAAAAAGGATCACCTCTGAGGTAGTCCTAAAAAGGCCCGACCCAGAATCAACTGCTAACACCTCTATTAAGGTATAGTATAGTGATAACAACGATCTGGTAAAACCTGTGGAATACTTTTTCCTTCCGAATTCTTTTGACTGTCTTTGTAATAAATACACATATTTTGGACCCACTGCATGTCATACAATCAGCAAGAAATGCATGCTTATCTCTAGTGTTATTTGTACAGTCACTGTCAGTCAACACTTTAATTTCGGTTAAAACAAGGCATACACGTTATACCAAAAACGTTTGTTCATAGTTACATCCACAATAAATATTACATAGGAAACAATGCCATACTTTACACAAATAGATAAAATACTGACAACAATTGAACAGTTTATACAGTTATTACATTATTTAGCAACTATCAGATTGTCTAACTAAAATTCCCATGATCTAAACAAAGGAATTATAATGACCATAACACATTATGACTTCAGATAGTAGTAACTCATTACACTGCAATGTAAGCTTAAACCCTGCTTAATAAAGTGCATAAGTGCCCAAGGTCTGATAGGAGAAGTTGCACAAAGTAAAACCAGCAATGCTAGGCGACAGTGTCTAAAATGTAATATTCTCAAAAGCGGTTTCAGCGTACCTTGTCTGCTCTGGGTGTAACTGGGACAAAAACAGGAAGTGCATTACTGTTTCTTGGTCCTTAACACAAAAAGGGAACATAGTAAGAACGTCATCCCCCTTGACATGCCATTTAGCCATAATCGAATTAAAAGGGCAGGCAGTTAAAAAGTAATTGTGTATTTACACTTCTTTGATGTAGAAATGGAGACCACGTTTATTTGGGTTGCCTTCCTTTTAGCGGAATTAAGGACTCATGTAACTTGTTCATTGGTGTTTCCATTTCCAACGACTCCCTTGTTATTAGAGAAGTGAGAGAAGATCATTCTTTTCGCATTAGCAAAATGTTCCTTATCCACATTAGACAAATATTCAAGAGAACACGAAGGTAACGCGATGGACAGTAATGCTTTCAAACAAGCCACCGAGAGGACCAAATGTGCTTTGTCACTCTCAAAGATTTCTTCTATAAGAATCTTGCTGATTTTGACTTGGTTACTCTCCATGGTACTCAAAAGTAAGTCCACAAGAGCCATATGGAAATGGTTGGTGATGTAATCTAAACCCAATACCATATGGTAAGCATAGATCTGAGAAGAATGAGGTACATTAAGGATCTTTTTACAAAACTGATGTAAATCCCAAACATCCGCCCCATACTGGCCAACAAAGCGCACCTTCGCCAGACATACGAACCACTGGACAAGCATTGAAAATCCCTTCAACTGTCTGCTTCATCCTTCCAACATGTTTGTCAATATGTGAATGACTGTGACGCCATTGTCCAGTAATTACAAAATCTCTATGGCATTTCACAGGTTTTCTGGATAAGTACATAATTGCTGATTTGTCAGTGTTAACCTTTAAATATAATGATGCTATGTGCTTGGACGAGGCATCCAACATTTTCTGGAGGGAATTTGGAGTTCTCACTAATAAAACACTATCATCCGCATAGGAAAGTGTAGTTATTAGGATGTGTTAGGACACTTACCTGGCCTTCTTGTCGCTTCCGTCCCCGGACGTGGCAGTTGTACCCATGTTACCGGCTTGGGAAGTGTGGCTGTAGGCAGCGGGCTGGCGCTCGACACCTTCGCTTGCATGCGCGGACCTCGCGGGTAACCAGGAACGGGCAGACAAGCTTGTGTTCCAAGCCTCGTTCTGGTGCCCGCTCGGCCGCAACGCATGCACAGCCCCGCTAGCGTTCCGAGCCTCGTTTTCGTGCCGGACGCTGTAAATAGCGTCCGGCCCTCTACAGATCACGTCTTAACGCGGTTTGTTCCCCACTTACCGTCGCTTGGTGCCTTGTATCTGTTTTTCCCTGCTCCTTGGTTCCCGCTTGCCTTGTCCAGTTCCCTGGCCTCCTGGGCTGCATTAGTTCCTGTTGGGTCCCTTCCTTGTGGTTCCTGCCTTCCAGTTTTTTCCTCTCCTCCTGGGTTCATTCCTGTTGGGAATAGCTTTTCCTAGGCCCTGTGGCTCCTGGGAGGTTGTGGGTCCCTCCTCCTGGCATTCTCCTCTCCCCTTGGGCCTTCCAGTTCTCTGGGTTCCACCCTCTTCCAGATCTCCTTGCTTGTCTGGATCTTCCATGCCTGCCTGACTCTGGGTGCCAGCCCTCCTGATTATCGACTGCCTTGGTTGATAGTGCCTGGACATCTCTGAAGATCTTCTCCACCCTCCATCTTGTGAACCACTCTAAAGGACCATACCAGCCCAACACTTCATCACCTCCCTGTCAGTGCTTGCACTGTCCCGACGTCACTTTAATCCGCAGGGAGGTGAGCCAGTGGCATCGGGAGGTGATTCCTATCCATCCCTGTTCCATTAGGGTTGGGTCGGGGTCGCTTCCTAGCGTCACAATCTCTGCACTCCTTTTGAAGGTCTTCCAGTCTGGCGTCACCGGCGAGACCAGCAACTGAAACCTCAGGTACGCAGCGCTCCAGGGACGCGCAGCTTAACAGGATGCCACCGACTATCGGGGTATACTTACAGGAGATTATATTAGTAGCATTAAATGTGGTGTTGTGCTGGCTGTAATTTATAACTCCTTCTGCGTCCCTGAGAAAGGTAAACTGAGTAGAGTTGTAATCTACTGCTAGTGGTATTTTTCAATAATGAGGCCCATTGGCCTCGTATTGCGATTGAATGATTACTGAACCTAGCACTTCAATTAAATATTCACAATGTGATCATATTTAGTTAGATAACTGAAAAGAATCTGCCTAAATCATGTTAAATAAAGGCCAGTACTAGGAGCTCCATCTTTGTTTGAGGCAGTCACAGAAATATCTATCATAGGAACTGATGAAAAAAATGTAATCCTTGATCAAGAAGTTACTACAAGTGGTGCACTGGTGGATCAAGTTGAAGCTACGATCTGAACTAGTTCTAAAGTGCTGAAATTAGAATGGTGGCTCTTAGGTTGTGTGCGTACCTAGTTTAGGGGGCACTCAACTTGGGGGAAAATCATCAACTATTCATCTTCAATAGCAAAATAATCCATTATTTGTTAGCAATATCCTTTAGATATACGGATGTGATTGCAGCTAAAATCCTCTTAGAGTACACATGTATTTCTCTTTACTGCTTTTATTATACTTTGAAGTTTCAGACATCTATCTGGATACTTGGGCTGCAGCCATGCTTTCTGTAGTTTCCTAAGATCTTTTTTGATAGAGTTGCGCTGAAAGAAGACCTACTCCTGGGATTTTCAAGATGTCAAGGTAAACAGCAGTGTGTCCTGCTGCCTGGAGTTCTATAGAGGATGTCTGCTGTTCTCAAATAGGCTTTTGTATCGGGTGTGACAGATGGTTACAGACCACAAACAAAAGGGGGTGGAGTCCTGCCTATATAATTACTATTCCTTTGCACTTTATTCAAATGCAGCTATTATTTCTTGTAAGGCTGTCTGTCAGCATATCATTAACTGGCATGCACTGCCTGGTTGTGTACAAAAACTGCAGTGAGAAACTCAGTAAAGTTGGAGCTCAGTTTATTATTGGTAACTGACCAACTTTTTAAAAAATATATTCAAGCTTAAAAAAAAAGCACTATACAACATATGGAAGAGAGTGCAGCTAGAATTTCACTGAGTGCAACACATATCATCTCATGAATCTAGACATTTTACAAATGATGTGTAGGGTACAGCTAGTGAACATCAGACATTTACTTCATGCTAATCTTCATAACAGTACTGAACATAGGTATTGTTTCATGCCTTTACAGCTTTTCCCATAATTTGAGAAACATACAGCAGTCATCAAAGTGTTCTTTACTTTCCTGTGTGAACATGAAGTTTCCTAAAACAAAACCGAGTACATTACTTCATGTGGATAGAAGCTCCAAGTGTTGAGAGGTATTCTATATCTTCCTTAGGTGGAAATGTATTCAATGTATTCCATCTAGGTGGTGTCACCTTCAGGAGGTCTATTTTTTACCAAAAGTCAATTATCAGCCAGGCTAGGGTGTGACCTTGTAACAAGTCGACGTCTAGATCTTGAATCAAATCCCCGAAGAGGGGGGAAACCAAAGGGCACCTGCAAGGTTGCGCTGAGGTTCATAGACGTTTCAGCGTATAGTGTAGTAAAGCCTTCTTCTGGAGCCAAGGCACTTGAGTCCCTGCAACAAGCAGAAGGGACCATGAGAGACCGATTCATAAAGTAAAAACTATTGTGTATGACTACCTTAGTTAAGTATTGCAGCAATATGTACACATACTAAAACAATAAATCAGAGACTAGTTTACTAAAAAGCACAGTTCCATTATGGTACTGACCGTAATGATAATGACAACCGATATAGTTGCTATACTGGCTTGTAGAAGTAGAATAGGAGGGTAGGTGGCCCATGTAAAACGAAATGCTGCAGTTAAAACATCACCCAGCGATCAAATAGTGGCCCTAAAGCAAGTAAAAAAGAAAGAAAGAAGAAACAATAGTGTATTTTTAAAGTCATGAATCCATGGATAACAATGGTTACATGGCACTAGAGGTCACACTCTGGTTAAAGAGAAAATGTTAGTTTACCTTGGTGTCCTTAGATGAAGTAGGTAGTGGAGGAAAGTGAGCTCTTCCTACTCCCCAGTTTTAGATTTATGGCACGCAGGTTGAGTAGTGCTGGCTGGGAATCTAAGAGAGGCAGAATCGAAAAAAGGGAGGACATACTCCCTGTAAGGACTATATTGGAGAAAAAACTAGAAAAAACTAATGATAAGCAAAAACCATTGGTAAGAGGCTAGGGGGCAGATGATGATGCACTTACGTCCACGATGCGGGGGGACCCAGGAAGTGTGTCCGCATTAGTTCGGCAAGTTGCTATTCCAACAGGATACGGCTGTGATGTGTTTCCCGATGGAGCGGTATACTTAAATAGAAAAGAGCATGTGTCATGGGCGAGACACTGCTCTCTAGTGCATGCGCGGATGGATGTACATATGTAGTGATTAGGATAGGCGTGTGCGCTGAGTTTAGAGTACTATTCTCTGGCGAATGCGTGGGTGGAAGCACATTGTATCGGCAGTAAGTGTCTCTGAAGAATAATGGGGAAGGTGTCCTACGCATCGAGAGAAATGAAGAACAGATGCCGATGCGTAAAAAAAGGTACATATCTTCGGCGGTGTGCAGGGGAGAAAGCCCGTTGTCTAATCATGTAAGAGAGATATAGCCTAAACCCGATCAGATGGACGCCCATCCTGAGTATCAAGATCAGATGATATGTATATGAAATAAAGGTGGAGCGGGGACACTACCCCGAGTAGTCCTGTAATTCATGGTCATAACGGAGATGTCTGCCGTTTGTAAGCGGCCCCTTTTGCTTGGAGCACAATGAGGTTTGACCTAACCACTAAAGACGATGTGCAAAAAACTGTAATGTCAGATAGTGGCCATGCTAAAGCAAGTGAGCACCCCGTTAGTGGCTGTTGTGTGCCTATCAGATGCCAGAATGTTTGTACAGTAAGTGGCTGCATCTAATTGGGGGGGGGTTTAGTAATTATCCAGGTCCTCTAAATAGGGGCACATAAACGGCGAAATGCATGGCAACTGGGCCAGGGACTACATGTAATGACATGTATCAGCTGTACTGCAGAGAACGATCCAACAGTTAGTGACCTGTATGTTATTTCATGTGAGTGTGCCTAATGGTTCTGCCTCATTAAGCCCCGATGTAATTGATTTTAGCTTGAACATCCACCAGGCTTCTTTGTAGTTAAGTGAATTGGCTGGGTTGTTTATTTATGGTACTTTGTCCACTAGCCACCAGAGGAGATTGTCAGGGCCATGGTGGGATTCAACAAAGTGCGGGACCAATGTTGCAGGCATATTTTTGCACCTTATTCTCGATATATGTTCGCTTATCCTTTTGTGCACTGGCCTGGAGGTTTGGCCCACATATCACAAGCCACATGGGCATTCAATTACATAGATCACGTTAGAGGATTTACAATTTGAAAAGTGGCACAGCTGTCAGTCCTTGTTTCCTATGGGAAAAGAAGTTATTTTGCAAGTAAATTTACATGCCGAGCAACTACCACATGGGTGGTGCCCTACTATTTCTCTAAGGTTCCATAGGGCAGATCTTGTACTGGTTTTGCTAATTCTAGCATGGGTTAATATATCCTTCAGATTCTTGGATCTCTTTAAGGCCATTCTTGGTAATTGTTCCCCTGGTAGGCTAAGTTGGATGAGTGGCCAACATTCTTTATGGCACCTTTTAGTTTAGTTGTATTTGGACAAAATGTTGTCACACAAGTGATGTTATCTGCTTCAGAGCGGTCTTTCTCTTTGATGGTAAGCAGGGATTCCCTGGGGGTGTATCTTGTCCTTTTCTGAGTCTTGCACAGAAGTTTTTTAGGGTATCCCCTGGCTGCTAGTTTGTTGTTCAGAAACAAAGCATGTGTCTTAAATTCGTTAATGTCAGTGCAATTTCTGCGGATTTCTGCGGATGGTAACAGACCAGCATGATGTCTTTACCAAGATAAAAATGTAACAATGAATGGTGAATCCAAAACCAGCAGGAACATAGATGGTGATCAAAATAATAAAATAGACAGTAATTTTGCAATATAGCCCTTAAAATGAGGCCCTTTTAAAATAGGGTGGAAAGAAAACTAGGATCTCTATAGATGGTGCACGTTAGTGTAATAATGAAGAGGCAATCCATCTCATGTTTGCACAAATTGTAAATGTACTTCAGAGAGGGGGTTGCAGGAAAAGTGGAAAAGAGATTTCAATAAAGCTGATCTTTATGAGAGTGCCTAGATATATCCACCCAAAACAACCACTGCATACATGTAAATGAAGAGTTGACATTGAGCCCCTCTTGCATTCCTGTACACAGAAGCTTATCCAAAGAATCTAAACTATCCAATTGGGGATAGCAAACATAGGTAACATAAAGTAAATATCAGGTGTCATTAAGGATATACCTCAGGATATACCTAGATGGGTGGTGCACACATTAAGAATGTAGGGGCAATATTCTCACCTATATGGTAAGAAGAGTGCAGCTGTTGGTGCTATAATGAGAACCATTCAATGTTCTCTTATAATGGGTGCCTTGAAGCCTTTCCTACAACCATTTTATATTTAATTGAAGTAACTTGACCACCCTTCTTAACATTTCCAGGTTTCCATTTAAATATGTGTTTACTTATGTATTTGTTGCAGTTGTTTCTTTTTTATTTTGTCTCTCTCTGATTCTTTCTCTCTCTTTCCTCCAGTTCATTTTCCTGTTTTCACCCTCAGTCCCCCCCCACCCTTTCTCCCTTCCTCATCCAGTCTCCTCTCTGCTCCAATTGGCTAGTGGAAGCCTTGCTTCCTCACTCGTGTGTCCAGAGAGTCATTTCCAGCTGCAGAGGACCCGTGCCAGCGGGCCCGGCTGCAGTCGCTCTGATCCATGTGAGTGCCACCATCTTGCTTTCTTCCCCCACTGTTTCTTTTTTTCTCCCTCTCTGATTCTTTTGCTATCTATCCTCCAGTTCATTTTCCTGTTTTCACACCCAGTCCCTCTCTCGGCCTTTCTTCCTCCCTCTTCCCACATTCCCTTTGCTCCAATTTGCTAGTGGAAGCTTTGCTTCCTCATCCATCTGTTCGGAGTGGCATTCCCAACTGCAGAGGACCCGTGCAAGCAGGCCACTCCAATCCAGGTGAGGGCTCCCCATCTTGCCTTCTCCCCCCCTGTTTCTTTTTTGTTTTTTTCTCTCTAACTCTGATTCTTTCTCTCTCTTCAGTCCCTTCCCCAACCTTTCTCCCTCCCGCTTCCTGCCTCCCCTCCTCTCCAATTGGCTAGTGGAAGCAAGAGCCACCCTCTTAACAGCTAAGGGCCAAAGGCAATGAGCAGCTCCTCTCTGAATAGCTCCACTCCATGTTTGCATGTGCTCACCCGGGACGCCTGACACAGGTGATCTACAGCAACTGATAGGGTAAGTGTGGTGTTGGCAGGGAGTACAGCCATTACTGTACTCCTGTAGAACCCACCACTCTCATTACCTAATATCCTGTGCCACATGCATCCAGTCTAATTGTGTAAATTAGCAATTTATTCCCTCTAGCCGGAAATGTATCACAGTTAGGTGGATTGTTGGGGTAGGAAATGTATCGCACATCGATTGATAGTGGAGGTAGGAAATGTATGGCACTTAGGTGGATTGCTGGGGGTAGAAAATGTGTTGCACTTAGGTCGATTGTTGGGGGTAGGAAAAGTGTCGACTTAGGTGGATTGTTGGGGGTGGGAGATGTATCACACTTAGGTGGATTGTTGGGAGTGGAAAATGTATTGCACTTAGGTGGAAGGTTGCTGCTTACTAACCACACTTAAAACTCACCATTCTTCATGCCCACCCTCAAACTCTGAACTAACCACAATCACACTGGTATCTGAAACACACTTCACAACATCCAACATGAAATCAAACCTTGCACAACCATACCTCAACACCAAATGACATCTACCATCCGAAAACGCACCAACACTCAGTGACTGTTTTTTTTTTACAAACTGAAGCTGCCAACAGCACTTCAAAGCTTTCCTACTCTTCGCCCTCTCAATCCCACTAACAAACCCAACTAACAAACCCAACCCTCATTCCATTGCAGATCCTCCAGAGTGCCGAGAGACCATGGCAACAGTGCACGGTACAGGACTTAGTAACATTAACAGTAACAGCTCGGGGGCGTGGCTAGCAACGCGATGAGGAAGACGTAGCTCTCTGTCTCTCCCACGACAACTGCACTAATCCTGACAAAATCGCCTGATATCGCCAACTGCAGTGTGCAAAAATAACCCCTGTGCACAGCGGATCCCAATGTGCTTATCTGGACCGTGAGGAGAAAGAAATCGGAGGCTGGGAGCAGAGCTGCGCTGAGGTGAAGGTGGACGCGGGGCTGCCTGGCACACTCTCAAAATGGTCGCCTAAGCGAAGCGATCCTGTGAGTGGCGCGCAGTGTGCGAAGCGCGCCGTTGCAGTCTCCATTAAGCTCCCTGGTGGTCTGAGCGGAGTCTCCGGTGTCTGTTGGGGCTGTCTCGATGAACCACTGGGCCACGAGCCCGGACGGAGAAGAGTGCGGGAGAAGTTGAGTGCCCTCCCGCAGACCTGGAGCGCTGCCTCCCGGCGAACCGGATCCTGGACGAAGCCGACCAGCAGAGGCAGTGGGCTTTCTCGCCCTGACCCTGAGGAGCCGTGCGCTGGTCTCACCCCACACCAAGGAGGCTGAGGTAGGGCCCTGCGGGTGAGTGCCCTCGGTGCCCTCCCTCCCTCCCCTCCCAAGACATGAACTGATCCACGTGGGTGGTCTTAACACCCGCTAAATCTGCGAGGGGGAGTCCGGACTTAACACAAGCGGCTCCCGGGTCCTCCCCTTTGGCCCGCAATGACCCCAGTTCGCAGCGAACCTGGCGGGGTGGCCCTTTGGGAAAGCTGGGTGCCCTCGATGTGCGGAGGGGTCCGGAGTTCAGTGCTGCTTCACTTTGTGCGGAATCACAGATCCTGAAGGGCTTCGCTCTGCAGAGGGTCACTAATCTGTTTTCCGACCCGTGAACTGCCTTGCCCGGGACATCCAGCACTCCGTGCTTTGTATTATTGAACCATTGCCTGCAGTGAGGGCCCCCTTCGAGGAGGGTGGGGAACCAACAGCACCCCCAAGAGCAGTTTAACAGCAGATGCTTCCCACGCTGGGAACGCGGTGAACACAAAGCGATCCAGGGGAGGGGGTCGGCACAATCCCGTGGCACGGAACATACGTGCTTAGGAGCGGTGCATCATTGTGTGGGCCCCAGCGATACTGTGGGGAAGACTGCAGGAACAACCCAAACCCCGGCAGAAACACACCCTAAGGTGCAGGACACGATACACAATCTAATGCAACGGAGTGCCAAGAAGCTGTTATTGTGCACTAAGGGCCGAATTGGCGCTGTTGTGCAATGCCACCTCTACAAACGGCGGGCTCTGTCCCCGATCACACCACCTCTCTCCCCGCGGTGGCACACGTACGCGCGGGAGCCATAACTATACGCGCTGGGCTGCGCATTCGACAGTGATTCAGGCCAAGCATAGCCTGAGCGCCTAAAGACAGTGATTACAACCCACGGTCAGCCCACCGACCCTCTGGGCTGTCCCTAGTGCCTCCAAGACCGAATGAGACAGGAGGTAAGCCTGGCACTGCAGTAATAACAGGACAACCTTACGGTTCTGCCACAGCACGGCCGGGGTGGGATCAATCCAGCAGACACCCGTCGAGGCCCTCGGTAGGAACACTGCTATTAAGCCACGACTCCCGGACCGAGAAGCGACCATGGGCAAAGAAAAAATGAAGAAGCCCAATATGAAGAATAAAATTGAACTATACACAACATGCTGATCCTCAATTGCAGCACTCTGAAGAGATAGAAGCCGCACATACGCTTTCCCTTAAAGACATCATGGCTGCCATTGCTGACTCCCGCTCATCCATGGAGCAGAAGATAGACCGCATAAGTTTAGATGTCTCTCTCGTTAGACATGACCTCCAGTAGCTATCCGCGCGCACTGGGGAAGCAGAGCAGCGCATTGCGACTACAGAAGACGGGCTACACACTGTGCAACAACAACTCCATGGAGTCTCGGCCACACTGAAGACGCTGGAGGCTAGGGTGGAAGAGGGTGAAGGAAGGTCCAGGCGGAATAACGTCTGCATACTTGGCATCCCTGAGAAAGAGGAAGGGCCCTACATGGAACTCTTTCTGGAACAACTATTAGCAGACCTGTTCGACCTGCAATCCTTCTCAAAATTCTTCTCTATTGAGAGAGCACATCGGATGCCCGCAGGTAGACCACTGCCCGGCGCTTCCCCATGCACCGTGATTGCAAGGTTCTTAAACTATCGAGATCGGGATGCACTTTTACAACTTTCAAGAACCAAGGGCACGATTACATTCAACGGATCTAGACTGGCCTTTATCCCCGACTACACCAAGGAAGTACAGAAGACGAGACAATCGTTTGGGAAGCTTAAGAAACAACTGCAAACATTGGGAGTCAAGTACGGCCTGCTCTTCCCTGCACAATTAAAAATTTACCATAAAGGCACGACGGTCCATTTTGATGATCCCGGGGAGGCGTGGTGCTGGGCGGAACAGCACATTGAAGGGGATTGGTCCACACCCCGAGGCAACAGAAATAGGAACCCCAGACCACCACCGGAGCAGCTTCCCAGACCAGATCGGCCACCGCTGCCGGATCTGCCAGAGAACAGAGGGGACGGACTTCCGCCTTGAATCCTGCTGAGGGCTTCACCCCCTGGTCAGTGGGTATCCACTTCGTAGTCACCACTGCAGCGGACTCTTGGGGCCATCAAAGGCGTTTTCATATACTTACAATGCGGTAAGCAGAGGAATGCTACCCTTCCACTTGGGTGTTTAAGAAGGGGGAAAACACCAAACCCCCCCCAACTTTTTTAGTTGAACGTTAACAAGGGATGTTAAAGCTGACACTCTACCTTTTTTGATTGTCAGCAATGTTGGGGCGACAGGTACTTAAAGTTGGGGAGGAGTATAGGGAGGGTCAGAGAGGGGTTAGTTGGGGGAAGTTTCTTGTTATCTCAGGATCGGCCCTCCCCGGTAATTTTCAGGGGATGGTAGAGTTCCTGGCCAGTTGGGACCGAACCACACACAGGCAGCGCTTCAGACTTCAATCTTTTTCCATCTTGCACCGTATTGTCACACACCGGGGCTGCACACCTGCGTGCTGTTTGCCTCTCCCTCCGATACTTCTATTAGATGCCACCTGACCAATCTCACCCATCCATGACTATGCGCCCCAGATCCCTTAGGGTCCTCACCTGGAACGTGAACAGGATGGGTTCTACAATCAAAAGACGCCTGGTCAAGCAACTACTTTCCAGACACTCCCCTGACGTGGCCCTGCTTACTGAAACACACCTTGCGGGGGCACACTGTAACTTCTTTCTGTGAACCAATTACAGGACTGCCTTCCATGCGGGATATACCATGGGATCCAGGGGCACCCTTATTCTTATACATAAACGGGTCCCGTTTGTCTTGCAGGCACTAGAACAAGACCCTCGAGGTCGCTATGTGATGGTACTGGGGACACTCTTGGGGGAGACATTTGGGTTTTTCTCAATTTATTCCCCACCTGGACTAGGGCAGGAACTCCTCGATGACCTGACCACTATGATGGGCAGGCATCAACCGGACAAGAGGTTTCTGGGGGGTGATTTCAATTATGTCATGTGTAACACCTTAGACCGCTCCCACCTTAGACAACGCGACCCGAACCTTCCCACGAAGCTGTATAACTTTGTGTCTGCCCTGGGTCTCTGTGATGTATGGCGGGAACTGCATCCGGGAACCAGAGGGTATTCGTTCCATTCCGGGGCCCATAGCTCCCTTTCCAGGCTTGACTACCTACTTGTCCTGCACACAGACCTCTTTAGAATACTCTCGGCAGACTTGCTCCCCCAGGGAATCTCGGACCACTCACCTCTCCTGGTGGAGTTGCGGCTGCAAGAAACAACCCCACCTAGAACGTGGCGACTGAATGCTTATTACCTGGGCTGCCCGGAATTGGTTGACCGCCTCACGGAAGTCTCGGCTGAGTACTTCGAGATCAATGACACTGGCGTGAATTACCCGATAGTGTTGTGGGAGGCCTATAAAACTGTGCTGCGGGGAGAGATAATCTCCTGGACGGCGAACAGGAGAAGGGAGAGGCTCCGGAAGATTGTCGAGGCAGAGGCGGAGGTAACCCACCGCGTGAATGAACACACCCTTGACCCTACCCCACAAACCCATACGTCCCTTCAACGTGCCACTGAATACCTCCGAAATCTTATGTTTGACACCGCCAAGCAGGCCCACTGGGAATCCAGGGCTAGGATATATGAGCTGGGGGATAAAGCCGGGAAGATGCTGGCTTGGTTGGAGAGGAGGGACGAGGGTCGGCGCTCGGTTCGGGAGATCATTACCCCACAGGGTGAGATCTGCCCGTCAGATGCCGAAATAGCAGAAGCCTTTGCCCAATTCTATGCTGCACTATACCAGGCCCCGGATCTACCGCTGGACCCGACCCCCCTTGACAGTGTGGTGCTCCCCACCCTATCGGTGCAGCAACGGGAGATGCTGGCCTCGGATCTTTCGGAGGCCGAAATAGTAGAAGCCCTTGGACAATTGCAACTGGGGAAAACCTCGGCCCAAACGGGTTCCCGGTAGAAACCTGGCAGAAACTAGGGGGTAATAACACAGCACCTCCCCTGTACCAGATGCTGTTGGCCGCTCTAGAACGGGGTTCCCTCCCTGATGACCTATGTAAAGCCACCATAGTGGTTATCCCCAAGCCAGATAAACCCCAGGAGCAATGTGCCTCTTATAGGCCGATCTCGCTAATTAACGGCGAAGCCAAGGTCCTGGCCAAGCTCTTGGCTAACCCGCTCCAACTGGTAGCGGATACACTTATACACCCAGACCAGTGTGGCTTTATGCCTCATAAATCAACCCGAATTAATCTACGGCGACTCCACCTGGCGCTAGAACGGGCCCCCATCCTTTGTACCCCATTGGCCCTGTTGGCAATTGATTTTGAAAAGTCATTTGATTCAATCCGCTGGGATAGCATTTGGGAAATCATGACCCGCATGGGATTTGGAGAAGGCTTTCTAGGCTGGGTAAAATTGCTGTACACAAATATCCGGACAGAAGTTAAGGTGAACGGGTGGACCTCCCGAGCCTTTCCCTTAGGCAGAGGCACACGACAGTGCTGTCCCCTTTCCCCCCTCCTCTTTGCCCCTGCAATTGAACCACTGGCACTGTGGCTTCGTCAGAGCGGGTCATGGACTTGATTTAGTTGGCCCGAGGGACATGCGGATCGCATTTCTCTCTATGCTGACGACCTACTACTGTACCTGGCTGACCCAGTTTGGAGCTGCCCCATAGTAACCCAAATACTTGTCACCTATGGGGAATTCAGCGGAGTGAAAATTAACTGGAAGAAATCCGAACTGTTTCCAGTGAAAGGGGGGGAACAGGCCGAGTTACCGAATTGCCCATATCGGTTTGAACGGCAAGGCTTTAAATACCTGGGGATCTGGGTAACATAGGACCTTACTAAATATGCCATGCATAGCCTCCAGCCGATCATGGATAGGTTAGTCAACGACATCCACCACTGGAAGCTTCTCCCTCTGACACTCATGGGGAGAGCTGCACTTTTTAAAATGATGTCATTACCAAGATTCCTTTATGTCTTGCAGAACGCCCAGCTCACGATCCCCACCCCTGTATTCAATCACATAGAAACCCTCCTCAGGGAACTCATCTGGGGGGGAGGCCACTCACGTATAGCATTGAGTACCTTGCAGAGGTCAGTCTGGGAGGTTGGGATCGGCGTACCCCGCCTCCAAACCTACTACTGGGCCTAACAACTCTAGGTGGTTAACGACTTACTTCACGGAGACAGGATGCTACCTCCCGTTAGGGCAGAAGTGGAATCCATGCAAGGCATGGACCCACTAAAGGCGCTATACTAACCCCGCGAAGGCCCCCACCCACTTACAATCAAGGCTCACATCACCACCATCTGGAGACAGGCACACGTGTTTGTTGGGTGGGGGCATAAAATAACTGCAGCACAACCTTTATGGCAAAATAGCAATCTGAAGGAAACGAGAAACTTGATCCAAGGCCAATCTGGGTGAGAGCGGGAATCCTGAGGGTTGAAGATATGTTGTATATGAATTGTTCGTTTTACAACTGTTTGAATTACAATTGACCTTTTCACAATTGACCGAATTGTGAAGGTCAATTGTAACATATATGTGGGGGGAAACCCCCTACAACCCCCCACCCAACGCCAATCCCCCCAAAACCCCTATATATATATATGTATATATATACGGTCAATTGTGAAAAGGTCAATTGTGACTCTTTACATTCGGTCAATTGTTCATTCGAACAATTGTAAACCAACAATTTGGGTAATACCTGAAGATATCCTTAAAGATGGGAAATTAACCTCATTTGAGGACATGCAGTGTAGATGTCAACTACCCAGCACCGAGCGATATCACTTTATGCAATTGACCCATGCCCTCCGAACCCATATACCCTCGGGAGACACAGTCCCCGACTACACACGCAATATGCTGCCTGCATATATCCCCAGCAAATGCACGTCCACTCTTTACAACACCATCAATTCCTTTGCAACCCCCGAGCTATCGGGACTAAAGGCCAAATGGAAAGAGATGTGGGGGAGATAGACCCTGGGGACTGGATCCAGGTCCTAATGCACCCGCGGGAGTTGGCCATTTCCTCCAGACACAGATTGGGACAACTCAAAATCTTGCTTAGGGTGTACTACCCTCGAACCACCTTATATGGCTGGAAGAGGGCAACAAGTCCGAACTGTCTCCGCTGTGGAGAGGAGGAAGGCACCTTCTATTATATACTGTGGTCATGCCTCCGGATCCGCGCCTACTGGAATGCATGTTGTGCGGAATTGTCCAGGACTCTCACTTGTCCTATTGAACTGGACCCGAGGGTCCTGATTCTGGGTGTACCAGATATATCCGACTCTAACAAATGGGAAAAACTGCTATTGAACACTGCGATGGCCCTGATGAAATGCAATATTGCGCAAAAATGGGGAGTGCCTGACCCCCCCCCCGACACTGGAACAGTGGATACTCAACATGGACTCATGTGCCATGATGGAGCACCGGGTCCATGGCGCAAGAGAATGCCCGAACAAAGCATTTAAAATATGGGGGAAATGGGAAGTTACTGGGCCTTGACATCCAGGGACAGTGGTGATCTCTGCATGAACAGATGGAGGGTGGGACGGGGAGAACGTGACCCAGGGTGTTAAGAGACATTAATAATGCTATGCAGACTTGTGATTGAAGGTGCTGTCCTGGAGTGCTTTTATTTTTCTTTGTCCCCTTTTTCTTTGTTTTGTTGTTCTCGGCCCCCGGTTTGGTAGCTGTCTTGCTTATGTTACAAAATACAATTAAAATGTTTTATTTAAAAAAAAACAGTAACACCTCTGACAGATTGCGATCATCTGCCTATCGAGGCCGCATGCTCCTACTTAAGCTGCCTTAATAATACTCAATGCCTGTGAAATCTGCATGTTCTATTGAACCACTAACAACCATTGATATCCCTGACTTTCCTTTTGCTTTAATCTCGTCGTGAACAGTGCACACTCATTTTTTCTACTGACTTTTTGTCGTGAAATGATACCACACCTTTGCTTTGTACATCGCTGTTGACCTGAGGATGACCCATGTTCGAAACCTGTGTTGGCTGGGTACACCTAAATTTGAATGCATTCATCAAACTACCTACGTGGTGGTGGTGTTCATGACTCAAATCTGCCTTTATTAGTATTCACATTATTGTCTACGTGCGCATGTGTTGGGAACATATCCCGTTTTCTTGTACTCATTTGTATCACCCTGGGACCAGGGTTATTCACCAGTTCCCAGTACTGCTGTCTCTTGTGTGCACAATTCAACTATGTTAGTTGGCACTTGGGTTGGTCTGGCTGCTTTTCATGTGTTTAACATTAACATTAACATTAACATAAAGCATCAGCCATGGGCATCAACGTTTCGGGGCAGCTTCGAAAGCAAAAGGGCAGAGGGAGTCGGATGGTCCACTCGCTTTCGAGACATTAAAATTATCGAATGAAGGGCTGGGACAGGGACAATAGCATAATGCAACGTGTAACACAACTAAAACATTTTGCAACAGACTCCAACACTGTATAGATAATACAAACGTGCGTGGACATAAGAGTATATCCGTAGTACATTGGTACGACAGTGCAGAGGCCTAACCAAGATTTAGCACAGAAACGGAAGATTGACTTAGAATTTGTGTATTTGTGGAAATAGGATCTGAATTGCCTCTTCTACATCAAACAGGTCCAAATTATCTACACAAATGACACAAATAATGGCACCAAGCTGTTTGTATGGAAATCCTTGCTTGCCCCTTTTTTGTTGTAGGACCAGTTCTAAAGCTGAAAATGTTTGCTTAGGTCTCTGACTCGGATAATTCATTGAGCAATCCAACCATAGTCCAATGTGCACTTTGATTCCATTCCATTGCCCACCATTGGAGGTGCGACAGAGGAAATGGATACTCCCTTTAATAAAGACGTATGCATCTTTCTACTGTATATCTCTGCACAATTCTTCAGTTTAGCTAAAGCCCTGGGTCCTTTTTGGAAAACAGCGATCTGAAAGAAACACTGATATTGAGGATCGTTCTTGTTTTTCATTGATAATCCAATTGCCTTTTGTTGGGAATTCCCAGTTCAAGGTTTGTATATAACCCAATAAGGGGGCATCCATTTTAGATATATTCACATGTTTAAGGGACTCTAAAGATTAGCTGTACGTAACCATCTTATGTGTGAATACTTTGGTCTTATAGCTAAAACGATGCATGTTGGAGTGTTGAAGACATTCTAAACTAAAATTTCAATTGTCTGCTATGAAGGGCTACAGGATTTCTTGACAATTTAAAATATATGTCAAGTTTTGTATTGTGTGCTTAATGTGATTTGCATGTTTTATGTTTCATGCAAGTTCTGTTTTCATGATTTATGTGATTGTGATGTTAGTTAAACTCCATTATAAACAGCATTGACTGCTTAGTTGATTGCTTGATTGATTGATCGATGTGCGATATAATATTGCCACAATCTATGCTAATTATTTAGTTAAAATAGCGAACTTTCTAGCTTGACAAAGATACATGTTGGAGGATAGGAGTGGAGCAAAGGTGAGCCTGTGAAACAGGCCCCACAGGCAGTATATAGGGGATTCTTAGGCCCCACTCGATTCCCTAACCTCATGTGAAATACCACTTCTCCTAACATGAGATCTCCACGGCTGCCTGGGAAGCAAAGTGATAGTGTTGAAAACATTACAAGTGTAAATAGAAAGTGAGCCAACCATGGCCTGGCCTGGTAGGCATCCACGAGACTTGCAGTGCACCGGGAGAAACCAAGAGCAAAGGGTATGCAAGCACCAGGCACCGGGAAATCCACTCTTATCAATGTACTGGGCTCTGCTTCAGGGCAATTTAGTGAGAAAGAGGTGACGGCCATCACGGGGAGCAGCCTGACCATGCAACGCTGGCAGAATGATTCCCAGCTAGCAGAGACGCAGGGCACATTGCTAGACAACACATGCCAGGGGGATCAGGGGAAGGTGGGTTGAAAGCCCACTCTATGAGATCTGCAAGCATGCGCGGGGGTGAAGTGGTGAAGGAGGTAGCCCCCTTTGAAGAGGTGTGTCAAGATGGGGCTAGGAAGTTAATGTTGTGCTCCGATTGAATTTCCTGGTGCGAAAAGCAAGCACAGTAGATACAATCGGAGTAAAGACATGGAACGCTCCCTCTCCCATTTACTCAGTACTAGGCGCTATCATCTATAGCATCCTTTTCGATGCACCCTCTGTCACAGCCTCTGCATTATACAGAAACCATCTGTAGCAGCAAACACCACCATTGCTTGAGGTCTGGAGAACAGTGATGATACATGCATTACTGCACCGCTTCACCTCAACTTCGCGGCCCCCCCACCTCAAAGCTTCCACACTACACTTCCTCAACGCTTCCCCAAAGCTGCCAACTACACTTAAGGCACTTGTGCGGGAAAGGAAGTCAGGTTTATGTAGGGGATTGGTTGAAAAGCTAAAATATTAAAGATCATCACTTCAAGACTTCTTAGAGAGAGCTCAGTGTATTGTTATAAGGGTGGTTTCAATGCTGTGCTTAAACTTGAAAGTAGGTCTGTTTGCAGTACTGCAGCTTGAAATACAACCTAACCAGCCTATGTGAATGCAGAAACAGAATTTAGGACTATGTTCCTTGACTTACGATGCAACCAAAATTAACAATAGCTTTTAAGTTCATATACAATATTTCATGATCTCTGTTGGATCTGATTTGCTAAAGACAGAATATGCCATTTAATTATTGGTCAACATGCCTAAGTAGACAGAAAACATGGTTTGACTAGATGCACATAACTTCATTTCAAACCCGAGGGTGATTAAATTGCACATCAAGTGCTGGGAATGAGAAGTAGCAGTGTTATTAAGAGGACGATTGCGACATTTTAAGTCCATAGTGTTTCGTATTTATTTAATGTGTTTGAACATGGTTGAATTGTTATTCCTTTAAATCATGCCTTTAATTCATGCAGTGTGATATGTAATATGTGGAACGAAATGATTCAGCAAACGCTTACTAACAGATTGTATTTAAAACATTGGATTCAATATATGAATGATGTTATCTGGTGATTACAGATGCAATACCAACCACTGTACCAGAAGGGTGCATCTTTGTTATTTTTTCGATTTAAAATATCAAAAGGTGTCTAAATAACATGAACATTGAAGAGAAACCCTCAACCAAGGCCCAGAGACCAATAGAAAAGAGCTCAACATCATTTAATAACATTTGTGCATTTTCTCTTGACTCCTGGTGTCCTGAGGAAGGGCAATAATCCTGGTTGCCTTTTTCCTTACAGGATATGTACATAAAAAGGCACCTCTTTGACCAATGTTCCTTCACAGGCTGGCTCTCTCATGCAGACATCTCATTCACACGTGCATGCGATGATATCTTTTTGTCACTCTTATTGCAATATACGTTATCAGTGTATTCGGCTACAATGTGTGTGTAATTCAAGGAAAGTATGCTAATAGTCACTGCTTAATTAACAGTTTCAGGATGTGTCAAGGGGGAGTCTTGCACATTAGCTGATATTTTTTGCCATCTCTATAATACTTTTATAAGCCCACCAGTATAGTTTTGCAGCCATTCTCTTTGAATTCAATATTTTCTTTTTTTTTACGAGTTTTAATCGCTTTTGCGATTTTTACAAGATTTATGAAAGCTTTCCAGTCTTTGGTGTTGGTAGCTGCGTTTAGAAATTTTAAATTCACATTTTTTCTAAATTTGTAGTTTTGACTTCAGTCAGCCTCATCAAAGTTAGTTCAGTTGAATTACCCAGTCGATCCAAGGATCTGTTGGAGAGTTTTTGCTGCTGCTATAGCCCAAGACGTTTTTTCCCCTCCAATAAGGCGGTACCACCACATCAATGAGCTTGTCACAAGGTGTGCCAGATGTGTAGTTCTTGCACTGCCTGTGCCCTAGCATGTTAGCATTAAATGTCAAATTGTTTCGATTTCAGACGGTGGCCCACAAAATCTGCAGATTCTTTTTTCTGACTGGTCTCTAATTTTTAGAATTTCATTTCATGGTAAAAGTTTCAGCTGCACCCTGAGTAGCGTATTTCTCAAGTTTTTGTTGGGATATTTCTTTAAGAAGGGTCGTGTTTCATTCAGCTTTCTGGCTGTTGTTGGCAGATGCGTTGCAAGTTTGTATTTCAGGCCTTTCTCCAGGGTTGAGATCCAGACTGCGTCATCCAATCTTCGTTTTGTTTTTGTTGGATTTTGAATCAATTCCAGGGAAGAACAGCCAATCGCGTTCAGTTTGTCTTCACTTTCTCTGTTTTAAGCATCGTGAATATTAGGGGGCTAGTAGGGTCTATGATTTTCCTGTATAGCAAGATTTTGTTTGCTGTCTACAATGGCTTCAAGGGAAGTGAGGTTCAGTTGCGCCTGATCAGAACTATTGGCGTCAATTTTGGGAAGCTTAATAGTGTTCTCCAAAAGAGGCTTTCCAGAACCTTCCAGATGGTCTTCGGGGGGTGCGGCATTGCTTCTGCTCTGTATGTTATGGCAGGGACCGCTTTGCTTCTGTAAAAGTTGATTACAGGTTAGAGGGAGTATCAACCATATTTCCTGTCCACTATATTTGCTTGCGATGTTAGCTGTTTCATTTTCTGAAGTAGGAAGTTTTGCATTGATGTTTCTGTCTTTGTATTGTCCAACATGATCCCCAAGTAATTAAACTCGGCAAATCTTTCTACGCAGTTTCCTTCCAAGTGCCATTTCAGCCGCTCTCTTTTCTTCATATGTTTCTCCAAAATCATTATCTTGGTTTTTGTTTTATTGATCTCAAGATCGTTTAGGGCAGTGTATTTTGAAAGTGAATCAAGCTGGCGCTGTAGGACGATAGGCGTGTAATCTAGCTGGATCAGATCGTCAATGTATAGTAATCGAGGTACGTGGGTTAGCCCAATTGTAGGTGAAATGAACGAATATCGCCATTTGCGTGTTTGTAGTACCCCATGTAGGCCAGGAAAAGTTGCTTTACCCCTCTGGCTGTTGGTATTTTTGCTGATAATAGTCCTTGTTTATTCAGCCGAACTTGAATGGACGCGTTGGTGTAGAGAGCTTTGAGTGGCCCTAAAATCGCAGTCGGGCATTCCCAGTTGGAAAGTTTCTGCCAGAGTTTAGTTCTGTTGACCAGGTTGAATGCCTGAGTAAAGTCTCTAAAGGCCAGAAAAACTCGGGTGCCTCCTTCAAAGATCTTGGCTTTCAAGGTCTGAGTATCATGATGTTTGCACTTGTTCCTGCCAACTTCTTGAAACCCGATTGTAAAGGGTCTGCACAGGGGGCTTTATTTGCCCATGTTCGAAATTTCTCTAGTAGAGTGATTGCATACACCTTTCCAATCACATCTAGCAGGGCAATGGGTCTAAAGTTTTTCGGATCTTCCCTGGAGCCTTTTTTGTAAATCGGTACAATAACTGATGTGGTCCAGGATGTTGGAATTTTCCTGTAGTCAGCGCATCTCTTGAAGATCAAGCTTAGCAAATCACTCCATTCTGTGGACGATGTTTTTAAGTCCGTGTTTGTTATACCGTCGGGCCCAGGGCTCTCCAGTTTTTTAATGTGAGTATTGTTGATAAGATTGACTCGGTGTCATGGAGCTTTAACCAAGGTTTATTTGGATCTATGCCTGCATCTTCAGATGGTGTCAAAGGTGCTTTAAAGAGGTTACTGTAGAAGTTAGCCCAACTGTGTTCTGGAATGCCATTTGTTAATGCTGCATCGCTGTTTCCAGCCGTTGATTTAATAAGAGACCAGAAATCATGCGAAATGTTACTTAAACTTTTCAGCATAGCTTCCGCATTGCGCTAATATAATGTTGACTGGTACTGTTTCAGCCAGGATTTGTATTTTCTTAGAACTTCTCTGGCTGACTCCCTATTCGTCTCGTTAAAGCGGGCTGCCTGTCTTTTTGCTTTACAGACTTGATTTCGTTTTGTACCCAGCTCTGCACCAAAGATATGAATGTGGTGTTTTTCTTCTTGACCTAGATTTTTGACAGGTTTATGAGTTCTGTACAGGTCCAGGACCGGCCTGCAGTCCAGTTGAGGCTGTTGAATTTTCACGCCGCTTTTTTCCGTGGCCTGTTTTTACGCATTTCTTAAGTCTTTTACGTTTCTTGTAGACAGCCTCAGTCAGTTACCTTGGTTGGTCGTCTCCAGATTTGCCAGCTGAGGTCCATTTTATGAAAAGCAGGTTATGATCATTTTGAGGTGTTTTTATGACATTAGCCACTGTGATTTTTGGCAGGAGTGACCTTGATGTTGATAACTGATGGTTGATATAGAAAACCCTCTTTCCCAGTAGGGATTTCGTTTGTTTCATTGATTACACTTGCTGCGTGAAAGACCTGTTTAGATGCCATTAGTTCAATCCAGGCTTTTCCTCATAGTTTTGACTGGGTGACCTCGTTTGTCACTTTTCCGCCCTCAGGTACAAGGCTGCAGTTTGTGTTTAAGTCGCTGCAGATTATTATGTGAACCCCTTTTAGGTCCAGGTACACTGAGTCGATTATGTTAGTTACTGTCTCTAGCAAAGCATTGGTCTGAGGGACACGAAGATTTCAGTATATGTTGATCGTTAATATTGATACTGTACCGTGGTTCTGCTTCAGGGTCTTACTGCTGGTTCATAGGAGTAAAACCGCCAAAAACAGCAGAGTTGCTGCTATTAATTTGTTAATCTGCAAAGCACTCCCAATGCGGACCACCGTCAGCAAACCTGACACAGGGCGACCCAGGTCTCCTTTTTGGGCCAGTGAGAAGGCTATCTCGAACCCGTCCAATGTTGGTTTCTGACTCAGCCACGTTTCCTGTAGACAAAGTATGTCATATGTACCTAAGTTGATCTTTCCTGATACCGTTAGATGGTTGAATCCACGAGTATTCCAGGAGCCTAAAGACAGGGTGGACGTGGTCTGTTGGAGTGCATTTGTTGTTTTATTTATGGGTTGCTATTTCCGAAGTTTCTCTGATAGGACCTTGGGCAACCAAGACCATGATTGAAGATTTAGGGTTGAAATTTTCAAGGAAGCTTCGGCGAGCTGACTAACGCTCGGGCCGCCGTAGTTGTTTTTCCTTCAATATTTGTTAAAGTTATTTCCTCTTTATTAAGTTGCACCCTGCAACCTTTTCTACTAAGCAGTGGCTGGAGGCATAATGAAGGTGACATTCTTGGTCTGGATAAAGTAACTCAGAGGTATTTATCAGTATCCATAGGCAGTAAAACACCATTACTAGTTTGTTGTGAACACACGGTTTAAAAGAAAACAATACACTACCTACATTTTGTGGCTCATTTTTTAGGCCACCCGTGGGCAACGGGAAAGATAGCGGGTGACCTACAAGCGTTACTTAGTTTTTAGCACTCTGAAAGCAAGGTCTACAGATACAGATGACTGGACACAAAAAATGCAAAATTGTGGGTTTAAAGAATTTGCAGAACAGAGTCCTGTAAATGTCAGAAGTTAGATCAGGGTGGACAAGAATGATGAGTCCTAAGGCACTCCACAATTCATATTCGCCATATTCAGAAATTCCAGGTCATACTCGAGTAAGGATTTCCATGACTTGAGTTTATTAATGGTAAAGCCTGACCTCTATGGTCAATTATTTACTAAAGTTACACCTTCAAATATGTCAAAAGCATCACAAGCTCTAGGAAGTTCAGAAAATTAGCTAATGTATCTTTAATGTGTAATCTGAACAGAAGTAGTGAGCCCAATTCGATCTGGAAGCTGAGTAATTAATCCAGCATCCTTTATGCATTGCAGGATAACTAGGCTCTCAGTCAAAAAGACTCTATTCTTTGACAACATAATGTCAGCTTGTAACATCACTTGAGAAGCCAATCATTTAGTGAGAGAACTCCCCTTACTTTTGACTGCGATCATCCAAATTCTCCCTTTGCTGAACTCTGAAATTAGGCTGCTGAGTAGATTGCTGGTAAAATGCATAATATTTGCTATTCAATTAATGCTAATTGACTTGATATTTTAGCTCTGTCATCTTTCTGCTCTCTGAATCACACCCTGCCTCAATATTTTCATCCCTCTTGCTCAGTAAGAAGAAAGCTCTGTGGTTGCTTGAACTCATAACAGATATCTTTTAAATTGTCCACCTAAGTTTCAATTCTGAACCCTGTTATTTTGAAAGTAGTCAAATCTTATTACTTTGGCATTGTTCCTCTGGCTTTAAAGGAAGCCACAGTCACTCACATGTTCTCGAAATCCCCCTCTGGATCCATCTGATCCCAGGAAACCTTATTTCCACCAGTCATCTTCCTCACGTCTCTATTAGCAGGGAACCCGTCGAGTCCATGATGTGATTGAAACCACTGACTTTTTTCAATTCCAGTAAGATAAACTTTAGCCATGTAGAGGGATGGAATCCATACATGTATAAGCTCTTGATGAGCTCCGGGTGGTGGAGGATGGTGTGGCATGACAATGTTGATCTTTTTAGACCTACCTGCCATGTCGAGCACCACTGACCACCAGCTGTTGCTTCGAGTTCATGAAGTAGCATGAAGTAGCATGAAGTCCCAAAGGAGCCCCCTCCTTAACTATGGCCTTTCTCCCTGACTACTCCGAACTTGTCATGAGAAGCCTCCTTAAATAAAGCCTGATTTCTGACCTGTTCAGTCGTCAATGGTGTGTCCTTGCCCCCTGTCCTATTCAACATATACTTTCAACCTCTAACTTAGCTCACCCACTCATATGGTTTTATGTTTCACCTTGGTTCTGGGGACACGAGGATACTCCTCATGAAAAGATGATGAAATGGGTCTGTGATTGCCTTTAGTGCTTGATGAGTGTGTTAGCTGCAATGGCTAAAGTTGTACTCAGACACAGCAAGGTCATCCTAATCAGGGGGTCTTATGAGCCCTGAAAGGATTCCTCAGGCCCTCCTATCATGGGCTCTTTACCCTCCCATTCCCCTTGGGTAAACAACCTTTGGGTTAAGATGAAAAGGACCCTTTCCTGGTGTCTCAGACAAATACTGTGTTCATTTAGAAAGAGATTCCTGACACCTGATATGCGATCTAAGGTTGTTAATATTTGGACTATTGTAATGCCACCCTGATTTGCTAAGGCAACTGCTATTATTCCAAAATGCTACAGCGCTTCTCCATACAGGTACTGCTTGCTTCCAACATATTATGCCTGCCCATCTTCACTTTTATTGGCTATTGGTCTTCTGTGAGATTAAGTTTAAGGTCTTGTGCTGGACAAAACTGGCCTTTTGCAATGTGCTCCTGTCCCCTATTTCAAAACTGAGCAACAGCATTATTCATTGCTCAGAGCTCTCAGATCTAGCTCTGCCTTCCTCACAAAAGGTCCGGCTTTCTTCCATTCTGGCATGCTGTGGAGACCGGGCTGTACTTTTCCCTCACATGGGGTTCATACTACTGTCCTTACCCTCTGTTTCACTCCTTTTTTCATCCCCTACTGATTGTACCTCACACTTAATAACTAACTAGCAAAAGTTAGTTAGACAGACATTATAAGACTCTTCTTGGTCGCTGCTCTGAGTCGCTTATCGCTTGATAGGCTTTGCACTCTGAAGTAAACTGTACTGAGAATGGGTGTGCGTGGCTGGCTGACATACCCGGTAGCAGACTTTGGGGGGAGGCAAGAGTTGGTGCCCTGCTGGTGGCCTGCTGCATACTGGTTCCTTATGTGGGCTCTCCCCACCTGTCGCCTCACCCTGGCACGGCGCAGTGGGTTGATGTGCATTGCGGTGCAAACATCTTGGAAACGGTGCGTCATAGGGCCTTAAAACGTGGTTTGCAAGCCTTTAAGTTGTGTTCCTCTCATCGAGACGCATACAATGAGCTTTGTTTGGTCCTTAAACTGATGTTTAGCTGATTTCAGGCAACCGTCTCATGTGTAAATGAGCTGAAATCTGAAGAAAGGGTTGGGTTGTTCAAATGTCATGTAGCAAGTAATGTCCCAGGTTCCTAACACGTAACAATGCAAATTGTTGTGCAGATTGTGGAACAGTGTGGAAATGCATAAGGAACAAACGGAAACATTTTCTGCTTTATGTATGACTAAGATAAACATAAACATATGGGCTTTCCAGGAGTTTCTCTCCGGTGCAAATGAGAATTGCCACCCTTCAACATGAACTCCAATTTGTTTTAGGTTGGGAAGGCTGTGTTATTCTAGACACCAAGAAAGAAAAGCTAACCATGAGCCTCATTCCGAGTAGGGCAGTAAGGCTTAACGGTCACCGGTAACGAGATCGGTGCCATTAAACCCTTACCGCCCTACTATGAGTTCCCTTTGCGGGTCCTTCCTTAACGCCTGCTTTTAGCAGGCGTTAAGGACGGACCCGCAAAAGGACTCCAGGGTCAATAACGGTACCGTAAACTACGGTACCATTATTGCCGCCTTCAAATGGGAATGGGGAATGGCCCTGGTGAATGGGGAATTACCGGTCCCTCCGACCTTGGAATGGACCGGTAATTACTCCATTCACCAGGCCGGAGTTTGGACGAGTTCGGAGGCCGCCATGCCGCAAATCGCGGCGTGGTTATCAGCAAAACCGGAATGAGGCCCCATGAGTACTTTTTAGAAAGATTACTCTCTGAGAGAGAGAGAGAGAGAGAGAGAGAGAGAGAGAGAGAGAAAGAGAGAGACAGAGAGAGAGAGACAGAAAGAGAGAGAGAGAGAGAGAGAGAGAGAGTGAGAGAGAGAGAGAGAGAGAGAGAGAGAGAGAGAGAGAGAGATGATTCTATGATTTGAAGATGGGTTCCTAATATGAGATGGGTTTGCAGATTGCCACATTTGTAGAGTATATGAGTAAACAGGGCTGCCACTCTCTTACAACGCCAGCAATTGGGAGCTAGTGTAGCACAATGTCATGTATTGATTTGGAAACAGAGTTGCATTTGTGTAGCATTAAACAGGTTCAATACAAAATACTTTATATTCATTTGCTTCTATAGTCACATTACTATTATGTGCACGCATGGCTAATCCTCATCTGCGTGTTTATTTTCAGTTTAAGGTATATCAGATTCCTAAAGGTGTAGAGTAGACTGAAAAATATGAAACAGCAACAGAATATACATCTGATGTAACTATAATTTCTTAATGTTGATCTGTTCCCCATCTGTCACTTCTATGGCAGGTCAATCAAAATATAAAAAAGACCACAGTTGATGGATTACATTCTCATTGCTTTGTTTTATTAACTTCATACATCTCAAAACCATTCCAGAAGCATAACAAAAGCCCTTAGAAAGCGTACCAATGGCAAAGCCTGAGCATGCTGGTGGGCCAGTGGTTGCAGACATGTGCTGATGCATATTCACACACTCTTGAGCACAGGAGCACTGGTATTGACTAGCAGAGCACATTCAACATGAGTGTTCGAGGCTCCTCACTTCTTCCACAAGTGGGCTGAAAAGGGCAACTGTCTTCACAGATAACTCCTTTAGACTCCAACAAAACTCGCCTGAGACTGTCTACCCATCAATTACATCCTTTTGCATCCCCAGCATCTTCGGAGGGCAATATCATTACAATAGCAAGGAAAGTGCAAATAGCCCACAGGCATTCATTTTAATACGCCAGCAAATAATATTGGACATCTGGGGTATCCAATTGCAATTATGTGGTCACAAGAGATAGTACACCCACTCCTGCCTTCAGTGCAGCAATTCAATTTGCTCGCCCTGCACTTATGTTCCCCTTTTGAGAGGTCGATATTGTGGGCATACATCTGCATACTTGCTAATTTGCTAATCTGGGCAAACTGTTGTTTCCTGCCCACCCTGTAAACTGTAAGGATGGTTATGATAGGGATATTCGTGGCTTGACTCATGTGTCCAAGCAATTCCGCAACTTCCTGGTGGGAATACATTGACCAGCCTGTGGTGTTCTCCTGTCCATACCTGTGTCCAAATTGTGTATAGCAAATTGGCTCCATGTCTCCTTCCTTCCCTCAGAACAACATGCTTGAGGCCTAGCCAGAACTGGAGCACAGTGTGCCACCAGTCTTCACAATGTGGCATTCTAGCTTTACCGTAAGTTGAGGTGCTGCAAGCCAGTCTGTTAATAGCATTACCGGCAAACATCTGGGGTGGGGTGGGGGGACCAGGATCTAATGGAATGCTAATCGAATGTACCCATGTTATGAATCCTTTGCTTTGACTGCTGTCCATAACTTAAGTTCTTAATAACTGTTGCAGCTCACCCTCCTTAACGCATTATTAACACCCAGAGGGGAACCTTCAGAGAGTGCTAGCCAGTTAAAATGTTAGGCTTCTAGCCAAAAAGTGCTGATATTTTTTTGCCGAGACTAACATTCTGATCTGGCTTACGATCCTGCTATTTCTCTATGGTGATCTGCCCCCATCCGCCCTTACATGTGTCTTGTGCGACTTATGTGCTTCCTGTTCGGCTTTACTTTTTGACTTTCCTCATTCTTCTGACCCACCCATCAGGCACTAAGGATGTGAACAAAGGACGTTGTGTTGCCCTCGTGTCTGGCCACCCAGGTTTACATCACATCTTTGAATGGCATTTTCTTTTCATTTAGGCTCATTACATAACCCACTGTGAACCACCGTGGGCTTTACCGCATAATCATAACATTTACTGCAATGTTAATAGTGTTGCAAGGAATGGTGAAAGACAGCCAATCAAATTTCTCAGAACGAAGGATGAAGCTATTGTTATAGGCACTCCGAGAACTTTCTCAGAACACAGCTCCTTCAAAGCTCTGCCAATGAGCAGAGCCGCAGTCCCTGAAGGGAGGGAAAGAGAGGATGGATGGAGGGAGTGAGGGCCACAGTGCCTCACATGCATGTCATAACCCTGTATAATTAGTAACCTTGCAGGGTCAATAGAGCTAGCCCTTCTTTACTGTTCCTATGTGTCCTTGCCTCCAATTCAGACCCTTGATACAGGTAAGGAACTAACGGCCACTTACCATCATTATTGACCAGCTCCACTGACATGGTCACATTAACGTACTGCACACTTGTATAATGGTTTGAAAAAAAGCAGAATGGGATTTGTTTACTTTAAAAAATAATATGCTGAGACACAGTACTCTTGCCTCTCTTACTTTCTCGGAAGTCAGGAGCAGAATTGCGGTTCAGAACCTTGTATGAGCATTTCTATAGTCTCTGGAGGTCATTTCTAGGTGTGTAGCTCACCCCCAGAGTGCACCCAGTGCTAGCAGCTATTGTTGTTCTCCTTGCAGGTTCCAATTTTATCCGCACACTGTGGAACTGCGCTACCAGGCCTCGCTGCTGCACACCCGAGAAGAGCTGGCCATGGTGGTGGTGGGGCCTCTAAGCTTGAACGCTGCCATGCTTCTGATGGTCCTGATCAGAGGGTGCTGTCAGCTGCTATATGACTCACCCACTCCCTTCCTGTCAAAGATGATCATTGCGATGGGAGTCTGGACTGTACTTGACCCCCTGGCAGTGTTTTTAGTGGATATTCTCCTTGGGGTAAGTTGACTAAAATAACACGGACACGTGCCCTTGATATCCAGGCATTTTATTTTTCATGTTAACAGTGAATGATGTCTTGTTTCAACTTTTGTGATTAAATCCATAGTGATAGCTGCACAATTATGTCTATATATTTAGCTACAACTTGACATGTTGTAACAAAATCTGAAAAGTATTTTTTAGAGTGTATTTGTTACAATATAATTGTTTTTAAAATGTCTCTATGAGTTGAAATATTGTTTGATAAACTTAAAATTATTTAGTAAAAGCCTGACAGTATGTTTAAAAAAACATTCCTGAGCTACTTTAGAACACCGTTCAAAATGTATCTTGTTCTTGCGTTGATGTAGATTCTAATAAATATATCCCATGATTATAACATTCAAAGTAATAGTTGCAGCAATTGAACTATGTTTTCATGCTAGACCCTTTTCGGGAATGATTGCAGAACTTGCTAATGGTTTTGAAAATAGTGATTCCAAAAATGTAATGCAAAATAGTGATCCTTCACTTTACCTGTTTCACACTGCAGTGTTTTTTGTCTCTATGTTGTACCCAACAAACCTGTGCGTCTTTATCTATTTTCTCACTTCTCACTTCGCTCAATCCCTACCACATCTCTTCCTCGACTTGCAACACGTAGATTCCACTAGCGTGCAGGCCTCTGGCAGCAACACATCATGTAAGATGACCTGTTGTGGGGCAGAGGTTCTGGGCCTGTAGCACCAGGGGATTCATGTGTTTCTTTAGTAGGCCTCCACTTGTGTCTTTTAACCTTAAAATCAACCTGCGTGCATTTGCAACTTCGAAATGCCTATTTTGACTTCATGCAGATCACGTGGCTCTCTGTGTATTTGCCTAAGTCAGCAGGTTCCGAATGGGAAAAGAAGTAAGGCTGGGGAGCTAAAAAAAAGTGTCCCACAACATACAAAAGTAGTCCACACAAAGTGTCTCTCATCCTCAAATTCCATAGATTTCTGACATTTTGCAGTAGACTTACTGAGAAGATGGAGATGTTACTACACACTTTTGTTTTGATGTTGATGGGTTCAAGTGTTTACTTTATTAAGCTGCTGCAACATGCAGCAGATCAACCAAGTGTAGCACAGGTAAATGTCCCTGCTACAGAATCAGACATTGTGTGCATTTTTGTGTTTGGCAGAGCCCACTGCTCTGCTGGTAGCTACCAAGAGAAGGACTAGCTCCAACACCAAAACACAAAAATTACATTAACGATAAGCATCATATCTGTCTGATGAGCAGAGTAACCAATGTTCACTGAACAGAGGTGGCATGCAAGGTGGTCACCCGCAGAAGGGTTGTAATGCCTCTCCTTTTGTACTATGGTCGATCATGCATTGCTTTGGGAAAAGCTATGTGTCCCCTATTCATATTTTAGGATATTCCTCGGCGTATCTTTAACACTGAGAGTTTTTTTCCAGCAATAATATGTTTTTGAGACCAAATGAAAGTTCCAAGTTAGGAGTGAATTATACAGCAGTTGTGTATATTATGTGCACAAGAGTGGGTCAGAGTGCCTTGAAATGCGAACTGCTGTACCCCACATAAGTCATTAATACAATCAGGACTGGTTTTAGAACAAACCACTTCCCAGATAGGAAGCATGCTTGGGTGCCCGTCGGTCTTGCTTGCCGCCCTCCCCTTGCAGGATGTTTCTGTGTTAGGCACCCTTGTCCATGCACATTCAGTCTGGCCAGTGAAATCGTCCTCTGTATCAGCATTCACGCTAGTAAGTGAGGAGACTTGTGCAATGCATTATTTTAAAAAACTAAAAAAGAAATGGTAATGGGGGGTGGCCCGCCAATCCCAATTTTTTCACCCTTTAAAACCCATTAAAATTAAACTAAACCCTTGACCTTTAAAAAACATGCATTCAATGCATATTTCTTCGGTGCAAATGCCTTGATGGAAAGGCATTCGATGGTACTGCATTAGATGTAAAGACCAGATACCGATTACACAAACACAAAGTGCCCAGTCTTAAATATTAAAATCGGTAAAATGGGTAATATAGCTGGGTGCTAAACCTGTTGCAGTAATGTTTATGCTCCAGAAATAGCACCATGATCAGAGCCTGCTGGTCTAGGGCTTTTCACAAATAGACTTACATACTCTCCTTTTGCTGATGTTGGTTCCTTAGTTTTTTGGGACAAAATTATGACATGGCACCATTTTAGTTACTTTTTTTTCCTAATAAAGCCAGCAACCCAAAAAGAAATATCGTGAAGAAAATCAAGCTATCATGTGTTCTCCTGTAAGTTATTTTGTGTGTTGTTGCGCACTTAACTGTGCTTTAAGAGAAAGTACAAACCCTCCTGCGTCCTGTCCCCCTTGTGCATAGTGGTGGATGCAAATGTGCTTTAAGAGAAAGTACAAACCCTCCTGCGTCCTGTCCCCCTTGGGCATAGTGGTGGATGCAAATGTGCTTTAAGAGAAAGTACAAACCCTCCTGCGTCCTGTCCCCCTTGGGCATAGTGGTGGATGCAAATGTGCTTTAAGAGAAAGTACAAACCCTCCTGCGTCCTGTCCTCCTTGGGCATAGTGGTGGATGCAAAAGCCTCTTTGTTCAGTTACAGCACAGTCAAGTTGCACAGCAAAGTTGCACACAGTGGGCCAGCCACTCCAGAGTCCTGAGAGTCGGCCAGCCCATATAATAATGCAAGGCCTCAACAGCAAAATAACCCACCAGGATGCAAGTTGTAGCCCTCAACGATGCCACTGAGCATGATCTTAAAGACTAAATATCAACACAGAATAGGCTATATAATGTTGTCTCTCTCGCAGTGTTAGTAAAAGGAATATTAACAAGGCAGCCAGTCACCCTCACACACCTATGCACAATATACAATAAACCATGCACCAGCACACAGAATCATTAATACACAAAACTGCATAAAAATTTGAAGCACATATAGAAGCAGTGTCTTTTTTTTAAAACTGACATTTAGTCTCCACTTGATGGCCTGTGCCAACCCAAAGAAGGAGATCTCGAGCCAGCAGAGCCAAAAGTTGGCCTGACAGTGAGGGTGACAGATGGATGCAGAGTCCATCTCTTTTTCTAACTTACATTTTGCAGTGTCAGACGCCACCAAAGTGAACCAGTAAAGTTGGGCAGGCATAAAAATGAACACATGTAGATGAGATGTCCAGGAGTTTCACCACTGCTCATTTGCCAGACAACATGCTCTGGCTTCAAAGAGGAAAGAGGTCAGCTCTCCCTGACTTCTCTTAAGCATACCCAGGCACTGACACAGAATTATTTTGAAACAGCCCATTTCTAAGGTGTTCAGACTGGCCCATTGTAACTGGTTTTTCATTCGCCACACGGCCAAAGTGCCAGTTTGGCCTGTCCGACCCTGTAAGTCAGACACATTGTGAGCAAATTAATGCAAAAATGCTCTGCAGCAAGACCTTGGGCACGGGAGATGGGCCTTAATGAGTGCCTGACATCCTGTGAGGCACTTCCATGCGCGCAAATCTCTAGCTCATAACAGGGATTGGTATGCATGCAAGAAGAAATCTGAAGTCAGCCATCTACTCACATGCATCAGTAAGCTCATTGGCAGTCACAGGACTTAATAGTAGGGGTTAACCGAAAGTATTCGGCCGAATACCGAATAGTATCATCAAGTATTCAACCGAAGCCAGATATTAAGCTTAATAGTTATTTTATTTAATGAATCATGTTCTAAACTTAAAAAATACACTTTTTAAAAAAGAAATCACTATTTGAAATGTGTGCCTATGTTTCATTATTTCTCTTTATTTTAATAAACCTTTCATCCTCATTTAAAACACAGAAGCCAGAAAATAGCAGATTTAATAGAAGCAGGGGCTATATATATGAAAGGATGCTGCATAGGCACACCCGGTGTTTCTCAGAGTGGCAGACTTTACGAATGAAAAGTGCTAGGTTTCAGAGAACAAAATAGATAATGCAATTTTCAACTGAATTTGCAAATCACACACATTGCAACCTCTTGTGAGTGGCAAACTAGTTATGTGGAAAGTGAATATCAAACGTTCCTTCCAGTTAACATAGACATGTTTAAATGGTTTTGGGCTGCTCACGCAGGACACAAGTTGATGGTACGTGTGCACTTTCCCGGAGAAGCCTATCCAGTTGGAGCAGGGGTAATCACATGTAGGAAAGCCTGACATGTGCATGAATATGCCCAAACCCTGCAATCTCTAAGAACGCACTTGTGTGTTGGGCAGTCACTCAATTCATTTCCAGTTACCATGCTTCCTTCCTATCACACAAGGGGACAGTAGGCTCTTCAACCCACCATCCCACATCACCAGGAGATAGTGCTCTCTAGCTCTGTGTCCACACAGAAAGGTTCTCTCATGCCTTTCCAGTTTGGACAGACTGGCCTATAATAAGAGATTTCCCAATAAGCACATTCTCCTAAGAGGTCAATACAGGATGGGAAACCTCTGCCGCATCTTGTGCTGCCTGACATGTAATTGACTTGTCCCAATCATTATTGATGTAGAAGAGGTAGCCTGTTGTTTGAGGAGATTACGGATTTCTAAACATCCCCCCTCCTACCAATTTCACCAACATAGCATGCAGAGTCCCCACACCTATCTCTATATAATCCTGCTGGCTTATTGGCTCATAGGGAACACGGAGAGTTCCTCATCAGCCTCTTAGGTGGGGACAAAACAATCTATGTGACATAACTGATTACCCCAGCCTTCACGTCTCCACCACCTGATATTAATTAAAGTTTCTCCATAGGCATTTCCTCTCAGAACAAACCATGCTCACTTCTAACTCACCTTTACCACTCATCTCCAATGCACAAACATCAGTGCTTCAGTCATATATTTAATCACAAATGTTTTCTTTCAAATTTTTATTATATTCAGTTTTTCAATATTCAATCCATTTGTGTCCCTGACATAAACACTGCAATAAAATGAGTGGGCCAAGTATTCGGCTTGGGGCCACATAGCAAGAAATTATTAGTCTGGAACCGAATAGCTATTCTCAGCCAGAGTTTGGCCGAATACTTACTCGAAGCTGAGGATTGGTACACCCCTAATTAAAAGACCACTGGCAGGCATGTGTATTCAAATTCCCCTGTTCTCGAAAATGGGTGATCAGTAGCAGGAGAAAGAGTAGATGGACTGCCACAGTCGAAAGTCCATTCCTCTCTCAATCATGGATGCGCTTTCAACTATAGTTCTACTGCTGTCCATAAACAATATTGTAATTGTGTCCATTATCAACATCCTCTCCCCCCCACTTTACTCCAAATTTTAAAAACAAAAGGCGCCGTCATCTGGAATAATATCAGACAATGAATCAAGCAGGAACTTACTGGAAAGAAAAGTGTTGTGGTGGAGTAACGGTATGCCATGCAATTCCTTCAAAATATTCTGCCACATTAAAAAAAGAAAATGCTTTGAAGGAAAATAATGCAAGGGTAATGCACAACACGCCTGCTTTACTCCCAACACCTCCCATTATGAGAAACAATTCATTCGAAAAGGCAAACTAAAAAAAGGAAATGTGTTAGCAGGGTTTCATGGTGATAATTGATTCTTACACCAGATTTACAGAATTCTGTACATGGTGGACTAGGTGCAATAGGAAACATGCATTTGCGAATAAAGACTTGCACATATAGTACATGTGAACATTGTCACAGAAGCATTTCTGGCTAAACTTCCCTGCATAAAGGTATAGCTAAAATGGGTTGGCAGAATTACAAAACATCCAATGATGAAGGACCAAATGACAGTAAGAAGGTTAGGAATTTGAACAGACAGTTGCTTCACTAGGTCCCCGTGGTCATTGAGAGCTGGGGGGCTAGAACGTGCACCCCTTCTAAGGCACAGGATACATGCTTGTTTCATCCTGTATACGATTTCGCCAGTCAATTAATTAAACTCAAGAATTAAAAATGCATTGAGGGGATGAAATAGAGCAAATAGGGTTCTTGGCCAGGGTCGGACAGGGGCATAACATCTGTCCAAGCACCAATGCAAACGTGGCCCACAATCACACAATTCAGTTCATCATCATCCAAAACAGACTGTGTACTATCCAAGGGGGTGTGTTTGGGGAAATGTGTTGCAAATAATGCATTTGGAAATATATTTTCTTAGTAACGTTGGTTAAAACTACTGCAGTAACTTATGAAACTGCCCCACTCTGGCCAAAAAAGTGGCCCATACTTTAGACAAAAATGTCCCATCCTAGAATCATGGACTGACTCTTCGGGCATTGCCCTATTGTCATATAGGCCAGTCTGAGCCAGCTCTTGGGGGTGCTCTTAGGTGAACACACATGTAGCATTGATTCAGTATAGATTATCTGAAGGAGCGTCTTGAAATGGAGGACAGGCTTGCTTTAACTGTGTAGGTGTGCTTTAAACCACCAAAGCAGTGTGCCACCTGCAATTAAAGCAGTGCTGATAGGATATGGCCGCCCATCTCCTCCACCATTGATAGGGCATGTGGAGGAAATGTAACGACCCATCCTTTGCAGTTATCCAGTTAAGCATGTCCTCTGTATTTGCGGCCTGTGTGCCTCAATTAGCCCGCTCCCAATTTTAAAAACATTTGACTCAACTGTTTCGTGCTTTAGGTAATAGGGTAAGAATCTTAAGATGGCACTGTTTCTGTGGCAGTTGTTGATAGCATTTTTGTTGTTATCTGATCGATCGGTTGTATTGTTATTGTTATTTCCCTGTGTACCTACCATAATGTTCACTAAATAAACAATCATGAAAAATAACATTTTCTGGGGGGTAATGTCTTTATAATATCTCAGCAGATGGGAACACAGAGAGGGCCATGCAATGGAGAGTGGAATGAAAAGAGGAGGCAGTGCTCTTCACTTCGAAGAGTCTAATTGACAATGGAGAATGGCGGACTCTAGACACACTACACTATGCAAATACGCCACTGACACTCAAGTCAGTTAAGAATGTTAAGATGGATGTCACTGCAATAAGTACCCTTCATGGCATTCAATAAATGGCAATAGATGTATGCAGTAGTTGCCTGCTGCCTGAAATCTGTGATTTTAAACGGATAAGTCTGAAACATTCCCCAAAGTGGCTTTCAAGCCTCACACTAGCTTGTGCTAGCTTGCTGGGTTATGCTAAATATATGTAGCACATGTGGAAATCATTTTGAATGATTTCTCATTGCATCAACGTTCTGAGCGTTATCAATCGTATGACAGATCAAGTTATTTGCAAATAGCTAGATTTGTATATGTAAAACATCTGGCACATCATATATGATAAATCCAAAGCTTATTGGCCCAACAATAATTCCATCTTACTGACGCGTAGAATGAACTGAATTTGCCAGCACTGTGCCTCACCCTTCAGCCACCCTCTGCATTACCTTGATGATCAGTTTAGCGCCTAGTGCAGAGGTGCTCATCTTTCTTGCATGACTTCTGCGTGACATCATGATGGAGGCTTTACAGAAGCCCTTGTAGAGCCAATGTACAGCTCTGTCTAGCTATATTTCATTGGACTCCTAGTCAACAAACACACTTCAGTTGTTCTTGTACTACTTTTTTCTTCAGATATCATAAACATGTTGGTCCATTTCCCTCTCCTCACAATGTATTTAAAGACTCTGTACTTACTTTAAAAACAACTCCATAAACTTTCTCACTGTTGAGGTCTGGCCGATTGACTGTCACATAGACCTGATTGTTGTTATTAGTACAGGTTTTGGGATCATGCATTGCAGGGAATATTTCAGTCATCCATCAGAGCTTTTATGAGATTAACTAGGTTCTTTTAGGGCTGAGTGTACTGATTTTAAAATAACCAATTGTGCAAGTCATATGCACCCTGCACTCTTGTGTCGGTGACCGTTTCCTTTATATGATACGTAATCATTTTGTTTTTTATATATAAGATGTGCTGTAGGGATTTTGAAAGGGCAAGATGATTTTTTTCTGTCAACCTCAGGCCGAGACAGAAATATATCATTGGCCACAGGGCAATTATTCTTTTAGTGTGTGTCAGCCATCTTTGCTGACATGTGGGTAGAACAAGTTACTTACCCCTAAAGTATTGCGGAAACCTGGCTTGTAAATATTGTTATGTGATGGGATGCCATTTGGCAAGGGTGCAAAACCCCAGGCTTTTTTATTTTTATTAGATAATCCTGTTCTGGAAAGGGAGACCTGCTAAATAGACCTTCCCTTTCATTAAAAGGCCCATGTCAAAAGCATAGTGATACATGCGCCCTTCCCGCAGCAGTGTCCTGATAACTGCCCCACCTGCTCTTCAGTGGTTCAGGGCAAGTTCATTGGTCAAATGTGTATTCCGCCGAATTCCGGACAGCTGTTGTGGCCCCAAATCACGGCAGATAGAGGTTTCATTATAACTTCTGCACCTCTGATTCAAAATAGTATAAATGTTGCCTTATCAGTCTTTTATCGGAGTCCTCGCTAAGATAAAGCCATACTTGGTTATTTCAGGGTGACTGATAAGAGGACACAGTTATTAAAGTCAATACAATTTGATATCATATAAGTGTCAGCTCTGATAAGGCCAGTACACTGGCTTGTCAAAAGGGGATAGGAACCCCTCTCAGGCAGGGGTGGAATGCCTACCAGGGAGAAATCCGATGCCAGTCCTTACACTGAGGAGGATGGTGGCAGTTGAGAATACTCCATTCCCTGGCCACCTTTGTGCCCGAATGTTCTTGTGCAGTACAGGCTTGTCTCATGCCACTCCTTCAAAACAAAAGGTATTTCTATCTCTCATAGGAACAAGGTGCCAGGCCAAGGAAGCGGTGATAACTGAAACAGAGAGCAGTCACAAAGCACCACATGCTCTCCACAGCCAGAACCCGAAAATCAGTCAAGTAGGAACAACACTCTGGCAGCTCAAATAGAAGTGAATGCAGGAGTCAATATTGACAGTAAGAGTGAGGTACAGGAGGCCACAGAAGAACAGCTGAACTGAATGAAAGGCTACAGACCCCCACACAAAGACTCTACTTACCTTAGGAGGACTCGAAATAAGACCCCTATAACATGAAAATAAATACTGCACTGTCTGGCTGCCAGTACTATTCCACGGCGGGCCAGCGTGGGGGAAGAGAGTGGTGCTAAGCCCATGATATAAAATCTTTGCTGTATCTAACCTCTACTGGTTGGACAAAACAGGACCAGACTGCAAGGGGAAAGTGGAGCAATGGAAAAAAGAGGTGTAGCATAAATAGAAGGGCAGGAAGCAGGAAGATGTTGGTTGTTCAGGTGAGGACAGAAGATCAGGAGGTGGAAGATCAAGAGGCCAGCAAGAATAAGGAAGGAGCAGTAGGGTGTGGCGGTTCTTTCTTCAGAAGGTGAGGTATTGGTTAGTGGGAGCAAGTGGTACTCCATTGTGAATGAGAAAGTGTGGCAGGAGTGGTTACGAGAATGAGAGTAGACAGTGAATGCAACGTGATTGTGTGAGTGAAAGGAAGGATGTCTGAGTTGGAGGGGGGATAGAGTAGTAGTTGTAGTGTGGAGGCAGGAGTTGTAGTTTGCAGGAGGGAATTGTAGTGTGGAGGAGGGAGTTCTAGTGTGTAGGAGGGAGTTTAAGTTTGGGAGAAGGAGTGGTAGTGTGGAGGTCGCGTTGAAGTTTCGTGGAGGGAGTTGTAGTGTGGAGGAGAGAGTACTAACATCAAAGGTAGACTTATAAGGAGTGTGATATACGGGAGGGTCAGTGGAGGAAGGCAAAATGAGTAGACAGTAGACAGAATAAGGTGGGTGGAGATGTAGGAGCAAGAGAGTAGTGAGGAAACGCCATCAGGAAAGAGACAGAGAGAGAGAGAGGCAGAGAGAGAGAGAGAGAGAGAAAGAGAGAGAGAGAGAGAGAGAGAGAGAGAGAGAGAGCGAGAAAGAGAGAGGGGCCTAAGCAGGAGTGAAAGTAAGGAGACTGAATTGGGGAGAGTGTCTTTACGGCACATGTAACCCATTTCGAACTCTAGCCACTGGACAGTGTAGGGAGAGTTAGGAAGTCCCTGAATGAGTTCAGCTAGAGAAGGTGAATTGCGTTCAGGTCTGCAAGCCTAGCTTAAGTAAAGATCTAGACAGTAGGATGACATCTGCTGAATATACTAACCTGGTGTATAGGGAAGCCTGCATTAGGGAGAACTGTGCATTTGAGATGAGAGCGCCGGATAGCCATAGATTCCTCAAGAATCTAATAAAAATGTTGAATTATCTCAGAATGTTGGAGTATTCTTCAAGCCATCAGTGCCATGTGGTGTCATCTTGGGATCATGTTGACCCGACACAGAGGTAGCCCACTGCCATTTGAAATGTTGAAGGTAGCAAGAATGACAAACACATTCCTAGACCTCACAAGAGTAACACCAGAATCAAACAGGGCTGACTTATATGGGGACAAAGAAGACAGCATTCCCACACGAGGTCAAGTTGTGGTTTGGACGGATTTAAGTGTAGAGAGAATGCAGGGAACATAGAGTAGAATCATTCCAATGTCTGAGCTGGCCCACAAGCATGTCCTTTAAAGTAGAGCCATCATGATTGACCAGGACTACCAGGGAGAACTAAGAATAATAATGTTGGACCTGGGAAAGTGTAGCTATGTTGTAGGACTAGACCAACCCATCACTCAACTCATCAGTGAAAGAATACTTGTCCCAGAGATAGAGAAAGTCAAGATGCTAGAGCGCACTGAAAGGGATGGCACAGAGTTTGGCCAGATGACAGAGGCACATGACAGCAGAGGCCAGTCATCAGAACCCCTGGGACCAGCTTCCGTTGAATTTACCAAAGCACAGAGATTTGATCAATTTCTAGAACAGGCTAGAAAAAGCTAGTATCCGAAGCTGAGAGCTGAACTCTGGAGACACCACACTACATCGCCAAAATGTGCTTTTATATAGAGTGGATGTGAAGCCCAATCATTTCCAGAAGGAAGTATTGGAGTTGGCTCATGCCAACCTGATGTCAGGACATCCCAGTCTAGAAAAGACTCAGAAGACACTACTGAGCCAATTCTACTGGCCTGGAGTCTATGCTGAGATCAAACAGTTTTGAACCTACTGCCCCATCTTCCAAAAGACCACACCAGACAATGTACCCCAATCACCTCAACTGCCTCTACCATTACATAGATTGGGTTCTTCATGTGTCCTTTGAACTTTCTAAGTTCAGAAATAGATACATCTTTGCAATAGTGGATTATGCGACAGGATACCCAGAAGCATTTCCATTACGAAGCAACACCATCACAGGTACCCTGAACTTGCTCATCCCTTTCTTTTCCATAGTGGGCTTCGCAGCCAAAACTGTTATCGACCAATGGAGCAAATTCATGGCAAAACCCCTCGGCAAGATGAAGACATTAATGTAGATAAATACATTTCAAACACCTGTCTACCACTCCTAGACTAATGGCCTAGTGGAACATTTCAATCTAACCATAAAACACATCCTTAGGAAATGTTGTCCGAAGATGGAGGAAACTGGAGAGATGTATTAACCTGGGCATGTTTGCAGTACAAATACAACACAATCCTATGCAGACTTCTTCCCCCTTTAAGTTGGTCCATGGGTGAAATCCCTTAGATATATTGGACATCATTTGTGTGGAGTGGGAAGGACCTGAGAGTCGTCAGGTGTGCCAAATGGTGAAGACACATCTACAAGAAGCCCAGGTAAGATTGAATAGGGCCTACAACAAGGAAGCAAGACTTTGTGCCTTCCATAGGCGATAAGATGATGGCCCTAACCTTCACAACCCAGACAAGCATTTGACAAGATGGCACATGCCCTATTTTATTACAGAAGTGGTCTCACCATTAATCTACAAAGTAGAACAAGCCGAATACTGGAAACAATTGTGGCTGTATCGCATCAATAAATTGAAGAGTTGAGAAGAAAACAGCAATCCCCACCTATTACTATTATATGTTAACAACACAAAGGAAATGCCCTAACCCATCGAGGTATATGGACTGGTTCTGCCGGTGGGACTGACAACAGTCTAACATCAAAAATAAGACCAGCTAATTAACAGTTATGCTAAAATATTCTCCCTGAATCCTGGACGAGTTACTTTTTATTTTATTTTATTGTGCTCATCTTGCATTTCTGCTGCCAGTTTAAAAATCGAATTTAGGTGTGTGCTCGTCTTGCTATAAGTCTCAACCTCTTGAGTCAGAAAGGCGGGGGAAGACACACAATTCCTTTTTAGTCAGGCGAGAGTACATTGAAGAGAATGGACAGATAAAGAGTTTGGGGGTGTGTTAACACTTTCTCTAGCGGGTGAGTTGAGAGGTATGTCTTGCATTTCTGCTGCCAGTTTAAAAATCGAATTTAGGTGTGTGCTCATCTTGCATTAGTCTGCTGCTAGTTTAAAAAATCGAATTTAGGTGTGTGCTCATCTTGTATTTCTGCTGGCAGTTTAAAAATCGATTTTAGGTGTGTGCTCATCCTGCATTTTCTTGGTACTGCGCTGACTGGTTATCCTTTTGCCCTCTGTTCTGGTCTATTTTCTGTTTCCTCACCCCCTTCAGTTCCCACTGTTTCTTCCCAGTCCTGCTGTGTCTCCTTGTGCACCTGCTACCTCCTTGCCAATTTCCTCCAATGGACCTCAGCTGCTTTGCCCGGGTTAAGTGTACCACACTCTGTGCCCCTCACTATGGTGCTTTCTATCTCTCCTATCTTCTCTATTTCCTATCCTTCACCTCTCACTAAGTCTGGCAGGAGGAAACCTAAGATGGACACACTGGGCTCCATCCCAGGACTGCCGCTCACTGACACCTACGTCACTGCTTACGCCAGAGAGACTCTCACTAACATCCTCCTTGTCTTTCCCTCCTCCAACCTATGGACTCTTCATATGATCGCTGTGCTCTCTCCTTACTCTTCCTCACACATTAATAGTGGCACCAACTTTGAGGTCCTTTGCCTCCTTCTTTGCCTTCAGGGTCATCATAAATGTATATCAAAATGATACCATCCTGGTACAAGGGCCTCAACCAAACCTCTTACTTTTAGATATGCTTCTTCCTCGCCTTATCAACATTCCACTTTCCTCCACAGGGGCTGCTTTGCCATCTGTTTCAACAGGCGCCCAGGCTCCCTTGCCAGCTATGCACATCTTGGCTCCCACTAACCTCACCACATCTCGCACATCTGCTCCCTTGTCACTTGCAAACATACAGGCTCTCTTGCCTACACCCACTGCTCTGACAACCTTGTCAGCTTCCACCACTCTGATTCCCTTGCCAGCCACTGCTGCTACTTGTGGGGCCTCCTTCTCCCTTGTGGCCCCTCCTAACTAGCTCCCTTGCCATCTATGACTGTCCTGGCTCCCGTGCCTACACTCCCCTCCCCAACATCCTTGTCAGCCTCAGCTCCTCTGTCACTTTCTACCTCCATCTCTCAGGTACTCTCGCCGCTTACTGGGGGGACCACTATCCTCTGTACCCCCCCTCATAAGTCTTTCAAAAACAGCAATCTGCTCCATGGTTCTACGCTTAACTCTCGCTCTGCTGTCAAGGCTCCTCTGATATCTGCCACCTCCTCGAACTACTGGATCTTGATATCCTTGCTATTACTCAGACATGGTTCAAGGACAGCTCTGTTACAAGTTTTGACACACTTCTCCCTGAAGTCTAAAAGATCCTCTCTATACCCAGGCTTAATAGGCCAGGAGAGGGAGTAGCCCTGATCTTTCCAGAGTAGATCCCTGTTTCCATCATTCCCACTTAGGTCTACTCTTCCTTTGAATGTCTGGTCTGCAGGCTGTCTCTTTCTCCTGTCTCCTCTCTTACTCTGGCCACCTTCCATTGGCTGCCGGGCCAGTCCACCCTCTTCCTCTCTGAATGGGCTAACGTGGCCTCCTCTCTCCTTTCTTCCTTCCAACTCCTTCTGCTGGGGGATCTTAACATCCAATTTTGATTCTCCTGTCTCTTCAGACCCTTTCCGCAAACTTTGCTACTCTCGTTCTCTCTCCATTCTTCCTTCTGGCCCATGATAGGGGTTTTATCATAGGGCTATTACATAACCTTGGGTGGTATTTTAGTTGTGTGGCAAATTGGCGTTAAAGTGGTGGTAGTTTAGTATTGTGGAATAAAAATGGTGAGTATATTTATATTACTGCCCTATGTGATGAGACCAGCCTTTCCCGATTTGTATTTATATTGTGTCTTAGGGTTGACTGTAAGTACAAATCACTTGACCTTACACTTATAGGAACCTAATAGCATCATCTGTTATGCTGATGACTTATATACAACATCAGCCTACCATTTTTAATGGTTCTGTTCAGCTTCCAGCATGCACAGCTGAACACACACACACATGCATCACAGGTTTTCTAGCTTGCTATCTGGTCCTCCAACATTTACTTTAACTTTAGCGCAGGAAGTAAAAGTTTGACCACCATCGGTTGCACTATGACACCTTCCGATTATTCCCCTCATTCAAAGTAACCAACAGAGACAAAAAGAAATGTACCCCCATCGCTTCAGTTTTTTGTACGATTATTTTCTTTTATGCATGTAGCATTTTGAAATAGATGTTGCAATACATATATTGCACATTCAACACTTTTGTAGAAAATACATGAGCTAGATTATTCACAGTGGAAACATATTTTTTCTTACCAAAACTTGAAACACAATGTGATTACAGAGCGTACTTTCTAAGAAAAAATACACAAACATAGGTAGCACAAACCACTTTTCATTTTTTTCGCTAAGCCACAGTGTTCTCAATTACAATGTGAGAAAAAACATAATTTGTTTGAAACTAATGATCTATTTCTGGCTATCTGACTGCAAAGATAATACTCTCTCTGCACTCTCCTCACTTTACAGATACTCACTCTAAACTTCAAAGCCTCTGCGCTTTATCAGGAAAAGCCCCTCTCTGCCATGGGTTATGAGAAAAAAGAGTGTTGCCCAACTCTGCACTGCTTTTGCGCCCCCGAAGGTCAGCTCACGGCCCCAGCTGCATCTAAATCCTGGACAGCTCGGCTCTCCCCCTGTCTGCTGCTCTCCCCCTCTTCTCCGGACAGTCAGAAGCCAAAGGACTCACACCCTTTCTGCCTCCTACATTTATGAGTGGGCCCTGTCACTCAAGTTAGTTCAAAACCCTTTTGTGATGTTTTCTGTCACCCCATCTCTCTTCTAGAACCATAGCATTTCTCTGTCCAATCACCCAGTGAGGACCTACATGTAACAACTTTGCTTCCTGCACAGGACAATAGCTTTTCTGAATGGAAAACACAGTCCATTTATTTTGCATGCACGCTCAATTTTCACTGAAAAACAAATAGAATATTCCATCTGGGTCACTTTGCATTTCATTGTTAAAAGGGAACACTAATTACACTGGGTTCAATGTTATTAGTAGGGACTTTTTAATGGATTCATCTGGGTTAGTTTTTCAATGCAAAACTACACAGATGCCGAATTCACTTATAACATGAATGATTTTTACATGTGCTCAGTGCATTCAAATCAGCTGTCTTTGCATCAATTTTTCTGATTCCATTGAATGCCTAGTTCACTGCCTCCATGAGCCCAATGCATTACCTCTTAATTTGCTGTCTCCACTTGCACTAAATCATTTGCTGTCTCTTTTTGCACTTATTTCTACTGACTCCACTGAAAAAAATGCAATGTCATGTATTACTCCACATAGGAGTTTTGTAATGCCATGTGTTATTCTACACCCGACACACGCCGCTGGCGACACCTTAGATGCTCTTATCTCTACAGACATCCCTCTCGCTATACATCTCACTACCTCACTCTCCTGGACTGATCATTCTTTTCTCTCCTCCCACATGAATCTCTCTTCTCCTCAGAACAGAAATGGGGATCGTCAGGTGCACCATCTGACAAACTGGCCTGCCGCCTTCTTCAAAGGCAATATAGATTGCATTCACTCCAAAAAATGAGTCTATATTCAAGCCTGCATCTCAGTAGCTTCTAACAACATGGCTGAACTCTTCAAAGTATGCAAGGAACTCGCCAATCCTACTGCAGCCTCTTCCTCTACCGCACCTATCCAGGCCCTTTGCTCACACGTGGCTGCATATTTCACTGCCAAAACTCAGGACACCCTGTCCTCTATCTGCCCTACACCTTCACCTGCACCCACATCTCTTGTGCTCCCTTCTGAAACCCTCCCTTCTTCTCTCCTCCCTCTCCCCTGTCACACCTGAGGAGGTCTCTAGTCAAGTGTGGTCTATTAAAGCCTCCTACAAACAGGTTGACCCATGCCCTCCTAAAACCATTAAGGACAACACTGATTCTCTTGCTCCAGCCTTGGCCAACCTATGCTCTAAAAACCCTCTGCTGACTCTTCTATGGCAGGAAACTATCGCCCAATCTCTATCACTCCCTTCCTGGGAAAAATCTTGGAGGAATTAGCTTTTTCTCAGCCTACCCTCCACACTGAATCTGTTGGTTGTCTCCATGACCATCAGTCTAACGTTAGAGCATCGACAAGCACAGAAACTGCTCTTCTGAACACCGTCGAAGACCTGCTATCAAATCATGACTCTAGCTCTCCTTCTGTCCTCATTCTTCTTAATCTCTATTTTGCCTTCAACACAGTAAACTGCAACATCCTGCTCTCCCGTCTCCGTCATACACTGGGCATCACAGATCTGGCACTGATGTGGCTTGCCTACTTTCTCTCTGACCGTCCTTTCCAGGTGGAACTTGGGTCCTTTCTCTCCTCTATCACTCTACTTGTGGTGTCCCTAAGGGATCTAACCTATCCACTTGGTCTTCAATGTCTACATGGCCACCCTGGTCCACAGGATCTCTACCTTCGCCTTTAACTTTCAGTGCTATGCGGATGACACACTGCTCTCTTTCAGGCTACCCTTGGCCTCTTCCTCCTCCTCACTCATTCATTACCATCTGTCTGCAATTCAGTCTTGGTATGCTGCTAATGATCTCTGCGTCAATGCCGGTAAGACATAGATCATCCTCATTGGGACCCATGATTTTGCTTTCCCAATTTCTCACTGGCCGGCCTCCCTTGCCCCTGTGCCCCCACCTGTTAGTGTAACGCTCACCTGGTTCCCTCGGAGGCGCTGGTCTTGACTGGGCGGTGAAAACGTCTTCAACATTAGGCGTAGGATTCGTTTGGCTCCCGGATTTGACCCCTTCCTCACCGAAAGCTTGACCTGCAGAGTGAGGTGTCTGCAAGTGGAAAATCAAGGTATTAGTGGTTGGAAGGTTGGGAGAAGTTCTTAGCCCCTCTCTCCCTCTCTTCCCGTGGTACTCGGGTGATTGTTGTGCTCACCTTAAGTAAGTGAATGCTGAGCTCTCCATCCTGCGTCTTGTGCAGAGGCGCTGGATCCAGTTACTTCACTGGATGTGAGTTCCGCCTCTTGATTGCAGAGGGTAGTTGAGAGCGAAGCCGCCGTTTGCTGCACGAGCGTGACTTGTAAGTATTAAAGTTCTCTTTAGATTGCTCTCTTCAAATGTCTTTTTCCCTAATGTCTATGTCTTTTACTTTTCAGATGCTGTCGATGCCAAAGAAGATGCTCTCCCCGATTCGTGGCAGAGAGCGTAACAAGAAGATGATGAATTCGAAGGCACGTAAGTAGGAAGGCTGCTTTGGGGCCGTAGAATGCACCTTAATGTCCCCTTTTGTCTCTACAGGTGCTGCAATGCAGTGCGAGCAAGGTTGGAGCAAGCGCAACACAGGTAAGCAGTATTGTAACCAAGCGTTACTAACCAATGTTCTTTGTCTTTGCAGGCCCGATGCCGGACGAGAAATGCAGAAAAAACGTCTTGGATGCTGCTGATGGATCGGGTGAGTTGAAGCGCTAACTTTGCCTTTGTCTAACCTGTGCCTTTTGTTTTGCAGGAGCCGCTGAAGATTGAAGATTGGTTCCCAGCAGGTAATTTTCGTAATTACAGGATCCGGAGCTGAAGATTCGCTGGAGCTGACACGGTGAGCGTCCTGCTGCAGATGCAGAATAACTCGAAGCATGTGGTACCAATCGGGTGTGGTTTAAATAGCCCACAGGAGTGCTTAGGTGTCTTCTTCCACAGCAGCCTCACCCAGGTAAAAGAGTTCCTGCTTCCAGAAGGGTTCCAGCAGCAATGATCCAGGGAGTGGTGCCTGCCCCACCCAGAAGGAAAAGTAGTCCCTGCCAGAAGAGAGTAAAGCATCATCTTGCTGGTAAGTAAGCAGCATGGTCTGCTCCAGGTAGGTTCACCCAAGCACCTTTACACTTGATATGAGCCCGGCGCTTCCTGTGCCGGGACGGATCCTTACTATGAGCCTGGCACCACCGGTGCCAGGACAAGGCCCAAAAGGTCCCTATTGGGACTTGCTGGTGCCGATAAGACATGTTATGAGCCTGCTTCCAAGGATGTTGGGTAGGTCCTGACTCCTTGAAAGCAGTGGTCATGACAGTTAGTGAGGAAAAACATCTGGGGGTCATTTTTCGACTCCACTCTCTCCTTCTCTTCTCACATCTCCGACATCTCCAAAAAGTTCCACTGCCAGCTGCACCTCCTCAGAGGTATTCTACTTTTTCTCACTTTCCCCAAAAGCACATCATCTCTAGAGCTCTCGTTCTCTCTAGCCTCTTTCTAAATCTTCCTACTTCTACTCGCCATCCGATACAACTCATCCAGAAAAGAACTGCAAGACTTATCCTTGGCCTCAAGCCCAGGGACCGCATCTCTCTGGTGCTGAAAAACCTCCAGTAGTTCCCCATCGCTGCTAGGATCAATTTGAAGACCTGCTGCACAGTCCACAAGGTTTTCTGGGGCCGGGGCTTAAACTATCTACAATGCTCTCTTCTTAAATACTCTCCTTTTAGAGCCATCTGCTCTTCCTCCTCCAACTCAATGCCTGCGCATGAGCCGTTTTTCCAAGCAGAGATTTAGGGGGGACACCTTATCCTCTGCAGGTGCCTCCCTCTGGACAACCTCCCTGCCTCTCTCCGCCTTGAGCCGGAGAACTTTAAGTTCTCAAAACTCCTCAAGACCTCAATCTTATCTCCTTCTTTCTCTCTCCCTCTCCCCTGATAACCTCATCTCATTTGCTCTCCTGCCTCAGCCTCCTTCTCTTCCCTAACTCTGTTCAGTTTTTGCTGACTGGTCACCTGGGTCACCTCCAGAGCCTCACAGGACCCAGGCTCCCCCCCCCCCCAGTCTTTGCACTTGCCTTAGGGCCTCTGCACTATGTTCAGCACTACTGCACTTTCAGCTTACGTTCCATGAGAGGGATAACCTCGCAGCACTTAACCCAGGGGTGTGCTGGACTGGGCACACTTGTCCACTCCCCTTTCCCCACACGCCCACAAGTACACATGCATGACCTGAATTTACTTGGCTAGTAAGTTCTGAATTGTTCCCACTTTGTCTCCCCTCCCTAGTTTGGTTGCACCTGAATCACCTCATGCACTTGCACTAGGAGAAATGGCATCAGGCCTAGTACGCTAGTTAATTTTTTGATAGATCATTCAGAAACTTCAAGGCCTAAGAATAACTAGTGTATCCCCTTGCTCCCTTCCCGCCTTGAAGCGCTTTGAAGCACTTCACTTGTGTATAAGCGTTTTACAAATAAACAATTAGAATTACAATTGCTATGGCTGAAAATGTCAATATTTCAATATCTAAAACAAAATAATTGTTTACAATTACATTTTACAAATTTACATTAAAAACATTAGACCAATTCCATTTCTCAGACATTCGGTGTACCAAGACATTTCCTAGTTACAAATATCTAATGATTCCTCAGTGGCCATTGGTAAAACCTTTAGATACATTAAATAGTTCACCACTGCTAGAATCAAAGAAATATGTTGTCCATTAAAAATCATATTCCACAATTCATCTACGGTTAACAATCTAAAATCTGTAAAATATTGATACAAAACAAATCTACTGTGGGATAAAGGCTTTGGACAAAGTACTAACATATGTCTCAATGACTTAGTTTCATTTCTATTCTCACAAAATCAGAATGATCTCTGTTCATCAGACCAATTTAAATGAGTATCCACTACTTCGCCGAGTACTTAAAACAAAGTCTTAAAAACAGCCTATGGTATTTGTGACAGAGACATTTATGTAGACATATAGGAATATGGTTGATTGGTTTAATTACAAAATATCCAATTTTAAACAATGTATATTCATTATATTCTTTCCAAGTGTTTCTCCAGTCATAATACCATAGCTTCAATTTTGCCCGATCTGGGTTTGTCATTAACAATTCTAGCACAATATTGGCAGCTAGCATCACTCTCAAGCAATCCCTCTTTCATACTTCCAAGGACTAATCTGTTTGTTCTCCTAGCACCTGGGCAATTAATGGCAATAAGGAATCTGTGCATTGCTGGCTTAGAAGACAGTTCCTAAACAATGCCAAACTCCACCAATTAACCATAATTCTTAATGACTATAATCCCAGTTCAAACTGGATAATATGTATTGGTAAATTTTGAGGAAGGGATAAAACCCTCTTCTAGTATAAACCCTCAAATCTTTCCTAATCCAGCCTCTGTTTGCCCATATTTGTCTCTGCCCCATAAAGAACCATAGGCACTACTTTTTGCTTATATAATGTAATAACGTGCAAACAGGAGAATTTGTCACATTTCCTGTGAATAATGGAAGCTTGCACCACTGCTATCTCTATCTTGCGCCTTATATCCATTCTATATGGGACTTTGTGAGTGTTGGCATTCATATTCACTCCGAAGTATCTGTACTCATTAAGCACCCCAAGAGGTTGTTAATATATACACTACATCAGTGAGGTTTTCCTGAGCACTTTTCTTTGAGTACGGATTAAAATGTTACATTTTTTCATGTTGATAACTAAATAATTGTTCAGTACATGTTGTTCTGGAGCAGTTAATTTCCCCTGGAGCATTATCAGTGTTTTTTTTTCAAATAGAACTAAATCATCATTATATAACAGCCATGAGATCGGGTGTTCCCTAGTTTTGGAGGAAAAGAGGAGATGTTATTCAAGTGCACCCCATGTCTGTTATAAAAAAAGTTCAAAAGTGTTGGGGCCAAAATACAGCCCTGTTTTAGGGCTGACACGTAAAGTTTTATTTAGCTAGAAAGTCCTATTGACTTACTTTCTTTCACCTGTATGGAGGCATCAGTATACAACTGCAAAATCAATCCTAAAATGTATTTCGGGGAAACTGCATCTCTCATCTTTTTTCATAACAAATCTCTTGGGATTGAATCGAATGCCAAATAAAAGTCGATAAATGCCAGATATACTTGCTAGCCCGATTGGCTTACTCTTTTTTTTATTGAGGATAATATTAGCAGATTTATTGCTGTCCTCATTCCTGGCACAAATCCTGATTGACGTATATTGAAGTACTTTTTTTTAAACTCATCTCATCAGTTCTTTCAATCGTATTTGAGCAAAACATTTTCCTGGGGCGTCCAGGAGGACTATCAGTCAATACGTTTTCAGGTTCTCTCCTTTGGTGTCCCCCTTTTCGAAAATCTAAATAATCACAGATTTTTTCAAAGTTAAACGTATTCTTTTTAAAATTCATTACCTCTCTATAGATGGCGAGCAATATTTTTGCACATAATACCGGATGAGCTGTTAACATTATATTAGTCAAACCAGCGGTTCCTGGGGCTATTGAGGTAATCACAGTTTTTATTTCCAGTAAGATATCATCCTGATCAAACATCATAGCATCACATTTATCACAATCATCCTCTATCTGAGGGTCAGGCATATCCAGCCTGGCAAACAAATTTGAAAAACATGCCTCCCAAACCTCTTCTTGTATTGGTTTAATCATCTAGGGTAGCTGCAAAACATTACTCCCACTTCTAAACAATGATCAGACTTGAGCATTCTTAGAGGCTATGACGTGAAGCATTGCTTTTCCATCGTATTGGAACATTTTGGCATTATGCATTTCCAACCAATTCTTATATTTTTTTAGTCACTTTTTTTAATCAAACTCTGGAATCCTGGGAGGCCAAAATGCTCTTATCTCTTTCCTGCATGGATTTTTCTTATCTTTCACCTCCAAGTCAAAGACATGTTTATGCTTGAATAATGGTCAGGCACCCGACTGAATTTGTTGAGCAAATAAACTAAAGACATCCACATAATGAACTTCCTCACTGGCTTTGCCCCTTTCAGCCCCAGTCTGCAAGCAAGACTTCAAACTTTCTAGCCTTGCTTCTGACCATTTAAATCTATTTCTTCTCCCTCCAATCTCTAATTTATGATGATAGTATGATCCCGGGGTAGAGCTCAAGGGCGAGTCCCAAGTTAGTACTAGGAGTTTGTGATCACTGCTATGCTGGGTTTTCAATCACTGCTGAAAAATGTTTCTCGATACAAAGACGTAATCTCTGGTAACAACCTGGGATAATCATATCCAATTGGGATGAGGAAGACTATCACCTTTAGAGCTCCATTTAGCATTATAAAACCCCTAGTCTCCATTAGATTTAACCATCTTCAATGTTTCGCTCTCCAGATGTTTTGGGTTCCAACTCTCATAACCTCATAACCCCCTACCCATAACCCCCTACCCAGCATAGTCAAGGATGAGGGATGAGGATGATGCCTTCATTTCAAAAGTCAGTACCCCAGCCCCGCGCCATCCCGCAACCCCATTGCTGCCTTAATTTGTGTGTATAAGTACCCCCAGGCCCAGCGTGTGATGGGAATCTCCCGGCTCCCCTTCCTGGTCAGCCTCCCGTCCCTCCCCCACCCCTAATTGGCTGTACCTCTGCCACACCCAACTGTTCCTAATTGGTCCACCCAGGACAGCCCTCTGCGGCTAAGGGCCCAAGGCAAAGGGCGGCTAATACATTAGCGGCTCCACAAAGTGTCTGCAGGTGTCAACAGGGGAATCCAGTGAAGCCAGCAGTGGACAGACACCAACAAAACTGTAAGTGTGGCATTGGTGGGGTGTAGAGCAATAACTCTACTCCAGAAAACCCCTGCCACTCTACCTTACCTTCCCATAATGTAAACTGCCAAATAATTACACCAGGCACACCTAGAGAGAACCGAGCACCAACCTAATTCAATGCTGGACTGTAAATGTTGTCCTGCAAAACTTTCTAACATGCATGCATTAATAACTAGTGCCACTCCCAGGGAAAATAGTGTAAATTAGCAACATTGGGACGGGTGTAACAATGTTAGCATGTCCAACTCTTACCTTGAATTGTGGATAATAGCATGCATCACACTCAGACGGAATTGTGAATGTCGCCATATGCCTCTCCTAGATAGATTTATGACTGGTAGCATATCCCTCACGTAGGTGCATTGTGAATGATAGCATTGTCCCACTCTTAGTTGGAATTGCGAAAGATAGCATGTACCACATTTAGGCACAATTGTGATAAATAGCATGCGCCCTAATAGCGTCACTATGTTAAAGTGGAATCTAGAAAGTGTGCCCTAATAGCGTCACTGTGTTAAATTGGAACTTGGAAAGTGTGCCTAATAGCGTCACTGTGTTAATGTTGAACTTAGAAAGTGTGCCTAATAGCGTCACTGTGTTAATGTTGAATTCAGATGGTATTCCCAACATCATTGAGTGTGCCCTAATTAGCGTCACTGTGGTAAAGTTGAACTTAGAAAGTGTGCCCTAATAGCGTAACTGTGTTAAAGTTGAATCTAGAAAGTGGGCCTAATAGCGTCACTATGTTAAAGTTGAACTTAGAAAGTGGGCCTAATAGCATCACTGTGTTAAAGTTGAACTTAGAAAGTGTGCCCTAATAGCATCACTGTGTTAAAGTTGAACTTAGAAAGTGTGCACTAATAGCATCACTCTATTAAAGTTGAATCTAGAAAGTGTGCCTAATAGCGTCACTGTGTCAAAGTTGATTCTAGAAAGTGTGCCTAATAGCGCCACTGTGTTAATGTTGAATTTAGAAAGTACGCCCTAATAGCGTCACTGTGTTAATGTTGAAACTAGAAAGTATACCCTAATAGCGTCACTGTGTTAATGTTGAATCTAGAAAGTACACCCTAATAGCATCACTGTGTTAATGTTGAATCTACAAAGTATGCCCCATTAGCATGACTGGGTTAAAGTTGAACTTAGAAAGTGCACCCTAATAACGTCACTGTATTAAAGTTGAACTTAGAAAATGTGCCTTAATAGCATCACTGTGCTAATGTTGAATCTTGACACTAGTCCCAACATCACTGAGTGTACCCCAATAGCGTCAGTGTGTTAAAGTTGAACTTAGAAGTATGCTCTAATAGCGTCACTGTTTCAGAATTGAAATAAGTTGGTATTCCCATCATTGAATGCGCCCTAATAGCATCACTGTGTTAAAAGTTGAATTGAGAAGGTATTCCTAACATCATTGTCTGCCTGGTCGCATACACTTTACTGATTACCGCAATATCACACTACTACGCTTACTCTCTCCTATACACCACCATTCAACTAGAACACAGCAGTACTATGACACATTCGGTAAAGGTGTTCCCATAATAACATGACTCATCAAACTTCCCATCATCCTAATAAAACACAGCTAGCTAGCACACACCGGCTATTTTAGGCGTCTCCTCAGGCCTAACGCAGCCAACACTCAGTCTGGATGTCCACCCTCCAGACTGAACACATTCAACTAATCACCTCAGCACCACACCTACCGCTAAGAAGTAGCTATAACGCAACAACCACACCACAACTGCACACATACCTGGTGCGCCCAGGCACTTTATGACTCTCTCTCTCTCTCTCAACTGACTTGAACTGCAGTTCCCGAGGGCGTTCAACCTACCAGCGCTTTGAGATCATACCAATGATACATAAGGCGCTATACAAATGCAAAATAACATAACTTAACATCCAGATGTTCTTGGAGATAGCAAATTGTCTTTTGTAAGCATACATATAATATTCAAATCTCCTGCAATAAATACTGTGCTAATGTTCACATCACCCAAACATAGGTCCAACATGGATTCAACAGCCTGTATAAAACCATCATCAGTAATTGCTAAAGGATTCTGATAAACATTTAAGTTTGCATAATCCTCTATCGGCTGGTCCTTTGTCCTGGGGGATAGAAGCTTTGTACATTGAATAAATGGATTAGGGGAAGCCCATGGCTTAAATGTTAGCCCTATGTCTAACTTACAGGCTGACATCAGGCCTGTTAACCGTCTCCCCTTTACAGCTTTTATAGCTGGCATGCAGAATATAGCATGTCCCTCCCATACAGGCGGGTGAAGGAGAAAAGTTTGGTAAAGTGTTATTATTTTGTGTCAGTAATTGCTTAACGCCCTGAGTATTCCAGGAACTCATTGCCAGCTCTCTACCTCATTAGGTGGGCATCCATCTTGCAGGTAGTTTCTATCCCCTCTTAATGCACCTTGTGACCATTACCAATCTGGAGCCCAGTTTTGACCATGGCAGACTTCCCAAAGGAATTTATTCTCCAAACCAATGCTTCCAATATTGTCCTTGGGGTCGTACTACCACAAGTACAGGAGGGGGAGGAAAACCAGGGCTCAAGTCGAGGGTACACGTGGGTTTTTTCAGAGGGGAACTCAACCCCCCCCAACTAAAATGAGAAAAAACGAATGGCTTCTTTTCGTTTATAAATTAAAGCCGAATTCAGGGATCGAACCGCACCTGTCAGGTTTGCAGGCCTGACACTTCACCACTGATGAAAAATAACAGACTAATGGTGAAATATAACTAATGGTGAAATATCCCATTTCCGTATTGGCTGTGTTTATTTTATGAAAGGCAAATAACGTTCGTCCTGTGCAATTTGGGTGGTTATGCAAAGCCAATTCAATGAAATGTGCAATTTTCACCTTGATATGCAAATTTCTGGCGACGTCACATCGGATTGCGTTTGTTGATGAGTCCCCCCACTTCAATGTTTAGGACTTGAGCCCCGAGGAAAAATCCCAGTATCTTCATCAGTTTGAAACAATTCCCAAGGGGGAAGAACTTTCCCATAGTGAAATTAGAATGCCCTTCCATGAAATGGGCTTTGCCCAGTCTTCGATTGGTCGACAGTTTACATTTGTAACTGGCCATGTTCCTTTTATTTTGGATGTCCAGAAACAAGGGCATAAACCCTCACATCATGAGATGGCTCTTGCCACTGCAACCTTATTCTTTAAAGGTGGAATTACAGGTTGGGATCAAACAAGCTAACATCGATTTATTTTCCTCGTAATCCAAAGTCAGCTAGCCGGCAGGGAAATTAGATGAGTGTTGAAGAAAGGGTTAGAAGAAAGAGTGTAGGTTTGTTGACAGTACCCTGGCCCTGTCAACTCAGTCCGGGTGGGAGGCCTAGCAGGGAGAAATCCGGAGTCAGTCCTTCCACTGAGGAATATGGTTATAGATGAGAAGGCCCAAGTTCCTGTGCCCAACCTTGTGCCAATATGTTCTTATTCAATACACGCATGTCTAAAGCCATGTCTTGTAAACAAAATGCTTGCCAGAGTCATTCTCTCTTAGGAATAATATATGGGGGTGAGGAAGTGGTGAGGACTATCATAGAGTGAGTAGTCACACACCACCACACGATATACATGTGAAGAAGTCAGAGACTGAAAGCCAGCCAACCATGCACAACCCTACGGCACTTCGCACAGCCCTTAATCCAGTATCCAACATGGAGAGTAAGAGGGGGAGGAAGAAGCCACGGGAGAAGAGTTGCATGTATGGCAGGCCAAGGTACGATCCACGGCAGCAACTGCAAATAGCATTGGGCTTCAGACATCCCCCTAGACCAACATGGCCTGAAAGAGAGGCCACACAACCCCAAACAGACTCTCCTTACCTTTGAGGGACCTGGACTATGAACCCTCAGTACGAACATGGACATTGCAGCAATCTCCAGGCTGCCATTGCTATTCCGCGCACGAGGAAAGGGAGCAGGGCTCAGCCCATCACTTAACATCTTTGCTATATTCTAACCCCTATCGGATGAAGCAGACCGTACTATATTGGCCAGGGAAAGTGGAACAATGCAATCAAGAGGGGGGAGCATAAAAAGAAGGGAAGGAAGTTTTGGGTTGTTCATGTGAAGTCAGAGGAGTAGGTGGAAGACTAAGAGATCAGCAGGAGGAAGGAAGGAGCAATACAGTGTGGAGGTGATTTCTTGAGAAGGTGAACTATTTGTTAGTGAGTACAAGTGGTACTGCGTTGTGAGTGAGCAGATGTGGTTGGGGAAGGAGAGTAGAGAGTGAATGTGAAGCGATTGTGTGGAAGAAAGGAATCATGTCTGAGTAGGAGGTGGCTGGAGTGGTAGCTGTGGTGACGAGGAGGGAGTTGCAGGGTGGCAAATGGAGTTTTAGTTTGAAGCGGGATTTGTAGTTTGGAGGTGAAATTTGTAGTTTAGAGGATTGATTGATTATTTATAATGAGCTATATACAATGTTTTTCGAGGCGCAACCAGACAAGAGGGTGGGGGAAGCTAGGAAAACAAAAACAAAAAACGTTTCCTACTAGGCCTTCTGACATTCGGAATTTGCAAGTGCAACAAGAGAAGTGCAGTGTAGAGGTGAGAGGGAAGTGCCAGTCCAGGCATAAGGGCCTGTAGGAAAAGTGGTTGCCAGAGGTGGCCGGGTGTACAGAGCCGGGGAAAGCAGAGCGTGCAGGGGGAGGAAGGTCCACGAGCTACATGTGAGGTAAGGGGCTGTAAGGGATATGATGTAATGAAGATACCTTCCCACATATGAGACTGGAACATGGAGATAAGTTACGTGTTAGTGTATTCCTACGTTATAATCTGGAGATAACACTGGGACGTTCGCCCGGCAAGATGGTCAGGTTCAACTGCTGTCTCTAGAATAGAACCTGACCACACACATAACTATACATCCCAAGCGCCGAGCTCACGCTCCATACACCCAGTGACATGACCTCTGCAACCCCACGCTCCATACACCCAGTGACATCACCTCTGCAACCCCAGAACCAATTATGAAACACCTCCCTCCCTTGCCAACTGGAAAAGAGAAGCAACCTGAACCACGCACAAACTCACACTGCGTACAACGGTGACATCCCATATTCAACCCAGCAACAAAGTGCATAAAACGACTACCTGCATAAACTTGCATAACATCAAAATCACTACATTGTGTACAACGCTTCCACACCTCCAGACAACTACTACGTGCACCGAAAACACCAACAACATAAAAAAAATGGCAACTCCACCAACCCCAAGAAAGCTAAAAACAACAACTGAACTTCAACACTGAAAAACAGAAAGTGAAAGCAAAATAACCACACCACCACTACCGCCAAGGAAACACATCACAGAAACCCAGGAAACCCGAGAACACCACCAAAACGAAACCCACTGAACTTTGTGATAGAAACATCTAAGAATACCCCCAACAAAACCCCTGAAAGTTCCCCAGAACCAATTACAACAGGCTACAAGTGTGCAGGCCCAGCAGGTAAGTGCAGGGGAGGGCCCGAAAGGGCAGTGCAGGTTGAGGCAGAGAGATCCGGGGGGACCAAGTCTAGGGGTAGACTGGAAAGGGGGGGCTGGTGCCCTGAAGTCTCTTGTGGAATCAGACAGCTAGTCAAGAAAAAGACAAGGACATTAGCACGGGCAGAGGAGAGGGAAGGAAGAAGAGAAAAAGAAGATTTCAAGAAGTTTCCTGAACTTAAGGAGATCCGGTTCTAGTTTGAGAGGGGCAGGGAAAGATCTAACCCCCACTGCCTGCTTGGAAAAGCGTCTGATCTGCAGAGAGTGGAAGGATGATGGAAGGACTCTAAGAGACCAGCATATAGGGAGAGAGAGTAGGATGTAAAGAGGGCCTAGTACCTAGAAAGCCTTGTGGATGATGCAGAGAGTCTTGAACTTGATCCTCACAGCAACTGGGAGCCAGAGGAGAGATTTTAGGGCTGGAGAGATGTGATCCTTGGGCTTGAAACCAAGGATAATTCTTGCAGCCCTATTCTGGAATAGTTGAAGGGGGCGAAGGGAGGATTTAGGCAGATTGAGGAAGAGGCTGTTGCAATAGTCCAACATGGAGAGGATCAGAGTGTTGGAGACATCGAGTTTCTGGGGGAAATTGAGGAAAGGTAGAATGCATCTGAGGAGGTGCAGCTGGTCTGTCATGTAAGGAGAGAAGGTGAGAGAGGAGTCAAAGATGGCAGCAAGGTTTTTTGCCTCACAGGAGGGTGAGGGAAGTCGGCCCATGCAGGGCAGCCAGAGTGTGGGAGGGAAAGTGGGAGCAGGGGTCCCAATGCAAAGGATCTCTGTCTTACTGTCATTGAGGCAGAGATTGTTAGCAGAGCACCATGCCTGAACAGTAGACAGGCAGTTAGGAATGAGAGAGGAAGAGGAGGAGGCAGAGGAGGGAAACTTGAAGGAGAGCTTCGTATCATCTGCATAACACTGGAAGTTAGGAGAGAAGGTGTAGATCAAGTGGGCTAGTGGAGCCAGATAGATGCTGAACAGCCAAGGCCAGAGGGTAGAGCCCTGAGGGACTCCACAGGTGGAGAGTGAGATGGTGGGGAGAAAAGGTCCCAGTTTAACCTGGGGAGGTCTGTCCGAGATGAAGGAGGTCAGCCAGTCCAGAGCCAGGTCTGTGATGCCAAGGGTATCACAGAGCCGATTTATCAAGGTAGCATAATTGACTGTATCAAAGGCAGGGGAAAGGTCAGGAAGGATGAGAACAGAAGGAGAACTGGAGTTTAGATTAGAGAGCAGGTCATTGGAGGTGCTCAGGAGAGAAGTGACCATGTCTCTGGCAGCTCTGAAGTCAGACTGGTGGTCGTGGAGACAACCAAAAGATTCTGTGTGGGGGGGATACGCTCAGAGATGGCCAACTTCTCCAAGGATTTTGCCCAGGAAGGGGGTAGTTTACTAGACATGAGGGAGTTATAGTTAGGAGTGGTTAATTGTAGTGTGGAGAAAGGAGTTGTATGTTGGAGGAGGGAGTTTTAGTTTGGAGGAGGGACTTATAATGTGGAGGTTGGAGTAGTAACATCAAAGGGTGCCGTCGAGGCTTAGAATACAAAGTACCTGAGGGACAGTGTGGGAAGACAAAGGGAGCATACGAAGGAAGTCCGGTGGTGTTGGTGGAGGGGGAGAGTAGTGAGGAAAGACCATCAGGCAAGAGCGAGGAGTAAGTGGTTGTGAAAAGTAAGTAATGCAGATCTCCATAACCCCTTTAGAACACTAACTACTGGATAGTGTACAGGGAGCTAGGAAGTCCCTGATGGAGTACAGCTAGAGAAGACAATTGCTGTTAAGTCTCTGAGACTAGCATACCTATGAACCTAGACAGTAGGGTGTAATCTGAGGTATGTACTAATCTGGACAGTAGGCACATCTGGGTTATGGGGGAAGGTGCTTTTAGATGAGAGAGCAAGAGAGTCCCTTCAATAATCCAGTAAATAGCATTGAACCATCATGTAGTGTTGGAGAATTCGTTAAGCCATCTGTGACAGAGCCCAGACCAGGTATATGAGGGAAATGTGTGTTCATGGCAACATGGCTATCTCCACATCAGAGACAATAGGCAGGATGCTGTCTTCCTTTGCTTCCCCCGGATGAATGGTAGCACCTCCCCTCAGGCACCTCAGGCACCTCAGGACCTCGCATAAGATACATCCTGGTAAAGTTAATAAACACAACAAAGGCCAGACTCATACCAGAGTGCGCACACCAAAGAAATAAATGTCATTTACAGAACCTTGAATGGGCATTCTTTTATTTTGGTGTCTTTACATTTTTACTGTTTGGGTTTCTACTTTTATTAGGCCATACCCTCCTGGGGCTTTAGCCTGCTCTCTGCCCACATTGCCACAAAAAGCAAAGGAGGGGAAGCCCAACAGGCTCTGTCTGTTTTACCATTACATTTGGGATCACTGTTAGTTTATTAGTAGTATGGGTCTGAGTAGGGGGTGTCGCCACTACACTTCCTGTTATCTTTATAAAGCATTAGTAATTTCGTCACATTGCATAGCTGATTTCTGACTCCTTCTTAGACGTATAATATGTATGCTACATGCGTCTTGGAACAATCATAACATTTCAATGACATCAATATGGTTGGAAAAATGTATTTGAGTGTCTATAATGTTATCCCAAAATATGTATGGTATTAATTGACTGACCACAAAGCATGTGAAATTCATTTTTATTTAAGTGCACTCTGTGTTTGTATTATTTATACTTTTTTGAATTGCTATGGTGCCTTTGAAATGTACACATGCCTAACAGTAATACATACATGTTCATTTTAATTTTGTCTGCAAGCGAGACGGATGCTAAAAAGCAGGCGTTCACACCGTCTCTGCTTGATTTTACAATATGTGTCGGTTTGGATTCAATTCCTGGATGGAGTGGGGACAGGAAGCATGAAATCCACTCCATCTGTTTGTCCACTCTGTGCAGGAAAACCACAAGGGCCTATGGCCCACACCACATTTTGATGCGGTTGTAGAGGCTTGAATACTCCCTCTAAAAATCATGCAAAATCCATGGTGTTCCATTTTAATGCCAGCAGCTATGCAAGTGTATGAATGGCTGCTGGCATGTCTGCTTCTTTTGTTGTGGCATAAAAGCAAACCGGTCCACTGCCGCCTGGATTTCTAGGCCATTTTTTAAGCGTGGCTATAAAGTATGAGCGTCCCATGGAGAGGACTGCGGATGCAGTTGCCTGTCCATGGGATTAGCACCCAATTTACAATGAGATCCATAGTCGTTGCTGATCTTCTAACAGAGCTGTTATGACGTGTTCCAATTGGTGTAGGATGGTGGCAGTTCAAATTGTGCATTGTCCCAATTAGAAACAAACAATGCATGCTCCAAATACAATGGATGGGTGTTCTTTCATTGAAGCAAGGTCTTTTTCAATTTTCAATTAGAGATTTAGTTTATGTTTCTCTTTTCCCATTTTAGCACCTTTCCTATAACGTGGAAACCTCAGTTGCTGACGCAGCAAAACTCTATTGGCTTTTTTTCCGAACTGAGCAATCCGGACTCCCTGGCGCATTGATTACAGCACTGATCTATGCCATCATATGTATCATTTCATTTGCAGTGCTATACCTTTATCTTCTGAGGTAAGAACATCCCTTCAATTATCTCTGCTCTGCTGTTGGAATTCTCATTCGAAATGTTAGTACTGTGCCACGTCTGCACCTATGGAAGAGGTAGGATAGCAGCAGGAGGGAGATTGGACATCCCTCCTGGAACACTGTTCAGATGCCAAAGTGCCCATCAACACCTGTAATGTAGTACAATGGCATTGATAGGTGCTCCACGAGGATCTGCTTGCCTCTGCTGGTAGCAAACCCTGCATCTGCCCATACTCTGTAAGCAGAACATCTGCTGAAAGTGTCACAACGAAAACGTGAGCAGTTGAGATCACACACAGAAGCATAGAAGTTGAAAAGTACAAACGAAAAGTCACCTCAGGTGATGACACATCAAAGACCCATCAACAAAACACAGGCGTACTCTTAGACCCAAACAAGTTGCATGAGTTCAACATTCCCTGGACAATGCAGAATTGTGTAGATAAAGTAGCAATGGGCTGATTGTAAACAATTGTGTATGACCTAACTCATTATTATAAATGGAGAAACTCAAGATGTGTTGTTGCCTCTGTTAAGCTTCCACAAGTGCACCTAGTTTCCTGATGTAAGCCATGGCGTTATGGTAAGTGTCTTCAACCTGTGGCTTTCCAGATGTTTTGGAGTATGTCACCCATGATTTCTCCCCATCATTCGTTATGATGGGCATTGTAGTCCATAATATCTGGAAAGTAAAAGGTTGCAGACCGAAGCTTTAGTGGCTGTGCCTCTCAATGCTTAAGTATTGTTCCAGTCTCTTATTAAGACACACCCAAACAAACTATGCGAACACAATGCTACGAATCTATCAAACTAACTGTTGGAACATTTGTATCACTGCCGCTCTGACTTCAACATGGATTAGAGCAAACTGTAAGCTATCCTTATGGTAGTGTCTTCTGTTTTGCAACATGCTATCGTTAATTTATTTACAGCTGGCTTACGTCGAGTGAAAGCACTGATATCACCACCAAAAGACAATGGAAAATGAGCAAGGATGCATCCAGATTCCAATACGTAAGCAGGAGGTTTATGTCTGCTATGCGTAAGGATCACATAGGGTTTGCAATTGCAGGACACTGTGCCTCATATTAGTGGCATGGGGGAGTGCAACATAGCAGTAATGCTTGGGGCATTGTTCTTTTTTAACACAATTTACTTGATGCAGGGCCGGCGATATCACAAGGCAAGGTTAGGCGCTTGCCTATATGTTGAAAATGTTAGAGTGGCAAAATGCTGCGTTAACAACTCCACACTAATTACTGCCTTGCCTGTAGAGATAGCACCAGCCCTGCTGTTGTTACACTGTTTGCAGGTTGTTTTCAGGCCTGCAGCAGCAGCAGCCCAGGTGGCGCTGACTGTGAAGGTTGGCACTTGCCCTGGGGCTACTGTGCGACGCAGGACAGGTGGTCAGAGGATGGTGTTGTGCTAACTAATGCCGAGTGCCGACCAAGTACGTTACCACTGGTACCAGACCAGCGCCAATAGCAAAGCGAGACTAGAGCCAGCACAGTGCCAGGTTAAGCACCATCACCCATCCCCAGGCGCAGGTATAAAGGACAGGCTGCATGCACCCTGTATCACAGGTTTGAGGGGCACTGCCGACTGCACTGGTGAATGCACACTGTGCCCTTTAGCGGAAGTGTGAGAAGGTGCACTGTAGTCTGTGTGGCTCAGGGGCTTCAGACTATACTCCATACCCTAGTTGCCAGAAAAACCTGTATTCTCTGAAGTAGGTGTGAGGGCAATGCAGACTGCATGCTGCATAATATTATAAGGGGCAATCTGCATTCCGAAGAGCAGGTTTGTGGGGCAGAGTGTCACATCTAGTGCAGGTCTGAGGGGCAGATTACACTTTGTAGAGCAGTTGTAGGCAAGGCAGGTTGTACCCTGTGGCGTAACTGTAAGGGGTCAACTGCACTGTGCAGGGCAGATATGAGAATAAGGCTAAAGTTCATAGTAGGTGTGGAAGCAGACTGCACTCTGTAGCAAAAGTGTAAGAGCAAACTGCACTCTGTACAACCGGTTTAGGGGATAGACTACACTTGTAGTGCGGGTTTAGGGGTAGACTGCACATTGTAGCTCAGGTGTGATGCCCAGACCAGACCGGATAACATTTGCAAGGGCAGACTGCACTCAAGAGCAGAGCGAGGAGCAGATTTTGCCTCATAGAGTGGGAAGACTGCACTCTGTAGAGTAGGCATGAGTGCAGATGGCTCAAAGCGTGAGTGTGAGAGGTGTAAGTGACTTCAATCCAGCACTCCAACCAAGTCAATGCTTAGTATGGGATGCCCAATGGAAGCCCTTATTTATATAATTTTATGTCAAAGTTCTTTAAATCTGGATGATGAACCCTTATATAACGCCCCTCTCTTTGGATCTCTTCGACCTCACTGAGCCAAGAAGTAGGTTTGTTTTGCAAATTAAAAGGTTTTTTTTGAAGAATTGAACAAGATATATATCACACTTTTATGAATAGAACAATATCTGAATAGGACACTTATGAAAATTAACAGTAATCAGTAATGGGTAATATCACAATATAAACAATCTCTTTAATCACTTAGGAGTAGGACTAGAAAGGATAAGGTAGCAGAGAATACTTGGTATGGTTCAAGGAAATGCAATGATGGGAAAATGCAACACAGAAATAAACTTGATATGGTTTCAGTCAAAAGACAATATGATCACTCTTTCCCCTGGTATTACTCACTCCCCCCACTATGCAATATGAAGAGGTGGAAATGAGGGCACACAGGTTTCAGCAATATTAATCAACAATGCAGTTCAATTCCAGTCCCCCAGCAAGCATAGAGAAAACGGGTATGGTTTTAAAACGGGCAAAAATACTTTTGAATGGGATAGCAATGGATGGGAAAATATGCTAAAATTATTTTAATTCACTAAAGGAGATTCAGCACTGGTGAGAATTATTTTGGATTGGTACAGGTCAACACTAGCAATGACTCATGAATGATTATCAGATTGAAAAACAAAATTCAGCAGTTGGAAACAAGAACCAGCTATTTTGACATGGGTTGAAATGGAGCTAAATTGCAATTTGCGACAATTTTTCCGCGTGCGTGAAACGCGATTACAAAAAAACTATAAGGAATTGGAATGTTGTTTTAGGTTTGTTAGAAAGATAGGATCTTAGCTTTAAAATGACGTACGGTTCAAAAGTTACAGATGTTTTTGTGAAGGTAGAATTTTTAGAAATAAAGTCAAGATTTCAAAATGACAGATCGCTTTAAAGATTTGGAACCAATATGGACTTATACTAAGGGGCTATGAAGAAGCAAGACACTCAACGGGCAGCCAGCAGAACAGCGGCGCCACCGCTCTGATCTCTGTCCGTCAAAACACTTGTCCCTCCTCAGAAATATCAGCACAAAGATGATTATTGCTACAATTATCACAGACTTATGTGGAGGAGAGAAGAATTTAGGATAGACAAAAGAGGTTCTGTAATGCAGTTCTAGACAGGTTAAGATGGTTGGAATAAGATGACGTTAAACTAAGAGATGACTATGCAAAGTTCTAGACTTGATACTCACTCCTAGGCTTTAGAATGGAGTGGGCCTCGTCAAAGATCTGGTCATGGGTTTGGACTTCACTCGCCACCGGACAGGTCTCAGGCACTCTGGGTTCTGCTCTCAGCACTGCACGGCGGTCTGGGTGGCCTCTTGGATTGGATCTGATGGGTTCTGGATACAGCTCTGCTTTCTAGGTCTGGACCTTGGTTCTAGCACAGGGTTCTTGGCTAGAATAGCAAAACAGCTCAGCCCAGCTGTTGAAGGTGAGAGCCCCTTGGGAGTTTAGAGGTTAGAATCAGGTTGCTAGATTCTACAGGCCTGCTGAGAAGGGTTCAGCTTGTGAATTAGGCCTCTCTGCTTCAAAGTTCTAGAGTTTGGTTCTAGAGTCTGGTCTCTGGATCTATCTGGAGTTTGGAGTCTTCCTGCAGGGTTCTTCGCCAAGAATAGTTGAGTAGTGGAAAAGAGTGTGTGTCCTATCTGTCGTAGCAGTCCTTATTTATGTATTTCCAAAGTGGGTGGGGAGGCTGATTCTCTATGCCCAACCCTCTAAGGATTGGATTGGTCAAAGTATTTCCTGTCCCCTGACTGGAGAAAGGATCAGTGTGTCACCCGGTGTCATGTTTATGGCTTAGGTGAAAACACTCCCCTTTGTGTCTGTACAGCATATCTGATTTTTCATAAAACACATATTTACAATATACATGACTTGTTAATGCTATCTAAATTGCATTACAGATTGCCTAAGGTACATTTTTGTCCAACTCTTATCTTCCTATGAGCTTTGGTTCAGAAATGACCACTTTTTGCACTTTTGGTGGGTTTCCCAATACTATTTCTGCACCCATTTTTAGACATGCATTCCTATCCTCTCTGGGCATATTACTGTAATTTCTTATGTTCATAGCAACAACACAGCAGCTGCAATATGAATAAAATCTGGGGTTTGGTCTCAGAACATCACCCGGCGTCCAGCCAGCTTAGTCTTAAATCGTGAGGGAATTTTTCATTTTAAGAACCTCAAAGTTTCCCATTTTTGTCAGCTTGGTACAATTTGTTATAAGCATTTTTATAAAACATACATTTGCTTTCAATTCAGTTCACATCTCAGTCTGGTCCGCCTCCTAGAGCTGGGCTGACTCAGAGGGTCACATGTCTTGTTTCCTGCCAACACTTTGTTGACAGTTACACCCGATTTTAGCATATTCCTATTCATCCCAAAGAATCCATTGTCTTGACTGAGAGCAACAGGCCAGGGTGCCTCTGCTAGTTCCTGTTCACACCAGCCTGTCAATCTCTTGGCCAAGGGCAGGGGAAGCTTCTTTTGTCCAAGGAAAAGGTGTGAAGGGTTCTCAGGGGAAGCCAGCCTTTTGGAGTTTTAACTGCATCAGGTTACTTTCTGATCAATTCTAACATAGTTCCTTGTGAAAAAAATAAAATTTATAAACTTAAAATAAGCAACATATCCTTAAATCAAGTCTTTTTCAACATGAAATCTCTGTGTGGCACTCTTATATGGCATTATGTTGGAATTCTCTTCTTTGGCATAGTTTGGGTTCAATTGTTCAACTTTACACAAATGGTTTTAAAACGCCGGCTTTCTGGTAGAGGTGAGCAACAGTATTACACCCATTTTGACAGCTGTCTTTCCATCAAGTATCTTTAAATAGGATTTTGTTCTGAGAACATATGATTCTTGCTGACATTGTATTGATGTGGATTCTTGAGTAATGCTGTGGAACACCCAACAAAGAGGTTGGATCTTTTAGGTGATTTGTGAGCCGGATTTTGAAACAGCCCTGTGTTTCTTTTTTTCAATCAGCATTGCTATTTTCAAATGGTTTCAGGCTACTTGGTGGGTAGCCCAATGGTGTATTTGGCAGTGATCTGCTGTGCTCACTAAGATTGTTTTTCAGGTTTTCACTGCGCAATTTCTGGTGTTTTCTAGCAAGCAGCATGCTTTCCGGTGGCCATTATGATGTTTCTGCTGCCAGCAATGCACAGCGATGTTGCAGGGCTTGGATCAGTGGGTTGATACATCCCACAGAGGCACTTACTCTGAAGACCGGATGTGAGTTGTAGACTACTCTGTAGATCCGGTTGGGGACATGCTGTACTCTCTAGAGTAGATGTGAGGGCAGATGCACTCTGAAGAGCAGGTGTGAGTGGTAGACTGCACTCTGTAGAACAGGTTAGCGTGACACTTTGGACTGTAGAGCAGATGCGAGGGCACTCTTTAGAGCCGGTGTGAGGGAGGACTGTAACCTGCAGAGCACGGGGCAGGGGTAGACTACCTTGCAGAGCAGATTTGGGAACACATTGCACTCTGTAGAGCAAGTGTGGAGGCAGACTCCGTGCCATAGAATATGTCTGAGGGATAAACTGCAATTTGTACTGCAGGTGTGAGGGGCAAGCTGACATTTGTGTAGCAGAGATGGATGACACACTACACTATATTGCGCGGGCGTGAGGGGCTGGCCAGACTGCAGAGCAAGAGAGAGAGAACACATCACATTCAGTGGAGTGGGGCGAGAGTAGACACAGTCTATAGTGTAAAAGGTTGGGGTATACTTCACTATGTAAAGCCAGTGTGAGAGAAAAGAAGACTGCACTTACGAGGACATGTTTAAGGAGCACACTAGGCCGCAGAGTATTTGTGAGGGCAGCCTGCACTGTGTGAAGCAGGTGTTTGGGAACACTGCACTCTGAAGTGCAAGTATGTTGTTTTGTTTATTTGTTTCAATAGCACCTTACGCCAAGGTGCTTTATAAAATGAATGAGTTGGTACAATATAAGATCTGATAGCAGTAAACAACAGGACACAACAGAGAGAGTGTAGCAGGGAAATACTGAAAAGAATGGACATAAAGGGTCTATGAAAAGCCAAACAACATGACGAAGAGTTGCATGTGTCGGGGATTGCCTGCAGTGTGTAGAACAGTTGTGGTGGTTAGACTGCACTTTGCGGTGCAGGCATGAGGGGCAGTCCACACCCCATAGAACACATTAGAACACATAGAACACATATTACAGGATAGCCTGCACTTTGTATTGCAGATTTGAGGGGAAGACAACGTCTGGGGATCAGGTATGAAGGGCTGATTATACTCTGTGGAGCAGTTATGAGGGTAGGATGTACACCTTTCAGCAGGTTTGAGTAACAGACTGGACTCTAAAGTAGGCTTGGGACAGACTGTACTATGTAGTGTAGGGTGGAGGACAGACAGTACTCTGAAGAACAGGTCTGCGGAATAGACTGAACTCAGCATCACTTTGTATGTAAGGGGCGGGCCGGCTGTCTTATGTAGAGAAGGTGTGATGGTAGGCTGCACTCTGTGGAGCAGGTGTGAGCGTAAACTGCACTAAGTATCCTAGACTCAGGGCAGGCTGCACTCTGTAGAAGAGATATATGGGATAGACTGCACTTTGTAGTGCAGTTTGACTAATGGTGCCTACTCTGAGTATAAATTAACCCCTCATGGGCATGACCATTTTGACCTTCACCTCAGCAGATAGAGCAATGGGGGTTAGGAGCTGGTGTGACTGAGTAGTGCTGGCATGTTTGGGTAGCAACACCTTGGAGATGAGGCAGCCTGGGGGTGTGTGGATAGAGGGCAGAGCCTTCTCACACTGGCTGGACTGGATGTTCCCATGCTTCAGGCTTCTGGGAGCAGGTCATCTCTGACTGATGCTTACTGACTTCCAGGCAGGGTCTCTGGTTAGAGTAAGCCAGGGGCAGGTACCGCTATGCCACAGCCTGATGCATCTTTGGCGTATTCATAAGGCATCATTTATAATCAGGGGCAGGCAATGGCACGGTAGCGCCTAGGTTTATTGCTCTGAATAGACAGGCCCATGGGAAGCCATGACACCAGCACCTCCACCTGGGGTGCCACATGCCTTGAGATCTGGCAGGTGCCAGGGGCAGTAGATGCAAGCTTGCCTCTCGCTCAAAATGATCTGCATTTTTGTTGCACACTAAAGTGTTTGACAGGTTGTGTTTTAGATTTCCAAACAAGCCCATCCTTGTTTCCTCATTCTGGTGCCATGGAGGTAATGGGTTTACGGCAATCAGTAACAAAATTGAGGTTTGTTGAGAATGGTTAGGATCTGGAGTGGGGGGGCACCAATCTAAAAGTTTGCCTATGGTGGCAAAATTCTTTGCGCCGGCCCTGAGTTGATGTATAAGCACCTTACAAATGCACAATAAATAAATACATACATTAGTGTATTGGTACTAGGTGCAAAGATGTCTTGGTGCCTTAGAATTCATTCTGAATGTGGGCCCTCTGGCTATGTTCATTTGGGTATGGTGTGGATTTTGGGATTCAACTTTCAATCTAAATGATCATGTTTCAGGTCTCCAAGTCTCAGACTAGAAGTCTATCAGTTCAGCCCCAGGCAATGATGCAAGTGGACGTAGGTCCCAAAAAGGTTAATTAGACTGCTGACATTGCCATCCTAAGGACCTGCATGTGAAACCCACCTGCTGAGCATGCCTGGTCAGGAGGAGCTGTGCACTGGGTTGGATTCCTGGATAGCTGTGAGGATTATTGTATGTTTTACTAGCAGGTGTACCTGTGCTTCCCACAGTACTTCCTAGGGCTGAAGCTTGTAAGCTTGAAGTGCTGTACATGAATGGCTGAAGCATGTAAACTTCGTTCCGTTGAGATTGCTTACATTCATCAACTTCTGTGGGAAATGGAGTTCCTGTAATTATCATGAGAGATTTTTCACCATGTGTTGGACAACGTCATTGCTGACACTATTGAAGAGACATGCACTGTTTCCTGTCACCCGCATTACTACAAAATCACAGTTTTGTGTCACCCGCATGACTTCAAAAGTGAGTGCCGCTAATGTCAGTTACAGTGCTGATAGTGTGGACAGTTTAGGAACAATGAACTGCTAAAGTTTTCATGAACTGCTGAACTTTGGGAAAAATGAACATAGAACTACGGCAGAACTGTGGCGCAATGAGCCATATGGCAGGGGTAAGCATTGCAGATGTCTTAAATCAGAAAAAGGTATATTTTATATTTTGTACACTGTCTAGACCATGGAACCTACCCACATGCCACATTATTTCAGGTTTGTAGCATGTTGGGAAGTATGCTGGACATTTCGAACAGACACACACACACACATCCAAGCATTGCAGACTGCGTAAAAAAAGCTTTAAAAATATTAAATAGAAACATTTATGTTTTAAACTTTTTACATTGTCTATACCATGGATCCTACCCACATGCCACATTTCAGGTTTGTAGCATGTTGGGAGTATGCTGAACATTTTCAACAGAAACACACACACATATCCACAAAAGTCAAAGTGTTCCAGCGTGTCTGGTGTCGCCACAGACCCTGCTGGTTCTTTTGTTTGTGCTGTGCTGTGTCGTGGACTGAAGGATTCTACATTGCCTACATTCGCTTAGTCTGCTTTCTTCTCCCGATTTTCACAGACTTTGCTTGCTGCATTCAGACTCTCTGAGTCTGCTTTCACTGTTTGCCTATCCGGACCCCTCCCTTTGCACACGCTCGCTACCGTCAAAAACACCAGGTATAGCGAAGCGTGGCAGAGGGTTGCAGAGTGTCTGGTGTTGCCACATACCCTGCTGGTTCTTTGGCTTGTGCTGTGCTGTGCCATGGGCTGAAGGCTACTACACTCGAAGCATGGCAGAGTGTTGCAGAGTGTCTGGTGTCCAGTGGCCGATGGATGAGGCCATGCTCTTATGGAGCTCCAAACACCAGATCCAGAGTGAGCCCAGGAGTTGTCAACAAATGCAGCGGCCAGCGTCCGGATCTACTCCAGACCTCCAGGAAGGTGACCTAAAGGAACTGGTGGTGAGTAACAACCGTGTACCCAGTACAAGAACTCTGGACACTTTCCCCACACAGACATTTCAAGATGTTCTCTGGGACACAAGAATCCCATCTAGATCACCGCCACTTCCCCTTGAACTGACCCCCTCAAATGTTCAACAAACAATAGTTGTCAGTCCGGCAACTGCTGCTGCTCCCATTGCTATTGCCCCCTCACATGGGTTGACAGTGCCTTACCCTTCAGACAAATTGACTCTTAACGGGAAGGAAGCTGTTTCCCGTCCCCACACCTGCAGATAAGAGGAGATTATTATGGAGCGTACAGCTCCACAGAGGGCAGAATTAGCAATGCAAGGGTTGGAAAGTACTGCACCCTTAATGGCGCTTGGGGTTCCACTGATCTTCAAGGCACCGATTCATAATCTGTTGGACGTTATTAGTCAATGTCCTCTGTGCTTTTATCCATTGATGATGAGTGCGGGCTGTATGGTATCAAGCCTGGACTCAATGCTGCCTCTGCTGATGTCACCAATCCCATCTCTCTGTCTAAAACGGTCCATCTTGCAGAGGTCTCATCGCCCCCTAGGGCCACTATATGATCACCGGGGAGATGTGAGTTTGAAGACTCCCTTGCCTTAAGTAAGAATGCCATGATTTATCCATCTACATCAAAGAGACCGAAAGACACAGCTTTGGGCCGTTCAAAGACCCTATCTAAGCCACTCAAATTGGCTAACAAGACACACATTTTTCATCGACTCCACAAGGGTGCTACAATGTCGAGCCTAACAGTACCAGCGATGTTTACAAAAAAACCTGATCCCCCTGAGGTTGGCCTCAATGTGGGTGAAGTGTCTGATGCAGATGTTTTGGAAGGCGTGGAATTCTGAGGCAGGAATTCAAAGATTTTACCAAACTCTGAACCAGAGAAGTTCTCAGGGCCCAATAAGACTACCCTCTTTCACTTTGGAGCCAAGATTCTTGGTGCCAAGCCCAAGTTAATCCCATCTATATTTTCACAGAGTGAGCCCAATACCAATCAAGTACTGACTACTGAAACAGAAGGTCTAAGACTTTTGGACCGTGTCCCAATGCTTGGTGTAGGAACCATTCAACAAGATCTGGAGCCCAAGTCCATGGCAGACTAAGTTCCAAAGGGCTTGCCAATGGTGTTGGACGACTCATTGCCCGCCATGATGGATGATGGGTCTGATGTGTTGGCCCTGGGAGGCGCTCCCATGGTCTCTCAAAAAAAGGGTGCCTAACCATTGAAAATCAAGGAGTCAGGGTTGGTGTTGCATGGCAGCATGTTAAATCAGGAAGTCCAGGGTCCCAGTGAAGAGGGGTGTCTCCCAGTTAGTCTGGTGGATGCTGTGCTTGATTCATCCCCTCCCGAACAATCCAACCCTTGTAAACCCCATGCAATCAGCCTTCAGTGCATCTCCCAACTATCTCGGCTAACCGAAAGTCAAACTTGACCTCTTCTCTATTATGTCGACCCTTACGATAGCCTTAGCTCCGTTTACTAAATTGTACAAATAATTAGACGATACGCTAAAGGACCATTCAACGCTTTTAGCCATGACTCATTCTAAGTTGATTTTCTTGGAAGGCTTTGTCACTGGCAAGGAGGACCAAAGATCGAGAATGTATAGCCTGGAGACAAAAATACTCCCTGCTTGATTTGACGAAGGACAACCAAGCTTGCCTAAATCCAGCAAAAAATAGGCAGGATGGTTCAACGGCCCAACACAAAGCAGTATAAGTTGCATGTATTTCTACTGACCCTGTGCTCTTAAACATTAAAACTGATGAAGAAGGGGGCACCGAGAACTAGGCCTTCCCTCTATTCTCCCAACAAAAACAAGGGGGACTAAAAAAGACGGACAGTTCCAATAAGGAATGTTTGCCAGCCCAGAAAAAGGTTTCACACCCACGGTTTAACGAGGGGAGGGGAGAGGAGCTCCAAAACCTGCCCCTAGAAGGTCACTTACCAAAGAGGTAAAACAACAGTGGGTGCCTTGACTGGGATGGGGGATACACAAGGCTTTGTCGCAACTGTTCCTCCTTTAAAAACCACAACTACTGTTGGTTCTTTCCACCTATTTGCTTGAAGAGATGATAGCTGATCAGGTAAATGAAGGGCCATTGGAATCACAAATGATTAACACCAGAGCTAGTATGGCCCCTGCTGCAGTCTGTTCGTAACAGCTGGTCTCACCTCCATTCTTGTCTATGGATGAAAAGAGAAAATGACTCAGACCTAGTGATCTAGGAATGTGGACCCCTTGCTACTGTTCTCAGAGAGGCAAAGCTCCACCTCACTGATGATGCCCAACAAAGCTGAAACACTGTTGGTACTCTTGTTCAGAGGAGAATTGCCAAGCAAAGACTGATATGCAGGGATATTTCTTCTCTGTAAAAGGGACAGTGATCTAAAGACTTGATTGGGACTCTCCCAGGGGCCATCCACCCAAGAACAGGTGAAAGGGCTGTGTTCGTGCTGGTAGAGAGACTCCTAGAACCCCCTTTGTTTTGCATATTAAGTAACTTTGGGTCTCACCCTAAGTTACCAGGCAAATTCAGACTGGGAACCCTTGTTCACTGTTCTCAGAGAGGCACAGCTCCACCTCACTGATGATGCCCAACAAGGCTGAAACATGTGTATGGGTTGCTGTTTGTACTCTTGTTCAGAGAATTGCCTAGCATTTCGGTGCTGGACTGCCCCTGGGCAGGACAAAGACTGATATGCAGGAATATTTCTTCTCCGTGAAAGGGACAGTGAGCTACAGACTTGGTTGAAAATCTCCCAGCGGCCATCCACCAAGGAACAGGTCAATGGGCTGTGTCCGTGCTGGTAGAGAGCCTCCCAGAACCCCTTTGTTTTGCAAAAGAGAATGTAAGTAGAAATCAGTAAGTGTCTGGATGACCACGATGAACGCCAAAGCAGGGGGGAATATGAGAAACGAGAAGATAGTAGAAGGAACTACTCTGATTATGCACGAGTGAGACCAAAGCAGGTCAACCCCCAGATTCGCTCTCTGAAATTGGAAAGAGTCTTGGATATTGGATAACAGCCATAGTCTTGTCTTAAATCAAAGAGTTGTCTTAGAACGATTTCACTCTATCCCAAACTTGCGACAGATGCGTTCATCAGATCTACAAATAATTGAATTCTATGACGACAAACGTTTGGACTCTGTGTTCCTCCATATTTCGTCACCAGTCGTCACAAAGAAGTTGTTGGATTCAAAGTATGCTGTTGTTGGGGTTTGACTTGACACATATTGGTGGGGTGAACGAGCCCCCGATACAACAATCACAAAGTGTCTCCCCATCGATAAGTTTCAGTAATTACTCAATTCCATTTTAGGGGGCTAAAGGGCTAGCTGGGTTCAAGATTCCACCTGTATATTTGGACCCCTTGAATGTGGGAAGGGCTCCCTCCGACCCTGATTTGAAAATAAACTTTACTTTCCAGGCTAATTCCTTTATCCGTCAGGTGGGTGATGCCAACCTTAAAGACTCGGTGAGGAGGCCCAGTCTTGCAACATCGGACTGGTCCTGGTTAGCTGGTGCATTAGGGCCTTCCTCATCAAAAAGCAACAACGGAAACTTTACACATCATATTCCTCAGCAGATCCTGCCTATCTGAAACTGGCCTCCTAGAATACCAGGAGGTTTTCCCATATAGCAACCTCTGGGGAAATTGATTGGGGAGAGTATGATTTGATCAGTTTTCAAGAAGCCACCAATTTTTGATGGTTTTGAGACGTCAATTAACCCAGCTGTGAAGGGAAGTCTTGGACGTCCATCATCAGGATTGCTTACAGCAGTGAAATTGTGCAACCGTTGTAGAGGCCGACGTAGCCTCTACAACGTGACGAGAGCGGAAGGACCACGGTGAAGAGATCATGTGGTACTGGATTGGAAAGCAGAAGGAAGCTTTTCAATTGCACGCATGATGGATACTATGATCCGTAAGGTGCTGCGCCGAGAGAGAAAAGAAAAAAAAGAAACGAATATCGATTCATTGTGAGCCGTTGTGGATATTACAGACTAATGTTTATAAGGAACTGAAATGTGGGGGCACCAGCAATGTTTCCCGTTCCATCGAGTATAAAAGGTACAGTTTCCTGTTATAACTTCATAAAGCAGCAATTTTCAATGTGAAATTCATAAACTTTTATATCGGATTTTCTTGTTAAGCAATTTGAATGTTTGTTCATGAACTGCTGTCTGTTTTCAAGTGGCAATACGTGAATTCCACTTTAGTGATGGTTTAACAAATGCACATCACTGTGCTGTGGTGTTTGTTTGCACACTGTGATGCTGTGATTTTAATGCTGGTTTTGCTACCATTGACTATGCTGTATGTGCATGGAATGTGTTTGTTTGGGTGTGCCTGGCTGGGAAGGTGCAGAGTGGATGTGATAAAAGGTGGTGTGCACACAGTAATTTATACTATTCCAATACATTGTAGATGGTATGCAAAGAGAAGGTATAATCTATTAAAATAATCTATAAAATCATAATGATATGAAACCAAATAATAAAAATAAAAATAAACATGTTTAAGATGCACAGATTGCTGTGTTCATGAAATCTATGTATTGCACATTCGCTGCTCTTACAGAACCGGATGTGAAGTCCGACTTCCGGGATCCAGTGCTGTAAGACCAGAAAAGGTGCATGTTCTCAGGTTGTATCTAATACTGAGATTCGCCCATTACAATTTTTTTTTTAGCCACCCATTTGACCTGTGGGGCTTGCGTCTGCTTGAGAAACCGAAATCTTGTCTGGTTGGGAAATCGCGACTTGATCCTTTCTTCGCAACATCCCCTTTGTCCCTACAGCGAGGCTGCTTACCATAAGCTTATTAAGCCATGGTTCTAGAAGTGGTTTACAATTTTGGAAGCTATTTTGGGCAGTCCTAATATTGTAGAACTTGTTTTTTCCTGATGAAGACATAGCAAATGATCCAAAAAACGTCGAAACTGGTCGACCTGTGGGGCTTGCATCTGCTTGGGAAACCGAAATCTTGTCTTGTTGGGAAATCGTGACTTGATCCTTTCTTCGCGACATCCCCTTTGTCCCTGCAGTGAGGCTGCTTACCATAGGCTTATTGAGCCATGGTTCGAGAAGTGGTTTACAATTTTGGAAGCTACTTTGGGCAGTCCTAAGATTGTAGAACTTGTTTTTTCCTGATGGAGACGTTAACAAATGATCCAAAAAACATTGAAGCTGGTTGAAAAAATTGGGGATGTAGCCATGTTTTGAAGCCTTATTGACCCATCCCTGGAACAGACCACTTTTCTATTATAATTATAGTGGTCATGTACATTAATTGTACTTTATGGAAAATTTAAATATTGTTAGCCATGATTTCTAACAGGCTTTATCATATATCTATTCTTGTTGGACTGTATGGAATGAGCATGTATGAAGGTTGTATGTGGATGAATGAGTGCATGATTTACTGTTAATTGTATACATTGCACACTATATTCTTAATTCTTAATCTCAATTAATTTGTTTATTTAAATCTTGTATCAGGTATAATAAATAATCCTTTTGATACTTTGATAATTAAGTATATTCCTCTGGACTTCTTTTCCGAGTAAACTAGTTATACTAATACCCTAACCCAGAGTGAGGGGTTTCCCTCGCCTTTCAGAGATACACAGATATTCAGTTATATGTCATAATGGGCATTGTTGGTATTTTATATGAGTAGTGACACTGCATGTTCATGTGCCATGAAGTGATATGCGTCTGCATGAGGTGGATGTGATATAGAGATGGTTTATCTTTTAGCCAGCTCAATTAAGAGCCCAAATATGATGTATTGAAGGGCTCAAATGTGATATGTGATGCTGGGATATGGGCGATATCTATGGGGCATGCTATTAGCGCAGTTTGAGTGCGAGCTGTATGTACTATTGTGATGCATTGTGGATTGAAATGCATAAGTACGATATAATATATGAAATCAGAAAATAATAAAAGTTAGTATGTTTAACATCTTCCTAGGATTTGCAGTCTTAAGGATTGCACCAATGAACATTATGTGCCAGGGATTGGTGATTGTCTTAGGAAATGTTGCTCTGATTATTATTATTATTGTGAAATCTGTTTCAAGGGAAATAGTACATTATGAAGATATATATATACATATATATATATATATATATATATATATTTATAAATATATACATGAAATATTAGTGGAATGCTGTTTGTAAAAACAAAATGGTGTATACAACCAATGGATGAATCAGATGTGCATGTGATAGTGCATGTGAGCGCACAATTATTTTGGTGGATATAGGTGCACATTTATTGTAATGCATGGGTGTTGTGCAATCGATAGTTTGTCAATTAATGCATATGTGTGCACAATTATATTGATAGGTTTTAAAGTCCAAAAAGAAGAGTAGTCCTAAGTGGTGTGTGTTATAGATATGTATATAAATATGGATGTATATGAATACAATAGTAAACTCTTGTATATGAGAGGCCCTAGTGTGGTATACTATGCATGGGTGGTATGTGTGTTTCTGTAAATGTAGGATTTTTAGGTAATTAAATGTTTTTTTCAAATGAAATACATTACGGCATGCACAATGTTGATGGAATGCGTTGGCATTGTGCAGTGGGTGCATGTTTGTTGTTTCCGGATGAATTTTATGATGCCTGGATGAGTTATACGGATGCCCAGATGTATATTGGATGCCCGGATTAATTTTATGATGCCCAGATGGATCACATGATGCCCAGATAATTATTGAATGCCCGAATGAATCTTCTGATGCCCTCATGAAGATTATGATTCCCAAGTGAATATTGGATGACCGGATGAATCTTATGATACCTAGATGAGTATTGCGATGCTGGATGAAATTTCTGATATGCCCGGGTGAATTTTTATGAGTGCCCGGATGGATTTTGTGGTGACCCGTGTGATGCCCAGATGAATCAAGGGAAAGTACAGCCATAAAAAAAAAACAGAACTATCAGAAAGTGCTCATAAGTCTATTGATTATCTTTATGCACAAAAAGGATTGCTGTCTTTCAAGCTTGTGTCTTCCCGTATGTATATGTTTCATATGATGTGACTGGACTCTAACAGAATTACTGTAAGAACCTACTTGAAGGATACATCTACAAATAAAATAAAATGTTTAGTTTCTGACTGTTACTGAAGAAAACCATGTGGCCTAGATATGTCAGCAAAAGAAAAAAGAGTGAGCCAGACATGTGATGTCATCAGTGATGTCATCAATGACATTTGTGATGTCATCTTTGATGTCCTGGGTGTTAGTCTTAGCAGTGCACGGTGGTGGCGCGAGTTATGGTTGCTTAGCTTACCATAACTGGCGAATTTCAAGGGTTTTTCGGTTTTACTTGGAACCATAACGTTCCTTTGACAAAGTTTTTTCACTGAATTTCATAGGTTTTTAGTAGCGCAACTTTACCATAACGTCCCTTTAACAAAGTTTTTTCCCTGAATTTCATAGGTTTTTAGTAGCGCAACTTAACCATAACGTCCCTTTAACAAAGTTTTTTCATTGAATTTCATAGGTTTTTATTAGTGCAACTTAACCATAACGTCCCTGTAACACTTTTTTTTTTACTAAATTTTAAAGGTTTTTATTAGTACAACGTGACCATAACATCCTTTTCAATAGATGAAGACCACTAACATCTTATGTCCTCAAAGTGGGAATGCCGGTTGGTAAAAAAAACAAAAAGATTTTCCTTCCTACGCCGGGACGCCTGCGGCGTCTCGGTGTAGGAAGGAAAATCTTTTACCAAGATGGCCACCATGGAAAGGGAAGGCGGGGTGTATAAAGAACACAAGGGCGCATGAGCGGGATTGGGGGGCACAGGGGAGACACATGGGCATGAGCGGGGGGTGAGAGGGAACAGGGTACAAACGGGGCATGAGCAGGGGGTAGGGGGGAAAAGGAAGGAAACACAGGGCATGAGCGGTGGTGGGGGAACACGAGAGAGACACGGGGCATGAGCAGCGGGTGGGGAGGAACATGAGGGAGACACGGGGTATGAGCAGGGGGTGGGGAGGAACACGAGAGAGACACAGGGCATGAGCGGGGGGGTACAGGGCACATACGGGACATGAGCGGGGGTGGGGAGGAAAGGAGAGAGACAAAGGGCATGAGCAGGGGGTGGGGGGAACACGAGGGAGACACGGAGCATGAGCGGGGGGCGGGGGGTAACACGAGGGAAACACGGGACATGAGCGGGGGTGGGGGGAACACGAGGGAGACACGGGGCATGAGCGGGAGGTGGGGGGCAACAGGAGACAGACACGGGGCATGAGCAGGGGGTGGGGGGCAACAGGAGACAGACATGGGGCATGGGTGGGAGCAAGAGGAGACAGACACGGGGCATGAGCGGGGGGGCTGGGGGAAACAGGAGACAGACACGGGGCATGAGCGGGGGGTGGGGGGTACAGAAGACAGACACGGGGCATGAGCGGGGTAGTGGGGGGCAACAGGAGAGAGACATGGGGCATGAGCGGGGGGTGGGGGGGTACAGGAGACAGACATGGGGCATGAGCGGGGGGTGGGGGCAACAGGAGAGAGACACGGGACATGAGCGGGGGGTGGGGGGGTACAGGAGACAGACACGGGGCATGAGCGGGGGGTGGGGGGCAACAGGAGAGAGACACGGGACATGAGCGGGTGGGGGGAACAGGAGACAGACACGGGGCATGAGCAGGGGGGGCAACAGGAGACAGACATGGGGCATGAGCGGGGGGTAGGGGGGTACAGGAGACAGACATGAGCATGAGCAGGGGGTGGGGGGGTACAGGAGACAGACACGGGGCATGAGCAGGGGGTGGGGGGCAACAGGAGAGAGACACGGGGCATGAGCGGGGGTGGGAGGAACAGGAGACAGACACAGGGCATGAGAGGGGGGTGGGGGGAACAAAAGAGACAGACACGGGCATGAGCGGGGGGTGGGGGGCAACAGGAGAGAGACACAGGGCAGGAGCGGGGGTGGGGGGCAACAGGAGACAGACATGGGGCATGAGCGGGGGGTGAGGGCAACAGGAGACAGACACGGGGCATGAGAGGGGGGTGGGGGGCAACAGGAGACAGACACGGGGCATGAGCGGGGGGTGGGGGGCAACAGGAGAGAGACACGGGACATGAGCGGGTGGGGGGAACTGGAGACAGACACGGGGCATGAGCGGGGGTGGCAACAGGAGACAGACACGGGGCATGAGCTGGCGGTAGGGGGTACAGGAGACAGACATGGGGCATGAGCGGGGGGTGGGGGGCAACAGGAGAGAGACACGGGGCATGAGCGGGGGGTGGGGGAACAGGAGACAGACAAGGGGCATGAGCGGGGGGTGGGGGGAACAGGAGACAGACACGGGGCATGAGTGGGGGGTGGGGGGAACAACAGAGACAGACACAGGACAGGAGCGGGGGGTGGAGGGCAACAGGAGACAGACACGGGGCATGAGCAGGGGGTGGGGGGCAACTGGAGACAGACACGGGGGGTGAGGGGCAACAGGAGACAGACACGGGGCATGAGCGGGGGTTGGGGGGCAACAGGGGACAGACACGGGGCATGAGCGGGGGGTGGGGGGCAGCAGGAGACAGACACGGGGCATGAGCGGGGGGTGGGGGCAACAGGAGAGACACGGGGCATGAGCGGGGGGTGAGGGGCAACAGGAGACAGACACGGGGCATGAGCGGGGGCTGGGGGGCAACAGGAGACAGACACAGGGCATGAACAGGGGGTGGGGGGCAGCAGGAGACAGACACGGGGCATGAGCGGGGGGTGGGGGCAACAGGAGAGACACGGGGCATGAGCGGGGGGTGAGGGGCAACAGGAGACAGACACAGGGCATGAGCGGGGGTGGGGGGAACAGGAGACAGACACGGGGCATGAGCGAGGGGTGGGGGAACAGGAGACAGACACGGGGCATGAGCGGGGGGTGGGGAGAACAGACCCGGGGCATGAGCGGGGGGTGGGAGGAACAGGAAAAAGACACGGGGCATGAGCAGGGGGGGCGGGGGGCAACAAGAGAGAGACACGGGGCATGAGCGTGTGGGGGAAACAGGAGACAGACACGGGGCATGAGCGGGTGGGGGGAACAGGAGACAGACACGGGGTATGAGCAGGAGGGTGGAGGGCAACAGGAGATAGACACGGGGCATGAGCGGGGGGTGGGGGGGAACAGGACACAGACACGGGGCATGAGCGGGGTGTGGAAGGGAACAGGAGACAGACACGGGGCTTGAGCGGGGGGTGGGGGAAGGGAGAGAGACACACGGGGCATGAGCGGGGGTGGGGGGAGGGAGAGAGTCAAACGGGGTTGGGTGGGAGGGAGAGAGACACACGGGGCATGAGCGGTGGGCGGGAGGGAGAGAGACACACGGGGCATGAGCGGTGGGCGGGAGGGGGAGAGACACAAGGGGCAAGAGCGGGGGTGGGCGGGAGGGGGGAAGACACAAGGGGCAAGAGCGGGGGTGGGTGGGAGGGGGGAAGACACAAGGGGCAAGAGCGGGGGTGGTCGGGAGGGGGTAAAACACGGGGCAAGAGCGGGGGTGGGCGGGAGGGGGCAAGAGACACGGGGCCAAGAGCGGGGGTGGGCGGGAGGGGGCAAGAGACACGGGGCCAAGAGCGGGGGTGGGCGGGAGGGGGCAAGAGACACGGGGCCAAGAGCGGGGGTGGGCGGGGGGGGCAAGAGACACGGGGTCAAGAGCAGGGGTGGGCGGGAGGGGGAAAGAGACACGGGGCCAAGAGCGGGGGGGGGCGGGAGGGGGAAAGAGACACGGGGCCAAGAGCGGGGGTGGGCGGGAGGGGGCAAGAGACACGGAGCCAAGAGCGGGGGTGGGCGGGAGGGGGCAAGAGACACGGGGCCAAGAGCGGGGGTGGGCGGGAGGGGGCAAGAGACACGGGGCCAAGAGCGGGGGTGGGCGGGAGGGGGCAAGAGACATGGGGCCAAGAGCGGGGGTGGGCGGGAGGGGGAAAGACACATGGGCCAAGTGCGGGGGTGGGCGGGAGGGGGAAAGACACACGGGCCAAGAGCGGGGGTGGGCGGGAGGGGGAAAGACACACGGGCCAAGAGCGGGGGGTGGGGGGCAGCAGGAGACAGACACAGGGCATGAGAGGGGGGTGGGGGGCAACAGGAGACAGACACGGGCCAAGAGCGGGGGTGGGCGGGAGGGGGAAAGACACACGGGGCAAGAGCGGGGGTGGGCGGGAGGGAGACAGACACACGGGGCAAGAGCGGGAGGGGGCAGCAGGGAGACAGACACACGGGGCAAGAGCGGGGGTAGGAGGGAGGGAGATAGACACACGGGGCAAGAGCGGGGGTGGGCGGGAGGGAGACAGACACACGGGGCAAGAGCGGGGGTGGGCGGGAGGGAGACAGACACACGGGGCAAGAGCGGGGGTGGGCGGGAGGGAGACAGACACACGGGCCAAGAGCGGGGGTGGGCGGGAGGGGGAAAGACACACGGGCCAAGAGCGGGGTGGGCGGGAGGGGGACAGACACACGGGGCAAGAGCGGGGGTGGGCGGGAGGGGGAAAGACACACGGGGCAAGAGCGGGGGTGGGCGGGAGGGAGACAGACACACGGGGCAAGAGCGGGGGTGGGCGGGAGGGAGACAGACACACGGGGCAAGAGCGGGGGTGGGCGGGAGGGAGACAGACACACAGGGCAAGAGCGGTGGTGGGCGGGAGCGAGACAGACACACGGGGCAAGAGCGGGGGTGGGCGGGAGGGAGACAGACACACGGGGCAAGAGCGGGGGTGGGCGGGAGGGAGACAGACACACGGGGCAAGAGCGGGGGTGGGCGGGAGGGAGACAGACACACGGGCCAAGAGCGGGGGTGGGCGGGAGGGGGAAAGACACACGGGCCAAGAGCGGGTGTGGGCGGGAGGGGGACAGACACACGGGGCAAGAGCGGGGGTGGGCGGGAGGGGGAAAGACACACGGGGCAAGAGCGGGGGTGGGCTGGAGCGAGACAGACACACGGGGCAAGAGCGGGGGTGGGCGGGATGGAGACAGACTCACAGGGCAAGAGCGGTGGTGGGCGGGAGCGAGACAGACACACGGGGCAAGAGCGGGGGTGGGCGGGAGGGAGACAGACACACGGGGCAAGAGCGGGGGTGGGGGGGTACAGGAGACAGACACGGGGCATGAACGGGGGGTGGGGGGCAACAGGAGAGAGACACAGGGCATGAGCGGGGGGTGGGGGCAACAGGAGACAGACACGGGGCATGAGCAGGGGTGGGGGGAACAATAGAGACAGACACGGGGCATGAGCAGGGGGTGGGGGGCAACAGGAGACAGACACAGGGCATGAGCGGGGGGTGGGGGGCAACAGGAGACAGACACGGGGCATGAGCGGGGGGTGGGGGGCAACAGGAGACAGACACGGGGCATGAGCGGGGGGTGGGGGGCAACAGGAGACAGACACGGGGCATGAGCGGGGGGTGGGGGGAACAGGAGACAGACACGGAGCAGGAGCGGGGGTGGGGAGAACAGGAGACAGACACGGGGCATGAGCGGGGGTGGGGGGCAACAAGAGACAGACACAGGGCATGAGCGGGGGTGGGAGGAACAGGAGACAGACACGGGGCATGAGCGGGGGGTGGGGAGAACAGGAGACAGACACGGGCATGAGCGCGGAGGGGGGGTACAGGAGACAGACACGGGGCATGGGTGGGAGCAAGAGGAGACAGACATGGGGCATGAGCGGGGGGTGGGGGGGAACAGGAGACAGACACGGGGCATGAGCGGGGGGTGGGGGGTACAGAAGACAGACACGGGGCATGAGTGGGGTAGTGGGGGGCAACAGGAGAGAGACATGGGGCATGAGCGGGGGGTGGGAGGGGGTACAGGAGACAGACACGGGGCATGAGCAGGGGGTGGGGCAACAGAAGAGAGACACGGGGCATGAGCTGGGGTGTGGGGGGCAACAGGAGACAGACACGGGCATGAGCGCGGAGTGGGGGGGTACAGGAGACAGACACGGGGCATGTGTGGGAGCAAGAGGAGACAGACATGGGACATGAGCGGGGGGTGGGGGGAACAGGAGACAGACACGGGGCATGAGCACGGGGTGTGGGTACAGAAGAACAGAAGACAGACACGGGGCATGAGCGGGGTAGTGGGGGGCAACAGGAGAGAGACATGGGGCATGAGCGGGGGGTGGGAGGGGGTACAGGAGACAGACACGGGGCATGAGCAGGGGGTGTGGGGCAACAGAAGAGAGACACGGGGCATGAGCAGGGGGGTGGGGGGGTACAGGAGACAGACACGGGGCATGAGCGGGGGGTGGGGGCAACAGGATAGAGACACGGGACATGAGCGGGTGGGGGCAACAGGAGACAGACATGGGGCATGAGCGGGTGGGTGGGGGGTACAGGAGACAGACACGGGGCATGAGCGGGGGGTGGGGGGGAACAGGAGACAGACACGGGGCATGAGCAGCGGGGGCAACAGGAGACAGACACGGGGCATGAGCGGGGGGTGGGGGGAACAGGAGACAGACACGGAGCATGAGCGGGGGTGGGGAGAACAGGAGACAGACACGGGGCATGAGCGGGGGGCAACAAGAGACAGACACAGGGCATGAGCGGGGGTGGGAGGAACAGGAGACAGACACGGGGCATGAGCGGGGGGCGGGAAGAACAGGAAACAGACACGGGGCATGAGCGAGGGGGTGGGGGGCAACAGGAGACAGACACCGGGCATGAGCGGGGGTGTGGGGGGCAACAGGAGACAGACACGGGCATGAGCGTGGAGTGGGGGGGTACAGGAGACAGACACAGGGCATGGGTGGGAGCAAGAGGAGACAGACACGGGGCATGAGCGGGGGGTGGGGGAACAGGAGACAGACACGGGGCATGAGCGGGGGGTGGGGGTACAGAAGACAGACACGGGGCATGAGCGGGGTAGTGGAGGGCAACAGGAGAGAGACATGGGGCATGAGCGGGGGGTGGGAGGGGGTACAGGAGACAGACACGGGGCATGAGCAGGCGGTGGGGGGCAACAGGAGACAGACACGGGGCATGAGCGGGGGGGTGGGGGGGTACAGGTGACAGACACGAGCATGAGCGGGGGGGTACAGGAGACAGACACGGGGCATGAGCAGGGGGTGGGGGCAACAGGAGAGAGACACGGGGCATGAGCAGGGGGCAGGGGGAACAAAAGAGACAGACACGGGGCATGAGCAGGGGGTGGGGGGCAACAGGAGAGAGACACGGGGCAGGAGAGGGGGGTGGGGGGCAACAGGAGACAGACACGGGGCATGAGCGGGGGGTGAGGGCAACAGGAGACAGACATGGGGCATGAGCGGGGGGTGGGGAGAACAGGAGACAGACACGGGGCATGAGAGGGGGTGGGGGGCAACAGGAGACAGACACGGGGCATGAGCGGGAGGTAGGTGGGGGGTACAGGAGACAGACACGGGGCATGAGCAGGGGGTGTGGGGAACAGGAGACAGACACGTGGCATGAGCGGGGGGTGGGGGGAACAACAGAGAGACATGGGGCAGGAGCGGGGGGTGGGCGGCAACAGGAGACAGACACGGGGCAGGAGCGGGGGGTGGGGGGAACAACAGAGAGACACGGGGCAGGAGCGGGGGGTGGAGGGCAACAGGAGACAGACACAGGGCATGAGCGGGGGGTGGGGGGCAACAGGAGACAGACACGGGGCATGAGCGGGGGTGGGGGGAACAACAGAGAGACACGGGGCAGGAGCGGGCGGTGGGGGGCAACAGGAGACAGACACGGGGCATGAGCAGGGGTGGGCAGGAGGGGAAAAGAAACACGGGGCAAGAGCGGGGGGTGGGCGGGAGGGGGAAAGACACACGGGACAAGAGCGGGGGTGGGCGGGAGATGGAAAGACACACGGGGCAAGAGCGGGGGTGGGCGGGGAGGGGAAGACACACGGGGCAAGAGCGGGGGTGGGCGGGAGGGGGAAGACACACGGGGCAAGAGCGGGGGTGGGTGGGAGGGGGAAGACACATGGGGCAAGAGCGGGGGTGGGCGGGAGGGGGAAGACACATGGGGCAAGAGCGGGGGTGGGTGGGAGGGGGAAGACACACGGGGCAAGAGCAGGGGTGGACGGCAGGGGGAAAGACACACGGGGCAAAAGCGGGGGTGGGCGGGAGGGGGAAAGACACACGGGGCAAGAGCGGGGGTGGGCGGGAGGGGGAAAGACACACGGGGCAAGAGCGGGAAAGACACACGGGGCAAGAGCGGGAAAGACACACGGGGCAAGAGCGGGAAAGATGCACGGGGCAAGAGCGGGAAAGACACACGGGGCAAGAGCGGGAAAGAGACACGGGGCAAGAGCGGGAAAGACACACGGGGCAAGAGCGGGAAAGACACACGGGGCAAGAGCGGGGGTGGGCAGGAGGGGGAAAAACACACAGGGCAAGAGCAGGGGTGGGCGGGAGGGGGAAGACACACGGGGCAAGAGCGGGGGTGGGCGGGAGGGGGAAAGACACACGGGGCAAGAGCGGGGGTGGGCGGGAGGGGGAAAGACGCATGGGGCAAGAGCGGGGGTTGGGGGGGAGACAGACACACGGGGCAAGAGCGGGGTTGGGGGGGAGGGAGACAGACACACGAGGCATGAGCGGGGGGGTGGGCGGGAGGGGGAGAGACACACAAGGCATGAGCGGGGGGTGGGCGGGAGGTGGAGAGACACACGAGGCATGAGCGGGGTTGGGCGGGAGGGGGAGAGACACACGAGGCATGAGCGGGGGGTGGGCGGGAGGAGGAGAGACACACGGGGCATGAGCGGAGGGTGGGCAGGAGGGGGAGAGACACACGGACATAAGCGGGGGGTGGGCGGGGGGTGGTGAGAGACATACGGACATGAGCGGGGGTGGGCGGCGGGTGGGGAGAGACATACGGACATGAGCGGGCGGCGGGCGGCGGGTGGGGAGAGACAACACGGACATGAGCGGGCGGCGGGTGGGGAGAGACAACACGGACATGAGCGGGGGTGGGCGGCGGGTGGGGAGAGACAACACGGACATGAGCGGGCGGCGGGTGGGGAGAGACAACACGGACATGAGCGGGCAGCGGGTGGGGAGAGACAACACGGACATGAGCGGGCGGCGGGTGGGGAGAGACAACACGGACATGAGCGGGGCATGAGCGGGGGATGGGCGTAAGGGAGAAAGACACACGGGGCAAGAGGTGGGTGGAACAGGAGACAGACACGGGCATGAGCGGGGGTGGGGGACTTACTGTGCAGGCGGGATACAAAGCCTCTCATGCGAGGAACAAAGATGGCGGGCGTCTCTGAAGCCAGACGCACTGCACGCTTCCACGCATCCAATGAGAGAGCATGTCAGATGTCCGCGGACATCACACAAGCTGCTGGCCCAATCACCGTCCTGTCCGCGGAGCGAACTGGGAAGTGTGTCCGCGAAGCGAACACAGATATCACTAATTTTTTTCACTTACATTTTTGTCATTTTTTTAAAAACTACTGGACGGATTTACACCAAATAAAGCAAAGCACGCTTTCGGGACCAAGCCGCCGCTCCTGCCGCTAATTTGGTGTAAATCCGTCCAGCGGTTTGGGCTGTAGGCGTGAGCAAAGTTTTTTCACATTATGTCTATGGGAAAAAAAAAAGTTTTGGGACCCCCCCTATAACTTTGCCCCCCCGGACGAATCCTCACCAAACTTTGCAAAAAAAAATCAGAGTGACCCAACTACTTTTTTTTGCAAAGTTTGGTGAGGATCCGTCCAGGGAGAGCGAAGTTATAAGCCACCCAAAAAGTGCTGTTCCTATGGAAACAGCAACTTAACCATAACTACATGGCCACTACCGTGGCCATGTAATATTGCTATTAATTTTATGCAATGAAATGTTGACACTGTATGTTCATGAAGTATAGTAATGTAATGCAAACTGTCATGTTATGAAATTTTGAGATGTGATATGATTTATAATGGGCATTGGTGATAAGTTTCCAGTAGTGACACTGAGTGTTCAAGTGTCATGAAGTCTTATAGTGGCTGTGTAGTTATGGTTCAGTCGCTGTTTCCATAGGAAGAGCCCTTTTTGGGTGGCTTATAACTTTGCTCTCCCTGGATGAATTCTCACCAAACTTTGCAAATAAAGTATATGGGTCACTCTGAATTCTTTTGCAAAGTTTGGTGAGGTTTGGTCTGGGGGGGGCAAAGTTATAAGGGGGGGTCCCAAAACTTGTTTTTTTCCCATAGACTGAATGGGGAAAAAACTTTGCTCACGTCTACAGCCCAAACCGCTGGATGGATTTTCACCAAATTTGGACCAGGAGCAGCGGCTTGGTCCCAAAAGCATGCTTTTGCAAATTTGGTGAACATCCGTCCAGTAGTTTTTTATAAAAGGAGCAAAAAATAGGTTACAAAAAATTAGTGATATCTATTTTCGGTCCGCGGACACACATCCCTGTTCGCTCCGCGGACAGTGTCCTGATTGGTCAATCAGCTTGCGTCATGTCCGCGGACATGCAACGTGTTCGTTGATTGGACGGTGAAGAGCGTGAAGCACGTCAGATTTTCGGGAACGCCCGCCATCTTGGATTCGCAGACGTCCGCGGACAGCGCGGTGAAACTTTTTTGAAAAATACTATTTAGTAGAGTATGTTGTTGTGTGAAAGTGTTTGGGAGGGTGGGGAGTAAGGGATGGGTTAAATGTTTTATTTATTTAGGTGGTAGACCCCCCTGTTGTGTTTGCTTTGTCCGCGGACAACGCAGATGTTCTAAATAAACGAAATGGGGGTGTTCTGAGGACACTACGCCTGTCCGTATTGTTTGCAAGCAAGCTGAAAGTGTTCTAAGAACACTGGCGGTGTTCTGAAGTGTTCAAAAATAAACAAAATGGGTGTGTTCTGAGGATGGTAAGCCTGTTCATTTTGTTCGCAGGAAAGTTGCATCTGTTGTAAGAACACATCATTTGTCCTGGGATGTTCGTCAATACATAAAATGGGGGTGTCCTAAGGACGGTATGCCTGTCCGTTCTGTTCACAAGCAATTTCAAATTGTTCTAAGAACACATGTTCGCAAGCATGTTCAAAGTGTTCTTAGAACACATTATGTGTCCTGGGATGTTTGTAAATAAACGAAATGAGGGTGTCCTGAGGATGCTATGTCTGTCCGTACTGTTCGTAGGCAAGTTGAAACTGTTCTAAGGACACTCATGATGTCCGCGGACATTAAAAGTGTCCATGTGGCATAGTGGAAATGTTTGGCTCTATGGGTGTGATATGCTCCATATTGCCATGCTCCCAAGACTCTATGCCCTGTCCACAACTACCGCAGCATATCACACCCATAGTGGTTTATAACTTTGGGATCCAAGAACAAATTTATAAGCAACAAAGTTATAAGCTACTATGGGTGTGATATGCTGTGGCAGTTGTGGGCAGGGTCTATAGTCTTGGGTGCATGGACAAGATCAAATTTATAGGCAGCAAAGTTATAAGTCACTATGGGTGTGATTTGCTGTGATGGTTGTACTTAATATAATATACTTACTGTTTGGTTTAGTAACTGGAGTACATGTATTTTGTTTATTTCTGTGATAAAAGAAAAGATCATGTTAGTATTGGTATTTTGTAACAACTTATAACATTGAAAAACCAATTTTACCCTCATATTTAGTAGATTACAAACCAGTGTACTGTGCAATTTGCTCAGTTTCTGTGTTCGTTGCTAAAATCATTGGGTCTGTGGGAGAAAAAAAATCCATGTTGGATTAAAAAAAATTTTTTTTTGTTATGCTGCAGTCTATTTGTTTGTTTTCAGTGTTCACTTGTTGTTTCTGTCTAATGCTCTATATATTGGCTTGTTGCAGATTTTTGGAACAGTTAGATACCTGTTGACATATTCTAACAGTCTATTTTGTGTTGTAATGAAGTGGTATTGATTTATCTATTTGGATATTGTAAAATTTTGGGTTGGCATATTGTAACAGTTTATAGTTTTCTAATAGAATTTTAGTTAATGTTTAAGCACAGTTTAGTTAATAATTTTTGGTTTTAAGAAATTATAATGAAGTGGTATTGATTATCTGTTCGGATATTGTAAAATTTTGGGGTAGTTAGATACCATTTGGCGTATTCTAACTGTCTATTTTTTGTTATAGTGTCGTGGTATTGATTTATCTGTTTGGTTATTGAAAATCTTGGGGTAGTTAGATACCAGTTGGTGTATTCTAACTGTTTATTTTTTTATATAATTTAGTGGTATTCATTTAACTGTTTAGTTGTTTTAGAATCTTGGGGCAGTTATATAGCTGTTGGCATATTGTAACAGTTGTTAGTTTTCTAATAACAGTTTAGTTAATTTTTAAGTACAGTTTAGTTAATAAATGTTGGTTTTAAGAAGATTAAATAAGCGTTTGTAAGATTTGCAGGTAATCTCTGCTTCAGAGTAATGGTACTATGATTACATTCAAACCATCCACAATTCTTTTTTTATATATGCAGTATAGTGACCTGGTTTGGTTGTGGCTCCTGTGTGGTAGATTATACCTATTGTTGTGAAGGTTTTATTACCAAGTGATACTTGACCATATCTGAATCCAGTCAGCTTGCAGTTGTTTTTGGTACCATCTGCATTGTCACATAGAAGCATTAGTATTACGTATTTACTATGTGTTTGTATTAGTAAGGTGGAGCGATTATCCGAATTGCAGGTAGTACATAATCTACCATGGTTTGCATTTTGTACAAGTTGCTGAAATGGAACGGATTCACAATTAGGTATTGATACATACACAAACCGCTCATTGGGGATTTGTTCTTGTGTTACATTGTTGCACAGAGTGCATGTATGTTTCCACATGTATGAAATCTGGAAGATTTCATTTATAGGTATGTTTTTGTTTTCCAGTACTTGTAGTAAGTACATTAGAAATTCTTGTGGATCTTCCTGTGAATTTATAGTGAATTTCACCATTCTAGCACAGTAGTCCAATTGTTGTCTTATTCCATAAACACTATACGTGTTGTCAGGATTGTTTGTTGCGTTTCTATGAAGTACTAACATTTGCAAACACAATTGGTCTGTACTGTTTAAGAAAATGTTGTCAACTATTGGTGGTAATTGAAATAGAATATTCATTGCTACATTTGCATAGCAACTTACACCATTTACATTCAAAAGTTTAAATGGACCAGGTAGTTCTATATCTGAGTGCTTTTTTTGGAGTTTGTCTTCCTTCTTTGAAGAAGTACCTGGTTTACTTTACCTAATAGGTTCTTTTTTGATTGTGGTACTTGATGAAGTATTAGTTTCTTTTAATCTCTTTGGAGGATTTGCAGTGACATCCTGTTGCATGTCTGTTTGATTTAGTTTTCTTTTAGAACGTTTTATTTTTTGTGGAATAGGACATGTTTTAGATGGGGAGTGTATAGTGAACAAAGTCTATTGTATTCTGAAATGCAGGGAATATCAGCGTTTACTTTACTTCCATCAAAGTTGATTAGAAATAGACAGTCAAGTGTACGTAAGCATGATAGTGCTACGTAGCTCATGTCTTCTTTAAAGACTGTGTTACCAATGTCTATCAATGCTTTGTCTAGGGTAAGACCTTGTGATTTATGAATGGTGACTGCATATGCAAGAGTTAGAGAAAATTGTTCTCTTCATACATACATGTCTTTGAAGAGAAGGAATCTAGCTGTTGAGTGTCCTATCCTTTTCACTTCTGAAAGTTTGTCAAAGAGAATATTGACAAACTGAATGTTGTTGTCACATGGGTATGTTTGAAAGCCAAAAACTGTACCCAGTGCTCCCTTAACTAGTCCTTGATCCACGTCAAGGTTACGTTTAAGCATTACTCTGAAATTTAAGGATAATTTTAATATGTTTTCCAATCCAGCTGTGTTGGAGATTGAATTTTCTAAACTATTTAGTCTCGTTGTGGCTTGTTCACACATGGGTATTGTCATACCATGTATGTCTAGTTTGTCTGTGGCCCTAATTTCAATTATTGGTTGCATTTATTTTTTAACATTGTTTCATTAAATTTGAAACAGCTTGCAAGAGTTGGCATTAAGGCCATACAATTGACATTTTTGTGGGCAAATTGTTCCATAACATCCGTAGCAAATGCATTATGGCCATAAAGTGCATGAATGTGCCGGGTTTTCAATATTGCTTGTGCTTCTTGAGATAATATACCAACTCTAATACTTTTTAAGATGTTGGCATAAGTGAGATCTGCTGATTGCCGCATGTTTTCTGTTAATTCTCTGTATTGGAAATGTTGCCAAAGGTTGACATTTCCAATGCTGCCAACAGTTTTACGGCAGAGTTTGTGTCCTAAGGTTTTAAAAATAGTCTCACCTTTCACTGGTGTCAATTGAAGAAGAGCTCTGAAAACAATAATGCGTTTTCCTCCAAAGAGCTCTTCGTAGTTTGTTTTGAGTACTTCTTGTAATCTGAGGTGAATCAAGGCTAACATTTGGTTGGAGACCATGCTCACTTCATCTATTATTAGCATTTTAATTTGTTTTAATACTCTGCATCGTTCCATTGCAGCTTCTGTAGAAAGTTTGTAATAGTCTAATTTATTTTGGTGTTCTACTGGCAGGAGTAGTAATCGGTGTAAAGTGACACAGCCTATGTTGTAGGCAGCTAAACCTGTGGGGGCAGTGACAACAGCTGACAGTTTGATGTTTTTCAATTGTTGAAGGAATTTACTGATGATTTCGATTAAGAATGTTTTGCCAGAACCAGCTTCACCACTGACGTACAGTAGTATAGGTTTGTAATTTTGGCAGATGCATTCTTTGTTTTCATGTTGTACACCATGTGCAATTTCTTTTGTTACTTCTTCAAAAATGGTACGTTGTTCATTGTTTAGTTTTGATTGTAGTATAGTTAAGTCTTCTTTAGCTTCTTACTAATACATGATGTTTTCTACTTCTGTCATAGCTAATTCTGCCTCATTTGTTATTAGTGGCTCTCCCAGTGGTTCTTGGCTTCCTATTACAGAAGGTTGACAACTGTCAGGAGTGTCCTTATCTAGTTGGGCCTGCAGTTCTTCTTCATGTTATTGTTCATTGTGCAACATTGTTTTGTACTGTATAAAGTTTACATCAGTTATAGTGCTTTGCTTTGCTTTGAAAGCGTCTTCATAGGAGTCATAGTTATCTAATATTTCTTCTTCTTTTCTCCATGGTTTAAAGAGTTGTAGCAGGGACATGTAATATAGTTCTTTATGTTGAGGAGTCTTTAATGACAATTTGATATGATTAATTAAATTTGGTTTGGTGAGTTTTACTAAGCTGCTTTCACAATTTGTCACTCTGTATTTACCTTTTTTTCATCAGGTTTTATATTATTTTGGTATGTGAGGTTTTGGGCTATGTGTTACAGACACATGGTTTCCAAAGTGGTACTTCTGTTTGGGTAGTATGTGTCCAGAAAATTGTTTTTTAAAATGTCTTGGCTTTTGGGATCATGTTTGGCTATTGTTTCTATATCTTCGTATGATTTTAGAACTCTTTTTCTAGATTTAGCAGGACCAAGACTTAGCCATACTATATTTTCAGATTGTCCATACAAAGCAGTACCAGTAAAACAAATTGCTGCTTCATAGGAGCCACATTCTCTATGGGAGAACATTTTTATGCCCAAGCTGTATAATTTTTGAGGTCTTGTAGCTCTGTTTCTTCTGCTTTGGTTAAGTATGCTGTAACATATTGTGCAACTGCAGTGAAATTGTCTGCAATGTACTGCACATTTATGTTTGCATTCCATAAGTGGGCAATGATTGCATTGTAATCATTGATATATTTTTCTTCGTCTGTTCTTTTTATGTAATATGTATTTTTAGGTGATTTTCCTTTAACACTATGTCTAGTTAACTGGAGGGTCAGCTCATGGAGAAGTGGGAGGACTTTAGAGCTAATAACACTTGAAACAAAAGGGATGCCGTCCTACCACTTACTTTTGGCCACTTTACATATACATTTTTGTAGAGGCTGAGTTATTCAGCATGCTTGGTATGACAGAAGCCATTGCATTAAGCTAACTCATACACAATAGAGAAGACGAGCAGTTAAGCCCTAAAGGTTATACTGTAGCTTTTTATTTAGCCAGTGTTAGTAGGTGCAGCGTAAGTCTCTGCGTTAAGTTTAGAATGACTTTTTTTTAGTTTTTTGTGTACATATAAATCAAAGCACATTCATTTTGTTCAACAAATGCATCAAGGAAAAGTAGCAAATGCTTAAGAGGAAATGAACGGACAAAACATATAAAAACATAATCAGGCTTAGTAATTTGCAGAGCCATATGATCATTGGTGGTTGGCCTAAATGTGCAATGTGTACAAATAAACATAGTATAGAATTTTAACACAAGGCAACCAACTATATAGAGTGTACAGAGTCAAAATCATGAATCGAAAAAAGTCATTTTTTCTGACGCTGGATATAATGTTGTTGACTCATAGAAAAAGGGACCTAGTCAACACTATGTCTAACTGAAGACATGAAGTTGTTCACTTGACCTGTTTTTGTTACTGGTCTAGGGAAACCAAAGCGGAATTTGGTGTAGTATTTCCCTTTGGTTTTGTATTTGCAACGACAATATTTGCCACATTTGTGTCTTTGAAATTGTCAAATTTGTGCTTGAAGATCACTATTGGTTGCTTCTGATGGAATTTGACAAGTGACATATTTTTCAATAAACTGTAAAACAGTGGCGTCACTGTCTTGGCCAAATTTAGGAGCATCTTTAATCCAAAAAAGCATGTGGATATGTAGTGCTCCTCTGGCTTGGTATTCTTTTCTCCAAAAGAAGTGTTGCACTTCTCCAAGGGGAGGAGCAGTTTTATTACAAATAAAGTGTAGCATTGCAATGAAGCGATGGTGAAAATATCTTGAAACATTAACAGGATCTAGAGAACAAAGTTCTTCAAGTGTTAGTATATCTATGTTTGTTTTGTTTTTGTTTGATATACGTTGGAAATCATGTAAATCTTCCCATGCATATTCTGCGCAACTTAATGTAACAAACCAAGTTGGTGGGCCAAGGTTTCTTATCATACAACGTACGCCTCTGTGACGTCAAAAGCAGTTTTTTTTAGTACCATGCATATTTGCTAATATATTTGTAATATTTGATTGTAAAACCTCATCTTTTTATTGCACTTTTTGTAATAATTGTGTAGCTGACATATTTTGAAAGTGGGATCCTGATTTTAATGTGTGTGTGTGCAACTTCGTAACATAAAGTTGCTAGTTCACTTTCAAAGAGTGGGTGGAATATGTATTCCACATTTTGTCTAAATCTGGGATCTTCAGAATGCATCCGTAATGAGCGATATTCTGATGCTGTTATTTGAATAGGTCTATCATCGTACTCCTTTGCAGGAGGAAAAAGTAGAGGAAAAGCATGTGCTTCTATACTTTTTTCCCATATGCTGATTGGTGATCCTTTTGTTTGACGCATTTGGTATGTTTCTAGTGCATCTTCTACGGTGTCATTAGTATGCAATGGGTGAATTGTATAATGGTCTAAAGTATTGCATATTGTAGCCGGATCTAGGAGCTCAAATTGACCAGCTTCTTGTGTCTCTTGAATTATTTCAGTGGTATCCTTCAAGTTTTCTTCAATATTAACTTCTTTGTACTATTCATTATTGTCTTTTAGATATTGCAAAGCTTGTCTAACTTTATGTAAATCTACCAGTTGTTGCCAATTTATTTTGTCTTTTGTAGGTACACCATTTACTAAGATAATTAAAGATTTCTCCATTGGACGTTACACTCCTAGAGTGTGAACATTTTCTTTTAGATCTAATGGTAAATACACTACTTTTCCACGAATACCTTTCACTAATTCAGAGGGAGGTAATTTAGCTGTTTTTGGTTAAAGGCGTATTATTGCTCGGTGCTCTGTTTGAATTATGATGCTCTCATATAAATTGAGTTATTGTAGGGGTTTTGGCAGTGAAAATAATTCCAAATTATTTGTGATAGCAAGTGAAGGAGTTTGGTTGGTGTCAAGTTTTGTAGTGCAGTAACTGCAAAGTATTGAGCGGTCAGTTATTTCTTATATGTTTTCTGCTATAAGGTAGAGAGCTGATTCAAACCATTTAGAATCTTCATTGTTTTCTATTTTATATGTTAGGTCTACAGTTTTTGTGTTACTTTTATAGAAAGTTCTACGACAACATACACACAAATGGTTTGGTATTTCAGCAGATGTAGTTTTACATTTCAGTATTTCTTTTTTGTATGTGTGTAGTAGAAGGTTGCCATGCATAGAATTATTGCTAATTTGCTTTAAAGCTATTTCATTCTGCAAGTGGCTTTCACTTGCAAAATATTTTTTTCTGGATATCGCCGATTTCTTCAAGTAGGTCTTTTGCTGTACCATGTAGAAGAATGTTAATTAAATTGGCTAGTGCTAAAGTAGGACTTTTAGCATAGTACAGTTTATAGACTAGATTTCTTATAGTTGAATGACGTGTTGATATCATTTTGATATAATGGAAGGTGGTTTTGCAAGTATGTCCTGACATGCAGGCCAATGAATGTCCTTGTAGTCCTGTGTACTTGCGCACTGGACAGGTATCCATATTTTGCAGTAGTTTAATTTTCATTTTGTCTTTGCCTTTCACATATTGATTGAGGAATTGGCGTAAAGACTTGAAAGATTCTTTGGGAATGTTACACATTGACGTGCATGGCCATTTGTATACTAGACGTTCTGATTGAGTTGAATGGAGAGGTAATTCTAAGTTTTCTGGGGATATTTTTGTAAGCAGTATTTCTTGTTCCATTATGGTATTATTAACTTTTTCATAACCTCGTCCACTGCTATGTATGGCAATTGTATTTGTTTTCTTTTGTTTGTATGCTTCTTCATTAAAGTATGGTTCTGTGCTCATAGTGTGACTCCATTCACTTCCACAGATACTTAAGAAGTTATTTCTGTTGACATTTAGTTTATTGAGAAGTCTTTTTTGTAATTTAGTCAATAGTTTTGTTAGTGGTTTCATTTTGTTTAACACTAAAATAAACAACTTTCTTTTGAGAAGGATTGCACTGTCTATCAACGCTTCTAAGATTAATTTCCTACGATAGGTTTTAAGGGTTGAGTTTGATTTCTTTTCTGTCTTTATAAGATTTTGCAGTACTTTGTGATGGAACATTTTTGCTAAAATACTTTTTTTGGTATGCTTAGTTTGCACTATATCAAAATTTTTAGGAGCAGTTTTATCTGTAGTGGTAGCTGATTTTTTGTTAATTGTTTTGTGGTTTGTTTTACATTTTGATAGAGGAGGCAAAGTTTCTGTACTTGAAGCTTGTTTTGTTTCGCTAAGTGACTGTATTAGCTGTTTTGTTTTAACTTATTTTTACAAATTCTGCTAGAGATGGATGCTTGTTTTGGACACTTCTATTTTCATTTGCTCTGTTTCTGCATTGCTTTCTATGGACTTTCTTTAGGGTCTGTTGAAAAAATAAAGAAGGTATGGGTTGGGGTGTTCTTAATGTATGTGTGCTGTTTGCATGAGTGTGTGAGTAAGATAATAAAGATGTATGTAATGGTGTGTGATTGTGCATTGGGCAAGTACAACTAGTTGGGATGGCTAGTCTTGAAATTATGTGCTACTAAACAGGGGTTCAGATGATAGTAGAAAGTAAGCTCGTGGTGTGGAGAAGTAGACATAATAAATCTAATGGTATACAATTAAAACCGTTGTTTGTTCTATAATATCAAAATTCTACGGGTTGAGTTTGTGTGTCGAAAACTAAGAAATTGTTTGTCATTCTCCCTGTAAATCTCTATTTAAGAAATGGGGATTTGTAGACAGAATGGTGCACTATCTCTATTTTTAGACATGAAATGGCATGAATCAACCTTACAGTGTGTTTGAATAATAGTACAAATAATATGGTGGTATTCAACTTACTTTTTTTCTGAAATGAGCAGGTTTCTTCTTAATTGTTATTTGTACTTCAAATTCGGCTGCTTCTTTTCAGGAGAATGCTCTTCACTGCAATTGTAAAGGAAACAAATAAGGAATTTTGTTTGTATATAGCATTGTTTTTAATTTAGACATTGATTTTTTTAATTGACATTGACCTTCAGCGCCTTCCTTAAAATCATGAAAACTATCTTTTTCACATAAGATGTGTCGCACCAGTTGAATACATATCATATATTCTTAATGCATAAACTGTATTGTAATGACTTACTGTACCAACCAAAATATCATTTGTATGCCTTGTGGTATTCATAATGTACCACTGAATACCACTATTTTTGTAACTAAGCTCTTGTAAGTAACAGCACCTCAATGACATGGGCTGCTTGCGCAGTATATAAATATAAGTAAATAAATGTTACATTTTTGTACAAGTATTGTTGTTTGATTTTTGAACATACTGTGTGCATGCAATTTTGTTTGAGTATGTTAACTCTTCATATTGTACTTTATGTTAGTTCAACATGCTTTGAAAATATGTGTGTGTAAAAATACATTAAATAGCAGATAGATTTGGAAGTGACAGTTGATTTTAGGAGATGGAAAAATGGCAGTAAATTCATTTTATAGATTATAAAGCTAAAAGTCAGTTAATCTGTTTATATGAATCTATAAAAATTGTACATGTACTATATAGAAAATATGCATACCTGTAGTTTGTGTTCATGCACATGGATATGCATGCAGCTGCAAGTAGAAATCTTGGAGACTTGTACAGTATTTCTGGTAGAAGTTGCTTTCCAATGATATGACACTTGTACTCAGAGAAATTAACAGTACATTTAAAGTGCTGATCTATGATGATGCAGTTAGATGTAGAGGTCTTGGATGTGATTGGTGGATGTTCATGTGACTTCTTAGCTATATCCAATGAGGAAATGGCACAGAAAGTGAAAAGGAAATGGTAGAAGGACTGTTCATGTTACGATATGTCCACGGACATGGTGGTAGTCCGCAGACATCGGGTGTTACATCCGGGGATTTTTGGGTTTGGGAGCCATGCAAATGAGAATGAGCAGAGAAAGGGCTTGGTCAGGAAAGTTTAGTGGGTGTGTTGTGCCAGGAGAGAGTTTCTCAGATACTCTTTTTTCTGAGAGAAGAACAGGTAGCTATGGCTGTGTGTTTAAAAAAAACAGATTGTTTGGATTTTGGGAGACTCGTGGATACATTGGTTGTAGGTGCATGCAGAAAGCTGTGGAGTGGCTGTAGATCTTGGATTCCCACATGTGGAAGTGCACTGGCATGGAATGTTGGAATTAAGTGGTTGGACTTGCTACCTCTCTGTGCTACTTTGGAGACAGAGCAACATCCAGACATAATTGTAATTCATTGTGGAGGGAACAGTTTAGGACATGTGTCTGGAATTTCTTTGCAATTTGCAATGAAAGAAGGACTTGGGAAGGTCATGGACATGTTTCCAAATTCTCAAGTAATTTTTTCACGGATTGCGCAGAGACAAATGTGGCTTTGTTCTTCTTCATTTGGTCCACAAATGGAGAAAGCAAGGCGCAATGTCAATAAGGCTGTTTGTGCCTTTCTAAGAGATTTTGGCATGTCCTCTTTTCACAATGAAAATATTATGTTTGATAGTACATAGATTTTTCGCAGAGATGGAGTCCATCTTACTTATGCTGGCAATCAGATTTTTTGGAGAAATGTACAAAATGCATTGCAACCTTTTTTGGAATTACAGCATCCATTTTATAGTAGGTGTTGAGCATTTCAAATTTTCAAACACAAATAAACACCACCAAAAGGCTCTTTTCAGAGCCACCACTTCCTCCCAGATAAAACTGCAATGGTTTTGATAGGGTAGCACCCCAAAATTTTAGATGTCTGGGGACTGTCTGCGGACTTCTAAAAAATACACAGAGTCCTGCTTCATTTATTTTCACTTCTATTTTTTAACTGTAAAAGGCGGCTCTGAAAAGAGCCTTTTTTTGTTGTTTTAAATTTTTTTGGGTTTTTTATACAAGACACACTAGAGGTGGAGGGGAAAGGAGGGTAAGTGGGGGACACCAACCACGGGGATAGGAAAGTGTGAGCTGAGAGAGGAAGATGTAGAGTGGGTTTCACTTGGGTAGTGAGCAGACCTTTTCGTGCTCTGAAACGATAGCCTCAAAAGTACTACGAAGTCTCCCCCCTGCACAGTACTGCTTCGCAGTACATACACACAACTGCGACCCTCGAAAGGTATGGGTCATCAGCATTGCGTATGGCCTGTGAGGCAGCTTGAGGAATACGCTGTCCCACAGGAGTGTTCCTTGTGGTGACAGGATCAGAAACAGAGGATGAAGTAGAGGAAGTCAACCCGCTATGCTCCTCGCAAGGTACAACTTTGCGTCGGCCCCGAGTGGAATGACTTTAGGTGTCGCTTCATGGTAGTTGTCCCAAAGCTGTATGAACCATGCCTCCTGCGACTGAGTGCCACTCATTGCAGGTGACTTGGTTCGCACATGCCTTAGGACCATTACCACGAATGGTAAATAACCGCCACACCCAAGACTCACGCCGAGTGCTGGTAGTAGGGACTTCCACTACCTCATTCTCATCATCCTCTTCTTCCTCCTGTGCATCCTCACTCCTGTTCCCCTCTTCACGCCCTTGGGGAGGTGGTGGTGGTGGAGGGGGTGGGGGTGGTGCTGAAGCAGATGCAGCACCAGGTGGCAGTAGTGGAGCCACGGATGCCATCAAGTTCGCAATGGAAATCTGCAAATTGGCAGCAAAATTCGCTGTGCTCTGTAGGATAGCCAGAAACACAATGAGAATGAGCTCTAAGGCGTGGTCTTTTATAGGGGTGCTTGTGTGTGGTTCGCAGACATGCGCGCTGTCTGCGGACAGATCAAACAGAAAAAAAGGGTTCAAAAAGTCACAAAAAGTATGTAGAAACTAAGGAATACTATGTGGAACTTGTTCGAAGATGAGTTTTTGTTTGAAAATATTGTAGATTACTTGAAAATGTAGTTTTAAATTGTTCAGGGACACGAACAGTGTTCGCAATCAGAACATACGCTGATCATGGGCGCGGTCATATGATAGCTTCGCATCAGTGATGTCATCAATGACATTTGTGCTGTCATCTTTGATGTCGTGGGTGTTAGTCTTAGCAGTGCACAGTGGTGGTGCGAGTTATGGTTGCTTAGCTTACCATAACTGACAAATTTCAGGGGGTTTTCGGTTTTACTTGGAACCATAACGTCCCTTTAACAAAGTTTTTTCACTGAATTTCATAGGTTTTTAGTAGTGCAACTTAACCATAACGTCCCTTTAACAAAGTTTTCAAAGTTTTTTCACTGAATCACTGAATATATATATATATATATATATTTATATTTTACTGGTAGGTTTTGCCCACATTGTTTTTGGGAGTTGAATGCATTCGGAGTTTCTCTATAATCTTTGCACTTGGACTGTGAGCCTTATCGGCTCTCTGGTGATTTCTTTCACGTGCTGTTTCTTCTTCAGTCACGTTGTTTATGTTACGCTCACCTGATATCCCCGTGGGCGTCTGGAAGGCTCTGAGATCTTGAACTGGATGCGTAGTTGCCCAGTGCTGAATAATGAATCTGCAATTACAGAAGGGAGGATTTGTGATAACTGTCTCTAACGGGTGAATCTCCCACCTCCCTCTGACCGATTCCCTTCCCACTGGGTTCTTTTCTCACCTTAGTTATTTGTAGGGTGAGCTATCCGTCCTGCGTTTCTTGTGCAGGGGTGTTTGACATTTGTTGGCGAGCTGCCCGAGTTGCTTCACTGGTGCACCACGCCTTCCTTGGGCCCAGGCCTGCTGTGACCCCGAATCTGCAGGTAGGCATGTAGGTTTAATTGTAAGTCTTTGTTCTGTTTATGGTGGGAATTTGTTAATGTCTTTATCTCCTTCTTTTCAGGTGCGAAGGTATTGATGCTGGTGTGCCAGAAGGAGAGGCACGTTTATAGGTAAGAGAAAGCCTGAAGCGCAGCGCCTTTATTGTCTTTTAAAGCTAACCTGTGTTTTCTTCTTCTCCTCACAGGCCGCTGTAGTGCTGCGAGTGGATGAGAGCGCAATGAAAAACAGGCCCCCGGAATCCGTTAAGGTAAGTATAGCGCTGTGCGGTTGTTTAATATTGAAAGCAAACCTAAATGTGTCTCTTAACCTTTGCAGATGTTGCTGTGGTGCTCCGGATGGAAGCATGGCATAGCAGGATGCAATTCAGGTAAGACTGATGGAATTCAATGTTTTGGAAGCATGCGTTCTAATATTGTTTTTCCCTTTCTCGTTATTGCAGGTTGCAATGTTTGAACAGCAGTTGTGGTAGAGGTTCGCCAGAAGTCCTTAAGCTAGTACTCACAGGTGAGTGATATTTCTTCTTCTCTCGGTTTCTAGAGATTGCAGCCCAGTTGAGATGCTGAGTGCTGGATGGTGTTTTCTCAGGTAAAACATAATAATCTCGTTCTTGTTCTTGCAGGATTACAGGAAGACCAGGAGCTGGACACGGTGAGCGTCACACTGCTGGTTGCAGAATAACACAAAGCGTGTTCTGCAGTCAGGGTGTGGTTTATATAGCCCAGGTAAAGTAGTACCAGGGAAAGTAGTTCCAGGCCTGCCACACCCATAAACTAGACCGCATGGCTTGGTTCTTAGAACTAGACTGTGTGGGTGCTTCCATGTTGGATTTAAAGGCCCATGTACATCAATGGGACCTAGTTTAAACATCCCTTCCTACATATTAGCCTGGTGCCAAAGGCGCCAGAACTGGCTCCAGGAGCCATTTTGCAGTGGTTTTAAGGCCCTCAGGGTTCTGCTTGGAGCCTGCTTGTGGCACCACTTGTGCCCCCTCACAGTGGTCATGACAGCACTCCCCTCCAAGGTCCCTCTCATGGTATCCTTCCTGTCTAGTCCGGCTTTGGTGGGGTTATCCAGGTGAAACCTCTTAATCAGATGTGGTGCGTGAATATGTTCACTTGGTTCCCAAGTTCTGTCTTGAGGCCTGTACCCTTTCCAGGCCACTAAATAGTATAGCTTAGATCTGGTACGTTTCGAATCCAGTATGTTTTTAACTTGAAATGCAGGCTCTCCATCAACTAGCACAGGTTTTGGTGGTGTTAAGACTCGGGTTCCTGGTTGTACAGGTGTTACAAGTGACACATGGAACACCGGATGAATTTGCATGATTGGTGGTAAGGCTAACTTGACGGCCAACGGATTTATCACTGATTCGATGGTATAGGGTCCTAGATATCTTGGACGAAAGGTCCAGGTATCTTTTATGGGCACATGTTTTGATGACAACCATGTTCATTTGCCCTTTTGAAGCCTTGGGTTATGCTTTTGTGTAGAGTCTTTACCGCTGGCATTTCCAAGGTCATGGGGGAGTCCAGTTCAGAGGTACGTGGATGTCTTCTGTATATTGTGTAGAACGGGCTTTGTAATGTGCTGGTGTGTATGGAGTTATTGTATGCATATTCCGCTATCCATAACAAGTCTTTCCAATTCTCTTCCACTTGATGCAGCATGCAACGTAGATACTGTTCTAAGGTCTGGTTTGTTCTTTCTGTTTGTCCATCCATTTGGGGGTGATGGCTAGTGGATAATCGAACATCGATTTGTGCCATGGTACAACATTTCCTCCAGAAGTTGGATACAAATTGGCTTCCACGATCTGAGATTAGGACTGGGGGGAATCCATGCAGTTTTATAATCTGTTTAAGAAATGCTTTTGCCAGACCGGTAGAGTTAGGAAGTCCTTTGAATAGAATGAAATGTGCCATTTTAGAGAACAGGTTGACAACCACCAGAATGGCATTAAAACCTTCACAGGTAGGTAAGTCTGTAATAAAATCAAGAGAAAGAGTATGCCAGGGAGCTGGTGAAATATCCAGTGGTTGTAGGAGGCCAGTTGGTTTCTGTTTTTGTGAATTATTCTGTGCACCTATCCCACAGGAACGAACAAATCGAGCAATGTCCTTACGCCAGGTTGGCCACCAATAATTCTGTTTAACCTTGGCTAGAGTCTTAGCAATTCCGGGATGGCCTTCGATCAGGGAATCGTGATAACCAGACATGAACAATTCGTGCAGATCTTTACTTGGCATGTATAGTCATTCCCTGAAGTAGAGTAATCCATCCAGAACCATGTGATGTTCATTTTGGGAATTCCATTTCTGCAAGATCTCGGGGTTCATTAAGGTTCGAATCTTATCTTGAAGTTCACTCAGAGTCAATGTGGTGGTGAGTCCCAGTAGTTTATCACTTGGGATGATGGCAACAGAGTCCAGGGTACTGTTTGTTTTCTCTTCAACACCCATACAAGACAATGCATCGGCCTTCCCATTCCAAACTCCGGGTCGGTATGTTATACGTAATCGTATTCTGTGAAGAATAGAGCATACCGCAAATGTTGTGATGATTGGGCTTTTGCTGACTTCAGGTATTGAAGGTTTTGGTGATCTGTGATTACTGTGATGGTATCTCTGGCACCTTATAGATACTGCCGCCAGGCTTTGAAGGCTGATTTTATTGCCAACAATTCTTTTTCTGTAATTGAATAGTTACGTTCTGGTAGTGAGAATTTACATGACCAAAAGGCCACAGGGTGTAATTGGCCTGTCTCTCGATCTCTTTGAGAGAGAACTGCTCCCATAGCTACGCTGAAAGCATCAGTTTCCACTACATAGGGGAGATCAGGGCGAGGATGTCGTAAAACTGGCACAGAGGTGAATCTTTTCTTGAGTTTTTGAAAGGCCTGTTCCGCCTCTTCAGTCCATTGGAATTTTTTGTTGTTTTTTCTCAGTAACGATGTGATTGGGTGAACTATCCATGATAAATCTGGAATAAATCGGCGATAAAAATTTGCAAAGCAGAGCATGCTTTGGGTTCCTTGAAGTGAAGAAGGTGACCGCCAATTAAGGATGGTTTCTACTTTGTGTAAATCCATCTTGACTCCCTTTGTCGAGAGAACAAAACCGAGGAACTCAACTTCAGTGACATGGAAGGAGCATTTCTCGAGTTTAGCGTACAGTTTGTGCTGGCAAAGTTTTGCAAGGACTGAGCGAACATGTTCCACATGATCTCTTTCAGAGGGGAATACACCAGGATGTCGTCAATATAGACCAGAGCACAGACATCGATTAATTCCCGAGATTCATCATTCATGAAGTATTGGAACGCTGCGGGAGCATTGCACAGTGCGAAAGGTATTACCGAATATTCGTACAGGCCATACTTGGTGCGAAACGCGGGTTTCCATTCATCCCTTTTATTAACACGCACAAGGTGGTATACTCCTCCTTTTTAACGTGATTTGATTAAGTGCACGGTAATCGATGCAAGTCCTCAAATGTCCTTCCTTCTTGGATACGAAGAATAAGGGAGAGGCTGCCGGTGACTTTGACAGGCGGATAAACCCATTAGCAAGCTATTGATCCAGATAGGACTTCAAGTGGAGATTTTCGGTTTCTGTAAGTGCATAAATTCGACCACAAGTAACCTGTGCGCCAGGTATCAGGTCGTTCTGACAGCATTATTGAGGCAAAATACCGTTAGTTCCAAACCCTGCAATGATGTTTTGCAGCGTTCCAGCAGAGGCGCACTATTTCACAGTTGTAGATTTGAAAAATGCATTTTTCTCTATTGCCCTGCATCCTAACTCCAGGTATCTTACTGCATTTACGTATTGTGGGACCAAATTTGAAAACACAAGAATGCCCCAAGTGTACTGTGAGGGACCCAGCAGGGTAATACAGATGGATTTGAGCAATCTACAGGTTGCAAACACAGTGATACAATGCAGGGATGACCTTTTGGTGTGTAGCACAACAGAAGAGGGATGCAGAAAGGACTCGGTGACACTACTGACATTACTAGCTGACACGTGGTACAAAGTGGACACAGAGAAACTGCAGTTATGTCAAAAGGAAGTACTTTACTTGGGGCAGATTGTATCAGCAGATGGGAGGAAAATAATGACAGAAATAGTGGAGGCAATACATAAAACACCCCAACCAAAAACAGTAAATGAAATGCAACAGTTCCTAGGGTCATGTAATTACTCCAGGGCATGGGTTTTTGATTACTCTACATGCACCAGTCCCCTTCCCCAAGCACTTAACTAAGCTCAGAAAAACAAAAGCAATATAAAATGGAGACCAGAAATGAATGAGAATATTGAAGAACTTAAACATGAGCTAACACACGCACCAGTACCAGGTGCATCAAGCTATAAAGGAAGTTTCACTTGTTTTCTAACTCAGACGGCAAAGTGATGACAGCAATTCTGACGCAAAAAAGGGGCAGGCTAACAAGCCATTGGCGAACTACAGCGAATCTCTTGAACCTGTGGTGTAGTGACACTTTCCTTCTGAACTGGCATTTGCTGCTGCTGCATTCGCAATTGAGAAAACTCCAATAATAACAATGGGGTTCCCTGTAGTTTTGTACGTGGAACATGCAGTGTTCACAATACGAGAAAGGACCAAATCAACATTGACAACTCATAGACCTTCAGGGTATGAAGTAATACTGACAAACCCTGCAATGGAGGTGGAAAGGTGCAGAACAATACACCCAGCAGAATTAATTGAAGAACAAATTGAGGAGGGAGATTACATATATGATTGTGTGGCATGCATAGACAAGAGTGAAGGTAACCCCCTGGCAAAAGAGGAAGTTATTGAAGGAGGGGACATGATCTTTATTGATGGAAGCTCAAATATTGACCAAAGTGCAGGACAAAGCATTCTGGTTCAGCAGTGGCGGGAAACAAACATGGAATACACAGTACGACATCCATTCACCATCCGTTTTTCTTTCGAAGCATTTCTGGATGCCGATTTTTTACCGCAAAAACCCATCGCAAAATATGGGGGGTGGGTAGAGGGAAATAAGGTGTAGGGGTGTGTGGGACTAGATTATATGTAGGTGGGATGGGGGAATAGGGAGGTAACCCCCCGACAAAAACAAAACAACATTCAAAGAGTTTTTGCAGCAAAAAATGGGTAGCAAAAAATGTCCCCCCAAAAAATGGGCCATGAAATGACATGGAACTGAATATACAAGAGAGAGGAGTTGATAGTTTATTTGCAGACACAATTACTAGTGCACTACCCTGTGCAAACGGTGGATGTATTTGCATTAATTGAGGCACTAAATTTGTCAGAACGGCAAGCACTTAATATATTTTCAGACTCAGCATACGTAACATCCACTGTGCTTTCAGCACTGGTAAGGTAGGAAAGGGAAGGAAAGGGATTAAACGATGTGATGCACACCAGTACATCATGCAGCACTGTTGAGTAAATTATTGGATGTGCTACCACTCCCAGTAGAATTGGCTTTAATAAAGTGCATGGCCCACATAGGAGGGCAAGATTTTATTTTACTAGGTAAACAAAAAAAGCATACAAAGCAGCATATCTGCCAGAAGGTACACATGTGCTGTTCCCTGGCAAAGGAGACACAATGCCTCTTATGGTATTGATAAAAGCTATCAAGGAAAAAGATGCATTGCCATAACATTTTAATTAACCATGATAGTACAAATAATAGAATTGCAGGGAGAAGAACCAGATGATGAAAAAGAATTGTAGAAGAAGAGAGGATGCCCTTTGTCCCCATCAGATCTAATTTGTCAGCATGATAGCACAAGCAGGTTGGTAATGCCCAAAACTTTTTTGAAAGTAGCACTAGAACAGCTCCACTGCCCTGCCCACACATCAAAAGAGCATGTGGATGCAGGAATAAGTGAAGACTGGTGTGTGCCAAACCTATACAAGAACATTTCTGAATTTGTGAACAACTGTATGATTTGCCAAAAGTTCCTTTCATGTCACATTTTAGGAGTGGTACAGGGAACGTTGCCACAACTGGAGGGGCCTTTCTGGCAATTACATATTGTCTGTGTCGATATGCAAGATAGATGTACCTCTTACAGATACATGCTTGTTGTGGTGTGTACATGTTTACATTGGCTTAAGGCTGGTCCCTGTGCCCATAATGAGGCTCATTCAGTGCGAAAAGTCTTGGTGAGGGAGGTGTTCTAGAGGTGGGGGATCCCAGATGAAATTCGCTCTGACAATAGTCAGCATTTTGCAAATGATTTGATTAAAGAAGTAACTGCCCTCCTGGGCATTAATCACAAATTGTGCACAAATTATCACCTACAAGCCAATGGTTTGGTTGAGAAGATGAATGGCTTATTAAAACAGTGCTTAGCAAAGCTAACACAAACACTTGGACAATATTTGTTGCATTGCTTACCTCTTGCACCTTTTGCTTTGCGTAAATCGCCTGGAGGAGATCATCATCTCACTCCACATTAGATTGTTACAGGTCAGAGAATGCATGTGCCTATACCTATGTCACGTACAATCTCTGATGCTAATTCATATTTTAAAATTCTGGGGGGGAATGTTCCATAGGTATCTCACAGAACTTACAAAATCACTTCAATATATATCCCTGCAGACAAGGGTGAGAGCTCATGCAGAACAAACAAATGATCAAGGAGGACAGTTTCCACAAACAGCACTTCTCTATCCAGGGGACAGTGTGTACATAAAAAACACATCATGAAGTGGAAAGCGGAGCACTTCACAGGTCCTCATAAGGTGACTTATGCAACACCAACAACTGTGAAAATTGAAGGTTGACGAGGAAGGGTTCTCATTACTAACGTGCACAAAGACACCTCCCATTGAGAAGAGGAGTAGAGCGCAGCATAATGAGAAGCATTTGCAAACTTTAATTCACTTTTTTCAGCAGTAAGTCTTTATAAAAGACCAGCAAAGGAGGAAGTAGAGAGTGTTTTAAAAGACATTGGGCCTCATTCCGAGTTTGGAGGCAGCCATGGTGACTTTAGCACCATGGCTGCCTCCAAAACTGGGTCCAGGTCCGGTCTGGCTGAATGGGGACTTACCGGGTCATTCCGACCTTGGAGGACCCAGTAAATCGCCATTCAGTAAACCATTCCCCATTCCCATTTGAGCCCACATAGGGCTCAATGGGAATGGGGAAGGCGCTAATTACGGGCCCGCAAATAGCGGGCCCATTATTATCGCCCTGGTCCTTAGTGGGACCAGCAAAGGACGTGTGGTCAGACCGCACGTCCTTTGCGGTTCCCACTAAGGGACCTCAGAATAGGGCGGTAAGGGTTTACCGGCACCAGCATCCTTACCGGTGCCGGTAAACCCTTACCGCCCAACTCGGAATGAGACCCATAGTCGTATGAGAAGACAGCAAAAATGTTTTTTTTTTGGAGTGTAATAATATAAGCATGCATTAGTATAGGATTGATGTTTTTGTTGTATTGGTTTTGAAAGAAAAAAGTGGTGCACAGTTAAATGACAGAGTAAATAGAGGAAAAATTAATTTAATTGGTGAGGAGGATTTTCATCATGACACTGAAAAAAGGCAAAGTTTATCATCCAGAAATGATTGGTACAATGAAATGTTACGTGTGGGAAGTTAAAGGGTGAACAACACATGCTATGTCTGCTCACTTATCCCACACGTAATAGGGGCTCCCAGGCTCTTCCTGCTTCATGGTGTGTCTTATGAGGAAGCAAGAGGCCCAATGCACCTATCCCTCTGCAAATCTAGGGGCCTATTGCAAGGAGCAAATGTCACAGTTCAGTGGGTGAATGAGGGGAAAATGTCTATGCTGATTATTATGTAGAATTAGACAGAATGGCCGAAAAAGAGAGACAACAAATATGATAGTTGATTATCTAACAGAAGGTTCTAAAAGGACGGAGCTAAAAATTAGCGAACACAAAAGATTGTAGTGCATAAATAAGAAAGGGCAAAGCATTCCCTGCTGTCACACCACACTATTAATGAGAATAAAAGGGGCAGTGTAGTATGGTGGCAATAATGCAATGTCATGCTGAAGGGTTGTTGGGATATGAACAAAGTGTGGCAGCCAAAGTAAATGGCAGTTGTAAGGCAATTTGGGGAAAATATGTACATGCATTGACCTGTTTAAATGAAAGACACCAACCAGTTGACATAAAGAGCTGTACACGATTCCCTCTGTGTTTCAGGTCCAGTGGGTCTATGCATATGGGGACCAATACCGGCTGTGCCAAAGTGATGAGGAGTGCAGCACTGATGCAGGGGACAGCAGCCATTTTATTGATTCATTTGCATTTTTTAAAGCGCTCGCACAGCCCGGGGGGGCATTGAGGCGCTTTTACTGGAATATGTCTTTGTTACATATTTATAACGCACTTAATACTCAGAGGTTTCTACCGTGGACCCGGGGATCGAACCTGTGCTGCTTTGTGTCGTCTTGTTTCCAAGGGAGCACGTTGCCGCTGAGCTATCCTCCCGGGACATAATTGACATGTGGTGGGCCTTTGGATTGAAGGCCTATGCCCAGCTTCTGCCTGATTGGAGTAACATTTCTGCACTTTTTACATTGCACAGCCCTGCCCTTTTGGTGCCTCAGAACATCACTGCCGTGGAATTAGCGCTAAAGGAGAGAGTGGCACAGCAAAGTGAGTAGCAGAAATCGCTAAACAGAAAGAGAAGAATCTATAACTACTGGTCCAAAACAAGTGCGTAAAATGTGCCCGCTATCCCGGACGAAATTTGGCTGTTTTCTAAGGTGGCCACTTTCTTTCCATCCCAACTGCTTCTTGGTGTACAGACTGCACCCAATGGGAAGTGGCTTTAGCTAACATGTTATGACTTGATGTAATTGGCCCATTCAACAGCAAAAGGCCTAAATGCAATAAAGGAATAATTGAGGGCACTACATATGGTGGCTCTCCAGAAGTGTTATGTTCTGGAGCTTCAAACTGCTATAGAAGAAGGAGTGTGTGTCAAGTTTGGGAGCAGCTGCTGCACCATGATTCGCGATGGAGAGGCTTCAACTGGAACATTGAAAGCAGCTATCAGTGAAATAGAGACCCTCCACGAAAGGATGACAAGTGAAGCTAGTGGAGTACAATCAATAACTGGCTGGATAGCACTTTCACATGGGTGCCCACTTGGCTTTTTTGGATATTTCGAGTGACTGACCCCACGTTGGTCCTCATGCTCGTCTCCTTCTATATTGCCAAAACTTTATTGAGTCTCCATAACTATGAAAAAAGGAGGAAAACTCATGTTGCCCCTGAATGTTGATGGGGAACGTTCTAGAAATAAGCCCAGTTACAAGCTAACAATGGTTGACAAAAACAATGAGGTATATTGGGTCACAGAACAACCTGAGGATGTTGAAAACTATGAAGCCTACTGGATTTCATGTGATAAGGATGGGGAAGGATATGTATTGATAAACGGGCCAACATAAAACTGTGAAGAAAAGACTAAAAAAGGTGTGGGTAAGTAAAAAAACAAAGGGCAGAATGGGGATTGAGGGGGTGTGGATATAGTTTTTGATATATCAATAAAAGGGGGGAATAATGTGGTAAAAATGCATGTTCAGCAGGGTAAAAAGGTGCACGCTTATCAGCTGAGGGAGTAGCACCTTAAACGGGGAGGGGGCTTCCTTGATAGCAGCACCGTAATTTGCACAATGCTGGAGAATGCCCTTAAACAGAGTGTTTCAAGTTAATAAAACATAGATAATACAGATGGGTCACAGGTAAGAATATAAGGTTTAGCAACCTCTGGGTGTTTAAGCGCGTTATAAATACGCAACTAAGAGAAAAAAAAAAAAAAACAATTACGCAACTAAGAAAAAACAAACAATCCCTGTAACAGCGCCTCGATGCCTGCGGGCTGTGTGAGCGCTTTATAAATGTTAAATAAATAAATAAATAAGGCTGTGCACTGCACTGTGAATAGGCCTCAGAGAATGCTATTAGAAACAAGTGCTTATTTCATTAATTTGCTCAGTAGCCACAGCAGCTGATAGCACATTGTAAATCTCACATTCCCTGGATCGCACGGTAGGAAGGGAACAATCTTTGCTACTTTCGAGGTCATAAAACAGAGCTCATGGGTGCCTCAGGAAAACAATAAATGCACAATTGTGTTATAATTCAGCATATTAATTCACGAAGCCTGATGTACTGACAGTTTCAGAAAGCCCATGGTGGTTTCAAATTGCCCGAGTACATCTCTACCTGGGAAGAAGGTCGAAGTGTTCCTAATATGCAACACTAAAGTGCCAACTTGTTCTTAGTTCAAGGCTCTGACAGTATCATAGTAGAAGACTTTCTCAGGAGAACATATATGGGGATGTCCAGGGCAGTTGAATAAAGATCCGCTGGTGATCTTGAATGTTTCAATGCATTGGCACTATGATATGGGAACTAGGGGTTGGATTGTGATGTCACAAAGCAAAACTAGGGTGGTGTGGTAAGGTTTGTGGTTCCCAATACTAGAGGATAATGTATGCCCTTCCATAGGTGTATGATATGATTCCATCATTCAGCTTCGTGTGGAGAGACATCTTGATTTTGCAAAGGGATCGATGCTAATTAGGTCTTAATGTTATAAAAGAGTTTGTTTTTAGGGCGTATCTTTGACCGCGCATTTCATGCAGTTCTGTTCTGCATTATGTTTGAATTTCGCTTTCCCAACTTTGACTGGACCCAGGTTAAATTTGTGTTACTTCTTGCCTGGTGTACACTCCTTTTTGACTACATTTGTAATTTTTACGGTGAGTTCTGAGGCAACCCTCTGAACAGTTTCAATGTAGTATGATTATATGAAGTCCTCAGCTTAAAATTAATACTGTATATGAAAATAGAAGCACCTGGTTGCATAGCTTACCATAACTGGCACACTTCTTGCGTTTTTTGATTTTACTTGTAACCATAACGTCCATTTAATAACGTTTTCCCCTGAATTTGATAGTTTTTTGCAACTTAACCATAAAGTCGCTTTAACAAATTTCTTTCAGTGAATTTATTATATCGATAAATATTTTCTCATTTAACAGAAATCAGCCTTATCGAAAATTCAAAATCATGCTGTGGTCTAAACATGATCCTATTGGCAGGATGGTGGGTCTTATCTGATGGTCTGGCTCACATGCTGCTTGTTCTCCAATGTCATACCCTGGAGCCTTATCAATCATTGTGGCTTATTACTCACCTGCTCCCCTCTTCCGAGGTCACAAAGCAAGTATGTGCCACCTCCTCAAGCATGCTTGTTCTTCCTGTTCTGGTCATGATGCTGACAGTTCGCACCAATGCTGTGAGCCATCTGTCTCCCTTACCGGTCTAGTTTAAGTGCTCAAGGAGGCTGCTGCCTCCTGACTCTGTATGGCAGCTATCATTAAGGCTTCTCTGCCCACCATGCTCCATGAGTGATACCTGGCCCATCTTCCACATATCACTCCCATTTAGTACACCTCTACTCTATACTGATTGTTCCTGGTTATTAATAGCCATAATCCCTTCAACAGCATGCTTTACCTGGAGGTAACAGTACCCTGGGCTGCCTTGAACCGTATTGCTTTGCTCTGGCCACTTACTTGATCCATGGGTCTCTATACTAGGTACATCCCCCGCTAGCTGGCTTATTGCTTAACTAATAGCCTTATGGGAACTATTTGTGCAAATAATTCTTCACCATTGTTTAAGTTAAGTTTTGAAATGACACAAAATACAAGTTTAGACGCCTTTCTTTGGAGTACCTATAAATATCATGCTAAGGTTGTACAATGCATTCGTTTTCAAAATCCCATATTCTACATTATATGATGGTTAAAGAGAAAACGAGTAACAGAAAACCCAGACTGGATATTTCTTTCTCATAGGAAAAAAGATATAAACGTTTTACTTTAAACTTGTTTGGGTGAAGCGACAGTACACATAGAATGTAACCCTGGACAGCAACTTTATGTACAGAGGCATACATCTGGAAACAAGAAAGACACAAGCAACAACACACATTCCCAATTGTAGTGGTGCTTGGGATTACAATTAAGAAGCGCATTTTAATGATAAAGAATTGTTTCTGGTAATATGTTGAAAAAAAGACACAACATTGAAGTGGGACACATTAAGTTTGAAAAATAAATCTTTTGTAATTTTTGAAATATATTGACGTGAAGGATATTAAATCACATACGTTGAACCCAGGGTTGTTTCACATTGATCACACTGAGTCTAAAGATGTTAACAGGTATGCTTAAAAATTAATTACTGTAACCAAAGTGTTCTAAACAAAACAACATTTCTCTGCATCTCCCTGGCAGATTCTCCCGTATAGTTTCCTGCAATGATTTCAAACTTCAATTAAGCTTACGAATGGCACTTTGCAATAGGAGGCCAGAGGTAAGTATGTGTTTTGCAGCCACCATGCAGTGTCAGGGCCACGTAGTAATTTCAATATTGTTCCTAAACTTACCATCTGCAAACAATGTGAGCACTAGAACATGTGTTCCCAAAGTCATATGTTACATCAGTGTACCTGATGCTTGACCATGGCTTACTGACTTGTTTGCAATGTAGCAAATACACGTTTATACAAATAAATGTTGTTAAAAGTCCACTCTTATTGTGCATCATGCTTGATAATGAGTGCTAACCATTTGAGCATGAACAGCCAAGATTGCTGTTGTTGAAGTCTTGTACTCTCAACCATTATGGGCTCTAAACAGTATTGTCTCATAGTGGTGAGAGTTTGCACGGGAAGGTAGACTTCTGGCTCTGTTGGTGTTATTGCATTGATTGCCTTCATAGTATTGGTATTAATGTTACCCATATCATTATATATCCTATATGATATGATATGATGTGGCATGTATAACGCGCCTGTAAACAAGTTTTTCTTGGTGTGACAAGGCAAGGAGAGGGAAACAGGGGAGAACAAAATAACAATCTTTATAGGCCTTGTGTCATTCAGACCGTGCAAATGCAGCAAAGAGGGAAAGGGAGAAGTGTCAGGGGGGCAAGGGTGAATTTAAGTTAACTCACAAGTGCAGCTAGTGGGTGGCTAATAAGTGCAGGGATAAGGGATTGTAGGGTTGCAGATACAAACTCTTAAGTACTGGTGAGCCCGGAGGCAGTGTAAGGGCAACTGGACATGCAGGAGCCTGGGCCCGAGTTCAGAGGGTGACCAGGTGAGCAGGGGAGAGGAAGAGAGAAAGTGGAAGCGAAAAGGAAGGTCTTGAGTTGCTTCCCGTACCGGAGGTGGTTCTGCTCAAGTTTGACAGACTGTTCCAGAGGGAGACCCCAGTCGAGACGATAGATCTGCCCTCAACTCTCTGCTTGGAGAAGCGTCTGATCCTCAGAGAGTTGGATGAGTGGAGAGCTCTAGAAGGACGATGTTTTGGAAGAGAAAGTTGGAGTTAGAGAGGTCCCAGGCTCCAGAAAGCCTTGTGAACAATGCATAGGGTTTGTGAAGTTGATCCTTGCAGCCATGGGGAGCCAGTCAAGAGATTTCAGAGTTGGAGAGAAATAATCCCTGGTCTAGAGGCCAAGGACAAGTCTTGCAGTCCTGTTCTGGATAAGTTGTAAAGGTCAAAAAGTAGAGGCAGGAAGATTTAGAAAGAGGCTGTTGCAATAGTCCAGCCGAGAGAGGACCAGAGCATTGGAGACAGTGAGCTTCTGGTGGAAAGTAAGAAAAGGAAGAATGCCTCTAAGGAGGTGCAGCTGATAGTTTGACTTCTTAGAGACATCAGAGATGTGAGGAGAGACAGAGAGGGTGGAGTCGAAGATGACACCAAGGTTCTTAGCCTCACAGGAAGGAGAAGGAAGAAAGCCCAGAGTGGGCGGCCAGAGAGAGAGAGAGAGGAAAGGAGGGAGCAGGTGTCCCAATGAGTAGGATCTTAGTCTTACAGTAAGACCGAGATAATTGGTGGCACACCATTCCTGAATTGCAGCCAGACAGTCTGGTATGAGAGAAAAAGCAGTGGTGGCTGAGGGGAACCTGAAAGAGAACTGAGTGTCTTCCGCATAACATTGAAAATTGGAGCAGAAAGTAGCAATGAGTTGGGCAAGAGGTGCCAGGTAGTGGATAAAGAGCCAGGGAGAGAGAGAGAGGTTATACCCCTGGGGAACACCACTATTAGAGAGTTAGATAAAAGATTGGATAAATTCCAGGTGGACCTGAGAGGGTCGGTCGGTGAGAAAGGAGGATTAACCAGGCCAGGACCTGATCAGTAATACCAAGGTTGTCCCAGAGACGATTGAGCAGGATGGCATGGTTGACAGTGTCAAAAGCAGAGGAGAGAGCAAGGAGAATGAGGACAGAAGGGAGATTAGAGTGAAGATTGGAGAGCAAGTCTTCACAGGTGTTCAGGAGAGCAGTTTCCATGCTTCTGTCCGCTCTGAAGGCAGACTGGTGGTCATGGAAGCAATCTAGAGATTCAGTATGTAGATTAAGCTGGGAGATGGCCAGCTTTTCCAAAAGTTTGCCCAGGAAAGGAGTGATGGAGATCGGGTGACAGTTAGCTGGAGAGGAAGGATTGGCCAAGGGCTTCTTTAGAAGGGGGTGCACAAGAGAGTGCTTAAGGGGAGGGGAAAGTTCCAGTGGTAACAGAGTGATTGCAGAAATCGGCCAAGGCTGGAGTAAGGGTGTCAATGTGGTCATTGATTCTTCTGGATGATCAGAGGAGAACCTGTTTTGACAAGACTTTCATAGATCAGACGTGTCTAGAATCATTGTCAGGGGTAAACAGGGGGAAGGAGGAGAAAAGAGGAGGAGAGACAGCCTGAGATGGGCCAGTAGTGGTATAGAAGGAGGAAGAGAAGGTAGAGGAAGAGAGGGAATTGCACTGTCAAGCCACACTCTCATTGTAACCGTGAGCTAAGGAATCTTCCTGTAACTAAGACATTCTCCTGCAATAGCGCCTTGATGCCCATGGCAGTGCACTATAAATAAATAAATAGGGTGGACTGGATGTCCCGTGTTTTAGTAATGAAATGAGAGGCCAAGGCCGTGCAGAGGGTCTGGGAGGGAACAGGAGAGGTAGAGACTCCAGCGGGATTGGCCAGCTCCTTGCAGATTTTGAAAAGTTTGGCTGAGTTGTTAGATGCTGCAGAGTACTGGGTTTGAATGTACGCTCTCTTCTTAGAGAGGACAGAGAATCTGCACTGCCTTTGGAGCAGATGGAAGGCCAGTTTGTCAGGGGGTTCGCCCGAGGCCATCCACTTCCTCTCAGCTGCCCTACACCTGCATTTAAGGGCGGTGCAGTCATAATCATACCAAGAGTTGCACTTGGATTTGGGCTTCAAGGGATCCTCATGACAGGGGTAAGGACATCCAGAGTGTTAGAGATAAAGAGATGAAGGTTAGAGAGGGCTGTGTCATGGTGTGAAACAGCAAAAGGTACAGGAGGAGGAGAGAAAGTAGCGGCAAAAGCCTCTACTGGCACATGCTTCATGGGTTGGATGACCGAGAAGGTAGGTGGCAGTGCTGTTGTCGGCTTGACCTGTGGGGAAGAGAGAGTGAGGTGGGAAGAAAGGAGAAAGTGATCACTACCACTACAAGAGAGAGGAGTGGTGTGAGGATTAGAGAAGGGGAGGGCTGAGGAGATCAGAACATCCAGGGTGTGCCCTGCAGAATGAGTCGGGCAAGATGGAAGATTAGAGAGAGAAAGGGAGAATAGGAGAGGTTGTGAAAGAGTTCTGAAGAAGGGCTGGTAGCATCCAGGTGGATGTTCAAGTCTCAGAGGAGGCGAAGTTGGGAGGTAGAGGCAAGGAGCGATTAAGAGAGGTCAGCCAACTCAGAGAGGAAAAGGGTGACTTGGCCAGACGGCCTGTAGATAACATTGTAGCCAACATTGAGAGAGAGGCCAGGAAAAATGGAGAGCCTGCATACCAGGCATTCAAAGGAGGAGTAGTGCTGCATTGGAATGATAGAAGCAGGGATCCACTCTGGGAAAATCAAGGCTACCCTCCACCCCCCACTGGGACGGTTGGTTCCGGGTTCGTAGATGATCTTGTAGCCATCGGGAAGGAGAGTGTCGAAACGCATGACAGTTTCTATGATATTGATGATCACACCTATTTTTGGTCAAGCAGCTCCGAGTACTTAGGGTCCAATGTTCTTCTGAGTGCGGTATTTGAAAAGCCACCTTTTAACACTGTCACAGACAGGTCCTGCAGTGTGTACCCATCATGTGTGTTCTGGTGTATTCAAGGTGGTTTATCGATGTAGATTTATTTTTTCATGCAGCCTCTGGCATGTCTCATCAACATACATTCCTTGCAGACATTGCATGCTTCTAATAATATATACAATATTGAATGATTTCCACTTCTACGTCCCTTTCATCTGCATTGTTTGGTTCTGCTGTGTTATCATGGCAGATTTGGTGCAGATGTATTGGCAGGTTTTGCCTCTTCAACCTTGCATTGGTATGCTCTGGGTCTCATTTATCTCAAACTAGTGGTAATTCGCATGTGGCCAAGGATGGTTTTAGATTTCTTGGCTGCTTGTATGCAATTTAAGGAGTTTTACTTGAAAATGTCTCTCAGCTCATCATCCCTGTTGAATATTGCTTGTATATCCTTAACAATTGTATTAATATTGTATTTGTACTTGTTTTTATTAAACAAAAATATGATTTTGATTTGAAATGGCATTCATAGATGCTGGTACAGGCAATCCTGCAGCCCCATTTGTGATAGTGCCGGATGGGTTACCAGTCATTTGGTCGAAAACCAAAGGATCGAATGCCATTTGATCGACAGTCAAATGGTGGAAAAAAATGGTCGATTTTTCCCCCCAACCCCCTGTTTTCTTTATGAAAAATATTTTTTAACCAACCAAAACTAAAAAAATATATAAATAAAATAAAAAATCCGACCTTTGAGAGGATTAATTATTATGCTTTACATAAAGAAGAATTTTATAAGGAACAGTGGGAGGCTTTTAATGAACTCTATGTGTGAATTAAGTGCTGATGGGCGATGGTTTTTGTTTCAGAGTGGTTAATTTACTATTGTGTTCTTTTTATTGTGTTTGTCTTGTGTTGTGTGGTTGTGTTTGTTTTTTTTTGTGTTTTTTTTTCTCTTGTTTTCCTCTGATTTTTTGCTAGTTATCATTTCAAATTAGGTTTGTTGTGATTAGTAGAGATAATTGATAGGTTTTTCTTATTTATTCTGTACTATTTGTATCAACTTGTATAATGCTTTTTTCGTTTTATTTGTCGTTTTCTTGTTATCATAATTGTTGTTTTGGAATGATATGTATTTCTTTTGATAAATCTTTAAATAAAGTTGTCAAAAAAAATTCGACCTTTTTTTTGCTGTCCATTTGACTGTCGATCAAATGGTCATTCGATCTTTTATTTTCGACCATTTGACTGGACACCTACCGGATGATAAGTGACCACCATGAGTATTCATTCTGTAGTTCCAATGCCCCTTTATTCCAGCAGGTTGGTTCGGGGCATTTCCAGTGCACAGTCGACTTCCATGTCAACTTGTCTAACTTAGCTTTGTTTTTTCCAAAAATAATCCACAGAGTGGGGTGAGCTAATTTCCCCACGTCTTCTTTTTGGAAGATGCACGTTGGTACCAGATGTCCTGGCTATACGTAATGGACCATTTTGCGTGGCTTGGACATTTTGAGCTATTTGAAAGGCCTTCATTTTCAAATGTTTTTGCAAAGTCAAACAATTTGATGATGTTCTTACTTCTATTGGAAGCTAAGGTGTTAGAGCATTGCTGGAGATGGAACACAAGGGGCTTTTCTTTCGTCATCATGGGATTTTATGTTCAGGCTCAGCCTCTGCTACTGCCTGTAATACTGAGCTGATCTGCAAGGTATATTGATGCCGGTTGATGCACAGGCTCATAGGTAAGGTAACAATTGGAGATGGGCAAGTAATAGATGTGCAGATATTATAATACTAGAGTCCTGCCACTGCAGAGGAAAAAAAGGAGAAAATGCATAGAATAGTTAAATTGGAGTTCCCACAAATAATCAGTGACAAGAAAAGGGTCTGTCCACGTGATTTCAATTCAATCAATTGCATCGGAAACTGGCCTGAAAATGCATTAGACTTAGACTAACTGCTAACTTTACATTAGGTTTGTTGCATATTCCCATGAGAGCCCTGGCCATTCACCCTCTTAAAAGAGAATACTTTTGAAATAAAGTAACACGGCTCCCATATCAGATCAAAAGTATATGAAAGTCACTGTACAATGATGCATTCAGACATGTTACTCTTCCTGCAGCTGTGTACTACTTTAACACATGGATAGCCTCGCTAATTGGTTTTAAAAATATTAATGGCTGGTTAATGACTGGGGGTTCAGTCTGAATGGTTTTGTAAGTTTTAGCTACTGACGTTTATTACTCCTGAAAATTAATTTAATTTGCAATAATTGTAAGTGCTTTTTTTAATGACAAAATTGTGAAGGTGTTAATTGAGATGCAGCATCGCCGGAGAGTGGTTCCTTCCCTTCAGCCTCTTTTAAGATAATGACCTATGACATTAAAAGCGATGTTGTACGACGAAATATGTATTCTTTACCGTATGCACTAGCCTTGCTTATGTTAAAACTGATGCACAGCACACGTTTATGTACTGTGGGCCGTATGGAGGTATTGATACCATGTTTTTCTTTAGTTAAAATAACTTGCTCGTTAAAGTTGCAGCCAAGTTTCCATCCTAAATGGCAATATTATATTTGAGCAAAATCTATTGATATATTCCAAGCAATTCCATGAATCTCCAACAATCCCCACTACTGTAGTATACAACATGTAATACTGAGGCGATATGCCCAGAGGTGGCAGGGCAGGTGTTACACACAGGGTGGGCCCTGCCACCGAGGGGCATATCGCCATTAGCACCCGTGTAGCATGCTATGCGGGTGCTAATGTTTTTTTTTGTTTGTTTTTAAATAGAAACTGTTCTTTCTGTGCACAGGACACCTCACAGTATGGAGCCCCTCTTTGATTTCCATGGAGGTCAGAGCGGGGACGGGAACAACAGCAGCTGTGGTGGCGGTACTCGCCGCTGCAGCGATCATGTAAGTGGGACTGGGGGAGGGATTTTTTTTTAAAGCAGGTGGTGGAAGATGGCGGTCAGGGCAGCCGGGCCATTAGAACACAGGCTTTCACTGGTAGTGTCAGCCCACATTCCTAGCCACCTGATTGGCTGGATCCCCCACCCAGGGTGCTAATATTTAGTTTGATATTGGAGCAAACGCATACTGTTAACTGTTATAAATAAAGCATAATTCAAGACCCTGTGGACAGAACCATCACAGAACAGACACATGCACGTGCAAACACACGCACACCATCTGATATTAGTGTGATGCAAGTGTAACATGTGACCAGTGTATCAGAACCCAAATTATAATTGAGAGGACAATACTCCTTTGAAAGGATACAGAGTATCTATCTGTGCACCACGCCAAGGGAAAGCCTCTAATAACCAGAATTCTGGCATGGAATTTAAGGAACAGAACACAGCAATCTGCTGACTCACAACAGAGTCTATTTTAGGAGTTTTCACCACGTGAAGACTATTTTTGATTTATCTGAACAAGTTGCTTAGAAAACGACTCGCGAAGGCCGAAACATGTGTTGGCTGTTTCAGATACAGTTTGAGATTAAAGCACATTGGAGACACCTATCTATGAATAGTTTTTGGACATTCTTGCTTGAAGATGTTAATTAATGCTAGTATATGAGGTCATAGTGCCATTCAACAGAACTTAACCTTTGTCCCTAACATGTGACATGCTTGCAAAATGCTTGTGAGACCATGGGAACAAGAGTGGCTAGTGTGAAACGTCAATGGATTCTATGTACATGAATGTGCCGCATGCCTGTGACACAAAAGTACACAGGTATGATACTTATGAGCACCTTGATTTCCCCTCCCTATTTACCCCTGATATGCCCCATTCACACCAGAAAACTTTGCTGCAAGCCATGCTCAGCAACTTCATGACCCTAACCCACCTCACTCAGTAACATGATGCTGTCACCTCAGTGATGTCTGTCCACCCACTTTGATTCCATCGTTTCAGTGTCCTGGTCGTTTCACCTCGTAACAGCATTGTGATTTACGTTGTGAAGCTTTCACCACCATCTTATTTTCATTCAGCATCACAATGACTCTAAAGGCCCTCTTCAGCAGCATGATGGCACCACCCATATAGTACAGTGGAAACCCAACCTCTTCAGCATCCTGATCACCCAAACCTCTTCATCATCCTGATAAACACGCTCTTAAGCATTCTCATGCCCTACCACTCTAATTTCCATAATGCCCTCACAGACCTTCGGCAACTTGATATTTACATGCCCTTCTTCACCCATCTCATCATCAAGAGACCATAGCTTACCTTCACCAGATGAATGTGTCCCAAAACCCATTTAGCTCTATAATGTTCCCACCTACTCCCTCATCCATATTCCATCACCCATCTTAAACAGCCGTGTCTTCCCCTGCCCTGTGTACACTGATACACACGACCTACTCTAGGCATCTAGCTTCTGTTAGAATCATTACCCTGTATTTTTAGCAACTCATAATGCCCATAGCCTGGATACTGTCATCAGGCTCAACCAGACACTGATCACAGATGACAGTAACATGGGAACGGGATTAGGGAGGTTTTAGTTTTGAGTAGAACCTGTCATTACACACAAGCAGCAAATTATTTTTCAGACTACACTTCAGAATGTTTGCACTCCATTCTGTAAAAAAACAAAAACAGGATACTGTGAAAAGGGACTTAAACACAATTAGTCGAATACATTTTGGGGATGCATTATTGCTCATAACATCTGGTTCGACTGCCTCTCATCTCTCCAACTACCACCTCTAGTCCACTCAAGTTCCCTTTTTGAAATATACCCAATATCACATCCCACCAATCCTATTTTATGACCCTGTTCTTTGAATACCATTTTCTCAACTTTGTTAACAGCTCACCAATGCACCACCCACCCTTGCAAATGTTCTTCCAATTCAATCTTTTCCACCATCTCACACACTTTCACTATCCGTCATTTTCTTATTCCATCACCTTTTCCAGTCACTGCCCACCTTTATGACATCCCTAGCTCTGAGATATTTTATTCAGTTGCATGATGGGTGAATGCAAAAGGATTGTTGGAGGTAGCTATGCCTATCTTTTGCTTCCTTCAGATATGTTGTCTCAGGCAGTCATTGCTGAACCGTTTACAACATTACCCAAATCTGCCAAATTTCAGCAACTTTGACTGAGTTCACCTTTTAGAAATTGTGTTGAGGTTAATGTAAAGGAGATTCAGTCAATCTTGATCATACAAATCCACTTACTTCAACTCCCAGGATCAGTGTGGGGAATTAGTTTCTAGAGGCAAGAGAGTGAATTTAGTGTTCAGGATAGAGTAGAGGAGGGTATTTTAGAATAGGGTGAGAAATAAATTGAAATGTGAGTTAAATAGTTTAAAATGCAAATTAGAGTGGGGCTCTAGATAGGAATTTAGGATTTAGTGTACAGGAGAGGTTGGCATTTGAGTTCTTTCAAGTTGATGTTTCAATAAGAGACAAAACTTTTACAGTCACATTTGATTTTTACAGAGAAAACGGAAAATCACATAGTGATTGCACATGCACGGTTGCACATGAGTTGTTTCATAAGGGAGTAGAACATCAATGACTGCATTTGGCACACATTTCTTTTAGTAAAGTCACATTGTGTGGCTTCAAGTGAGGTTTAACGGACCTTGAACTGCTATACAAAGTTAAAGGTCTCTACATTGTTGCTTCAAAGCAGCCACATTTAATGTGAATATCGAATGAAATCATGATATTCGAGCAGGAATGTCAGCAAACAAAACACCCTGCATTGAGGTGGGCATACAGACCTATTGAGACTTCCTTTATAAGGTTTGAGAATCCAATTGGCTCATTTTTAAGGATTTTGCATAGGCCTATGGTGGGTCTAAACCAACAGCACATTGTATTCCCCCTTTTCTATCTGAGCACAAGGAAGTCAATACACACTTGTAATGGGGTCCTCAATTGTATAGTATTGAAGATAGAAACCATTTTAGCTTGCTGCTCACCTACATTTCTTCCCCTTTTCATTTGTTTGTATACATCCCATATGCACTAGTCACCCTAGAGTTAAGGTGACACCTTCCATCACTGTTGACATTTGTGATGTCTTCAGTGTCCCTAGGGGTTGAGCAATGGGAGCCTCGTAGTTAAGGTAGTAAATCAATGCTACCTGAACTATGAGCCCCCTATTGCTCAACCTTCAAGAACCTGCCACAGTCAGTAATTTTGTTGCATTAAGTCAGCACCTTAACATCACTTAAACTAAAGTGAATATGCGTAGACCCCAACTGGTCTTCCTTGCCTGACTCGGTTTGCCTACCTCCAGTGATGTCGTAGAGAGATTGTGCTGTCATGTTGGAGTGTCTCCTGACCCAGGGTTCCAGAAGTGTCACCTGCCTCTGGCCTGCCTGAGTGGTGGGGGCCAGGCCACCCATCTACCAATGTACTTATAAATACATGCAATTGGCCCTAATATGGGTGAGCGTGTGTGTGTGTGTGTGTGTGTGTGTGAGTTGCTCTCAGTGTAGATATTACATTTGATTAATATTGTACTGGGTGCATCTGTACCTTTTTGATGCTTGTGAGAACTGCAATTCTTGTCCCTTGCCTTGTGACACCTAGTGTGTGTGATGTCCTAAGGAGACACACCTTTACTTATAAGGAGGGGGTTTCTGAAACACTGAATTAGATAGACACAATCAACATGGTGGTGTCATTCACTGTGGCATTGCTCCAGGTACATGTTCTCTCCGTGCCCTCTACCCTTTCTACTTAGCAGATCGTCCCCCCTCCTTCCTCCCCCTCTGTTGTTTGTGTGATTGTTAAAGGAGGCCCTTCTTTTCCTGGGGGTGTCCCGTCCCAGTTTTCTAAAAGTATCAATTACTTGGAGCTGGCCTGCCTGAGTTGTGTTTGTCAGTGGATCCATCTACCAATGTACTTAGAAATACATGCACCTAGTCACTCTGTGTGTGTGTGTGTGTGCGTGTGTGTGCGTGTATATATTGCTCGCAATGTAGTAGCTTCTTTCAATTACTATTGTACTGGGTGCACGTGTACTTCTCTATTGCTTTTGAGATGTACAATTCCTACCTCTTGCCTTGTGGCACCTATTGTGTGTGGTGTCCTAAGGAGATGCACCTTTACTTACCAAGATGAAGTCCCTAACCCTTAGAGAAGCCTAGATATATTTGGCACAAACATCTAGATGTGCTTTGCTGTGGCAGTGCACCACATACATGTATGTTTCCTCCTTGTCCTCTTCCCTTGGTAATTCACAGAGATGTTCCCCTCCTTCCTTCCCCTGTGTTGGTTTGTTTGATTGTTAAAGAAGGAAGGTGCGTGACATCTGGCCTTTCTTTCCTTACTGCATGCCTATGTTGTTATGTCATGGCGATTGTGTGATGTCATGTTGGAGAGTTGGTGGTGGGTGCCAGTGGGCCATCTACCAAAGTGCCTACTTGATACATGTAAGTGGCATCTTTCAACATGAAGTAATTTATATGTGGCTAATGTGGCATCCATTCAGGAATACTCTGGCTGAAATCAGACCAGAAGTTGCCCTTTAACATTATGGCCCTTACCCAGATGTTAGCAGTTTCCACATTTCTTCTATACATCTCCACTGTTTGTCTGAGACTATGTCAAGAGTATAGAATGCAGAACATATTTTGAACCCCATGCACGGGAGGAACAGGCGTGGTCTTCTTCAATCGTAGGCAAACTGTTTTTTTTTTTTTTACAAAAAACGAGCCTCCCAAATTTAGCAAGTTCATCTATGTATATTTATTTTTTACTTTTCAGGAAGCTTGGACTAAATAAAATCAATGAGGTTTGATAGTTGGAAATGCAGAATACAAATAAACAAAATCAATAGTGGAGCTAAAACCAAAGAAACAGTGTCAGTGCACTACAGAAACTCCACATAACAGCTGCAACTAGGGTATTTCGGTTGGTTCGTGACCTTTACTGTCTACCCAATGTCAAATATGAAGGCAATCCTCCAGTTATTTGAAATCATGTGAAAGGAGATGCTAATTCTGAAAAGGGAGTATGGGACGCTTCTACAGAACATCACATATACTCAAGACTCTCTGATGGTACATCTTAGCTTGCTACATTGACACACGAGGCTTCCACCACCCAGAATCTGACAAGAAATGGCTTTCACTTATGCTGTGTCTGTCAGGAAGAAAGCAGAAACTATCATGCCCTCTGAATCTTGTATTTTCTGCTCAAGGAGGACTCCGCTGCGGCATGAGTGTAATTATTTACTCTCTATAAAATGTGTATATAACCATATACATATGTACAACAGATATACCTGTGTTATATCATTTGATATCCTCGATATCAGTGCACATGATATATATTTTTAAATATGTATTGACTATAACTATCCTCTCAAAGACAACATTTTCGCACATATCAAATGAACTATTTTTATTTCAGTGACCCATGAGATAACCATTTATTATTTCTTTCATGTCCATAGTGGATATAAATGCGAAGTTTACCATTATGCTCATGATTGTTGAAACCTTTATACATTATATCAATTATACATAGGACATTTGAGCTCAGAATTCTCAATTTTGAAGGACTAGGGCATTAAATCCTAGTTAGCAAATGGTTTGGCAGTGAAACATACAAACCAAACACAATGTGAGTCTGTTGTTCAAATATTGTAAAGATACTATCTGCATGAATGATGGCCTCAATGTGGATGACTAGTTTATGTTAGGACATCATATCATTCTAGAAATGTCAAGGGGAGAACACAGTTCAGATCATAATAGTGTAATATATTAAGGATTGGTTTGTCTAAAAGAGTTATAGATTTTGTAAGATGTAGATTTATGAGTAAGGATGTATTTTCATATTTCATTCGGATTATCTTGTTTCACACTAATACTTCCCTCCAAATACGTTTGTATAAGAAGGGATCCTTGACTAATGGGATCAATACATATATGGGTTTATAGCAGAGGTGCGGTTTGGCACGCTGCTTTTTTAATTTATAGATGTTCTGATCTTGATGGTCGTGCCGATTAATAAATACCTCCCTCCCCAAGTACCACACAGGCAGAAAAACCAATCACTGCATGTGCAATCTTTGAGGCCACAGCTGTAGTGAGCCGTCAATCTGGAACCAGTAATGCCGGAAGGACCCCCTGACCACTGTAAGGCATGAGTGATACTTCAACAAGGTGCAATGTGAACAATATGCAATATAAGAACAAGTCGTAGCAATGGCTTACCTAAGTGTAATATAATCAAGGGCCCAAATGGGATGATAAACAGCAGGAGACCAACAGCACAGTCAGTGAGCCGGGTATCCAGTGAGGCTTGGGTAACAGATTAACACCTGGGCCAAGATGAATTGCACAAGAAGTAATTCGTAGCAGTCCAGTGTACAAAACGAGGTCAAAAGCCAGTGGATTTCAAAAGTTCCATGCAAAGGATGATCTGATATGCAGTCCGGTAAGCAGATCCGAGGTCAAAAGCCAGTAGAAACAACAACAAAGGTCCAAAGCAATGGTGACAGATGCAGTGAGAAGAAGAAGCAATCCGTGCAGCAGTCTGTGGTCGTAGTAACTAGTAATCCAATGATACACAAAATGCCAAATAGTCCTTACGAGAAGCAGCTGTGAAGCACTGCTTCCGTGGCTTCCGATACCTTTAACTGCTAGATGCAGTCACGTGATGCGCATCACGGAAGCGTGCGGAAAGCCACGTGATACAAGATGATGAACGAGGCTGTTGTGAAAGTCACATCACGTGACGCGTGAATCTCCGTGTACCCTTGCGGCGGCATATAACATGCAGGAGTTTCCATGGCAGCTGCCAACGAAGGGAGGGTCGGAAAACTTCCGGAATGCCAACCAGCGCTCTCCTTTGTCTGGCGGAATGTCGCCGCTTCTGTGTGCGAGCTCGTGACTCCTGAGCACCCTGATGGAAGGTGACTGCTGTGCCAGGAAGGTGAAGGCTGATCGGTGTAACTGTAGAATGCTTAGCAGGGTGTGTACTGGGAGACGTGACAGAGCCCCCTTAAAGGCCCACGACCCCGTGGGCTGGAAGGATGATCCCGATGGAAACGTGCAACCAGGTGCGGGGCATGGACATCCCAGGAAGGGACCCAAGAACGATCCTCAGCATCCCCCTCTCAGACTTGACCATCTTCACACAGGCTGGCTGGTGTACGTCAATGACATGCTCTTGCTGGACAATACCCCAATAGGCTTATATAGGATCCTGAATAGTTTTGTCAGCTTTGCCTCACTTAATAATCTAAAAATAAAGTCCACTAAAACAAAGATGATCAACTTTAAAAGACAGACACAATGTGATGGTTCTAAATGTAGCATACACTGAAAAATGCTTGAAGAAGTGAATTAACTGGTCTACTTTGGTTTTTTAATATCCAGTAAAAAGCAAATTGAATGCCAAATGGGATGTTTTCATTGCTCAAACTAAGATCATTTTGATGAAACATGGAAGATTTTCCATGCAACCATTGATTAATTTCTTTAAGGTAAACGTGATAACCGCTTTATCCTATGGGTTAGAATTGATTTATACACAATATTGGAAATGGTTGCTGGTGGCCGATGGACAAATTTGGCAGTCTGTTCTGTGTTAAAACTGCCCCACGTTCTGTCAATAGAAACGATCAGATTCAATTTAGGATTTTTTCATCGTTGTCCGTTGTGAAATGGAAAAAGTTGAATCTATTATTTAAAATATGTTCTGCTTCTCTTAACCAGTCTAATCTATTTGGTGAGCTCGGGAGAATAAGCCCTACAAAAAATGTATTGGGCTTAAAATCCTTCCTGGATACATGCAAGGAATACCTCAAGGCTATAAATGCTGAATCTGCTTTTTACCTTGAGAACTATACCGTGGTCAAATAGAAAATTAAACAGTGTGACGTGATAGAAAATTGGTTGCACTGGACTAAATACAGTTGGTTACATGAATATGCAAAATGCCCCCATTTTATGACCGTGCCAATGGCCTATTTCTGTGCTTTGTTAACCAAAACTGGTACGTCGGTTTCATCTTAATGTCTTGAATACTCTGGAAGCCATTGGCCCCACAAGGAATCTAGATCAGATAGAGTGATCTTGCAGATTATGGAAAAGGAATGTGGGAGAGCACCGAAAACAGTGTGATAGCTTGTGAAGCCATAGGTAAATTGAGACAAAAGCAATATTTATGCATTGTTCATAATAGGTCCTTCTTAGGGCGAGAAATATAATGAGATAGATGTATGTATGGTAAACAGCTATGTTTAACATTAGCCCTTGGTGCATTCTTAAAGGAAATCTTTGGCAGCATTCTAGGGGGAAAATGAAGATATGCTTTAATTTTTGGGCATATTGAAGCATTCATCAGGTTACTGGACAGCAACTGAGTTGGAGAGTTGGCAGCTCTTTTGTAGATCATTTTAAGTATTGGTAGTGTCATCAGATAACATGCATTTATGTATGGAACTGGGTCGAAAACGGTCATAGATTTTGTAAGTGTGGTGTAACATATAGTCTTATGGATTTATTCACTATAAGATAGATGTGAATATATACTTTATTTGCTGTGTACATTCTGATGACTGTTGTATTATTGTGAACGGTTTTGGCTGACAAAACCGTAACACAATATAACAAATAAAATATCTTTTTATTTCCAATTAGTCAGTTAATAATGGTGCTAGGGACCGAAACATGTAAAGCACTAGATTTCCTATTTCCATATTTGATAAATTGTTTGAAATCAGCAAAAGTGCATTGAAAATGACTTTGAAGAAAAGATCAATATGTTAAAATTAAACACATATTGTAAGGGATCACGGTCATCGTTTTGTGTGTTTATTTTGGGAGTTTCACTTCTGGCAAGACATTTATGAAAGTCTTCAAATGTGTTAGTCCTGAACCGAGCAGTGGATTGTCATGATGTTTTTACCCAGACCAGGATTCATTGCACCTGTCTATGAAATGCTACTCCTCTTAGTGGGGCAGTGGTGAACTGGACCACACGTTCCTGATCTGCTTGCATTGTGTGCACCATTGCAGGCAGTGGAATGGTATGATGTCAGCTGCAACCTTATGGGTCATCAGGGTTCCAGGCTGTCAGTTGGGACTTCAGCATGACAGAACTGATTTGAGAGGATGCTTACTACCTAGCTCCTGCGTCCCTTCCCCCAAATGGCCCTGTAACTTAAATAAACCAACTTACTTTTATATATATAAGCCTCCTGAGACATCTCTGCCTCCTGGTGACTACACATGTATCTCTAATATTTCAAGTGGCGACAAGGATGGGATCCAAATGAATCTGCTCAGCCCAGAGATGAAGAGCATACATATGGGGAGTGGCTGTGATCCATGGAGTGTCCAGGAGAAAAAATCAAGCCATGTATGCAGAGCCAGTCAGCTGTCGCATGAAGATGTTTCCATAAGCCCCTTGCTGATACAAAGGTTCTCTATGGGCGCTACACTGGGTATAAGCCCTGCAATAAGGATGTGCAGGCAGCCAGAAGACAGAACACTGCCTGTGCATGTATATTTGACGGTTGTGAGAAGCGCTCTCAATACAAGGTACTGTGAAAGTTGTGTGAGCGTTCTGCAAGATGAGATACATTACTTTGGGGGTCATTCCGAGTTGGGCGGTAAGGGATACCGGGCACCGGTAAGGAGACCCGTGCCGGTAATCCCTTACCACCCAATTCTGAGGTCACTTAGCGGGAACCGTAAAGGACGTGTGGTCTGACCACACGTCCTTTCCCATTGTGCCCTATGGGGGCTCAAATGGGAATGGGGAATGGTTGGTTGAATGGGGACTTACCGGGTCCTCCAGGGTCGGAATGACCCGGTAAGTCCCCATTCAACCAGACCGGACCCGGACCCGGTATGGGAGGCAGCCATGGTGCTAATAGCTCCATGGCTACTGCCCAACTCCGAGTGACACCCTTTATGTGAAGAGTGGTTATTTAGAGCACTATCCCTACTCATCTAAGCACCATTATCACATTCAAGTCTCAACGCTGTGCAATGAGAGCATACTACCCGCCGTCTAAGCCAATCTCAGGCATTTGCATTGAATTGTATGCACCTTGCCTGTATCTACCGTTTCACGGCAGTGTTTTGGAGCTCCGTACTGTTGCACAACTGTGAGAGTTATGATGACGTTTTAGAATGCAGAGGCTGAGTTGAGGAGATGCGAAAGCTGATCCATGAACATTCGTTTGGTTAATAGCGGCACATGATGTTTCTGGTCATTCTACGGCAGAGGTCTTCAACCTGTGGGGCACGCCCCCCACTGGGGCGCGGCTGCATCCCAGGGGGGGCGCCAGAGCCCAGCATGAAATGTAAAAAAAAAACATTTCTTTTTTTTTTTTAGATTGGAAGAAATGGGAAGGGGCAGCTCACATGGTCTGACTGGGCCATAAAACGGTCTTAGGCACCAATGAAAAAATGGCCAGCAGTTGCAAATGGATATTCAGGGCCTCATCACGAGTTGGGCGATAACACCGGCGGTATTCCTGCCAGCGGTATTAGCCCTACCACCAGAAATCCCACACTATTAGCACCGGATCATGGGTTTGGCGGTAATGGAATTCCCCATTTCCCACTGAGCCCATTCGGGAATGCCCCATTCCCCATTGGGCTCAATGGGGAATTTTCGCGCTCTTAGCGCTGGCGGATTTCCCGCCGTCTGTAATAGCGTGAATTTTCAGCTGATTTCCCCCCAGCTCAGAGCTGGGGAGAAATCTGCTGAAGCCCTGATTTGGCGGACCCTTAAATCCGGCGGTAATAGCGCGACCGCCGGATTTAAGAGTTACTGCCAAACTCGTGATGAGGACCTCAGTGTTTAGTCACAGACTGTTTGAATAGTACCCAAGGGGTTGTTTTTTGTTCAAATGTAAACAAATGGTGATATTTAAAGAATATTTATTCAGCAGCAATGGTCAAAACTACTAGCTGCATAGTGAAGTAACTCCTCAAACTGGCCCACATTGGCCAAAAAAGTGGCCAATTTTTACTGGTTTACACTAGCATTTTGCATTTTTGGTACGGTCATCGCCCTATTGCCCTATAGGCCAGTCCATGCCTGCCGGCTCATCCATAATGGGTGAGGGGGCGTTCACCCACTGGCCACCTCACCCATTATGGAGGAGCCGAGGAGCCAGCCCAGTGAAATACTGAGCACTCCATCGGCTGCTTTTTCCAGCTGAGGGAGTGCTCCTGGGCTGGCTGAACTGTCAAAGGGAAACTCTGTTTGCCTTTGACAGTTCATTTCCCCAGCCGCACATGAACACTGAGCCATGCAATGCTGATGGTGTTTTGCTTCGCCAGTCTTGCATAGCTCATTGGAAATGCTGGCTGGGGCACTGCATGTATGTATGTATGTGCGAGGGGGTGGTCCTGCGCCTCCTCGCACATACGGGGCAGAGCAACCTGGAGCAGAGCATTTTAGCAACCACGCAAGGTACGTTTATGGTGATTTATTTTTTATTTAAATGTGTATGGATGTGTGTATGCTTGTGTTATGGGACTGTGGTGGGAGCAGGATGAGCGGCAGCACTGGGATAGTGGTGGGAATAGGGTGGGGAGAGCCCAGGGTCTGTACTGGGAGTAGGGTGCAGTGACGGCACGCAAAAGTTCATAGAGATTTCTACATACTGTCCATCTGGCACTTTTGGGGGGGCCCGGCCTGCCCAAACTCTGAACTGGGTGGGCCCAGGCCAAAAAAGTTTGAAGACCACTGTTCTACGGCATGATGAAAGAATTCGAGGAAAGGCCATAACGATGTGGCCTACGTGTGACGTACGTGGATACACCACATCTTGAATAAGCAGCGCAGTGTTTCAAATTGTAGGGGCGTTCAATGCTCACATGACGAAGCAATTGAATCCGGCCCGAGATGAAATTAGGAAGGAAGATGTTTGTGACCAACGCCCTTCACAATGTACAAGTGAGTGACAAAGCTACTGACATCGGAAGGGATTCCTCCATGCAATGTGACGGCGGAGAATAGCAGTAGGATTTATGTTTAATATGCCTCTGCTGTTTTTCACTCGTTACGTTGCTGGCGATGAAGATAATATTGTCGACAACATTTTATAATGGAACGCAGAGGAATTAGCAACGCTTCCCGTGTTCAATCATTATATCTATTTGTCCGCCACCACCGACTACGAGCAATTCATGGATTTTATTGTGCAGTGGTGTTTAAGTTCAGCATTTTGTTTAGGAATTTAAATATATGGTTAAAGCAATGCTGCGGTCACAGTATACATGTGTTTTGGTATTACACTATGATAATGGTGTATGTGCAGGTTGAGATGCAGGTTGAGATGCAGCCATGGTAGCGATGATGTATGTGCTGGTGTTTTAATGGTACAGGTGGATGGTGTGCATGTTTGCTTGCTGTACCTGGCTGGGAAGGTGCAGCGTGGATATGTTAATTGTAGGTGCGTATACACAGAGAAGATATAATTTATGAAATCTATCTAGTAATAATAGCATAATACCAAAATAAAAATGTAGTTGTTTTAACATTTTCTTAGGATTTGCAGGTTATTAATTTATGGACTGCACCTATGGACTTTTTGTGCCAGGATATGTGGATTATATATTTTGCTGTGATTTTACATTATGATGATGATGATGATGATGATGATTATTATTATTATTATGAAATCAGTTACAAGAGCAATGATACATGATAATAAATATACATATGTTTATATGGAACATATTTTTGGAAATGATTATGATATGCAGTTGTATATTGTGATGGGCAATTTGTGATAGTTGTATGAGTAGTGACACTGCATTGTTCAGATGTCATGAAGTAATGGGAGTCTGCATGAGGCGGATGTGATGTATATGAGTAGTGACACCGCATGTTTCTGGTTTTGAAGTGAGAAAGTGCTATGAAGTATTTTATGAGCCCAGATGAATTTGATATTATTTATAATTAATAGCCCTGATGATTGAAAGCCCCTAATGTGATATGTGATGTGAGGGCATGGCCGTTATCTATGTGATTGCTATGAGCGCATTAACGGTACTTATTTGGCCACTTTTGGTGCTGAAAGTTGAATGCATTCATTCTTTGCTGTAAGACCTTTACACTTGGACAGGGAGCCTGATCATTTTTTCTATCGCTGTGTTTTCTTTCCCGCACTGTTTCTATTCCAGTTGCGTTGTTTGCATGTTTTCTCTGTTTTGTAAGTATCTTTGCTGTCTTTTCCTACTTTTCAGTTTTTTCTTGGAGGCAGTGGGAGTGTCTGTATGGACAGTGTAAAAGGACTGTGCCAATGACAGGTTTTTCTGGAGACAATGATGGTCTGTATGTGGTTATGGATGTGTTGATGTTTATTGGTCGTATATCCGAATGTTAGTTGAGCTATCTGGTTGATTTCATGTCCATGCGTTTTTGCTGCGGGCTTGGCAAGCCCGAGTCTCCGTGTGGCAGATGGAGTGGAAGGAGTATACGCCGTGTTGGTTGTCGAGTGTGGTCATGATTAGTATGTGCTTGCAGGTGGCAGCTGTAAGACCCGGGAGTGGCAGTCCCGGGTAGATGGTGAAAAAGTGTTTTATGTTGATGCAGGATGTTAGATACGAGATTGTGGAATATGCTGTGAGGGTTTGTGGTTTGGGTATGTTTTTCTGTGTGGGTTGCAATGGATGTTGGATTTTGGTTGTTTCAGAGAGACTGGTTGTGTGAATCTTGTGTGTTTTCATTGAAAGGAAAGAGGATGTGTAGTATCTGCTTGCATTGTGTGCACCAGTGCAGGCAGGGGAATGGTATGATGTCACCTGGAACCTTATGGGTCATTAGGGTTTCCAAGACTGTCAGTGGGACCTCAGGATGGGAGAACTGATCTGAGAGGATGCTTACTACGTAGCGCCTGCCTCCCTTCGCCCAACTAGCCCTGTAATTTAAATAAACCAACTTGCTTTTAAATGTATAAGCCTCCTGAGTAATCTCTGCTTCCTGGTGACTTCACATGTATCCCCAATACTTCAGTTACCTGTACACGCTATTCACAAGGCAACTAAGATTCATTATCATGTACCTCCCTGTTAAATCCACAAGTAGCACATGAGAACATAGCAGCCATTTCACACTCAGTGTTGTTGATTGGCTAATGTTTGAAAACCAGCATCACAGTTTAGCTAACAAAGGTCTAACATTCCGTGGGGGTGCTCCTGTAACCGCACATTGAGAGTATAGTTTTGACAAATATATACCAATGGCAGTACTGCTGCACCATATGGCAAACTCAATGACGCAACATATTAGTCTATGTCAGTCCTTGAGTATCCATAGCCATGGGAACGCCATTTTATTCTAATAACAAAGCTCTAAGCCTAATGGCCAAATGATTCTGGCACATGTTTGGTGCTACACATCACTCTGTCAAATGATATTGCCGATTCGGTAAGGGTTTGGTAGGGAACAAGCTCCTCCACCTTTACCGTTGCTAGTGACTGCCAAACACTGAATAGTCTTGCCCTGCCGTAGCCCTATCAAAAAGGCAGCAGAATTGATATACATTTCTTATGTAATTATTGTAATACCCACCCACTCCCACACTTAAGTGATTTAACACTGATTTCACCATATTCTGCCACCGGTACGTGCCTATATTTAGATGAGGCCTCTCGGACATGCACACCTGAGCTCTCCCGCAGGAGCGGCTCATGATGAAGACATTGTCCCATCTATAGCACCTGTGTTCGGTGTTTTGCCACACTCTTCTCATTCTCCATTTTCTGAACCATCTTGGCCATGGAATTCCTAACTTGGAGACAATTTACTCTGCCCAGAACACTTCAGAACACTTGGTAAATGCCTTGCTACATGCCAAATGTGGCAGTCCACCTCCACACCACTAAACCCGCACCTCCTGTGCTTAAAAAACATGAAAATATTGTAAATGCAGCAAGTCACATAGAGACGCTAGCAGCAGGACTCACAATGCCTAATGTGTAACAATTAGAAACCGTGGGCATGGTGTGCCTGCATCATGGACTGCCACCTATTTGTATGCGTTTTTACAGAAAGTGAGGCAGTTTTCACTGAACGCGAGTCATCTTTCAAAAATGGGATAATGCATGTTTTATTTTTCGTGAAACTGCATTTACCCAGGACAAGTCTGCAAATAATGTTATATGTGTTTTCTTATTAACCAATCCAAGTTTGTGACGATTTTTTGCTACAGCGAGACTCTTTGAGAAATGTAACGTTTACACAAAAGTGATGCCGCCAAAAAACCTTGCTGGCAACATAATTGAAAGCAAAATAGGAAACATTGCAACTTTGAGCGGTTGCATACTGGAAATCTACATAAATACGTGGGCATAAAGAAAACTTTGTAAACAAAAACTGAAATCAAACAAGGCAAGGCAGCTCAGAGTGTTGTGTATACTTTGGGGTATCGTTTGTGATTTGTAAGGCGCAAGATTGAGGGGGTAATTAATGGAATGAATGTGCGCTGAAATCACTGGCACAAGCGTCAAAAAGCTGGTGCACGCGTGTGATTCGCACGCGTGTGATTCATGGAAGGCCCTGCGCGGGTATTTCCCGGGATGTTCGCCAAATCTGCGATTGCGCACACCGGCATACACATCACTTCCACATCCCGAACGCCGTGAGCGACGCGCACAGCGAAAGCACACAACGTTAGCGCACACATCAAAAAGGGGGCGGAACAAGGGGCGGAACACATGGAATGAGGAACAACGCTGAAAATAAGGGCGTAACTGTGGTAGTACCGCTGGGAAGTACATGGAACACCCACACGCACGCAAACTTCACGTTTTCATGAAATCGAATAGGTAAACCCGCGCATGTCAAACAAACGCACACGCTCAATTACATTCACCACACGAAAGCAAGCGGCAGCGCCCCCACGCAGTATAAAATTGCGTGCAAACAACAAACCAGCATATACAGCTACGATGAATGTCCCGTTCCTCAAAGCAGTGATCTTGGGAAACCACATGAGGAGGAGAATAGCCAGGCCCCGCATTTCTTTGCCCAGGACCAGCCTTTTTGGGATGCCTGATGACCGGGACTATGGCAGGTATAGGTTTCCACCACATATCATCCTAGAGCTGATCAGGGAGTGGGAGGATGAACTCACATCACCCACCCTGTGCTCCCAAACATTGAGCCCCTTGGAGAAGGTGCTCAATGTACTGCATTTTTTGGCCACTGGATCATTTCAGCAGACAACTGCCATAGTGGGTGGTGTCTCACAGCCCATGCAGTCACATTACATACACCAGGTGTTGGCAATCATCACTGCGCGCCCCTCAGTCCGCAGGAACATAAGCATGCCCAGAACCCCCGCAGAGAGGCAGGCCATGCTCCTGGACTTCTACAGGGTGGCACACTTCCCCAAAGTTCACGATGCCATAGATTGAACCCATGTGGCCCTACGTCCACCTAGGGCCACTGAGCACATCTATCGAAGCCGCAAGCACTGGCATTCCATCAACGTGCAGGTGGTATGCAATGCCATGGGAATCCTGGATCCACCCATGATAGTTTCATATTCAGAATGTCCGCCCTGAGCCGGGGTCTGGAAGCTGGGAAACATGGCGACACATGGCTCCTAGGTGAGTACAAATGCCTGTGCTCATGCATGCATGTCACACACAGACAAATACACAAGCCCAACTAATGACAGCCATTATCACCTTACCAGGGGACAGTGCCTATCCACTGATCACCTACATGATGACGCCCATACAGAACCCCACCACACCACCCCAGGTAAGATGCAACGCAGCCCATATTGCAACCAGGGCCATATTGGAGCACACATTCGGAGTGCTTAAGTCACACTTCCACTCCCTTGACCTCTCTGGTGGACAGCTACTATATGCACCCCCAGTAGTGTGCAGGATCATTGTGGCAGCATGTGTCCTGCACAACTTTGCAACACGGCATGGAGTACCGGTGCACATGGTGGTGCCCCCACATCCTCAACCACACACACGGCCGCTGCGCATGGGAGGGGAAAGGGCATGTGGCGAGGCAGCCTGTACCCAGCCTGTGGCCATATTTTTCACATAAACTCCAAACCCTGCGGAGTGCACACAGGCCTGGCACATACCAGGTCACAATCGATGATGAGAAAGGGACAGTCAACTGTCACAACCTTACCACCCTGAGAATGTGTACACGGAAGTGCCACATTGTGTGCATCCCTAGCTAATTAAACACAACCAATCCCATGTGACCTAAGGGAACACATGCAATGTGCCCCCCCCCCTTGATAAACATGGCATGAAAGTACTGGTATGCCACCCAAACCCTCCCAACACCCCTGAACCCTGTCTGCCACACCATACCAGGGTATGCAACAGCAAAACATCAAACCATATGCACAACACATGACACAATATTCATGAAGTGCCACGTGAGGAATGCAAATAGGCAGCAGACCATTTTACCTCACATGGAAACTGAAGAAATTACTGACCAAAACCTCACACCATGAAAAATGTGGCACAAATGCATGCCACCAATGGTGCAAACAACAAAAGTTAGAATACCTGTTGCCATGCACATTGTACAATTGCAAACTGGCATATCAAACACTGCTCACTGGACAGCACAGTGAGTGTGCATTGCATTGGTGAAAACCCTTCAGCATCATTTGAAAAAATGGCATTCGACCAAATAGTACCCTGTCATGCATGTACACGATCAATGACTCAGAAGTGAACATGGATTGTCGTGACACAGCATGCTTGAGAAGGCAATCTGGGTGCACGCGCGTGCATGGTGTCACTGGAGTTGGGGGGTGTTGCCTAAGTTTATTTGTCAGTAGGGACATCATTGAATACATGCAAGTTAAATGAAGTGAGTGCCAGTATCCCGTACACAGCACATGTGAATATAGCACTCAAGGACCCCCCTGTGTGTTAAACCACACCCATCCGCTAAAACCTCAAAATAAAGCACAACATTGCATCAGCCATTGACCAGCAGAACATATCATGTACAGAGTACCCCGCATTGACAATGGCAGACAGTGACCCAGTACTGAATCATAGAAATTCATAATACGACCTACACACAAAGTTCAACAAAGCACATCAATGAGGCAGTGAACAAGGGAGAAGAACAGTACATTCCTACATGTCCTTCAAACAGTCCACAATGTGATAATGAACTGTAAAATCAAAGTACATATTACAAGGGCCTGGAACAATAAGGGAGAGTCTAGGGAGGGAATGTTGGATGACAAAACTAGCATCAACATTCCTTTGCCTGACGGCAATAGTCGCAGTGCAGGTGTCACATAAGGATGTGAGAGAGGGAAGAGGAGGGAAGAGGTGAGGAGAGTAACAAAACAAGTGACAAACTGTGGTAGGTCAACAAAGAATCAAGATACAGTCGACCTGTAATCAGTGGTGGAGGGACAAATGATAAAAGTAACTTGCAAAATTATACTAAAAAATTTGAAGGTGGGGTGTGGAAGGACGGAGGCAGAAGGACAATTGTCTGCAAAGAACAAGCACCTATGTATCCCCAGGGATGATGGCAATTGGGGTAGTTCTGGAAAATGAGAGCCAGAGTACAAGAAGGAGGGTAAAGGGTGGGTTAGAGGGAGAAGGAGGGGAGAGGGGAGGAGGAGGCCAACCTCAAAATGCATAATGGGGAAGATGGTGGAAGAAAGCACACACAGGGGGCAGATGGAAACCAGACGGTGCAGAAGAGCAGGGGATGTGATGATGAAGGGGGGAGACAGAGGGACAATGACAGGGGCAGGGAAGATAGGGGGGCAATCAAGTGACTCAGAAGGCTGGTGGACAGGTCTAGAAAGGGCCTCCTTTGTGGGCTGTTGGCAGTGGTGGCAGGCTCTAGCATCCTGGTTGGCTGGATTGTCACAAGGGCCAAGTGCAACCAGTAGGAGGGGGTAGCAGGTCCAGGACACAGACACGACAATCAAATCAAGAACAATGCAGTCATACCTCAAATGGCACATCAAAACACCAGCCAGGGCTGCAAGATGGCCAAAGTGGTGCTAGCAAGGAACGGGTGGTTGTTGAAATGCGTGGTGACATGGGTAAGTCACGTGCAGCCTTCATGTGGCATATCAAAACCACTGGTGGGAAACTGTCCCAATTCAACATTTTCTGCACATGGACCTCTCCCACCATCATTGTGTTGTACACAGCCAAAGGGTGCATGGTACCACCTACAGCAGGAAGTGCATTAACATAGACAGTCAATACATAACAAACATCTCAAGCAACATGATGAAATACACAGTCAGCATATTACTCACCAAAGTGAAGTGCAGACATGCATTAGAGAAAACATCCGGAATACCCACTAGGGGTGTACACACAAGTAGAACTGCAGGCTGGCCACAGAAATGATGGAAGCCCAATGCCCATGTGTGATATGCTGTTACACCGAGCCATCTTTGCGAGCCCATGGAAAGGGGAAGCAGAAGTAGCATGTGTCAGGACCCCAAACAAAACACATACACAAGACAAGCCTGAATGGGCCCAGTTGGAACACACAGGGGAGGGCTTCTGATGCTACAAAGCACCACACTGTCACATGTATGCACAATAGACAAAAGAAAACTGAAAAAAAAATCTGCAGAAAATACAAATAAAATCAAATAGTCAATTTATAAAAATGAGTAATTAAAAAAATAAATAAATAATTGAAGAAAATAAAGGAAAATAAAAAGATAAAATTCTTAAAAAAACAAAAAAAAGATTAATCATTGTAAAACAACAACAAAATAAAGTAAAAATTAAAAAAAAACATTGAAAAATGAAATTAAAAAAAACATACTTACCCAAAACCATACAATTTTGATGAAACATCAAAAATATTTGCATTAAAAAATACTGCGGGAAAAATAATTAAAAAATTGCAGGAAAAAGAAAAGAAAATCAAAAATGGCCATGTATGACCCAGGGGGTGAGGGGCACCCAGGAGGGGGGAGGTACAGGGTGCACCTCAACACCCACATGTGTAGATGTTGAGATAAAAAAAAAACTCACTGGGCACAGCGCCTGCACGGCCCGACCTATGTGGGAGATAGGTAGACATTGTCACCCTCTGGATGGAAATCAAAAGTTGACATGGCGCAGTTGACTCACCATGCCTAGCCGCGCCTTGCCCCACAATGGCAGCAAGCATGCAGGTCTGGTAAACCAGGTCCTGGCTGGCAATGTGACTGAGGTCAGCATGCATTACCTCAGGTGTCACACGTGCTTCCTCCTGCAAGGACTGACGTGTGAGACGGAGTTCTGCCTGCATGGCCTCACTTGACAAACGGAGCGATTCCCGGCTTGCATGGAGTTCAGCTGAGATGGTTCTTTCAAGCTGTATCATCCTGTCTTCTGCCCGCCTACTCTCATCCATCATGAGGTCAGCAAGAGTAGATCAGATGGCTTGGTGTTCCACCCTCAGTGCCTCACGGTGTGCCTCTGCTCGAGCATTAAGTGCTGCACGCAGAGCCACCATTTCAGCCCGGTGTGCCTTGTCAGACGCCGCCATGCCCAGCCTGAGTGAGCGGCACGTGGACTGCGTAGCCCGCTGCTGGAGCACTATTTGCCTTACAGAGGGGAAGATGGAATGGGCCATACTTTCCATACCTTGAGCAATCATCTCAACTGCTCCCCCCTGTTGCTGTGCTATGGCAATCATGGAACGCTCCCACTCAGTTGACCCCGGTGGCACACGGCCACTGTGATGCCGGACACCACACCTGTTGGGCCCAAGGAGCCATGGTCCTTGCTGGGTTGGTGCCGCCCGCGGCTGCAGCACTGCATCCGTCCATTGACCTGATGCCCCAGGAACATGGCCAACTGGTGTTGAGTGTGACCATGCACACGTAGCCACCAAAGGCGGACATTCTGACCCTGCCAGGCCACCTACTGCAGGTGTCGAGGACAGAAGATCATCCAACACAGGATCACTTACCGGCGACGAAACGTCATGATGCAGATCCAGCTCAACATAGTGGTCAGAGGATACATCAGAGCCTGACTCAGAGTCAGCTCTGGACACGATGGCCAGGAGCATCCGTGGTTTCTCGTGGGCTGCCCCACGACCACCACTGGTGCCTGGTTGGTCATGTGAACTGACCACTGTGTCTGGGATGACATCTTCATCCTCTGCCACCAGTGCGCCATCACCTGAAACATAAACAAAAGAAACAAGGACAGGCATGTCAGTAGCACGTACCACACACATACAGTTCACAACATTGACAGCCAAATAATGAAACAGCCATGTCACAGGCAACTCAAACCCCAACATGCATCCAGTGGCATTGCAATGCAAGGCCATCCCAAAAGCAGAAAAGGATGTGTGCAAAATGTGACGGCAACACATGTTTTGCATGTTGCACATCACCTGCATCACACGCAACCTCTAGCAGGCATATAGCCAATGCCAAAATGAGAGATGGGAACAAAGAGATGGCACCTAGCATAAGCATGTGTGAACACACAAATGTACACAGCTAGAAATCTAACTAAACAAACCATGATACATGCCTCAAGCATATTCATGTTCAGCAACCAACTAACATCAACTATGCACAGTACATGTGTCACAGGAGGCACCTACGCTATTGCCTTTCAATACAGTAAAAAGAGGGACATGGGTACATACATGTCAGGTCATCATCACACAGCAGCATTGTGTTTACATGTTGAAGGGCTTAACTTGGTACAGGAGTGGGTGTGTGTGGTGCGGTGCATGTGTAGCCCCTCAACTTACAACATCAACACGTACGTAGTGATGACAATATTCAAACATGATGGCAGTGTAACGGCAATTGCAGCCATCATGTGCAAATGGCATGCACCATGTAGCATGGTTTCCGTGAAACACCCACCCTCTGGGCAATAGTTGGGAGGCACTGCATGGCAATGACATGTTCCACACAGAACTGTGCATTGCCAGACAGTGTAGGCATGCCTCTATTGCATTTCATCATTCAAATGTCACTACAGCCGATGAGAAGTGGACATGATGGAGGAGAGGTGAGGAACCATCCATAGTACATCCATGCATGTAGAAGACAATACCTGTTGAAAAGAGGCAGTGGGCTTGTAACAGGGGGAGCCATGTGCATGATACAGATGTGCACAGCCTAAAGTCGTGCATGATGACACACAGACCTACAGTGAGCATGACATGGCTGTCCAAATGAGATGACACTTGGATCATCCTGGACAAATACTACAATGAGCAGTGGTCAAGGACACCTAAGGGCATACATGGAATGCACATGGAACATGGTTGTGCACATATGTGCATGGGGAGCCACTGCTAGCAGCACAGTAAGAGTGAGACACACAGCACCAAGGACAAAGGATGTGTATGACATGATATGACATCTCATCAAGATTGCACTCGTACACAAGTGGCTAGTAGCGCAACAAGCAAAGGGAGGGGAACAAGGGAGAAAAGGAATTCAAAACAACTTTCATACTGGGCACAGAACACGCAAGTGTATGGAGAAGGGATGAAGGTTTGAGGACCATGAAGGGGGAGAAGGTGAACATGCCAAACAGAGGAGAACAAAGAAGGAAAATGAAGTCCAATGATAGAATAGCCATTCAAAAAGTGGTAGTGCAGCCAGCAAGTGGCAAGTGCAAGATGATTTGGACAGGGCAAATGTGATGAGTGGAGACGAAGAGTGCTGGACTGTATGGGTACATGCACTGGACCCATTCATATGGGAGGCCTGTAGTCAGTGCAGCAGGGAGGCAGGGTGAGCAGGTACCTGGCGCAATGGACAGAGTGTGTGCAGTGGCACAGTGCCAACAGAGGAAACTTTTTAGCTGGGGAGAAGTGGGGCTAATGCAGTAGCAAGCAGGAAGGTGCTGAGGTGCTTCCAGAAGCAGAGAATTTTTTTCTCAAGTTTCAACGTGGCCAGTAGGCTGTTCCAATGGGAGCTCCCAGCCATACACACAGATCTGCTCCTACCTTATTTATTCAATTAGTCCCAATTAATCCTTGTGCACAATGCAGAGGGTCTGAAGTATCATCCTTGCATCCACCGGTAGCCAATTAAGGGATTACAGAGCTGGAAAGATAGGATCCCAGGGCTTGAGGCCAAGGACAAGTCTTGCAGTCCTTTACTGGATTAGTTGTAGAGGGCGGAGTGTGGTGGCAGGTCGAATATTGAAAGAGACTGTCACAGTACTCCAACCTTGACTAAACCAGAGCTTGAGAGACTGTGAGCATGTAGGTGAATGATAGGAAAGACACAGTACCCTTGAGGAAGTGAAGCAAGAAGTTAATCCATCTCAAGATACGTCACAAATGTGTGTGTAAAAGGAATGTGTTGAGTCAAAGGTGACCCTGAGGTTGTTGGCCTTGCAGGTGGAGGCAGGAGGAGGGCCAAGTGGGACTGGCCAGAGATTGAGGGCAAAGGATGGCGAAGCTGTATCGATGAGGAGGATGTCAGTCTGGCCAGCATTCAGACAGAGACTGTTGGTAGTACACCAAAAGCAAATGGCAATGAGGCTATCAGAAATAAGGGAGGGATAAGAGATGGCCAAGGGCAGCCAGGAAATTAGTTGGTTGTCATCGGCATAGCACTGGAAGTCGTACAAGAAACTGATAATGCAGTAGTCAAGAGCTTCCAGGTGCTCTTTGTAAATTGAGGCCAAGAGGTCAGACCTCTGGTGAACAACACAGGTGGCGAGGGAGATTAAAGATAGGAAAGAGCCAAATTGTAGCTGGGTGCATCACACATGCCAAACACACATGTCATTGAGTTACACGTAGTCCACAAGGAGTCCAGTTTCTGCTTGCAGAAAGGCTTCTTCCTTGACATGACATGCCAGAGGCCGGAGCCGTGTCTGGGATCCCAGCCTCTTGTGCAGGAGCACGCTTCCTCCTTTTGGCCGGTGGTACTGACCCTGAGTGGGCAATGTGGCCCTGATCAGTAGGGGCAGTGGTGCTGGTGGACGGGACCAAGGCAGTGGGTGTTGGTATGAGGACAGAAGGTCTGGCTTGGGTCTGACTCACTGCCGGGGAGGTGTTGGCTGCATCTGCACATGCAGTTACCACCACCCGGCTGCTTGAGGCAGCAAATGTCATGACTGCCCCAGATACATGTGCCACAGTCACAGCTACAGTGGACACATATGACCCCAACCTCCGGACAAGATGGAAATCGATCTGGGAATCCTCGTCACACAACGCAACATGCACTGCCTGACCCAGAGCCCGGGTGGAGGTGCCCACAGCTGCACCTGCAGCTACCACCACCGGTGGGCCCGTGACAGCAGATGTAAATTGCTGTTGGGTGATATGGGTGCCAGGTTGTGATGCAAAATCTGCTTCATCAGGAGTCACAGGGGGTGGTGGCATGTCTGCACCAGCACGTGGCTGGGCATCCTGTCCCAGAGGGGCACCCCTGGCTTCCCCCTCCTGTACCCACCCTGGCCACCCTGGACTCCCCGTCCTCCCTGATCTCTGCACCCACGTGCCCAACCACGTCCAGCCCTGGGAGGATGCCCAGCTTTGTCGCCCTTAGCCTTTGGTGGCATCCCAACCATGGCACTGATGGAAAATAGGCTATGGGAGGTTCACTAAACAATTGGCTAGAAGGGGGCAGGGTACTTGATGGAATAGGTACCCGAGTGCCCTTGCAAGGCCCTTTCCTCCAATTACATGCATTCACACGCGCACGTGATTTTTTGGCACGTGCGGATGCACCTGTGCTGAGGGAAACGCCCACGCGTGTTACGTCACAGATCCTCTTACGCGCTAAGGCCCTTTCCTCCTATTACATGCATTCACACACGCATGTGATTTTTTGGCACGTGCGGATGCACCCATGCTGAAGGACACACCCGCACGTGTTATATCACAGATGCGCTTACACACTAAGGGCCTTTCCTCGAATTACATACTGATATGCTATTTTTTTCACGTGCCAAATCACTCCATATCAAGCTGGCCACGTGACAACACACGGAAGACCACGCTCCTACCCAGAAGGCCATTTTTCTGCCCCGAGCAGACTCCCACCTACCATCTGCTGCTGCCTGCCAGCCTGCTGGCCACGTGCCCTGCCATTTGGCGCCTGCACGTCAGCCATCTGCAGGGGTACAGTTGCAGTGACCACCCCTGCTGGAACAGAAGACTCCCGACTGAAGGTCCATCGATCCACAGCCCAGCACCAGGACCCAGTTGCCCACCCATACCTACCTCGCGGGTTGCCATGTCGGGGGAAACACCATCAGACACCACTGGCAACCCCCAGCCAGAGAGACAGAGGGCTGCCAGCTTCACGGCAGGAGAGGTTAGCATCCTGGTGGAGCAAGTCCTGGTGCATTATGATGCCCTCTACGGAAGAAGACGCACCGACAAGGATGGAGGGGATGGCAACTCGCGACATACAATACGTCCGTTGGCGCTGGGAGGACTTCAGGTCCAGGGCCCTCAGGAAGGTCCGGCGCCTCTTGGAAGCAGCGGATGCAGTGAGGCACCGGGTACACCTTACCACCAACGACATGAGGGTCCTGGAATGCATTAACCCAGCGCTTCACCGCCAGGTCCTCTAGAGGGAGAACGGTCCAGAGTCGAGTGGTGAGTGTCCATGCCTACTTGTTGGATGCAGTGCATGTTGAGGTATGCCAGGAGTGTGCAGCTTGGACATATGTCTGAAAAGGTCCAGGTATGGATGTGTATGTGCAGGGACATGAACGTGCTGCATGTGAGTCCTTTCATTAGTGATGCACATCAATGGTGTATGTGTTACAAATAATGATGCACAACTGCATGTGGAGATGCACACATGTTGGTATGTTGGTATTTCTTTGTATGTACTATGGCATGGTTGGGGTGTGACACATGGATGCTGGTTCCACTTTCATTTATGTGCATGGCATACATGTGCATGTGTGGGTTGCACATGTGCAACAGTGATACAACATGGATGCATGTGACACGGACCTGTAGGAACCCGATTGGCAGATGTGACATAGTTTCTGATGATTGTATTGTGACAGTTAGTGGAGATGTACAGATGCATGTCTGTCTGTTGGCGTGTGTGCATGTGTTCGGCACTCCCCATGTTGCTTGTGACGTCATGCCAACCTTCAGGTGTTCATGCTGGTTTGTGTGTATGGATGCTGCTGTCTGCTGCACGATTCCTGTCAATTTGTGCAAATGTGTGGGTTTAAATGATATGTGTGTTGGGGAGTGTGATGCCATCTGTGAAGTTTGACACTGCCACTCACGTGCAACTGTCATGCGTGTATTCGACCATTGTACAGTGCCGGGATGCCTGTGTTCTGTCTCTCCCTGTCTGCAGCGTCGACTGATAAAGAGGGCGGAGACGGTGCTGTGGAGCACAGAGGCAGGGATCCCACCGCCAGCCGGAGACGCAAGGCCCAGCTCTCCTCACACGTTGTCATCTCTTCCAGGAGTGAGGAGTCTGGTGCCGCGTCCATGGCCACAGCTGCCGAGGTAAGGTCCAAGAGGCGGAGGTTGGAGGTGGACTCCTCGGCAGCAGTAGGGGCAGCTGAGCCCCCACAGGGGCCTATGGAGGAAGATGGCACAGAGTAATCCAAGCTGGTGGGGAGTTTGGTTGAGGAGGAGGCTGTGGAAGGCCCACGCACGGGTCCTGGAGGGGAACATTCCACTGGTGCTAGTGGTGCAGTCCAGGAGCAGAGATAGGAGGCAGCACAGGCCCCCGTGGAGGTGCCTGTGTGTAATCCTGTCCCCGATCCTGTGACTGCATCATCCCGCACCAGCAGGGATGCCTTCGTCCAGACCCATTTTCAGGGAGGGGATGCGCGAACAACAACTGGCCTTCCTCTTCTTGCGGACATGGCCATCCGTGACCAGATTGAGCCTGTCCTAACTGGTTTGGTGATGCGTCAACGGGGTATTCGGGATGACGTGCAGCGTTCTCGTGTGGACAATGCATGTCATTTTGAACACCTCATTCACCACGTCACCCTACTAGGACAGGTCGCCAGCACTGGATTCCTCCGTGTGCTAGATCCTCTAGCGACCCCCTCATCAACTGAACCCCCTACTCACCAGTCGTCCTCCGTGCCATCCTCCTGCCCAAGTATCACCTGGGCACCCTGTGGAGCTGCCCCTGACCCAGCAGCCAGGCTGTTGGAGGACACATCCCTGCCACAGTCGGGAGTCGGAGGTCCAGAACGGGTGGCCACCCCAACAAGTGGACCCCAGCAAGAGGAGGACATGCAGGCATAGGCAAGCATGGCACAAGCGCGGCAGCAGCAGGCTCAGGGTGGGAGCGATGATGGCTCGGGGCCTTCAACATCACAGTGGCAGGAATCGGCCAGTGGGCAGGAGGACCCTGGATTGGGAGTGTGTTCCGTGTGGCAGCGGTTGGGCCAGCAGATAGATGCGCAGCGGTGGCGGGTGACACGGCTCACTATGGTCAGGGCGGAGAACTCCATGCACAGGGCATTGAGGCGGGCTCCCTGTCCCCTGCGAGACCTCGAGGACAGGGAAGAGGCCCGCCTCCGGGACATCGACGTGGAGTTCAATGATGCCCGGGCCCGAAACATCAACAAGTGAGCCATTGAACTTGCCCGCCGCCTTTGTACATAGTTCTTTAGTGTTAGGTTTCCTTAGTTTTTTCTTTTTTTTTTTGGCGTTAATGGACTTTGCTCCACTTCATGTATATAGTTTTTTATTCATAGGACATTTTGGTAGGTTTCATTTGTTTTTGGGATCATGGACCCTTTGGACTTGGATTGTATATAGTTGGAGACTTGTACGTACTTTCTTTCTTTTTTGACGTTCTCCATGGATCAATGGTTTTCTTTTTTTTTCATTTTCTTTTTTCATGTTGACATTGTCGATGGACCACTTTTCTTTTTTCATGCTGTGTATTTTTGGTTTTTATTGGATTTTCTGGTTCTTTCATTGTTCTGTCAATGGTCTGTCATTGTTTATTAATTTTCAAGTTTGATTTTCTTCATGTTATTTCATTATGTTTTTAATACATTTATTCTAACTTCATGATTGTTGTTGTGTACTATCATTATTTTTGTGCATGTATCAATGACTATTGCCTCAGTCATGTGTTGCCACTGTGTGGCTCTGTTCTGCATTTATGCATGGGCATGGTGGTTCTTGCTGGACTGTCATGGCATGGGTAATTTGGGAGTGGGTGCAGTGGATGGTTGCATGCTTATACTGGGGGTTAAGGGGGATTTATGTTGGCATTAGGGCCATGGGTCTGTTTTTTTGGGACATGTTGTTGGGTGGGCAATGTGTCAGGGCCTGCTGGCAGGTGCCTGTCAATGGGGGTAGGTGGAGGGTGTGGGGGGACATGAGTCGGGGCCTTCTGGCAGGTGCCTGTCAATGGGGGTGGGTGGGAGACATGTGTCGCTGCTCCCGAGTGCATGGTGCCATGTGGCCTGCCTGTGGGGCATGGTCTGGGGTGATGGGCTGCCTGTGGGATATGGTCTGGGGTGATGGGCTGCCTGTGAGGCATGGGGAGGGGGGGCACACCCAGGAGGGCACACACTGCCAAATAGCGTGTGAAAGTCCATGCGCACCCCTGGAATACACGTAGGCCAGCAAAATTGCATGTGAAAGTCCACGCGCACCCCTCTGAATACACGTAGGCCAGCTTGCACTAGCAAAATCGAGTGTGAAAGTACATGCGCACCCCGTCAGAATACACGTAGGCCAGCACCTGCTAGCGAAATACCGTGTGAAAGTCCACGCGCACCCCTGGAATACATGTAGGCCAGCGAAATCACGTGTGAAAGTCCACGCGCACCCCTCAGTATACACGTAGGCCAGTTCGCGCTAGCAAAATCGTGTGTGAAAGTCCATGCGCACCTCTCAGAATACGCACAGGCAGCCCATCCACCCTCCCCATGGCCCACAGGGAGCCCACCACCCCAGTCCATGGGCCACAGGCAGCCCATCACCCCTGGGCATGCCCCGCAGGCAGCCCATCACCCCAGTCCATGGGTCACAGGCAGCCCATCACCCCAGTCCATGGGCCACAGGCATCCCATCACCCCTGTCCATGGCCCACAGGCAGCCCATCACCCCAGTCCATGGCCCGCAGGCAGCCCATCACCCCAGTCCATGGGCCACAGGCAGCCCATCACCCCTGGGCATGCCCCACACGATGCCCAACACCCCAGTCCATGGGCCACAAGCAGCCCATCACCCCTGGGCATGCCCCGCAGGCAGGCCACATCACAGGGTGAACTTTTGCCATGCATTGTACCTGACGCAGCAGGGCACGCATGTTCCCAGGGGTGCGCGTGGACATTCACATGTGATTTTGCTGGCCTACGTGTATTCCGGGGGTGCGCGTGGAGTTTTACACGCGATTTCGCTGGCGCAAGTAGGGTATGTGCATTCCGGGGGTGCGCGTGGAGTTTTACACGCGATTTCGCTGGCGCGAGTGGTGTGCGTGTATTCTGAGGGGTGCACGTGGAGTTTTACATACAATTTTGCTGGTACAAGTGGGGTGCGCGTATTCCGAGGGGTGCATGTGGACTTTTACATATGATTTCGCTGGTGCGAGAAGGGTACGTGTGTTCCGGGGGTGCGCGTGGAGTTTTACACATGATTTCGCTGACGCGAGTGGGGTACGTGTATTCTGGGGGTGCGCATGGAGTTTTAGATGCAATTTTTCTGGTGCAAGTGGGGTGCGTGTATTCCGAGGGGTGCGCGTGGACTTTTACACGCGATTTCGCTTGCGCGATCAGGGTACGTGAATTCCGGGGGTGCGCGTGGAGTTTTACACATGATTTCACTGGCGCGAGCGGGATACATGTATTCCGGGGGGTGCACGTGGAGTTTTACATGCGATTTCGCTGGCACGAGCGGGCTACGTGTATTCCGGGGTGCGCGTGGAGTTTTAAACGCGATTTCACTGGCACGAGCGCGGTGTGCGTATTCCGAGGGGTGCGCGGGGAGTTTTACACGCAATTTCACTGGTGCGAGCGGGGTAAGTGTATTCTGGAGGTGCGCGTGGAGTTTAACATGCGATTTCACTGGCGTGAGCGGGGTGCGTGTATTCCGAGGGGTGCGCCTGGACTTTTACACGTGATTTCACTGGCGTGAGCGGGGTTCATGTATTCCGGGGATGCGAGTGGAGTTTTACACGTAATTTCGCAGGCGCAAGCGGAGTGCGTGTATTCTGAGAGGTGCGCGGGGAGTTTTACACGCGATTTCCCAGGCGCGAGCAGGGTACGTGTATTCTGGGGTGCGCGTGGAGTTTTACACGCGATTTTGCTGGCGCGAGCCGGGTGCGTGTTTTCCGAGGGGTGCGCGTGGACTTTTACACACGATTTCGCTGGCACGAGCGGGGTACCTGTATTCCATGGGTGCACATGGAGTTTTACACGCGATTTCACTGGCACGAGTAGGGTTCATGTATTCCGAGGGGTGCACATGGACTTTTATATGCGATTTCGCTCGCGCGAGCGGGGTACGTGTATTCCGGGGGTGCTCCTGGAGTTTTACACACGATTTTGCTGGCGCGAGCGGGGTGCACGGGGAGTTTTACACGTGATTTTGCTGACGCGAGCGGGGTGCGCTTATTCCGAGGGGTGCGTGGGGAGTTTTCCATGCATTTTCGTGGTTGGGGGCCTGTTTGCTGGTCCACTGGCCTTTGCGCCATGTAGGGTATTTGTGCGATGTTTCTGGTGCACAGGGTGGGGTTGGGGGCATAACTGGCGCTGCTGCAGGGTCGCTGCGCCACTCTGCGCCATGCCTGGTTATGGATGTAAGTATCCATGAATACGCTGTGCGCTAAAATGGGTTTTGGCGCATGCGGCTGGCGCAGACTGTCACAAGCGCACTCTGTGCGCGCCACTTGTGCGCTAAATTCTATGAATTACCACCTGAGTGCCAGGAAAGACAAATACAAATGGCATCCTTCTGCGATTCGTAGTTACTTTTAGCTGGCAAATAATACTTATTTGCACTAAGGGACACTAGTTGTGGTGAGTTGTGTATTATATGTATATTGGACATGTAATTAGAGGTAAGGTAATTATGGAATGAGTACTTTTAATTACAGACATATATCAGGATGAATGGCATTTTCTTTTCTTATCTATGTCTTTTTGTATTCTATACAATGAAAGCAACATCGAGGACCGTTTTACAGGTGCCAATACGTATGGCTAATGGGCTGATTCAGTGTTACGCCTACCGAAGTGCTACAACACATGAAGAAACCTTCCATTCTCACATTTGTCCTTTTCACCTTCCAACTTCGAAACAAAAAAAAAAAAAAACATGGCAAGAAAACGGATGCCATCTTTCTGCACAGCGCATGGTCTCAGGGCTGAGAATAATGGTTTCTGCCACTCACGATGCTTTGTGCTGCTTGGAATGTAGGGCAGAGCACGGGAGAAAGCTGAGGGCATTGTGAAGTGAGCACCCCCAATGGCTGTCATCGGCACTCATGACATAGTTCTTATGACCTATTTCTAAAAAAAAAAAAAAAGTGCTCGCGGCAATCAGCACGGTGAAATGGGCTCCTTTTAATTACATTTGGAGACTTTTGGGCGATTTATTTTCTTTTTAAACGAGTGGTGTGATGGTTTTCTAATGTCCCCCCTTCAGTTAAATAATACTGAAATATAATCAGCAGCAGTGACCCTTCTATGTATTTAAACTGATTTGTCACATAATATGACTTTGATGTGTTCCTTGCAGGGAAATGAAGGTAGGGGTGGATTTTTCATCATCTGGTTACGTGTACTGTTACTCGAGTACCTCTGCTGAATTTGTTTCATAATTCATTTTCACATTGGAAGATATATTGCCAAGATCATGTTGCAAAAAGATTAAGTGTGAAAGTAACAGAGGTCAACTAGGTTTCCATGTTCAACAAAACACATGGGGCCTGATTTACAAAGCGTTTTCTATTAGGATTGTGCCATTGTCAAACGCTTTTGTAAATCAGGCCCCACTGGTCACATATTCCAGTAGCAACAAAGGCTGTGCGTTTACTGAATAAGTAAATGAATTGAATAGAACTAGCATTCTAAACATCTTTAGTGATATTCCGCTTCTGGAAGATCTTTGCTCCTCTGATATAGCGCAAGTAGAGTTCTTGCATGACAATGATTTGTCGATTGCAAAACTCTGGATACAGTCGGGCATAGTCCTTACAACCATATGGCTAGCCAGAGCTTAATTGTTCCAACTGGGTTTTCTTCGTACCCAGCAACCTTGTTGAACAAATATAAGGCGCCTGGACTTTCAGACGAGAGTGCCAGGCTGAAAAATAACAACTCACTTTTTCTACCTTAAAAAATAACTTATACTCAAAGAGCCTTTCAGAGGCTCTGTCAGGTAGAATCTGTTTCCAAATTAAACTATTATCTAAAGCAGCGTTATGCAAACCAAAATTAACAACTCGAGACTGATAATGTCGGATAATGGGCCTCATTCCGAGTATGGCGGTAAGGGATAGCGGCCACCGCTAACGAGAGCGGTGGCGGTAATCCCTTACCGCCATACTCCGAGTTCCCTTTGCGCCATGGAGGTTTTAACACCTGCTTTTAGCAGGTGTTAAAAACCATGGCGCTAAGGGACCTTGATGTTAATTACGCCACCGTAATTTACCGTGGCGTAATTAACGCCTTCCCCACTCCCATTATGCCCTATGGGGCATAAATGGGAATGGGGAAGGGTAAATGGGGATTGGGGAATTACCGCCCCGCCAACCTTGGAATGGGGCGGTAATTCCGCCATCCACCAAGGCGCTGCCGGTCCGGGTACGGCGTCAACCAAGGCGTTAATAGCGCCATTGGTTAGCGCCGTACTTGGAATGAGGCCCAATGTCTGTGGCTACTACTTTGCCAGCTTGAAAATTAGGGGCTTTAAACCTCTCTTAACTACTACCTCAAATCCTCTAACTGCCTATGACATCATTGCCCTTCAAGAAATCTGGCTAACTGTACCACCCATTTGAGACAATTATAATGCTACATTGCTTCCAGCCAAAGCTTTTTCTAGTGGCAGACCAATGGCTGGTCTTTAGTTGCAGTGAAAACTGCCTGAGGCCTACAACTTGAACCGTGGGTCTCTTGAAACATGTTCACCCAACTAGTAAAAATCAAAGACTCCTCCAAAGTATTAGCCTTAATCAACATACACTGGAATCATGCTGGCATAAAAGCAGATACATTCCTCCAAGGTCTAGAATATGTACTGGATCTGATCACCAAGGATTGCTCAATAGGACATACCATCCCAGCTGGTGATCTCAACATACATTGTCTGTCCAAAGGCATCCCTCTTGATGCAGCCCTCGTACACCGCTGATCCTCATTGATGGCCGATAGACAATTAATCATGCTCCATGGTGCAATTCCTGGCGACATCCCTCTTCAAAACACCTGGAAATGAGACCATCAAACAGCAATCATTAATTACGTCTACACAGATCGTGACTTATCTGCAATCATTAAATGTTTTCAAGTAAAGCCCCAGAAACATAGTGATCATGAGCTGCAATCACTAACTTGGACCTGGACTCTTCACTCTGCTCTTCCCCAACTACAGTTTTATAAAGCTGTCCTTGCCGTGTTTGGTGGCAATTCTGATGGACCCCAGATTCACTGACAAATCTAAATGCACTCATTGTGAGCCAAGAAAACATATTACATCCAGAGCTAATAAACTCTGATGGCCTTTATATTGCGGATTTGCAAATTCTCAAACTGCAACCATCTTCATTCTCTAAGTGCATTCACAAACACAAACATGCACATGATCCCGAGTTACACAGAAGGAAAACTGACTGTCGTCTTTGTAAAAGAAAGCTTTCCAGCCTGCCACCTCCGGTTAGATCTTTAAGATTGAGGCAACTCAAAACACAATACAAAAATTGGATCAAGTGACGCAGAGCTTTAATCATGCAGAAAAATGCCAAACAAATGTTACAGGCTCTAGCCTCCAAAAATTCAGATTTAATCTGGGCCCTACTCAATCGGGCGAATCACATTACTCAAACTCCTATGCAAATGAACGCCATCCCAGAAGCAGTCTGGAATCATTACTATTGTACCCTTTATGCCCCTGCTCATTTTTGCAAAATAACTCTCAGTGCAAATAGTCTCCAATGAAATCACCTTTGCATTAAATCTAGAAGATATTATTTTTTTACATCTCAAAGTTTAAAAAAATATATATTTATTAAGTTTTAATAACACAGAATACAATAATACAACCATGATATGCATTCTGTAAAACATATATATAACCCCCCGCCCATATCCGCCCACCCCTCCCCTCTCAAGACCACTGTCGGTTCTTCAATATAGGTTGCGCCAAACTGCGATCAAGAGCTGTTTGTGTCACTTGAAGTGTCCTCTATTTGCCTGGGGTTTAATAGTGGCATCGTAATCGCCACCCATTGATGTAGGTCTTCACTGGTGTCCAGTTTCTGCTCGCGTAGCACCTTTTCCCATGGTCCAGTTTCTGCCGTTGTCCATTTGCGGAGGTCTTTCCACCACAGTTCGTTTCTAGGACTTCTGATGCTCTTTCATCCCATGGCTATGCGTCTTTTCGCCAGGATATACATTAGGTCCTTAAGTTTATTAAGGGGCTTATTCTTTTTGCCTCTTTTGTAGCTACCCACGATGCATGCTGTAGGTGTTTGCACATCTAGTATTATGTCCGCTTCCGCCACTTTAGATGGCCGCTATGGGGATCTGTGGGGAATATGGCACTTCCATCTTGGCTGCCCTGCAGGTCCGTTTCCAGATCTGTAGTCCCAGTTTCACCAGGTAGGGGCAGTTAGGGGTCATTTCCGCTGGGATCCAAAATAAATCTCTGAGCAGTAACTGGGGGATAGCAGGTTGCAGAAGCCGGGTGTCAAGCGTTGTTTCTTAGGCCATCCATTGTATGACATGCTTTAGTTGGGCTGCCAAGTAGTGCATTTCGAAGTTAGGAATTTTCAGTCCACCCCTGTCATAGGGTCTTTGCACACTTCTAGTGAGACTCTATTCCTGCCTCCTTGCCAGAGAAATCTTCTGCAGAGTTTATTTACTTCCACAAAGAAGCGTGGGGGGGATGTTGAATGGGACATTGGTAAAGTAGTGTAGTAGGCGGGGGAGTGCCACCATTTTTAGGAGTCCAGCTCTCCCCGCCACAGAAAGCGGCAACTTCCCCCAAAAGGCCAACGATTTTTCCAAGTTTTCCTTGGCTTTCATGGTGTTTAAAGTGTATTCCATGTTGGGACTCAGTGAATGGTGATCCCCAAGTATTTGAATGATGTGGCCGTCCACTGAAAGGCCAATGGGGGGAGGGCGTCAGGGGAGTCTTTGCTTAGGGCAGCTAGGGGGTATAGGCATGATTTTTCCTTGTTAATCTGGATCCCTGTGAATCTAGAGAAACCCTCAAGTGTTTCCAGGATGTATAGTAGGATGTGTTCAGGGTTATTTAGATATAGAAGTGGATCGTCGGCATACATTGACACCAGGTGTGTTACCCCATCTATCACTATACCTCCGTCGCCGTATTCCTGGCGCAGATAAGCCGCCACGGGTTCAGCTGCAAAGATGTAGAGCATGTGGGAAAGTGAGCAGCCCTGCCGAGTGCCCCTATGGAGATGCCATTTGTCGGAGAAGGTGTTATTAGTGCGCACTCTGGCAGTAGGATCTGTGTATATCAGTTTGGTGCACTTTAGGAAGGCCGGACCTATCCCCATTCTTGCCATGGTTGCGTATAACCATTCCCATCTAACTGAGTCGAAGGTCTTAGTGGCATCTAAGGATGTCACAGCGCATTTCTCGGGTCTGTCCTTGGTGCTATAGATGACGTGGTGTAATCTACGTAGGTTTTCAGTGATGGATCACCCAGGCACATAGCCTGTTTGATCTTGGTGGATCAGGAGGGCAATTACTCTATGCAGCCTTCTAGCCAGTAGTGCCGTTAGAATTTTGTTATCTGAATTCAACATGGACAGGGGCCTGTATAAGCCGCATTCCCTCTTGTCCTTGCCTGGTTTTAATAGGGGGATGATGATGGCTTCCTTCATGGTGTCTGGGAGGACACCCACATCGTACGCCTCATTAAACACTCTGGCCAAGAGGGGTGTCAGTATATCCTCATATGCTTTGTAGAACTCTCCCGGGAGCCCATCTGTACCTGGGGCTTTCCAAGAGGAGATAGACCTAATGGTGGCTATTATCTCTTCCGGGGTGATTGGTTCGTCTAAGGCCTCGGTCAAGTGCACGTCTAAGCTGGGTAGTTTAATGATGTCTAGTACATTGACAATTTCGATGGCAGGGGGAGATGGGGTGCTGGCATACAATTCTTGAAAAAATCCGGCCAACACCGCAAGTATGCCCAGCTGTGTATGTGCTGTAGCGCCGTCGGGCCCACAGACATGGCAGATAGGCCATGCTAATAATTTCCCAGGTTTGTCTCCGAGTGCATGGGTTCTCTCAACATATTTTGTGTAGCTGAGCTTACCCAGTGTGTCCCAGCACTTTAGACAGGCCTGCTTGAGTTCTACCATCTTATGCATGTGACCTGGCTCTAGGGTGTCTTTTTTTCCCAATTCAGCTAGTTCCTTTTCCGCGTTTGTGAGAGAGGTTAGAATGGATCTCTGGGCCCCGTCAATATTTGCTAGCATTTCGCCCCTCATGACAACTTTGTAGGCCTCCCAAACAGTGCCTATGTGCTGCACGCTATTTTCATCTACCTGCCAGACGTTGATAGTGCTGCTGCTGACTTGTTCGCGAAAGGTTGTGTCAAGCAGTGCTTCACTTCTTAACCTCCATGTGGGAACGGGGGGTCTGGGTCGGAAAACCACCCAGTTGGTCACTAATGGGGAATGGTCAGATAGCACCCAGGCTAGGTAATGAGCATCTTCAAACATCGCTAAGCACTCTTCATTGACTAATAGGTATCTAACCTAGTGGAGACAGAATGGGGAGGCGAATAGAATGAATACTCATGCTTTTCGGGGTTCTGTTTGCGCCAAAGGTCTGCTAGGCCCAGTTGTTGCATCAGGGTTAATAGTATTTTCGTGGGTGGAGACGGGCGTGTGTGTTTATCGTCCGATCTGTCCATTGGGGAATCAAGGGTGCAATTGTGGTCTCCCCCCCGAATAAGGGTGCACTCTCTATAAGGGCTGAGTCGCTTGTGTAGTGAGCAAAAGAAGGTCGTGGCATCATGGTTGGGTGCGTAAGTGTTGATTATGCATGTCTCCCTGCCCTCAATAGTACCATGAACCAGGACCATTCTGCATTCGTCATCGGTTTTTGTGCAGATTAGCTTAAAGGGGATGTAGGGGGCAATTCAGATCAGGACTCCTCTAGCATAAGTGGAGTAAGAGGAGCCTACCAGGGTTCCCCTCCAAGATTTGGCTAAAGCTTGCAGCTTGCGCCCATTCAAGTGTGTCTCTTGCAATAAGGCAATCCCGTCCTTGCTTCTTTTGATGATGGCGTGGACACGGCATTGTTTCACAAAGTTGGTCATTCCCCTGATGTTCCATGACATGATTCTAATCTTGTCTACCATGTGTTATAGGTGTCCGGATGAAATCGGTAGTAGCTTCCTTAGTGCATTTTCCTTGTCGGCCTTGATGCTGTTTGGCATCCTGGGTGGTCTTGTTCATTTCCCTAAAAAAAACTTTTTCAACTGTAACCTGAACTTTAATCCCAACATCCCTGTTCCCTCCCCGCAATACCTGCAAACAGTTCAAACTGAAAACCAGTCCAGCGAGGTTTCCCCCGTTATGACTACCCCGTTTCCGCTCCATTCGACCGGGCAGTGGTCTCCTGGTGCCCTACTGGTGGGTGTAATATACCCGAGAAAGCTATTCTGGGGGTTGAAGAATTGACATTCCATTCCTGGCGTTGCTCTCTTAGAGGATTGTTCCTGCTGCTCTCCAATGTGGTTGCTTTTTGCTTCTGTGCATTTGTAGGTTGCCAGTCCAGTGTGTGATTGTTCATGGCGCAGTTTGGTGCGAGCTACGCCCTTTGTCTTCGATGTCCGGGAACTGCTCCCTGTCCATCCATTCCCGAACCTCCGAGGGGGTGTCAAATAGGTTCGCTCTGTTGTTATGTATTACTTTTAGTCTTGCTGGGTATAGGAGCATGTAGCGCAACCCGGCTTTTTTCAGTCTGGCTTTGGAATAAATGAATTGCCCTCTTTTCATTTGAACCTGGAATGTATAGTCAGGGTAAATAGCAATCTTCGCCGAATCCCTCTGTATTTGGCCGCCTGACCCCGAGAAAGCCAATATAGTCTCTCTGTCCTTGTAATTTAGCACTTTTGCTATCACTGGTTTGGGCGGAGCCCCAGGGGCCGGTCTCTTGGTAAGCAAGCCGTGGGCTCTTTCGATTGTAAAGCCCTGTGAGAGTTTCCCTGCTCCAATCTCCTGAATCAAGAGGTTCTCAACGAAGTTTGTGGGGTCCGCTCCTTCAATGCCCTCTGGCAACCCTAAGAGCCTGATTTTTTACATCTCAAAGTTAAGTCAGCGCCTGATGGGCTTAGTAATGCCATGCTAAAATTGCATCTTGAAGCTTGAGTCAGAGATCTCCACAGCATTTTCACCCACATTGTAAAGTGCCAACAAATTCCACCTTAATGGCGAAAGTCAGTTATTGTTCCAATTTTCAAAAAGTTGATCTCCAATCACCAGAGAACTATCATCCCATTGCTTCACTTGATGCTCCAGGCAAACTGTTCGCTCGTCTAATCCTAAGAGATTTCAACTGCTGGATGTCTTCTCAAAATCTGCATGATCCATTTCAAACAGGTGTTGGCCCAGGATTAGGCACGGCGGTCATTTTGCAAACCATCAACGCGATAAAAAGGCAGGAACAACAAGCGAAACAGCCTGTTAATATGTCTCTCATTGATTTTATACCACTTTCGACTTTGTCCCCAGAGTCTTGCCAAGAATCAAGCTAACCAATGCTGTATGCCCTACCCATATTCAAGCGCTGATTCTACAGTTGCATACTGCCACAACAATCCAGATTCATTTGACATTAGATGGTAAAGTCTTGGCCCCTATTCCTGCCTTTAGAGACCTTAAACAAGGCTGCATATTGGCCTCTGCCTTATTACATTTTTTTATATCCAATATGAGGCATCATTTCACCAAAATCATCTCTGACTCTCCTAAATTAGGACAACTGGGCCCTGGCATCTATGCAGATGACTTAGTCCTTCGATTTAAAACCCCAAAGGGCTTGCAAAATCTCCTCACTGCATTAGAAAACTATTCTGATTCGAACCGGCTCACAATTAATCTAGAAAAGACAAAGGTTTTAATCTTTGCCTTCAGGTGCCAGAAGAACAAATGCTGCAACATCTGGCACCGTCATGGAACTTGTCTACAAGTGGTCCATGAATACCAATATATAGGTTTAAACAACAATAATCATATCTCTCATCCCACTTAATCTTTAGAATTAAGGACGAAAGTTCAGACAGCTGCTGTCCAAGCTCACATCATTCATGTGAAATAAGGTAGGTGCTCCATTGTACCAATACTTAAATTCTACAACCAGAAGGTAGACCCCATAATCACTTAAGGCGCTGAAACCAGAGCTTGGGGGTACAAATTATTTTGCTTGCTACTAGAAGGTCTTTTATGGAATTGAGTTCTATCACTGACACTGAGTCAACCAATGTGTATAGTGAGGCATGAATTGGGCTTGCTTTCACTAAATGTCTCTTATGTTTGGGAGCTGTGCTCCCTACATAGGAAATGTTTATTAACCTGAGATCCTGCCTCTGTATTATACACCCTATCCATTTATGTGAGTTCCACCAAACATCATTTTATGGCAATTTGGAGATGGCAGATAACAATTATCATGGAAGCGGCTGATATTTCGACTGAGCTCCTACTAACCAATCCAACAGGAGCCAAACAGAAACTTTGGTGATATGAATGGATCCACACGTGACAGCTGTGCATGGCTTACCAACATTTAAAAATGTAACAATTTGATTTAAAGAATGTTAACACCCCAGAATCTCATTTAACCAAGTTTCCATGTTCGCTGTACAGGAATTTATTTTTACGATTCCAGTTGATTTTGAGGCCAACAAAGGATGTTTTTTTAGCAAAACAGAGAATCATTCCACTAAGTCTGGAAATGTATGCAGATTTTCCCAAGATCTAAAGAAACATGAAACTTTTAAACATTTGCTTTTATTCTGTCCGATGCAATTAGAGAAACTAATATTTTACTTGTAACATTATTTTCAAGGCTACTTAATTCTAACATGTGAGTCCTTGTGGTATAGAATCTTCAACAGCCAACGCACATGAGTTCGAATTGCGACTTTAAAATTCTTGCTGTGTCTAGGCTTGGACTGATGCAGTCCAACCCAATTAATCTGTATTTTCGCTGTTTCCTCCCCAAATTTGTCTTGTAAAAATTCAAAAATCACACTGAATTTGAACAAATGTTAAAAGTCAATTTTTCTAACAAATCGTATACTGAATTGGACTAAACTTTACTTTCAAGGTCGAACTGGATTCTTCTAAGAGTTGATTTTTTTTTGCATTCTCAGATATGGCATGCTTTTACACTCAAAATCTCATGTAATGATGAATCTCATGTAATGATGAATTTTTATATTTTTGATGATCATTTTAATTCTGCTTTGTATATATTGAAAGGTTGATTTCAATAAGTGATATAAATGGCCACTTATTTAATGTAACTAGAATAGAGATTGTTGAAACTGGAAGCGCACACCATACTGGACAGGAGTGCAGGTAAGATGAGGTTTATTGGAACAAAGGAGGAAACCCATGGGGCACAGCAGAGTTCACCTATCAGCGGCTCTCCCGCACCATTCCAGAATCAGAGGGAATACAGAATGACACGAGGCAGCCCATTACATACATATCATAACATCTTTCCCCATAAATAGTGACGGAAGGAGGAAGATGGAAAAAGGAGGGGAAAGAGGAGAAAGGAAGAAAGGGGGGAAAGGATAAAAAAACAAGGGGCTTCTGCGGTAAAGGATACAGTACAACAGTACATGAAGTCATTTCTGGATTTGGCAGGATCTTCCTCCACGGAGCAGGGAGCCCGGAGCCAGTCGCAGCAGAGGATGCAGTTCAATAATACACACTCCCACTTCCGTTCCACAGAGCTGTGGAACGGTAGTGGCAGACCTCAGGCTCACTGTCTGACCAACTGGCCTGTCGCCTTCTCCAAAGGCAATACCTACTCTCCATTCACTCCAAGGAAAGGGCCCACATCCAGGATTGTGTCTGTGGTGCTTCTAACAACACTGCTGAACTATTCAAAATATGTATGAAACTAGTCAACCCTTCCACAGTCTCCACCTTGCCTCTTCCCTCTCAGGCACACTGCAATGCATTGGCCACACACTTCACTGCAAGAACTCAGGAAAGCCTGAGCACTTTCTTCATTTTCACCCTCCCCTCCTCCCAGCCCTCTGCCACCTTTGGCCTCCCATCCTCCCTCATCCACTTGCTCCTCCTTCTCTCCTATCACTTCGGATGGGGTTACTAGAGTTGTCGGCTATGTGAAGGTCTCCCCCAAACAGGTCTCCCGCTTTTCTTCCAGAACTATTAAGGACCATATCGACTCCCTTGCCCTTGGACTTGCTGATTTCTGCAATCACTCTCTTGCTTCTGGGTCTTTCCCCTCTTCTCTCAAGCACTCTCTTGTGCGCCCCCTCCTGAAAAAGCCTTCCGCCGACATTTCCTGTCTGGCTAAATACCACCTCATCTCTATCACCCCTTTTCTTGTGAAACTCTTGGAGAAGTGTTGTAACCTAGTGTCACTGTTTGGTATTCCATCTGCTATGCGAGCTGTATGTCTTTGTGAGTGGGCAGTGGAGCTCGGAGTGTTTGTGTGAGGCTTGGAATGGGGTGAGTGTGAGGGTTCCAGTATCGCTCTCTCCTTAGCAGGAAGAGAGCGAAGGGAAGCAGAAGTCACTTTATCTCCTGTCTCACATTTCCTACTTATACTGTAACAATAAAGAAGACTTACCTTTTGATATCCCTGGCTCTGGAGTGGTTCCTGATTATCCTGCTTGAATTAGTTACATCAAGAAGTTAGTCTTCCCCCAACTGACCCAGGTCACTGAGCTTATCAGTTGCTTACACGACCATCAGTCTGGATTCCGAGCATCCAGAGGCATCCAGAGGAAACTGCTCTCCTGAACACCCATGAAGAACTGCTCGCATCTCCTGACTCTAACTGTCCAGCTGACACAGTCAACCACTCCATCCTAATAAAATGGCTCCATGATACCCTTGGTATTTCGGAGTGGGGCACTGGACTGGCTGACCTCCTTCCTCACTGACCGTCCCTCCTAGGTTATCCTGGGCTTGTTCGCCTTTCCCGCCTCTATTTCCATCTGTGGTGTTCCTCAGGGCTCCAACCTTTCTCCCCATCTTGCTCCGCTTGCACACCTAATTTCCACTTTCTCCCCTCATTTCCAGTGTTATACAGATGACACATTATCACAAAAGGATGCTAACACACCTGATAGAAGTGCAATGCAACATGCTCCACATTCATACAATGTTGTGGAGGAGGTCACATACATTTCTACTCATGTTACCCATGCCCTATTAACAAGCGCAATCACAGAGAAAAAAGGATAGGATGATTGTCTCACTAGTCCTACCTATCGGTGAACAATTTCCAGGGTGCGCTGATGTAGCACCTATCTAAAACCGGATAGAATAAGAAACGGAGTACATTTCTCACACTTTTTTGCTGTTTCTTGCAAGCCACAGATGGACGGTTCTTAAAAGCTACTGATCTTTGTTTCTCATGCTCTCCTCCTCTACATGTTCTGTCTATCACTCATACCTAAAAGAGGTTATGGAAAGTCTGCCTCTCTATTTGTGGTAGAACCCAATGTATTAACCTATAGACAGGAGGGCCTTTTTTCCCAAAGGTAATACATAGGTGTGAAGACACTAAGGGCCTGATTCACAGGAGTGTTAAAAACATTTGCCAATCCCATTGGAAAATGCTCTGCGATCCAGGCCCTATGTCTGACAGCAAAAGACTGTAGTATAGGTAGCAGAGAACCTACCCATTGATACAGTTTTGATCTGATCGATCCTGGACCAGTAGGTCAGAAAGCGTCCAGAATCAGATCAGACCTAGGGCCTCATTACGAGTCAGGCGTTAAGGGGTTAACGGCGCCGTAAACGGCGCCGACCCTTAACGCCTGATTCCGAGGTCCCTTTGCGCCATGGTGAGTTTAACGCCTGCTTTTTGCAGGCGTTAAAATCCATGGCGCTAAGGGACCATGGTGCTAATTACGCCACCGTAATTTACGGTGGCGTAATTAGCGCCTTCCCCACTCCCATTATGCCCTATGGGGCAAGAATGGGGAAGGGTAAATGGGAAATGGGGATTTACCGCCCCACTCACCTTGGAATGGGGCGGTAAATCCGCCATCCACCATGGTGTAAAGGTAGTTTACACCAGGGTGGTAAGGGTACGACCCAGGCGGTAACTTACCGCCTGGGTCGTAATGAGGCCCCTAGTGTCCTCATACCTATTTTTTAACTTTGACAGGTGAACCCTGCTGTGAGCTGACTGCTACTACCCCGCTGCTGAGGGGGTCTCCTACTTTGTCCAAATTAACCTCTTCTTACCTGCGGTCCTCTCCAGTCTGTTGTGTGCTTCCTGTCTCAACAAACTGGCGACGAGGATCTTCTCCAGATTGCACGATGCTGGGACCAGAGAAGGAGGCCCCCTCCCTTGCGAAGACACGCAGCGGCCTGGAGACTGGCTGCACTCCATGGTTGCTGGGATTCGGCAAAGGCACTGGAGGTGAGCCATGACAGGAGAAGGCTCCACTGGCTTGGCTCCTGCTGAATTTGTGGTGAGAGCACCAGCGCAAGATTCACCTGTCAATGGCTCTCCCACACCATTCCACAATGGCAGGAGACAGCTCAGTATATACTTATCATAACAGAGGTAGCAATTAATTTTATACAATTTTGAAGGCCAAAATAGTGGTTTGCTGGAGTTCAGAAAATGTGAAAACAAAGAGAATTAAAGTTAGTACAGGTATTATGTTAACCTTTTGCTATTTAGACGCTCTTATTTTTGTTTGCACTACAAACCTATCGATGTAACACAGTGCACCACTCGCCAGGGAATTTTAGCCTGTAGATGAAATTGAATGGAGATTTAAAACAGTTTATTAAAGTAACACTATAGCATTTTGCAACACCTTGCCACAGCGATATAAATGAACCTTTAAAGGATGGTTTAATTCTATATGTGTCTGAATAGTTTTCTTTACGTCTTACCAAAAATATGAATGTGCTAAAATTCACACATTTCTAAAACAAGATGCACGTAACAAGTGGAGCATTTCAACCCATATGGTTTGTTGTCACCTCCATATGTGTACAATAGTGTACCACTGGAAGACAAAATTCACAGCAATCCAATGTACCAGAATATTTTTCGGGCCGGATTAATAAAAAAGTTTTTTACATGGGAAAGTCCCATTGACATTTTTTTTGTAACTCAGGCCTTATATGTACACATAATTTTGTGATTTTCTGGGCATAAACTGCTTCCTCAGTCAAACACCAATAAACATACCTACAAGTGCTTAATGTGCTTATATGAATACCTACTTTTTCTATTGTCTGAGATTGTTACTCATGCAAACATTATTTAAATATGTGCAGCTAATTCCAAAATATACATCAATAGAAAAAGCATGTCTCTTTTTGTTAGTTACTAGTTGTTGTTCCTTATTAATTAGCACATGTGCCCACTTCCTGCATCTGAATCCCCACGCCCACCTCCTGTCCCGCCCCCATCCCCTGATTGGCCTGGCTAATGTGCCTCAGGCAGGTCAATGTTGTTACACCTGCTTCCTTGTTTGGCGGGCATTTTAAGATCCGTGCCTGTCGGGGTACGTTTAATGCCTTTGACCTGTGCACATTTTGCAGAATTTGTGCTTGTAATTCGATTTTGGTAATCTTGAGTGCCCCATGTGCACTGTAATAGTCCACTAGTCCTCTATCTGCATCTGAATCTTCACACTCACCTCCCTCCCCTCCCCATCCCCTGATTGGCCCATGGTCCCATATTAGACATTGCACAAGGGCAGCCCTCCCTGATATGCAGCCGTTCGGCGAAGTGCCGAGAAGCAAAGGGCAGCGAATGCAGTAACAGCTCCAGATTGTGTTTGCCAGTGTCTGTCGGTGGAGACTGCAGTGCAGCCGTCAACCCGCAGCAACTTACAAGGTAAGCAAGGAGAGGGCAGGGGAACAGCAATTGCTGCTCCCTATTAAACTGTCCCACCTCTCTTATTAGTCCTATTACCAAAATCATGTAGCGTGCTGCATGTCGCCCATAGTTTTATGTTAACCATATCTGACAGTTAGGCCTCTCTCCAGGAATCTTCAGTCTGGTTGTTTTGCATTTGCTGCTGTGTTTTGAAAGCTGGGCTTTTTTCACACTATCCAGGAAACTCAAATCTAGAAGTTTTACATTTACTGCTCTGTTTTGAAATGTAGGCTTTTTCCCCACTATCCAGCAAGTTCGAATCTAGATTTCTTTACATTTGATGCAGTGTTTTGAAAAGTAGGCTTTTCCCCACTATCCAGGAAACTCAAATCTAGGTGTTTTTTATTTGTTGTTGTGTTTGACATTTAGGCATTCCTCACTCTGTCCAGAACTCTAGAATTCCTCCTGTCCATCCAGCACCATACTTCCAGCTCTTGGTGCTCCACCACCTTTACTGGGTCCAGCCCGAGCTGCACTATAGCATTACAGCTGTGCTCCGAGTGAAACAGCTGCAGAGCCAAGTCTCAGCATAGTAAGTCTCCTGCAGCTGGCGAAGGAAGGTTGGCAAAGTATCAAGTCTCTTGGCCTCTTTGTCGAGCTTGCCCTCTGCCTGTCGCAGTACTCTCTCACTCGTCTGGAATTTCCTTCTCGTGTATCTGATTCATCTGTGGCTGGTTTGCTGCCTGGCAGCCTGGTCAGGTTGTTGTGCGTTGTTCTGTTTCTCCCTCCTTCTCCCCTTCCTTCTCTCTGCTCTCTCCCTCCATGGCACTTTCGATCTCCCCTATATTCTCTAACTGCTACTCTATCGCCAATCCTATCTTTCTTTTGAAGCCTGGAAGGAAAAAGCTCAAAAAAGATGTCCTTCGAGAAGACTGTGACTGGCATTCTCTTTGTCGTTTCATCTCTGGACCTTTGGATTCCCCGTATGGTCTCAGTGCTCTTCTTTTTTTCTTCTTCACCCATTAATGGTGGAACCCGATGGCAAGTACTCTTGCCATATTTCCCATCCTCTAGGGGCATCATTAATGTCTACCAGAATGGCGCTGCCATGATCCAGGGCCCTCAGCCCAAAATCCTCCTTATTGATAGGTGCCTTCTGGCTTTCATCAACTCCCTCCCTTCACCTGCCACTCCTCCTACTGCCACCCCTGTGCCTCCTTCACCACCAGCGACGGGCATACCGCATTCCTGTAGCCCTCCTCGGAAGACCTTCAAAGGTTGCAACCAGCTTCACTTAGCTACCCTCAATTATTGATCTGCCATTAAACACTCCCCTGACATCTGCCACCTCCTTGAAGACTTCGACTTTGATGTCCTCACACTCACCGAGACGTGGTTCACGGCCAGCTCTGTCACTATTTTTGACACACTCCTCCTGGAGGGCTGCAAGATCCTCTCAAAGCCAAGGCCTACCCGGTGTGGGTACAGCATGGCCCCGATCTTCCCTGAATCGGTCCCTTCTACTGTCATACCCACTCAGTCCTACTCTTCCTTTTTATGCATCGTCTTCAGGCTTGGTATCTCTCCAATCCTTACGCTGACTCTTGCCGCCACTACAGGACCCCTGGTCTGGACTCCCTCTTCATCTCAGAGTGGTCTGATCTCACCTCTTCTTTCCGAGCCTCCACCTCCAAACTTCTCTTCCTCTGAGACTTCAATATTCACGTTGACTCCCCTGAGGAAGAGACCTCTGGACTCTTCCACAGACTCTGTGACTCTATTTCCCTCACCATTCTTCCCTCTGGTACAAAGCACTCAGTCGGACACAACTTGGATGGTCTCATCTCAGCAGACATCCCCATCTCCAACCCTCTCACTACACCTTTCACCTGGTCTTATCATGCTCTCCTGTCCTTTCAACTGGATCTCTTGGGCCCCCTGGCCAAGCCTCTGCATGTGCTGCCAGTCTCCTTCTCCATCAATCGACCAATGAAGCGAGTATCAGATGCTGCTTTTGCAGCCACTTTCATTCGCCCTCCCATTACGGCCACTGATTCACACTGACACAGCCCTTGCTAACCATCACCTCTCCATCTCCAATGCTCTGGACATCCTTGCCCCTGTCATGAGGATCCTTATGAAGCCTGCCTCCAAGCGAAACACCTGGTATGATTCTGACTGAGCCACTCTGAAAACACAAGTGCAGAGCTGGTAAGCAGAAGTGGCATGCTTTGAGCACATCCTCTGACAGACTGGCCGGCTGCCTTCTCCAAATGCAATACAGACTCCCCATTTGCTCAAAGTAGAAGACCTATATCCAAGCCTGCATCTCCGGCGCCACTAACAACATGGCTGAACTGTTCAAAATCTGTAAGGAACTTGCCTACCTCTGCACTGCACTGGCCTCTCACTTCGTAGCCAAAACTCAGGACATACTGTCTTCTGTCTCCTCTACACCGCTCCCTTCTCCCTCACCCACTTTCAGGCCTCCCTTGGTCACCCTCTGCCTTTCCCTCCTACTCTCCTCTTTCTCACCCATATCACCTGATGAGGTCTCTAGACAACTCTATGAAAGTCTCTTCGAAACAAGTGCTCCGCTGCTCCTCCAGAACTATCACGGACAACATTGCCTCCCTTGCTCCAGCCTTGGCTGATTTCTGCTATCACTCCTTCACCACTGGCTCCTTCAGCTACTCCTTAAGCACTCCCTTGTGTACCCTCTCCTCAAAAAGCCTTCTGCCTACCCCTTCTGCCCAGCTAACTACCACTCTATCTCCTTCCTGGGTAAACTCTTGGAGAAGCTGGTCATCTCCCAGCTGATCCACCACACTGAATCTGTTGGTTGTCTGCGCTCTGAAACACCTGTGAAGACTTGCTCGCAAATCTCAATTGCAACACTCCTTCCGCTCTCATCCTTCTTCACCTTTCCTCTGCCTTTGATACGCTCAATCATAGCAACCTAATAAACCAGCCCTGTGATATCCCTGGCATCACAGACCTGGCACTGGACTGGTTGATCTCCTTTGTCTCTGACCGTCCATCCCAGGTTCAACTCTGCCCTTTTCTCTCCTGGATCACACTCCACCTTCAGCGTCCTTATTTCTCTTGTTACTTCAGTTACATCGTCTCTCTTAAGTATTTTCATATTGTTTCAGTATGGCTTTATACATTTGCTTTATGACATAACTTTGCCCTCATCAGATTTTCCTCAGTGCTCCATGATGCCCAATGATGCGTGCTTTCAGTACGAGGGTACATGCGGTACGTCTGTCTGAGTTCACATTGTCTCTCATAAACTCGATGAGTTATAGGGACAACACATGAAGTCCCACATGCAGCTCTTCTCCTTCTGTTCCAGTATGATGGCACTGAGGGGGTGGGAGTTAGTGTGTATGCATCTATCTGCTCCTCTACAAGCGTATGCTGCAGAAGAAGAAGGTGTATGTTGAATTGTCTGACGACTTCGCCAGTGGGTGGAAAATCCACCTTTCTCAAATTCCTCTGATTCAGTAAATCGTTTTAATCCATCACTATTCTGGGACATCAGCACCACACTCATAGCTGCTTTGATGCATCAATTACACCATTAGAGGTCCAGCATGTCATATTTAAGTATAGGTATCTTCACCTGTAAGAAATGCTTGTTTAACATTATTATCCATGAATGCTTGTTTTGACTGTATAATCCAATGGATAAAACCCCTAATTTCGGGGAATATCACCATATGTTCTCGCTTTCTTCCTGATCATATTATCATGAATTAAAGACCAGAAATGTTCTTCAGAACAGCTAACATATTGTATTGATCTGCTTTATATCAAATGTTTCGTTTTTGATATTTTAAAATCGTTCACTTTTTAAACAAGTGGATTACAAGACAGGTATTCTGTTCTTTCCGATTCATGTGTTCTTGCATTTTCTTAATGTATTATTCCATATAGATTTATGAGTTTGAAAAGTACAAGATGTGTTTTTCATTGTAAATTGAAATGACTACATGTATGCACTGATCCGCCACTCGTCCAAAAAGAAGACTCCCACAAGTTGCTGAGACATGTATGACAACTACGTACTTTAAGACAGATCCTAAAACTGGATAAGGCTAATATAAGTGTGCCCTTTGGTGGCGCTGGATAGTGTACCAGACTTCCACATCCTTACTAGGCATAACAATTTTAGTATAACAACATTCAGCATCCTACCTTAGAGAAGCATCTTTCTTCTAAATGGAAGCAGCCAATCTACTGTGAAATAAATGGAAAGAAAATTAGTAATTAAGTCCCACCACTATAAAACACTGAATAGAAATAAGACATCTTAGTGGTGGCTGTCAGGGTCGCTGTCAGGCTCTGAGCTCAAACAATGATCCTCACCTGAGCTCTTGGACTCTTCGGCAACTGGTTTCTTTCTTCCTTTGATCTGTAAACCCGATTTCTTTTTGTGGAGGTACAGTTTACCGTGGGACGACGCCACGGTGTTCTGGTTTAGAACCAGAAGACCAACGCCCCCGGTCACGCGGTAACCAATAAGGGGAAAAAGACTTTGGAGTGGCAAAATAACCCTATGAATATTCTTGTGGAGTGGTGACACAGTCTGCTGCTTGGTTGAGCCACGGGAAGGTGGAGCCCAGGAGGAGAATCCGGTCCCACAGTGGGGGAGCAGGTAAGGATGAAAAGAGAGAGGCTGAGGGACCAAAAAGGCTCTGCAGTAGGATGAGAAGCAGCAGAAAACTCCAGGCAGCAGCTCGGCGCAGAAGGCAGCAGGGCAGAGTACAGCTGAGCAGAAACAGGGAGAATGAAGGGAGCGAGACGAGAGAAATCCAGGAAGAGAGGGAAAGGTGTGAATGCAGGATCGCAGAGATGTGCGCCCACGCGGGGTAAATGAAAACAGAGGGAGAATAACAAGGAGGCCTAAAGCGGCTCCGAGGAGGGCTGAGGCAAAGGAAAGAGGGTTTACCAAAGCCAAAAGTAGGCACTAGCATCCACAACTAAGGAGGGATCCAAAGCAGTTGCAACGCCGCAAGTGCCGGAAGCAGAGTGGCTGAATGCTCCTGGTGGCGCCCGTAGCAACAGACAACTAGAGCGCTGCAATAAAACGGAGGGGGACGTAGCGGGGAATTCAATGGTATAATAGTTTCCACTGATCCCACAATTATCGGAACAGTGGGCACATGACAGTGGCAGTGACACTCACACAAAAATACCCAAAAACCTGTGATGTCTGTGGAACAGACTTAATAAGACTCTTTATAATGTGGTAATTAGAGGGGAAAAAAATAATCTGCATCTTTAGAATGTTATGATCCACAGTGCATGTGCATGAAAGTGGAACAGCTGAACGGAATCCTCTAAAATCTGACCATTTTGAGAGAGTGTATTTTTTGGGAAGTATGCGGTTTTGGTGCAATGGTTATTCAGCATGAAGAGGGGAGATTCGGTGTGATTGTGCATGCAATGTTGAGACTTGGAATGTGAGTCTCAATCCTAGATGAGCATCAGGCTAGGCACCTGGGGAAGTCATAAGATGTGCATTGTAGGTTTCTGGACACATGCAATGTTTTGCTGCCACTTACTTCTGTAACTTAAAAACGATGTCTTCTTTCATACTTTGCACTTCAGGGGTATGACTGAGAAAGGAGCATTTTGATTGCTAAGACTGACGAGTCAACCAATCATTTTTTGAGAGAAGATCAGATCATAAATAAATAAGAGAGAATACTGAACAAAGAAATTAGAGAAGAACAGTTTTCTGGATGGTCCAACCACCCCAGCCCCTGGGCCTTGGCATTTCTTGGGATCAGGAAGAGACACCGGAGCCAGCAGGACAGTCAGGCAGGTTTCACAAGTCATCAGGTTCTATTTCTATCAACAGGCGATACACAGGATACATCATCAGAAACATCTGATAAAATTACTAGGCTTACCCATCCTTATATACACATCTAGAGAGGTGAGGTAATGATTTGGTCACAAAGACAACCCGTTTCCTATCTGTGATTCGTTGACTCCTATGGCATGATCAATATGCTGTTCCTCTCTCTACTTGTGATTTGCTGGCCTATCTGCCACTCGGACCTAGTCGAGACCGGTTTTATCTTGAGAATAAGGCACACACACATCTTATTTGTGGGGGAGCAGATTTACTCATAAAGCCCCCGGAGCAATGCGTCCAGGGTGGACAGGAAAACACAATGGTTCTGGAATGGATGCATTCCAGAACCACTACAACATTGGGTTCCACACACTACGCGTTGACACCACGTAGCGTGTGGAACTACTACATAACATCCCCCTTCCTCATATTACTAATCTTTAAACAATAGTGAGTATGCAGTGCTACATGACAATAAAATTACTACATTTCAGGAACTATAATCAAAAGGATACACAATTGCAGTAGCGTGGTAGGACACTAGTAATATACATAGTCGTCTTTGAAATTTTGTATGATTCTGCGGTTTCTTTTCGATAACCCACTACAAGTGGGTATGTCACTACATCCAGTCTCTCGGACATACATCTCTTTACTTTTGTCTTGTGTTCCATAGTCATTGGAATCCCTTACAGCATTTTTACTGTAGTTACTGGTGCGAGGGCATTCAGCATCATTTTGCACCCACACAATATCATCAATAGACCGCATCTTGCCATCATCCAACACGATGATGGCAAGATTTGCCGGAACAACTTTGTACCCTCTGGGTGGTCTGCATCTGGATTCACCCTTCATTGTCTTTTTTGGTTCTTTAACACAGACCCAATCTCCTTTCTTGAATGCTTTCTCAATTACTCCTTTCCTACGATCATAGTTCCCTTTATACTTTTCCTGTTTCTCAATTACTTTCTTTATGATTTGTTCCATATCCAAATGTACATCTCTTGTTTTAGAAAACATCGAAGCAGGTCTCAGACGATTGTATGCTTGTCTGCCCCCATAATGGTAAAGGGTTCAACTCTGTGGAAGTATGCGGAGTGGTTCTATACATGCAAAGGGCTTCCTTGAGAGCTTCCTTCCCTGGGAGCGAATTTGAAACAGCCAATTGGACCACCCCCTTCACAAACTTGTTCATCCTCTCAACAAGTCTGTTTGCAATGGGATGATATAATGAAGTTTTTATGTGGTTGATTGCTCTTTCCTTAAGAAACTGTTGAAATTCTAGAGAGGTGAACTGGGGCCCATTATCTGACACTATTTCCTTGGGGTTCCTTCTCTGTTAAAAATTTCACTTAGAAATGTCAGGATTTTTCTGGTCGTTACATTCTCTTCCACAACTCCCCACTCAACCCTCTTTGAGGTGCAGTCTACTAAAACCACAATGTACATTTTAACGGCCTCCAAATTCTCGTATGGTCCCATGATGTCTATGGCTAACTTGGACCACACTTTGTCAGGGATTTCCACAGGTTGTAGAGGTGTCTTTCATACATTCTTGGTTTTGTCACTCGTAGCACATGCAACACAGTTCCTAACACTTTCTTCAACTTCTCTCCACAAACCTGGCCACCAGTATGTTCTTCTTACCCTTCTCCTGGTCAAATTTCTACCCAAATGTGCCTTTTTCACTTCCTTTATAGCATTGTGTGCTCTGTTACGCAGCTTTTAGTGCTCCGTATCATGGTTGCTATGGTAACCTTCATAATCATTTCATCCGACCCCAAAAAGGCCACCACGTTGAGGCACGCATTAAGGTCCTTTTCTCTAAAGTGTTTGCCATTCAACAGTCTTTCAGGCATTCATATGATGCACTTTTTTCTGCAGAGCTCCGGGCTGGGGAAATTGGCTTTGGACTATGTTGTCTACTCACTGTAGCTATGAGCAGCCCTGGGAGCCTTTCCCCGACACTTGATGTCACCTGTAAAGGGCCTCAAACTGCCCCTCTTGCAGTCGAGGTGTTGCACAATGACTTCCTAATTTATCGTTGTTGATGAGCCCTCGAGCGCGGCCGCTAGAACTCTGGGGGCTTTCCTTGACCGAGGTACCTTGTCGCCAATTGTTGAGAATAAGGCACACACACACCTTATTTGTGGGGAAGCAGGTTTATTCATAAAGCCCCCGGAGCGATGCGTCCAGGGTGGACAGGAAAACACAATGGTTCTGGAATGGATGCATTCCAGAACCACTACAGCATTGGGTTTCACACACTACGCGGTAACACCACGTAGCGTGTGGAGCGACTACATAACATTTTACCCACTCCTTACCCCCACCTTTGTCCCCTACATGAACTCTTTATAAAAAAAAAAAAACTGTCCAGTGAGGTCAGAGTGAGTTTGCATAAAGCAACCATTTTGTCTACTTAAGTAGTATCCATGTTGAAGTGCCTGACCTATTCACAAAACCTAAAATGGCTGTCCTCATTACAAAATGCCTGATCTATCACAAAATGGTGGATCACCCTATTTCTAGTCATATTTTTCAATACTTAGTCCAATTTGAGTATAGTTTTTTAGTAATGTATACTTAGCATGTACTACTTAACAAGCCTTCCATCACTCAAAACATTCTAACCTCATAAACATGAATCGTTCTTTAAAAGTGTTTCTCTGTAATGCACTACAATTCTAGTTTCTGCAACATTTTGAAGGCATTGATCACCTCACCAAGTTATCTATGTTCGGTTTGAGGAGGAGTGGGTCTATCTCCACTACATTCAGTTTGAGCTGGAGGGGATAGTCATTCCTTTACAACAGTACAGAGCTGGGAGCAAGAAAGGAAAATTAATGAAAGCCGGACCTGGCACAGAGTTGGGCATAGGGATATAATAGAAAGAGATAAGAAAATAACTAATTAGGAGTGATGGGAGAATAAACAAAGTCAAGAAAATAGAGATTAAAGAGGTTTAAACCATGTACTAATTTAAAGAGTATACAGTAGTATAAAAAATGAAGGCCAAAAGAGACAGAAAGACAAACAAGAGATGTTGAAGAGGCAGAGATAGGGGTCAGGATGGGAGTAGAAACAGAAGCTGGATACCAGCGTTAAAAATAGATTTAAGAGATGATATAGCACAGAGCAGAAGTCCAAGTATAAGGGAGGAATAGTAGTCAAGACAGGAAAAGATCTGTTTGAGAAAAAGTGTCATAGTACGAGAAAAGGTTTGAAACTAATTACTTTTGCAGACGTTATACAGTTGTAAATGGCAGGAATGACCAAAGCAAGTAATATGGGTGGCAAAGCAGAGGATCAAAAATGATATCTAGATCACCAAAACATACCGGTTCTCCGAACAGGTTCTAAGACCACAACATTGTTGAAAATCTATGATCCTGTAGGTTCATGTTCCAATTTGCTTACCCCTTGATGTGCTTTGCACTCTGAAGTAAACTGCACTTAGAATGGGCGCGTGTGGCTGGCTGACATACCCAAGAGCAGACATTGGGGGTAGATGAGAGTTGGAGTGCTGCTGTATACTGGGACGTTCTAAGCTCTCTCCCCCACCTGTCGCCAAGCCACAAGCCCACAAACAAATGTTGCCTTTCGCAGAAATCCAGGGGAGGGGGTCGGGCATCCAAATGTCAGGTAGCCAGTAATGTCCAGAGGGTCCTAACAGGTAGTGGGGCAAATAATCTTTTGTACAGTGGATAGAATCTTCCACTGCCCTCTTGCCTTCAAAGAAACCACACCGAGCGCATACCTAATAGCATGAATAGGCACAGAACTCGGAAATCGTAATGCCTTTATCCAAATGAAAGCTTCCAAACATTGTAGATTCTCCACCATTTCCAAAGGATATACATCAATGCCATATCTGGTCTTGGGTATAATTGTACCTTCATAATACCTAATAGCAGGCACAAGTGAGAACCTACAGAAGCAGGTGTCTATTCTTCGCAATTGGCTTGCAAGAGAGATTGCACAATTCTTCAACTATCCCTTCAATCTAATTAAATATAGATGGGAAACAAGCAAGAACCCCAAATAAATGAGTGAAGACACTTTCTCCACTGGTTCATTACCAATGTGCCACTTATATGAGCATTTAAGCCTACATTTTGCACATTACAAGATTTTAGATTTTGTAGGGTTAATTTGAAGGAAATGTCCATCCACAAAACTTGAGAAAGCATTTAGAGGTTCAGTCCAACCACAGTGCAATTGAATAGGAGAATGTAATCCGCACACAACAACCAGTGGGGGCATAAGTGATGAAACTTAGGTGTAACAAACGCTGCTGATTTCAGATACTCGCCCAAGTCAGATATATGTAAGCGCTTTGAGGTCATACCAATGATATACAGAGCGCTATATGAATGCCAAATAACATAACATAACATAACATATGGGAAGGTTTCCGACAAACAACCCTGTCTAACGCCTCGAAAGGTCTTAATCGGGCACGATAGTAGGCTCCTTTGGTTTAATCTGACCTGCACTACTGAGTTTGAGTACCATCCCATCAGCAACCGCAGGAGACCAGGTGGTATCCCCTATACATTGAGCTTTCTCTACAACAGATTGCGATCATCCATATCAAAGGCAGATGTCAAATTGATCGATGCAACAAAGACAGAATTATATTTGCCACCCCAGGCCCTGAATGCCCTTGACCATGAGACAATTAAGGCAGGTTCCCAGATTCTTTCTGAAGCCTATCCCGTCTGGCCACTGAATATGCCCAAGATTCAAGATGGGACAGCAAGATCCCAACAAAGACCTTGCTTTCCGCATCTAGTATGGCAATTGGCCTGTAATTTGTCAGGCTTGATGCCACACCTTGCTTGTATATAGGAACTAATAGGCGTTTGGAAGGATATTGCAGATAAACTATCTCCTCCAAATTTAGAAAAGCATTTTTTGAACTCCCAGCAAATAGCTACATTGGTGCACATTGTTAATTCAGAGTGTTTCCTAGGCATTGTGGGGCAGGAGAGAAATTAAATGTTTTGATTAAACAAATCATTTGCAATATACTTTGTTTTGGTTGTGGTCGGAGAGAAAGAAGGTGGACCTGCTGCAATATCCACTTAAAATCACAGTCCCCAAATCCTGGCAGCATTTCCCTAAACAGAATAGCATCCATAGGAGGTGGTCACTCCTCTCCCGATATTCTGGTATACCAAAGACGTTCAGATGTGATCACCAGTTCCTATCCTCCATGTCCTGAGTACCTATAAGGTGTTTAAGGCATGGCTCTAGGCCCTGCCCCTGGCATAGCGACCACTGGGAATTATCAGAGGCAACGTCGAGTGGCCATATGGGCTATCTATTGGTAGCCGTTAGGTGGCTGTATGCAATGCCCTTGGCAACGTGTCCTGGGCATGTTTTCAAGCCTTTCTACGTGAACACATCAGGTGAATTACAGGTGCCAGCAGCATGGCACAAGACTGTGCCTGTCAGTGCATGTCCTCAGTGCTTCTCAGTGAGATTCACATGGGTTCAGGAAATTTAAACACAAGAAGATATGGCAATGTCAAGTCATTTCCTTGATTGTTAGACTAAACAAAAGAAAAGTCACTTGACAGAAATACAGAGAAAGCTTACACCTGCTTCATCTTGACTTGACTAAATTTAAAGGGACACTAGGAAAAAGAGCACTTCATGATCATGACTTTTGTGAACAAGAGTGAATTCTAGATAATGAATTGAGTGTCAGATATAGATTGGGATGGAGCATATGGTGTACCCTAAGTGAAATGTTTATGTTGCTGCTTTCAGTGCAATCATGATTGGTCCTGAATACAGTGCAGTATCTATTTTATAAAACACTGGATGCCGCACATTGAAGGGCATCTTTGAAAAATTGGATTTTTAATAGTAATATATTTTTCAGTTTTTTTTAATGGATGTTTCAAGACAACCGCAGTAAGCGTTTTGCATGCAGGGTTTGTTTTTGTAGAGTTTGTTTTTAATTGTACACATAATGCTATATATTTGTTTCTTCTTATTTATATGTCAAATTATAATATTTAAATTATGTTCTATGTAGTATTATATGTGGATATACTTGTGATAGGGTCTTTCCCATCTTCTATCTCTCTCACTACCTGTGGTGTCGCCCAGGGGTCTAACCTCTTGCCCTGGCTTTTCAACCAATACTTGGTAACTCTCGCCTACTGCAGTTCCTTTTTCTGCTCAAATTTCCAGTGCTAGGCTGATGACACCCAACTTATTTTCAAGCTTCCTTCAGCCACCTCCTTTCCTTTCCACATGTCTGACTGCCTAATTGCCATTCAAAATTGGTGTTTAGCCAATGATCTTTGTTTAAATGCCAACAAGACTGAGATCCTCCTCATTAGTACACCTTCACCACCCTTTCCCATAACTCTCTAGCCGCCTCTCTTGGCCCTCCTCCTGCTCCTACCCGTGAGGCTAAGAACCTCTGGATCATCTTTGACTCCTCACTTTCCTTCTCCACACACCCCTCTGATGTCTCTAAAAAGTCGAACTTCTTACTGCAACTCCTTAGAGGTACTCTGCCTTTCCTCACCTTCCTCAGAAGCTCACTGTCTCCCAAGCTCTGATCCTTTCTAGGTTGGACTACTGTAACAGTCTCTTTCTAAACCCACCTGCATCCACTCTATGCCCTTTGCAACTAATCCACACAACTGCGAGATCATATCTCTCCAGCTCTGAAATCCCTTCATTGGCTTCCAGTGGAAACAAGGATTAAATTTAAAACCCTCTGCATTGTCCACAAGACTTTCTGGGGCCTGGGCCCCAAATACCTTCAACTATCCCTACGTAAATACCTCCCCTCTTGAGTCCTTTGCTCCTCTACTTCTAACTCCCTCAGGGTCAGTCGTTTTTCAAAGAAACAAGCTTGGGGTAGATCTCTATCTTCGGCCAGGGCCTCCCTCTGGAACAGCCTCCCTGCCACCTTGAAACTTGAGGAGAACTATTTACGGTTCTGGAACCACCTCAGGACCTGCCTATTTGGTTCTGCCTTTGCTCCTGCCCCTGCTGGTTTGCTTTATCTCTCGCCACTGTGCACCTGGCCACCATCTGTCCTTCGGGCCCAGGTACCTGCTCACCCTGCCACCCCAATGCACTGCCTCCGGGCCACCCCTTGCACTGGGGCCTGTATCTGTACCCATACAGTCCCCCACGCACGCTTTATCTGCACTTATCAGATTCACCCTATCTGACTTATCTAGCACTTTGCCACTTTCCAGCTGCACAACTATTATGTACCACTTTCATTTTTTATTTTTTATTTGACTTATTATTATTTATTTTGCTCTGTCCTATGTTCCGCACTATCCAATTTGTTCCCCTTCCATGCACTTCCCCCTTTTCCCTTCCCCATGCACTTGCGCGTCCTCAATGTCACTGGGCCTAATAAGATCGTTGTTTTGTTCTCCCCTGTTACCCTCCCTTCGCCTGGTAGAGCTCTGAAACACCTGTGTATGAGCCCAATATAAATAAAATATCATATCATAGATGAAATAAGTCATACATGTGCATTACTAATAAAAATAATTCTTCTCTGAATAAAAGCAAACCAAATATAGACCTATGTCAGTCCATAATGGTGCTGGTTGAATCCAGGAAAGCTTTTCAGGTTGGGCTCAGAGTTAAATTTAGAGCAGTCTGCAAATGCATCAATAATGGATGGATTAGCCCATTAGGGTTGGAAACCCTCAACTAATTTCAATTCTCTTCTCAAAGTTATTCCAAGCAACTCTGTCTTGGTATTGTAGGCTGAGCTTAAAAGGCAGACTGGGGGAAAGAAAAATATAGTTTGCTGGGCAACCAACAGAAGGAATACAGCTGTATGTAAATGTCAGTTACATCAACAGAATTCGCCAGCTAAACCCCAGTCTCTCACTCACTGAAGCACAGCTGTCAGGAAGTTACCTGAAAGTGAAACTTCACACACATAGAATTCATCACCTTCAATGGCTCTACCAAACGCACTCAAACCCAGAACCAACTAATAGCAATTGAACGTAATAGCTTCTCTCGCTCAGCTCGCATCCAGCTCTAAATCCCTCGACTTTATGATCAACAGAAGACATTCTTCACAGATGCTCATAACAAAGAATGCCCGCTCTCACGTCTTTATAAAATGAAGCAAGGCTATTCTCATTACAGGCTACATAACTATTGTCCAGGTTCTCGTATTTTCCAACTTGGTCGGGCACAGTGCCACCTGCACCAGTGTCCTGACCTCCTCCTGCTCCGTAGCACGTCTCATTGCAGAACTGGAGAAATATGACGAGCCACCAAACACTCAGCTACACTGGTTACACTTCTAGACCCACATCACCCTATCAACAGCCTGCATTATATACTAAGGAATGATACATTTTTCTCCTAGGCATATTACCATTTCAAGGGTCCTGCACGCATCACAGACCACACTCAACATTACCAGAAAAAATCTAAGTGATGCTACAAGGAATGAACCCGAAAGCAGATAATCTCCTGCCACACACCTGGACACTAGAATAGCATACCGGTGCACATCAAATTCACCCCATCATTTCAGCATTTAAGGAAGGAAATAAAGACCCTGCTCTTCAAGGAATACCTCATCGTTTGTTGGTCCCCTGAAAGTTGCCTTTTCCTGCTCTCCCCCCTTTCCCACCCCTGGCTCTCCATGTCAATTTCTGTCGTTTTCTACCCCTTTCTGGTACAGCGGGGTATGGTTTTCTAACTAGGTTTGCTATGAATAGATCCTAGAAATATACATGCATGAATGCATGCATACATAAAGCAAGCAGGACACAGTGTATTAGAAACACTCAACACTTGAAACTGCATGTGAATGTAGTTGTAGGAGGTGCCTGTTGCAATAAAAGAAAAAAGGACACACAATAAAGTGTCTTGTTAAACAATACTAAAGTGAGCTATATTGTCTGCTTCTTGTTTTGACAAGTCTATGGATTTTCATATAAAGGTGTGGCAGATCATAACTAATGTTCCTCTTTCTTTAGCATTCCCAAAAGTGGTCTCTAAGAGCTTCAGTACTTCCCAGTGGATTTCCATTCTTGGTTTTCCTCATATATTCCCATACAATATAATTGTGTAGAGTATTGGATGCTGTTTGCACTCAAGCCTGTTTTCTTTTACAGCTATTGCAAATGCACCTTGGCGGAGCTCTGTGGGTCCTGCTATTGCCTTTCAGCCACTAGCATTCACCCGCAGAATTTTGAAGGTGAGGATACCTGCCATTGCAGTAGGGGGCAAAAAAAGCCTCACAGCACCACAACTAAGCAAATTTTCCCTTATCACATTTGTAAAAAAAAAGACACAAATTCTCACAAAAAAACGTAAGCCAACAGAAATGTAAGACAATCCTTAGAATTCAGTTCGTTTGCAGCTTTTAAAGGTGTGTGCAGTGCACTGATTGACTTTGGGTGTCTTCTCCAGCAGCACAGTGTGACAAATTGACTTCTGCCCTGCAGGAGTGCAAGGATGAGTAGAGACTAAAAACGCCCACTAAGCCCCCACACATCTACAATCCAAGAGCCAACTCAGTCATAAGGGTAAAATAGGCATAGTGAATAGATATACCTCCTTCGCTTTCTGTGGTAACGTGGGCTGATGGAAGTCTATACTCTCACCAGGGGTGTGAATGTGGTTCAGTTACAACCCACACATTTAATTATAACAGTCGGTTCTATAAACATATATACATTAATCAAACACACCATATACAATAATAACTAACTAGAAAACATTGTAAAAACCCACCCCTGTAGAAAGAACACAGAATATGCAAACATAGAATGTTGCAACTCACTCCTAGCTGGTACATCAAAAAAAACCTAGCCAGACTCCAAACCACTCAAAACAACTCCCTCAGAGCAGCTCTCAGTATTCCTAAAAGAGATCACATTTCTCAAGTAAGAAAAATGCTCACTGGCGACCAGTTAAAGACCGAATCACTTTCAAGATTCTCACCACCGCACACAAATGCATCAACCTTACCGCACCCCCTTACTTATCAGACACCCTAGTCAGAACACAATCCACCAGACCCACCAGACTAGAGTACACCAACCAACTCACTGTGCCACAAATTTCAAGGGCCAAAGCAGGAGGAATAGGATTCCCCTAGCTGGCACCTAAACTCTGGAACACGCACAGCCCTCAGAGCTGAAACCTCTCTCCATGCCTTCCGCAAATATCTAAAAACGACACTCTTCAATTAGCTGTTAGCTCACCGTATGTACTTGCTCACAGCCATGCCCTCTGCACCTATTGTACAAGCGCCACAATGCCACCTATACTCTATGTGTTCACGTGACTACTGTAAGTAAGATATGAACTTCTTCTGTAACCAGCGCCACAATGCCCACGGGCTGCTGCGCGCTTAACAAATGTGAATAAATAAATAAATAGAATAGATTCAGCATTCTGGGTAATGAGAAAGGTGGGAAAAGGCAATAAAAGACTACAATGATCAAAGGAAATGTTCTTGAGGTTGCAGGAGGGGTGGGGGGCAGGCCAGTACTAGAGGATAATAATTTTGCAAAGGTCTTGGTGGTTCCACTGAATCGAAGCAAGCTTCTCCATGTCGATTGCATGTTCTTTATAGTTAAAAAATGTGGCAAGTGTGGTGGTCCAGTGGCAAGCTGGCATCATTTCAGGGTTGAAGGGAAGGTGGTTGCAATCTCAAATCGTCTACTTGAGCTGTTCAGTTCAGGTGGTCAACAACTCCAGTCGGCTGTCGAAGTGCAATTCTATGCAGAGGCTCGGAGGTTGCAGTTTGGGAAACACAACGGCTCAAGGGATCAACTTACACGAGCAGCGATGACGAGGCTGGTGCTTCAGACGGAACTTCGAGCAATGCAGTAGTGATTAGTTCGAGCTGAGGCAATGACATACTTCAACTGGTGTGGTGCGGAGGTGAATGGAGTTGAACAGGCAAATGTTGGTTCGAAGAACAATGGATCCCAAAGGCAGCTTTGAAAGGTCCAGATAGTTCACTCTGTGTTGATCATGCTCAAGTCACGGCACACAGCCATGCAACGTCAAAAACAGGAATCTTGGCTCTCAAGAGCCAAAATGTGTCTTTTCCCAGGCTCCTAAACATAGGGGATGTTCACACACATTTTCAGGGGTCCTGTAACATGGTGAGGTCCAAAAGGGTGGTTGGCAGAGATTTGGTCTTGGTCCAGCAGCAGAGATCACCCCAATGGTCAATGGGATGGTTGGGGGACAGAGCTCTCCTCTATCTTGGAACACCTGCCTTCATCTCACAACTGGAGCACTCTGAAAAGGACTGCTCTCCCAGCAGGATCCAACAAAATCCTCTTTCAGGATTGGCATCCAAAGGATGATTCAAAGAAGTGGTGTGAGCCCCCTTCTAAAGGCGAAATCCCATAGATGATTGGACTAAAGCTATCCTGCTTTAGGGGTCTAATGCCTGCTCTTAAAAGGAGTGGACTCTGCCATTCTGACAGCACACCGACAGGAACTAGAGTGGACAGGAGATCGAAAGAGAGCTAGAGAGAATCAAGATGGCAGAATCCTCCCAAAACTGTACAGATCTCTCTCTGACTATACTAACCTCACCTCGTTCCCTTCTCAGTATAATCAAAGACCTTTAGAAATGCAGCACCTGGTGTGAGGCTACCTCCTTTGAATGGGTGTGCTCATTTCATGCCTGTGGCCGGGGGAGCTGTCTGTTGTGTGGCTGTCCCTGGCAGAGGGCGTTACATGACCTCACAAAGATATCAAAAGGAGGGACACATCCATTCAGGTTCCGTCCCTGTCATTTGATAGGCGCAACCCACCTGGCCATAATACGCATCACCTTCCACAGCTGATCTTGGGTCACAAGAGCGGACACATTTGTTTGTGATATCTAATTGGATGTGTGATATGAAATTGGATGTGGATGTAATGATGATATATAGTACCATACATGATGCCTTAACCCAGGCATAGCGTTATTTTTAGAGTTACCCTGCCACCATCATGGGCTATTTATGATCATCATAGTTTTAGTACATGCATATCAAAAATTGTTGTGTTCTGCTTATGTGGGAATTCTGTTTTCAGGGGTCTCTGAGGGTTCCAGAACAGAAGGTGAGAACAAGTAAGTCAAGATTGGAGGAGGACTGTGGTTGCTTATTCTGTATCTGACATTACTTGCATATTATTATGACATAATATAAATGCATACCCTGCACTGCAGAGACTTGGCTGTCACTGCAACTGTAAAATGGGCAGCTGTGACCTCTGAACTTGGTCTGTGCCACTTGTAGAGTGGGCGCTGCAAATCAGGACACAGTTACACACACAGAGCTCATGAAAGGGGTATCTAATCAGCAGATTACCCTTTCAGAGATGAAATTACCTGCAACATTTTATTATTTTATAAAAATTTTAAAAAACTGGGCTTTCACACCTTTGCCAGATAGTAATTCCTCACACACAGCCAATCTGCTCAGTCTTTTGTAACATTGGTTCCTGGAGCAGGATCTAGAAACGACAAAGGACATCCACCCTGGAATCCGTGGACTGTGCACAAGTTGCACCCAGTGAACAATTCTTGGCCTAACATACTTCTGTTACTCTTCTAGTTTGAAAGAAACATAAATACTCCTGGGAAGGTTAGAAAATGAACCATCCCTACAATTGATTTGACTATATTTGATGTCTGAGGTGAAGCCAGTCTTCAATACTCTCTGATCCCTTGAACAGCAATGCTGGCTCCTGGCTTCACATGGTTCTTGATTCCCAGTCTGCAGCTGTTTCTGTCCCGCCAAGCACCTGGAGATCTGTCTCAGAGGAACGCTACGTTACTACGGCTGTCAGTCATAATGGAGGGTACAACTATGTTCAGCTAGTCAAATAGTCCCCATGCAAAAGTTCAGTTTCAATGAGAAAAGGGAAACTGAGTTGTGACAACATTCAAGAGGCATGTGTATATTTGCCCCGTATGTACACAAGCATTCACTGTTATCAAGACTCTTTCCTACAGCAGGATGTGTTCAAGCAGTGCTATCAATGCCATTTGTATGCATTTATTCTACTTATCATTCTTGCATCTGCTTCTATTTTAATTGATGGAGAAACTCTGATCCCACAGGAAAATCATTTAAGTTATATATTAGCTACTGCAAGTTGAAATTTCGTCATACACCTGGAAAATCATGTTGAGTTAATCCCTCCTTCATTGAATACATATCTACAGAGGATATTTATCAATGCTCCATCACAGAGCAAAACGTCAGCTCCTTGCACCTCTGAGCAGTGCCACCGTAATGAACTTCGGTAGTTGGTGTCATCCTACAATGGATCCCAAAAATCAAATTTAAAGAGAAGATTAACAGTAAAATACTTCAATTAACTTATTAAAACGCATTGCATGTGGCTTGGTAATTACTCTGGATGTATACTTTGTACATCAGCCTGAGGACAATGTTCTATGAGTATAAGACACATGCTGCCAATGTGTTCACCGTGACAGGCTGCAGCAGAATTGTCCTCTGCACTTTGGAAGTTCTCACACACATGGTAAAATAATCCTCTTCATAGGAAAAAATGCTGCACCACACATTTAAGCCCAAATCCAAGTAGTCATCTTTCAGGAAAAAACAATTATGGAGGGAGAGTGGTACGACATGGATTTCAAAGAGTATGGGGGTGGCTGGTTAAATTATGAAAGGATAATTGTAGCACACATTCCAATTTGTTTCACTAGGCGAGTCCAAATATCACTTACTCGTACCACATCTGAATTGTGCACTTAGTATAACAAGCCAGAAGGCTTTTCCATCCATGTATTGGGTGAAGCATTAGAAAGGACATTTTAGATGTATTATTATGTTATGACTGCAAATTATGTTGAAGTTGTCATACGAGTCACAGCGCATGGTGGTACCATTGCGATCACTGCCCCATGTATTGCCATAGACCACCACTGAAAACATTGGCTGCCATGCATTGATCTGTGTCAGGGGCAAGATAAATGTTCTTTTTAGTTTTGACTATTAGGTGACGCTAAAGGGCCACCTATAAATCAAAACTATTTCAATAGAGTACAGCTAGGGAGACATTGCATATGTGGAGGGACACAAAGCATGTAGGTGATGTTTGGTTAGTTACCCACCCATTGACAGCACATGGCTATGCTGATTCCTGTGACCTTTCCCACCCACTTCCTGCCCTTTTTAGCTAGCTTTATCAAGCATTACCATCAAATGCTGTGTTTGAAGTGCCTGCCAGTGTTTCTTCAAAGCAGTCTTCTGAGAGTTAATTACTTGATTGGAGCTATAAACTCACTTATGGTGTAATAAAATGGGTTAAACAGGTCTGGATTCAGCCACTCGATTTATAATCACTGCAAGTGTCCTTTAGTGGAGTCCTGTAAAAACAAGCATAGGCAAAGTCAACTGTTTTGGCTTCTGTATAAGTATTAGGCATTCACCATGCATTGCTATCATATGAACAGATACTTGCACCATTTTGTAGCTGCGACCATCAATGGCCATTTGATTCCACTACGCCAGTGCCTGACTAATGCCTTTCCCAGGCTTACTGAAAGACCAAAGATGTTGGCATTGCCAATGCCTGTTTTCTATGTGGCTGCCTTGATCCTTGTGCATATACAGGCCGCTGTCAAGGGAAGTGGGCTATCACTAAGAATATCCTCATTGTCAGTAATTGCTTTCTGACAAAGCCAGGCCTTAACTAGCGATAACTTTGCATCAGAAATAGGTGGCCCAAAACCACGGTACACGCAGAAGGTACCTTTTAGTGTTAAGGCCACAGCTTCAGCCACCAAACACAGATATTTTCGCTGCAGGTTTGTGAATCATACAATTAGCACAGAAACACATTTTTGCCAGTGCAAATGCATGATTCGTTGGGTTTCGCTTTATGAAGCATTGGCAATTCCAACAGTTTGGGCTTTTGTTTAAGCATGGGAAAGGCACTTGCCAGACCCTGCCATAGTGGTACTAACTGACCACTGGTGCAAAATGATACAAGTACCTGGGCATCTAATCGCAGTGCCTGGCAAACACCTACTACACATACACAAGCCAAAACTGTTGGCTTTGCCAAATGCTTATTTTTTAACAGGACTTCAGTGAAGGACAGGCATAGTGCTTATAAATTGAGTGGCTGAAGGCACACCGGGTTTAGACATTTGTATTATAGCAGTAGTGTGTTTACTGCTACAATGAAGTCATTAACTCTCAGTAGACTGCCTTCAAAAAAACACTGGCAGGCACTTTGAGTGCAAGGTTGGATGGTAAGGCTTGATCAATGAGCTGAAAGAGTTCCCATGAGGAGGTGTTGTGTGCGGGGAGAGGCAGGAACTGGGTGTGATATGTGATATGTCATTTGTAACGGGCCTGTACACAAGTGTTTCTAGGCGCAACAAGATAAGGGAGGGAAGACCTAGAGAGGACAAGACAAACGATATAACTGGGATTGAGTCATTCAGATCGTGCAAGTGCGACAACGCGAAGTGCATGGGAAAGGGGGAGGGTATGTGCAAGGGAGAGGGGGGGGCATGTGCAATCAGGGAACCATTGCTCTGAGAGGTGCAGCCATGGCAGTGAGGCTCTGGCTAAAGAGGACTGTAGAGGTTACATTTACAGCCCCTAAGTGCACGTTAGGCCCAGAGGCAGTGCAAGGGAGACTGATCATGGAGGAGCATTGTACCCAATGAGGCGCTGAGGGTACCAAGCAACCAGTCGGCACAGCAGACAGGTAGATCAGCAGGGGAGGGAGAGAGAGAAAGCAGAGGAGAAAGTGAAGGTCTTGAGCTGCTTCTGGAACTTCAGCTCGGCTCAAATTTTGGAGGGGCAGAGAGGCCATTCCAGGTGGAGGCACCTGCAGAGGAGAGAGAGATCTACCCCCCATTATCAGCCTGGAGAAGCATCTGACCCTCAGGGAGTTGGAGGTAGCTGAGTTAGTGGAAATGGCTATAGGGATTAGCAGGGTCATGGGCAGTCAAGGGGTGAGCAAATAACCATGCAAATAACCAAACAGAACCTTCACACTTTATTCCCCTCCTCATATGCCATTTATCCCTATCTGTACTCTGCGATAGTTTCAGCTGGTATGTGGCTCTGCCACCTAATTGCCCAAACTAAAAAATGACAAAGACTTTGATCATGCATGTGGGTGAAAGATCCCTCCCTTCTTGCTGATGATGCATTTGTTTATCAGGTTACACAGAGAAAGTTGGCTGCTAGACGTGTTCCAGCGGCTGAACAGTGACGAGAATACGTTCTGCGTTCCCCTTGACGCGGAGCTTTCCAACCAGGAGCTGAGCTTCATTGTGAAGAAGGCCGAGCAATGGAGAGGGATTAATGGGGAAAGAAGGAAGGTGAGTGGCAGTGGGATTGCAGGGATACAGTGTGTATCATTTCATTAGGTGATGCAATGAAACATGTACTTTGGAGACATTTCAGGCATATAATACTGGCATTTATACTGTCCACTTTAAAGAGAAATGTAATGCTGCATGAAGGGATATATTATTGCTTTGGGTAACCGACAGTATTAAGGCATTTTCCATCAGTGTTGCTAACTTGTAATATTCCGGCTCGATGTACCATGAGTAGGGGAGTTTCCAGTTTGGCAGGAGTGGGGGCTGAACTACGAAAAAAAGTCATTTTCTTTTGGTTGTTTTTTTTTTAATGGGGAATCATGTTTTCCCAATCTATGATCAAAGAAGGGAGCAAGATCTAAGCAGCCAACTTGACGGGGTTCAATGGGGGCATTCTGATAATACCACTACAGTCTAGAGCAGTTTCAGCTGATTAAATTGTAAAAGGGGCTGTGGGTGTAAAGGATTTCCTTGAACTGACCCTAGCAAGTGCACCTGAACTAATGCAGTAAGGTTTTGGGTGGTGCTTCCCCTTAGAAAATGTTTAAAGAACGGGTTGAAATCTGATATTTTGCAGAAACAAATTCAGAAGCATTGGTTAACAATGTAGAATTCACAGTTCATTTTTTAGAGCAACACATGAAACACTCCAAAAGATGCCAGGTCACGAACAGTATTGCAAAACGTGATGAGGTTGGCTGGCCCCAAAGACAAACGAGCATTGGCAAAGCCAATGGTTTTGCCGTTTGTAGTTGTTTATTGCTTTTTATATTAGGCATGGAAGGAAGGGCTGCAGAATGACAGTGTATAGAGGAAGAAATGCCACCATTAGAGGAAAAGAAGAGCAACTCTAGGGGCGAGGAGCACTGTGGGAGGAGAAAATAGTAATGAATGGGAACACCAGGAAGAATAAAACATTCAATAGATGAAAGGTAGGCCAGCAACCTTATCAAGGAGCATTGTACAACTTTTGAAGGAAGTAGTGACAGCACAAATGGGGGGGAAGGAGTGACAGGTGAAAGGGGGTCTGAGCAACAACAAAAAGGGGGCTAATTGACAGCACTTGAGGTGGAAGGAGATACAGCACAAGGAGGAAGGAGTAACAGCGCAAGGGGGAAGAAGCGACAGTGTAAGGGTAAGGAGTGGTGCAACATTGCAATGGGGAAGGAGCAATAACACAAGGGAGGAAGGAGGGACAGCACAAGGGGGAAGACAGGGCAGCACAAAGGGGGCGGAGGGAAAGTGCAATGGGGAGGAAGGAAAGTGCAAAGGGGGCAGCGCAAGGGGGGAGGAGCGACAATGAAAGGGAGAAGGAGCGACAGAGCAAGGGGTGGGGAGGAGGGACAGCACAGGGAAGGGGGCACAGCAGCACATGGCGGGAGGAGTGCCAGAGCAAGAAGGGAAGGAGTGACAGTGCAAGGGGAAAGGAGCGACCATGCAAGGGGAGAAGGAGGCACAGTGCAAAGGGGGAGGAGGGGCAGCACAAAGGGCAAGAGGAAAAGTGCAAGAGGGGACAGTACATGGGGAGGAAGAGCAACAGCACAAGGGGGAGGAGCAAAAGTGCATGGGGTGGGGACTAGAGACAGGGCAATGGGGAAGAACGACAGAGCAAGTGGGAGGAGCGACAGTGCAAGGAGGGAGGCATGACAGCACAATGAGGAGGAGCAACCAAGCAAGGAGGGGCAGCACAAGGGGGAAGGAGTGGCAGTGCAAGGGGAAAAATGGACAGTTCAATTGGGTTGGAGGAACATCTCAAGAATGGCGGAGGGACAGCACAAGGGGGTCAGCACAAGGAGGAGGGGCAGCATACGGGGGTGAGGAGGCACAGTGCAAGGTACGGGGGAGTGACAGCACAAAAAAGGGAGGAGAGACAACCAAAAAGTCTGCTTTATAGTACCCCTTTATCCTGTATCTTCCCTGTAGCAATGGTGTGGCTGAGCCACCAAAATGCACCAAAATCAACCATCAGTTCTAAATAAATATGCCAGCAAGGCACAGCTTTCAAGCAGGCTCTCCCTAAATCAGAAAATGATTATTGTTCAACATTCATTCTTTTTGTGTCAAATACGTTATCATGCTGGTCCCAACAACAAATGAGAGCATTGCCACCGTAAAACACATTTGTGTGCTGTTGGTGCCCAAAAAAACATATGATGTCTGTCCAACTTTCATGCTGTTAGTGCCCAATTTAAATGCTGCAGTCTATCGACATATATCCCATTGCTGCCCCCATTTCTGCATCATGTCGCTCTCAGTGTCCACAAAAGGTGTGTTCACCCTAGACATATATACACACACACACACAAGCACTCACATACATGTGCATACATACAGGCACACTCACCAATGCAAACACATTTTTCTAAACATATAAGTGTTCTTTATCTGTATCATCTTTCAATATGGATTCCAACTTCACTTTCTGACCTTTCAGGCTTTGCAACAATTCACTTAGCTATTCACTTAGCTTGCTTTTCTCTTTAGTCAATTTAACACTTGTTAGGCAAAACATCCTCAGTCTCTTGACTTTTCTTGCTTCACTCCAAGTAGAGGTCACCAGGTCTAGGCACAGTTGTCGGACCACATGGTCCACCCATCACAGGTCTCGCAGCCGATAACCCTTGGGACTGTGTAATGTTCATTAATTTCATTGGGCATCCTTGCCAACACAGACTTCCTCTCTGCTTCTGTGTCAGAAATCCATATGTACTGCTGTTTCACTTTGACAGGTTCTTGACTCTGCCAGCACATGACTTTCATACAACTCACTTTGTGGTGTTATTTCCTTGTCACCAGCTTGCTTTCACACTATCCAATAGTGCTTTTGATTTTCTTTTCACTTGCTTCACAGGCTCTCTTTACTGGCTTTCACTTGGCTTGTACTTTCACAATGTTCATAAATGCTTTTACTAGTTTTCAATTTGTTTGTAAATGCGCATTACTTTCTTTTCACTCGTGCAATATTTTCACATATTTGAAAATCTTTTCTTTAGTTCAGCATTCGATAACTCATTAACTATTTTCAGCTTGTTCGGTATTCAATATTTTCCACTCGGTCTCCAGACCTATTCATGACACGTTTTCACTCTATCGGCATCTTCCTTTGCCCGCACCAAGCTCCTGCCGTGCCCCGGCATTAATGTTCCCTCTCTGTCACTCACCAGTGTATAGCTGCTACTCTGGGTGCTTTTGCTTTCCTCTCTGGCTCTCACGGATTCCCATCTCTTGCTCTCGTCTAGAGCACTGGCAAGCTGCACTCGCCTCTTTCGAACCTTCTTGCTGCTGTTGGTGGCATGTTGGAGACATTTGGGTCCCCCGGCTCCAGCGGGGGACACACGGCTCAGCGATCTGTAGTGCCCTCGACCCTCTCACGCCCCATTCTGGCTTCAGCGTCTTTCTCACTTTCCTGCAGCGCTCTGCGTCCTCTTCACCAGACACTCTCCAGCCTGCTCCATGTTGGATTGCTGCGTCTTTCTGCCGGGGCAGGTCTTTCTTCCCCAGTCACTGGATTCTCCTTACATGCACCTGTGCCCCCTAAATTGGCTGCAGGTACAAGTCTTTTGCCTGCCCATAATTACTTTTGGCAGTGGGACATGCCTACCAATTAAAGTGGTGTTCCACAGTCCTCTTCCTCATCCCAGTACCAAAGTGGTGTGCACAGATGGAAGTGTGCATTACTCTTAGTTGACTATTCCTCACCCTAGACGTAAAGGCATATGAATGGGGTACAGTTGGTGTGTGACAGTGGGGAATACTGGTAATAACCTACAACGGTAGGGGGAGGGGAGGGTGCATTCTGACAATGGAAAGGTGGATACCATACCTCACCTAAAGGCATCTTTAACCCACTCCCCAAGGACCCTCCACTTGGGTGATCCTGCCTTGCATATCCACTCCCAGGGTCAGGATCCAAAAGCAATGCCCCTACCCAGGCCATCTGAGAGGAAGACCCAAGGGGAGTATATGGGGGGATGCCCTCAGGTTCCTCACATAACCCTCCCCTATGTTGGGTGGACCTGGATGTGTCACATGGAAACTGGGAGAGAGAGTCGACATTACCCTGATCTCGAGTCTTCTGGTGTTCCATTTTGAAACAATAGGGTTGAAGGAACAGGAACCACTGTATAACCCTTGAATTAGTTTCCTTTTGCTGACTGGTCCAAACTAAAGGAGAGTTGTCCATGATTAGTCTGAATTTGTGGCCTAACAGATAGTATTTCAGATGTAGTACAGACCATTTAATAGCTGATGCCTCAACCTTGATAACTGAGTAGTTATTTTCCCTAGGAAATAACTTCCGGCTGATGTATAAAATAGGGTGTTCTATCTTGTCAAGATTTTGAGATAGAATGGCCTCTAGACCCATTAAGGAAGCATGTGTTTGCAATATAAATTCCTTAGTGAAATCTTCTACTTTTGGAATGGGCTTTGACACAGGGCTGCTTGAGAGGGGTGTAACAAATCCCATCCCATCTTTTGTGGTTCCGCATTCTTCAGTTTGCCAGGGAGTCGGGAGGTCTTATTTGAAAAGTTTCAAATAATCCAGCAGAAGTAGCCAATTAACCCCAGACAGGCTCCTAGGTCTTTCTTTGTTTATGGCGTCCAGTTGTCGAGAACCACAGCAATCCTTTCTTGCTGGGCTTGAACATTATCATTACCTATGAAACACCTGCAGTATTAACGGAAGATTGAGCTAGTTTGCATTTTTGTGGGTTCGCAATTAGGTCTGTTTTTCTTAGTACTCGCATAACAGTATAAAGGTGGTACAAATGGTCTCCCCAGGCTTTATTGTGTATCACAATATCATCTATATATGCTCCACAAAGTTAGAGTAAGGTTGTAGAATATTATCCATTCATCTCTGCAATGTTGCGGGAGCTACATGTAGACCGAATGCTAATACTTTCAATTGATATAGACCTATGGGAGTGGTAAAGGCAGTTTTCTCTTTGTCAGGTCCATATAATGGGACCTGCCAGCAACCCTCTGAAGGTCTATAGTAGAGCGGTAGAGAGCATTACGCAAACGGTCAATCAGTTCATCAATATGTGACATTGGGTAAGCGTCAAAGAAAGATATGGCATTTACCTTTATAAAGTTTATGCAACACCTCCAACTCCCATTGGGCTTTGCCACCAACACTAAAGGGGAAGACCAGGCCCTATCAGATGGCTCAATAATATTAGCCTCAAGCACCTAGTTAACCTGCTGAATGATGTTTTCTTTTCGGGATTCAGGTGGTCAGTAAGGTTTTAAATGACCACTTTGCCATCTGGAGTGTAGGTGTGATGAACAATATCTTTCACTCTCCCTGCCTCTTCTCTAAACCAGGTCGACTGTCTTATGAGGTCATATAGATCTTGCTTTTGGTTGTTATTAGGGTTGGGTGGTATTAGGGCTGTGTTATCTGAATACTCTGGTAACAAACAGGACAAAATGGTCCCATTAGATTCTAAAGGATTTTCCTTCCACTCCTTGAGAAGATTAATTTGGTAGACTTGTGTTTTAAGTCAGCTCTAAGGGGAAAGGCTTCTGGATATCGTGTTGCATAATCAGCGACTACCAAAATGTACTTGTTCATTAATTTCAATTTTTCTAAGTGCCCTACATTGTCCATACCAATTCTTGAGCATGGCATTTCAATACCTGGCAATAGATTTAAGGGAACTGGTGGTGGCATTTGAGTACCAGTCTTTTGACAAATCTCACAGGCCTGGATAAAGTTTTTAATGTCAACATGTATTCTTGGCCAGTATAACTTATTAGTGATTTGGGCCTGTGTCTTTGTTTGTCCTAAATGGCTGCCGGTCAAATGTGAATGTGTTATTTCTTGGATCACTTGCTTGTGACTCTTAGGAACAACCAATTGGGTTTTTACTAAGCCTTCTGCAGTGGTATCTCCTCTAAACATCAGACTCTATTTTAAAAATGAAAAAAAGTCCTCCTTTCTCAGCCCTCTTGTTCAAATGTAACCTGTAATAAGTCTTAAGCCAATACAGGTTTGTTCCTTTGGGGCAAAGGTTAGGTTGGGAAGGGTTTCAGTTTCTTCTTTTCCGACTCTTCAAGGATCAGGTTCTAGAATGGTGTCAGTTGTATTATCTGCCTCCCTGAAACCCTAAATACCTCTATAATTGTTCTCCTTCCTGGCCTCTTCCTTGATCCTAGAGAACATTGCCCTCTCAACTATCCCTTGAACAATGTTATCCCCTTAATGGATTTGGAAGGGATATTTTCAATTTTTTTCTGCAACAACACTTTTACATCACATCTAAAGTCGGGGTCTATAACCTGTTTGGCTCATCAATTCCAAACCTCCAGGCTAATCCTGATTTGGGTGCCAATCTAATATAAGAGTCAGGAGTTGTAATTAGAATAGAATCAGTGGGTATCAGGCCTCTTTGAACTAGGGGAACAATCTCATCACTACCTCTACAAAGATCAAACCCAATGGAGCCCTTAGTGGCAACTGAGGGGTCTGATGCTCTGATACCCAATTTTTCAAATGTAAGGGTTCCCCAACTTGCATCGGTTGAGCCACATCTCACTTCTGAAACCATCTGTGATGGAATCATGAAGTAAGACACAGACAACAGATTCAAGTTTCTAAAATAAATGTTTTATTTCTCAAATGTCAGGATGGAGTAAGGCCTAACTTGCCCTATGCTAAGTCGGGATTTCCCTACCTAAAGACACTAAGGATAGTCTGTGTCATAAAGTTCACCTCAAAAGTATGTCTGTGTATAAAATCCTATACTTGCCTGCAAAACCAAAAATATACAATGTGTAGGGATGTCAGCAACCAAAGAAACAATGTTCAAAATAAAGTTATGAGCTTCATCCAGCTCCTAGGTGCTTTTTAGCTCCCTTTCCCGAAGTTCAAAGAAGTTCCACAAAACAACCAAGTTTAACTCAGTTCCGCAGGCCCTGGGGTTCCTTTCCCCAAGTTCAAAACAGTACCAATAGGCCTTGGGGGTCCCTTCCTCAAGTTCAACACTTTTGCAAAATGTCTCGGGGTTCCCTTCCCAAAGTTCAACATACTTTCAAAATCTCAGGGTTCGCTTTCCCGAGAAGGAAGCTTTCCTGGTTTCAAATTCACAGTCGATTTGTCTGTATCAGCTTTCAATATGAATTCCAACTTCACTTTGTAACCTTTCAGCAATTGTAACAATTCACTTAGCTTGCTTTTTTATTTATTCACTTTAACACCAGTTATGCAAAACAGCCTTAGTCTCTTGACTTTCCTTGGATCACTACAAGTAGGGGTCACTCTGTCTAGGCGCAGTTGCAGAGTCACACAGTCCACCCATCAGAGGTCACGCAACCGATAACCCATGACTCTTTGTAATGTTCATTGATTCTCATTAGACTTTCTTGCCAACAAAGGCTTCTTCTCTGCCTCTGTGTCAGTAGTCCATATGTACTGCTGTTTCACTTTGACAGTCTCTTTACTCTGCCAACATGTGACTTTCACACAACTCATTTTATGGTGTTTGTTCCTTGTCACCACCTTGATTTCACACTATCAAATAGTGCTTATCATTTGCTCTCCACTTGCTTCACAACATCTCTTTACTGGCTTACAATTTGCTTACACTTTCACAATGCTCATTAATGTTTTTTGCTTCTTTTCAATTGTGCAGTGTTTTCACATATTTGGTATATCTTTTCTTTAGTTCAGTATTCAATAACTCATTAAGTAGTTTGCAGCTTGTTGGGTATTCAATATTTTCCACTTGGTCTCCTGATCCATTCATGACAAGTTTTCACTCTATCAGCATCTTTGCTTTGGCCACACCAAGCCCCTAGAGTGCCCTGGCATGAGTGTTTCCTCTTTGTCACTCACTGGTGTATGGCCACTCCTCCGGGTGGTTTAACTTTCCTCTCTGCCTCTCACTAGCTCCCTCCCTCTCTTCAGGAACTCTGTCGAGCAACGCTTAAAACCTCTGAATCTTCTTGCTGCTGTCGGCAGTGCAATGGAGACTTCGGTGTCCCCCAGCTGCAGTGAGGGACAAGAAGCTCAACCTTCTTGCAGCCCATTCTGGCCTCAGCATCCTTTTCACTTTCCTGCAGTGCTCAGTGTCCTTTTCACTATCCCATCTCCAGCCTGCTCCACATCGTATGGATGCCCAGGTGGGTCTTTCTTCCCAAGCACCCGTTTCTCCTTATATGCACCTGTAGCCCCTCAAGTCCTTTGTGACCGAGAAACGTGGTATGATTTATAAACAAAAGACACATTATTATTATTATTATTATTATTATTATTATTATTATTATTATTATTGTTATTATTATTATTTTAACTAAATTACAGGTGCTTCTAAAATAAGGGCTGGCATGCACATTTTTGTCATACCAATTGTTTCATGAGTTAATAACTACACCTGTACTGGTTATACATATTACAAGAGTTAAAGTTTCTGTGCGCAACAAATGCACTCAGTGATTCATCTTTTAGCTAAGCTAGTCTTGATAAACAATATTTTAATATATATGCGTGTCAATAAAGTAGAGCCATTTTTTCTGAAGGACACAGGGGACCCCACACTCTGGGTTAGGGTATTTTTAAGAACACCTCTATATAATAAAATTCATACTATTCAATCGTTCAAACATTCATCCACATGCATCCGTCAACCAACAATCCACTCATACCAAACACCAATGGGTATAAAGTATAAAATCTATAAAAAATCATGACATATAATTCATCAATTGGATTATTGATAGAAAGAATGTGAAATCAATATGCTTGGCCACAATAGATAGTAAGGGTGGCCAAAAAGTTGAGATGGGTCCCAGAAGTCTCCGACCACGACCTCATCACAATTTTCTCTCTCTACCGGTTTCGACATTTGTACTTTATTATAGTGACGTCTCCATCAGGAGATACATGCTAAAAGGAAGAACGGGAAACATGAACTCATGGATCCCCTATACTTTGATGACAACATGAAACAATATATTAAAACCAAATGCACAATAAAACAATTGTTAAAAATCAACATGTGAGCATAAACAACAACCTGTTCTTACCCAGAGTACACACCTCTGAGGTGGACCGTAGGTGTCAGACAGGAAAAGTGCTACCATCGTGAATTGATGTCTTAAAGTACAGTGGAACCAGGGCATGGCCAGAAGCGACACAACCAATTTACAGTATCACAAACATGGGAGCCTGTCAGTTTTGGGATAGTGAGCGTCAAACAGGTGGTGTCTGCTTATCCTCACTGTCCCTCTAGTGCACCACTGGTTAACTGAACTGATGCAAAACAATCTAAGAGGACGGCATGTTATCCCTTCCTGTGTGCTCAAAGTTGCCGAACTTGCACAAAGGTTGTTAGAAAGTAGTAACTGACCTGGGCATAGAAGGGGGGAGGCAGTCCATACCTCCCTTTTATTTTAACTGGGTCGGCTCTTTTATTCAAATTCACAGCGTCCAGAAACTGGCTCCTGCACAGGGAATAGTTGAGCTCACAGTGGGCTGCGCCCTGTAAGGTATAAACACAATTAGGTACAAATAAATGCTGAACCCATCCACAAAGGAACAAGGGTCTGGGATATCACATCAGCAGATCTTACCTAATATGTCCAATTATTGACACAACTCAAGGGGTGAGTGTACTGGTGCCTACAGATGTCCCACGCTGAGCCACACTGGTATATTGGGTCCCTAGATAGCAAGAAAACACGAAGCCAATCACTAAACTATGTAATCTGAAGTACATGAGTCTTAAAAATAATACACACATGGTGGTTGCTGTGGTTCTAACAAACGATATCCCCATTAATAAAGCAGAATACAGGATGTCAACATCCAACAAAAATTTGGTGGAATGACTAAAACCCAAAACAATGTGGTATTATGTGTTCAGACTTAACACTAGGGCAACAAAGGTTATATATAATCACCCTGCCCTATTTTATGGTGAGGCCGCCCATAGCTTGGATACCACGGCACGGGTCCACGGCACATGTCTCTAAAAACTGGATCCACTTACCTTCAACAAAAGTGAGGTGTTGCTACCTGGCTGCTACCGGCTGGGTGCCTTGGGGTGAGTGGGCTCTGGCGGACGCGGAACAGTTGCATTGCCTAGGAAATCACTCCTATACACGATCAATGTTTGTCATCAAATACTCTGTAAAAGAAAAATCTACATTTCAAATTTCAAATAAACTATACTCTGGCCTACATGTTATTCACTCCTATTGTGATAATTCTTTAAACCACAAATACAAGCTTTTACATGGCCACATTTTTCAAATTATAAATATTAATCTCAATTTAGTTGTTCCAATTGTAACGGTTAATCAAGATCTTGAAATAAAAATAAAATGGGGATAGGAGAGACAAAGACATGTTGAAGGGAAAAGGGAAAAAGAAAAAAGAAAAGAAATAATTAATGAATCCCATCATAAATCAATGATTGTACTACCAATTAATATTCTTTTCTACAACCTACTTATTTGGTAGCTGTCTAGCACAAAGTTTCGCATCCTTCTGTATGTTCTCCTGTGTTGTTCAATGTGTTTCCCTATATAAACTGTACAGTTAATTAATTACACACTTAGTTTTGTTGTCGTTCTTGAATAATAATCTTTCTTTATTTTAATGTTACTTATCTTATTAAATCTATCAAAGGCAGTATAACGTCCAATTCCAGGCATATGGACTATTTTCTTTTTAGGATTTAGTATCTTCTTTCTTTCTTCTAATCATCTGTTATAATTCATATGTCGATAACATTATATCCTTTTGTTAGACATTAAATCTACAAATCTATTCGACCAAAAGTAAGTAAATCTATATATGTAAATAATGCTGCTGAAATGTTTTCTTGCTACCAACTTTTGCTACTCACAAATGCTTCTTGGCTCTACACAGGATTGTAATCTGCGTGGTCTGCACATCGTGTTTGTTTATAAAACAATACGATAGAATTAGAACCTGAACTAGCTTACTGCATCACACCATCTTGTTATGATAGCAATACATATTCCTTGTTCTGATTTATACGTTAGCTATTTAAACTGATCTATTACTACCTAACTGCAGTACATACCAATATTTAAAGATTACTTTTATTCCATAAATATACAAAGGTTGCAATCTCTGTAACCTCAATGTTCCCAAAAACTCTCATATGTTGTGTGGTATGTCTATATCCTCGTATACTAACATTGGAAAGTAGACTGTTACCTCTTCTCCACCTTACATACATTTGTGATTCTATGGTATGTGTCGATTCTAAGTGCTGTTGTCCATCTCTGGGACCTTATAAATACTTAACTAACCAACTTACTACATAGCATCAAAATTACCTATGATTAATTCAATTTCTAATCCAAAAATCCACAAACATCTATTTTTCATTACATCTGTTCCCATATACTTTGCATATAACAGTAATGACACGTTTTTTTGTAACTTGTAAAGCTCTCACTTCATATATATTCATTCATCCTTCGTTATTTCTTAGCTATAGGCATTTTACAAAAAATAATACTGTTCAATACCTTTATTAAGGGCCCTCTCCAAAGTAATGAAAAATACTCTGGCTTACTTTATTAATCAGCATGTTTCCACCATGTTCTCCTGGGCTGATTTGTGTCTATCCTAGCAAATGGTAAGTCTTTTTTTATTCTTCTTTTTTATTGTTTATGGTTTATTAAAACCTTTACAAAATTAGCAATTTTACATTTGATCTACGCTTATTCACATTATTTATCACACTTTCCTGTCTCAATCCTCTCATCCAAATTCAGGTAAAATAAACATTTTACAGTCTCAATCTGGACCTTCAGTCTTTTTCATTGGAGAATCTGTCCTTTTTATTTTCTTCTTTATGATCTGCGTACCAGTGATGTGCCCATGGAATCTGCACAACACCAAAGTTGACCACTTGCACATGTTCATAGATTTGTGTTCTTAACTGTCTTTTTATAATATCTGCATATTATTTCTCACAGATGCATTTTTATTTTATAAATCACTAAATCACTTTTGCAATTTATAAACTGGTTGATATAGTGGTATATCTTTCCATAAGTATCCTCAATGTTAGTATTTTTTTTTCATTGCATATTCACACATACTACAATTTCCACATTTGTGAAAACCTTTTAATAGTTTATTTAACAACATATATGATACTTTTTTGTCTTTTTTAAAAAAATGATTAGGACTCAAAATTTTCCCTAGGATTTTAGCTTTTTTTACACAGTCCTGGGGTTTTCACTAAGCACTTATGTTCAGCTATTATCCATCATCAAGGCATTCCAATATTTTATTAAAGTTGTATGCACTACAGAGGTATTAAAGTTGTCTGTTGTTACAAAAACACTTTTCCATCAACACTTTTCATTCTCTTTTGTGGTACTATAAGTTGAGTTGTGATCTGTCCGTTAACTGTATGTTAAAACTGAGTTTGATAACCTCTATTCACACATTTCTGTTTCAATAATTCACATACACAAACAAATGAGATATTATGGACAGGATATATCAAACATATGTTCATGATTTGTTCAGGGAGAGAATAGCAATTAAACTATTTCTGCAATAATTTAAACCACAATGATTGTAATATTGCATTTACATTCATGATTAGCAGAGATGAAATACATTTGTTACCAAAACAATTGCGTTAGCAGACTTTATACTAAGGATGAGGATTACCTTGGAGATTGAGAATGTGAATAAGTGATGTCATAGGTGACAATAGGGGTGTTGGTCTGCGGAATGCATGGCAGTGTGCGAGTTATGGTTGTATGACTTAGTATAACTGATGCATTTCTTTGGATTTTATATTTTTGAACTGCAAAAATAATGTCCTTTTGAAAATATTTTTTCACTGCATTTCAACAGTTGAAATGTATATAAGAATGCATAGAAAAGCACCAATTTCTAAAACAAAATTGTGAGCTGCACCCTGCCTCTGTCAAAGGCACGCTGAGGAAAAGTGAAATGTAAGCAGCCCATCTGCAACCAGAAAATATATAAAAAGTAACTGACAAAGCCAATAAAATACGTCCTTCCAGTTACCACAAAGTATCCAGCAACTTTTATTAAATGGAAAACAATCAAAGGGGAATTCATAGTATTTCGCACAAAAGTGGCACACGCGGCTGGCGCACAGTGTGCGCATGTGAATTTCTGAGCCAGCCGCGTGCGCTAAAATCGATTTCCGCGCACAGCGTATTCATGGATTTCAGCCTCCAAAACCAGCCATGGCGCAGAGTGGCGCAGTGACCCTGCAGCAGCGCCAGTTACGCCCCCAAGAACGCCCTCGCGCAAGGAAAAGCCATCAACATTCCCAATTCAGCGCAAAGGGCTGCGCTAACCATGGACCAGTTTACAGGGCTGCCAAACAGCAAACGCCAAGCGGGGAACGTGTATTACTGGGGTGCGCATGCAGTTTCACATGCGAAAGGGCCTGTGCGAGTGGGGTACGTGTATTACTGGGGTTCGCGGGAAGTTTTCCACGCGATTTCAGCAGGGTTCGTGTATTACGGGGTTCGCGGGAACTTTCACACGCGAAAGGGCCTGTGCGAGTGGGGTACATGTATTACGGGGGTGCGTGGGGAATTTCACACGCGATTGGCCTAGGTACGTGTATTTCAGGGGTGCGTGGGAAGTTTCACACGCGATTGGGCTGGGTACGTGTATTTCAGGGGTGCGTGGGAAGTTTCACACGCGATTGGGCTGGGTACGTGTATTTCAGGGAAGCGCGGGAAGGTTCACACGCAATTGGCCTGGGTACATGTATTTCAGGGGTGCGCAGGAAATTTCACATGCGATTGGCCTGGGTACGTGTATTTCGGGGGTGCGTGGGAAGTTTCACACGCGATTGGGCTGGGTACATGTATTTCAGGGGTGCGCGGGAAGTTTCACATGCAATTGGGCTGGATACGTGTATTTCAGGGGTGCGTGGGAAGTTTCACACGCGATTGGGCTGGGTACGTGTATTTCAGGGGTGCGCGGGAAGTTTCACACACGAATGGCCTAGGTACGTGTATTTCAGGGGTGCGCGGGAAGTTTCACACACAATTGGGCTGGGTAAGTGTATTTCAGGGGTGCGCGGGGAGTCCTACACGTGAATTGGCAGTGTGGGTCCTCCCAGGTGTCTCCTCTACCCCCTCCACGGCCCCTGCAGGCAGCCCACACCACAGGGGACTACCCTGCACCCCTGGTCATGTCCCATAGGCAGCCCATCCACCATGGGCATGCCCCCCAGCCAAGCCACATGTCACATTGCAATATGATCACCAACTCATGTCTCCCAGCACCCCCACCCCCCAGCAGTCAGTGGCACCTGCCAGCAGGCCCCCACACATGCCCCCCAGCATCCCCACCCCCCAGCAGTCAGGGGCACCTGCCAGCAGGGCCCCACTCATGTCCCACACATGACCCCCTCCACCCCCACCCCCCAGCAGTCAGGGGCATCTGCGAGCAGGCCCCCACTCATGTTCCCGAACCCCCCCCACAACCCAGCAGTCAGGGGCACCTGCCAGCAGGCCCCCACTCATGTCCCACACATTTCCCCTGCAACCCCCCAGCAGTCAGGGGCACCTGCCAGCAGGCCCCCACTCATGTCCCACACATGTTCCCCAGCACCCCCATCCACCAGCAGTCAGGGGCACCTGCCAGCCGGCCCCCACTCATATCCCCCAGCACCCCCACCCCCCAGCAGTCAGGGGCACCTTCCACAAGGCCCCCACTCATGTCCCACACATGTCCCCCTGCACCCCCACTCCCCAGCAGTCAGGGGCACCTGCCAGCAGGACCCCACACATGTCCCCCTGCACCCCACTCCCCAGCAGTCAGGGGCACCTGGCAGCAGGCCCCCACACATGTCCCCTAGCACCCCACCCCCCAGCAGTCAGGGGCACCTGCCAGCAGGCCCCCACTCATGTCCCACACATGTCCCCCCGCACCCCACCCCCCAGCAGTCAGGGGCACCTGCCAGCAGGCCCCCACACATGTCCTCCTGCACCCCCACCCCCCAGCAGTCAGGGGCACCTGCCAGCAGACCCCCACACATGTCCCCCTGCACCCCCACCCCCCAGCAGTCAGGGGCACCTGTCAGCAGGCCCCCACTCATGTCCCCCCTGACAGGTCATCACACTCCAGACCCATGCCCCTCATGGCCACCCAAATCCCACCCCAGTCCAAACACCCCACATTGAATTCCCAAAGTCATGATAGAAAATACATAACCAGCATGGCCATGAATCAATGTCCCTCAGACCCACGCAATGGTGACACATGACTGTGAAAAGATCAACATTGTGACATGCACAAAACAAAATAGAGAAGACCACCCAGGCCCAATCGCGTGTAAAACTTCCCTTCACGAAAAGCACATACAGAGCAATGGTAATCCACGTGGGATCTTCAAGTCCTGACAGGGCAACGCCCGTGCGCGATACGTCACAGACGCGCTTACGCACTAAGGGCCTTTGGTCCAAGGGAATAGCGTGCGTGCGCTCACGCGCTAAGGGCCTTTCCTCGAATTACATGCTGACGTGCAATGTTTTCACATGCCAAATCACTCTGTATCAAGCTGGCCACACGAAAACACACGGAAGACCACGCTCCTGCCCTGAAGGCCATTTTCCTGCCCCCCAGAGCCCTGAGCACGCTCCCACCTGCCATCTGCCACAGCGGCGGGGATCACACCACCAGCCGGAGATGCAAGGCCCGGCTCCCCCCAAGGTTGTGATCTCGTCAGGGAGTGAAGAGTCCGGTGCCGCGTCCCAGGCCGCAGCTGCCGAGGGTAGGTCCAAGAGGCGGAGGTCGGAGTTGGACTCCTCGGCAGGTGCCCCTGACTGCTGGGGGCTGGGGGTGCTGGGGGACATGAGTAGGACATGAGTGGGGGCCTGCTGGCAGGTGCCATGCACTGCTGGGGGGTGGGGTGCTGGGGGACATGTGTGGGGGCCTGCTGGCAGGTGCCCCTGACTGCTGGGGGGTGGGGGCACTGGGGGACATGTGTGGGGGCCTTCTTGCAGGTGCCCCTGACTGCTGGGGGGTAGGGGTGCTGGGGGCCATGTGTGGGGGCCTGCTGGCAGGTGCCCCTAACTGCTGTCTGGTGGGGGTGCTGGGGGACATGAGTGGGACATGAGTGGGGGCCTGCTGGTAGGTGCCCTGCACTGCTGGGGGGTTGGGGTGCTGGGAGACATGTGTGGGGGCCTGCTGCCCGGTGCCCTGCACTGCTGGGCGGTGGGGGTGCTGGGGGATATGTGTGGGGGGCCTGCTGGCAGGTGCCCCTGACTTCTGGGCATTGGGGGTGCTGGGGGACATGAGTGGGGGCCTTCTGGCAAGTGCCATGCACTGCTGGGGGGTAGGGGTCTGGGGGACATGTGTGGGGGCCTGCTGGCAGGTGCCCTTGACTGCTGAGGGATGGGGTGCTGGGGGACATGTGTGGGGGCCTGCTGGCAGTTGCCCCTGACTGCTGGGGAGTAGGGGTGCTTGGGGACATGTGTGGGGGCCTGCTGGCAGGTGCCTCTGACTGCTGGGAGGTGGGGGTGCTGGGGGACATGAGTGGGGGCATGCTGGCAGGTGCCCTGCACTGCTGGGGGGTGGGGGTGCTGGGGGACATGTGTGGGGGCCTGCTGGCAGGTGCCCCTGACTGCTGGGGGGTGGGGGTCCAGGGGGACATGAGTGGGAGCCTGCTGGCAGGTCCCATGCACTGCTAGGGGGTGGGGGTACTGGGGGACATGTTTGGGGGCCTGCTGGCAGGTGCCCCTGACTGCTGGGGGGTGGGGGTGCAGGGGGTCATGCATTGGTGATCAGTAGTGCAAGGTGACATGTGGCTTGGCTGGGGGGCATGCCCATGGTGGATGGGCTGCCTGCGGGACATGGCCATGGGTGCAGGGTAGTCCCTGTGGTGTGGGCAGCCTGCATGGGCCATGGAGAGTGTAGAGGGAACACCTGGGAGGACCCACACTGCCAATTCATGTGTAGGACTCCCCGGCACCCCAAATACATGTACCCTGCAGAAATCGTGTGTGAGACTTCCCGCGAACCCCAGGAATACACGTACCCCACTTGCTCAGGGCCAATCGCGTATGAATCTCCATGTGAACCCCAGTTATACACGTGCCCCACTCGCACAGGGCCTAGCGCATGTGTAACTCCACGCGAACCCCAGAAATACACGTACCCCACTCGCACAGGCCCTTTCGCGCGTGAAACTCCACGCATACCCCAGTTATACACGTACCCCACTCGCACAAGGCCTATTGCGTGTGAAACTTCACACGAACCCCAAAAATACACGTTCCCCACTCGCACAGGGCCAATCACGTGTGAAACTTCACACGAACCCCAGATTTACACGTACCCCGCTCGCCCAAGGCCTATCACGTGTGAAACTTCCCACGCACCCCCGAAATACGCACATGCTATTTTTGACACAGCGGATGTCCGTGTTTGTCGCGTATCCCTTTGCACGTCATTTGTCCTAGAGGGCCACAGTATGGGACATTTATCATAGCTGTATATATGTGCTTTTGTTAGCGCACATTTTGGCGCACATTTTTTTCATGCGCAGGAACGCTACCGCCTGCCTTCGTGTGGCGGACGTGTTTAGGCCTGTGCGCGTCTTTGCCCGTGCGCTGGTTTGCCCTATTCGATTCCATGAATACGTGTTGTAGTCGAGCGTGTGGGCGTTCTGCGCACTTGCCTCCTGTACTTCCCCCGTGACGCCCACATTTTCACGCGTTGTTCCCCATTCCGCGTGTCACGCCCCGTGTTACGCCTACTTTTGTTATGTGCGCCGCGCTATGTGCACTTTCGCTGTGGCCGTAGCGCACGCTGTTAGATGACCTGTACGCCGGCGTGCGCCACACAGATTTTCAGTGCACATCCCAGATTTTACTCGCGCACGGACTTCAATGAATCGATGTGCGTGGGTTTCGTTGTGATTTTCCTACTTGCACTGCGATTTTCGCACTTGCACTGCGATTCGCACGGTTTCACAGGCTTGCGTGGGAATTTTCAGCGCACATTAATTCCATGAATCGGCCAGTAAATCAGGGAGGTAAAACAGCAAGTAAAAAACGAATTGGGCCCTGCATTCTGTATGTTTTCCTTTAAAAGAAGATTGAGAATCAGCACTGCATAAAGAAACATGCAGAGATATTAAAAAGATAAACCTTTGGCAGGAGTTTGATTGCAAAGACAAAGTTGTGATGTTCCTCTTTTTATTTTCTAATGTAGAAAAGAAAATTACGTTTAAATGCATTGGTGAATAAAGCCATCGGCATGGCCTGGGCAGCAAAATTACATTCCTTCCCCAACATCCACATGGGAGGGGGATTGATTATTTCTAGGAAATGACACGCAGACCCGGAGGATGGGCTATACATCTTTGACACTGCCTGGATCAAAGGACCAAATGGACCTTTTTGTTCCCAGAAGCCAGGCCTTCCAGAGCAAAACAAATGGTATTAAGAACCCTGTTTGGAATTGAGCCTACCCAAAATGCCCTAAACATACAACAAGCAGATTGAGCAGTGTTCTCTTCTCAAATAATCAAATCTTTCCATCAGCCAGGTCTGTACACGAGGATGCGATTCACACCTTCAAAGATGGAGAGTCTGGCTAAAGTGACAGAATGTGGCTGTAATTCCTAAAAGGGGCAGGGAGTTGGGTCAACAAATAGCTATGGGCAACCGGATTTCAAAGGAACTGATACCATATGTCCATGTTCCCCAGCCAGGAACTGGTGATGGCATTTGAAATGTTGTAAATACGGAGAAAAAAAAACCTATTCAAATGTTACATATATAATCGAAGAAGTTCACTTTTTGTTCATGGGGAAAAGCTATATCAGCTGAATGTAAAACAACATTTTTTGATAACTGTTTAATTATGCAAATCAGCTGAATGTGGATATTGTTGCACAAAAATGGTGCACATTAGTGATTCATATATTATAGCCCCCATGCCAGATAGGCCGTTATTCTAAGAAGGAAAAATTACTTTTGTATAAAAGTATCAGCGGGAAACATGTAAAAATATATAGCACACAAATTGCATGTTGTGCTGAGATAAGAATCACATGTTTGGATTCACCTGAGTCAGAGCAATCTGATGAACTGATTAGTAACATGATCACATGTGAGGAACATGATGTTTCAGAAAATTACAATTGTTTAATGTGAAATCTTCAAGAAGACAAATGTTGGGATGCGTGTTCAGACCACTGACCTCCTAGACTATTCAGATTGGGAAAAATATATTAAAATAATGGAAATGAGCATGGGACAGTGTAGGGAGTGTGTCATGGATAGGGATAATTGACGGGGTGGGAAATCTCACAGGGAGAAGTTATTATGTAGAATGTAGGATGCATGTATTGATGACCGTCTTAACCTGAACTAACACTGCGTTTACGAGTAGGGCTGAATTCCCGCAGGCTGTGTTTTCATTGAAACACAGAATAATGAGGCCAAATCCCTTGCTCCACCCACCATTGCATCTCAATTCCCAGGCACGGTTAAGGAACACGCGTATGCATCCACATCAGTTCAGCCTTTGTACTAATTAGGTAGGAATGTGTGCAGCCAGAGAAGTGAAGGGCTGCGGCCTATCACCAAGGTCGTACTCCTAGGAGCGAAAGCAGAGGTCTTGGGATGCCAAACACAAATCAAGATTTAGGACACTAGCGCCCGCCAGAACAATGGTCTTTCTATTTGAACTACCCGATATGCAGGAAAATGGCTCTAAATCCTTTGTGAACTGAATTGATTAGTGGGACACTAGGCTCATTTCTGGGCTGGGGAACTGATAAACAGGATTTGTGGAACACCATGATCAATGTTTTGTTCCAGGGAGAGCTAAAAATGATACCCATACTGTGAGGAGGGCATGATAGGGGTGCCAACATGTCCCGGAGGAAAAACGGGTTGCTTTGTTTGCAAGGACCAGACTGACCTCAAAGTTGCCCATTGAGTTCACATTGATAACCAGGTGCATGCCACATTGTTAGGATCAAAGGTAGGGTGGTGCTAGCTGATGTTAACCAATTGATGTTTAGCAGTCCCTGACAGACAAGGATGTTACCCACATGTGATGAATAGGTGCAAGAAGACAGCGAAACCATTTGGAGGATGGGTAATATGTAATCATTAGCATTTATATAAGCAGCAGCCAATGAGGGTGGGGGATTAACATTGTATATCTACTGCATCTTAAGTGACTATTTGTGTGTTTATAACCTAAATATTGTATGAAAGACATAAGAGAGCTCTTTGGCAGTGGATGTGTAATACGTTGTCGCTCTTTTGTATACAAAATAAAATCTCTTGTCTTTCTCGAAATAGAGTGCACCTAGCCTTTTTCCCTAGATGGTTGTATTTTCTCAGTCTGATCACTGGGAGTTGCCCTACAAAACACATCAAGTGGGAGGAAACTGGGTTTGGAAGTTACTCCCATAAGACTGTCCTCTTCATTAAAATGCACACTGTGAGTATGAAAGGTATGGTTTAGTGTGAGGGGTTTCTAATCTTTAAAAAGCCCAAACGTATATATTCTCTGAACTCATTTGCTCGCTGACTGACTGGAAAGGACTGACTGACAGTAGGACAGAAGGAGAATTGACAGCAAACAGCAAGGAGAAAGAAATAGATTGATTTCCTGTTGTACCCATTAGTGGTATACTGTAAGAGAGGCCTACCTGGAGTTACATACACAGGCCTTCTTCTGTGGAAAATACAACAGACAGGCCCAACACAAAAAGGAGGCTACCGGGCTGTGGAGAGAAGCTAATCTCATCTCGCTGACTGTTGCCCACCTGCTGCTAGAAAGGAGTATTGAGCTAGTCCTTGGCACTCGTTCAATCCTCCCTTTCTAGCCAAAAGAAGCTCCTATTTAAGTATAGAGCCAAGGGGAAATATAATTGAAGGGGACTAGAATTGAAAGGTGAATGGATTAAATCTTAGCCCTTTTTTATTTGTGAAAGTACTGAGACAGGCATATAAATTCACTGTACATTCAGGGAAATTAGTAACTATTTCAGAAGTCTATGTGATTTTGGAATTACAGATTTCAAATATTAGGTCTGATGGCGTATCTAAAGGGAGGACCCCAGACACCTCTATGTAATTGACAAGCAAAGAAGAAGTATTTGGGAGTCAAAAAGATATCTCACTGTGTACACACCTAGACGAATTAATGTATTGAAGTCACTCCCCAGTTACATCATCAAGCAGAGTTCTGTCACTGGTACTGAATCAGACAAAGGGGATTGGGTTATTATCTGCTAGCCATTTTCCCACCTTCAAGTAGCCACTAGAAAATGACAAATGTCACTTTCACACATTAATGTAATAGAGACAACAATCTAGCCAAAACACATGTTAAACAGAAATGTTTCTCTTTTCAAGTGATTTACATGTAGGAGTGCCATGTAGTATGTGTTTGAAATGAGTTTTCTAGAAGACTGTTTGAAATTCTGACATGTCCATTAAACAAGGGAGAGGTATCTATTTTCATTAAAGGAGAATCATAGAGTCTTCAGAAGGGAGGGATGTTATAATTTAATTTAGGTCTGCATACAATGAAATCTTTGCCCTCAATCCTCATTTTTAACACATAGTGGATGTGTTCTCAGGCTAAATCAAATTTATACATGGTGATGGGTGTATTTTACAAAAATATAAATTAGCATTGAAAAATGAAGAAACCAGTGCATTGGCCATTCTTCATTGGAGCCACCATTGACATTGGAATTAGATGCATCATTTGTTTAAGGGACAGTTAAGATGTGTTTTTATAGAAATTGACTTTATTTATTGTATATGGTTAATTAAAACCTTTAGAAAAGATAAGAAGATCATATAAAATGCCATACAGACTACAAGATTACTCTTACAAAAAGACAAAATACAAATATGAAGTATATGGTAACCTCTGGACATCCAGCCAACTTGCAGGAACAACACTGAGTCAGGTAAGTACAACTAGAAATGTACTATATTTCTTAGACCTCAGGTAGAAGGTTGCAAGGGAGATCAGAGGTTAGACATCCTTCAACTTCAGATTCCCATCTCCCAATCCCCACCAACAGTCCTCCCTGGAATACAAAGCATTCACTATTCCACATTCCAGCACTCACCATTCCACATACCATCTGGCAAACCTAAGGCAGCTGACACTCACAGCATGCAAACAAGGCAGATTCTGCAAACTGTTTTAAAGTAACTTACTACAAATTCATCTAAATACATAATAGAAACAGCGTCCAAGTTTCAGGTGCAGACGCCTGGTAATCTCATGAAAATGAATTAATTAAGTTAATTCCAAGCACATAAAGTGACCTACATCCGTTTAAAAAAAAATAAATGTGTGTATATGGTTACATTAAATTGCTTAAAATTCCCCAAAATACTTGCCAAAATCAACATCTTATTTTAAAGTGCATATGCCTATTGAACAAATGATAAATTATACCCCTAAATATTATAATTATAATTAATTTGAAAATGCAATAACATGGATTGGTAAGACCTAATTGATACAACTTCACTCACAGGTCATACTAGGGACTACATTTGAATATTTAAAGTGCATAAACCTATAACTATAGACAAATGTTAGTTAGCATCCAAAATAATGTTGATGTATAACATAGGTACACTAATTAAGGATTTCTGTCTGCATTTAGAATTCTTTCCCAGAAACTGTCTGTTTGAAGCATACCAGCATTATTAACACATTTACCAAAAACACAGATTTGTTTCTCAATTAGGGTGGTGCATTCACAAATAAATGTTTAAGGTATTCTACAAATCCAATTACTCCACAATGTCATCCCTCCCTTGATAATGAAGCAGACTTGTTCCTTGATGCCAATAGTTCCCTAGTAGGTAAAAGGCTTAGCCTTAATCTAAAAAAAAAGACTGCACTGTGCACAGCTTACTAGTGACAAGGCTCGGAGAGGTCGCAAATTGTTCCTCAATGGCATCAAAAGGGATTGCCTCCTTCTTGGGCCCTCGCATGGTTAGGGTTAGTGTAGGTAGTAATCATTCCACTCCGATCTCACAAACCTGTGGCGTCCCACAGGGATCTTGCCTGTCGCCATTACTATTCAATCTGTATATGCGACCTCTTCTTGACCTCTTGAACAAGCTAGCTGTTCAGTATACTAACTACGCAGATGACACACAGTTTATCATCCAGCTAAGAGGTCAGTATCAAAATGATGTTGGCGCCATCAATAACATCTACAAAGCCACCCAAGACTGGATGGCCCGTAATTCACTTGCTCTTAACAACAATAAGACCGAATTAATGATAATATCCTCCAAGAACACCCGGAGTAAACTAGATTCTAACTGCTCCCATTTCCCCATTGCAGACAACATCATTACTGTCCAAATCAAGGTAAAAACTCTCGGAGTCGTCTTAGACGATGAATTATCCATGAAACCTCATCTCTCTAACATCAGGTCCAGCTGTGGATTGATCAATAAGCGTATAAATTACATACGTCCAAGCATTACTACTGAAAACTGCACACTCTTGTCTGCAGCACTGATAAACTCAAGACTGGACTATTGTAATAGCCTATTGTCTGGCACTACTGCCGCTAATATTCAATCCTTACAAGTGGCACAGAACAATGCTGTACGGACTATTTTCAATCAATCTCGCATTCTCATATTTCCATCTTTAGAAGGAAGCTTCATTGGCTTCCAGTTAAACATCTCATTTCACACAAGATGCTCGCTACGACACATAAATGCCTCTCTCTCAGCAGCCCCATCTACCTGTCTGAACGCATTCACATCAAGAGCAATGGAAGAAATCTTCGCTCTTCCTCTGCTACCATCCTTTCCCCTCCCAGATTCAAGACTGCTAAATTTGGTGGCACTACCCTCGATGTTCAGGGTCCTCTACTCTGGAACGCCTTGCCGGCTGGGCTATGACAGATCCAAGAGTACCCCCTTTTCAAAAATGCCATAGAAACTCACCATTTCAACATGGAGTAATCTTTTATGACCCCCTTTTAGATCCTACTTGCTTCTTTGTTGTCTTGTGTTTGTCCTTGTTTTTTGTGCGCCCAGAGGCTCACGGGCATGCAGCGCGTTATAAGAGTTAATATAAATAAATAAATAAATAAATAAATTAGGTGATACAATTAGACAGGGAGGCAACTTATTTAGTTTCCCTTTGTCAAAGCACAACTGATAAAATAGTTTATATTTATTTTTCTTGTTTATAGTGAAGGACCAATCCTCCTGCAGGAGTTTTGTCTTTATAGCTGTAGCATTCATGATAAGGTCCTCAATTGTTGCTTGTATCTTGTCTAAACTGTCCAAACAGTATCCAATCCAAATATTAAGAGTCAGATGTAAACCATGAGTTGCCAATCTATCTCAATCCCAATACATAGAGTTAAGCACAGGTGATAGGATCTTGCCATAATTGGAGAGTGTTTTCCACCCTACCATAACCCTGATGGAAGAAAGGGCCAATTCAGACCTAATTACGGAAAACGGCACACCTTGAGGCAAGTTCAACACACATCGCCAGATATTGCACTCAACTTTGTCACAAGGAAAATGTGTGTTCTTGAATTCAGCTCCATATGTAAGTGATAGCATTCTCCCTTAACCGGCATAAGGGAGAATAACCAATATTTCCAATTCACTCTACCAATCTGTGCTGCAAGAGCGCTAGATCTTTGGAGCAGTTCCTTGTAATCATTTAAATTACCATGCTTTTGTTTTAGTTGATGACCAAGCTACTTCCAACATGAAAATCCACTCTAATTCAGTCTCTTTTAGATACCTTTGAATTTACCAACGTTGAGTACCTTAGAATTCGTAGTTAAAAGTTTAGATTGGTCTGGATTCATCTCATGTTCAAGGTCTTTATTTTATCATCTGCAAATCACAGGTGTAGAACTGGGCAAGTGCCCAAATGAGGGGGGAAAACCCTCTTATTGACAAAATAAAGGGGAATGTGTGAAATACTTAGATTGAAAAGGGTTGGTGCCAAGACACAACTTTAACATAGGCCACAGTGTGTCTGTATTGGAAACAGTCTGGACACCTTCCCTGTCTAGTCAGATTTGAACTTGCGTCCTCGCCTGAGGATGTACCAATATATTTACTAAGTAACTAGGACATCCTCAAGCCTTTAATTTAGACCATAATTCGCCTTGATGGACCAATGTGAAAAGCCATTGTCAAATCAATTAGTGCCATATAAAGTGGCTTTTTAGTAGGTTTTAATTGATTCTGGAGCAAATAAACGAGAAACCCATTTAAGGATGCACCCAACCTTTTTCTAAATCCTGATTGATTCTTATCAAATATTTCCAAGTGTTTTATCAGGACATTTAGTTTGCTGAGTAATCTTTTTTTCCTCTGCTTAACTAATTCATCAAATCTGTGTGGACGAGAATGAGAAAGCTGTGTTTTAAACATTAAAGTTCTCTCTGCCAGTTTGTTGATTTATTTTTTAAAAGATGATTTCAGAGTCACAATGAGTACTTACTCCCTCCTTTAAGTGGATATTTCTGGCACATTTGTGGACTTGCACATTAATTGGTCCACAACCTTGGAATTCCAGTTTAGTCTTGTGCAGTTGTAATTTGTTTTTGTGAGAGCCAAAAAACAATGGCTAGCTCTGCATCCTACGTTTACGTCCAAAGTATGTTTCAGTATTGCAAGGCCACTAGCATTTCATTCAATTAACTAAAACCCCGGTCAGCAATGCAAAAATAAATGAGATATGAATATGTAATCTATCATGGATGCTTGTTTTCCTCTTTGCAGATATATCTGAGGTTATGTTTCCATTCATCCTATGCATATCCCACATTTGCATCAGGGCATTCCAACGTTCACCTCTCATTCCATACACACTGTTAATACACGCAGCGCAGGTCGCATCTTGGTAGCCTCATATGCATGAAAGCAATTGGAATTCAGTTCCCCAACCAATATAATATTGGATGGGGTTTTTTTTTTTTTTATTTATTGTGCATTTGTAAGGCACTTATACATAAAGTAAATTGAATCTCTCATTCCAAACTGCAAACTAATTACTCAAATGGCTAAATAACTTTTCCTGGGTTTTTTTTGTCAGATTCCAATAAACATGTAAAAGTAATTTATTTTTAACATCAGCCAAATTATGATTATGCCAATGAATATCAATCACTAATATTTCATTGCCACTTGAGTCAAGTTGCACAGCCTTAGAAATGAGGCTAGGTTGAATAGCGGTTATAATGCCAACGCCCTTTTTGCCCTTTATGTGCTGGTATGTGAAATTTTGTATATCCATCCATCCGGGGGCATTCAGCTAGCCAAGTTTCTTTAAAGCATGGTATATAACATTCTCAAAAAGAGTAATCATAATTACAGTCTCTAAACAGATGGGAATGGCTTTGGGTACTTCAACAAATGTGGACAGATTATCAAAGATTTCCACTGGTGCAAAAAAGTGGAGGAAATTAATTTAGTGCTGATTTTACTGCTTAGATAATTGGAAATGGAGCAAATATATTTAGCCCCAATTTGTAACATCTAAACATGTTGTCACAATGGCAAAAAGGAAACAGAATGTTTTACTTACTATGTTTGATAAGTAACATGAAAAGAACTGTAGTAAACAGATTTCTTTCTCTATTATGCAGCAAACATAGTACAAACAACATTCAGTTTTGCCTGTATTCAAACGTTTTTAGATAATATGGAATGTGACAAAATCTGTTTGCTACAATTTGTGTTATCAAAGCATTTGCTCACTTTTTAACACCATTGCAAATCTTTCATAATCTGGCCCATGATCTCTAACTGTTAAGATTGAAGGTTTCATGGTCGGGCCCCTGAAGTTATATCCTTAGATAAAGACGCTGTTAACCACGACCCATCCTGATCTTCCCAATTCAAGGTATATTTTGAATTGGCCTTCCGTGGCAGCCATTTTTTTTGTTTACATTTTTGTCAATGTACTTCTATGGGCGCCATGGAAGGGGAGAATGGACTAAGCGTAGTGCCTTCTCCCCTTCCATGGCGGCCATTTCTTTGTTTACTATGGCCGCCACGGAAAGAGAAAACGGACTACGTTTTCTGACTGCAGCATGCATTTGTTAAAACTTTTTTTACTTTTTTTTTCGGCTGAGAAACACAATGCGTCTCGCAGCTGGAAAAAAAAAACACCATTAGTACCCTGGTCTAACAAGTCGGGCTACTAATGGAAATAAGCCCCTCGTTTGGGGACTTGCCCAATTCTACACCTGTCGCTATGCTCGGGCCTGTAACTACCTTATGTGCTAATGGCCCACTATCTCAGGGCTCATTGCCTAAAGATATCATAGCCCAGCTGACCAAAAGCTACAACTTACTCCATTACAATAGATAAGATTACATTTGAAGCAAAATGGATATAAATGAAATCTGTTCTATCGTCTTTTGAAAATAAAAACAATTCATTGTCTTTCAAAGAAATTTGTCGCAGGCAAAGTATTTTAGATAATAACAATAAAACAGCATGTTAATTAAGAATTATAGACGAAGTAGATCTAAAGATGCATTTCAACCCTAAAATTCTTGGCAATGTATAGTGGATCTGGAACTGCATCGTCCTTAGAAATACAATTCATTCCATTGTTCTTCTAATGGGCAGAAATGTACAGTGATAACGCCTGGCACTTCTTCATTGTTTGACAATGACTTGGGAGACACACACATATTCACTAAAATGCAATTATGTGAGGAATTAGGAGCCAGTGTCAGACGTTTTTGAGAATTTAATACAGCTAAGGCAGGCGGTTATTTCGCTACTGGCAGATCCTCTGTTGTATCTCGGACAGAGAATATTGAAAGATCTGACTGATTATCTCCTCATCTAAAGAGTGCTCTACCTCAGTAAAGAACTTCACTTGGGGCATCTTGATTTAATTATTACCATTTTATTTATAAATAGACCTTGAGTTGAACCCTGCATGTTTCCTTGTCCTGAAAGGAGTGGTAGGCTGTAGGGAATCAATATTGTTAAATTAGGGTCCCAGGTTCGTAAAAAATAACTTTATGAAATAAATAGGCACACCTGCTTTGGGGTTGGCGGAAAATTCCTCCAAACTAGATTTTGCCTGATAAAAACATCCTACAAAATTAACTGTAACCTCTCTTTAACAGCGTTTTTTCCTGAATATCACAGGTTTTTATTAGGACATCTTAACCATAGCATTCCTTTATAACGTTTTTCACTGAATTTCAACTTTATTTTGTAGATCTCAAGGTGGTTCATTAGGTTCCAGCACTGCAGGCAAGTTATTAACAATCCCTCTTTTACCATGTATGAAAGAATAATAATGCTCCTTTAACAAACATATGTCTGCAGCGCTTTTGATGTGTGTCACTTTGAGCAGGAGATGCTGGGACTGCACGTTATGGTTGTGTTGCCTAGGGCATCAGGATGGGTCTTGCCAACAGCCCCATCAAGCCACAAACATTAGCCAATGGACCTAGCCTCTGGACTGGGCCAGAGTCCACTACGCCCTCATAATGGAACCGGGGGCCATTTCCCATGGCGTGTGGCCATGGGTAGTGGCTTAGATTCCCTGGCATGGGCTTCGGCCATGCTGCAGGCCCTGCAAAGCAATCTACTTTTTATATTTTTTATAACTGAAGATGTTTCATGCTGTTCAAGTGCTGTTTATAAGTTATTAAAGACGCCTCTTTAAAATATATAAAGGAGCCATAACGTTCTGTTAACAAACATATTTTTGGTGGCAGTGCAAATTGACCTGTCTCCCTTGAGAAACACATGCTGAGGATGCAAATTATGGGTACATTTTATTAGAGCAACTTAACCATAACATTTTATTTATTTATTGAACAATCTTTCTAGAGCGTGAACATGGCAAACAAGAGCATCAGAGCATTGTACAATAAACCATATAAAATAGTTACAATTAAAAGTAACAAAACCTAACATAACAATGGATATTAAACCATTTAACCTATTAAGTAAAGTACATTTTAATGAAAGTAGGATCTCTCTTGAGCATGTGTCATTTAGGTATCTTCTTTGGTCTGAGACAATATGGGCAGCAGTGTTAAAACCCCATTCATAATGCCTATAGCCCGAGACAGATTAGATTTTGTGCAGCTAATTGAACATGTAGCGATGGCCACACTGACCAAATGCCAATCCTGGAATTGAAATGGATCATCATCAATAACTTGCTAGAATGTGCACAGTTCATAGGCATTAACTATCTCATCTGAATCTGGCCAGGGGTTGTTCCCATACAACAAGCCAGACTCGGGAGTCTTTCCCACTGCCGTCAATATTATTTGACTTTTCAAAAGCTCATCATGGTACCCCCTAATCTAGTGAAAAACAAGGAGTGATAGGTCGCCTTCCCCTACCTAGAGACCCTGAGTCGCAAAAAGGTTATATCCAAGGTAGCCTCATATAGTTTTTCAGCTACACATTCCACATCTAATTCACATAAATCTGTTGCTTTTCACTTGTCAATTTATTATTCAAAGAATGAGTATAAAAATAACACCTAAACATTATTAAAACAAACTGTGCTAGTCACTTACAATCTGACTGGTGAGGGTTCACCAGGCCTTTCAGAATGCCTAAGACCATAGTGAAAGGTAACGGGAAAGGACAGTGTGTATTACTGTGAGTGTGTGCACATATGTTTGTATAAGGGAGTCAAAGTGTATTGTGGGCTCCCAACTTCTAATGTGTGCCTCAAAGGTTTTAAGCCAGAGTGAATGATCCACTATTGTATCTTTAGTTTGTTAATCACTCTGTTTCACATAACTTACATTGATATAAGGTAGCTAAGGGTTATTTAATACACGAATGCTATCTTTTAATATGAGAGGTAGGAATCGGCAAATACATAGGTTCCCATTAACACGTCGACATATGTTTCGGCCTTTTTGACTCATACGGGACTCTCTCTGGTGCCGTTGGTCTGGATGTGGATAATGGCCGTCTTCAGGACAGGAGCAAATTTGTACTTTTCCGTAATGGATACTTTCCCATTAGTGAGACATCTAAATTAAAAAATATGAGAAAAAGGATACATAAAAGGGTTGTATAGTTTGGGACATATTGTTCACCAATTTCTTAAAAACAGTGTGGGCTGCCAGTCATGAGACTGCAGTGGACTTGGACTAACCTGAGAGTTTCTCAATTTCTTTGGGTCGTATATGATAATTGTCAGCAATTTCAATGGGTTCCTACAGGAATACCATACATTTCATTTCATGCACTGTATCTGTAAAACATACGGACAGTGATCAGTTACGCACCTATTTTGGCTCTACATTACTTAGTTGCATAGTTATTGATAGAAACCAACTGTTTATAAAAAATATACCTTTCGTGGTTCGATCTTGGCGAACTGGTGAAGTCAAGAAATTTTGCTTGGCACAGTTCGCAGTAGTGCTAAATTTAAAGAGGAGACACTTCCATTTGTTGATGTTGATGCGCTGTGGCTGCAAAAGGTAACAGAAGCGATTAGGGCTGATGGCGATAAGTAGGGTCCAGTTGGACATTCTAACTTATTTACTTCATAAATTACCAGCCATTGAGAATGCTCTCATCTGACAACATTGTGCCATTATTTCATCTAGTGTAGCAGACATATTAGTCGACCATGTGGGATTGCTTGATGACAATTGCATTTCCACATATATTAAGCATCAGAATCTATTCCGAATCGTGTTGTTTCAAGCCCATAAGCAAACGGTTATATGGCACGGAATAATGCACAAATGTATTAGAGACACGTGTGACGACTCGCCCAATCACTACGGAACTATGTTTGATAAAAAGAATATTTTAGTCATTTTGGTTCTACTGGACCACAATGAATGACAGTGGATACATGGTTACGTGTTTTATAAATGTATTCCAAACATAGGAAGGAACGCTAAATAAATAGTGCAGGTACTTAAGGGAACAGCGCGAGGCCGGTTATTAAACACACCTATGCCTACAGCGCCATATATGTGATGAATCAACTCACCTAAAGCAAGAGCCTTAGTCCGTGCGTGCCGAGCCGAGGTATTGCTGATACGTCCTGTAGCACAGTGTGTAGGCTAAGTCTGTAATTTAAAGGAAACGTAGTCGGCACGTGGAAAAGATCACGTGTGTATACGCAGAGCAGCTTTTTTTCACCCGCCGTTTTACTTGCACATTTGTTTACTTTGCGGAAAAACTAGTAATATGTGTTTAAATAAAAGGAGCCTCAGGACATGCTCGAATGTTCGTAGTTGAAAAAACACTCAAGGCTAAATCTTAAAAAGATCACGTGTGTATACGCAGAGCAGCTTTGTTGTCACCCTCCGTTTTACTTGCACATTTGTTTACTTTGCAGAAAAACTAATAATATGTGTTTAAATCAAAGGAGTCTCAGGACATGCTCGAATGTACGTGGTTGGAAAAACACTCAAGGCTGAATCTTATATCGATCGGGTACAGTGTGTCTCTCTTGTGCATGCTGGGAAATGTAGTGCACATAGTGTACTTTGTATAATGATGATGACGGAGTAAAAATAATAATAAACAGACATCATATCGAACAGAGACACACTGTATTAGTTTTTCTGCAAAGTAAACAAATTTAGCCTTGTGTGTTTTTTCAACTACGAACATTCGAGCATGTCCTGAGGCTCCTTTTATTTAAACACATATTACTAGTTTTTCCGCAAAGTAAACAAATGTGCAAGTAAAACGGCGGGTGAAAAAAAGCTGCTCTGCGTATACACACGTGATCTTTTCCACGTGCCGACTACGTTTCCTTTAAATTACAGACTTAGCCTACACACTGTGCTACAGGGCGTATCAGCAATACCTCGGCTCGGCACGCACGGACTAAGGCTCTTGCTTTAGGTGAGTTGATTCATCACATATATGGCGCTGTAGGCATAGGTGTGTTTAATAACCGGCCTCGCGCTGTTCCCTTAAGTACCTGCACTATTTATTTAGCGTTCCTTCCTATGTTTGGAATACATTTATAAAACACGTAACCATGTATCCACTGTCATTCATTGTGGTCCAGTAGAACCAAAATGACTAAAATATTCTTTTTATCAAACATAGTTCCGTAGTGATTGGGCGAGTCGTCACACGTGTCTCTAATACATTTGTGCATTATTCCGTGCCATATAACCGTTTGCTTATGGGCTTGAAACAACACGATTCGGAATAGATTCTGATGCTTAATATATGTGGAAATGCAATTGTCATCAAGCAATCCCACATGGTCGACTAATATGTTTGCTACACTAGATGAAATAATGGCACCATGTTGTCAGATGAGAGCATTCTCAATGGCTGGTAATTTATGAAGTAAATAAGTTAGAATGTCCAACTGGACCCTACTTATCGCCATCAGCCCTAATCGCTTCTGTTACCTTTTGCAGCCACAGCGCATCAACATCAACAAATGGAAGTGTCTCCTCTTTAAATTTAGCACTACTGCGAACTGTGCCAAGCAAAATTTCTTGAGTTCACCAGTTCGCCAAGATCGAACCACGAAAGGTATATTTTTTATAAACAGTTGGTTTCTATCAATAACTATGCAACTAAGTAATGTAGAGCCAAAATAGGTGCCTAACTGATCACTGTCCGTATGTTTTACAGATACAGTGCATGAAATGAAATGTATGGTATTCCTGTAGGAACCCATTGAAATTGCTGACAATTATCATATACGACCCAAAGAAATTGAGAAACTCTCAGGTTAGTCCAAGTCCACTGCAGTCTCATGACTGGCAGCCCACACTGTTTTTAAGAAATTGGTGAACAATATGTCCCAAACTATACAACCCTTTTATGTATCCTTTTTCTCATATTTTTTAATTTAGATGTCTCACTAATGGGAAAGTATCCATTACGGAAAAGTACAAATTTGCTCCTGTCCTGAAGACGGCCATTATCCACATCCAGACCAACGGCACCAGAGAGAGTCCCGTATGAGTCAAAAAGGCCGAAACATATGTCGACGTGTTAATGGGAACCTATGTATTTGCCGATTCCTACCTCTCATATTAAAAGATAGCTTTCGTGTATTAAATAACCCTTAGCTACCTTATATCAATGTAAGTTATGTGAAACAGAGTGATTAACAAACTAAAGATACAATAGTGGATCATTCACTCTGGCTTAAAACCTTTGAGGCACACATTAGAAGTTGGGAGCCCACAATACACTTTGACTCCCTTATACAAACATATGTGCACACACTCACAGTAATACACACTGTCCTTTCCCGTTACCTTTCACTATGGTCTTAGGCATTCTGAAAGGCCTGGTGAACCCTCACCAGTCAGATTGTAAGTGACTAGCACAGTTTGTTTTAATAATGTTTAGGTGTTATTTTTATACTCATTCTTTGAATAATAAATTGACAAGTGAAAAGCAACAGATTTATGTGAATTAGATGTGGAATGTGTAGCTGAAAAACTATATGAGGCTACCTTGGATATAACCTTTTTGCGACTCAGGGTCTCTAGGTAGGGGAAGGCGACCTATCACTCCTTGTTTTTCACGTTTCAGTCTCCCTTTGATAGTGCCGCCCCCCCGAAAACAAAAAAACTGGGAGTACCCAATCTTACAATACCCCCTAATCTAGTGTCAACATTTGTGGAGGTTCAGTGTGCATTGCCCAAAAAACAGTTTGCAGTACTGGAGTCCTGGTTGATAATCTTTCACCTGATACTTACTCTTCTTTTTCCATCCTGGCATTTAAACATCTCTTTATTGCATGCTTGAATATGGCCAGCACATCCTTTCATGAATGTTAACCCGTGCATTTCCCTCATCCTCACACATGTTAATTAAAGGTTGCCACCTATACTTTAAACATGGGTCAAGAGAAGATGCCTAGGGGTATTCTGAGCTCACATTCATTCCATCATATGTCTTGAAATGCTAAGATTCATGTGAATTGAATATGTATTTTTGCATTAATCTATAAAGAAATATTAATTTGTATATATTATATGTTGACAGTTTGTGAAATGGAATCATTAATATTTTTGAAGACATCGGGTTAGTAAGCATTAGAGTAATTCGAACTATTGAAATCATCTAAGTAATTATTTATTCAGTAGTTGGTCATAATATGGTTTTTCAAGGAAACAAGTAAAGGCCTACCCTTTCAGGAAGTTTTTTTTTTTTTTTTTTTATATCAGAAACACTTTGGGAATTATTATTCTGAATTACTGAGGACAATGAATTTGACTTTGTGCTTATATGAAGTCTTATTTAATTAACACCACATGGACTTGATTGAACAGCATCGTATGTGCTCTGTACAGCATTTACTATGTTGAATGTGATGCCAGGTTATGGAAATGATCAACATTGTAAAGTGGTGGATTTAGACCCAGCCTGATGCTACAGGAAAATCCTTCACTTTAGATCAAACTTGTATTTTGGGAGTCTGAGAAAAAACATCAGCGATTCTGGCGCAGCCAAAAAAGTGGCGGTAATGGAATTACCACCAGTTTGTTCCTGCGCAACTGAATTGTAATGAGGCCCTATGCCTCCAGACGAGTACAGGCAGTAAACAACAGAGCTTCTGCTGTAATACTATTAATCTAGACTACTAGCACATTTGCTAGAACCTCATATCCTCCTATCACCAACAGGGTTCATTAATATATTTACTCTTTATCCCATATAGTTTTTGTAATTTGAGTCACTTGTTTGCACCTCCGATACTCACTTTAAATGAACATGGGGTTTTCAGTTCCATTGCTCAGTCTTACTCCTCCAAACTGCATGTTTAGGTCTTAGTGCTTTGACCTTCTCCCCACTCTAGAAATGCATGTGCGGTTCTTAGTTCCTTGTCTTTCTCTTATGACAATTAAATGTGCACACACTGGGGATTAAGTGCTTTGGCCTTCTCCTTCTTCTTCAAAATGAGCATGAGTTTCAGATTCCTTTAAAAAAATGCCACCCGCAAAATGCACACAGTAGTGTACTACCACTCCTACCAACATTCCCACCCACAGTCATTCACAATCATTGCCTCCAAACCCAATGTGCAAAGCATTTTCTTTACCTAATTCTATAAATCTGCTTAGAGCATTCTACTCTAACCTACACTATCCAATTTACAATTCCCTAGCATAACAGTCCTGTATCACTCCTGCCTCTTCAAATGCAAATTATAGATTTTCGTGAGTGTCTACTTACCTGCCTTGTTATGGATACAAAGTTAAACCCAGTATAAACTCTAATCTTGAGTCTCAGAAAAAAACAGGGACATTCTAGGTGTTTGAAAAGTGCACAGACTGTTCCACCCATGCTTACCATATATCAATGGGTACTTGCCACTATCATTGCTATGGTTAGGCCACATCAAACCCTATGTCAACAATCATCTTCATTCAGTACTGGGTCCATTCCATAACGGTTTAAAGGGACTATTTCATATTAATGTTTGCCTTAGACTTCCTTGCGTGATGTGGAGCTTAAATAATTATGATACCACTTAACTGAAAACGTTTTTAAAATTGTGTTTTAATCATTCTGATTTTGCAAGTATGATATTGTAACTTTCAAACATGTTTTATAGTGTGCTTTTGTGAACTTGTTCACTAAGCGTGTTATTGTTGTTATAGTAACAGAAGTAGTCCTAGACCTCAGTGCTTTCTTAGTCCTCATCCTCATCATAGTCCTCATACTTTTCACAGTGCTGCACCTCGTTAGAGTCCTAGTCTTCTTCACAGTCTTAATCCTCATCACTTTCACATACGCTTTCTCAGTCCTCCTCAAAGTCAACACATTAGTCCTTGTTCTAATTCATATCAGATTCATAATCCTAGTCTTCCTCTCAGTCAAAGTCATTTTCTCACAGTTCTCATCCTTGTCACGCCTTAGTCATAGATCGTATCCTCACCCACATCCCAGGCCTCATCACAGTCCTTTTCACAGTCCTATTGCTCATCTTTATCACAGTTCTAGTCCCAGTTCTCATCTAATTCCTAGACCTTTTCCAAGTCCTCATTGTGGTCCTACTTCCAGGACTCATCACAGTTTTAGTCCACATTAATGTCCTAGTCTAACACCTCATCACAGTACTAGGCATCATCCTAATAGTAATCATCATTGCAATCCATGTCAAAGTCACAGCCCTTTTCTGTGATTGTGACAAATTATTTCAGGTATGGGCCCACTTTATCAATCTGGGTCCTTATCAGAGGGCACACATATTTGAGGTTGATCCTTCAGTGAAATAGTATCACTTCAGTTTAAATTTTAAGAATTGTATCACAGAAGTAAGTAACCAGCTTATCACAGAGGGGCTGTGGTGGAATACTCAATCATAGAGTAGTAAGCAGTGCATGAAGTTCTTTCTGAACTTTAAAAAGTTATCCTTAAAAACACAGGCTATGAAAAAATGGGATTAGCAAAATATTACTGTTTGGACAATATACTGCATTTTTTTAAGTTAACTGATTTTTATTGAAGGTGAGAATACAACAGTAGACATAACAGCAATATAGTATAGCAATAGCAAATAAGGAGTATTGTTATAAGTATTGATCGTATAATGGTTGCAGTAATCTACAATATGTGCAATAACAGACAGGGGAGGACAGACAAGACAAACTCGAGACAAATAAGGAAAGGAGATAGCCAGGATGGGGAGGAAAACAATGTGTACAGTGAAGAGACAATTTATGGCAGGTAGTTATTAAAGACACTCCATTTGTAATGAAATTCAGGTAAAGTCGTAGTTGATACAGCAACAAAAATTCAATTCTATGACATGAGCAAATAGAATTCCACCATACATTTTAAGTTAATTTCTGAGCATTCTTCCAGTTAGACGCAATGAGGTGAAAGGCAAGATATATAAAAATAAATTACAATTCAGGCAATGAAATAGATGACATGTAAGGATTCACTAAAACACCAATCATAACATTGCACAGCGTGAGGGGCTCCTGAAAAGAAAAATATATTTTGCAAGTATTTCCAGATTCAAGACCAACTGAAAAGACAAATTTGCAATTATAGATTGAGTAGAAAAAAATCACCAGAGGAAGATTGACAGACCACCACAGACTGCTGTTAGAATTAGCTAGTTTAGAATTCCTATGTGGTGTTAAATATGCTCTATGTAAAATAAAGTAGTGAGATTGGTGGCAACAGAAGTAGTACAAAAATAATTCTATATATCTTAAACCACAATTCATGAGAAATTGGTGCATTCCAATCACCTTTCCATAGCACAGAAAGTTTGGACATGGTATCAGTGGGCATATTAAGAGTTGAATAAAACATGGAAGCTTTGTTAGCATGAGAGTATGATATTAATTTGATATATTTTGAGTTTTTTTGGGAATAACGGGGGACTGTTTTGGAAATAAGTTTAGTAATATTAGAATATGTTTTAAAATCTCTCTGATCTAAACTGTAAAAAAATACACATTTCCTGAAAAGGTATGGGAAGATTATTCTTGAATAAATGCATCACTAGTATAATTCCCGCAGAGTACCATTTATGGGGTTTGAAAGGAAAGGCTTTGTTTAACCACAAAATGGTGTTAGAGGCATCTTGTGTAGAAGAGGAGATTAAAGTTAAGCATTTCCATACCTGTTTGAAAGGACACAAGAGAGGTTATTTTTTAATCCCAGGCCATGAAGAGGGTTTGAGGAAGTGAGAAAAGGTCAAAGGTGCTATGAGTTTAGATTTTAGAATGATCCAAGTGGGGGAATTAATGAATTGAGGGTCAGAGGTTAAACATAAGGTCATTTGCTACAATAGGAAGGATTTCTGGTATTTGGAAAAGTCAAGAAAATTCACTCCACCAGATGATTTACAAGATTTAAGCAATTTTTGGGGTTTTATTTTTCCAAAGTAAATGTATTAGAATTGTGCCCATTTTTTTAAAGAAAGAGGGTGGAAATAATACAGATATCATGCAGAGATAAAAAAAGGAAAATGGGCACAAGAATCATTTTTATAGAGTCCAATCTAATGCACCAAGAGGGAATAAAGGGGACCAGTGATTACTGGATTAATTAATTTTGTCAGCAATTGTAGTCTGTGTAAGTCTTAGGGTAGACACAATATCTTTAGCAATAGCGATCCCTAGGTATTTTTGGTGGAAGTGCACCTTTTCATACCAAAAAGAGGAGTGTTCACCTAAATGCAGGAAAATGTATCAATAGTTGAGATAAGTGCTGGGAGAGAGGGATTAGGGTCTCATAAGTAAAGTCAAATATCATCTGCATAAGCAGAACATTTAATAGAGCGTTATTTTACTGTAATTCCTTTAATACTATTATTGCAGAAATACTTTGAAGAAGAGGTTCTAGAGCTAGAACAAAAATCAGTGGGGATAGGAGACATTGATGTCTGGTGCCACTCAAAATGGGAAATGATTTGGTGTAAGAATTTTTGATAAAGATTCTGTTTGAAGGAGTAGAATATAAAACGGAAATTAGTTTGGTAAAGGTGGGGCTAAAACCATGCCATGAGAGGGATTCAAAAAGGAAAAGGGGATTCAAAGGGAACATTGAATCCTAATGGAGGATGCATAAATTCCCTTAATAAGACCAGTTTGATTGACATTGATTAATTTATGCATGACACTGTCCAGATGACTCACAATTATTTTGGCTAAAGTTTTCAAATCATAGTTAATTAGTGAGATGGGGCGATAACTTTTAATCAACGAGGGGTCTTTGTCAGGTTTGGGCAATAAAATAAGAAGAGACTCTCCAAAAGATCTGGGACTAGTACCCAAATCAAGGAAGTGGTTGTAGATTTCAAGGAGTTTAGGTGTGAGCAAAGAAGAAAATCAACCAAAAAAGTCTATAGAAAATCCTTCAGGGCCAGGGCCTTTACCAATTTTAAGATCTAAAATCTCTTTCTGTACTTCTTGTAGTGAAATAGGATTATCTAAAATGGAAAGGTCTAATGTACGATCAATTATCTTTTTTATTAGAGTGCAGATAATTAAGAATAATATCATTCAGAATGGTTTGATCTGCCGAATACAGTTGGGAATACAACTCAAAGAAGGCATCATTAATGTGTTGCAGTTTGGAGACACTACTATCTTGTCGGTTAATTATGGAGGGTATAATGTTTTTTTTTCCTTTCTCCTCTTAAGATAAGCAGCTAATAGTTTATCTGACCTAATGGATCCACCATAGAATGTGGCTTTAGATCTCAATAGAGAAGAGCAAGCTCCTTATTGGTATTATGTTTATTAAATTCAATGCATTTGCAAGGAGAGAATTAAAGGAGTCTTCAGTAGGGTTGTTAAAATAAGCAGTTTGCAGTCATTTTATGGAGTGGAGTAAATCTTGGGAGTATTTCTCATTTAGTTGTTTCTTCTAAGACTATTACATATAATAAAAGCATGCAATGTGTCTTTGAAGGCATCCCAATTATTATGCAAAGATGTATCTATGGGATTCTTAAGGGTACAGAATTCAGTGAAAATAAGTATTACATTGTTGGATAAAATCAGAATCATTTAGTAAAAAGGAATTGAATCTCCATCTCGAAACATGTAAAGGTAAAGGGCCTCATTCGAAAACAGTGAGAACAGGGGCATGATCACAGATGACAATAGGTCCAATTTCGGAGTAAAGAATATTGGGTGCTAGAGGGGATATGATAAATATATGATCAAGTCTTGATAAAGATTTATGCGTGGGAGAGAAAAAGGTAAATTCCTTAACATCAGGGTGACAGAAGTGTCATGTATAAACAAGTGCAAGCTCTTAAATAAAATTGCCAAATTGTTTGTGGGATTTAGCATTGATAAATGTTATGTCACATTTATGATCTACGCTAAAATCACAGATTTGGTTACAATCTCCACAAATAATAAGTTTATCATAGTTTCTGTAAATAAGGAATTGTTTTAAATTATTCCAAAAAAGTGGGTTGTGAGCATTAGGGCCATAAATATTAGGAATTGTGACAGGCAGGTTATTGATAATGGCATCAACAATAGACACACGTCCAGAGGGGTCAAGAAGTTCACCAATCACTAGGAATTATGTTTTCTTATGCATAAGGATACAAAACCCACCTTTTCTGTCTATCACTGGTGCAAAAAAGAAATGCTTCATCCAAAATGTGGTTAATTTATTATTTTCTTCAATGGACTCCAGGTGTGTTTCCTGAATGCAAGCAATGTCCGGATTACATTTACCTAAATGGTTAAGGATTCTTTGTCTTTTAATGGGATTATTAAACCCTTTAACATTCCATGATGTAACTTTTATACTCCTGGTTACCCAAAATTAAAGTGTGATAACAAGAGAAACATGTGGAATACAATAATAAAGTGAAAACATTATGCAACGTAATGCAATTTAGAATCACGTTTGCTGTATTAGTAATTAGATCACCTGAAATAATAATAATCTTAATGTGAGTAATATAGACGGGAGGTAAGGAAAACACAGAAGGAAAGGGAATATATAATAAGTGCACACATTTGATTCTTTCAATAATATATAGTGCATGAAAATGTATAAACCACCAAGTAAATAACAATTTACAAAGATGTTGAAACAGGAATCTCTTAGGAGCTGCCATAAGAGACAGCAAGACAGCTCTCAATGAATAAATGAGACAGACGGAGCAATTCTATATGCTTTGCAGAGTAGGGCCACTTAATCGTGGCATATACGAAAGAGCAGTCCAAGGGTGGATGTACAGCTGATGATATGAAGGAAGAATTGAAGCTATTTGATTGAAGCAGTCTGAGGCAATATGCTTTATCGGTGACCTGGATTTATCTCTTTGTTTTTCAAGATTGTCAAATACATTAGCAGAAGGATTAAAATCAGATCTGCTCCTTGGGTGATGTGGCTTACCAGGCTTGTATTTGTGCCGGCCCACTAAATGATGGGCATGTAGATGATGCTGAGGGGGGGTGTTCGAATCGCTTGAAGGCGATTCATCATTTAAAGTGTCCATATCTGAAGATTTAAGTGATTTTATTAGGGCATGCAGGTCATCAGGGATCAGGTATTCCTTGGTGATGCCGCCCGTGCAGAGTTATTAGCATTGTTGCTGGTTCCAGCAGGCCATATTTAATATCCAAGTTCTTAAGTGCCGGTCTTGAATCTAAATATCTCTTTCTCTAATCCTGTGTTGCTTTGGACAAATTTGGGGAAATAAATATCTTATTGTCTTGAAAAGTCAAAGGTGAGATTTTATTAGCTTTAAGCAGGATTTGCTGTGCTTGTTGGTGTCGTAATAGGCAAGCAATCAGGAGTCTGGCTGAGTTAATTGTTGAGGTAAATTGAGGTCTTATTGTGTCAGCACATTAAAACTCAAGAGAAAGTAAAAAGGCAATATTGAAATATTTTGGGAGCCAATCAGTGAGAAATGTAATGGGATCACTTTGTTCAATGTTCTCTGGCACCCCGTAGATTCTTATATTATCTCTCCTATTTCTGTCTTTGGTAACTTCTACTTCCAAGTGTTGGATTTTACTGTACATTTGTTCCATGCTTCCAATCTTCTGTAGTTGACACCCGTTCCTCTACCTCAGACAATCTGGAGTTTATGATTTTCATGTCATTTTTAAATGAGTTGAAATCCTTCTGGAGTACCAAGGATCTTGAGTCCATGACAGAAATAGAAGATTGGATAGATGACAGTTTTAGCAATATTTTTTCCACGCCTTTATTGATGGAAACTTACTCTCCAGAAGCACAGCCTGAACTGTGAACTAGCATTAGTGCTCCACCTGTAAAATAATTATTAGAAATATTTTGTGTGGGGACTTTTTTTTTTACCTTCAATAAGGCTTCAAAATATAATGAAAGTCCACAACAGAGAAGATTTAGAGCAAAAAGCATCTTAATAGGTGTAATACCAGTGTTGGTTACTTGATGTCAGGCATGAGAGGCCTGTAGAGTTTCAAGAAGCCACTTTCTCACATTAGATATGATGCAGAAACATTACCTCAGGGGAGGCGTCATATTGTATTGCCCATCTGTCGGTGTGAGGAAGCAGCTGTGCAGGACCATAGAGTGAATCACTGCATGCAAATCTTGGGGGATTCCACGACCGCCGCTTTCAGCAAACCAACCTTCATAAGCTGCATCAAATAGTTGTGAACGTAGTAGCGGTCATGTCGGTCCCATTCTAAGCCACTTCAGACTTCATCCAGGCAAGCTAGTGTCTCCGGTGACGCCCACCACACCAGCGCTCCATTTGAACTGAGCAGAAGAAGGCAACAGAAAGGCAGCAGAAACACTGTAGCACCCAGGATCTCTTTGGCAACAAAACACAAAGTAAGCTGTTGGCGTTTCACCCATTCATGAGTATAAATGCCCATTTATCTAGCGCTCCATCTGAGAGCTCAGTAATCATGCGTCCATATTGCTTGGTCACCTGCCACGCGACCCCCTTATAATGGTATTTTTTCTATGAGCCAGAGGATTACACAAACGGAAGGTGTTCATCAGAGTTACTTTTCCATCATCTTTCAATTTGTTGGAAAGTTATTTTCATAGCTTTGAGATTGAAAGTAAATCATTTAGACTGCAGCTTAAACCTGATAGGGGAGCATGAGGCTGGAGGCCTGAAATGGTTTCAAGTGAAGAGTTAAGCAATAAAGATAGCAGTAACTGCTGTTCATCAAATTAAGTTGCTTTATCAACATAATTTGATAGAAGTGGGTTAAAACACTCTGGCATAACTATAGCACATTTCTTAATTTCAGAAGGTGTTGGTTTATTAGATGATGCAGTCCAGATCTACTGCAAAAACACACACATTCATTGCAGCATGGACAGACTACAGAAACAAGTGGACCCATATTTTAAAGATCAGAATTATCGGAAATACAATCAAAGATATAGCTGGTTGTATGGGTTGGTCCTATAGCCCGTTTTGCACACCCAAAATAATTGAATAGGTCTACAGGTGTCTTAGCTATATGAAAGTCAGGTTTTTTTGAACCAATAGTTCATGTCACCTAGAATAAATAAAAATTAGCAATTTGAATCATTTGCATGATATAATCACTAAAACCAGGTAAAAGGTTGTTCTTCGATTGATGCGGACAAAACATATTAGAAGGACTAACATGGCAGCTGAAATCAGGCATTTCAATTGAATGAAATGAGAATTTTCCAATTTTACCTCAAAAATAATAGAAATATTGGGGGATCGATGATTATAAAACCCACTACCCCACCTTTATGTGTAAGGTAGTTCAGAAAAATACCCCTAAAGCCTGGAGATGTCAAATTATTGTAGAGAGGAAGAGCTTGCAGTTATTCTCATTTTGTAAGGAGAAGCAAATCTGAATCTAGGTTGATAAGATCATTAATATGAAAATAAGATTGTGAGTTTTAAGATTAGCTGTAATTAGAGTCGACCTGAATAATTTTCCCAATTCATCACTAAGCATTCCATCTTCTGGGCATGTACCACTTGTAGTATTATGAGTGTGGGGATCATCTATTTGATTGGAGGGATTTTTACTAACCTCCATATCAACTTAACAAAGTAGATTTTTTGCAGAAAGTATTCATTGAGAGTTAGCAGCAAAACATTAAGAGTTTTTAATTAAACAAGGGAAGAAGAAGAATGCACACTGTGGAATTTATCCAATAAGTAGAGGTGGGGGCAACCAGAATGAGGTGCAGTGTCCATGCCTGAGACTGTGACGGGTCAGACGGGCACAGATGGACTGACCTCTAGCACACCTTTATCTTCCCTGTGGTGTGCCTCTTTGCTCACATCTTGTGGCTTTGTATGCTTTCTATATGTAATAATACATAAATCAATCAACCATGTGCTGTTAGTTAAAATACAGAAACAGATGTGTTTTATAGTTTGTTTTCTTTTTTTATATAATTCCAGACATTGCTACTTTGGCAGCCTAATTCTAGAGGTCTGCGATGAGGCACCTGAAGGTGTGATACATATGTCAACTTTATTGCAGCACACTTTTATTGGAATTTCCATTCAATAATAAAACCAGGATTGCACCACTACTTGTAAATTAAGTCCATAGCACTGAACACTACTGCAAATTGTGAGCACTGTTACCTGAGTCAGTCGCTAGTGTGTTGTGTATCCATGTGGAAGATTTAATTGAACAGTATTCTTTAGGAATTCATACATGCCCACCGACAAATGCAGCTCTGGGGCAGTTTTTCCATCATTCAGCACATGCTGTAAGGATAAACGCATGAGAGACCCACAAGCACTATGAATCTCTTCCTGATTAAACAATGTTGATGGATACAGTAGGATAGGCCTCCAAGGGAGCAGTACTGATTTGTCTCGTAGAGGAGGCTGAAGAGTCTCCTGTGTAATGATATATGATTTTCAACTTGTGCTTTCTATGTTCCTTCCCATGTTAAAGACACCTTCCACATATGTGGATCCTCTAAATACTAATGAACACCAAGGCAAGAAAGATAAATTATAATGTATAATCTGAACAACTGAATACTTGCCATTACTAAAGGTAACACTACATGCAAAATAAACCACAAAAATAACATGTTTATTTTGTAATAATTAGAAAAGATTACTCACATCAAATACTTACTATGTATAGTGACCCTTACACTGCTGTGACCTCAATGCTTTCCTACAAAAGAGAGAATATATATATTCAATGAAAAAACGTTGTTAACGGGACGTTATGGTTAAGTTGCACTAATAAAAACCTATGAAATTCGAAGAAAAAACTATGTTAAAGGGACGCTATGGTTACAAGTAAAACCGAAAACCCCCAGAAATTCTAAACAACCATAACTCACGCCACCACCGTGCACTGCTAAGACTATAAGACCCAGGACATCAAAGATGACAACACAAATGTGCTTTTTTTTTGCTTCCTGCAGCCATATACCATCCTCATCACCCCTCACCTCCCCAGAGATTATTTGATAAGTTTGACAAGTTCAATGTTGTGTTTTTGAATACGTGTTTACCGTGTCCGCCAATCCAAGATGGCAGGTATTTCAAAAAATCTGACGCACTTCACGCTTTTCACCATCCAATCAGGGGGTGCATCCGATGTCCCCAGACCCCATGTTGCCTTCGAAGCCAATCAGAGTCCGGTCCGCGGACCTAACAGGGAAGTGTGTCCGCGGACCCGACACAGATATCTCAAATTTTTTTGACTTACTTTTTGCTCGTTTAAGAAAAAACTACTACACGTATTTACAACAAAAGCACACTTTCGGGACCAAGCCGCCGCTCCTGCCGCAAACTTCCAACGGTTCGGACTGTAGGCGTGAGCAAAGTTTTTTCCCATTATGTCTATGGAAAAAAAATAATTTTGGGGCCCCCCCTACAACTTTGCCCCCCCCCTTGGCGAAACCTCACCAACCTTGGCATAAGAATTCAGAGCGGGTCAACTACTTTTTTTTGCAAAATTTGGTGAGGATTCCTCCAGGAGGAACGAAGTTATAAGACACCGAAAAAGTGGTCTTCCAATGGGTTTAGCAACTTAACCATAACTACTGGGCCGCTACCGCAGGCCCAATAATATGCTCTCAGGGCAGTGGAAGGGGTACATATATAGGCTTAAAGTAATGTGTATTTATTAAACTCACAGTCTGTGGTTTAATGAACTCACTATGTTAGGAGATTTCAACATCTGGTTTGATGTCCCTGCCAACCCCATGACTCGCTCCTTCACCAACAATCTGGAAGCTCTTGGCCTGTCATAATTGTTCTCACATTCGACCCACATTGCAGGATACACCCTAGATGTACTTTTTTGCACATTGGGCCAAGTCTCTGCCCTCAAGGCTCACCCACTCATCTGAACTGATCACCGTGTTAGCCTATCCCTTTCTCTCTTCAAAATCTTCCCCCCTCCCCACCACTTCCACCAACCAATCATTCAACTACCCCAGCCACCATCCCTCATTGGAATAAAATCATTGTCAATCCAGACCCTAATATATACACTTTCAGATCTCTCTCGCAAGGAAGGACACCCCTCCATCAATCTTTTTGACCTATGGCTCTGCAAAGCTATGACCCCCTCATACCCTCCGACCGCCCCTCCCAGCGATCAACCCCACACCAAAAGTGCTAGGCCCCCACCCTTGATGCCCTCAAAACCCTCAAACATTGCCTCGAGCGAGACTGGAGTACCACACCCAACCCTCTTAACAAAATGGCCCCTGCAAGATGAACAGGGCATACTTGTACAAAATGAAAAACATGGGAACCGAATCTTCAACTCCAAAAATACATGCAGGGAACTCCACAAAATCCTAGGGAATTTAATTCCCCCAGCTGCCCAATCTCCATCTCCCTGAACTCACATGCCCTCTGTGATGAGCTATCCAACAACTTTCATAACGTTGCGCTTGAAGACACCATACCATAACTACAAAACTAGCTCAGATCCTGACACCAACATCTGGACCCTCCACAAATCTAAAGCCTTACTCACCCACCGGACCTACTTTCACATCTTTCACCCCTCTTTCCCAGGTCGATTTCACCATCCTACCAGCACTTAGCCAACCCTCTGGCTCGCCTGGACACCCTTGCCCACCAACCGCTTCTAAGAATAAAACATCCCTCCGCCGGTCCTGGAAGCGTATCCCTCTCCATTGTAAATAACTTGCATGCATCAAGGACTTTACCAGAGGCCTTCAAAATCTATCATGTAAAACCACTTCTCCAAAAACCCAGCCTCAACCCATTGTCTCCATCAAGCTACCGCCCAATCTCCAATACCTGTTTCATTGCCATACTAATATACCATGCGGCATATAAGCAACTCAGCCTTTTCACAGAAGCTAATAGTCTCCTAGACCCAGCCCAATCGGGGTTCTGACCCCTCTGTGGAACAGAATTTTCTCTGGTTTCCATCTGGGACGACCTAAAAAGAACTGTTGACTCAGAAAGGTGTGCCACACTCTTCCTCCTTGATCTATCCACCGCGTTTCATACAATCAACCACACAATACTGAGGAGCAGGCTACACACTCTAGGCATCAAAGTCTCTGCCCTAATTGGATCACCTTGTTTATTTTGCTTTAAATGTGTATTCAATATATTGGAATGATCTCACCTCCATTTCCTTAGGGAGACATTCATTCGGACCCGAGGAGAAAATCAGAAGGGAACATAATCACTACCAGTGTTCAAGAGCTAACACATGATAGGTTTTTATCTTTTTAGGTATTCGTACAACATTAGCTACATATACAAAAACATGGAAAAAGGTACTCAAAGGTCAAGGATGTGACTGGGGCTCAATGGGTACAAATAAATAACCATATAGATGGATGTGGCAAGTCACGCAAATTGCTTGACTCGCCACATCCATCTAACTTTAGTTTGGATATGCATTAATAGTGACCAATAGAGTTGAAGTCACTTAATGGAAGCAAATACGCCTTGCTATACCAAAAGAAGACAGTCCTGAAGAAGGTGATATTAACCAAATAGACCACCAAAACCGGTTGACAGACAGGTGGAGATGGTAGGAGGCTTCCTGCCACACACCATGCTAGAGCCATATGGATACTCAGCAACCTTAACGTCTATCATCCTGGCTCAGTCTTCAAAGCACGTTGTTTTAATTTTAATTTTGAGTTATACTTTTAATTTGGGTACATTCACCCTCAGTACGGGTTAATAAAGCTAATTTCGTCACAATACTGACTGGGAATTTGCTCCACCATGCATTTTAACACTTCAATGAAGTGAAGCTTCATGCCTTAACCATCCTGTCCTTACCGCGATTTACTGTGAGAAATACAATACCTGGGCTGTCAGACAATGAATGACCATTAAATGAGAACATTTTGTAAAACAATATAGCTATATAATTATTTTGCTATCCACTGTTAGGCAGGCAGCATACCAGCACTTACTTGGGATACCATGGAGGATAGGCAGGGATAGTGAGAACTTTCAATGTCCCTCTGTCTTTCCTACCTAGACAAGCAGAGTTATAACTCTAGATTTACAGATTGCATAGGAGGTATAATGTGCTCTCCAGATTCCTTACAGGTTGGAACGAGCCTCTTTTACTGTTTGAGATATCACATTACACATAACGGCTTATGAGCATTACCCCTGCTCAGTTTAGCCCACAAAACATTTTTAAGGTTTGACTGCCCTCCCTTTCCTTTGTGTCACAAAATAGTGCTTGGGCACAACTCCCAGCAACTACTGTCAAGCTAACCCTCCCCACCCCATTGTTTTCTTTGTCATTATCATCTTGTGTCTGGACTATGCCAACTCCCTATCTTGGCAAACCTGCATGCAAGCTCAGTTAACTTTAACATATCCAAAATGCACAGCCAGACTACTCCTTGCTACCTCATTCAGGAAACACATCATCCCCACACTTAGAACTTCGCACTGGCTCCCGGTTAGCCTAAAAGTATTCTTCAAAGCCATGTGCATCACGCACTGAGCTCTCCATAATATGGGTCCCGATTTCCTTCAGAACAAGAAATGTGAGCATTCTGAACACATAGCAAGTATCTAGCACTGACGCAACCCCTCTCCTCCCAACACTCACCCACATGCCTGACCACATGGGTTCCTCTTCTACCAGAGCCTTGACAGCCCTGCTAAGCCTTTTCTGGACAAATGCACAGCCGCATCGTAATCGTATTCCATGGCCTCCAACACTCTTGAACTCGGGGGCAGTCCCACTAACTATAATAATGGTAAAATGGCGCTATAAAGTATACAGCAAGGACTACAACAAAATGTGGTTGTGCGGTTCACATACATTCTCTGCCTACTGACACCAGACTATGCCTCAACACCTCCAACAGCAGAATGCAGTGCAGACCTACAGAAAAATGTGAGCATGCTGAACACTCAGCAAGTTTCTAGCACTGACGCCACCCCACTCCTCCAAACATTCACCCACATGCCTGACCACATGGGTTCCTCTTCTACCGGAGCCTGGCCAGCCCTGCTAAGCCTTTTCTGGCCAAATGCACAGCCACATCCTAATAGTATTCCATGGCCTCCAACACTCTTGAATTCGGGGGCATTCCCACTAACTATAATAATAGTAAAATGGCGCTATACATATGACAAATACAATACAATACAATAAACGCAATTCTAACAAAATACAGGAGTTCTCTTCTACCGGTCCAAAACCATATATGTTGACCACACAGTATATTTTACATTTTTAAAATTAAGCATAGACTCATTTAAAAAGAAGAAAAAATTCCTGACAGCCTTTCTGCGTGGCCTCAATTTCAAAATGGAAACCATTAAGATTGAGCAACTTCATGCTCATCGAAAGCATTTCTCCATTAAGTCCTGAAACTATGCATGTAACTAATCCAATGCACTTAACCACACCTTTTCAAGCTATGACTCTGTCCTTCTGACAGATGTTTATTCAGGGACCTCATTTGATAAACTGTAAGAGAAAACTAAGGCTCTTATTTCCACAATAATTCATACATGTTGAAAGGCATAGATTTAATCTCTGAAGTGTAACCCATTTTCAGTCACTCTGTTCTTTCTTTAATTTGAATGTAAAGTTGTAAAGTTGTCTACTCCCAACTGAGGTGTGGTTGGGTTATGCATCTTTGAATAAAGTGTACATAAACATATTGATCTGCATGACGTTTTGCAAGAGCCACAGGGCTGATCCCAAACTCCCCGTAATTCCCAAATTAGTACATACAAAGCAGCACTTTCTGTCCGGGTCATTGCCTTGACCCCCAGATGAAACCGGATTTAAAGATATTTTATTTATTTTATTGCATCTTTTGTACAACACTCATGCAACCCAATGGCCATTTCTGGCTGCTTTGTTTACTGTTCCCTCCTGATCTCAGCTCTCTGCAGCCACGAAAAATATTATAAACCTCCGCCACCGGGATTTGGCTACTGCAGCAGATTGCACAGTATTATGTGCATGACACGCATTCCCCAAAATACTGAACTTAATAAACAACATGATCTTAATCCATAAACCAATACAGGTTCATTTGACTGTAAAATTACAATTAAAAACGTATAAAATCATATCGGTTATCTATAAGATTTCATATTCAATTCAGAGAACAGTTCATAAGGTCAGGAATCTACACAATCTATATTAAAGCATACTTTGTTCCATACAGGTATGCCTAAGGTTAAGGGCCATGTGCAAAAAGGATAATAATATCCATCCTGAATTAACTGAATCCATCATGTGTAGATAGCAAATAACTGGTTGATATTGATGGATGCCCGTCTCCTTCAAAACTATCTTAAGGGTAGTGTGCCCGATTACCTGATAGGCCAGGCAAAATAATAATAATGCAAGAGATCCTCTGTAGGTGCTTGACAAACAAGACATCTGTGAATTCCCTCCTTACCAGACCACACAGCTGTTACTGTGCATAATGGAAAACAATGTAGTCAAGCTCTCATATAAGGCGCCTGTCCTTCAAATAGTCACTGTATTCTAAATTGCCCTGCAAAGAGGTTGGTGAGAAAATAATATTTTTGAGGTTAGATGGTTTAACTAGTTCATTCAATTCTCTCTGGGATTGCACAATGTTTTAATTAACTTTTCAAATTGGTAAAATCCCCTTTCTTAATTGGAGCATGGCTAGTAAATGTATTGTGTAGATTAACGTTTAAAAGAAAGGAACTTCTATATCGAAGCCAGGGGGCTGCAAAATAACTAGAATTAGATAGTAAATAGTTAAAAATGGAATGTATTAAAATCTCCTTGCTATTATTCCAAAAACGAAACCAGTGCAGCACAGGTTCTAAGGCGAGTTTGTCAGTAAGAAAGCCTAAATTCAATTCAAAGGGCATAGCAAAATTGGGCAATGAGCCTGGGACACCAAAGAGTCTCTCGACAAAATCATTTTCTAAAACTTGTAAGGAGGCAAGATCTTCCCCATAAAGACAGATCATATATAGCAATATCCAGAGATTTAGTCCTATACATCTCAAGAACCATCCATACTGGTTGCGTCTTACACATATTCATAAAGCAAGAAATACCCACTCTCAATTTTTTCACCTTGTTTAGCAATCATTTCCTTGCCACTGAGCTCTGCATTGAACTGGGCTCCTTAATAATCAAATACTTTAAAAGAATGGATTTTGTTTTCATTGGCATTTGATGTTCTTTTTGGTCTTCATAGCATATCATTAAAGCTGATTTCTCTACATTGACCTTTAGGTCAAGCGAATTCATGAGTGGAATGTATGCAGTAATAGGTTGGTGCAAGGCACAGGGAATACATGCATGATCACGTTATGATCTGCATATAGCAGTGTGGAAATGCAGTAGTTACCATTTTATGGATCATCATCCCATTGACAAGGCATTAAGGTGGTTATTAATGTATAGTGAAAAAAGAAGTGGAGCCTAGACACAACCCTGGCATACTAAAAAAAAACTCTGGTGTTTTTCTCATTTGGGCCTTTCTTACCAGAAGCACAAGTTCCCTGGTGAATCCAAATCCGTATGTCCAGCAATGGTGCCGGGAAGTTCATGGATATAAGTATCCACCACGATTCAGCCATATTAACTCTATCAAAGTAGGAATAGTGATCCATGAACAACAAATATGTGGGTTCCTGTTTTTTAATGCACACTGAGTTGGCAATGATTATATATCAAGTTAAAATCTGCTCATTAGTGTCAGGTCCATGTTGAAAGCCCAACTAAATATTGAGTAAAATGTGGCATTTTGATACCCAGGAATCTAGTTTTGCCAGAATTACCCGTCCAAATATTTTAAAATATGAATCCAGGAGGAAGGTTGGCCTGTATGCCAAAAGATTATCTCTCCTCCCTTTTTTAAAAAATTGGGTAGTTATAGCATTTTTCCAAGAACATGACAAACCCATATCCCTAATCATTGCATTAAACAAAAAAGACAGAAGGTGGGCCCAAATAGTTGTTCAATATCTAAATAGTCAGAAAGTATAAGAAAGTAATACTTTATTTTGGTTTACACCATTTACCTAGAAAATGGTAATGCAAAATCAAATGTAAACTAAAAACACACAAAAATTGTTAACAGATACAATATATAGTTCTAACCACCCAGGCTAATAATAAAATACAAAATGTAAATATTCCTTTCCAAACGCTTTAACGGGGTGATAATATACTTGCATAAATCATTTACAAAACAAACATCAACACATGACAAAACAAAATTCATTGCCTCCAGAACCAATCTTATATTGTTGCAAGTAAAATGTCTTTTGAGCCACTGTCATCTTAGGTCTAATAATCTTTTGCAAATGAACAAGAAATGCAGTAGATCCTCTATAGCACCAATGTCACAAGTACAGTACTTAGACCTAAACTGCCTCAACATACAGCCTCTTAAAGGCAAAACATATAATCTCACCATAGCAACAATGCATCTACGAATAGCGGACCGAATGTGACTCAGCAAAACCTTCTCCTGGTGAGTTTTTTGTGCTGCCCTTCAATGCCACAACGATCGTCAATTCCTCATGATATTTATAGCTAGATCAAATTCTAGCTTGATTACTCTCTTTTTTAGCTGTTGCGAGGTCAGCAAACCCTCCATTAACTGATTAAATAGATCAGCGTGAATTCCTTCAACACCTGGTTGCATTATTTAAAAGACTGTCATCCTGGAGTCCCCAAGCTACCTCAATGAGAAACTCAACATATTCAGTGGCCTGCGATCCACCAAACGTAAGGTAATGTGCAGGCTTGAATTACAGCGGTGCAGGAAGGAAAGAACCAGAAGACAGGCATCTGCGCTCCAAGACTCTGGAACCTCCTCCCCGCCAACATGAGACTTGCCCCATCACTTCTATAGTTCAGGAAAGAGCTTAGGACCTTCCTCTTCAATGAATGGCTCCTCCTTAACACCTAGGTCCACACAACCTCCCCACCCTACTTGAAACTCAATGATCAGCTCCATTGTCTACTCCCTGGTTGCTTGTAGATCCCTTGCTGTCAATTGCCAACCTCAATGTCGCGTTAGCTCCCTTCTCCTTTTCCTCTCTGCATCCCTCACTTTGTTCTTCCTTTCTGAATCTGCTACTATGCCTCACTGGAAACTGAAAAGCACCTGCTCACTGAGTGTTACAGCTTTGGCAATCTATGAAGGAATGCACTGCTGGCCAATGGCAACTTGAGTTTGGATTCTGTTAATTGTGCTGACAGTTGGGAAAACTATTTGTTAGGTAATGACACAAAAGTAATCTACTATTTAATAAAGCTTTGGATATTAATTTCACAGCTAATTGATGAAATTGAATTGATTCATCCATTTCTCATTTTTTGTGTTCAAATGTAAATCTATTTGATTTAATCTCAGATATATGTTTATTTCACTTTGTTTTATTAGGCAAATGTATGAAAAGTTTTTGACTATATTATACAAATAAAAGGAAATGCCTCTTCATTGTGGTCACACAGATGTCTTGGTGGACCATTTCCCAGTCAAAAGTTAAAGTCACCTACCAAGATTATGCATGCATCCTTATTGGTTACTGTATTCATACAATTATCCATGCACATTTTATAGAGATTCAGACTAGTTGAACCCTTATGTTTTTTGAGTGATTTATAAACATTAATCAACAACAAATAATCTGACCTTGTCGCAGATAGTTGCAGTATTTGCACAAAATGTAAAGTAGGTTCACAAGAGTACTCTTCCAGGTAGATCTAATCATTAAACCCATCCTACCAAAGTGTCTCCATGTGATAACAGAGAAAACCATATATTATAAGACACTCTATTGCCCATGTCTCCTGCAGCATAATTATATCAGCTGAACATAAAGTAAGTGTTTCTGGGGCATTTAATCTATTCAGTGCACCTGCAATGCTCCAAGAAACCAAGAACACAGAGGAAGCTAATCTATTTAATTCATGCACCACTTGGACTGAGCTGTCACTTTGAATGAGATCTGTCCATGAACTGATAGCCAATACTATGGGATAAATGCCCTTTATGGTGGTCGTAAATGGGTTGGAGGTCTGAAGAATGGGCAGTAAATCTATTACTTCAAGAGAAGAAAGTAATTCAAATATGTTCTTGTCCATAGTGAAACCAAACTTTATGTTCAATGCAGTTGAATAAGACACAAGAGTTTTCCTGGTGTTAGAAGGGTGCTGTATTGTAAATATTATACATATTTTGCCCTGGATGACTAGCGAAAGTGTGTATTATATCAGGAATAACCAAATAGTTTTAATTCTTTAACCCCATGTGGCCAGGTATGTAGAAAGGTGGATACAATTGTGCAAGCCCCTCCCTCTGTTCTCTCACTCCCACGCCTTACTCCCAAACATTCCAAAACATGGGACACATTCTATAGCACCATAACATCGAGACAGACACCCTCACCAACACTACCTTTACTCCTCAACCACTCTGCAGCCTTTGATACTATCAACCATACCATTCTAGTCAACGTCATATCCCACAGGACAAAACTCTCAGGCCCATTCCTCGACTTGTTCACCTCCTTCCTTACTGACCATGGCCCATTTTCGATTCAGCCCCATCCCAGTCAAGTAAGGGGTCCTAAATGCTCCTCCCACTCCTCTTCAACCAATATGTTGAATCTCATGAACAGACCTTTAGCAAGCACAACATCCTTTTCTACCAATACGCAGATGACACACAAATATACTTGCAAATCCCACCCACCTCACATCTTCACATCCTCAGAAGCTGTCTCTCCACCATCACCACGTGGATGGCCACCCACTTCCAGAAGCTCAACTCTTCCAAAAGTGAATGCCTCCTTATCTGCCCGAACCCACACACAAACCTGCACTCACTCCCTAGATCAAAGGATTTGCAAGGGACAGCTCACAGATATCCCTCTCTGCACTTGTCAAATCCCTTGGATTCACCATCAACCCCAACCTTTCATTTGTACACCACAGAGCTGCTCTCACCAAAACATGCAATCTACAACTGCACCTTCTAAGAAAGACCAGACACACCCTTCCTCCCGATGACTTTCACACCACAGAACAAGCACTAGTTCTCTCCAAGTTTGGCTATGGAAGTGTACTCCTCAGCAGCATCATTACCCCCCTGCAAGCCATGCAAAATGCAACAGCCAGACCCATCATCCACCGAGCAAAATATTTACACATTCCCAGGTCTTACCCAGCTCCAGTGGCTTCCTATGCACCAAAGAATTAATTTCAAAGGATTCAGCATTCTTTTCAGATCCACCCACCACAAAACCCCATCTCACCTTCATGACAAAATTCAAACATATCACCCACACAAACACCAGACAAGCAGGCCTGCATTTCATACACATTCCACTCTTCATACATACATGCACACAAAAGCAAGCATGTTCCCACTGGAAACCCAGGGCATGGACCACTCTACCTCTTCACATGCACACTGCACACTCCATCACTACTTTGAGTAAGCCACTCAAAATCTACCTTTTTCCCCACATATAACTCACCCGCCATCTTCCCTGCTGTCACTTATCTATCCTAATCTTCCTATCCTATCCTGAAAACATAATGTACTTCTATTTCACCTCCAACCTTTTCAAGATTTGAACCTTGTAAGGCACTCCGAGACCATATGAGAAGGGCAACCACTGAACAAAAATCATCATAAAATAAAATTCATAAAAATAAAGAGGAACACTCTTTAGCTGTCAATTAGCTGACCCACATCCTAGGTTAGAATAAAAAAACATAGTTTGCGATAATTGTGTTCCGAAAAGGTAGTAATTATACAATCTCCACCAAAGGCCTCCTTTGAATATTTGTCCAGGTTCACCCTTCTCACCATGATAACCAATTGGGGATTGATGTTCTGACCTTGTAGTTTGTTGTTAATCCAGTGGGTGGTTGTGTAAATTAGTGCGGCCGTTGATTCTTTGTATGGGTCTGGCACCGGGTTCACTCCTACATTCACTTAAACCAAAGGTATGGCTGCTGACGGTAAATTCAAAAATAGAAGGACCTTCTATTCTCAATGCAAATGATGATATCTGAGATGGCCTTATGATAGAATGTCTAGATTTATGGATCTCAACTAAGACTTCAGGCATCACCATGCTCGTCCTATTAGTCTCAGCAGTGGGTCTAGTGGGCAGGTGAAATGATTCCATCGAATTTGATTTCTCAAGATTATCAGTAACTACTCAATTCTGAGATTCCACCATACTACTATAGCCCTTTAAGTGAGGTTTATGAGACCTGGACACACATTCAGCCTCATTACAACTCAGGCGGTAAGGGTTTTACGGCGCCGTAAACAGCGCCGACCCTTACCGCCTGAGTACGAGGTCCCTTAGCGCCATGGCGGATTTAACACCTGCTTTTAGCAGGTGTTAAAATCCATGGCGCTAAGGGACCATGGAGTTAATTACGCCACCGTAATTTACGGTGGCGTAATTAACGCCTTCCCCACTCCCACAAATAAATAACCATATAGATGGATGTGGCAAGTCACGCAAATTGCTTGACTCGCCACATCCATCTAACTTTAGTTTGGATATGCATTAATAGTGACCAATAGAGTTGAAGTCACTTAATGGAAGCAAATACGCCTTGCTATACCAAAAGAAGACAGTCCTGAAGAAGGTGATATTAACCAAATAGACCACCAAAACCGGTTGACAGACAGGTGGAGATGGTAGGAGGCTTCCTGCCACACACCATGCTAGAGCCATATGGATACTCAGCAACCTTAACGTCTATCATCCTGGCTCAGTCTTCAAAGCACGTTGTTTTAATTTTAATTTTGAGTTATACTTTTAATTTGGGTACATTCACCCTCAGTACGGGTTAATAAAGCTAATTTCGTCACAATACTGACTGGGAATTTGCTCCACCATGCATTTTAACACTTCAATGAAGTGAAGCTTCATGCCTTAACCATCCTGTCCTTACCGCGATTTACTGTGAGAAATACAATACCTGGGCTGTCAGACAATGAATGACCATTAAATGAGAACATTTTGTAAAACAATATAGCTATATAATTATTTTGCTATCCACTGTTAGGCAGGCAGCATACCAGCACTTACTTGGGATACCATGGAGGATAGGCAGGGATAGTGAGAACTTTCAATGTCCCTCTGTCTTTCCTACCTAGACAAGCAGAGTTATAACTCTAGATTTACAGATTGCATAGGAGGTATAATGTGCTCTCCAGATTCCTTACAGGTTGGAACGAGCCTCTTTTACTGTTTGAGATATCACATTACACATAACGGCTTATGAGCATTACCCCTGCTCAGTTTAGCCCACAAAACATTTTTAAGGTTTGACTGCCCTCCCTTTCCTTTGTGTCACAAAATAGTGCTTGGGCACAACTCCCAGCAACTACTGTCAAGCTAACCCTCCCCACCCCATTGTTTTCTTTGTCATTATCATCTTGTGTCTGGACTATGCCAACTCCCTATCTTGGCAAACCTGCATGCAAGCTCAGTTAACTTTAACATATCCAAAATGCACAGCCAGACTACTCCTTGCTACCTCATTCAGGAAACACATCATCCCCACACTTAGAACTTCGCACTGGCTCCCGGTTAGCCTAAAAGTATTCTTCAAAGCCATGTGCATCACGCACTGAGCTCTCCATAATATGGGTCCCGATTTCCTTCAGAACAAGAAATGTGAGCATTCTGAACACATAGCAAGTATCTAGCACTGACGCAACCCCTCTCCTCCCAACACTCACCCACATGCCTGACCACATGGGTTCCTCTTCTACCAGAGCCTTGACAGCCCTGCTAAGCCTTTTCTGGACAAATGCACAGCCGCATCGTAATCGTATTCCATGGCCTCCAACACTCTTGAACTCGGGGGCAGTCCCACTAACTATAATAATGGTAAAATGGCGCTATAAAGTATACAGCAAGGACTACAACAAAATGTGGTTGTGCGGTTCACATACATTCTCTGCCTACTGACACCAGACTATGCCTCAACACCTCCAACAGCAGAATGCAGTGCAGACCTACAGAAAAATGTGAGCATGCTGAACACTCAGCAAGTTTCTAGCACTGACGCCACCCCACTCCTCCAAACATTCACCCACATGCCTGACCACATGGGTTCCTCTTCTACCGGAGCCTGGCCAGCCCTGCTAAGCCTTTTCTGGCCAAATGCACAGCCACATCCTAATAGTATTCCATGGCCTCCAACACTCTTGAATTCGGGGGCATTCCCACTAACTATAATAATAGTAAAATGGCGCTATACATATGACAAATACAATACAATACAATAAACGCAATTCTAACAAAATACAGGAGTTCTCTTCTACCGGTCCAAAACCATATATGTTGACCACACAGTATATTTTACATTTTTAAAATTAAGCATAGACTCATTTAAAAAGAAGAAAAAATTCCTGACAGCCTTTCTGCGTGGCCTCAATTTCAAAATGGAAACCATTAAGATTGAGCAACTTCATGCTCATCGAAAGCATTTCTCCATTAAGTCCTGAAACTATGCATGTAACTAATCCAATGCACTTAACCACACCTTTTCAAGCTATGACTCTGTCCTTCTGACAGATGTTTATTCAGGGACCTCATTTGATAAACTGTAAGAGAAAACTAAGGCTCTTATTTCCACAATAATTCATACATGTTGAAAGGCATAGATTTAATCTCTGAAGTGTAACCCATTTTCAGTCACTCTGTTCTTTCTTTAATTTGAATGTAAAGTTGTAAAGTTGTCTACTCCCAACTGAGGTGTGGTTGGGTTATGCATCTTTGAATAAAGTGTACATAAACATATTGATCTGCATGACGTTTTGCAAGAGCCACAGGGCTGATCCCAAACTCCCCGTAATTCCCAAATTAGTACATACAAAGCAGCACTTTCTGTCCGGGTCATTGCCTTGACCCCCAGATGAAACCGGATTTAAAGATATTTTATTTATTTTATTGCATCTTTTGTACAACACTCATGCAACCCAATGGCCATTTCTGGCTGCTTTGTTTACTGTTCCCTCCTGATCTCAGCTCTCTGCAGCCACGAAAAATATTATAAACCTCCGCCACCGGGATTTGGCTACTGCAGCAGATTGCACAGTATTATGTGCATGACACGCATTCCCCAAAATACTGAACTTAATAAACAACATGATCTTAATCCATAAACCAATACAGGTTCATTTGACTGTAAAATTACAATTAAAAACGTATAAAATCATATCGGTTATCTATAAGATTTCATATTCAATTCAGAGAACAGTTCATAAGGTCAGGAATCTACACAATCTATATTAAAGCATACTTTGTTCCATACAGGTATGCCTAAGGTTAAGGGCCATGTGCAAAAAGGATAATAATATCCATCCTGAATTAACTGAATCCATCATGTGTAGATAGCAAATAACTGGTTGATATTGATGGATGCCCGTCTCCTTCAAAACTATCTTAAGGGTAGTGTGCCCGATTACCTGATAGGCCAGGCAAAATAATAATAATGCAAGAGATCCTCTGTAGGTGCTTGACAAACAAGACATCTGTGAATTCCCTCCTTACCAGACCACACAGCTGTTACTGTGCATAATGGAAAACAATGTAGTCAAGCTCTCATATAAGGCGCCTGTCCTTCAAATAGTCACTGTATTCTAAATTGCCCTGCAAAGAGGTTGGTGAGAAAATAATATTTTTGAGGTTAGATGGTTTAACTAGTTCATTCAATTCTCTCTGGGATTGCACAATGTTTTAATTAACTTTTCAAATTGGTAAAATCCCCTTTCTTAATTGGAGCATGGCTAGTAAATGTATTGTGTAGATTAACGTTTAAAAGAAAGGAACTTCTATATCGAAGCCAGGGGGCTGCAAAATAACTAGAATTAGATAGTAAATAGTTAAAAATGGAATGTATTAAAATCTCCTTGCTATTATTCCAAAAACGAAACCAGTGCAGCACAGGTTCTAAGGCGAGTTTGTCAGTAAGAAAGCCTAAATTCAATTCAAAGGGCATAGCAAAATTGGGCAATGAGCCTGGGACACCAAAGAGTCTCTCGACAAAATCATTTTCTAAAACTTGTAAGGAGGCAAGATCTTCCCCATAAAGACAGATCATATATAGCAATATCCAGAGATTTAGTCCTATACATCTCAAGAACCATCCATACTGGTTGCGTCTTACACATATTCATAAAGCAAGAAATACCCACTCTCAATTTTTTCACCTTGTTTAGCAATCATTTCCTTGCCACTGAGCTCTGCATTGAACTGGGCTCCTTAATAATCAAATACTTTAAAAGAATGGATTTTGTTTTCATTGGCATTTGATGTTCTTTTTGGTCTTCATAGCATATCATTAAAGCTGATTTCTCTACATTGACCTTTAGGTCAAGCGAATTCATGAGTGGAATGTATGCAGTAATAGGTTGGTGCAAGGCACAGGGAATACATGCATGATCACGTTATGATCTGCATATAGCAGTGTGGAAATGCAGTAGTTACCATTTTATGGATCATCATCCCATTGACAAGGCATTAAGGTGGTTATTAATGTATAGTGAAAAAAGAAGTGGAGCCTAGACACAACCCTGGCATACTAAAAAAAAACTCTGGTGTTTTTCTCATTTGGGCCTTTCTTACCAGAAGCACAAGTTCCCTCGTGAATCCAAATCCGTATGTCCAGCAATGGTGCCGGGAAGTTTATGGATATAAGTATCCACCACGATTCAGCCATATTAACTCTATCAAAGTAGGAATAGTGATCCATGAACAACAAATATGTGGGTTCCTGTTTTTTAATGCACACTGAGTTGGCAATGATTATATATCAAGTTAAAATCTGCTCATTAGTGTCAGGTCCATGTTGAAAGCCCAACTAAATATTGAGTAAAATGTGGCATTTTGATACCCAGGAATCTAGTTTTGCCAGAATTACCCGTCCAAATATTTTAAAATATGAATCCAGGAGGAAGGTTGGCCTGTATGCCAAAAGATTATCTCTCCTCCCTTTTTTAAAAAATTGGGTAGTTATAGCATTTTTCCAAGAACATGACAAACCCATATCCCTAATCATTGCATTAAACAAAAAAGACAGAAGGTGGGCCCAAATAGTTGTTCAATATCTAAATAGTCAGAAAGTATAAGAAAGTAATACTTTATTTTGGTTTACACCATTTACCTAGAAAATGGTAATGCAAAATCAAATGTAAACTAAAAACACACAAAAATTGTTAACAGATACAATATATAGTTCTAACCACCCAGGCTAATAATAAAATACAAAATGTAAATATTCCTTTCCAAACGCTTTAACGGGGTGATAATATACTTGCATAAATCATTTACAAAACAAACATCAACACATGACAAAACAAAATTCATTGCCTCCAGAACCAATCTTATATTGTTGCAAGTAAAATGTCTTTTGAGCCACTGTCATCTTAGGTCTAATAATCTTTTGCAAATGAACAAGAAATGCAGTAGATCCTCTATAGCACCAATGTCACAAGTACAGTACTTAGACCTAAACTGCCTCAACATACAGCCTCTTAAAGGCAAAACATATAATCTCACCATAGCAACAATGCATCTACGAATAGCGGACCGAATGTGACTCAGCAAAACCTTCTCCTGGTGAGTTTTTTGTGCTGCCCTTCAATGCCACAACGATCGTCAATTCCTCATGATATTTATAGCTAGATCAAATTCTAGCTTGATTACTCTCTTTTTTAGCTGTTGCGAGGTCAGCAAACCCTCCATTAACTGATTAAATAGATCAGCGTGAATTCCTTCAACACCTGGTTGCATTATTTAAAAGACTGTCATCCTGGAGTCCCCAAGCTACCTCAATGAGAAACTCAACATATTCAGTGGCCTGCGATCCACCAAACGTAAGGTAATGTGCAGGCTTGAATTACAGCGGTGCAGGAAGGAAAGAACCAGAAGACAGGCATCTGCGCTCCAAGACTCTGGAACCTCCTCCCCGCCAACATGAGACTTGCCCCATCACTTCTATAGTTCAGGAAAGAGCTTAGGACCTTCCTCTTCAATGAATGGCTCCTCCTTAACACCTAGGTCCACACAACCTCCCCACCCTACTTGAAACTCAATGATCAGCTCCATTGTCTACTCCCTGGTTGCTTGTAGATCCCTTGCTGTCAATTGCCAACCTCAATGTCGCGTTAGCTCCCTTCTCCTTTTCCTCTCTGCATCCCTCACTTTGTTCTTCCTTTCTGAATCTGCTACTATGCCTCACTGGAAACTGAAAAGCACCTGCTCACTGAGTGTTACAGCTTTGGCAATCTATGAAGGAATGCACTGCTGGCCAATGGCAACTTGAGTTTGGATTCTGTTAATTGTGCTGACAGTTGGGAAAACTATTTGTTAGGTAATGACACAAAAGTAATCTACTATTTAATAAAGCTTTGGATATTAATTTCACAGCTAATTGATGAAATTGAATTGATTCATCCATTTCTCATTTTTTGTGTTCAAATGTAAATCTATTTGATTTAATCTCAGATATATGTTTATTTCACTTTGTTTTATTAGGCAAATGTATGAAAAGTTTTTGACTATATTATACAAATAAAAGGAAATGCCTCTTCATTGTGGTCACACAGATGTCTTAGTGGACCATTTCCCAGTCAAAAGTTAAAGTCACCTACCAAGATTATGCATGCATCCTTATTGGTTACTGTATTCATACAATTATCCATGCACATTTTATAGAGATTCAGACTAGTTGAACCCTTATGTTTTTTGAGTGATTTATAAACATTAATCAACAACAAATAATCTGACCTTGTCGCAGATAGTTGCAGTATTTGCACAAAATGTAAAGTAGGTTCACAAGAGTACTCTTCCAGGTAGATCTAATCATTAAACCCATCCTACCAAAGTGTCTCCATGTGATAACAGAGAAAACCATATATTATAAGACACTCTATTGCCCATGTCTCCTGCAGCATAATTATATCAGCTGAACATAAAGTAAGTGTTTCTGGGGCATTTAATCTATTCAGTGCACCTGCAATGCTCCAAGAAACCAAGAACACAGAGGAAGCTAATCTATTTAATTCATGCACCACTTGGACTGAGCTGTCACTTTGAATGAGATCTGTCCATGAACTGATAGCCAATACTATGGGATAAATGCCCTTTATGGTGGTCGTAAATGGGTTGGAGGTCTGAAGAATGGGCAGTAAATCTATTACTTCAAGAGAAGAAAGTAATTCAAATATGTTCTTGTCCATAGTGAAACCAAACTTTATGTTCAATGCAGTTGAATAAGACACAAGAGTTTTCCTGGTGTTAGAAGGGTGCTGTATTGTAAATATTATACATATTTTGCCCTGGATGACTAGCGAAAGTGTGTATTATATCAGGAATAACCAAATAGTTTTAATTCTTTAACCCCATGTGGCCAGGTATGTAGAAAGGTGGATACAATTGTGCAAGCCCCTCCCTCTGTTCTCTCACTCCCACACCTTACTCCCAAACATTCCAAAACATGGGACACATTCTATAGCACCATAACATCGAGACAGACACCCTCACCAACACTACCTTTACTCCTCAACCACTCTGCAGCCTTTGATACTATCAACCATACCATTCTATTCAACGTCATATCCCACAGGACAAAACTCTCAGGCCCATTCCTCGACTTGTTCACCTCCTTCCTTACTGACCATGGCCCATTTTCGATTCAGCCCCATCCCAGTCAAGTAAGGGGTCCTAAATGCTCCTCCCACTCCTCTTCAACCAATATGTTGAATCTCATGAACAGACCTTTAGCAAGCACAACATCCTTTTCTACCAATACGCAGATGACACACAAATATACTTGCAAATCCCACCCACCTCACATCTTCACATCCTCAGAAGCTGTCTCTCCACCATCACCACGTGGATGGCCACCCACTTCCAGAAGCTCAACTCCTCCAAAAGTGAATGCCTCCTTATCTGCCCGAACCCACACACAAACCTGCACTCACTCCCTAGATCAAAGGATTTGCAAGGGACAGCTCACAGATATCCCTCTCTGCACTTGTCAAATCCCTTGGATTCACCATCAACCCCAACCTTTCATTTGTACACCACAGAGCTGCTCTCACCAAAACATGCAATCTACAACTGCACCTTCTAAGAAAGACCAGACACACCCTTCCTCCCGATGACTTTCACACCACAGAACAAGCACTAGTTCTCTCCAAGTTTGGCTATGGAAGTGTACTCCTCAGCAGCATCATTACCCCCCTGCAAGCCATGCAAAATGCAACAGCCAGACCCATCATCCACCGAGCAAAATATTTACACATTCCCAGGTCTTACCCAGCTCCAGTGGCTTCCTATGCAGCAAAGAATTAATTTCAAAGGATTCAGCATTCTTTTCAGATCCACCCACCACAAAACCCCATCTCACCTTCATGACAAAATTCAAACATATCACCCACACAAACACCAGACAAGCAGGCCTGCATTTCATACACATTCCACTCTTCATACATACATGCACACAAAAGCAAGCATGTTCCCACTGGAAACCCAGGGCATGGACCACTCTACCTCTTCACATGCACACTGCACACTCCATCACTACTTTGAGTAAGCCACTCAAAATCTACCTATTTCCCCACATATAACTCACCCGCCATCTTCCCTGCTGTCACTTATCTATCCTAATCTTCCTATCCTATCCTGAAAACATAATGTACTTCTATTTCACCTCCAACCTTTTCAAGATTTGAACCTTGTAAGGCACTCCGAGACCATATGAGAAGGGCAACCACTGAACAAAAATCATCATAAAATAAAATTCATAAAAATAAAGAGGAACACTCTTTAGCTGTCAATTAGCTGACCCACATCCTAGGTTAGAATAAAAAAACATAGTTTGCGATAATTGTGTTCCGAAAAGGTAGTAATTATACAATCTCCACCAAAGGCCTCCTTTGAATATTTGTCCAGGTTCACCCTTCTCACCATGATAACCAATTGGGGATTGATGTTCTGACCTTGTAGTTTGTTGTTAATCCAGTGGGTGGTTGTGTAAATTAGTGCGGCCGTTGATTCTTTGTATGGGTCTGGCACCGGGTTCACTCCTACATTCACTTAAACCAAAGGTATGGCTGCTGACGGTAAATTCAAAAATAGAAGGACCTTCTATTCTCAATGCAAATGATGATATCTGAGATGGCCTTATGATAGAATGTCTAGATTTATGGATCTCAACTAAGACTTCAGGCATCACCATGCTCGTCCTATTAGTCTCAGCAGTGGGTCTAGTGGGCAGGTGAAATGATTCCATCGAATTTGATTTCTCAAGATTATCAGTAACTACTCAATTCTGAGATTCCACCATACTACTATAGCCCTTTAAGTGAGGTTTATGAGACCTGGACACACATTCAGCCTCATTACAACTCAGGCGGTAAGGGTTTTACGGCGCCGTAAACAGCGCCGACCCTTACCGCCTGAGTACGAGGTCCCTTAGCGCCATGGCGGATTTAACACCTGCTTTTAGCAGGTGTTAAAATCCATGGCGCTAAGGGACCATGGAGTTAATTACGCCACCGTAATTTACGGTGGCGTAATTAACGCCTTCCCCACTCCCATTATGCCCTATGGGGCAAAAATGGGAATGGGGAAGGGTAAATGGGGATTGGGGACTTACCGCCCCGCCAAGGTCGGAATGGGGCGGTAAGTCCGCCAACCACCATGGCGTAAACATAGTTTACGCCATGGTGGTAAAGTCACGGCCCAGGCGGTAACTTACCGCCTGGGTCGTAATGAGGCCCATTGATAACATTGCATTCCTTACAGCTCTTAAAATGCCATCCATGATGACTAATATGTTAAACACATATGTTTTAAAACCATTAAGAAAGGACGTAGAATTCTGTAACTTCTCCACTTTTATAGCTTTTAGATCTTTGGTTATATTCAACAAAGCTTCAGCGCAATTTGCCCCTCTAATATCCACAGTATGACAGTCCAATTTGCCTCAGGTTGAATTAAGTGTCAGATTGTCAGCAGAGAAAACAATAGTTGACATGGCTGTGTGGTCCTTCAGTATTAAAGTGCCAGGTATCAACTGAGCGCTTGCAGAGCTTCCCAAATCTAGAGGCACGTCATCATCTATACATTAATTTGCAGGTTGTAAACTATTTTCATTGGACTTAGAATTAGAATTATGAGTATCCTCCTGGGATCATTTATGAGTGGGGGGTGTCTCAAAAAAGAAATCAGCGTTCACACCTTCCAGGTCGGCTATGCTATCATCACAAAAGGAAAGGCAAATCATGCTGCGTAACTTTTGATGCCTTTTCTGCTACTCGAATTTTCTTTTTGAGTTTACCCTTGATCTCTTGCAGGTATGTTTTGAGGGATAGCTGTTATTTTGTATATCAATCTAATGCATTACTGGAGGTGCAGGAAGTTGAAGATTAAACACTATTCTTGCCTTTTTTTGGCCACTTGCTTGAGGTGAATTAGCTTTGCCTTTCCCCATATGTCAAAAACTAAGGGGGGAACAGTTCTGGATGTTCCAGCAAATTAAACAGCACATTGATCAGCCCTGCCCCGTTCTAGCTAGACCTCTAAACAAATCCAGGTTAATCAAATAATAAAGCTACTGCAGCTATCTGCTAGATAGTGCAGCTAGTAGTATAGATGCAAATGCAATAAGGTAGCAGGATAACTAATACAATATCCAGTGAACAGTAATGTTAGAAGTTGTTTGATACAATGAACCAAAAGCCAACAAAAACCTCCTTTGTTTCTCACCTGTTGAAGACTACGTATTCTCTCACTAGGCGATGCTCCACATTCATAAAAAGGATGTATTGGAAGAGTAAATACTTCCAAAGTCTTTAGCCCTAGAACGCTGTGGGACGGCACGTGACAACAGAATCAGCTCACTGATGGTGCGGCTCCTCTGCAGGGACTGCAGGGCTTTTTTGTGTGCTTCTGATGGCACTGACTCTGGTAAGCCCAGTGCGGCTCGACTTAATGTCGTGGTCCCTAGATCAGAAGTAGCCCGTTCAGGCCCCCACACTGCTCTCAGAGAGGAAAGAGCCCACTTGCGGCCAAGCTCCACTCTACCGCGGGGAGAGTGGGGCTTTTGTGTGCTTGTGATGTAATGGCACTGAAGCCGGCAAGCCCAGTGCAGCTCGACATAATGGTGTAGTCTCCAGAGGACAAACAGCCGACACACTGCCCTTCTCTACTGATCTTACATTTAGAACATCTCACCAGCACATGCACACTCAGTGGGATGATTTTTGCTCATGCTCTGCAAACTCACAGTGGGGAAAACACCCATTTTCTATGAGTGGGAACATTTACAAAAATGAATCTGCCTGTGCAAACATCTTTTGGATGGGCAGATTCACATTTGTGAACCAACCCGCCCGCTGAATGTCGTCAGTGACATGACACAGGAGGATTGTAAACAGAACAAAGCACATCCCTGTTCGAAATTAGATGCCCTTTGATCTGCTCAGACCTGTGGCTCATTCTCCTGCTTCTGGTCACAGACAGGCAGCGAGGAAAGCACAATGCTTCCAGGGGTCCCTGAAGATCACATGCAGATTTAATCTGTCCAAATTAGAAATGCTTGTGCTTGATGTGAGTGTTTATATTGTATTATTTATACATTTCCCACTCCAAACCCATGTGGATATGTAAAAGCTGCATTTCCAGTGACCATTGCTTTAAGGCGTGTCTCTGTACGAGACCTCATTGACCTCCAATGTAAAATGATTGCACCGCAGCCCTCCAACCACATGGTGTCTGTGATTTAATGCATGTTCAGGTATCAAGAATGGGCCTGAGACTTGGCTATACATAGAGGACATGTCTTTGTGTACATTACATACAAAGCCAGCCCTTCTTCCCCCTCACACATGTCCTTTATGAAGCGGGTGGCATGTGTTGGCACAGCTTTTGATGGAACAGTTCCCTGGCACCATTGCACCCACATACGTTTTAAATTCCACTCCATGGTATTTTGTTTGCAAGAGCAAAATAAGGAGTTGTAAATGGGTCTAGACATTTAGCAGACATACCATTTATAAAAATGCAATCCAATATTAAAAATAAAACAAATAGAAAGGAGCCATTTCTCCTCTCAGCATGTAATTACTTTTATAATATTTTGTGTTGCAGACTCTCAGGCTGTCATGCATTTGCATGATTTATTCATCTTCTCATTTTTTGTTTAGATCATAATTGCAGTCAGAGTAGCAGAAAACGCAGTGATTTACAGCAACATTGCGGAAGTACTGATTTTAAAACAAGAGCAATTTTTTAATTGCGAATAGCCTAATGAACAAAATAGAAACAAGTAAAGCGATAAATCATCATTTTTAATTGAGCACGACTAAGTGTAATGTTCAGTAGCATTTTTGGTTTTTGCTCGATGCGGTCCCTGTAAGTATTGCTTTGCTCTTAACTTGATCTTCATATTTGCGCTCTAGATTAAAAAATTGGCCCACAAATTGATGTTTTATAATACGCTTAATTTTCTTTTATTAAATTGATGAAGGTAAAGGCAAAGGAGGCATTCGCAAACCTGATGAGAATTTACGGATATTGCGTTTTATAATTCTTATATTGTTTCGACAAGCCATTTTTCATCCGTGGACACTCAACCTTGCAATCATTTTGAAGCGTGCAAGACATCCTTTTTATTGGACAAAGGTCACTCGCTGAAGTACAGAAAGACATTGCTCCGTTAAACTAATTTGCCTACATGCAAATTTTTGTCATTTTTGCCTCATTAACTATTTATCATTGAGCAAAAAAAATATAATTAGGACGGGGCAGCGAGCAGCCTGATAGAACTGGAGCTAATATTTTGCAACTCTAATGATTTTGTGCATCCCTAATTAGATAGCATAGGGTTGATGTGATTAGGTCAAGATCTAACGTTTTTCATTAAAATATATTTTTGAGACTGTATTTATAATCTGCCCTTGCAATTAAATAATGGGCCCATGAGTTTAATATAATCAACCTAATCATTATCTGGTGCAAAAGGATACCTTTAATGAATGTGAGCAGTTGGATCTTCATTAGCAACAACAAGCCTGATATTTCAGAGCAGTCACTCTGCCATGACATAATTCAATGTATGCCATGATTGCTAACATATGGTGCTGAAATACCTATCATTGAACTACTATATGACCTTGAAAAGTGAGATTCATCATTTATAAGACAATGCTTACTTTCCAAAAATGTTTTAGATAACATCTTTGCAGACCATACTGTAATACCAATTGCTAGTGCTATCTATTTTCTCTGATTTTGGAATGAGGAGGGCTGACAACATGTGCAAAGGTGTTTAATATGCATTACCCTTGGTTTGCATTAAATCAATCATGTGAAACATTTTTGGGGCATTAGCCCTCTTCCAATGATTCAGCCTTGTTTGACACAATATTTAAGACAAGGTTATGCTATTTGTGCTGTGTCCCATGCCTATCCCTCCATGCAGCCACGGTGCCCCGTGGAAGTTCGACACAGAGCGTCAGAGAAACCTATTCAAGAAACAACTGAATAGGTGACTCAAAAAGGCTTTCAGAACTAAGGTCTATTTGCACCCGGGGAAGTGCGCTCAGCCAATATGGCAGCTGGAACAGCAGGGGAGAATACACAGTGTCCTGTCTGCTGTTTCCAGGCACCTGAGGCCCTTCCCCGGGTGGTGCCATCTTTTCTTTTCATTTTATGTGGGGAGACAGCAGGGAGCCTCTCACTGTTGCCTCCCCACCCCTCCCAAAACCAACCTAAAAACTTCCCTCCCCTCACTTAAATGCTGGACCAGAGCTTTGTGCTCCAGTCGCGACACCCCTCTCACTCGCGGCCGCCATAGAAATCAAAAAGGGACTTAGTCCCTTTCCGATGGTGGTGTACATCTTTTTGTTTTTTTCCTCTGGAGATTGGCTCACACAATAAGCAAAACCTGGTGTGCAAATAGAAATCATGCCGCAGCAGAGAGCATACAGAACTGTACCAGCCTACAACCTTCGCCAAGGCCCTCAATTCGCCAGAATCTGCCTGGGTTTGCGCTGGCAGGCCGTTACTGGCCATGTACACCCCCCATGTCAAAGCATTATTGCTAGATTCCGTTCTTATCGGATGTTATGGAGTAGATCACAGATCTGCAATTTTGGACTCTTCACAATTGTTTTGGACTACATCTCTCATCTGCCCATTCCAGCATAGTCAAATGTGGGGGATCATATTAATTGTTGCCTAAAACATCTGGATAGCCACAGGTTGCAGACCCATGAATGTGACAGTTCTAGAGGACACAACATCATATTTGTATGACCAAACAACGTATCTCACACTTATTAAGTCGAGTAGATATATTCTGCCCAAGCCTTCACAGTGCAATGCCCAAAAAGTGCGATGGGCCAACTTCCATATCAAGACAGGGCATTGCCTGGTTTTAACTTTTATGCCACCTTTATGGTTCTGGAACTTAGTAAATACTCACCACTGCAGACTTGAAGTCAATGCCACTTCTGGTATCAGCAGCAGAAACTTGTGAAGAAGTTCAGGAAAAGATGTTTAGAAGCCCTGCATTGCAATAGTCTGATTGTGACACTGAATGGGATATCAGTAATGTAGCTTTTTGGGTAAAAGACAGTAGCCTCTTTAGAATGTGTTTAACTTAAAAAGGTTCTCCTTTCATTACAGCACCCAGATGAGGGCTCATGGACCCGAAGGTTGGGGAATGCAGTTCTTTTAATATTATTCCATCCGATTGTTTTGAATAGTGTAACTGCGCAGCTACAATTTGAATATTATGTGTGGGATTAGTAGAATAGTGAGATATTTCATAAACATTTTTGTAATAATGGACCCCACAGGCATTTTATCTACAGCAGTTATGGCTCTGCCATCCATATGCTTCCTACGTTGCTCACACGCCTCATAACCCCTGTAATGAGCAAAGCCTACAACGTGTGGCTATGCGCCGCAGTTAGACAGTTTAGCGGACTAGGTGGAATTTGGAGGATGAATGCTGCTAGGAACTTCAAAGACTTAAGAGATCTGTTTGAACTTTCAGAACATAGCAAAACAAAAAGGTGATGGCTGGAAGGTTTTGAATTACCACGGGCATAGTTCTGCACAACCCTCCAGACCATCGTTTTTCAGCCTGCCAAGCCATTACAGAAGGGGAAAACCATATGCAAATCAGACTTGTTCCTACCCCAAAAGGGGCAGTCCAGCCCAAACTGCTAAGTCACATCCCTTCTGCACAAGACCACAAGCATCCCCAGACATGTTTCAGCCTTGTTGGGCATCATCAGTGAGGAGTAGCTTCGGTGTCTAGGCCGGGCAGACTCGGGACCCACGTCTGGGCATACCTGTCCCACTCGGGGTGACTTTAGCAAAACAAAAAGGTGATGGCTGGAAGGTGTTGAATTAATAATAACCACGGGCATAGCTCTGGGCAACCCTCCAGACCATCGTTTTTCAGCCTGCCAAGTCATTACAGAAGTGGAAAAACCACATGCAAATCAGGCTTGGTCAGAACCCAAAAGGGGCCGTCCAGGCTGAACTACTAGGTCACATCCCTTCTGCACAAGACCACAAGCATCCCTATACATGGCCGAAACACGTGTTTGGGGACGCTGTTGGTACTCTTGCTGTTGGTACTCTTGCTGTTGGTACTCTTGTTCAAAATAGAATTGCCTGGCATTTCAGTGCTGGACTACCCTTGGGCAGGACAAAGGCTGATATGTAGTGGACATTTCTCTTCTGTGATAAAAATGGTGAGCTAAAGAATCTGGTTGAGACTCTAACCCGGGATATAGGCCGGTAGATAGAGAAACTCCCAGAACCACACTTGTTTGTGCATATTGAAGTAGCTTTGGGTTTTTGCGCTAAATTACTAGGGTAATCCAGACGTGGAACCCTTGCTCACTGTTCTTAGAGAGGCACAGCTCCACCTCACAGATGAGGCCCAATCAGGCCAAAACACGTTTCTGGGGTTGCTGTTGGTACTCTTGTTCAGAAGAGAATTGCCTGGCATTTCGGTGCTGGACTACCCTTGGGCAGGACAAAGACTGATACAGAGTGGAAATTTCTCTTCTAGGAAAAAGATGGTGAGCTAAAGAATCTAGTTGAGACTCTTACCCAGGATATAGGCCGGTAGATGAAGAAACTCCCAGAACCCCCCTTGTTTGAACTTTCAGAACAGTCAGATATTCATGTCTTTTTTTGTTTCATTTAACCAACATTTGAATTTGGAGCTGTTATATACTGCATTTCATCTGTTGTTCATGGTGAAAGGGAGAGAGAGTAGTTTCCTTTTCCCCCATCCAGAAAGAATAGCCAAAATAAACCTGTGGATTTGACAGCCCCATCGAGCAAATCTGATGCTCTTGCCCAAGTGATTAAGAAGCTGCTCACAGACACGGATCTTGTGTGTATCTTCTTCTAACACTGGAACCAATTAATAGTGAGGGTGCAAAAACTTCTGCTTAACAAGATACGACTTGTGGAGTGTCTTTGGAATGAGACCTAAATGGTTTTACCAATGATGTGTATGCAGTAAACAAGCAGACTGGGAAGGAGCAAAGCCTTGTGAAATGGCTAAGTGATACTTCTATTAAGGGGAATTATCATAATGCACAGTAATTGATTCAATTCATTGTTTACTTTAATTTACTTTTACAAAACAGTTCTACTTCCTAGTCTGACCTCTCTCAATTGGTCCAGAAATGGCCTCAGGCAAGTTCCTAGAAACCCTTGATTTCTCGGGATGTCCCAACTGGATCTTGGACGTCACGTGAAACTGATCTATCACCCACACTGTGTAGCCATACTAAAGCGATAGGAGTGATGTTCATCAATTTGATAACAATTCTGATTTAAAATGGGAAGAGGAAGGTAGGGGTGACTTTGAACAAATATCTCCTTCCCTTGAACTGGTGATAGAAATGACAAATACATGTATTAATTTAGAAAATGTGGAACCTAATGATCACAAATAAGCTAACTTCGTCATCACGTACTTGGTCAAACCTTTTTGCTAACAATTTCTGCTGCAAATGTGTTCATATCTATAAACTCTGCACTGACAGAGGAATGCATGCCTATTGAGAATGTTATGAAGCATTCCCAGGTTGAATGTCAAGCCTTGTTTAGCTTGCTAAAGCCTAATAATTCGACCCAACAATTCAGCTTATAACTGATCGTCTGCAACCTTTGCAAGTTGTCTACCAAAGAATATGTACGCAATCTAAAGATGTCCCTATTATTAATCATAATGGCCCTTCATGTGTTAGTTCCTCGACTATACATTTGAAGCCAACAATTAGACAATCTCTCATGTTCTGGGAGACAAAAAGCCGAATATGCCTTTCCTGCTTTCCTCATTGCTTACTGCTAAGGCTCATACAGAGGCTGCTGATCCTCTTCTTGGATCACCAAGGGTTGGTAGAGGTATGGGTTTGTATGTAACTGACATTCCCTAGAGCTCATTCGAATGTATTAATGTCAATTGTATTGTGTTTATGACTTTGATATCTAAGCTGTGACGCGGTTAATATTAGGGTGTTGCTCTACTTAGTAACAAAGTAATTCAATGCATTTCACATGCCATTGGATGCCTATTGTCCATTAGAGATGATACTTGTTGGGTTGGAAGTTTGCCAGACCCAATTCCCATTTCCTTTAATTCAATAAAAATCACATTGAAGAGTCACGGTTTGGGTGAAGGTGTACGGTCCACAAAATGTAGATGTTGTCCAGCAAGTGGCAGAGGCACCACATGGCCACCTCATCTATAGGTTCAATGTTTCAGTCACAGTTTTTTTCTTCCACCAAAGGAGCATAACCCAGGGCTTCTTTCTTGACAATCTAGAGTGAATGTGCATAGGAACTGCCTATGGCAAGGCATGAAGTATCCCCTACTCCTACAATATCAGTTGACATAAAATTGTCTCTTTGTTCTTGTGATAGGCTGACCATCTAATTCTTATCATACTCCATGAAATTAGGTTGATGACGAGAATACCATAATTGTATACACCAAAACTATTTTGTCTTTTAAGGAATCCTGCGAACCATGGCGCCGTTTTAAACAAATGCGTACCCCGGTCCTGCTCTTAAGGAAGTTGGGGGCTTATGACTTCGATTAAACCTCATTAAATGGACAAGATACACTGTTTGAAATGGTTTCTTTCGACATTCAGCCAAGGGAAGTCTTATTGGCATCAAATTATTGTTTTTTTTCTCTTTAACATTTATATGAGGTAGTTTAAGAGAACTGTCTGTTGACTGATAATCAAACATCTGAAGAGCCTCAGTTATGAAACAATAGGTTCGTACTCTAGGTATGTCGATGTGCAAATAATAATGGGTGACCTACATTTGCAGTTTGAACCTTTGATAAACATTCCTATGCATACGCAGCAGAAGGATTTAGCTTGGGGGACTCCAGAACTCAGTGGGCCTCATTACGACCCTGGCGCTAAGTGGTTAACGGCGCCATAAAAGGCTCTGGCACCGTTAACCACTTAGCGCCTTACTACGAGGTCCCTTTACGGGACCCGACCTGAATGGCTGGTCTGGACGAGCTGTTAAAGTAGGGACCCGCAAAGGGACCTCGCAGGCAATTACGGTACCGCAATTTGCGGTACCGTAATTGCCGCCTTCCCCATTCCCATTGAGCCCTATGGGGCAAAAATGGGAATGGGGAAGGGCCATGGGGAAATGGGGAAATACCGCCCGCCAACCTTGGAATGGGGCGGTATTTCCCCATTTCCGCCTGGCGGACTCGTTACAACACCGGCACCAACCATGGTACTAATAGCCGGGTTTGTAATGAGGGCCAGTGCCTCATCATTCTTTGTGACTTTTGCAACCACCGAGGGTCTTGGAGCATGCAATTTAAAACCCCTGATTAGTTCAGCTGGTTTGTCCCACAGAAAGAGCATGAGAGAGATCGAGCCATATTGATTATAATCTTGTAGATTTTGCGGGTTAGCACTTTCTGAAAGATAAAGTGGCCCGACCCTTTAATTTTATCAACATTAGTTCCATCCACAGGTGATTCACATTGTTTTACCAATGAGAAAATAGAGTGCAGAATGTTGCTGTAGTTCTATTTACTTGTTTTAGACATATTAATTCGAATTACTTCCAAGGAAAGGAATCCAGGGCTAAGCTTTGTAATATTTTGTTCAGCTGTTCCTGAACTCTGTATCAATGGTATCAAATGGTCACCCTATTGAGACTTATGGGAATCTTGTCAATTTGTTTTTTCTTTGTTACTTGTCCGATTTCGGCAATCATAAACTTTACTGGCATGATAAGCAAAGTGGCCAAATCTGAGTTGTTATTAATTAGCAATCAGTGAGGGGATGGGGAGTGGTGACCTCCAAATCAATAAGGAGGCTCGGAATGCGGTCTTTACCTCATCTAAAGCCCCCCCCTCCGAGCCTCCTCGGAAGCGGGAGGGTGCCTTCTTCCCTGCTGGGAATTAATGTAAGTGCACATTCGACCCCATGTTTCCTTTTCCCTCCATCCTCCCCATCCCCAATCCCAGCTCATTATAACACATACCAGTGCAGTTAATCCAGTGCTGTCTTTCCTGTTTTATTCATTACTGCTTCAGGTAATGCCCGGGGGGCCCATAGTTACAGACCCTGGGCATTACCTGAATCGGTAATGCTCCCCCCAGCAAGGTGCTTATTGCTCTTAGTACTCCTGACCGTGAGACTTGGGTACTCATTTTTCAGTTGCGAGATACTTCGGCGTTTAGCACCCAAAAAACCAAAAAACACAAATGGCCTCCATGGAACGGGAAACAGAGTCCATTCTCCCTTTCCATGGTGGCAATTTTAAAAAGTACAAAAAAAAGAAAACAAGAAAATGGCCACCATGGATCTGGGCGAAGGGACTACACGTGGTCCATTCTGCCTTTCAATGGCTGCCACTCTGAAAAGGAACTCTGAGGAACACAGCAGCGACTGGTGCGTTGTAGGACTGTTAAGGACCCATGGAGGGCCAATCAGATTATTTGCAGCAATCTGACTATCCCTTGCCGCGTACTAATGCAAATCAAAGACCAGATCTGGAGTAATGGAACTACTCATACCACATGGGAGCATTGATTTGCTAAACATATTTCTATATTTCTTTGATTTCTCTGAATTGGGACAGTCTCATGGAACAAAGGCGGGGCTGTCTGCAGTTTTCCCTTTGTAAAGTACACCGCCACATCTTGACTTACTCGTGTGCCTGATGCCACAGCTATATTATATGAAAGGTGTTGCTTTAGGCTCTGTGTTAATTATTTTTCTGAGAATATCTGAAAAACTAATTAGCACACGTCCTGTATGCTGTGTAATCATAAAATGACACATATATATGCATGCAGTTGGGATATTGGCATTTTTTGTTTGTGTTTTTATATGGTTTTTGCAGTTGGTGCAGCTAATCAGCATGGACATGTATGAACACAAGCAGCATAGAGATTTTATTTTTTATATCAGCAGAATACTTGCAATTATTGTATGCAAAAGCATCATAAAAATGTGTTTGATAATGCTCCTGTGCTCTGTTGGTGACTTGCCATTTGTTGGATTTTCTGCTCTGTCCTTCAAAATAAATTGCAAACTGTGTTGATTTTCACCCAATTCTTTCTAGAAAGTGTGTTGTAAGATGCACCATTTTCACCCATTATTTTAAAGAAATCCATATGTTGATCAAAAATGTATTTGCCCCTCCAATCAAATGAGTCACCAGCAACCACTGGATGCTTGACGCAGCCTACAACATGTCTGGAGCCCATGCACAGGATTGCAGTCATTGGCCATCCCCGCAAGCTATGGTCATTGGCCCACAATCCCATTATGACAGTTTAGAGGCTTCTAGTATATGCCTCAGGCCATGATTCATGGTGCAGTCATTAACCCCATACCCTAGGAAATGCAAATCATGGGCCGTGTTTCACGGTCCCACAATGGGGTAAAGTGGCCACTGGGCGGAAGCCCATCCTCCAGTGTTTGGGCATATGGGTCATTGGCACAAGCCATGGACAGTGGCTCATAGTCCCATGAAGGTATAGTGGACACTGCACCAGCCCCCGGCCAGGTCCAGTGGCTATTTTGTGTAACTGGGTGAAGTCTGGGGCCTGACTGAACCTCACGCACCAGACAGGTCAGCCACAACTTGCTTCCTCAGCATGCTTTGCACAACAAACACACATCAATATGTGCTACAAATATATATAGAAGCTAGTGGAAAAGCCTGTGTACAAGGGCTAATGTGCATAAAGTAGGACATTTTCAGAGTGTACATATATTATGTGGTGTATTTTAATGACATTTTTGTAAAGGATCTTGTTCCTTTCACGTGGAGGAGTAGTAACCTCAAACAAAATTTCACAGAATCCGTTGAAGGTTCAACATAGTACAAACGGCCAATTGTTGTATCTTCTCCTCCTTGTCTTGAATTCCACTTATGGGTTTTGAACTCAAATATATAACGTTCAGGGATGTCAGAGTCATACAATTAACATGCAGCAAGATTTGAAAATAAAGTAAATTGAAATCAAATAAAGTTTAAAACGTACATGAACAATATTATTGATATAATAATAATAATACATACCAAGAAATATTGTAATGAATAATACATGAGTACATTGAAAAGAAAAAAAGTAATTTTATTTTGTTAGTGAAAAAGTGCTTAATCAAATGAATTTATGTTGGTATGATTTTTTTTTTTAATGTAGATATTTTCTTAGTGTATGTCACTTGAAGTATTCTTTTAAAGTGCTATCCCTGTCTTGGGCCTTTTCTGCACCTAATTGTATGTTATCATTGTTGAAGTACAAATTGTGTTCACCTGGAAGATGAACGTGAAATCTTATTGGTGTATGCTTGAGGCACCTGCTCCCTCTAGCGGTCATAACAGGCGAAGTGGGCAGGAAGGATTCGTACAAAACATACATCTGGCCTTTCATTATATAGTATGATATGTTTCCTGAAAGAGCATTATAGCTCTTTGATATATGTTAAAAGAGGAATTTGTATTACCTTAAATACAAGGCTGGTACATCAACAAACATCCTCAGTTATAAAAACCATTGAGATTCAGTAAAAAAAAACGTGGTTTTAAGGGACTTTTGGCTAGGTTGCTGTAATGAAAACCTTTAAAATTCAGTGAAAAAACTTTGATTAACAGGCATTATGGTTAAGTTGCTAAAAAAGTATCTTGACAATTCAATGAAAAAAAATGGTTAACGGGATGTTGATATTGCAGTGCAAAATCGAAAAAAAAGAAATGTCCCTGTTATTGTAAGTTATGTAACCATAACTCGTGCCTCCAGCATGCACTGCTCAAAATAACATAAGCCATTTGAGATATCATCTTTGATGTCCTCTGTCCTAATATGAGCAGTGCATCACAGGGGTGGAAAGTTACGGTTGTTTAGCTTACCATAACTGGTGAATTTTGTTGGTTTTTCGATTTGGCTCTGCAATCATAATGTACCTTTAACAAAGTTTATTCAATGAATAATCAAATAAAGATGAGTATTCTAGACAGACATAGAATCGTCTAATACCTGTGGATACACCCAACCAAAAATGTAATTCTCTGTGTTAAAGGGTACTTAACTCAGGAAAAATAGTTAAATAAATGGGGAAAATAATTCTATAATGCTCTTATCAAATTGTAACATTAGCCTATGGTGTTTAATAAGAATGAGATAAGTTACTGATATTTCGCTCAGTAATTTCTAAACAATGTTCATTAAATGGGACAAGTTGTATTGCAAGTATATGATAATATAAGGAAACTGTTTTTACATCAGCACCATGGACAATACTTTGTGAATCGATTCATGTTTCTCTGTTGAAATATCTGGAAAACACTACGAGCTAGAAGCTTTTCTTGGAGAAAGAAAAATGCTTTATGCCTTAAACTGTCACACAAGAAAGAGATTACTAATCGAAAAGAAGACCAAATCAACACGTTATTTTGAACTAGCAGTCAAGTTGAGGCAGAATCCTCCTATTCCTGTGCACGGTCGTTTTGGAAAAATGGCATTAGTGATTTAAATTGACATCATTAGGATGAAGGCGAGAAAATAACCTCCTTTCAATGTCCACTGAAATGAGTAGAAAACTGCATGCTGCATTCAAATGATGTCAATTTAAATCACTAATGCCATTTTTCCTAAATAACATTGTGTAAGAATAGGAGTATTCTGACTTAACTTGAACCCTAGTGCAAAATAATGTGTGGATTTCAGCATCTTTTCGATTAATAATCATATATATATTTCTGAGGCTTGTGGAATCTGCTTAGATCACATGCTGTGCATAGGCCGACATCTAGTGGAAGCTGCCGAGTATTACAGTTTGTCTTTCGAAACTCGAAAATGGGTGTCGACACAGGGCGTGCCAGTAATACTATCCCTAGTGTGACGTCCACTGTACCCAAGATCCCTCACGCATCTAGGATCCTCAGATTGTTTTTTTCCGCCATACTGGTCGGAAGCATTTTGCGGAGTCCCCTGGCCTTAGCCATACTTTTGCTAAAATATCGATAAATTGACATCCTTTCCCCAACGTCGAACTTCGACACTCGACGCCGGCTTGTAGAAGAATTCGACCGTCGGCTGCTGCACGACAGATTTGGGCCTCAGAAGGCCTCTGGCCTCGGCCCGGGCCTTGGAAGGCCTCGGCCTCGGCCCTGCAAGTAGGGAGAGTGGGGGGTTGGACATACTCCACACTCTTTGGATATAGGTACATCTTATACATTTCCTACACTTACCAGCCCGCTGCCTCAAGGTGCGTATGGAGGGTACCCCTTTTCAATTCTGCCCCAAGTGCAATCGCAAATACCCTTGGGTCGACAGGCACGCCACGTGCAATCTCTGCTTGCCGAGGGACCACCCCGAGGCGAACTGCAGAGCGTGTAGTAGGTTTAAACCTAAGTCACTTAAGGACCGTTCGACGAAGTGTTGGGCCCACCACGCCAGGCAGGCGGCCATGGCGGTGGAGGGCGCCTTCAGCGATGGCAGCGACGCCGTGCTTTCGGACGGCGAGGGCATTACGGCATCTAAAGACAGCCGAGCGCAAGTCCCCGACCTCGGAAGGTCGTCCGACAGGGCGGCTATGGGGAAGACCCCCGGCGACACAAGCGCTTCACACACCACTCACACAAAACACACGAAGTCCAACCGAGACTCGACGACGTCGAGTTCTCGGAAAGAGGCACATAGAGAACGGTCCGAATCGGTGTCCTCTGGGCGTTCTCGATCGAGATCGCCGCATGACTCCAGGCAATCATCCACTCTTGCCAAGAGTGCCTCGCTCCCTAAGCTAACGGAAGTTCGATCGTCGAAGGACGAAGACGACTTCCACCCCCAGCCCGCTCTCCAGGAGTCGGTGCCCGCAGACAAGATCAGCGCGGCCCCACGTTCGAAGGACAGGGACTCTACCCCCGATCCTAGATGCCAGGCGTCGAAAGCCTCCGGAACCACAAAGGGACAGGGAAAACACTCTTCCACTCATGGGGAGGGGGGAAAACAGCAGAAGAAGCAGCCACTGCACTCTTCCACACCTGTAAAACACTCCACTCCTCATAAACAGACAGACAAGCCCAAGTCTGCTGCTATTTCTAAAACCAGCAAGTCTACTCAGGATAAGTCTCCTAGACTTTCTGAGAGAGTCATTCCCAGTTCCAGAGAATGGTCGAGTGATGACATAGATAGGGTCATGTCAAGGATGTCTTCTTTGGCAGACTTTTATGATAAAAATCCAGACCATTTCCTTTCATATAATCCACAAGGGTCTGCACCCTCAGGCTCTAACGATCCTATCCCCCCGAGTAAGAAGCCCTGGTCTGAGACACCTATGAGGTCTTCGGACCCCTTCGATGTACAACCATACTCACGGTCATACTCACAGTATCAAGGAGAGACTTCCTTTGGTGAGGACCAAGAATTTGGCATGGTAGAAGAGCAAACCGGGACGGCTACTATGGGGATGATGAGGACCAAGAAGAGGAAGAGGAAGACCAAGAAGAGGAAGAGGAAGACCCTGAAACCTACAGAGTAGATTCCCCGGTAGAGAAGGAAGCCCCGGTTACCGACTCCCCTGTCGATAACCAACCCCTCCTGAACGAGGTTCTCACACGAGCTGCAGAACATTTCCATATTGACACCCACGGTGTCCAGCAGGAGAGGGACTTCGCCGAGGAGTTAGTGGGAGAAAGGAGGCCTGTTGCCCAGACCATCCCTATCCTTAAGTCTATTCAGCGAAGAATAGACCCGTCCCTGGTGAACCTGAACCTCACCAGAGCAGTCAATCCCAGAGTTGAAAAACTTTTCAGGGCAGCCCAGTCTGACCCTCTCTATATAAGAGGACATCTGAAGCCAGACTCCCTGGTTGTCACTAACACTCGTAAGAGGGCTGGTACACCCTTGTCATCGTCCGAAGCTCCTCCAGACAAGGAGAGCAAAAAACTATATGGTTTCGGCAGGAAAGTAGCCTCAACGTCCGCCTATCAGGCAAGGATTGCAAACTCCACCACCCTGTTGGCCAGCTACAACTGCCATCAGTGGGAAGAAGTCGCGGCACTCATAGCCTCTGCACCAGAACCCTTAAAGGGCCAGTTAGCACGAATTTCAGCAGAGGGTAGAGCCGTGTCTGGTTGCATTTTAAAAGCAACTTTTGACGCCACGGACAACGCAGGCAGATTGATAGCAGAAGGTACTGTTATCAAGAGACATGCGTGGTTACGGCAGTCTGGTTTTAAGGCAGAAACCCAGGCATCATTGTTGGACAAACCAGTGGAAGCCGATCTGTTGTTTGGTAAGGCGGTCGAGGATGCGCTGAAGAATGCCAAGGACGAATATGAGACACTCAAGTCCCTTGGCCAACTAACCAATAAACCCCCTAACAAGAGAGGGAATGGAAATTTTCGTCGCCCACGCGGCCAAAATTCCCAGAGAGGATCAAACTATTCCCAGGGGCAGGGTACACAGTGGAACAACAACAGCCAACAGTCTACCCAGGGTTACGGCAGGGGTAATAGGAGAGGACGTGGTAAAGGCAGAGGCAGCCCCAGTAGAGGAGGCGGCACGCCTCCACCAAAGCAGTGACGCTCAGTTCAGGGTCCCTTCTCACGCAATCCCAGTAGGAGGACGCATTTCCAACTTCACCCAGGCTTGGGAAGGGATCACATCAGACAGATGGGTGCTGTCAACAGTATCCGCAGGGTACTGTATAGAACTACTGCAGCGTCCCCGGAACCATCCTCCACGACAAAGAGTACACTCTTTAGAACATCAAAAGATTCTCCTCGAGGAGATCGCCAATCTGCTAGCAAAGGACGCGATAGAACTCGTCCCGGGACACCAGGTAAACAAGGGTATTTATTCAACTTACTTCCTTGTGCCAAAAAAAGATTTGACAATGCGCCCAGTATTGGACTTACGGCCTGCCAACAAGTATGTCAAGCCCCAAAAGTTTCGAATGACTACTCAACAAGAGGTAATCCCCCTCCTAAAAAAGGGGGATTACATGGCAACCTTGGATATGAAAGATGCCTATTTTCATATTTCCATGTTCCCAGCGCACAGAAGGTACTTGCGCTTCAAGGTGGACAGTCGGCACTACCAGTTCAAGGTACTGCCCTTCGGGATAGCTTCGGCACCAAGGGTATTCACCAAGGTACTGGTGGTGGCGGCTGCACACCTACGCAGGGAGGCAATCCCGGTGTACCCTTATCTGGACGACTGGCTCATAACGGGGGAAACCCCAGTAATTTGCAGGACAAACATTCAAAGGACTATCGACCTCCTCCACGAATTAGGCTTCTCAATCAACGAGAAAAAGTCAAGCCTGGTGCCAAGCACCTCCAAACAGTTTCTAGGAGCAATCCTAGATACTCAAGAGGGGTTGACATTTCCTTCAGAGGAAAGAATTTGGAATATACTACTGCAAATTCCGCAATATCAGTCCGGTCACCAAATAACGGTACGCAAAGCAATGCGTTGGCGTCATGTATTTACCTGGTCCCCCACGCGCGCCTGCGCATGCGTCCCATGCAGGAATGGTTGGCAAAACAGTGGTCTCAGGCAAGTGGTCAGTGGGACGATCTAGTGGTCGTTTCGCCAACACTGGTACAAAGCCTTCACTGGTGGACAAAAGAGAATCTTGCACAGGGGAAACCCTTTTACGATCCCGAAGTACAGGTAGTAGTCACTACCGATGCATGCCTGACGGGGTGGGGAGCTCACCATCTCCACCACACAGCTCAGGGTCTCTGGTCTCCCTCAGTGGCCAAGAACCACATCAACCTGCTAGAGCTTCTGGCAGTATTCAGAGCGCTTCAAGCGTTCAAGCCCTACCTACTAAACCTGTCAGTGCAAATCCGGACGGACAGCACGACAGCCATGTTCTACCTGAACAAGCAAGGAGGGACTCGTTCGCCAAATCTGTCCAAGCTTGCCCAGAAAATCTGGATATGGGCACTCAGACGGAACATCTTCCTGTCATAACACCATGTTCCAGGGGAGCTCAATTCCCTAGCGGATGCTCTGAGCAGAGACTCCCTCCCAGAGGAAAACGAATGGGTTCTACACAGAGAGGTCGTAGAAGATATCTTCTCTCAGTGATGTTTCCCCACTATAGACTTATTCGCCACAAGCGAAAACAGACAATGCCCAGGATTTGCATCCAGATTCCCCCAACCAGACTCCCAGGGGAACGCCCTGTGGATGAACTGGTCAGGGATGTTTGCATACGCTTTTCCACCAACTCCTCTCATCAGGAGGGTGGTCAACAAGATCAACAGAGAGTCGATGACGCTCGTCCTAGTTGCTCCCATGTGGGCAAGACAACTGTGGTTCCCACACTTACGCAGGACGGAGGTGTGCGAGCCCATCAAACTTCCGGCCTGGTACAACCTACTGTCCCAGCACCAAGGTCAAACAGTGCATCAGCAACCCAACTCAATGAACCTGGCAGCATGGCTCCTGAGGTCATAGAGTTTGGACATCTCAATTTACCACAGAGGTGTATGGATATCCTAAAGGAATCTAGGAAACCAAACACAAGGCACTGCTACTTTGACAAGTGGAAGAGATTTGTTATCTGGTGCCAGAGTAAAGAAATCAACCCAGTTGATTGCACTCCTTCCACTATTGTTACATACATGCTCCATCTGCTGGATGCAGGACTGGTTTTTAACTCACTGAAAGTACACCTGCCAGCCCTGTCGGCATACACCACTTCCCATAACAAGGTCTTGTGGTGGAAAGTACCAGTAGTTAAAGCCTTCATGGAAGGAGTAAAGAGACTTCACCCTCCTAATTTAAACCCACCACCATGGTGGGACCTTAATGTGGTGCTATCTAAGCTCATGGGCCCCCCTTTCGAGCCCATGCATGAAAGCAGTCTCAAACACCTGACTTATAAAACGGCCTTCTTAGTAGCTATTACTTCTATAAGAAGGGACAGTGAAATTCAGGCTCTGTCAGTGCAGGATCCCTTTTTTACTGTCCATAAAGACAAACTGGTTTTACGCACACACCCTAGGTTCTCACCTAAGTTTATATCTAAATTCCACGTAAACCAGTCCATCGAGCTTCCGGCTTTCTTCCAGGACCCTCAAAGCTCGGCTGAGGTGAAACTACACACCCTAGATGTGCGTAGGGCGGTCCTCTACTATGTAAATAAAACCAGACCGCTAAGGAAAACAGATCAGCTGTTTGTCTCCGTAGCTACAGGCAGAGAGGAGGATCGCGTTTCTAAAGATGCCATCTCGAAGTGGATTATTAACTGTATCCAGCTGTGTTACTCACTCTCTGAAAAGACTCTGCCTTTCACGCCAAGAGCCCACTCTACAAGAGGCATTGGGGCCACTCTGGCTTTCATTGCAAATGTACCCCTTGACACCATTTGCAAAGCAGCTACTTGGAGCTCTATTCACACTTTTACTCAGCATTACTGCATTGACACCCATACCAAGGCAGATACACAAGTGGGACAAGCGGTTCTAAGACATTTATTTGCTCATGACCCTTCTCACATCCCACTTCCTTCTTCAGGTACTGCTCGCTAATCTATGCACAGCATGTGATCTAAGCAGATTCCACAAGCCTCAGAAGGGATACATTACTCACCGTAATCGTATTTCTGATGCTTGTATCTGCTTAGATTCACATGCGACCCACCCTTCCTCCCCTCTGAGAGAAGGCGCATGGTTGCTTGTAGTCTTACCTTTCTATCTATCTGCTTAGATTATCTATTCTCACGCTACTCCTCATGCTACCTCATGTCAGAAAAAATACAATCTGAGGATCCTAGATGAGTGAGGGATCTTGGGTACAGTGGACGTCACACTAGGGATAGTATTACTGGCACGCCCTGTGTCGACGCCCATTTTCGAGTTTCGAAAAACAAACTGTAATACTCCGCAGCTTCCACTAGATGTCGGCCTATGCACAGCATGTGAATCTAAGCAGATACAAGCATCAGAAATACGATTACGGTGAGTAATGTATCCCATATTATATTATATTATAGAGCGGCTATAGTTAAGGTGAGCCTGAGACACATAGGAACATCTCAAAATTCTCTTGTTAATAACTTTTGATTTGAGTAACGGATTTGGCAAAAATGTCGAAAGTGATTAAAAGTCTGCGGTCCCCCACCCCCAGGTCAATTTCTGCCAAAGCACACAGCCCAAACCGCTGGACTGATTTGGACCAGGTCTGAAACTATTTGACAAAGATGGGGGTGCCCCCTTCTCCAAAAATCATAGTTATATCTCCAATGGTGCATTGCAGGATCATGGTTTTCAGAAATGAAACAAATGCCATCTTGTTTTTCTCTCGATGCAAGAGATATTCGAGGCTATAGCCAAAGTTATAGGAACATGAAACACAGTTAAAAGCTATTTGCAGGTCAAAAAACATACACATGCCGTCATGGTAGAGGTGGGGGAGTCCAAGGATCGAGTTTGCAACACAAATCTATCTGTAGCCTTGGCTATAGCCGCAAATAGCCGGCATCGGAAAGCAAACTGTGTCACAGAAGCAGCGTGTGCTCTGGGGTGAAATGGAGAGGGGCATGGGAGTTGAGAAGGCAATCTTAGGTCTTGGGGGCAGCTGGCACATATGAGGGGGGCACTTGGTGATGGCATGGGAAGTATTTTTTTTTCCTGCTGTTTTGACAATATTCTCTGCTATATCCTGGGTTACAAAGGACAATACAGATAATAACCGCCGGTATGTGTAGTTCAGTACCCGCAGTTACATTTTTTTTTATTAAGATATTTTTATAACTATAGTGATGTTGGGGGTGAAAAATCACTGCCCATGGTCAGTGACTCAATTCCCATCCAGGTATCCCATTCATGCAGTAACCAGGACAGACTCTGCTTAGATTCAAATTGAGGAAGGGGCCATGTTGCCTGATAAACAAGTCACACTCACAAGACCACTTAGGGGAACGGGCTGTCGCTTTTCTTGCTTTGAAGCTAAGCAAAGTCAGACCGGTTTTGAAGCTAAGCTGGGTCAGTACCGGTTACTGTATGTATGGGCGACCGAAATGGACATCTGAATTATTTTCGTTTTTTAAACCATGCTAATGTCAGTCCTTGAAGGTTTTAATCTCAGAGTCCATTTTTTTGCATTTGCTGAATTGCATTCTGGTATTTGTAGTGTCTCAGTCAATAATAAAATATTTTTAAAAAACAGGTATTTTACAGCAACAGTGGTTTGCCATCCCAGCAATATCTGGAACAAATCCTGCTTAGCTTTAAAGTGAGGAAGGGGGTCAGCCTACTAAGTCCATGTTGCCTAATATATGGGCCACTCTTAGAAGAACACTCAGAGAAACATGGCCTTAGGGGGCTGGATCCTTCCTCGCTTTAAAACTAAGCAAGGTCGCTCCCGGTTTATGCATGGATGGCAGACAGTCCATGGTCCTGAATGCTGTGTGTTTTCTTAGTTTTAAATATCTCATAAAACACAGCATCCACATTTTTAAAAAATAGAAAAAATGAAATAAAAAAAACACATTTATGCTGAACACTCCTATCAGAGAACCCTGGCTTTAGGGATTTCACAGCACTTAACCATTATGCTTCAATTATGTTAATGTTTGAATTTTCACAAGTTTCATACCTAGCCTTTTATCATTGAACATATCAAATTATAGGCTAAGTATGAAATGTATGCCCCATGCAGCGCCAAGCCATTGTGGTCTAGTGGTTAAATGCTGGGCCTCAAGCTCTGGTAGACCAGGGTTCAAGGCTGTGTGTTGCAACGCAAGTGGGAGGTGGCGAGGTTTGTTGCAGTTCAGTCCTGTGATCTTATTTAGCATGAGGACATTTAGACGTGGCTGCAATGTGCCGATACCCATGCCTTAATGTGGGCCCTTTTCTTGGCACAGATGGAGAGTCTGTATTGCCTTTGGAACAGGTGGCAGGCCATTTTGTCAGAGGGGGAGCCTTAGGTTTGCCACTTCCATTCTGCAGCTCTGCACTTGCGTTTCAGAGCTGCACATTCAGAGTTGTACCAGGTATTATGCTTGGAGGCAGGTTTCAGGCGGATCCTCATGACTGGGGAAAGAACGTCCAGAGTGTTAGTAATGGTCAGATGGAGGTTGCTGTTTTGGGCGATGATGTGCACATGCTATCTAAGTGTTTTAATGATGCCTGTGCTGGAAAGGGGACAGCGGAGTTCGTGGATAGTTATAAAGGTCAATTGATATTGGTTGGTGCTGTTTGCTAGAGAAAGTATTTGTGACAGAAAATTATTTCTGTCCTTTTTTCTTTTTCACTACTATACAATTGTACATTATTTCAATTATCAGAGTGAAGAATGCTATTGGAAATGTTGGAGGATCTTATTGAGCCTAACTACTTTATTGAAAAACGTAAAGTAGATGGAACCTATAAGATTAATTTATATTAGTACTTTTTGTTTTTATCTGTGAAAGGTGGCTCTAAATGGAACCTCCATTTTTTTTTCTTTTTTTTTTTGCAGGAGACCCCAGGAAGTAAGTTGGGGAGGGAAATGAGGGAAGGGTCACCAACCACATGCTCCTTTATTGCAGCCTTGAAAGCACTTCGAATTGCTCCCCCCTGCATAGTGGTTTGTTGCAGTATATACAGAGTACTGTTGTCCTGGAACGATATGGATCAACAGCCTCTTTTATGGCTTGCAAGGCAAACCAACTGGCCTAGACATGTCAGTGAACAAAAACAAGTGACACAGATATGTGATTTCATCAATGACATTTGTGATGTCATCTTTCATATCCTGGGTGCTAGTCTTAGTAGTGCACGGCGGTGGTGTGAGTTATGGTTGCTTAGCTTATCATAACTGGTGAGTTTCAAGGGTTTTTTGGTTTTACTTGTAACCATAATGTCCTTTTAACAATATTTTTTCACTGAATTTCATAGATTTCAGAGTGCCGGGGCTTGCATGGAAAATGACACATTGATCCCCTGCCTGGGGTAACCTGTAAGTAGGCTGTAGATGAAGAATACAAGTGTGTAAGAATGGGGGAACAAATGTAAGGATAACACATCAGGAGTCCAAGCAGAGGCAGGTTAAAGGGAGAGTTAGGTAAAAGTGACTTCCAGCAGTATACATCCTTATCTTGTCTGACTGCCCTACTCTACTCGTTGATACTGCAACAATTGTCCCTCCCCAGACGCAACATATACAGTAAATCAATTAATGGAAGGTGGTATTTGCATTATGTTGTTTAATCTGTAGATGCATAAAAAGACACCTGGGTCATAAAAATAGAAGTGTACATTATTTAATCCCTTTTAAATCAGCCTTATGTAGAAACTTTGATTTGAGTGAAATACACTTGTATCACCTTTTGTGGATTGTATATATTTTACACATGTGTAAATTCCATCTCTAAAGAGATGCCTTTATTTTGAGAGTTATCCTCTTAGTCTGTCGTGTTTATGTGTGCATTTATATTTTTGGAAATTAATATCAAACTATTCATTTATATATGTATGTATTTATGTATTGGCGAATTGTAAGGTGCAATCACTTTGGGCCACCCATGCTGAAACGTTTCAATCAATTTAAGCACAACAGTGTTACACCTCCACGCCAACCGTCATCATACTATATAATAAAACGCCAGATGTATGTTTGTCCGAAGCTGTCCTGTCCACGTTGCTGTTATCACCACTTGAGGGAGCTGTTGCCTTACGCATACAACAATAAGACAATGATAACATACAATTAGCTGCAGAAAAGGCCCAAGACAGGGATACCACTGTAACAGCATACTTCAAGTTACATACACTAAGAATATATATATATATATATATATATATATATATATATATATATATATATATATATATATATATTTAAAACATATAAACAGAAATTCATTTGCTTTAGCATTATTTCTCCAACAATATAAATATATATATTTTTTTCAATGTACTTCTGTATTATTTAATTATTCATTTTAATATTTCTTGGTATGTATTATTATAACAATAATATTCTTTATGTACATGTTAAACATTATTTGACTTCAATTTACTTTATTTTATGATCTCATGCCTACTTCTAATCATGCTGCATGTGAATTGTATTACTCCGACATCCCTCAACATTATATATTTGAGTCCAAAACCTGTAAGTGGTATCCAAGACAATATGGAGCAAATACAACAATTGGCCGTATGTACTATGTTGAACTTTCAATGATTTCTGTGAGATTTTGTTTGAGGTTACTACTCCTCCACGTAAAAGCAGCAAGATGCTTTACAAAAAAAACGTTTTTTTCTATTAACATGAATTACACATAATATATGCACACTCTGAAAATGTCTTCCTTTATGCACATTAGCCCATGTACACAGCCTTTTCCACTAGTACTTAATAATAGATAAGGAAAAAGATAGTGCTGAGTGTGTGAAGCTGACAATAAAGAGAATAATATTGTTGTTACTATACAGCACTATAAGCCTCTTATAAGCACACTAGTAGTGAATGCTCTTACTGTTAACTTAATGGTACTCATTTTATTTACCTTGATTAACAAAGGAAATCCATCAGTTCTGACTATACTGCTTGGAAGTCCTGATGAAGTAATTTCTCAATGGGAAGTGTCACATCAGATATCAGAAAAGCTCAAATAGTCTCTACTGATATCTTGGAAAAAGGAGTCCCCATTCCAGAATGTCATAGTCACCCTTTCTATGGTAGCAACGTTTCTAATTTTCACCAAGCAGTTTCAACCTGGAGAGCAGTGCTAACCTTTCAATAATAATTAAAATGAGCTGCCTACATTTTGCCAGTCAATTGTTAACAAAATGTCTGTGGTCCATTGTAACCATCGGGTGATCAATTAAAGGGTTATATGTGATGCTACCGACTGAAAATTCAGAGTGGTACATTTCAACACGACCAAAATACAGAAAAACACAGATTTTTTTTATTTTTTATTTGGGGTCTCCTCCCCCAAGAACCATGATTTCCTATCCTTATTCAGCCACCCCTACCCCATCCCAACTCATGTTAACCCTTAACCTCAGTACCCTATGCAAATTGATCTAACATTGTCTGTGTTCTTCGGTATTATGGTCTTCGGTGAATGTACCACTCTGAATTATGTTTGGTAAATTGACTGGGTACCAATTAAAGTATTACATTGGAGTACAATCACGTCTGGCTAAAGGTTAATTCTCTAAACTAAGCTGATGGTGCCATTAGTGTTTCTCCAACCAGGCTCGACCTTGCTACAGTAGAAGAATATATTCAAAAAATATCCTTCCATTTGACCTATTGCCAGCAAGTAAAGCATCTGTAACTTAGCTATGAATATTCACTTTGGTATCTAATGTGAACAAAGGCAGATGGTTGTTGATGACATGTGTCTCCTATGCTGATTTGCACATCTGGGATATCAGCTATAGTCTTCATCTATACTCTGATTGATATGCTAAAGCCAGGCTGCTCATTCCATTAATGTAAATGTACCAAACAAGCAAATGTCATATGACTGTAACATTTTGTTGATTTTGGAGTAAGACAGCTCGTAGAAGCCTCTGTGAAACACAGTATCATTTGGGAAAGGGGGTTTGCTTAATTCCCACCAATTTTCCCTATCTGTTATTAGGACATGTCTGAGTCATGAATAATGATATGCTTCCATCTGTTGCAGACCAAACATCTCTCACAGTCTAGTGGAGGGTTTTAGTGGGCCACCAATATATAACGTATCATAACCTGAAAAACATTACTTCTGAAAAAATTGAACCATTACTCAATAACTCATTGAATCTTTCTAGTGCTAACACCCCTGAAGAATTATCCAGTTCAATTTCTATGAATTTGAATAGAGTTGCTAACATCATAGCTCCTATTAAAAACAAAGTAGTAAAATCTGAAACTAAACGTAATGCCTGGTTTACTCCAGAACTACAATCTTTGAAATCCTTAACATTAAAATCTTATCATGCGTGGAGAAACAAGAGTATACCCATGCTTCTTCAGAATTATAAACTAGCTGCTAGTTCCTACAAAAAAGCCATCATTGATGCTAAAAGAAACTTTTTTAATAATAGAATAGAAAGCGCCCAAGATAATTCTAAAGAACTCTTTCACATTCTAAAAGAGCAAGAAAGCACTAATCATAGAACCACAGAGAGAACCATCAAGGACAATACCACTTGGTGTAATGTAATGCAGCATGCCATGCACGATAAATTAAACACTATTAGAGAAAATATTGAAACAAAAAGTAACACACTAAAAGACAATGCACTTAAGATAGGGGACTGGACCTATAAAAGATCTCCTGCTATTCCAGTTTTTGACTTCGCTCCTATTAATGAAGCTGACTTAGAAGTCATTATTAAACAACTTAAAGCTACAAAATGCAAAGATGACATTCTCACCACTATGATGATTAAAACCTGTTCTCCGACTATTATTATGGCAATTTGTAAATTCATCAATGCCTCTTTGTTGTCAGGTTCGGTACCTCAAGATCTTAAGAAAGCATGGGTTATGCCAATTTTGAAGAAGCCAAGTCTATCAGTGGATCTTCCTAATAATTATAGGCCTAGCACCAACACTGCCTTTTTGCTCAAAATCCTTGATCGTATGGCCTATATTCAGATATCTCAACATCTTAACAAATACCCTATTCTTAACGATCATCAGTCTGGTTTTTGTGTTGGTTATGGTAATGAAACCGCTTTATTAGAACTTAAAGCTAAGTTATTAACCTGTATGGATCACAATGAGGCCTCTTTACTTATGCTGTTAGATCTCTCAGCGGCATTCCCACCAGGTTGTCTGAGGTCGCTAACTTCTCACCTAATGCAACTAATTGGGTTCTCTCTTTTCTCACTATTCGAGATAGCAGGGTGTTTTGTGGTACGGCAGAGTCTGAGCCTATCACAACTGCTTGTGGTGTCCCACAAGGGGCCTGTACATCCCCATGCTTCTATAACATCTTTACGGCTCCATTATTTTCCATGTTAGATCATGAGAACATTATATTCATGAATTATGCGGATGTCACGCAATGTGTCATCCCATTACTTGGTTCACATGATGTGGATGTATTAGCCATTCAAAAAGTCTTTGCCATCATCGAATCCTGGATGGTCATTAATAAGCTAGCATTAAATAAATCTAAAATGGAACTTCTTGTTATTGGATCCTCACGGAATCTAAAAAGGCTGGGTCCTGGCTATGATAGTTTTCAGATGGGAGATGAAACCATCATTCCGCTAAAAAAAGTAAAAACGTTAGGTGTTACGTTTGACCAGAGACTATCAATGAAGCAATATGTGAGCAGCTTAGTCTCCTCATGCACCTACTATATAAAACTGTTGGCACACCTAAGACCTTTTTTATCTCAAAAAAATACAGAGACGATTGCAAGAGCTATAATAGGATCTAAAATTGACTATTGCTCAAGTTTGTTACTAGGATTGGACAAAAATAGCCTTAATAGACTTCAAATGTGCCAAAATAGCATTGTTAGAGTTGTCATGAAACTCAAGCGTAGAGACCATATTACACTAGCTAGACGGACCCTACACTGGTCGCCAGTGGAGTCCAGAATCCGGTTCAGAACCCTGACGATTATCAGGGTAATTCATCGAATTCTGCGTACAAGTGTTGCACGCGGCTGGCGCACAGTGTGTGCGTGCGACTTTCTGCACCAGCCGCGTGCGCTAAAATCCATTTCCGCGCACAGCGTATTCATGGATTTTAGCCTCCAAAACCAGCCGTGGTGCAGAGTGGTGCAGCGACCCTGCACAGCGCACAAATCCCATACATGGCGCACAGGCCCCAAACCACGAAAACGCCAGTAAAACTCCCCGCGCACCCCTCCGAATACATGTACACCCCAGGGCAGGGAGTTTCCCACGAGATTGGCCCTGTGCGAGCGGGGTACGTGTATTAGTGGGGTGCGCGGGTACTTTCACATGCGATTGGTCCTGTGCGAGCGGGGTACGTGTATTACTGGGGTGCGCGGGAACTTTCACACGCGATTGGCCCTGTGCGAGCGGGGTACGTGTGTTACTGGGGTGCGCGGGAACTTTCACACGCGATTGGCCCTGTGCAAGCGGGGTATGTGTCTTACTGGGGTGCGTGGGAACTTTCACACGCGATTGGCCCTGTGCGAGTGGGGTACATGTGTTACTGGGGTGCGCGGGAACTTTCACACGCAATTGGCCCTGTGCGAGTGGGGTGCGTGTGTTACTGGGGTGCGCGGGAACTTTCACACGCGATTGGTCCTGTGCGAGCGGGGTACGTGTATTACAGGGGTGCGCAGGAACCTTCACACGCGATTGGCCCTGTGGTTGTGGGGTACGTGTGTTACTGGGGTGCGCAGGAACTTTTACATGCGATTGGCCCTGTGCGAGCGCGGTACGTGGGTTACTGGGGTGCGCAGGAACTTTCACACACGATTGGCCCTGTGCGAGCGGGGTACGTGTGTTACTGGGGTGCACGGGAACTTTCACACGCGATTGGCCCTGTGCGAGCGGGGTACGTGTGTAACTGGGGTGCGCGGGAACTTTCACACGCAAATTTGCTGTCAGAGCGGGTTACGTGTATCCAGTGTGGTGCGCGGGGAGTCCTACACGTGAATTGGCAGTGCGGGTCCTCCCAGGTGTCCCCTCTACCCCCTCCACGGCCCCTGCAGGCAGCCCACACCACAGGGGACTACCCTGCACCCCTGGACATGTCCCGCAAGCAGCCCGTCCACCATGGCCATTCCCCCCCAGCCAGGCCACGTGTCACGTTGCACTAGTGATCACCAACTCATGTCCCCCTGAACCCCCAACCCCCAGCAGTGAGGGGCACACCTGCCAGCAGGCCCCCACTCATGTCCCCCAGCACCCCCACCCCCCAGCAGTGAGGGGCACCTGCCAGCAGGCCCCCACTCATGTCCCATTCATGTCACCCAGCACCCCCACCCCCCAGCAGGGAGGGGCACCTGCCAGCAGGCCCCCACTCATGTCCCACTCATGTCCCCCAGCACCCCCACCACCCAGCAGTGAGGGCACCCGCCAGCAGGCCCCCACACATGTCCCCCTGCACCCCCACCCCCATCAGTGAGGGGCACCTGCCAGCAGGCCTCCACTCATGTCCCCCAGCACCCCCACCCCCCATCAGTGAGGGGCACCTGCCAGCAGACCCACACTCATGTCCCCCAGCACCCCCACGCCCCAGCAGTGAGGGGCACCTGCCAGCAGGCCCCCACTCATGTCCCACTCATGTCCCCAGCACCCCCACTCCCCAGCAGTGAGGGGCACCTGCCAGCAGGCCCCCACTCATGTCCCCCAGCACCCCCACCGCCCAGTAGTGAGGGGCACCTGCCAGCAGGCCTCCACTCATGTCCGCCAGCACCCCCACCCCCCATCAGTGAGGGGCACCTGCCAGCAGGCCCACACTCATGTCCCCCAGCACCCCCACACCCCATCAGTGAGGGGCACCTGCCAGAAGGCCCCCACTCATGTCACACTCATGTCCCCCAGCACCCCCACCCCCCAGCAGTGAGGGCACCTGCCAGCAGGCCCCCACACATGTCCCCCTGCACCCCCACCCCCATCAGTGAGGGGCACCTGCCAGCAGGCCTCCACTCATATCCCCCAGAACCCCCAGCCCCCATCAGTGAGGGGCACCTACCAGAAGGCCCACACTCATGTCCCCCAGCACCCCCACACCCCAGCAGTGAGGGGCACCTGCCAGCAGGCCCCCACTCATGTCCCCCAGCACCCCCACGCCCCATCAGTGAGGGGCACCTGCCAGCAGGCCCCCACTCATGTCCCACTCATGTCCTCCAGCACCCCCACCCCCCAGCAGTGAGGGGCATCTGCCAGCGGACGGGCCTGGGACGGGGCATCCCTGCTGGTGCATGGTGGTGCAGTCACAGGGTCAGGGACATGCACAGGCCCCTCCGCGGTGACCTGTGCTGCCTCTTGACCCTGGCCCTGGACTGCACCACTTGCACCAGTGGTACTACCCCCACCAGGCCCCATGTGCGGCTCAGTAGCGGGCTCCTCCTCCTCTGTGGAGACCACCAACCTGGATGTCTCCGTACCGTCTTCCGCCATTGCAAGCCCCTGTGGGGGCTCACCCGGCCCTTCCGCCACAGCTGTAGTGGCAGACGTGGCACCAGCCCCATCGCTCCCGGATGATGGCAAGTCCTGGGAGGGTGGCTGGGCCTTGCGTCACCGCCCAGTGGAGGCATCCACGCCGCTTGGCTCCACAGCGCCGTCTCCGCCGTCTTCTTCACTTGACGCTGCGTAGAGGGAGACATAGAACACAAGAATCAGAGTCCAGTACAATATTCGCCTAGACAGGAAGCAATAACACATGAGTGGCAGTGTCTAACGTCACTTCCATCCTGTCCCTCCACAACACATGGGTGAATGCACGCAACACACATGCTTAAACAGGCACGGCGCCTGCAAACAACATCAGCATCCATGTACAAGGGCCTCTATTAATCCAAATGTTTCCTTCAAACTCACATGCATCATGGCTCACACTGATCCCATGCACACACATCACCGGAGGGTCACGCATCATGCCTTGTACACCACAGACACATTGGATAGACACAGTGCATACAACGGTGACCACACTGCATGAGTGAGTGTACACATCATCATGGACATGTGTCATGAATCCATGGCGTATCAAAGTCACAGACACACTTCTCAGACACACACACATGTGCACCATACATGCACATGACAGCAGCACCCATCCCTCACACCCCCACCATGCGCAAGAACAGACACTGGCATGCTTTCATGTGTGCATTTGCCATACAGCTCCCCATGTTTCATTGGAACTCATGCACCAACCATGTGGTTCACACATTACTGGTCTCACATGCATGAACATGAAGTCCCTGCACACACACATACATACATGGCCCATGTCACACATACAGGCAAGTATCAGACTACCAGCACACTGCAACATGCCCTGTCTCACACAACAATGCTTGGCAACTTACCGCTCAACTCCAGACGGGTCTTCCTCTGAAGGATCTGGGCGTGGAGCGCTGGGCATACGTGTTCCAGGACCCTCATCTGGATGTCACTCATGCCTCTGCGAGGCGCCAGGCCTTGTGGAGGGTCCTGGACCTGAAGTCCTCCCAGCGCTTCTTGACGTGCTTGATGTCGCGGGTTGCCACCCCCTCCGCATTGATGGCAACCACTACGTCGTCCGAGATCCTCTCCCGTCCTTCCTTGTTGGTGCGTGATGTTCCGAAGAGGGCATCATACTGCCCCAGGACATGCTCCACCAGGACACCAACTTCCTTCACACTGAAGCTGGTGGCCCTCTACCTCTCTGGCTGGGGGTCGCCATTGGTCTCAGATGGTGTTTGCCCCGAATTGGCAACCCCCGAGGCAGGCGTGGGTGGGCAACTGGGTCCTGGGGCTGGGCTGTGGAGCGATGGTATCCCAGTCGGGAGTCTTCTGTTCCAGCAGGGGTGGACACAGCAACTGGAACCCTGGGCGATGTGCAGGCACCAAATACCAGGGCACGTGGGCAGCAGGCAGGCAGGCAGCAGCAGATGGCAGGTGGGAGCGTGCTCGGGGCCCTGGGGGGCAGTAATTTTGCCTTCAGAGCAGGATCGTGGTCTTCCGTGTGTTGTTGCGTGGCCAGCTTGATACAGAGTGATTTGGCATGTGAAAATCTTGCACGTCAGCATGTAATTCGAGGAAAGGCCCTTCGCGCATAAGCGCGTCAGCACACGTACGCGGTTTCATTGGACCAAAGGCCCTTAGCGTGTAAGCGCTTCTGTGATGTGACTCGCGTGGGCATTTCCCTCGTGACGTGGGCATAATGGTTCAGCACACGTGAAAAAACTGAACGTCCACGTGTGAATGCGTGTAATCCGAGGAAAGAGCCTACGCGCGTAAGTGACGTGACGCGCGCAGGCGTTTCCATCAACACGGGTGCATGTTCATCGTACACGTCCAAAAACTGCACGTCCGAGTGTCAGCTCGTGTAATTGGAGGAAAGGGCCTTAGCGCGTACACACGTAAGTGACGCTGTACGTGTGGGCCGCTTTAAAAGGTACGTGTAGGACCCCATTTCCTTGTACGTGCTTTTCGTGGAGAGCGAGTGGGTGAATTCTGTACTTCTTGTTGGTTCACACATGATTACTTCACAGCGTTTCAAGTTCGTACTCCCTGTTACCTCTGACAGCGTTCATTTTTTTTTTGGGCCTGTTTCCTCAAACAGCATTCACTTCTTCTTTTGTCCTGTCTTCTCAGACAGCGTACAATTCTTCTTTTGGCGGGGGCGTTGCCAACCCACACACGTGCGTTTTTTTCACGTTCTTTTTCCAGGCAGACGGTGAGTCACGCATGCATTTACCAACTGTGCTTGCCCCGTGTGTCGCGTACCCCTTCATAGGTCATTGTAGGCTGCGTGTAACATGCGTACGCTTATGTTTGTGTTTCTGGGTGCCACAGCGTAGTGCGGGTTCATTTTTCCACGCACGTGGTCTACGAGGGGTTGCGTGCACATTACTTTTTGTTTTTGGGGTGCCTGTGGGTTGCGTGACCCGTCCTCTTCCCCCAGGGGCCACAGACAGCATTGCTAGAGCACTAGGGTATGAATTCCATCTAGTACCCTACCCCTTTCACCCCCAATTGCCCAGGACAATTTTTATTGCAACTCCCATACGCACAACAACATCAGTGCCATGGCTGAGAGGCGACCAAGCGGTAAAGGAGGCAAAGGTGGAGGGCGTGGTGGGCGCGGTAGGGGATGTGGCCAGGATTTGCAGGGTACCCCTAGACCCCCATGTGTGGAGGACCAATCAGGGACACCCATGCTCCCCCCCCATGGTTGAGGGAAACGTGGCTGACACCATCCCAGCTCAGCCCTTGTTGGACCAGCCCATTGTGGCACCTGACCCGGCACAGGATGACTCCCAGGCTGACTTCCAGGTCAGCAAGTCTAAGCCACGTGTGTCACCAGGCCACGTGGATCTGGGGCAGCGATGTAATCTGCTGCCCCAAGTAGGCAGGATGGGGAGGCTGCAGGGGCAGCTGCAGCTCTATCCACCCCAGCACTGAGTCTCCCAGCCGGGACAGTGTCAGTCCTGGTCCATCAAACCGACGTTGCCCCTGCCAACATCACACTTCAGCCAATGCCTGCACCAAGACCTATGTTCATTGTGCCCTCGCACACTCCCAGTACCCAGTCCACCTGAGCTTCTGCCCCTACTGACCAGAGCAGCGCAAGCCACTCAGGCTCTGCTCCACCTTTGAAAAAGAGAAAGAAGGGTGCTCTGGCACTGCAGGCTGAGACCCCAGACACGGCTACACAGTCCGGCACGTCAAGGAAGCCTAGCTTTAATGACAGCAAACTTGATGCACTTGTGACCTATGTGTCGGCACAAAGCCGCAAAATGGTGGTGACTGCAGGGTGCAAGACCACACCTGGTCAACCTAGGGCACACTGGCAGACCATTGCGGACGGCATAAGTGCCCTTGGATTTGTGAGGCGCACAGCTGATGATTTCTACAAGCGGTGGAATGACCTGAAACGCTGAGCAAAGAACAAGCTGGCCTCAAATCATGCCGCTACTCTGGTGACTGGCGGTGGGTCTCCACCAGAGGACAACAAACTCACTGAACATGTCTTTTGCTGGGACCTTCGTCACAGAGGAACAGATCCAAGGCGTGGGAGAGCTACCTGATTACGAGGAATTGTCCGGTGAGTGCCCATGCATGTGTGTGTAATCCATGTGTATGTTGTTTGGGTGATGGGTTCTGATTGAGTGCCAGGTGAGGGTGTGTACTCCTGAGTGTTATGGGTCACCCATGTGCTTCCTCCAATACATTCACATGCCTTTGATTTGGGTATGACAGTATCCCTTCTGCCCACAGTAGCCAATTAGCCCCACATTACTGCTGTTGCACTTGAACTATCATCTTGCAACAACATTGTTCTGATTTTTTCTGTGTTCATTCAGGCTGATTGTTTAGATTATCCCATTTTTCATATGCTTTTTTCATCCCTAATGCCACATATGTGACATGCTTCTGTCATTGTTTACACCCCACATTGTGCCACTTTAGTTACCTGGTTATGTGAATGATTAAACCATTCAGGGCGAGGGAGTATTGGCCTGCTGAAATTTATTTTTTGGGCCTGTTTGCATGTGGAACATGATAGTTGTTTCCTGTCATGCTGAAGTGACCAACCATTGATGTGTACATCTGCCTACAATCAATGTCTAATTGTACACTGGATGTGTTGTAGTGTGCGGCACATGCATATTTTGCAACACTATTCTGCATTAATCTTCTCATCATGTCCATGTGACATGGATGTGTGACAGTACTCATTCACTGACATATCGCTGTAGTTGTCTAATTTACCATGGCTATGCTACATGACATCTGTGTGCTGGCATGTGTCATGTTTGTGTATTGGACATGCCACTCACAGGCTGATGTGTGATGCCAGTGCTACACGACATGCTGCAAATGTTTTGCTTTTCCATCTTGGTGTCCTCATTGTCTGCCTTTTTGACTCCCCTTCAAAATCATTGACAGTGCATGCATGCCAGGGTTATAGTCATGTGGGACATGTGTAAACCATGTACAGGATCTCTGTCTTGTCAGGCCTATGTTTGTGCTATGGTGCTCATGCCTGTTTCCATTTCTTGTGTTTCATGTTTTTGCAGGTGACGACGCACTTGATGCTGATGAGGTTCAGGAGATGGTGCAGACCCAGGAGGATTCTCAGCCACGACCAGGCACCAGTGGGGGATGTGGTGTGGTGGTGGGTGAAAACACTTTGGTACTGCAGACCAAACTGTCGAGGGGTGCCTTTGGATGCAGCTCCCCAGACCTCTATTCAGGTGCTGAGTCGGATGATGAGACTTATGTGCTGTCGCAGGTCAGTGCTTCTGACAGGGATTCTGTCCAACCCACCTGCACCAGGGGTAGAACCCTCTATGGGGATGTCAGTGTTGGTAGGTCCACCTTTGGCGGTTACAGATGCAGGGTCACACTCCACAGCATCTGATCCTATTCCTGGGCCAGCAGATAAGAGGGAGAATGCAGTCCTGCAGCCTCAGGCAGTGCCAGCACAGCAAGGTGCAGATCGCCTTGCCCCGAACAGGTGGGCTGCCCGCCGACGCGGTGGCCGTGCGTCACCAGGCAATACTGTATGGGAAAACTCCATGTATGGTATGGCAACCCAACAGGCAGCATCAGTAGAAATGATGGCTCAGGCAATGGAGAGGGTGGCCACTTTCATTATCCCCCCTGAAAGGCAGATGGAGCAACAACAGCAGGCAACAGACTCCATTTGCCAATCACACAGGGAAGACATGTTGGCTTATTCAGGTTGTAAGACTACCACTACTTTGACTTAGTACTGTCATGTTTTTGCAATGTTTCATGGTGTGTTGCTGTATTGTGTTGGTGGTAAGTATTTGTTCATGTGTGCTGTTTGTTATTGATTACTGGGAGCATATTGTCTGTGGGCAGTTTCCATTTGGGACAGTGCACTTTGTGACACTTGTGTCAGGTGTTGTGCATTGCTTTGTTTGCTTTCACATTGCATGACATGCCATGGTGTGTTGGGTGGCGGAGCTGGGGAGGGGTTGGGTGAAATGGCGCTATTTTGATGTTGTATTTTGCAAGGGGGTAGTCATTCATGCAGCATAAATGTGTGTGTTTTTTGTGACACAGCATTGGTTGTCTTTCGACAGGTAGGGATGCACACAACGGAACAATTCCAGGTGACCAATCTCAGGCTGGTATGGTTGTGACAGTTGACTGTCCCTTAAGTCATCTTCATTGATTGTCAGCTGGTATGTGCCAGGGCTGTGTGCACTCCACAGGGGTGTTATTTTAGGTGAAGTAATTAGCCATCAGCTGCGTACGGGCTACCTCACCACGTGCCCCTTCCCCTCCCATGCGCAGAGGCCCTGCTTGTGGTTGGGGATGTGGGGGCACCACCATGTCCACGGGCAGGCCCTGGCGTGTTGCTACGTTGTGCAGGACACATGCTGCCACTATGATCCTGCACACTACTGGGGACGCGTATAGCAGCTGCCCACCGGAGTGGTCAAGGGAGCGAAAGCGTGACTTGAGCACTCCGAATGTGCGCTCCACTATGCCCCGGGTTGCAATATGGGCTGTATTGTATCTTACCTCGGGTGGTGTAGTGGGGTTCCGAATTGGTGTCATCATGTGGGTGCTCAGTGGGTAGGCACTGTCCCCTGGGGAGGTTATGATGGGTATCATTAGTGGGGTTGTGACATTACTCAGTATCTGACAAGCATGCATGTGCAGGGGCATTTATACTCACCAAGCAGCCATGTATCGCCATGCCGCCCAGCCTCTAGGTCCCGGTTTAGGGTTGACATTCTGTAAATTAAACTGTCATGGGTGGACCCTGGATAGTTGGCATATACTGAGGTGATGATTCCCTTAGCATCACATACTACCTGCACGTTGATGGAATGCCAGTGCTTGCGGTTTCTGTAGATGTCTCAGTTACCCTGGGAGGACGTAGAGCCACATGGGTGTAGTCAATGGCACCTAGCACTTTGGGGAAGTGTGCCACCCCGTAAAACTCCTGGACGACAGCCTGCCTTTCTGCAGGTGTTCTGGGCAGGTATATGTGCCTGCGGACTGATGGGCGTGCAGTCATGATTGCCAACATCTGGTGCAGGCAGCGTGACTGCGTGGCCTGTGAAACCTCCCCCCCCACTACGGCAGTTGTCCGCTGAAATGAACCAGTGGCCAAGAAGTGCAGTACATTGAGAACCTTTTCCAAGGGGCTCAGTGCTTGGGAGCACAGGGTGGGTGATGTGAGGTCATCCTCCCACTCACTCACCAGGTCGAGTATTATGTGAGGTGGAAACCTGTACCTCCCATACACCTGGTCATCAGGCATCCCAAAAAGGCTGGTTCTGGGTGTAAAAATTCTGGGCCTGACTATCCTCCTCCTCCTCCTCCTCCTGCGGTATCCCACGACCACTGCTGCGAGGAACAGTATATTCATCTTGGCGTCTGAGCTTGTTTGTTGTTTTTGCGCAATTTTATGCTGCGTGGGTCCACATACGCCTGCTTCCTGCTGGTGTATGTGTTTCCGGATTAGCGCGTCTTTTTTGGTGCACACGTTAGCCCCGTTCGATTCCATGAATACGTGTTGTAGGCATGCATGTGGGCGTTCCGCGCATTTGCATCCTGTACTTCCCCCGTGATGCCCACATTTTCACGCGTTGTTCCCCATTCCACGTGTTACGCCCCGTGTTACGCCTACTTTTGTTGTGTGCGCTTCACTATGCGTGCTTTTGCTGTGCGCGTAGCGCACGCTGTTTGAAGACGTGTGCGCCAGCGTGCGCCACGCAGGATTTTAGCACACATCCATGGATTTATACGCGCACGGACTTCCATGAATCGCTGTGCGCGGGTTTTGCTGCGATTTTCGCACTTGCGCTGAGATTCGCTCTCAAATCATTACAGGGTAAAATGCCAAATTATTTACAACAATTTCTCACCACCAGAACTAACATAAGAGCTTTGAGATCTAATTCACAGCATCTCGTATTCGTTCCAAGATGCCGCACTGGCAAGGTGGCTAAATCCGCTTTTTTTGTAATGGGTCCGAACATATGGAATGCCATTCCCCTCGAGCTGAGGTCCTCTGGGTCACTTCAGATCTTTAAACGGAGGTTGAAGACTCATCTCTTTAACTAATTAGCTGATATATGTCAGTGAAAATATCTTATCTCTTCTACTTTTTTGAATCTGTTTAATTGTTATCTGTTTTGTAGCGCCCTCACGCCTTCGGGTCTATGGCCGCGCTATACAAATCAATTTAAAGTAAAGTAAAGTAAAAATAACTGTTTTGCATCCATGAGGCCATGACACAACCATAGCAGACAATCCACCATTATTTTACCCATTCTCACCTAGAGGTTGTGTGATGTTGAAGCATTTCTGGATTTAAAATACCTGTCTTTATTGCATGACCATAGTTTGGGAAGATTGTGTTGATGTTCTATGACTGTCAAAGATTCTCTCAGGATAGGTGCTTCTGTTTGCATTCAGGTACAACTCCATTCATGTCTTGGTCATGTAACCTGTCTCAATACGTGCCCACACAGACATATATAGCTCCCTTTTATGAAAAGAGGTCTTGCTTGAGACAATTAATGCTTTACTGATATAGTTGGATTAAAGGGAGGCCAAAATGACCTTGTTTAACAAACGTTTGTAATCTCTTCCAGAATATTAATGTTTTTTCTAATCCCACATGAAGGTATAAAGTAAACATTCTAGGCAACGATAGAACGTTTACAGTAACATGCATGATGAATAGCACATACACATTCTATTTTTTGTAAAAGAGTCATTTTTATATTGTTTAGTATTGGACAAAGTACTTTATGTATATTCTGCCATTTGTTGCACATCTTCTCATGGATTTCATTAGAGGCAGAAAGTTCCAAGGGCGAATGATCATGGTTTTGGGGGGAACATTATTCCCAGGCACCTGATGTTTTTATCATTGGATTCCCAGCCCTCTGACCTCTCCATCCATTAAGATGTTGGGGCATCCAGAGCATCTTGGATATAGTCCAATTGATCTTTTCTTTCTAAGGAATGCTTAAAGTTATCAGTGATTTGCATAACTGCTAGTATTGAGACGCTCACTGCACTTAGGGTCAATAGCCAAATGTCATCAAATAGAAGAGGATTCTATGTGTTCTTTCCAGTTCCAGATTAGTGTGTGTACTCAAACCACATGCTAGGACTTCCATTGCTAAACAGCAAAGGAGACATTGGAGACTCTTAATTGGTCTTTTGAACAGAATTGGTTTGTTAAAAAAGACCGGACTCATAGTCATCAACACCCAGGAACTTGTGCACAGACCCCTTATATCATTAATGAAGATTGTTGGAAATTGTATTCCATTCTGCATCTCAAAAAGATATTTCAATAAATACTCTTCAATGTTGTTTTTTAGCCGAGGATGGCTGAAAAACTATCACCATGGCTTATGATTTATATGATGTCCTTTCTTACTCTGTAGCTGTCTGCAAAACGTACTACATTTGTTGAGAATGTATTTTAGACAATCTGTTAATGGGCCTCATTCCGAGGTTCGCGTTAAATTCCTGACTTTACCGGCATGGCGGAAATACTGTATCCGCGTTGGTAGCAGGGCGTAATTAGCACCATATTCCGACCTCGCGGGCACGAGCTTTCTGCCATGCCGGTAAACCCCCTAGTGCCATACCGGTAAAGGGCGCGTCAAACCCCTTACCGACAACAACCGAGACGTAACTAACACCATCGCCCTCCACGTAGTGTGTAAATAGCGGTGCCCGTAATTAACGATGACCGTAAATTACGGGCACCGGTAAAAACCGTAGACAGAAATTACGTCATCGAACAGGAACGGGAAGCATAATGGCGGCCATCTTTAAAATCCCAATCCATTGCAATCCTCTCCATACAGGACTCGTGGGCATATTGTGATAGGCAAAATAGACTCCAGAGACCAGCATCATGCCAAAAGCATTAAAAAAGGGTGCTGCGCACATCAGGAAGGAGTAATTCTCCCAGGATGAGCTCCAGGTACTCGTCGATACTCTGCATGAACATGCTGAGATTGTTTTCAGCAGCGACATGCGCAGGCCCACCATCCTCAGGAAGAAGGAGATATGGGAGCTGGTCTCGCAGAGGGTGAGCGCTGTCGGAAACACCCCCCGCAGCACGACACATTGCCGCAAACGCTGGGATGACCTCCGTCTGAGGGTGCGGGCCATCCTCTCAGCAAACCGCAATCTGGCCCTAAAGACAGGTGGAGGCCCAGCCTCACCCATAAAAATGATGCCCTGGGAGGAAACATGTGCGGAGATGATGGGCACAGAAGCCATCGAAGGTGTCGGCGATATGGATTGCGGTGATCCTTCATCAGCTGACGCAGGTGAGTGCCATGAGTGTAAACAGTACATGCATCCCTAATGCAAGTCATCGCCAAGGGCTGGTCAAGCAGTCACATCATGTTTGGGTAAATCCCCCCCCCTCCAATGATGCCGTAACAACTGGGACCCAGGATGATGTCAGGTGCAAGGCTGACACCCATATTGGGCATGCCACACAAAAAGCTGGTCAATGTCAGTCACCACAGTACTCCGCCAACATGAGTGACCCTGCCGACAGTATGCTTTTCCCATCCAAGCAAAGATCACAGTCCCACTCAGCACCCAAATGTCACCAAAACGCTGCTATCCCATCATAATACCATTGTCTGGAAGTAATTCTGACCCCCAGATCATTGCTCATGCCGTCTCTCTCTTGCCCCCCACAGGCACCGGTCATGAAAGTGAGGACCAGGAAGGCCCCCGGACAAGTACCTCCCGGGGCACAGGCAGGGGACAGCGCACACCTGCAAGCAGGAAGAAGGCACATGCCACACCACCTGCCCCAGCAACCCCCATGGAGGGTACACAACCCCCATCCGCGGCCCTGGACATGCCTGCAGTTCTGCGGGACACATGCCCCACGCTGCACCATGAGGAATCGAGTGCGTCAGGGGAGAATGCTGCCATGTGCTTCCTCGATGTGCCAGGCAGCACATCACCAAACACCATTGACAACGTGGAGGAGCCCAATGACTATGTACAGAGCCCAGACACTCCCTCGTACAGCCAGGTTGCCCATAGCGACCCTGGGTCGAGTGAAGGCTCAGGGCTCACAGGCGAAGGGGATACACCTGTCTGTCATGAGCCCACTTCCCCTGCAGGAAGTCCTGAAAGTCCTGCAGGCACAACAACACGAAGCCTGCCGACCACATCGCCCACATCGGCTGCAGAAACAGTCCGCTGCCAGCACCTCACGGGCATAATAGAGGAGTTTCTCCGGGACAACCGGCAATCAGGGTTGGTGCTTCATAATGACCTTCAGGCTCTGGGCGAGATCATCAGTACCAGCATAAACCGCATCTGTGAGATGCTTGGCAGGATTGCTGATGCCCTGGAGGCAGCACCCCCAGACCACAGCCCCAGCAGGAGGTGCCACCCTCCCAGAGCTCCTCCACGCAGACCAGCCCGGTCCGTAGGTCACTGCGCACGATGCGCCAGAATGGAAGGGATGCCCCAGGCTCTGGCAGTGCCCATTGACCGTGCAGCCACACACATGTGGCCAATGCTGCACTGATGGGAACATTGTGGGGTTGTTGTGGGGGGAGGGTGAGGAGGTTGAGGGTGTGTGTGGGAGTTGGGGGGGAGGGTGAGGGGGGTGAGGGTGTGTGTGGGAGTTGGGGGGGAGGGTGAGGGGGTTGAGGGTGTGTGTGGGAGTTGGGGGGGAGGGGGAGGGGGTTGAGGGTGTGTGTGGGAGTTGGGAGGAGGGGGAGGGGTGAGGGTGAAGGATCTGCTGTACACATTTGGACATCATCATACAATACACAGTTTGGTCTATCCTACAATACAGAGTGGACATTCATTATTGTTCATGTGTCTTTTAATGTCTCACAGTGCATGTAGTACATGTATCCCCACACCCAGTGCCCAATGCCCTGTCATCCTCACCCCCTCAGCTGACTTGTGATTCAGAAATATTGCTCGATCAATGCTGGTCGCACAGAACGTCCCTCCCGTGCATCGGCACCGTGTTGCTGTTCTGCCATTCCTTCCTCCACCTCCTCCTCCTCCTCATCTGGTGGTAGCAGTCCCACGTCAGGAGGCAGTGGCACGTTCCGACGGATGCACATTTTGTGCAGCATTACACATGCCATGGTGATCTTGGACACCTTCTCGTGGCTGTAGATGAGGGCCCCACCTGACCGGCTGAGGCAACGGAATCGTGCCTTCAGAAGGCCGAAGGCCTGCTCTATGACCACCCGTGTACGGGTATGAGATCTATTATAGTCCTCCTCGTGCCTGTTTTGGGGGTTGCGGACCGGGGTAATGAGACACGGTTTCAAGGGGTAGCCAGCATCACCTGCATGAGAGTGGAATGAAGGTAAGTGTTAGTACATTCATGGTGGAGAACTGTGCTAGTCTTACATTGCAGCGGGTGATGACTGGCCATGCACACATGTCCCTGGATACAGTCAACCCATTACTGGTCCGGCCATGTGTGCTGGCCAATGGAATGGAGGGGGTAGCTTCTCCCTGATGGGTCATGGTGCGCACTCATGTCTTGTTGCATGTGCATCGTTTATGCATGCAGCAGTGTTGGACTGCATTAATTGATGACTTGCGTAAGACCTGCTGTAAGGGTGTGTTGGTAGTAGTTGGTAGCATACCCTTCATTCAGCACTGATCCCTATCATGGTGATTGGCAGCTATCCTATGGAGGTGCCGAACCAGTCACACGCAGTAGGATCCCTGTTAGACTAACCTCTATGCACTCCCATGGATGACTGTCCTTTGTGTTGAGATGCAGGAGTCAGCGACATGGTGCTATTGCACTGCATGGTGCACGATGACCTTACGGTGTGTAAGGTCCACCGATGTGGTGTGCATGTGTCGTGGTCTTTGGCCAGGGTAACTGTTTGTCAGGTACCATTAGGTGTTGGCTCGTATTCACAACTGTGTGGTTAGGTGGTAATGTGGCGTGCCACTTGTCATGGGGCACAGCGTTCTGTGAGGTGCACAATGTACAATGGCGTTGACATTCCCTCCCGGGTGGAGTATGCATCCCCCCCCCACTTTCCCTCCCGGGTGGAGTATGCATCCCCCTCCCACTTTCCCTCCCGGGTGGAGTATGCATCCCCCCCCCACTTTCCCTCCGGGGTGGAGTATGCATCCTCCCCCCACTTTCCCTCTCGGGTGGAGTATGCATCCCCCCCACTTTCCCTCCCGGGTGGAGTATGCATCTCCCCCGCCCCCTTTCACAGTGGGGTATGCTGACAACCTACTCAGAGCCCCAATGCACTGCCATGGCCCATTACGGTTACTCACCAAGCAGCCAGGTACGTTGTCCGGCATGTCGGTCCATGTAGCCTGGTAGTGTTGAGTTCCGCAGGACCAAGGAGTCATGATTTGATCCGGGGTACCGAGCATTGCATTGTGTGATGGCTTTACTGGCATTACACACCATCTGGACGTTGATGGAGTGGTATTGCTTGCGGTTGCGATACGGCACCTCCATGGCATGAGGAACCACCAATTCTACGTGGGTGCAGTCGAGGGCACCTATGCAATTTGGCATGCCTGCAAGTGCATGGAAGGCAGCTTTGGTATCATATATCTCCTGTGGAGTCCGGGGGAGGCATATGTAGTCCCTTCTGTGCTTGAGGAGGGCATCCAGCACTTCGTTGAGTATCCGGGAAAATATTGGCTGTGAAATGCCATGCATGTGCCCCACTGTATGCTGGTAGGTGCCTGTGGCAAGGAAGTGGAGCACGGACACTACCTTTAGTAGAGGGGGGATGGCAGTGCTGATTTCTATGAGGCTCACTATGTCGGTATGTATCAGGGCCACTATGGTGGTTATGGTGTCCCAGTCAAGCCGGTACAGAGTGTGGATCTGCTCTGGTGTGAGGTTGAAGGGGGTGGCTCTGATGCGGGGAATTGGGGGCTGCCGGCGTGGTAATGGTGGCTGCACCGGTAGGGCATGCTGGCCCTGTCTCACCCTCCTTCTCCTCCTGTGTATCCTCTGTGGTGGGGGCTGTGGTTGCTGTGGTTGCTGTTGTTGCTGCCTTGCAAGCAGGGCCTCCAGCTGCAGGAATGCTGCTACAATTGGTATCATCTTGGTGTGGGAGGGGGTGTGGTGTGTGGGTGTGCTCCTTTTGTGCTGTGCCAGACTCTATTGCCTCCACCTGTGCTGATTGGGTGCACATGTTCCTCTTCCAAACAATGATCAGGGTTGTTAACACCTTCCCCGCGATGCCGGTATTAACGCCATGGCGGTAAGGTACTTTGCGCCCTTGTGGAGCTCGTTATTTCCGTGTTCGCTTTGCTTGGAATCGGAGATGGTTTACGTCTTCCCGTTATTTCCGCAATGGTGTGTCGGGCGCGCGACACTGGTCCGCTATTTACGCCATCGTAGTTTACGGTGGCGTAAATAACGGTGTGGCGGGTCAGAATGGCCCGTAACGGTAAAGGAAGTCGTTATTCCTTTACCGGCCTCGTTTTTCCCTTAACGCCGGACTCGGAATGACCCCCAATGTCTTGTTCAGGATTTTGTAGTTCTCATTAAATAGCACAGATGGCCTGCAGATGCTGCAAACCTGTGTGACTCTGTCCTTTTTGTGCATACGATCTTACTAAGCATTTAACATTTTCTCGGATCTCTGTAAGCAATCCACATTTTTGTTGAAGTCATGTTAGACCTTCTTCAAAGAGATTGTGAAACCTTAGACAGAGATCAATTGAATTGAGGTATTTTTAGCTTTATAGTGAAGGATCTATGTGAATGCAACAATTTCCTTACTGAAATTTTGTGCACATTGTATCTAAAATAAAATACATGGGTGACCCCTTGCAGCCCCCCCACCACATCCCCACCTAAATTAATTCCCAACCCCACCTATTTTCTAAATGAAATGTGGTAACATTTGTTTATAAAAATGTGTTGCAGTAATGGTGTGCAATATTTTCGGGTGATATCCTTTAGAATGTCTAAGCTGTTCAAGGAGAGAATCATTACAACAGTTGTACACCCTGTTTCAGATTAAAGAAATTCATATTTGCCAAAAAATGTGGTGGACGATCATCCAATAGAATAGTTCTGTTGAATTTGAATTCTCCTACTCCCAGGACATTATGTGATGATTCTGTAACCACCCAGCCAATAGCCTTACACATTTTTCGCCCAAGTCCCAGTAATTCTGTTTGTTCAAAATAGGGAAAATACTGCTCTGAAAGTTTGCTGCCAGTGGTTGTCATGCTTAAGGTGTTGTATTGCATGTCTTTGCTTGATTCTGGTACCATTTCCATTTTTCATTGTAGCATTCGCCTATTATCATTTTTTAGAATGTTTTCCTCTCTCAGCTCCAGCAGTTGCTTCCTTTTTTGGCACAGTTGCAAATGATATCAAGTACCCTCTGATAAATGCCTTGGTGGCAAGTCATACTGTTGAGACTTTACTCACAGAACCTATTTTGACTGCTATAAGTTTCCTGATCTCCCACTTTAGGCTGCTTGTGACATCAATGGTATGGTAATGGGAGTCATTACATCTCCATCTTGTCTCCTTGATGGTGAGAGCTGCCAGAACAATAGCCAGGCTACGTGGTGCATGATCTGACTGGGGATCATTTCCCAGAGTGTCCTTCTCATGCTCTATTAGATATCTCAAAACATAAAATATTAATTATTGTTGATTTTGGAGTAGAAGTGTTATTCCAGGTCAGAACAGAGTTTCAGCTACCAGGCATCAACTAAGCATAATCCCAAGGTTCCCAAAGCAAGCCTATTGTATCTAACCCTTGTTTTACGGCTACTGCTATTAGACTGTCTGGGGCAGGATTAGATCCAGAGCTCACCATCAAGACTGCATTAAAATGGTATAAAATGATGCAAAGCTTCTTAGCCAATCGAACATTTGACAAAGACTGCGGGCTCATTGCCAAATTTAATTTCAATTTCAAATGAAAAATTGGAAACCTTAATTCACGGTCACAACTATGTCTTACAAATTACACCCATCACCTCTAATGGATGAGGACTCTAAGTGTTCCTTAGTTACAGGACTAACAGGAGTGAAATTCAACATGTACCTAATTATCCCGACATAATCTAAAGAAGTTGTATAGTAGATTGGGAGGGCACAATAAACTCTCAGTCAGGAGAAGGAGCAACATTTAGACTCACTAACTAGACTGAACTCAAAAGCATAGAAAAAGTAGTGAGTGACAGATTCACTAATGCGAATTGGATGTATTGAGGTGAGGTGCACTAAGAAGTCTTCCTCTGTCATTGGTTTATTCTTTGTCTCGGATCCACATTTCATTTCATGCAGTAAATACATTGGGGAGAACACTGTCACTTCGGTACTATGAAAATAATCTACAACATCCTAGACTAATTTACAATAGCTGATCAGGAACTGCCTGCCAACAAAAGTAAACCTGATCTCTGCTCCTACGCAGTTATAAAAATAATAACAAAGGTTGTGACAGGCAGCTAATCAATAATACACAGGGTCATCTCATGTCTCATAGAATGGTGAAGGATAGCAGAATGTCGAATTTGGAATGAAGCCGTCAATCAACAATTCAATTAGGCAATAGAGAAAGAGCTAGTACGCTGTGTGAAAAAAGTATTTGACCTAGCAGGAGTTATGCACAAACATGATGAAATAGATGTTGTTCCCTGTGCTTTTTAGTGGGCGCCTGGGTGACTTGTCTTTCTTCTGATCACATGCTGACAATATTTCTGTTATCTTGGTGTTTATCATGACCATTTGGCCGTCATCCAAGCAGTCACCACAGTAAGGCGGACACACCGTATCAAGGTTTTGGGATCTGGTAGGAGAATGGGACCTTTTGAGAACCTCGATTTTTAAAGTTGTTAAAGGGCCACCCAAGCCCTGTATCATGTGGTCGCTGTCAAGTGACGAGTGTGGCTGATTGGGAAAGGTGTTCTGCAGTGTTTACAGCAGAATTTGAACACCATCAACATTTTCACTATATGCTTAACATGCTTTATTAGCAGCAACATCTTCATTAAAGTCTTGCAAGATTTCAGCAGTCAGTTTAGGTGCTGATAGTATACCAGGGAGCCAGACTGAGATGCTTTGGCTTTGACATAGAATTCTAAGTCTAACAGGAGAAGCAGTCATGTGTTCAGAAGGCTCCAATGGAGAGACAAACTGTAAGACTTTCCTAGAAAAGTGCTTGAATGGCAGGCAGCATTTACAGTGGATCCCTATGGCCTATGCCTGTTTTATGCTGGGACATAAAGCTGCCAGACTTCATAGAGATCCCCAGCATTGGTGCTGGGGCATTTGAATGGAGGAGAAGAAGGGAGTCGGCAGAAATGCAATTTGCATTGTGCCCCTCCTTTGCCCTATAAATGAATGACAGGGGGGCATAACATTAACAGAAGGCGTAAAAGCCACATCCCTTCCCTGTCTGTCTGTGAAAATGGTGAACAGTCCCCTCAACGTAGCAACAGTGCTCAATCCATTAACAACAGGTTTCACAGTGTTGTTCGCGCAACAGGATACTGAAAAATAAACACATTATGTGTATACTTTTGTTGAAAATGGTAGTTGAATGCAGGGGACTACCAACACTTACACTTACTAGCTGCTGTGCCCATGTGTGCAATTTCCATCACTCTCAAAGTGGTTAAATCACCTTAACTCTTTATTTTTACTCTCCATTTTGAGAAAAATAAGACACTGTCTGAAAATAAGCTTTGCGGGCAATATTTTATAATGGATTCCAATGGAATCTGACTTCTATAGACCAGGTGTAAACGCAAGGCATTTTCCACTGGAATGTTTGGTTTTACGCCTGCATGAAAATTGCACTGCAGGAGTAAAACCATATGATCTCCTCAGACGGAGGATGAAAGCAAAACTAGGATGCTGTCTCTGTGCTTTACTGCCTTCCTGCACCTCCAAATGGCTGTAAAATGAACTGGAGCATAAATGGAAAGCGTACATTTACATTTTCCGTTTACACGCCAGTGCATTACAATATAGCCCCATATTGGAGCTCATTTAGCTCTGAATCGTAATTTGACAAGTACATTGATGTAATGTGAGGTTGAAACTAGCAAATGATAGCAGCACCTGAACATATGCGGATGTTACTTATGGTGACTATACACATGATAGGAAGCTTTATCTGACATTGGGCAGTATTGATTTGACCTCTGAGTCTGCACCTAGCATATGATGGCAGCACCTGGTCATGTTAGGCTGTGCCATGCACATGACATCTATTACAGGTGTATGAGGCATTAACTGACATAAAATCTATTTGAAACTACACCTGGCATATGATGGAATCTCCAAGAGATATGAGATTGTCTTGTGTATTATGGCTGTACCTGACATGTTTGGCTTCTTCTGGCATAGGATGTCAGTATCAGCATGTCAGAGACCACATTCAGCACATTAAGGCACATTAAAACAGCACTTAAGAATGTGGGACTATTTAGACTGTAATGATTATACCTGGTGTGCAAGGTTATAACCGAAATATGATGGCGGTAACAAGCTGTATAAGAGTCTTCAGGCATATGATAGTGTCCGTTACCTAAACGGCTTCTGCTGTGTGCACACCTGGCATATTTCGACACTAACCATGGCATACCAATGCAGTAACCTAATTAAACTATTGTTGATACCTAAATTAGACTTTGCCATTCCTAAATGTTTGTTTCATCACTCTTAAGGTGTTATCTTGCATCTGTAATGTCACTTCTTCTGATGTCACTAGGGGCAAAGGTTGTGTGATTCCAGAACTGGAAATGTCAATGGGTGAGTGATGTCACTTCCGCTATCCCTGCTATTCTGGTGAATTGACGTCCCTGAATGCTTGCATGCCAAGCAGCTTGTACAACAGATCTGTAAGGGTCTGAATGCTTTATGCGGATGCATAAAACCGGTGGACTCCATGAAAATCCATGCCAGTGCAAATGCTGGAGCATTTGTATGGTGGAGAGGAAAAAAAGGCAGTGGAAATGCAAGTTGTGTCCCACCCCTCTTCTCCGCCATACACATGATTGAAAATGTGGTGTGGCATGAATAAAAGGTGCGAAATACTTATGCAAGACTTTTGACTCCTCTCCTTCACATTAGATCACTTTGTGTTTTTAAGATCAGTACCGAGTCGTTGCAACTTATATCTTGTTAAATAAGGGTAAATGGTTATTGTGTGCTCCTTGAGTTTTGTAGGCAACAATTCAGTTACATCCAGATTTGACAAAGCAGCAAGCACTAAAAAGGCTAGAGGATCAAAATCTTCAAACCTGTTGGTTATCCAAAACCTATTGACTGCTTCTCTCATTCTAATTGTGCATAGTGCAAGAAGAAGGGCTTTTGTGTTTTCTACTTTTCTATCCTTATCTGCCCAGGAGAACTTTCCACTGCTTTCCATCAAGACCATACTATGGACTCCATGAACATAGTGATTGCAGAAATAATGGCCTCGGCCTCCTCCTCTCCTTTCCTCATCTCTGACTGTCTGTCTGCTATCCAGAAGTGGTGTGCCGCCAATGACCTCTGCCTTAATGCCAGTAAGACTGAGATTCTACTCATCGGCACACCCGCTCTCTCCTTCCCTGCAGCTCTCTGGCCGGAATCTCTTGGCCCTTTTCCTGCTCCCACCTGCATGGCTAATGTTAGGCAGAAACCTGTGCAGTTCCCTCTGGGACCACTGCAAAAAGTTTAAGACTACAGGAGTTAGCAGTAAACCCAATTGGTAGCAGTCTGTACCACCCAGATTTACCTGGTAACTGTGGCTGAGCAGTCAGACTTCTCTCAAGATGAGTTAGGCCGTATTTATTTTTTTTAAACTTTTGTTTATTCATTCAGCTTGGTAACACAGATACAGGTGAATAACAATAGAGCCTTCAGAAGCAATTCAGGGCAATCGGCACATTACATACAATACATATCAATGGAATACATAAAGGAGAGGGTATCGACATATGCACCTGGGGGGCCCATAGAAGGACGAAACGAAAGTAAATGAAATATAGCTCAGGGGCCACCTGAGGCTGGGTTAGGAGAGGGAGCTGGAGATACAGAATCTGAGTCGGTGTCAGTGGAGGACATGAACGAGCGGAACTTCTGCCATATATCTCTAGGCCTGGAGCAGGCGGGTTGTTGAACCGCCCAGGATTCTTCAGTATCGGAGGCCCACGTAACTGCTCTGAGCCACTGCGCGTGGGTGGGGGGGATAGGCCGTAACCAGCAAAGTAGGATTGTACGCACCGCTAGTAGCATACAGAGACCAGCCAGTTTCCTGGAGTCGCGGTGGAGTTCAGGGAAATCATGAAATAGGCATTTCATTGGAGCTGGAAGGAAGGGGGATTCAAGGATGGTCGATGTAGTGGAGCACACTGAGGACCAGAATTGGGTGAGTCGAGGACATGACCAGATCATGTGGATGTAATCAGCATCCTCATAGCTGCATCTAGGGCACCTGGGGGAGGAGTCGCTAGAGATGCGATGTAGCCTGGTCGGGGTGTAGTGGTACCTGTGGAACACCTTAAATTGGATCAGTTTGAACCGGGAGTTGAAAGACACCCCGTGGATCCGGGCACACATGTGGGACCAACGTTCATCGGTTATCTCGAGGCCGAGATCTGTCTCCCAGGAGCGCCTTAGTTTGGGGAATGTAGGGGGTGTCCTGGTTTGAAGTAAGGTATATAGCCTGGAGATTTTGCCCCTCATTGGGTCAGGTGAGGAAAGTTCGGTGATTGCAGGTTCATCAGGTGGCAGTGATGGAAAGTTTGTGTACTTGTGCTTGAGTACTCTACGTAGGGATGAATACTGAAGCCAGACGGAGGGTTTCCGTCTAAGGGGGGCCGGGAGGTCAGGCCATTCTATAAAATTACCTTGTTCGAATATATCGCGCAGCAGTTCATAACCCGCCTCGGCCCATGTGCGAACCACGGAGGGGGGGACTCGCGGGACCCCAGGGAGGAAATTCCAAATTGGAAAGTTACTGTGAAAAGGATGGGTGATGCCCATTATTTGCCAAGATTTGGACAAGGCCAATGATGTGCATGTCGCTGGGTCCAGTGAGTCTGATGCCGACGGGATTGGCATGATCACCAGAGATCGGATGTCGCGATCGTTGACTGACAGTCTTTCCAGTCTAACGTGGGGTGGGGGGTCCGATATGTTGAACCAGTGTGCAGTATGTTGGAGTTGAGCCGCCAGCCAGTACTTGAGGAAGTCTGGTGCCCCAAAGCCACCAGCTTCCATTGGGGCAGAGAGGGTCTTAAGCTTAAGGCGGACCGCACCGGAATGCCAGAGGAAGGAATTAAGAGAGCGTGTCAATGTCTGAAAGAATTCAACACCCGGCCACAGCGGGATATTGGCAAATCTGTACAGTAGTTGGGGAAGTACCACCATCTTCAGTACCCCAATCCTGCCTGCAAGTGAGATCGGAAGTTTGTTCCAGCCCTGTATTTTTGTCATAAGGTATGTGAGGTATGACTGGAAATTATCTTCCAAGACCCGTTCAATATGACGTGACACTACTACGCCCAGGTACGTGAATCTAGATTGGGCCCATGCGAATCCCATGGCATCGGGAGGGGGGAGCGTGCTGGGTGTGAGCGGAAAAAGGGTTGATTTAGAGCAGTTCACTGTAAGACCAGAGATCCGTCCGAAGAGAGCGACGTCTGCAAGTACTGGGGCTAGATTAGTTTCGGGGGAGCGGATATAGAGAAGAGCATCATCGGCATATAGAGAGACTATATCTGAGCGACCGGCAGTACGTAGACCCCTATGTGCATGGTTCTGGCGAAGCATGTCCGCAAACGGCTCCATTGCCACCGCGAAGATTAAGGGCGAAAAGGGACAGCCTTGTCTGGTACCTCTAGCTATTTGGAATAGGGGGGAGCAGCGGTCCTCAGTGCGAACTCTGGCGACGGGATTAGAGTAAAGTAGCCTGATCCAGGATACAAAGGTGGGACCAAATTTGCATTTATCGAGTACCCGCCAGAGGTAATTCCACGAAACGGAATCAAAAGCTTTTTGCATGTCTAGGGTCGCGGCCACCGCGTGTACGCCAGGGTTCACTCTGCTTATAATGTTGAAAAGACGTCTCAGATTTAAGGAGGTGGAGCGGCCCGGGATGAACCCCGCTTGGTCAGGGTGGATGATATGTGGCATGTATGGGACCAGTCGTAGAGCGAGTAATTTTGCGAAGATTTTTACGTCACAATTGATCAGTGAGAGCGGGCGGTAAGAACCGCATTGAGTGGGGGATTTATTAGGTTTTAGTAGGACTGTTATGGTGGCTTCGCGGAGTGAAGGGGGGAACTGGCCCGCCTCCAACGATTCCTCCCAAAGAGCCACCAGGTGGGGGAGCAGGAGTGATTTGAAATGTTTATAAAATTCGACAGGGATACCATCTGAACCTGGGGCCTTACCCGAGGATAGAGAGTCTATAGCATCCGAGAACTCCTCAGGGGTGAATGGATTCTCAAGGGATCCGATGGTGTCGGGAGAGAGGACCGAGAGTGGGAGTCCATTCAGGTAAGCATCGATCTCTGCATCGGTGGCACTGTCAGAGTGTGCATATAGGGATTGGTAGAAGGAAAGGAATTCCGCATTGATATCTCCAGGGGAGGTGGCCATGGACCCATCGGGTCTCTGGATTCCGGGAATGGGTGGGGAGCCAAACTCATGGCGGAGGAGTCTAGCTAGGAGACGGCCAGGGCGCTCGCCCTCACCATACCTCCTCGCCCGCCCGGGATTATCAAGAAACTTCAGCTCGCGGTCCGCAAGGGCGCGGAAGATGTCCAATTCAGTGCCGATTAACGCGAGGGTTACAGGGGTTGGATCTAGGGAATACTGAGCTTCCAGTGAAGATAACGTGGCCTCGCTCTCGGCGATCTCCCTGCGAATAGATTTGAGGATACCGTTTTCCTTGGAGAGGGCAATGCCTCTGATGTACACCTTAAAGGATTCCCAGAGGGTAGCCTGAGAGGACACGGAGTTGGTATTGATCTCAAAAAACTCCTCGATCGCCGACTCCATCTCGGAGCTAAATACCGAATCGAGTAAAGAATGCGGCTTCATTTTCCAGTGTCTGGATCGATCCCGATCCGGGCCCCAGCATAATGTAACAGTTACAGGGGAGTGATCGGATAGGGTCCTGGGGAGGATTGTCATGCCAGATACACTCCTAATTAGCCCATCAGACACCAGCCATCTGTCAATCCGAGAGAAGGAGTCGTGAACCGTAGAGTAGAAGGAATAAGAGCGGGAATCAGGGTAGAGAAGGCTCCATGCGTCAAATAAGGATAGGCGGGGAAGAGAGGAGAGTGTAGTGTAAGCCGCTCTGGAGAGTTGACGGGGTCTGGAACCAGATCTGTCCAGATCCACGTCGAATATTGTGTTGAAATCGCCTCCCCAGAGAATCGGTATCAGAGGGAAGCCATCTAAGAGAGTTATAAGATCAGAATAGAATCCGGGATCATCGATATTGGGGCCGTATATATTCAACAGGACTACTTCCTTATTCTGCAGGATACCATGGAGTAGAACGTATCTGCCCAGGGGGTCGATAATCGTGGCGATGGGGTTGTATCTGAGACTTCTGTGAATAAGGGTCATAACCCCGCGGCTCTGGGTAGAATAGGTGGTAAAGTACCTCTGGGAACCCCATGTTTTAGCAAATTTTTCGCAGTATTCTGTGCATGCATGTGTCTCCTGAAGGAAAAGGATTTTAGTCCCATGTCGCTCGGCTTGAAGTTGTAGTAACCTCATTTTCTTATAATTACCCAGTCCCCGTACGTTCCAGCTCATAAATGTCAGGGTTTCCTCACTCGACCCTCCAGGGATAGTCATAGAGAAATACGGGTGGGTGAAAATGTGCTCCCCAAGGACGGTGCTCAATGCGGATCAATTTAAAACGCCGAAGGGGCCATGATGCTTCGGGCTCTGCCCTTTCTGCGAATACCAAGCTGCTTTTAGCATTTAACCCCGATCCCCCCTCCCCCTCCCACACCCCTCCCCCAATCGAAGGGATGAACAACCCGCACCCAAACAACCAGAACAAACACGATGGCATCAACGCCTGGGGGGCCTGTGTACCGGCCTGGCGGCGACGCTCCGAACCATAAGGCAATTTTTAGGATAAACATAATGCCCACTAATATTCCCCGTTCCCACCCAGGGGAGGGTCCGTGGGTGACGGAGGGGGGAATGGACAGCAGGTGATGCAACAAGAGAACTGGGATGGAATGTGTGTACAACCGATCCACTGGACCGAGAATCGTATTAGCTCAACTACGAGAACTGAGAGAAAATCCTAAGGAGAGGTGAACAAGGGTGAGAAAAGCATTTGACGGGCATCCAGAGCCTATCGGGGAGGGGGGTGGGCCGAGCAGGAGGCTGCCCAGCAACCCGGCCATATTGTGATAGGCCAGTGGAACTGGAGGCAACAGTCACAGTGAGAAACAACACCAGTGATACCAACATTTTTGTCAAGAGATGTGAACGAGGCAATACACGGGAGACTTATCAGGTAATAGCGCAATGACAAAGATTCAGCCAGGAATTAAGGCAGGATTAAACGGTGTCAATTCAGCAATTAGGGCGATCCGTTGCGAGCCAGTGTCAGTGACTGTCACGGGAACATTTCAGCCGGGAAGGCGTACATCAATGAACCTGGCTGCCTCCTCGGGCAGCGTGAGAAAGTAAACCCGGTTAGTGTGTTCGATACGAATCGCACAGGGAGAAAACAAAGACACAAACAAACTCCATTACGATGTGAACAGGATGGGTTGGACGGCAATCCTGTCAGTCCACGAGCCTACGTAGATGCCGCAACCGGGAATGACGGAATGCTACAAGTCTAGCTGAGTTCTGGGCCAGGGCCCAACGGCATCGTTACACCAATGAGCCCATGTAGTGTTAGGCCGATGTCACAGTGTGTGGACCAATGTAACAAGATATTCAGCAATGGCAGTGAGTGTTGTGGGTACAATTCAGCCGGGAAAGTGTTCGTCTATGAACTTAGAGGCCTCCTCTGGTAGCGTGAAGAAGTATACTCGGTTTGAATGTTCGATTCGTAGTTTGGCGGGATATAGCATTGCATATTTGACCTGGAACTCGCGCAGTCTTCTCTTCACCGCCAGGAAGGACTTACGCTCACGCTGGACCGCCATCGAGAAGTCCGGATATAGGTGGATTCTGGCTGCGCCCAACAAAAGGTCTCCCTTAATTCTCGCCGACCTAAGGAGGGCATCCCGGTCGCGAAAATTGAGGACTCTGGCTATGATGGGGCGCGGAGGAGCGCCAGGCCTGGGCTTCGCTGTAAGTGCACGGTGGGCTCTCTCGATTGCAAATTGTGAGGAGAGTTTTGGGGAATCAAGGAGTCGGAGTAGCATGCTCTCCACATAGTCCTCCATGGGTTCTTGTATGCCATCCTCCGGCACCCCAATTATGCGGAGGTTGTTGCGCCTCGAGCGAGACTCAAGATCCTCATTCTTCTTCTCCACCTCTGTCACGTGGGCGGATAGCGTGGAGATCTCCGCCCGAAGGGAGCCCAGACCATCCTCAGCGGTGCTCACCCGCGATTCAATCTCGGTCACACGACCATCTGTCCTCTCCATATGTGCCTTAATAGAGGATATGGTACCATTCATGTCGTCGAGTTTGCTGTGGATTGTGGTGAATCCCTCACGGATGTATTCCAACATTTTCTGAGATTCGGATGGTTCTTGTTCATGTGAAGCGGATGGTTCTTGTGCAGGTGTCTCCGCCCCGGATCCCCCCGGAGGCTTCGTAAACATATTGATGGAGGATTGCTTCTTTCCCGTCCGTGTCGACATGATGCCGACCCGAGATGAGCTCAAAACCAGCGGGCCAGACAGGAGGGTGAGCAGGGCGCCAAGGGAGGGCACCCGGACGCGTGTATGGGGCCGCCACCGGCCAGAGCCCAGGACGGGACGACTCGAGTTCAGATGGGGGGACCAATCTCCGCCGGACCGCCGGCCCCGGGTCAGGAGTGTCTCCACGGACAGTTAACACATGTGGTAGTCAGGAAACCACAAGCAAACCTCAGAGATCCTGTGGGCGCCGGGGCCAAGGAGACAATAATTAGTAGGAGAGCCAGGGGAAGCCACTGCGATGAGGTGGGACAGGGGTATATCCTCGTGTGAAGTTGCAGGGTGGTCAGCACTCCAGAGGAACAAGGGCCAGCAAGGCGAGTAAGTGGTGCATCAGTACGGGAGATCGGGGAACAGAGCGCCCCCCAACGTGTCAAGGTGACTCGATAATAGGTAATTAGGAGGGGGCAGATGTCACAGGCCGCCCCCGGGCCAGTTCATGTAGGCTGATGGGTCCGGGGGGTGGTGTAGCCGGAGACGGGATCAGCCAGGGAGTAGGGAGGGCACCACCTCTCAGGGTATCAGGATAGAAGAGGAATGGAGTTGCAGCCACCAGATAGGGCCAAGTGTAGTGCCCGAAAACATGGGGAGGGCTCCAACGTGGGTGATGGCCCACGGTGATTCAGAGACGCCGATACGCCGCCCAAGGCCGCCGGGAAAGTGGAGCTCCGGAGGGGCTGTCAGCAGGATAGGTGTAACGGAGATCAGGGGCCCGGGGGTAACTCACCACCCGGAGCCAGGAGCGGAGGACCGGTCCAAGTCAGCACACCGCCTGGGATGGGGCAGCGGAGCGAAACGCTCTCGAGTCCAGCGAAGATTCAGGGGCGCAGGCTGTAGCGCCGAGCAGCCACTCGCTCGTAAGGTAGAAAGAGCGGTCGCGTCGGGCGGGAAGGACGCCCCTCCCCCACAGGAGGCCTCAAGCCACGGGACACGGCCGCGATTCTCCGGAGCTCAGAACGGGATCGGAGGAAGCACACGCTCCCGTCACACCCGCGGCGGCTCGTAGCCCCGCAGCGGCAGAGGTCCGGGGGACGGGAAGCGACCGGCGGGTGTCTCGTCACATCAGCTTTCACCTCCGTCGGATGGCTATGTATATCGCCGAGGCAAACAGGAGGATTTCTGCAAGAAGGGCGCCTCACGGCTCGGAGCAGATCAGAAGGCGGCCATCTTCACTGAGCGCAACAGCGCCCCCCCCCGTCTGCCCGAGTTAGGCCGTATTTAGAGTATACAAGATAGGGCAATTTACACAGTAGAACAAGCAGACACTGATCAGAGCTTGGGTGTAAAGATATATAATTATTTATTTAAAAACACATCTATGAAAAACACACTGGCACTAATATGGCAAACAACTTCAATCACAATTACTATAAGTATATATCAATCCCATAACAATATTTCGACAAGTCTAGGTTCAACGGCACCACTTATTTGCAGACAGAGGTGAATGCTTTAACCTAGATGGCACTCTAGTATTCGTTATAACGGGAGAGAAAAAGGCAGGGTATGAAACCAACTCAGTACCAACACTTTTACGAAGCAAACGCAAGGCAAGCAAGGCAGGGTCAACTGTAGATCACAAAGTTCAGAGGCCAGGCCCACTCGGAGAGAGGCAAGGCGATGTGTCCCAAAAGTATCACAGTGGAAATGCACTTCAAGTCTTTGTAGCAAAATGTCAAAGAAAGGTTGTACCAGTTTTAGAACAAAAGTTAAGAAGGTCTGGAGGCGACCCAATGGAAAGGTAAGGATTTAATCCACTCCTGGATGAGTCTCATACCTCTAGTCGATGACATACATCCTAGAGAGACCATCAGCATTTTGGTGGTGACACCCTGACCTGTGCTCAATGGTGAAATCAAACCCTTGCAGGCAGATTGACCATCTCAGTAGTTTTGGGTTTTCCGCTTTCATTTGTATTAACCATCTCAAGGGTTGGTGGTCAGTCAGAATGACAAAAGTAGAACCATACAAGTATGGCCTAAACTTCTTCAGAGCCCACACGATAGCAAAGCACTCTCTTTCGATTGTTGCCCACCTTGTTTCAGGATCCTTCAGCTTGCGGCTGATGAAGCAAACGGGGTGCTCCCTACCTTTCCATACAGTTGACTGAGTACTGCACCTATTCCTACATTTGAAGCATCTGTCTGCACAATGAAAGTTTGGTGGTAATCAGGAGCTCTGAGTACTGGGGCTTGGCAAAGAGCCTTTTTCAGGTTTTCAAAGGCCTGATTGCACTCCTCGTTCCATCTAACCTTCTTAGGGAATTTTGGAGAGGAGATGACATTCAGAGGAGAAGCTATGGTCCCATAGTTCTCAATGAAATTCCTGTAATACCTGGTGAGTCCTAAGAAGGCTCTCACCTGGGTCTGAGTAGTAGGTGTTGTCCAATTTTGCACAGCTACAATCTTACTGAGCAAAGGCCTTATTTCACCACCTCCTACCTCATGTCCAAGATAGACTACCTTACTCTGTCCAATTTGGCATTTACTCGCCTTTATGGTCAGATTGGCTCATCCAAGAGCCTGCAAAACATATCTTAGGTGGGTTACATGTTCTTCCCAGGAATTGCTGAACACTGCTATGTCATCCAAGTATGCCATGCAGAAGTCCTCCATCCCATTCAGAACCTGGTTTACCATCCGTTGAAATGTGGCAGGTGCATTTTTCAATCCAAAAGGCATTACCTTAAACGGTACAAGCCAGCTGGGGTAGAAAATGCAGTTTTCTCCTTGGCATGGTCTGTCAAAGCTATTTGCCAATAGCCTGACGTCAAGTCAAATGTGCTGAGGAACTTGGCTGAACCAAGTCTATCCACCAACTCATCTGTTCTTGGCAAAGGGTGGGCATCAGTCTTGGTGACTGCATTAAGAGCTCTGTAGTCCACACAGAATTTATTTAGATCCTGCCTTTGGTACTAACACAAATGGGCTAGACCATGGACTAGTAGAGGGCTCTATTACCCCGAGATCAAGCATCTTGGGTTCTTACACTTTCTGACATTCTGTATCCTCTGCTTTTCACTGGCAGACAGTCACCAGTGAGTATGTCATGCTGGCCCCAAGGGGTCAAGCTGGTGAAAGTGAGAACAGAGAGGCAAACTGATTCAACATAGATTTGCACTGTTCTTGTTGCTCAGGTGTCAGATTTGAAGAGAGATTTACTCCTTCAATTTTTTTGTCTAAAGGTAAGCCTCTGAGGAGATCCGGAAGAGCTTCACTCTCTTCTTCTTCTTCCTCTGATGATGCTAGAAGCAACGCTCTTACATCAGGTCTCGAGACATACGCTTTGAGTCGGTTGGTGTGGAAGACTGTTGGAGCCTCCTTGGGATTGCCCAAGTCCACCAGATAGTTGACCACTCCAAGTTTACCCACAACTCTGAAGGGTCCCATCCATTTGTCTTGCAAGGCCCTCTGCCTTGTTGTGATCATAACGAGAACTAGCTGGTCTTGAGTGAACTCAACCAAGTTAGCCTTTTGATCATGCCAGTGCTTGACCAATGCTTGTCCAGCTTTCAAGTTATCACTTGCTTCCGCCATCATGTGTGACATTCTGCTCCGGAGACCTATCACATAGTCAGTCACTCTGACTGGCTTGGGGGAAGGAGCACTCTCCAACCCCTCCTTAATCAGGGCCAATGGACCTCTGACGGGATGACCATAGAGAAGCTCAAAGGGAGAATAACCTACTCCCTCCTGAGGGACTTCTCTATAAGCAAAGAGAAGGCATGGCAGTAGAAGATCCCACTTTCATTTAAGGGGGTCCTCTAAGGCACCTATCATGCTCTTCATGGTTCGGTTGAACCTTTCTACCAACCCATTGGTTTGTGGGTGGTAAGCTGTTGAGAACTTGTAAGTAACTCCACAGGTTTTCCACATGGCTTTCATGTAGTGGGACATAAAGTTTGACCCCCTGTCAGAGATTACTTCCTTAGGAAACCCAACCCTGGTAAAAATACCAAGGAGGGCCTTAGCCACAGCCGGAGCTGTAACAGTCCTCATAGGAATGACCTCAGGATACCTAGTAGCATGGTCTACTACAACAAGTATAAACCTGTTGCCTGAGGAGGTTGGAGGATCAAGGGGACCAACAATGTCAATCCCTACTCTCTCAAATGGGACTCCCACAACTGGGAGAGGCACTAAAGGTGCCGCATTCTTGGAGCCAATTTTACCAGAGGTCTGGCAGGTGTGGCAGCTCCTGCAGTGTTTTTCTACTTCGGCCCCCATCTTTGGCCAATAAAAGCAGAGAGAGAGCCTTTCCTTAGTCTTCTTGAAACTCAAGTGACCAGCCAAAGGAATCTCGTGGGCTAACTGCAAGAACTGTTGTCTGTTCTCTTGGGGTACTACAAGACGTTTGTAGTCTACAGGCGCAGACCCGGTCGGTTAACTGTAGAAGAGGCCATCTTCCCAGTGCATCCTGTATTTCCCAGGCTCTTGCCCTTCAGCCTGAGCTTCTGCCTGGTGGCAAAGACCTTTCAGAGTTGGACATTCTCTCTGTCCCTTACTGAAGTCTGCCCTATTGGGTCCACCTTCTGCCAGTAAAGACTGCAGCTCAGGATAATCAACAGGATCCAGATCTCCAATTAGTTCCTGGCCTTCCATTAGCTCTTCCTCAGAGTCTAATTCTACCACACAGGGTTGTACCACCCTCTCAGCCTCAGCTGGAGGGGGAGTTACGGGTGTAACTGTGGACAACCGAGGGGAGGTCCTTGTTGGCTGCACTGAAGTGCTGGCTGCTGGTTTCGGTTTAGAAGTTTTAGGTTTCCCTTTCGCTTCTGATTTCTTTGAGACAGCAGCTGACAAATCCAGTGGAGCAGGAGTGATATCCTTCTTCATCATCTCCTGGGGAGTACCTCTCATGGTTCTCTCCCTTGCAGGTCTGGTTAGCTCCTGTAACCGTTTACTAGGAGGTCTGGGGGTATGAGACACAACTCCGAGAGTTTTTAAATCGTTACCCAACAGAACTCGTCCTGGTACCTCACTTTGTATGCTGACAGGTATCTTCACAGTCATGTCATTACACTGGATGAGAACTGGTAATTGGGGAAGCATCTGCACAGGCCCTCCAGCTAACTTGGTGAGGCGTTTGGGTGCCTTAGCAACATCCACGGCCTGAAAAAAAGATGTATCCACCACAGTTATGCTGGCTCCAGTGTCCCTAATGGCAAGAGTCTCCTGGCCATTCACCTGGACACTGTCCTTATAATACTCTTTAGTATTATCTGGGATAGAATTATAGACATCTAAATTCTGTTTTTCCCACACCCCAGAGACACTAAAGAAACACTGGCTGAGACTCCAATGGGTTCATCAGCCAGCAGTAGAAAGTTTCCACTTGCCATTTGGACTTCCTCCTCTGGAGCGAAGGCTAAGGAGACAAGCTGGACCCCTGAAGGTTTACCCTTGCATCTGGGATCTCCTTTCACATGGTCAGTAGAGCCACAAACAAAGCATTTTCCAAATGCTTTCTGGAATGGTGGCTTGTTCTGGCCTCCCTCTGGTTTGGCACCAGAAGGTACACTATTCTGCTGTGGTTTTCCTTGTGGCTTACCCTTATGGTTTTGTTTGGGGCACTCTTTGGAATTTGAGTTATTAGAATTCTCTTTTGAGTCTTTTTTAGGCTGTTTTCCCTCATCCTTTTTCTGAGTTGCCCCAGAATCCTTATGAGTAGCTCTGTTGGCAACCCACAAGTCAGCAGCCTTAGCTAGCTTCCTGGAATCCAATTCCTTCAAATCAGCCAAGTGCTGTCTGAGCTCAGGAGAACAGGCATCATAAATAGACTCCAACATAAAAACATTCTTCATACCCTCATAAGTGTTCACCTTGTAACCCTTAATCCATCCCTCTAAGTTTTTCAACCCTTCACTCACCCAGGTAGCCCAATGGGTACCATCATGCTTTTTGAGGGATCTAAACCTCTTAAAATACTGGGAAGGGGTCTTCCCAAATCTAGCTATCAAAGCTAGTTTCATATTTTCATACTATTTCCTATCCTCCTCCCCCAACTCCATTACCACATCAGTTGCAACAGGGGGGAGCCTAGAGAACAACCAGGTAAGTAGCTCATTACCTGTGATGTTCTGGAGCCCATGATTGTACTCCAACAAACTCAGCCAATCCAACACATCCAACTTTGGTTCATACATACCAATTAATTCCTTAGGCATCCGGGGTCTTTTGGGACTGGAACTTCTAGAGGAGCCAGAGACAGAAGCAGTTTCGACAGACAACTTTTTCATTTCTAACTCATGCTTGAGCTCCATTTCTCTGAGCCTAAGAATTTGTTGCATTGCTTGGTGTTTCTGTTCAGTTTGAGCAGTAATCCTTCTGAATTCCAAGTCTATTTTCATTTTTTCTAGTTCAAGGACTTGACGACTTAGTGTGGGACCTGCTATAGGCCCAGTAGGTACAGCTGGTAAGGCAGACAGAGGAGTAGGGGAGACAGTTTCATTAGCCTCTCCTTCCTCTTCAGCCTCTTCATCACTATCATCAGAACTTTGATTTAGATCAACACCATTACTGTTATCTACATTTGCTGGAGAAGTTGGTTCCTCTGAACCAGTACCCAGAGTTTGGTTTTCCAGCAATCTCGCTATCAGTTCTATTTTCTTGCCTTTTACAGAAAGATTCTCTTGTCTACAGAGAGCTCTCAAACTCTCAGTATTTTTTCCTGACAAGGACTCTTGGCTGTTAACTTCCATAGTAGACATGTTTTTAGAAAGTTGCTTTTTAGTGCTAAGCTTTGTGGTTAGTTATCCTAAAGTGTTGAAAAGCACTCTAAACTGTATACTCGATACAAATCCCACCGCTGTACACCAGTGTTAGGCAGAAACCTGTGCAGTTCCCTCTGGGACCACTGCAAAAAGTTTAAGACTACAGGAGTTAGCAGTAAACCCAATTGGTAGCAGTCTGTACCACACAGGTTTACCTGGTAGCTGTGGCTGAGCAGTCAGACTTCTCTCAAGATGAGTTAGGCCTTATTTAGAGTATACAAGATAGGGCAATTTACACAGTAGAACAAGCAGACACTGATCAGAGCTTGGGTGTAAAGATATATAATTATGTTACACATCTAAAATTGTACTCTGGCTGCGGTATATAGATGATTTGTTCATTATCTGGGATGGAACCAGCTCCGAGTGGTTAGACTTTGTGAAGAAACTTAACACCAATGAATTAAATCTGCAGTTTACAGAGAGCCACAACAAGACTGCTATTGTGTTTCTCGATATTCTTGTTAAAGTGGCCCTTGAGGAACTTGTAAAGGAACTTTATAGGAAACCGACAAGTTCAAACATACCGCTACATGCCAAGAGCAATCATCCTACCTCCCTGAAATGGTCCATACCATATGGCGAATTTATTCACATAAGAATAAATTGTTCTAGACTGGAGACTTTTGATGCAGAATGTAGATATATGGCACATAAATTTAAACAGCGAGGTTACCCTAAGAAGATATTGGAACGAGCGTATCATAAAGCAAGGGACCAAGATCGCTCCTTATTATTAACAACAAAAGTGGTGCCATTACCACAGGAATGTCAGAATGAGACACGTCTCATTCTTAATTATGGCACGAATTCCCAGAACATACTTCAGATTATGAGAAAACACTGGCATGTTCTACAATTGGTTTAACACTTGGGAGGGATCCTGGGAGACAGGATGAACATTACATTCAGACGTTCTGCCTCACTTAAAGACAATCTTGTCTCTAGTTTCATGAGTGTTTCCCCGCTTTCAAGAGGCTCTACCTGGCTACACACATCAAACACAGGCTTTCAAAAATGTAGGAAATGTAAGGCCTGTCAATTTGCTAAGGATGTCTCTAGCTATGAACACCCAATTTTGGCTAAAAGTATTCCCATCACATCGCGAATCACCTGTGACACCGAGTACGTGGTTTATGTGCTCGCGTGTCCTTGTGGCAAGTGGTACGTTGGAAGTACCATAGGAAGACTTAAGCTGCGGATGTTGCAGCATATTCGAGCCATTAAAAATGTTGATGCAACATACCACATGGCTTTACACTTTAAAGAAGTACATGATGGAAAGCTAGATGGCTTTACATACTTTGGCATTTACACCATAGCCAAACACCCTAGGGGTGGAAATAGAGAATTGGCACTGAGACAGTTGGAAACCAAATGCATTCTGTATCTTGACACGAAGAAACCAAGAGGTCATAATTTAGATTAAGAACTTTATACTTTCTTAGGGACTTAATGACAACAACATTTTTTTCCTTAAATGATGTTATCAAGAGTTATACTGCTGTTCTTCCCTTTCTGGAATGCACAAGAGATAAAGTTTCCATTCTGTTTTCAACCTTTACCTCCATTCTCCTTTTCCACCCTTTCTCTCTTTTTCATATTAGGTGTAATGAGAGTGCCTTCCTGATTAACTTTCTTTATTAATCATATATTTTATATGTGAGACTGCATAGATACTCCTTGGGACTAATTAGTATACAAACAGTCTGAGATCCACTAGTTGATTGAGGGCTCTCAATCAGATGTACTAAGCTTGACGTGTGTTATTCATATATGGTATTTTTTATGAGATATTTTTATAAGGTATTTTTATAAGGTATCCCTTTATGGCATTCCTATATGATCCTTACTGGTTTCTGACTGCATCTCTCTTATTGATTCTTTATAGTTAGCTTTATTCCTGTAGTTTATTCTCTACTTGGCTTTCTTTTTGCTCTACTCTTTGCTTCTTTAATTCTATATTTCTGTTTTTCTCTTTTAACTATAGGCATGCAATGCAGAATCCAGTGGTCACTGAGTTTCCCCGTAGGGTCTGAGGTTATGTTTGAATCCGCACTGTTTTTGCTTAGGGGGAACCCGTTTTGGGTTCAGTATATAGATCAGTCTATAGGGCTCACTTGAGTATTCATTTTTTCACCCTACCCCTAGCATAGCAGAGGATACATTTCTGTTTTTAGAATTGTGATGTATTGTTTTTCATTATACTTTTTTCTAATTTTGTTTCATGAAAGTGCGCCAAGGTTACACACATAATTGGGTATTTGTTATCCTGTCTCTGTTCTGCTATCCCCTTTCTTTTTCTGCCTTTTTATATATTCCTTTCGAACCTAACACATGATTTTTCGAATTTTAGACCCATAATTATTTTATGTTGTGCAAGAATGTTGCTTTTTACAATGCTGTCTTTGTGAACTATTTTTAAAGACCGAATTTCTGGTACAACGTGTATATTGTAACCATCCCTTTGCCATTTTGCACAAGTCGAATGTTTACAGGCACCATGCACTTTATATTAGGCACTTTGCACTTTATGTAAGACATGCACTTGGCACTTTATAGCAAAAAGGCAACCAGCACTTTAGAGACTAGGACCAGTTCACTTGGAACTATGTATTTGGGCTGGTGCAGTCTTGTAATTTTGCAGAGGGCAGTACACCTAATTCTTATTTTCCATTAAACCTCACAACATATGTCTATTTGAGGAATGCAAGCAACATCCTTTGTTTATTTCTTTGCTCATAATTAAATATAATAATGGGTTCTGTGTGAATATCATAATTCCGCATAAGATTGAAAAAGGCGGATGTATGATCTAGTATTACACTTGGTCACGGCAGGAAAAGGACACACACACACGGTGTTTTGAATGTACAAATAACTTTGAGGCTGCTACTAAAAGTCACAGAAGCGAAAAACGAGAACCATTATATGCATTAAGGGTTTTAACACGCTCTGAATATGTTTACTCTCCCATTTGGAATGAAACGCACTAAGCGCTAATTATCCATGTGGTTATGTTATTTATAATATGTGAGTTGTTTAACTATTTTTTATTTCTGTTTAACGATTGAGCAAGTGCTAATAATGCATGTAAATATCGCTGATAAAAGAGACATACACTAAGAAGCATCTTCAATGTGCACAAATGTTGCAGTAATTACAAAACTTTTTATACATTTAAAGATGTCTGCCTTTGAAATGTAGTCAAAGCACTGTGTGTGAAATGGATACACTCTATCCGATACAGAGATCAAAGAGACTAAGAACCCTTTTTAAAGTCACCTTGTTTATGTTTGCACTTTTAAACGTGATCAAGCGGTCTGTGCACCGTGAAACGCGTCTTCTGGATTCTTTCCTTGCCATGCTGACATTTAATAAAGCACTGTTAGTCTGGTAAAACTTTGGATTGTGTTTTGCCTCTGTGCAGAGAGCCACCAACGACTTTCTCTACTGTTCTTGGGAGTGCATTCCACTGGTTAAGCTTTTCCCGGTTCCATCTTGGTTCTGGGAAATAGGTTTTCCCCCCTTTTTTCGAATATATAATTATGTATTTAAAAACACATCTATGAAAAACACACTGGCACTAATATGGCAAACAACTTCAATCACAATTACTATAAGTATATATCAATCCCATAACAATATTTTGACAAGTCTAGGTTCAACAGCACCACTTATTTGCAGACAGAGGTGAATGCGAACGGGAGAGAAAAAGGCAGGGTATGAAACCAACTCAGTACCAACACTTTTACGAAGCAAATGCAAGGCAAGCAAGGCAGGGTCTACTGTAGATCACAAAGTTCAGAGGCCAGGCCCACTCGGAGAGAGGCAAGGCAATGTGTCCCAAAAGTATCACAGTGGAAATGCACTTCAAGTCTTTGTAGCAAAATGTCACAGAAAGGTTGGACCAGTTTTAGAACAAAAGTTAAGAAGGTCTGGAGGCGACCCAATGGAAAGGTAAGGATTTAAGACACATCACGCTAACCGTTTCAAGGGAAGCCAGGCGGACACAGTACCTTGAAAGTGAAGAGACAGCTCCGGCGGGGCAGTTGTTCCTGGTGGTGGATGCAAGTCGGGGCTTTGCCAGAAGATGAGAGGATCTCGTCGTCGAGGAAAAGTTGAAGATCGTTGCACCACCAGGGAAGGGACCAGCCGCGGAGTGCTCCGTCACAAGGCACCACCTTTTGGTCGCGGTACAGTGGTTAGTGGCTATCCGGTTGCCGGGGTGCTCAGCACAGGCAATTCGGCCACTAGACGTCCTGGAAGTGAAGAAAAGCAAGGGACCGGTTGTTCCCACCAGTCAGGGGAAGAAGACTCTCGAGCAGGGAGATCTCCTCTGTCGTCGGGAAGTGGTGAGTCAGTTCAGCAGGGCTCCACCGGAGGTGTCAGCGTTGCAGGTCGGCTCAGCTTTACCCTCGTCGGATTCTTAGGTCCTGTGGCGACTTCTGAAGTTCCAGTCCCAAAAGCCCTGCTTTTATGCAGACAACCCCCATTCATTCAGCCTAGCTGTCACTCAAACATGCTAAGTGGTGAGCGGGGTGGCTCACCACTTGGGCCAATCACACAAGAGTGCGACCTGAGTTGGCAAGGCAACTCAGTCCAGGGTGCCTAAACCCCCTCCCACAACCCCTGTGGTACCCAGACAGAATGGCACCACTCTGGAGGGCTTCTGTGTAGAAGCCCGCCAAAAGTGGAACAAAGGGCTCAACCTTTGGTTCGGAGTTACAGAGGCGAACACATACGCCATTTTGAAAACCGAGTTCTGGCAGAAAATACCAACCGGTGGATTTATTTAAGACAAATAAACCAGCGGTATGTTAGAGACTAATGTGAAAAAGTATTAGCCTCGAACAATGGGAAGAATCCCATAGGAATATATTTGTGGTCGAATATAAAAAGTAGTATCCACTGCCACCAGCCAAAACTCGACGAGGGGGGACGGGACAGTGCCCCCTCGAACAACAGACCCAGGGGTAATCGAATTATCCCTACCAGTACGTCCACAATAGGATGGTTTGTACTGGTTCTGTTAATACATTTAGGTCTAGTAAAGCCAATGGTGACTTTACATGCCCTGGGAGACAGTAGTCAGTCCCAGGGTATGGAGTCTACGGTGGGGATCCTCTAGGACACCCCAGTATTACGCCATGGAGGGTGGGGTGTAACACACATAGCAAAACACATGAGACCCTATGGAGTAAAAGACCCCATAGCCCATAGAACACATTAACATTCAAAGAAATACCACAAATCATGTCCAAGAGTGGGAGAAAAAGAGTCTTCATCTTGGCAGGATGAAAAAAAAAACAGTCCAGAAATCCAGCAAAGCTGCTGGGGGACTCACTAGGTTAGGAAATTCAGCCTAAATAGAGAATTCTCCCTAACAGCTAAAAACCTCAGAGTCATCTTCGACTCCACACTATCCTTCTCTCCTCTAATCTCTGACGTCTCTAAGAAGTCACACTACCAGCTGCACCTCCTCAGACATATTCTTCCTTTCCGCTCCTTCCCCCAGACGCTCACTGTCTCCAGAGCCCTGGTTCTCTCTAGGCTGGACTATTGTAACAGCCTCTTTCTAAATCTGCCTACCTCTACTCTCCGCCCTCTGCAACTTATCCAGAACAGGACTGCGAGACTTGTCCTTGGCCTCAAGCCCAGGGATCATATCTCTCCAGGACTGAAATCTCTGCACTGGCTCCCAGTGGCTACGAGGATTAAATTCAAAACCCTCTACATTGTCCACAAGGCCTTCTGGGGCCTGGAGCCGCATTACCTTCAGCTCTCTCTTCCTAAATATCTTCCTTCTCGAGCTCTTCGCTCAACCGCCTCCAACTCCCTCAGGGGCAGTCGCTTCTCCAAGCAACGAGTTGGTGGTAGATCTCTCTCTTCGGCAGGGGCCTCCCTCTGGAACAGCCTTCCTGCCTCCCTGAATCTTGAGGAGAACCATCTCTGGTTCCGGAACCACCTCAAAACCATCCTCTTTTCTTCTGTTTTCTCTCCCCATATCCCCTGCTGAATTCCTGGCTGAAACTGCACTGGTTACCTGGCCACCCTTTCTGATCTCGGGCCCAGGCCTCGCCAGTTGCACACCACCACTGCCTCCCTGGCAACCCCTGCACCTGGGGACTGTTTTCTGTATCCCTACAGTCCCCCTACCAGCACATATGTCTGCACTTAACTTGCACTTGCCACCAGCTGGCTGCTTTTTATTTATCTTATTTATTCTACTATCCCATGTACTGCACTTCTCCCTCTCCCTTCCCCCATGCAGTTTTCCCTTTCCCCCTTCCCATGCACTTGCGTGACCTGAATGACACCTGGCCTAGTAAGATTGTTGTCTGTCTTCCCTTTGTTCCCCCTCCCTTGCCTCATCGCGCCTTGAAACACTTGTGTATAGGCGCGTTATAAATGCCATATCATATGATATCATATCAATGTGGTGTTGAAGGGGATTTGGGTATACAATGCTCTTGATGTTGTCACTGACCGTGATGACACAGTGCAGTTTTGGATAAACTTTAACCCACCCTGTGGTACACCAGAATGGCAAAAAATGTTTTTAAGACAGAAAAATGTACATGGGCCAGAAACAGTAAAGTCGTCTACTGACCGATTTATAACAGCATTTGATTATGCAGCCAAGATTAATGAGTTGGTTTCCGCTGGAAAATGTAGTGCATTTTAAGGAATGGAGAAGACACACAAATGTATGTCCATTTCCTAATCTCTACATTCCTCAGTGCATCAAGAAGGGTTTGGTTATTATTTGTGCTATAACTGGTAGTCATTGCAATAGGTCCAATAGGATCCATCAATCATAAAGGCCCTTGAGTGGAATTATTAAAAAGACCCCATCCCACACTTTACAACAAAATGGAAACCACAATGCTAACATTTGTACACCCGGCTATCTTTTAAGATTACGTTCATCCAAGCATGATTTCTTTTTCTTTAAAGTATATTTTTTACTCTTGCATAGTATGTAGACCCATCAGGATGAGGCGACCAAGAGGTACTTTTGAGCGTTTCAATTAGTGTCTTAGTTTATGCCCATACTGGTAGTCTTTTGTAGACTTAAATGTCAGAAATGTGCAGGCATGATACTACAGTTTAGCACATAAACAAAAATTGATGGCTGAAAATGATGGGCTCTTACGCCTCATCATGCAACTAGGGATTTGTTTGGTGTACCTTTGCAAGTGGTAAAATGTACGTTTGGCATCTCCAGTGGGAACCAAATGTGAACTTACACTATTTAATTTTCTACAGACAGAAATGATACAAGAATATCTGTCACTTTTTATAACATGTTTGATGTACTATCTACTTTGTTGTGATGAAGGTTTGGTTAAAACTTTTCCAGACAATTGTAACATTTAACCTGGTGTTGAAGGCCTTCATTTTGCTTGGGCCTATTAACTTGGGCAGAGGCCATAACTGACTGCTACACCAGAATTATCTGTGATTATCACCTAAAAAATGCGCGCAATGTACAGACTGTTACTTCTACATTATGTCATGTCTGCAGTGGAACATATATTCTGTGCAATAGCCCCTGATGGTGACTGCATGTTAAAAAAAATGTTCTTCAGCAATAACTACATATAATCCTCCTGACTCAACGAGACTATTTGATGTATTCATTTCTATAGCTTTGAAATGTTTCACAGCCAACTGGAAAGACTTCCAATCTCTTTCTACCAGAGGATGGTGAAACTCCATTTGTCACATTCAAAAAATGGAACTTTGTATGGCAAATAATCACAATACTATTCCTAAATATAATGCTTAATGGTATTTTTTCATCAGTTATCTTAATTGTTTCAATGCTACTGCTCATGGTTTGTGAACACCTGTATTCATACCTAATTTTTTAGCCAGGGGATCTTTATCGTATTCGAATGCCTGTCATGTATTTTGATTGGAGTGGTAAGAAAAGTTTGATCAAATAATGCATTATACCCATCCTCCTCCCCTACCTTCCCCTACCTTCCTTCCCTCTTTCTCTTGTTTGTCTTTGTCTGTCCAATTGTTTGTCTCCCCATATGCCCACTCTTATTTCCCCTAATCTACTATTTGCAGACTGGTTACTATATTCAAAGTAAAATGAATACTACATTTATCTATTATACAAGTTAAAATATGTTACATGATCCAATCTGTTTCATGCATGATTTTTGTATTGATTGACTTTGTCGCTTGTTAATATAATCAACTTCTGTTCACTTTCTATTTAGACACACACTCCTCTTAAAGTCTGTAATTGCTAAGATATGTATTATCTTTATTACCTTATACAATAAAAATTATTAAAATAAAAAAAATGTTTTTCATATTTAGCTACTAATTCATTCATATACAGATGGATCTCAATGGTTTCTCCCCCCGACTCACCCCTAGTGCAACTTCGCTCAGCTTCACCCTCCATTGTGACCTCTCCTTCAAAGCACACATCACCAAGAAGACACAATCAGCATTTGTATTTGTATTTTATTTATTTGTATAGCTCACCAGGCCCAGGGGCATCCGGGCGCATCTCTTAAATTACAGACATGGTACATAATACAAAGCAGAATCAGGTTACAGTACAATCGACAAGGACACTTGGGAAAATATACAGGTTATACAAGTTATATACATATTAGCAATCAGGTGATAATTATTTACAAGTTAGCGTCAGTGTTGGTCAGAGTCAAGACCGGTCTTGGGCAGATAGCCAGTCTTTGGCTTTGCGCTTGAAGGCCAGGAAGGAGGGTTCTGCTCTGAGAGGATTCGGTAAGGAGTTCTACAGTTTTGCTGCCAGGACTGGGAAGCTACACCCACCAGATCTCTGGAGATTAAAGCGTGGGATGGAAATGCAGTTGGTAGTATGTATAGTGAATCTGCTGGCCAGATAGCTAGGTGCTTGGTTGGTAAGGCTTTTATGTGTTAGCGCTAGCGCTTTAAGTGATACTCTTTGGGATACTGAGAGCCAACGGATACTCCGTCTGGTGTCAGGGATGTGAAGGTTCCTGGGGATGTTGAGTGCCGCTCTGATAGCGTTATTTTGGATGACTTGTAACTTATTGATATTGCATTGGTTGGTGCCAAGATAGAGGGTGTTACAGTAGTCAATTTTGGACATAACCAATGTCCTGGCTAGAGTAGTGCAGTTGGCAGTTGGCTGGTGATAGGAATGGTCGACAAGCTGTAATGAGCTTGCATGTAAATGCTGCTGCAGATGATACTGTGTTAGTTTGTCTGGTCAAGGAGAGGGTGGAATCGATATAAATGCCAAGTGTTTTAGTATCCTTAGCAACCTTGATAGTATTACCATCAATGACGAAAGATTTAAATGCCTGGTCTAGTTTGCTAAGTCTTTGGTGCCAGCCTAGGATGAGGAGCTCAGTCTTTTCATCATTCAAACAGAGTTCATGTTGCACCATCCAGGCTTGAATGACTTGATAGATAGAGTTGATGGCTATAGTATCGGTTTGGTGGTCGCCTGTAATGGGGATGAGTATCTGGGTATCATCCACATAATTTGTGTAGGTGACACCCAGATAGTCCAAGATATCAAAGAGTGGCTTTGTAAACACATTGTAGAGTATCAGAGAGACACATGATCCTTGTAGTACCCGGCAGGTGACTGGAAAAGGTTCAGCAGTGGCAGATGGAGAAAAAACCCTCATGGATCTGTTTTCTAAGAAAGAAGTGATCCATGTTGTTGCTTTATCCGAAAAGTGGGCAGCTGTTTTAAAGTGGTGGCAGACGATTTGATGATCTACTAGATCGAAAGCCGCAGATAGATCTAAGCATGGTACAAGCTTTCCCTCTTTTGCCGAATCAAGCCCTTCATCCTCACTGAAGACTTCAGATTCCTTGGCCAGACCTTGGTGCTCCCCCACCTGGTCTGTGGCAACACCGTCCTGGCAGGTGTTCGAACCATTACTACATCCATCCTGACAGATGTGCATCATGCTGCATTACACTTCATCATAAGATTGAAGAAATGTGACTACATTTCCTGCACTCTGAAGGAACCACATTGGTTACCCCTCAAAGTTCGTATAACCCTCAATACAGCCATCATTACCTACAAATCAGAACAGTTCAAGACAAAGTCCTCCTCAGCTGAAATGATCATCATCTCGATAGGTCCATGCAATGGCACAAGACAAGATATCCCCAGATTGGAATCCAAGAAGTGGAAGAAGGAGAAGACAATACAAAAAACATTCTCCTATTTTTCTCCCATAGTCTGGAACAACCTTCCTGCTAACATCAGGCTGCCTCTGTCCCATCTGGGATTTAAGGAAGATCTGAAGACCATGCTCTTCAATGAACACCTCACTGATTAAAGAGGACCATAGAATGACAGGACAATCCTTCCCACCTCACTGTGTTCCACCCTCTTCATTGTACATTGCTCTGATGCTTTTCAGCTTAATGTGTACTATAAAAATCAGCTAACTTAAAACATACATACAACTCTGTTAGCTCTGTCAGCCATAATGATGTAGGTGTCCAGACACCTGTTTTGTTCATGCTTTGACTTAAGGAAATAATTTTTGGATTACTATGGTTATTCAATCAGTTCTGACACATACACTCAACTTGACCAGCGTAGGCCTAGGTTCCTGCGTCTTGTATATATTTGTACATAAGTTTGGTATCAATGCTTTTGTCCTAGTTCAGGTATCTCTGTGCCTGACCTCAAGACTGTATCCTGCCATTGTCTGTAACTACGCCGTGATACCTCTGGGTCGTTGGCGTATAACAAATGTAATAAATAAATATGATGGGAGCTATCTGTATAAGTGTAGAAGAAGCAAACCACACTTTACAGCACATCTCTCCCCCGAGCTCATAGCTGCAATTCCCAATAACAACATGCCTCAACAACGCTAAACTCTAGGGGCTGCATTATGAGGTTGGCAGTAGTGGTAGAAGAGGAACTATTTGTAAATGCTGCCTGTTTTAATGATTTGCCTGTATTTTGATTTTTAAGCCCCTAAAAACCACAAGGTTGTGTTTGAAGTGATTAGTTCCACTTAGTGTAGCAGTATTGACCCTTATGCTATTAATGCATGCAATACCCCATATGCCCCAGTGAGCCCAATGAGATTTCAAAATGGGGAATAACTAAGTCTCTACCTATTGTGCGATAGTGCGTTTTCTGCAAGCAGTAACATTAAGTGAGTTTGGTTGTATTACTTTAGGTAATAAAGCCAAACTCATAATGAGTGCCTGGTTCTTGTCATTATCATAGAAATATCTGACTACACTGTCTCCTACAGATTTTCCAAGCAGGAAGCTCAGAACAGGGTCTTTACCACATGGTAAAGCCCCTGCTTCAAGCCTCCTCAAAAGTAGAAGGCGCCATTTTCCCCTTTGGGAATCAGGTAAGTGTGCCCCGTGCCCCCTTTCTCCACCCCAACCTCAATTTGCACATCCCCCACCCACCCCCACTCTTGCCCCACTTACCTTGTGCTTCTTTGTTACTCGCCTGTGGCGGGAACACTCATCGGAAAGGGAGAAGGGGCTATGTGAAGATCCCTTCTCCCCAATCCATTGCGGCCATCTTGATTTGTAGGTTTTTTCAAATTAAGAAACAGCAAACACGCAGTTTCTCAACTTGAAAAAAAAAACCTGGTATAACATGTGATATGCTAATAGCAATAAAACCCTCCGGGCGGGGGCTTTGCTGGAGCAGGTAAATGACCTGCCTAACATTAAAGCCCTCACTTCAGTAAGGCTTCTAACTGGCCCCCATCAGAATGTATTGCTTAACTATGAACCTCCTTTGGATGACCTACCCCCTGGAAGTTTATTTGACGAACTAGTGACTGAGGCCTATATGGCTGTGAAACGCGTGAGAGTCAACCATGTTTAAATATACCAATCAATTCTGGAATTACTTGAATTCGAGCCGAAATATGTATCATACATATGTTTTATGTAACTGTTCATCTGTTGTAGAACACAGAGTTCCTGAAATTTTCGGAAAGGTTTATTATCCACAATGTTGGTGTTTTTACAGAACTGTGATGTCCAACAACTGACATATTACTCCAGATGTTATATTTGAGATGGCTTGCACAAAACAGTGCGGATGTCACTTACCCAGGTGCTTCAATAGGTTATTGTAAGGGCAAGCTTTTTGCATGCTCAACTATCACCTTATCTTTCTGTTTCGGCCAAATACTGCTCAACAGCATTGTCCCAGTTGCATAGAAGAAGACAAATGTGCACTTTTCTCTAAAAATGGTACCAAGCGCTCTGAGCTTCCCCATGGGTGCTGACACAGTTGCTGATTGTATCAGCATATGTGTGCAGGTATTTCCTTTTCATCACCTCTGCCACTTTGCTTGTGACGATATTGAAGGGAATGAGTCCCACCCCTCTATCCTTGTGGCACCCCACCAATCATCCCAGTCTCATCGAGCTTTACCGCAGTCACCACTCCTAGCTGCCTGTCCCGCAGCTAGTTCCTAAACCAGACTCTGACTCATAAACCCATCACTAGCTGGGCAGATTGGTTTATGGTCATGCAGTTGAACAAATGAGCTATTTCCGAGAAAGTCATTCCATATCCCTCGGCCTCAATGAGTGAGAGCCATAAATTCTGACCCAGTTTTAAATCCCTGACACATGCTTCTTGTTAAACTGATTTAACTGAAACATCACACTCTGTCTATCTGGAGCTGCAATTCAAACTTGTCTGGATGTTTCATGTTGAGAACACAAAAAAACGATTCTCTTCGTAATTAGAGCTATGTAATTGGCTTTCAGGAGATTGTGCTTCCTGGTGATAATTAAATGTGCTATAGCACTTTAGTGAATTCATGCGCGCACATTCACTCTGCCAGTGGACCAGTGAATTGGAGCTTAGGCATTGCACTTTATGTCATGGATTTAAGGTTGGGCAGACAGCGTGGATAAGATGTTGGGAAGCAGCAATGCTGCTGTCTTAGGCAGATTTCACATCTGCATTCTCCTAGGATCGGGATATGACAGTGATATGAAGTCCATAATGCCTTCAGATATCACTCATTATTTCATGTTTGTATTTTTGCTTCCAAGAACGCACATCAAAAATCTACAAAAAACAAATCGTGTGGCTCACACTTCACTACAAGTGTGTAATTGGTTATTTACCCAAGGTTTCTAAGTGCGGGCGGGAATCGACCCTGTGTTGCTCTGTCTCGTCCTGCTTCAAGGAGAGCACGTTGCCCCTGAGTTATCCTCCCGAGACATCCCGACGCGCATCTGTGCCTTCCTCTTACCTCCCCATAGACACTCACTCGCACATGATATACTCCTCTTCATTAGAATTGGATATTGACTTTCATGGGGTTTTATACTTTGTATCCTAACTCTACCTGCACTTTGATAGCAAGAAACAGGGTTACATTGGCAATGTAATGTGTCAGTACTTTTCCATTTTAAATATGCACAAATGTTTATCTAGAAAGCTCTTTTAAATTGTATAAGGACCAAGCTTCATAGAGTCTCCCTCCTCATACAGATCGTGTTTTGATTAGTCCCGTTATTGGAGACAGCTCTACAAGGACCAAACGATCCTTTCAGTGTTGGTTAGAAACGGCAATAAACAAACAAGCAAGCACTCACATACACACACATATTTGCTGTACCGATGTTTTACTCAGTAACCACTAATGCTTGAATGCATACTGAAACTGTTGATACTCGACCATAAGGCACTTAAAGGCACAACTCAACTCGGAACTATTTTTGGACCTTGGAACAAATATTCTTCCCTTGGACCATTCAACATCCCAAGGTCGAATGTACCCCTTCTTTAAATTCACGGTTTAATATCATATTGCATGGGGGGATGTTCATTTTCTTTCCCAAGAATTAAGATTGGAACTAAGCTGATTCTATCAAGCCTGTGAGGCAGTGCCTTATGCATCCGCAACAGGAATGTCTGTTTGACATCGTGGTCACATGTTCAGTTCCCTGCAGAGCCATTCATCCTTTAAAAGGTAAATAATTAAGCAATAAGCCCCGAGTCGCTGGGGCATTATCGAGTCAGGTAATGCCCCGGGGCCCATAGTTACAGGCCCGAGCGAAGTGAGGGTATTAACGAAGGCCCCCAGGGGCATTACTTGACTCGGTAATGACCCCGTGGTGAGGGGCTTATTGCTATTAGTACCCCAGCCCGCAAGACGGGGGTACTAATAGCATTGTTTCAGAACAGAACCTTTTTTTATGTAAAAAAAAATGGCCGCTGCAAAGGGAAAACAGTCTGCTTTCCCTTTTCATGGTGGCCATTGGAAGTGTCGCGCTGGGGACTGAAGTGTTCCCAGTGCGTTCACTCCTGAAAAAGAGCCAAAAAGAAGGTAAGTGGGATTGGGAGGGAAGTGAGGGGAATGTTTGGAGGGTGAGCTGGGGGGAGAGGGACAAAACACTTACCTGAATCCCTGGTGGGTGAGGATGGCAGCCTGCAGCCGTGTGGAGACTCCTCATTGGCTGAGGGGCTGCCACGCCCCCCGCCAGGAACAAAGGAAAGGAATCCTGGGCAAGGGATTCCCAGTCGATTAAAGCCCCGGCGAGGGCCAATCAGATTCCATGTAACAATCTGATTGTGCCTCGCCTTGGTACTAATACAAGTAACATCGAGTTGGCCAACAATAAACATCTGTTGTCAGTGTGAAGATGAAAGAACAAAGAAATATCGAGGCTGAGTACTACAAAGTAAATACACCAATCACAGGCTAAAAGGATTCACAGATCTTTTATTACTGTACAGTTCACAAAGCAAAACAGATAGCTATCTGGCTCCCAACACCTCGCAATGTGTACCAGCTGACAAGGAGAGGCGAGAGAGTGCTGAACCTCTAAACATTAGTGCTTTTATACAATTTGTGTAATATTGTCCAGCCTCTCTTCACGTTAATAATTTGTGCTCTAGTGTTCGTGCCTAGTTCAGATACAGATTTTACAATATTATGCAAAGGATTACAAAGGTTTGTATTTCCATGAAGCCACAATAGCGATGTATGTTCTCGAATCCCGCGATAAGCCTTGTTCCAAGTTTTTTCTCAATGTAGTTAAGCTAAAGCATACACTCGAGGTTTGTTCTTCATTGTCCCAGTGTTTATACAAGGATGCGGCTTGTGAGCGCAGATAACAAATTACAGTTCATCTGAAGCACAAGGTCTCTTTTCTCAATCTAAACAGTCGGCTCTCGGACAACCTAAATATTAACAGAACTCAAAGGTCGGAAGGCTTGGCTGCAAGTCGAAAACATAGTCCACCATTTTAGAACGTAGAACACAAAAATAGAAATCAGAACGGCGGATGAATCTCTAAAAACTCTATTAGAGAATTAAGCTTTTGAACTTGACCTTGTAACTGATACTTCATCTGGGAAATAAAAGGAGTATAGCTTTATTGCGTCTTTTAGTTTCGGTACAGCCTGACCCAAGCTATTTCGATCTCAGCCATGTGACTTGAAGACCACTCTTTTTGAGATTTTGCAGCATTTAATCCTATTAAATGATGAACTGTAGAAAGCGTTAGTGTTTTTTTCATACTGCTTCAAACAGATGAGTGTTCCTTTCACACATTCGTTGTAGCCTTCTTGTCAGGCATCAGTTTCACTGTGGTCTTATTTCCTTGGTTCTGGGCCAGACCCATCTTATCTGAATCTTGCCTTGCCATCAGTAATTTCCAACTGCGGCACTCATTTTGAAAGTCATTTTCTTGTTCATTGGGGTTCAGGCCTGCTAAAGTGCGTTGTGGAATCATCCAGGTTATATACATTCCTATGTATATACATTGACGCATCGCCGCAATCTAATTCACTATGTAGCAAGCCTTATGAATACTTTTCCCTACTTGCATTTTAGCACTGTACACGTGTAAACTGATTTACATATTCTTCAGCGTTTCTGTAGCATGAGCATCTTCATTCCAAGCCCGAAATGTTGCTCATCTGTACCATCTGTTCTTCAACTCTTAGAGAATACTGTTACGCTCCTCCTATCCATCCAGCCTCTAAATACGTCAACTCTCAGTTCATGTGACATTATCAGGCTCCTTTCTTTGTTCAAATGGACATTTCATCTGGTACTTCATCTAAAAAAATATGGCTCTGTGCATTTAGGTAGGGTTTCCTCAATGGATATCTTGTCTCGAAGTTTCTCTGTTGTATTGGTATACTGACTGGGGCTGCACATGTCGTCATTTCTGGTTCCCAACATATAGGCAACACAGGGGTGGAGCATGTAGTGAGGATTTCTGACTGTACCTCTACTGTATCTCTTGGTTATTCATGCATGGATGGCGCAACATGAGCTTTGCCTCAATGATGACAAGACGGAACTACTTATTCTGGGTTCACACCAACGTCTCAAAAAACTTGACCCTGCATTCAAGTCTTTCATCATTGACAGCAATGTCATCAAGGTCCCTAAGGACCCCAACTTTAGGAATCTACCTCGTTTCTACGCTATCACTGTGCAGACAAACGCACTCTGTCAGTTCAGCGTCTGCATATACATGTAAACTTATTGCTGCATGTAGACCATTTTTGACTACTCCCAATTGCATTACCTTGGCTAGAACATTTGTCATGTCCAAGATAGACTATTGTAGCACACTTTATTTAGGGACTAGTCAATCTAACCTTAACAAACTACAAGTCATTCAGAATAATGCCATCAGATAAGCATTAAACATACCTAGAAATCACCATATCTCTAACAACAGGCGCAAGCTTCATTTGCTTCCTGTTAAGCATAGAATTTCCTTGAAAACACTTGCCTTGACTCACAAGTGCCTTACCAACCAGGCACCTATCTACTTAGCCAACTGACTTACACCACACACTTCCACCTGGCCCATGAGAGTGGCCCAAGCCCACAGTTTGCACCTCCCTAGGTTTAAACTACAAAAAGCTGGTGGCGCTAGCTTCCCAGTCCTTTCCTCTAAGCTATGGAACACACTTTCTAATGCTATTAGAGCCGAGCCTTCCTTCCAAGCCTTCAAGAATAAAACTAAAGGGTGGCTCTCAGCACAAAACACATGAGACATCGGACATCACACTTTAGCTACCGCCACTTTGCCAAACACCTGATCACCTTGCTGTATAGTCCATGCATATAGAACGCGTGTATCCCTCCTTGCATCTATCTCTTGTATGTAGATATCTTATCTTCCTGTGCATATTTACTTGTATGAACTTACTATACGCTTATGCTTCACTGACCAGAGGAACTGTTTGCATATCCCTCATGGCTGTACATGCCGAATGCTATTGTATATTTTTGGATCATACCGGAGCCCTACCTGCATGTTTACTGTAAGCTGGTAGAGTCTTCTATTCCATATATGTAATCATAACTTTACCTCCTAAGATATGCGCCCAGATGCCCTTAGGACCGGCGCGCTATATAAATAAACAAAATGCAAATACAAATACTAATGACACTCCCCCCTCTGGGCGATTCATCAACCACTTAAATATCCAATCTTTACATCAAGACATCCTCGTCTGAAAAACTGTTTCTTTGGGACCCAAATCTTCACGACTCCTTTCAGATCTCCCGCTGATTTCACATGCTCATCAACGGTCCATGTTATAAGTGTTCAGTGTCCAGTAGGACTACAGTAGACCCATCTTCCCACATACTTCTTCCGGTGTCTTGGATACAGAAACATTGTACCTTCAGGTGCGTGTATGCTGGCTTTCACATAGTCTCTGATTTCTTCATCTGTTAGTTCCTTAGTCTTCCATCCTGATTCAACATCAATCATGATCTTCATTCCTACAGCTTTCTTTGCAGTCTTCTTGCATTATGAGATTTTTATTCTGATCACACAAAATCAAAGCATGATCATTACCAACAGGGCTCCAAGAAACTTGAACATGTCTGCTATCCATTGTGGAATCCATGAAAATACTGCTCCAAACCAACTGTCATCAT